>NC_058093.1:56343750-57805000 GCF_020171115.1 Neogale vison | reverse complement strand
ATTTCAAATCGACCCAGTGGGATGAATGGCAGGAGGAGCAACAATGGAAACAGGTAACTTGGCCACCCCTCCCCGGGGGGGGGGGGTGTTGGTTATTTCAGAGGCTTGTCCAAAAGAAAGATGGGAAAAGATTCTTAAGAATGTTTGTAGTAGTGACCTAGTTCCATACAAACACTGCATGAGTCTAAGGCAAGAATGATAAAAGGGTTGTGAAAACTGGAGAGGAAAGCAAAAAATATTTTTAAAAAGCTATGTTTGGAGTTGGATATTCACATGCTGTGTTAGAAGAAACGGTGGTGAGTGAGAAAGCATCCTCACCCCAAGTCAGATAAAGACTCCTGACTCTGGAAGTACAGATCACCGTGGTTAAGGTCACAGGACAAGGCTCCAGCTGGAGGGACCAGTTGCGTTCCTAGGGTACCCACAGAGGCTAGGCTGGTCAAGAACCAGGTGGAGATGGGATAGTGGCTGCAGTGGTAAGCTGATAGGGGTTGGAAGTAGATGCATTCTCCAGGAGGATTTAATGAGAGAAGTGGACCAGCTCTGGGAAACTTCTGAACTGTGGTGGATGTGTGTAGGAAAGGAGGTTGGAGCCTCATGACTGTTGGAGGCTGCTGCAACTTGGCTTCTGTTTCTGAGGAGTTTCCTGCTCAGAAAGTCCATCAGCACAGCTACCAGCAAGTTTGGGGAATGGAATGATCTGGGTAACAGGAAGGATTGATCTGTTACCCCAGGACCTCAGACAGTCTGAATTCTCTCCCTTCTCTAATATCCAGCCAAACAGATGACTTTGCTTGACTTTGGTACCATTTTATTTCTCTCTTTCAAACTTCTCAGGTGAATTTGCTGGACAGATGAGCCGAGCGCTCTTGTTGTTGCCACTTCCTTTGTCACCTTAACCTTGGCATTTTGCTTTCAAGTTCTCACCTGAAACTGCGCTGGCATCTTCCATCCATCTTACCTTATTTGGTCCTTAACATTGATGATAATGTTTCTGACGTGTTATGCGGAAGTGGGACATACAGCAGTCTTTTCTCTGGCTCTTTCCTACTCTTACCCATTCTCCTCAACTCTTTGCTCTTTGGATTCCAGTTCTGGGCTCCTTCTTCTATAGCCTCATTTTCCTGTAAGACTTTTCTCTACTGTCCCCATTTTCTAGGCATTTCCCAGTCTCCTTTTATCACCTCAAATTCAACACTGCCTCCTTCCTCTCCAGACGATGGTGTTTCTAAATTTAACTCTCACCTCACCTTAAAGCTTTGGAGCAGTGGTTGAGTATTTCCTGTCACCCTCTTAGTCTCCAAGTCCTGCAGGTTCTGTGGCCTTTCTTCTTCCTTCTCACTGCCAGAAGAATTGAATGTTTTCTCCGTTCATCCCCACATTGTGACAAGTGAGAACGATTTGCTCCCGCAGCTGCCTCACCCAGGCGCCTCCCCATTCCCCCCTTTTGATTCTTCAAGGCCAGTGCGAAGGCCAAACTCATTCTGCCTCCTCCGTGCTTGGACCACACTAAATTCTCCTAGTTTCCTTTTCTGTGTCACCGCCTCACAATCAGCATCTTATTTTCATATGGTTCTGCTCTCCAGGTGCTTGTTCCACTGTCCCGCAGTGTGTCTGTGATGGTATATAATGCTAGCAGTACATCATCTTTTTTGTTTTAAGCCTATTTCTTTTTTTTTTTTCCAATTTATTTACTTTTAGAAAAACAGTATTCATTATTTTTTCACCACACCCAGTGCTCCATGCAATCTGTGCCCTCTATAATACCTACCACCTGGTACCCCAACCTCCCACCCTGTTTTAAGCCTATTTCTTTAAGTGAACTTTGCAGCCAATGTGGGACTTGAACTCATGACGCTGAGATCCAGAGTCCCATGCTTTACTGACTGAGCCAGCCAGGTGCCCCTATGTTTCATTTTCATAGATTTCTTACCTACTTTATGAGATCACGGTGGTCAGCATGGTAAATGTTTGGTACCCTAGACTTACCAACCACAGTGGTAGGCTCCTTGCCTCCTGATTCTTAGGAGCCTGTGAAATGGGTCAAAGAAGGTTTAAATCATGAAGTTGTGATTAGGATTAAATCAAGTTATTTGAGGAATGGAGCTGGTCTGCTGCCTAGAACATAGTCGTCATTGAACAAATATTAGTCTCCTTTGTGCCTGTGTCTTTGCTTCTCAAAACCCTAACTACTACTGTAAACTTAAATTATATGTAATCCTACATTTAAAACTATGGGAATGGGGTACAAGATTCTGATTCTGAAAGCTGGGAAAGCCAGGGAAGTGGGTTATGTTACCATAGCTACATAACTCTCCACCGTCTTGAGGTTTTTTTCTTGCACTTGGAAAAGACTGGTTTCAGCTTCATGATTGATTTTTTTTTGTCATAATAATGACTATAGCATGTAAATTTTCCATTGTGTCCAAATTGTCCTTTCTGAAGATTTAAAAGCAATATTTGGATGTAAGGTTTGGTTCATCGTTTTTTCTGGTTTGCAGTAGGAGCAGATACGTGTCTCTGTTGGCTATGGCAAAGTAGCTTAGAGGTTACTATGGTATTGAAATCTCACGGAAAAGTCTAGATGAATCAGTGTATCAACTTATCTTGAAGCAGAGAGAGTCTATTGATATTAAAACAAGAGAAGGCATTTCTGCTCCTCTTACCTTCTGTATCCTTTCTCTCATTCCCAAACCAATTTTGGTCAACCATTTTTTGTTCTTTCATTCAATAGATACCTAATTCATTTCAATGTGCAATAAAACATGATTTCAGTGTAAATGTGAAATTAAATCTAGCTTACAGTATTTTAGTCTGTTACTAATTAAAAGGAAATGTTTTTTGAATGTCATTCATTTCCCTGGTTGTAATACCCAATATATTTCATTTCCTGTCCTTTGTTTTCTGTTTTCTGCAAGTCTGCCTTATTCTTTTGAATATAATACAACTCTTAAAAAAAGGCAAAACAGAAAAACAATATGGTCAGCAGAGGTAGACTTAAACAACCAAACCTAATGAAGACTGAATAAAGTAAATGTTTTAATCAGTGCAGTGTTCTGTGAGAAGTCAGAGGAAGACTTTGTTAACCTTGACTCCAAGGCACTGGGGTCACTCTTAGGAGGAGAGGGCATCTCGACTTTGAAGGGCTGGGACGATTTCTCACAGGGTGAAAATAATAGTGTCTTCCAGGCCTCAGAAAGTGCCCACGTGGCAGGACAGTGCCTGGCTGTTTAAGAAAGCGCACCGAACCATTCTTGGTAGATAGTTGTCGTTGAGCAGTTATTAGTTAGCAAGGCTTCTGGTGACCAGGGTGAAGAATGTGGTTATGGGGCAAAGTGGGGCTGGAGGTAGAGGTTGGGGCATAGCATTAGCACCTTGCATAATAAGCTGAAATGTTTGGATTTTTTATCTTCACTTGCAGAGGAGTTAGCGCTTATAGTGGAAGAGAAGCATAATCCGATGTTTGTTTATTTTTCTTTCTCTCTTGGAATGATAATTCTACCCAAAGTAGGAAGGTTGGGTTGGAGGAGACTCTCATAGGTGAGAGGAGATGGAGCCCTGAGCTAGGACAGGGATAGGAAGTAGGAAGAGGAGAAGGTGCTGGGGCTGCACGAGGGTGTCTTGGAGATAGAACGTCGGGACTTGAGCATGATTAAAAATGACTGTAAGGGACACCTGGATGGCTCAGTCGGTTAAGCAGCTGCCTTCGGCTCGGGTCATGATCCCAGTGTCCTGGGATCGAGTCCCACATCGGGCTCCTTGCTTGGCGGGGAGCCTGCTTCTCCCTCTGCCTCTGCCTGCTTCTCTGTCTGCCTGTGCTCACTCTCGCTCCTCTCTCTCTGACAAATAAATAAATAAAATCTTAAAAAAAAAAAAAATGACTGTAAGGTTTTAGCTCTAAATAAAGGGAAAACTTGAGTTGCATTAACTCAGAGAGAAAGCACCAGAAAAGAAATTAGGGCAACTATCAGGAAAATGGACAATTTGAAATGATTATATTCTTTCTCTGTATATCTTTATTTGTCTCTCTAACTCGAAAATTTCTTTTAGAAATCTATTTGCCGAAAGTTGTTTTTCCTCAGGTGCTGGGGTGGATCAGCTGATGAAGTGATTGCCTTTGGCGCTCAGGTTATGATCTGGGAGTCCCAGGATCGAGTCCTGTATCAAGCTCCCCACTCAGTGGGGAGTCTGCTTCTACTCTGACCCTCCCCTCTCCTGTGCTCTCTTATCTTCTCTTTCAAATAAATAATAATAATATAAAAAATAAAATCTTTAAAGTTGTTTTTCCTCTACAAATGAAATAAAATGATCTTCCCTGTAATCCAAAATGATTAGACTACTTTCAGCAAGATGAAAGGTTCTAGTAAGATGAATATTAAAAACATTTACCCAGTTAGGAGGTTACCTTCGGTGTTTACTCTGAAAGTAACAGTGAGCCTGCTCGATCCAATATCCTGAAATCCTAGGTAAATAGGAAATCTTCTACAGTTTATGGAAATTATATAACATGAGAAGGATAAAAGTTCAAAACAGTGATCCTGTGAAGAAATATCATTCCACCCAAGACAGAACTGGTTCTCACTTCCATATTGAAGAGAAATTGTAGAGCTAGGTGATCCAAGGTCATTCAGGTATTTCCAGATGACTCAGTCCCAGAAGTCTGAACATACCCTGAGATACTGCATTTTTTAAGAAAAGAAACACACACACACTCTCTCTCTCTCTCTCTCTCTCTCCATGAATTCTATACCATGTATTCAGATAGCTATACAGACATGAAAGACACAAACCAAAGGCTTTATTGCCTACATGGGGCATCATTCCAAAGTCAGGACTATGAGTTTTACTCACCCTACACTCTTGGTGTAGGGTTAAATTAGAAGCTGATACAAGGAAGTGATCTCTCCTTAAGTTATAATTCACTCTCAAGTGTTGTTTTCCAGGCAAGTTGTAGTCGTGTCTTACTGATCGTGTTGGTGGTCGATTGTGTTTTATTTTACTCACACACACCAAATAATGAAAGACCAACAGACCATTTTTTTCGTTGACTATTGACTATCTCAGACTATTGACTATCTCAGATAATTGAGCCGTGGATATGTTGAGCTCTGTTGTATTCCAAACCCATCTGAATTTTTAGGTTTTTTAAAAATTGTATTTTATAAGACTACTGAAAACGGTATCTAGCAAATTTTCATCTCTTAGATTCCTTTGAAAGTCAGGGAAAGAGAAAGTTAAGTCGACAGAAACACAGAGTGCAGAAAGATAGTTGTTCTCTCATTAAGTGTGTCTCTTAAAAAACGGTACTTTTCTTTATTGACTGATGTACTTAAAAAAAAAAATCGGGGCGCCTGGGTGGCTCAGGGGCAAAGGCCTCTGCCTTCAGCTCAGGTCATGATCCCAGGGTTCTGGGATTGAGCCCCGCATCAGGATCTCTGCTCAGCAGGGAGCCTGCTTCCTCCTCTCTCTCTCTCCGCCTGTTTCTCTGCCTACTTGTGATCTCTCTCTGTCAAATAAATAAATAAAATCTTAAAAAAAAAAAAAAAAACTTCCCAAAAAGTGAAATTGAGTTATAATGAGTTTTGTAGAGTTAACCATGAAAAATGCATGCCACTTTTGTTTTTATTACTATTCTATAGCTTCTAGCCCATGTACAGATATCATTTATCTTATGAATAACAGGATTTCTTTTAATAAGGTTCTTAATGTTTTTGTTCTATAAAGCAGCTAATTTTTAGCTTCTTGAAAGTTCCTGCTTGATCTAGAAGATTCTTAAAATACTAATACGAATAGTTTCTGGGACCTGGTTTTTTTCCTGTTATTGCTAGTGTAGTAGGATGTCACATAATAAATAACTCACTGAGGGTTTAGGCAAAGGAACTTGGGCATTTTGGTGAAAAGTGTGTTCTAAGATGTGAAGTTTTCAGACTTTGTCTCTTTCGTTTAAAAAGGCAACCCAACCTTCTGAGTAACAAATATTGTATTACTAATTGTAATTAAGTCTCTCTTAATGGACAATATTCCAGTAAGGTTCTATATTCAAAGAGCAAAACATGATGTATTGGAGACTAAGCCAGAATTCATATTTGTGATTTTTTTCTGAAAACAAGTCAAAACAGATTTGTGATTTTAAGACCAACAGTATATGTAACTTCATCTTTTTCTTACTCATTCATCTCTTGATTGTGCCATAAAGAACCATTTTCTTGTTCATGTTGTTTCATTTCCATTCATGGTGAGAAAGAACTCTGGCCTGTACAGTAGATCTTTGACATGCCAAGATACAGTCTAACGACTTTGGAAATCCCAGAATTTCACAAAAGTAATTTTAGCATTAAAAAAAAAAAAAAAAAAAGCCACATACAAATACCTCCTTTCCCGTAGAGAACCATCTCTTTCTTAGACCTCTCTCAGCTCTTCCTTCACTTTGATCATCTGAACTACCAGTTGGTTTTTATTAAGTGGTGGACAGTTTTCAAAAATTAACACAATACTTAATCCCTCCTTGAGAGTTACTGCTATACAATTAGAACAAAAACCTTCTTGAAATGCGGACTGTGGGTGATGGGCTACATGACTCAACTTTTCTCTGCCTAATCTCTCCACGAGTCAAATATATGCTGCAGCCAAATTAAAACTAATTATAGTTAAGAGATTTACAGTGTCTTTGTCATAAGGACATGAAACTGCAGATATTAATTGTTGCCAATATTTGATATTTTGGCAGAAAATTTCAGTGATGTCTGTTGTCTGATTTATCCTCGGTATAAAATTGGCTGATAAGCATGCATATTTAGAGATTTAACCCATCCTCCTTATTGTCAGTTGGCATTTTTCTTTAGGATTCCTTTTTGTTATTCTTGTCTGTGATTAGAGCCATTTTCCCCTGTCTCGCCCAAATACCGCACAAACTTTTAGCACACCAGTGTTCATACTGGCCTTAGCAGGATCTCATTGGAGGCCAGCACTGAAGGTAATGGCCATACCCACAAGAATTTTTAAAAGAGCAACCACTCTTTCTCTCTGTGAGCAGTTGGAATTTACTTTATGTTCATTCCATTTTCCTTAATAGGAACCTTAGATTTCTGTAGCAATAGGCTGGGGCTATTTAACCATCTATGAAAGTGAAGGTAGTGTCATCAGGAATAAAAGCCTTTAAAATCTTGATTTGGCCTTTGTGCTTGGTTAGACTTAGAATTTCTTTATTGGGTGATCACGTACCTTAGAAATTTGCAGTCTCTTTCTTCACCTTTCCTCATCTTCATTTCAAAGTGAATGCATGTGAGAGATAAAAACCTGTATAATGTGTAAATACCCATGTAATGCCAGCAGCTCATCTTTGTCACATGCTTACTGTGTGCCAATATCTCTGTCAATTTATTATTTAATTCCACGAACAACTTTCTGAGCCATGGTATTGTCCTTGTTTTAAAGATGAAATGGAGAGAGGGTTCTTTCTCTAATGACTCAGGAGAATACAGCTGATAATGGTGGGGCTGGGACTTGTACTCAGACGGTCCAACTCCAGAGACCATCCCCTGAACCCCTGTGTTCTCCCTGTACACCCCAAATGCCAGCTCATCACCTCCATCCTCCCCTCACCAGCATCCGTGCTCCTCTGTTGACCACAAGATACAAGAAGACTCATTTCGCCAGAACCCTAGAAGAGACACACAGCTGTGATAGTCACAGTAAGATTTTGTTAGGAAAATCAGCTTTCCTTAAGTGCACTTAAATAGCCAATAGGATCAAATTTCAAAGTAAAGGCAGAAGGACAGAGGAGGAACTCGTTTCTCTTGACATCTAACCAAGTAATCTGTTTCCATGTAGCTGGCTCTACGAAACTCAACTCCTGGTTAGCTGAAGCATGTGCAGCTCCCCAAGATCACACAGCACACGGAGGGGACCTAATGTGGCATCTGCTTGGTGCCTGGAGTTAGTGCCTCTACGGGAAGAAACATTCTTGCAGGGATCAGTGTCTGACAAAATCAGACAGCACTACTTTAGAAAATAATGGACTCAAGAGAGCATTATAGTTTGCTATTAGCATAAATAAGGCCAAGCCCCTTTTGAGGAGAAATTGAACAGAGTTGAGTGGGGAAATCCCATTCTTTATTAAGTACCCTGCCTTTGATCTGGCTAGATGTTGCCCCAGACACATTTCTGGCCCCCAAAGAGGTACTTGTCTTACATAGAAAATAAACATCACACATCACATAGGCCAGAATGTAATGGGTCATAGGAGAGTGCAGAAGATACTACAGAAGTTACAAAATGGGGAGTAATTGCATGTGATTGGGGGGCATCAGGAAAAGCTTGGCCTTTGACTAAGTCTTCAGAATGGGATGAGTAGCTCCCTGTAAAGCCAGGACTATCCTGGCCACCTGCCGTTTTCACTAAGACCAAACCATGAGGAATTTTAATGCCAGAGGAAGGCTTGTACTACACTGGGAGTAGGACAGTAGATGATGCTTACTGCCTTGGGGTTTGCCCTTGATGGAATGGGAAGAAGGGAGTGGGTCCAAGGACAAAGATGAGTGTAAGACTTTGAGTCTAGGAAACCAGGAGTTTGATACCATTACGGATGAAGGGAATCAGGAGGAAGAGCTTATTTTTCTTCTTGCCTGGAAATTCTCATCCACTCAGGAAACTTTTCAAATTGAGTACCTATTTGCTTTATGAGTTGGTGTTCTTATTAAATGGAAATAGTGCATCAGTTCCAGACTAGGGAATCTTCAGTGTAGGAGAGAGACTAGTGATTACCCATGTTTATTCACCAGTGGAATCGTGTATATTAGAAACTTGCAGTCAATATAGTCCTCATGGTCAACAGTAATATCTATCTATTCCTCCAACAAGTAATTATCTTCTTAAATTTTTATAGTTCAGTATTTGGGGCTTAAAACTTTTTAAAGGTTGCTTTTTGTTTGATAAAGTGCTTTGCAACTCCCTTGATAGGATCATGTGGTTTCATATTGGGAGACTTTTAAGAAGAGGTTTTGTAACAGAGATGTGGGATGGAGTGGGAGGAGAGGAGGATGAGTTTCCCTAAATGGGGCTCTAGAATTAGTGAGGAAGTACACTCATAACACAGACAAACCTGACCAAGTTCGTGGCTTTACCCGGGGACACAGGCTCGCTCTTCTGGCTGTGCCCTTGGTGACTTGGCTGTCCCAGGTTTAAGCTTGTCCACATTGTCTGTGGGGCCAGGGTCACTTGTCTTCTTTTTTTTTTCTCTTTGTCCCATGGCTTTTTCCTGCCTCCTGCCTCTGCTAAGTGTCAAATGTCAAGAGGGAATCTTTATGAAAAACCAGCCTTTTTTGAATATCCACGCTTTACATGCATAGTTTGAGAGTTTCAGCTTTGCGAAGGCCAGTGTCTGATAGCATCAGGCGTGTTTCTTTAACGATGAAACAAAGATGCAGTCATTTGTGATCCTAGAAACAAATTAGGCTGCCAGCCCATTTGGACAGGAGCACAGATCCTTTCCAGGTTTTTTTCCAAAATGTTGCATTGTCACCCTTAAATCTAAGCCATGAATTATGAAAATATTATTGTTATTGCCCCTTTATAGGCATAGCTTTTGGTCCAGTACTTAATCTACTTAAAGGCCCTGTGTAGTCGTTTTACTTAGCTGGCTAGATAACATTTCATTTCTTCCATTTTTCCTACTATCCCTTTATTCATTATCTTTTTTTGTTTGATACCATGCAATTAGCTGATAAAAATCCATTTAATTTTGACTCAGAGTTTTGAGACAAAAGAATTTGAGCATTTATTTAATTAAAAAGTTTATTGCCTTTTTTTTCCCCCTCTCCAGTCTGAATCACAGAATTTTACATCTCTTCTAGTCAAATGGCTGTTGACGAGAAGTGCTCACCAGAATTAAAAATTGCATGGCGGTCTGGGCCCTTCAGTTTCTGAGTCAGAAGATTCGGAGAGCCAGCTATGGAGAGTGGCGGTGTTGACATAGAGTTGTACTAACGAGCACAGTCCTTGGAGCCTTTCATCTGGCTCTGCCACTTCCTGAGGCAAATTTCTCAACCTCTCTGTGCTGTAGCTTCCTCACCTGTAGGATCAAGGTACTAAGAGTACCTACAAGACGAGGTTCTAGTGGGGGAACTAAAGGGCTAATGGGTGTAGAGTGCTCTCCGCACTTCCTGGTATGTATTAAGGTTACTGCTACCATTGTGCATTGTTTAAGCCTCCCAGAAGTTTCTGGGTTCCATCCCACTTAAGAGGTTCTGATTTAGTCCCTTCATATTAAAATTGATAAAACTCAGAGAAGGCTCAGAGAGGATTAAATGACCTTCTTTGAGTCAAAATTAGGAGGTGGCAATCCTAGGAATAAATCCCATTGTTTCTGGCAACACCCCTCCCCCACCCCATCCTGATTTGCCTCTTTCACAGTAATCATAAACTCTGCCCTTCCTTACTCAGGAGTAGGAAATATCTGTACTTCAATTTCCTGCCAAAGAACGTAACTTTAACCTCTCCACTGCCACCTCTGGTCAAAAGCTGTTGGAAGAAATTAGGTTTATGAAAAATGGCCTGAAGGATCTGTAGTTCTTTTTTTCATCACCGAGCTTCCCAGCCTTGTCCTGGCAACACAGAAAAGGGGAATGTTTATATTCGATGAGATTACTATTAGATTAGATTCGTATGTCCACCCGTGGTGAGGCTGCTCAGTGTTGGAATGAGAGCCTCCCCCAACCCCTCTAGTCTCTAGCGGTTTCTGGGTCCATATCCCCACATCCATGATAGAGCTTCCCCAGCAGGGCGGTGTAGACACTGTTTTAGTAGGAAAGCCCTTAGCAAAATGAAATTGTTAACGGAATCTTTAACGTAAAAATGTTTCGAATGAATGGTTTTTTTTTGGTTTTTGGGGGTTTTTTTAGTATGTATTTTATAAATACAAAGAACATTTTAAAACTAACCAGGGAGACATCTTCTGCGTGGTGCATTCTGTTAAGCTGCTGGCTCTTGGTTTCGGCTCAGGGCCTGATCTCTCTCAGTACCTTCCTGAAGTAATCAGATCCAGAAGCTAGGGAGAACCAGGAATGTTTTGTTTTGATGTTGGATCTCAATTAATGCAGCTGTTCGAATGCCTCATGATAGATGCTGAAGTCTGACCAGGAGCACCTAACCCTTCCAGTCTCTACCAGTCTTCATGAAGTCATGCTATCATGAGTCACCATGGTAGGCAGCTTATTGTCGTAGCAGCCAGCTGTAGGGTCGCGGCTGAGGGTGGACGCCAACTCGTTGTACCTGCTCCTGTCATTTGTTTGAGCGTGACGCGTGTGTAGGTCGTTTGTACGGTTTTATAGGAATGGGCATGCGCAAACTTGAATCTCCAAAATGCCGACGCAGAGTTCTAACTTTCCTAATCGGTGACTCATTTTTAAGAAGTTGAAATGTACACAGAGAGATGGCAGAGGACACATTTGCCCGGCGTCGGCATTTGAAGTGACTTAATGGGAAGGTTTGTCAGTGTGTTAATGTTGTGCCGAAGGTTTGCTTACATTTCCTGTTGGTATTTTATTTCAAGACTAAGAAATAAAATTCAAACAGAAAATGGTGGAACTCCTGAGGCATCTCTTCAAGAACCTTACTTGATAACTGCTGTCCTGGGGAGTGTGGAGTTTATCCCTGGATACAGCGCAGTTCTCAAGGAACAGAGTACGGGAACCACATAGCTGTTTGCCCTCGTGGAATCCCCCCCAACCCTTGGCACCGGGGAATCTCGGGCCCCCGGTGGTCATCTGACATATTGTACCTTGGGGGTGGCTCTTAGGGAGACCCCCAGGAGGAAGTTCCTTCTGGCCTTCAAGCTGGGCCAGATGAACTTCCCCTAAGCTCTGGGCTTGCTTTTGTTCTACTGAACATTCAGTTTCATAATTTCCTTCTTAATTTTGACAACTAGGAAGTTGTGAGCCAAATTTGCATCCCCTGTTGGCAGTTGGCAGGAGCTCCCTTTCTAATTCGCCTCTCTTTGTAACGCTCTACTCCTGGGTTTATTTTTCCCTTCACCTTGAACTCTCCATATCCATTTCTGTCTTGGGGTGTTGGTGTATATTTTTTGCCAGCAGTCTCAAACTTTTTTGGAAAGAGGCAGAAATAAATGCTTCCCATGCTCTGTCTTTGACTACCCCTTTTAAAATCACAGCAGGTGGAACGTTGCTTGGTCCACTTTTGTCAGTTTGTAAGGCAATCCTTCTTATCAAAGTGACCTGCTGGAGGTTGCTGGTATTTTAAAATATCTAATGGCATTTCCATTGTAAAGGAAAATCTGCTCTCTTCTCTTCATGCCCCTCTGAAGACAGAAGTGAATGCACAACTGTTCCTCGACTGTCACTGAATAAGAAAAATCGCCAAATACGCAAAATCATGATTTCCAGCAACTCTTAGCTTGATTGACGTCTTTTGTAAAAGGAAGTTGTTTATTTTTTTAATGTGCTTTCCTGATACTCGTTCTCACTTGGAATTGACTTGAATCAATTGCCTTGAATTCATTGTCCCTCTTTTTAGTGTTTGAAGACTGAAAACGTTCAGTAAGTTGCCTAGATATGTGTTTTAGCTGTAGGAGCTTATTTCATTTGCTTTTTAGTGGCTTTATAAATCACAATTTAAAATATTTGGTTCTAGCTTCTAAACCTCCTGTGGGCTATGCATCTGTTTCATTCTCTATCTACTATGAGTGACTGATAAGTTTCCAGATTTGAGCTTGAAGGAACATTCTTCTTCTGGAAGTAGGTCACCGTAGTAGAGTTTCTGTGCATTTCCTCTCCTACTGTCCTCTGCTTTCCTTTCTGTTTGGCTGTCTGTTCTCACAGTATCAGCCTTCCCTGAGCTTGTGCAGACAGTTACACTATAGAGCAGTGTCCCTTCCAGTGTGTCCAATGCTCACAGATGTCCAGGAGGAAAAATTTTAATAACACATTGAAGAGAAACGAGGAGGTGACACTTGATAAATGATCTCAGATGGCAGCAAATCAGGCAACCTTCCTTCTCCCCTCATATCGCTGTTAACTTCTACACCTCCCCAGCAGCAAGATCTTAGGAGTGTTGCTGTCCCACGGACACAGTTGCCAGGATGTGTCACAATCCGAGCCTGTCCTTTCATGTTGTGGGCCAATATAAGCCATAAAGATAAACATCTTTGGGTATGTGCCTAACATCTGTGTACCCTGATGCTGCCTTCATCTGCACAAAATGTACAGGTAGGCCTTGTCTCCAAAGACAGGTAAACTCACATGCCCTAGCTCATTGACCCCAAACGGTTTTAGTTTACATGTCTGCAAAATCCTATATCATCTGCTGTTGCTCCCCTGTATTTTTCTGACCTTGTCTCCCCTCACTCTCTACTTCTTCACTCCAGCTGTGGAGGACTCCTGAGGATTTCTCCAGCCCACCAGGCCTGCTTTGGCTTCCAGCTCTGTGTCGCTTTTTCCTCCCCTCCCTGCTTTGCTCCTCCCCAGTCCTCCTGCCTCACTCCCTCTCCTCTTTCAAGAGTTTGTTCACATGTCACCTTCTCAGTGAGCCGACCTTGGCTACCTTTTTAAAAACTGTAATCTATGGCCATTTGACCTTGACATTGTTAATTTCAATTCCCCTTTTTCCCTTGTGTTATTTAATTGTCATAATACTGCCCTCTAACATAGTGTGTGATTGGCTTATTTTTGCTTTTATTTATCATAAGCAAATACCCATAAATGTATGAATATGTGCTTCTTTATGTGGCACAAAGGCCAGAATATGAGTGCAAATCTCTAACTGGAGAAGCATTCTTTCCTTGATAGCCGAACCTGGAACCTGTTTCTGAGGCGCATATGTCACACACAACACGCGCATGTGCACAAACACTCACTGACGTGAGCAACTAATCCGTCAGTGAAAGTGGATTACTCCACACCAGAAAAGCCCGTAGTGAAAATGAAGGCTTTAGAATTTGCCACAGGGACAAAGTTTGTTTTCCCCCAGGATATGTATTTTTTTTCTCTCTTACCCTGTTTTTCTTATCTATTTATTATTATCTTATTCTGTGTATTTCTGTAACATACCAGATAGTTTTTGTAATAAGACAGGCTACAAATTAATAAATCTAAAAAGAAATGGTAAATAAATCACCAACCACTGTAAGCCTCCAAGTCGTCATTAGTAACATCAGCAAATTGAACTGAGATAAGGAACAAACAAGTAAGTGGCAACGAACCGCCTCATTTCCTCTTTCCTGTCAGAATTGCTAATAAATTGATGAGAACATTCATTCCTGCTAGGCCTGGCTGGGCTTCAGAATCCTTCCCTACACAACATAACCGTCAGAGTTGGCATGTGAAATGAAGGCTATTTAAAACCCTTGGCGTGTTCCTTTCAGCCCTGTGGTGTAAAAGAGGGAGAATTATAGGGTTCCTTTTTGTCTTATTGGGGACCTAGAACTTTGCTTGCTTCCATGTTTTTTGATACTTAATATCTCTGCATAAAAATTCATTAACAAGCCAGGGATTTGTATCTCTCAAGTAATCAGTAACTGGGCTATCTTCCGTTTAGTCAAGAAATAGGTTAATTTATCAGATTTTCTGACCATGTGGAGTTTTACCTTACATGTTTTATATGAATTGTCAATTTTCAAAAAAATAGGATGCAAGGAAATACATTTTCCTGTCATGATTCAGGTTACACTTAACCCTTGCATTTCAGAGTCGTCATCAGGGCCGATGATCATGAACCATGCTCGAGCTGAAGAGCTGCTTACGATGGATTTCTTGCCAATCAGGTGCTTGATCTCCAGGTCATACGCTGTGTTTGATCAGCCCTGGTGACAGTCATTAGAGAGGCTCTTCGGGCTCAGCCACTGATGACAAGTGGGGCACTTGAAACAATTGACCTTTGTCAGTAAGCCATTTCCTTCCTGCCTCACTTTCCCTTTGTCTTGTCTTCCTTGCCATTGATTTTTACCTTTATTTTATCTGATAGGTTATGTCTTTTTATGACCCAAGTTATGTCCTTTCTACAGCAGGAGAGGTCGTCCATACATGCACAGATATACAAATATGTGTACATACACAGAAATGCACACAGCTTCTGTGTTTAAATGCATAAGTAGATGGATAAAGTTGTATTTACTTTTATAAGTAAAATAAGGAAAAAAAACATCAACTAGATAATCTTCATTCCTCTGGTAAAGAGGATATTTTGAATGAGTTACCTTACAGAATGTCTGTAGGCACCATTTGGAGTGTCAGATGCATACACCACCACCACCACCCCCCCACTTAAAGAAATATCCAGTATTCTTTTTGGGTGGATTTATTTAATAATTTCCTTTCACGTTGTGTTTGAAGGGCAGTAGTTAGCATTCTTTAGTTGGATCAAAATGAGAAAAACTTACTTCAGGTAATAAAATTCAAGATAATAACCGTGTAGACCAGCATTCTATTCTAGAGTGGTCAAAGTTCAGAAATATTGCCCCTGACCATTTGCCGTGCAATGGACAATGTCTAATTTGTTACCCTTTATTTTAGCCTCCTTTCTCAAGCATGAACACTAAATTAAGACTGAGATCATGGGAAAGCACTTTGTAAGTATAAACAGTCTATTCAAATAGAAAATAACGGCCATCAGAGCTTCTCTTGGTTTGCTGCTAGGCTAGATTGGAGATATTACCCATGAAATGCAGCAAAGTTCCTCAGTTGAGAAATGTTGTGATTCCTGTGATAATCTTACATGGTGTTAGAGATCGGTAAAACTGTAACTCTCAAAAATTGCACATTCCATGGTTGAAAGTGGTGGCCAGGCAGACCTTTGAGTTGGTTTCAGCCGTCGTATTCAGATTTGGTTGTTTATACCCATACTTGATGACCTCCACTGAGGAAACTCATTACTCTCCCTCCTGCCTTGTGTTCACTACCATTCCACATCAAATAATTGTCCAGTCCTGCAGTCCTACTTGGTTTCTTACATCAGTGAAATCCATTCTTGTGACTGTCCTCTGTGTCACTGGATATTACTTGGTTACTATTAGTGGAATTTAAAATAAGGTAAATAATGATGTTTTAGCAAGCACAGCATATTGTTAGAACCATTACATGAAAAATTATTGTTCAAGAATATTGTGTTTTTGTAGGGTTGTGTTCAGTTTCGTGGTTATATGGTTTGAAATGTCTTGTGAGCAATATGCTGTTTTTTTTTTTTTTTATTGAAACGAAACCATTTGAATTACTATAGCTACAGAGGCTAGAATATTGCTTAGTCTTTTAAGCATTTGCTGGCCCTTAGAAAGGAAAAGACATCCATGGTTCCACCTCTGTGTTAATACTAACAGTGATTTATGCTTTTAGCTAAAAGTCATTCATTCTTTCTCTGATAATCATTTCTTACATGATTTAAGTTAAAGTACAAAGACTCATTCTTTGACAATGGTTTTGCACTTCTTTTTTTCCACTGGTAATAAGAAAGGATCTCTTTTCATAGTACTTCTGGAAAAGCAAACATTGAGTTTTCTTTTGTAGCCATTCCTTTGCAAAGTTAGCTGTTTTTCTAAAAAAGAATGTTTGCATAATAATTACATGTAGTTTAAATAGATTAAGGAACCCAAATGAAAAATAAAAGTTCTCTGTGCTGTTATTTTGGAAGCTTTAAGAAATGTTCAGAATTCTGCAGTGTTCGGAGGCTTTTGTTATTGGACCCGAGACCAGTAGGCTCTGTTTTTGGTTCTTCCATTGCATTGTATTGCCTTTGAAGTCTTAGCTTTTAAGAATGGCTTAAAACAAATGAAAGGCTCAGTTGGAGCCTTACTTTTTGAGACAGTTAATGTGTAACATCTCTGGCTTGCTGGCTGTCTCACTCAAACCCCATTTCTTTGTTGGTTTATATGTCTTTAGTTAGGAGTCCAGGATAGAGAATGGAAGCTTAAGTCTGTTTATGACATTGTAACTCACCTCAAGCTCAAGTCAGATCTGGTAACTCGGGTCAATTTAGATTAAATTTAGAAATAGATACAAAGGAGATTTGGATATTTTCTGTGACTTCTCTGTGTCTTAAGGATATGATGATTCATATTTCATATAATTTTGCTACACAGAATCTCCATTTAGGGAAACAGGAAAGTGGGTTACTAGTCCGAAGGAAGGAGGTTAGCTCAGTGCCACATTCACCACTGGGAAGGTCCCCTGACTGCTACACGTTTTGATTGGTTGGTGACTGTGTCGTATCAGCAGTTAAATATTTTCATTTAAATTTTATTTAAAATGTTTATTTAAAATTTCATTTAAAAATGTTATTTAAATATTTTTATTCACATCTGGGCTGGCATATCTCAGTTACAAAGCACATTCTGATGGTGAATAATGTTGTAGCCCCTCTCTGATAAGAATTGTAAAGACGCATACCAAAAGAGGTCAAAGAGCTGAAGCTCTAACTAAATGATGTTGTTGGTGTTTATCTTTTTTGTCAAGATTTTATTTATTTGTTTGACAGAGAGAGAGATCACAAATAGGCAGAGAGGCAGGCGGGGTGGGGGGGGGAAGCAGGCTCCCCACTGAGCAGAGAGCCGATGAGGGGCTCCATCCCAGGACTATGGGATCATGACCTGAGTTGAAGGCAGAGGCTTAATCCACTGAGCCAGCCAGGCGCCCCCTGTTGCTGTTGTTTTTAAATGGGCAGGCATGGGAGGTGTTAAGACCCTGTAGACGAAGGCTTCCCAGATTGGGAAAAAATGTGTTTCTCAAGTAATTCAGCAAATATGTATTGAGAGTGCTTACTATGCTAGGTTCTGGGAAATCCAGGGTGAAGTATTAAGACCTTTACTCTGAACAGTCACTATCTGCTTAGGGTACTAATTGCAACACCATGCATGCCCTCACCTGGAGTGAATGCTAAAGTGACGTCCAACCTTCTGAAACTTTCACCCACGGCATCATGAGGGAAGAGAATTCCTACCACTCAGCATCCCCTTCTAGACTGACAGCCATAATTGATTGATTTATATTTAACAATTATTTAAGAATTGAAACAGACTCTAACCAGTCAAACAAACACTGGCCACTTGATTTTATTCCCATTCTGCCCACCCACTGGGCATTTCCCTCATTTTGTGGTGGGATATAAAGGAATGCAGTTGACCTGGTCTGTCTTCTCAAAAAATAAGTAAGAGAAAAAAAACATGATTTGGAGTTTAGAAATGTGTGACATTTTAGAAACAGAAGAACTGATCTCAGGCCTTGGACCTACCAGTTACGAACAAAGGTTGGTTACAAGCCCACCCCAGGAATGCACTAAATATTTAAGTTTCATTTTCTTCATTGTTAATATGGAAATTATGTTGTATGGACTGTGGCTTTCTAACCTGTGCTGTAGGCGATCTCAAGAGCGAGCTGTCTCTGGTCTCCATTGAGAACTTCCCCATACCCCCTTACTGTTGGTGTCTCCATAAGGCTTGCTTCTTCCTGCTTGAAAATGATACTAAACTCACTCTTTCTTCCCTCTCCCATATTTTCATGTGCTCTTTATAAACGGATTATTTCTGGTGTGGCAGTATCTGGTACAGTTCTCTTCTGAGCAGCTTGCTGTCTGATGTTTTTGTCTGCTAGTCAGTAGAACCTGAATGCCCTACAGGTTACTCACCTTAGCATTGTGGGTTTTTCAATGGGAAAAAAAAAGGCTCTACTTTCTGTGGTATTCTACTAAAATTATTGTGTGATCTTGGACAAATTTGCCTGAAACTTAGTCTCCTTTTTTGTAATGTATGGGTAGAATGTAAAAATCCCAGTGTTACTTTTAGGAGAGAGCGAGAGAGGGGCATAGCCTAGTTGTCGTATAAACCACCTAACCCAAGGGCACTCCCCGAAGGAGGCTTCTATTCATATGACTCTTGTCATCATATTTTAAGTTAAGGATTAATGGTGCATCACCAGTTCAGTCTGGGGAGCCATTGTATACTAGACTCAGTTTAATAAACTTTTATTTGAACATCGACTATGGGTCAGGCACTGTGCTAACTGGTGTCACTAAGATGAGGGTAAGTAGAACAAGTGGACATGCTTGGAGCCCAGTGTACCTGACACCTGCCTGTATTCCACACTGGGTTTTCCTTTCTCTCCTCTCTAGTCTGGCATCTAGCCTGAGTGCTAGCAAGTAGTAAGTACTCAGTAGGTAACCGAGATGTCATTGTTGTGAAGTTGTTTGCCATCCCCGTGCCCATGCCTCTTGAAAATTAAATTCTAATCTCTTCGTTTTGAGTAGCATGTACTTGTATTTTCATAGACCACATTGGTGTTTCCGTATATTGTTAGAGTCCCGAATTAAAATGCTCATCAAAGGGCACCTGAGTGGCTTATTCCTTTAAGCATCTGGACCCTGATTTCGGCTCAGGTCATGATCTCATGGTCCTGAGAGCCCCACACTAGGCTCTGCTCAGCGGGGGAGTCTGCTTCTCTTCCTCTTCCTCTCCCTTTGTCCCTCCCCTGGCTCACATATATGCACTCTGCACTCCCTCTCTCTCAAAATATATAAAATCTTTTAAAAATAAAACTCTGATTAAGGCAGGCAAAACATCATAGATGTGGAAAGAAGTAGAAAACTGTATTTGTCCATGTTCTGTCTCTGAGTAGGACTTTGAAAGTATTTCAAAGGTAAGTGATCATAGTTTAAAATTCATAGAGGAGGAACTGTTGCCTTTTTAATAATACCTGTTGGCCCACTGAGTATTACTGCTTACCAGTTACCTATTTTACCTAATTTACTAGCTGTTGTGAGGACCACTTGAGTAATTAGTTACTAAAAATACCAGAAATAGGTCAGTTTTACTGATTTCATATTGACTTTTAAAAAATGTAACAAGTTAAAAAAAGAAGAAGAAAATGTCCATTCAGATTGGTAACTTCTTAATTCCAAGTTGTTCAGAGCATTTGACCAACAAAAGATAGGCTATGAAATAAAACATACACTGGCAGGTTCTATGGTATTATTTTTAACATCAGTCTAATTTCAGTTAGTAAATCCACTTTCTTGTGTTCTTGAACTTTGAAAAGATACTATCTAAAGAATTTGTTGAATTAATAACACACAGGAAAATTAGAATAGCTGTGCTGTGGTCTCATCTTTAGGATGCATTATTTTTAGTTTCCAGAAAGGAGGTGAGTTGTCATTATTCTCCTAATGTCAAAGCAAAACCTCTAAGATCGTATTTTACCATCACAGATGCTTCCCAGGAGCCCGTCTTTTATCATCCACTAGTTTTCTCTGGTTGATTATTAAATTTTACTGCAGGTGACTCATAGCAGAGATCACAATTTGCTATAAATGGTAATAATACACATTAATATCACTGTGTGATAGCCAGTAACACAGCCCTTAATTAGAACCAGTAATCCGATAGGTTTAATAATGAGACAGGAGGCCCCACAGAACTCATTCCAGTTCCGCATGCAGCTTCGGACAGACCCTGCTATGATTCAGCTACAGCACGACAACAAAAGGTGGCTGATGTTACACTGCCAACTAATGTCGGTTTGTCGTTTTCTTGTGGATTTTATGTTTTGTTTTTCTTAGTTTTATGACATTCAAGGAGAATTTCTGAAATGCTAAAAAGCCATTTTTGAAGATACGAGTAATGGACACTTTTGATTTTAGGAATAGTCACTGCAGGGATGTCCTGGGTGGCTCAGTCAGTTAAGCGTCTGTTTGACTCAGGACATGATCCTGAGGTCCTGGGATCCAGTCCTGCAACGCTGGGCTCCCTGATCATGACTTCTTCTCCCTCTGCCCCTCCCCCTACTTGTGTACATGTTCTCTCTCTGTCTCTCAAATAAATACATAAAATCCTTAAAAAAAAAATAAAAGTATTCATTGGAAATCAGGGTACATCTTGCCTGGGTTGCACAGAAAGGGGAATTGCAGTCCTTCCTTGGATATAGCATTTGACTGAAGTGAGCATTTTTAACCTAAGCAATAGCCCTCTTCCTGATCTGGGCCGTTAATGACAAAGTCGTGACCATAATTTAGTTTCATCAGTAAGTTTCTATGACATGTGTTTCATGCCTTGATGGCTTTTTAGGTTCCTTTTTCCAGTTCTTAGGACATAATCACTTTTTCATAAATCACTTAAAGAGCCCTGGTTGGTCTTGTAGTGGGGGTGATGACAATGTAAAATTTTTCCTAAAGAAAAAAAAATCCCTTCTTTACTGCTGACTTGATAAATGCTTCTTTAGGTCTCTGATACAAACAAATGATGGGGAGGCTGCAGGGTGCAAGGAGGGTCTGACCCCCAGATATGTGCTCTATTTCTCATGTAATGCTGACTTAACAGTCTTAAGGGGAGACTTTACTACTGTGTGGACATTTAAATAAATAGGCAGCTGGCATCATTAAGAAATGAGTTTGACAGCTTTAAAAATAATCTCTGGTTGGGTTTTCTTACTTTGCATTTACACATTTCGCATCATACTTCACACATTTTGCATCTTTTACTAGCAGTAAGGTACACAAGCAATGTCTATTCAGATGTTGAAACATATCTAGGAACATACCTCTCAGATGATTTTTTTTTCAGATGATTTTTTTAATTGAGAGATAATTGTTAGTTTCAGGTGTACAACGTAGTGATTCGATATATGTATATATGGGAGAATGGTCACATCACAGTTATACACACTGATCACAATCAGTCGAGCAAACTTCCATCACCACACATAGTTTATTTTTCCCTTTGTGATGGGAATTTTTAAGATCTACTGTCTTAGCAACTTCCAAATATACAATACAATATTATTAATGAGAATCACCCCAATTTACGTTATACCCCCGGGACCTATTTATCTTAAAACTGGAAGTTCATACATTTCAACCACTCTCAGAAGATGATTTTGCCTCCCAAGGAAAACCAAGGCAGGACACCATGCCAAACTTGAATAGAAGTCATCTTCAAGGAGAAAGAGGTAAGATACTTTGGACAAATTTCTGTAAATGACAGCAATAACATAGCTGCCCAGAACTCAGGGCATCTTAATTAACCCTTTGATCAACATGTTGCTATCACTAGATTTCACAAGTAATTTTACCAGGTTTTGAGATGAAACACAAGACTGTGAAATGAAACTTCTGTATCATTGATAGGTAGAACAAATGGTTTAAGAAAGTTCCTACCAGGGGCACCTGGGTGGCTCAGTGGGTTAAAGCCTCTGCCTTCGGCTCAGGTCATGATCCCAGAGTCCTGGAATCTAGCCCCCACATCAGGCTCTCTGCTCAGCAGGAAACCTGCTTCCCCCCCCCCTCTGCCTACTTGTGATCTCTGTCTGTCAAATAAATAAATAAAATCTTAAAAAAAGAAAAAAAGAAAGTTCCTACCAGCTTTAGTAAACTTTTTTCTTAGAGAACAGTTTTTTTATTGCGTTTTCTCAGTATTATGAGGAGACCACATTAAGTATTTTAATTAGGTTGTAAATGTTTGAAAAGATAAAACTATATTAGAGGTAAAATTTAAACTTTAGGTCTTGCTCACATTCACTTATCCACTCAAATATTTATTGTGAGATTTGGAGTGGAAGGGAAATTGAGGTGTGAGATAAAATTATTTGAACAATTTAATATACTCTGCTGATTCATTTTAAAACAGGTGGTGCTCTAATTCAGTTGTCCTATCCCCTCTTCCTTTAGGGATAGCCATTGGTAGGGATCCCCAAGACCAGGGAGAGTGTTCTCAGGTGTTACCGAATTACTGTGTCTCTTTTTGTGGCAGTGTAAGTTGACTTGTGGTTTGTTTTTTTCAATTCCTATTTCTTTCTAGACTCTTAACCCTCCCCACCTCATGGTGAATGTGGGATTTCCCTGCCACTTTGTGGGTGTCAGAAGGGAGATGTTCTGTACTTGACAGCGGTACCAGATTTTGAGCTTCCTTGTCAGAGGACTGTTCTCAGGGCTCCGTGCTGGAAAGAGGGCAGTAATCATGGGGCTGAAGAAATCAGTAAAAAAGATGTTTATCACAGTGCTATTAATAATATCAAAAAACTGGAAACAAACTGAAAGTTTAGAAATAAAGAATTCATAGTGTGTCCATGAAAACATGTTATTATCATTACAGATCTTGTTTTTGAAAAATAGTTAATGATATGCAAAAATGTCTCTATATTAAGTGGAAAAGATTTAATAATGTGTTCAACATGATCTCAATTTTGTTAAAAATTTTTAGTTGTCTACTCACTCAAATACATGTTCTTTTTAACTCTAAGAAAATTAATTTTTCTTACTTTATAAGAGCATCTGCTAAAGTTATAATCTTCAAAAATGAACATTTCACAAACAGGGAGAAATAATAGGAAAAATGAGAGTGGCTGTGAAAATGTTCTTATGTTCTCAGTCAGTTCATTAAGGGTCATGATTTGGGATTTCACACTCTATAATAGTTGGGTGTTTAAGTCAGCCTCAGGGTGTTGATCCCTCCTCCAAGAAGTACATGTGGTTTTAACATAGCAGTTGTTTTTTTTTTTTTTTTAAAGATCTAAACATCCTGTGTATCCACTGACGTGAGTATCCCAGCTTTCTAAAAGATTAAATTGGAAGTTTTACCAGTTCATCAAGGGATAGTGATTTCTGTGGCACTGACTTTAAGGTTTGTTGTGCTTCTGTTTTTGTTTTTTTCCTAGATAGTGGTGAATAGTTTCATCATCTTTTGTAACTTGCGTGTTGGAAAATTCTGGTTATCTACATTTCTTCATTGTTGAATTTGTACCTGGCTTACATCTTTTCCAAGAGTTGTTGGTTCTTCACAGTCTCCAGACCCCTGTAATTTCTCATTGTTTCCTTTGAGATTACCTTTCTTTCTTCCTTGTCCCCGAAGTGCCCCAAGGTCAGCTGGTGTGTTTCTTCTGTTACTCGATTACTCCTTGGGAACCCAGAAGCCAGTGTCCATCTTCTTGCAAGTATGTTTTTAGAAATTCTTGCTTCCGGTATGTTCCAGAGTCTCACATTCACCATAAGGACATGATACCAAAGATGTTTCTTTTTAACTTCATCAGTAGGGTCCAGCAGAATTAAAGACGTTTCTAACCAGTTGTCTCATGACTGTTTTAATACTTGGCTAATATTCTTTAATGTTGGCCTATTAATAAATTATAGCAAAAGTAAAAATGGCTTGTTTTAATATTTTCTCTCAAAAATAATATATGTTTGTAAAAAATGAAAAACATATATACACAAGTTTGAAGAACCTAGGAATCGAAAGTAATCTCATTGCCAAAGAACCTCTGATTAATATTTAAAATACATATATTTAGGGACGCCTGGGTGGCGCAGTTGGTTAAACGACTGCCTCCAGCTCAGGGCGTGATCCTGGAGTCCCGGGATCGAGTCCCACATCAGGCTCCCAGCTCCATGGGGAGTCTGCTTCGCTCTCTGACCTTCTCCTCGCTCATTCTCTCTCTCACTGTCTCTCTCTCTCAAATAAAAAAATAAAATAAAATAAAATAAAATACATATATTTAGTTCACCTGAACTGATTTATTAAGGTCTACATAACAGAACACCAAATTTATGTGGGTAAGGGGTGGGGATACAGAGGAATATGGTTTGAGTCACGGGAGCCTAAGCAATATAAGCTTCTGAAGGGCAGGGAGTTATAGAGCATTCTGAATACTGTGAACACTTGGGCACTACTTATGGTCCAAACAGCACCAAATCAAGGATAAAACCAGTGATATAACCTTTAAAATATATTTCTGTGTAATAAGATAAAACCCATAAACTAAGAACTAGTCTTTTACTAATTATACATTATTAGAGTTTACTGTAGTGACATAGGCTATTTCATATACCTATAGTCATTTTACTATTTTGGACACTTTGCTGAGAATCTTATTTTAGGACAGTCTGCAGTGTATAATAAATACATCCTTGTGTTTCAGTTCTGAACCCTATGGGAAAAATTAATTTTTGAATGCTATTCCCAGAACTTTTCAATCATCACAAATGATTTTAGAGCATCAACATAGCTTTGACATCTGTTTGTTTTCAGCTACATCAGGGACAAGAAAAATAACAGGGAACAAAACCATTGTTACCGTGAACTTTAAAGGCTCAGAGTAATGGTGCCTAGGTGGCTCAGTTGGTTAAGTGTCTGCCTCAGCTGAGGTCATGATCTCAAGGTCCTGGGACAGAGAGCCTGGCATCAGACTCCTTGCTCAGCAGGAAGTCTGCTTCCTCCTCCCCTCTGCTTCTCTGTGTGCGCTCTCTCTCTGTCGAATAAATAAAATCATTAAAAAAAAAAAAATAAAGGCTCTAAGTAATTTGTTTTCCTGGAATTTTATGTGGAATATTATTAGAGTAACTTGATCATTAACTGAGAATTTATGCTCAGATTGTAATGTTATTCATAATGGAAATGAATTTGATTTAGTCGAACAGAATAAGATTGTGAGAAGGAGAAGAAAGAGGAGAAAGGTAGCTACTTGGATCATGCAGCACGGAATTTTTCTCCAGAGTCTGTTCGGCTGGCGCCTTGGCTTTTTCTTTCCCTGCTCCTCCCCTGGAGCTGAGGGCATGGGGGAAAGGGATACGATTTGGCACAGCAGGCCTAGTTCAGCCCTGGCTCCATGTATAATCGGTGGCTGATTCTGGGCAGATTGCTTTTCCTTTCTGGCCTCGGTGGTCTCTGCCGTAAAGTCGGGGGATTGAGTGCGTGACATTGTGTGACGTTCCTCCACCTGTGAATAGGATGGGGAACAAGTAGGCTTCTTTCTTTCCTTCCTCCACTTGCCCTCTTCTCACTGTTGCGTGTGCTTACTGGCCCTGTGCCCTATGGCCACTACTTTACCTTTTCACATCTTAATGTTTTTCACATTAATTCAGCCACCATTTATTGAGCACCTGTTAATGTGACAGGCACTGTGGTAGATACGAGAATGAATAAGGGCCGGTTTCTGTCTTTTAAAAGATCACAGTACATAGGAGGGGAAAAAGGTCAGTCAGTAGACGGACAGACAGCAAGATGTGATGCCTGCTTTTCCAATGTAGGTGGACTGATGGGTCTGGTTGGGAGACGAGTTTGGCTTGTAGTTACAGCACATTTTCATTTAAACCCTATTTAGATAGATGATAGAGTGTACAGTAACATTTTTTTCCTAGCACATAGGTAAAAATAAATTGAATGTTCTGTATTCTATTACAAATTATTATAGCAAAGGAAGACTGAAAAAGTGTGTCATCAACAAGCTCCAGTTTTCCCAGTTATAGCATTAGATGGACTATTTCATCTGTTATGTACCTTATAAAGATTCATGGAAAACATTTTTATGAAGTTCATCGTGTAATTATCCATATGAAGAACTCTCTTGGCTTCGGAAACTTTAATTTCTAGCATATATGTTTGCAGTAATTTTCCTTCTTGGAAAATCTGGATCTCTATGCATCTTCTGCCTCACCTGTATTTAAGGAGGGGTTACCACCATTTTGTAGTATGTAATAAGGACGGCGTTCTTGGTTTTGATGTGCCTGGAGGAAATCTGTAAGCTACATGTTGAGTTCATTGCTCTCTCCTGAGCTTGCTACCCGTGTCTGCTGTGGTGTGCCAGGTGGGATGTGGTTCCCAGGACCTCGTGTACAACTGGGAACATCGTTACCTATGCAAGAAATGCCTGGCCGGGGGTGTGTGGGGCTGAGCTGTGCCTTACACTCAGTGCATCAGGTCCTGTCCTGACTGACTTGCTTCTCCAAGAGAGGACACTTTTCTTTTCTTTTCTCTTTCTTTCTTTTTCTTTTTTGGTATGATTTTGCAGGACTCTACCTGCCCTGGTTATTCCTCGAACATCACGTGGTAGCATAGAGTTAAAATAGGACACCTGAGACAAGTAGGTTTCGGATCTGCAGGGCCAGCTGGTTTCTGATTGAGTCAGTTCCTCGTTTTTAAACAGTGATTAAACCTGTGGTTGCCCCCCCCCAATTTTTTAAAATGAGGCTTCTCAAACAAATGTATCGTTCTGACCTGCAGTCCTGTTTCATATGTGTTATTCATTCCATTTAAAGTTTATGATTAAAGCTCATCCAAAGCCCCCAACAGTTGGGGATGATGAGGGAAGAATTGCAGAATGTTCTGCCATTATGTGCCACAAGACATAATTTATACTGTGAGAGTAACCATAGCTCTTGCCAAATAAGTTATTTTTAAAAAAAATTTTTTTTAAAGATTTTATTTATTTATATGACAGAGAGAGAATGAGCCAGGGGGAGGGAGAGGCAGAGGGAGAGAGAGAAGACTCCTCGATGAGCAGAGAGCCTGGGGGGCTTGGTCCAGGAACCCTGGGTTCATAACTTGAGCCGAAGGCAGAGGCTTAATCATCTGAACCACTCAGGCACCTTCAGAATAAGTTAAAAGAAGAATTCTGTCAGGACTTTTCAAGTATGCCTTGTTCAGACATTCTCAAAGATTAGCCCCCAAAAGTAAATGATTAGTATCGTCCTTACAGCCAAGACTAGAAAAATCACTTCAAAGTGCAAAAATGGGATTATTGCCCTAATTTGTGCCTACTCTAAGCAACTACCATAAGCAACATAAAGTAGTAACTGCCGGCAAGCTGTAGCCATGATCTAAACGGTGTCAGGCTGTTATTTCCCATGGCAGGGGAAATGCTGAACTGCAGAAGAGGCAAGAACCCATAAACATCCTGAGCTGTGCAGACAGCAGGATAGCCATTAGCCACACGCTGCTGTCGAGTGCTTGCTGTGTGGCTGGTCCGCACTGAGATGGGCTGGAGGTGTGACACACACCCTGGATTTCGGATGGAGGAAAAATGGGTCGGGTATCTCCTTCTGGTTTTTAATATAGACTACATGTTGAAATCATATTTGGAAATGTTAGGTTAGATGAAATATTAATATTATTTTCATGTTTCTCTTTACTACAAAATTTGAAATTACATGTGTAGGTCACATTTGTGGTTTGAATTCTGTCCCTATGGGACAGAGCCAGTTTAGCTGATTCAAGAAAAAACGAGGGAGGGAGATGTGTTTATGATTCCTTTATCATCTGCATTGCACAAAATACAGTGTCTTGTTCCTGTTTTGCTGGGGCTTGGGCTGTCTCCCCACTCTAACAAGGTTATCCAGTGGCCTTGGTTATATGATCAGTGGCTATCGATCTTATGGCTGTTCTGCAGTTTGCTTAATATTTGGAC
This sequence comes from Neogale vison, assembly GCF_020171115.1. NCBI lineage: Eukaryota > Metazoa > Chordata > Mammalia > Carnivora > Mustelidae > Neogale > Neogale vison. Next base: position 57,776,843 of record NC_058093.1, on the reverse strand, counting down.
TGTTTATAATACTGCTATATCATCTTCATCACAGACTCCTCATGCACAATGTTAATCTTAGGAGGAGTGGTTTTAAACTTCTGCTCCAAATTACCAGTTGCCTCTGAGTAGGGCCGGTTTGCTCCTCCTAGGAGGCATGCGCCTCTTTTGCCATTTTCTCTGCAGTCTGGGAATTTTTCACTTTGTTGTTGTCATCATCCTCGCCGGTTTGATAGAGGGCATGTGTTCTATCAGAAAAGGGAAAACAACAACATTTTGTACTCTGACCCGAGCTGCTCAGTGTAAACTAAGAGGGAAGAGTGATGGACAGCTTATCGAAACCACTTGGGATAGAGGTTTGAATTAGTTGGTCGTCTATGCAGAAGTACATCAGACTCAGTGACCATTCCAAATTATATTTTTAATGAATTCCTGGTCCTCTTTGCCAGCAACAAAGACCCTAAGAAATAACCAATTTAAAATGCATGGAATACCTGCGGGAGGAGTCTTATGGGACCCAATCCATACATGTGCCCTACCAATGAAAAGAAGCCAAGAACAGTTAACATTGCTTGTAGGTTTAGAAGTACATAATACATAATGAAGATCCTGGGGAGAAGAGTCCTTGTCGTGTGGGAAGTTTTTAATTGGCATGACTACATGGGATGCGGTTACATCAGGATTGCAAGTCCAATTAACCAGCAGTTGATGAAAATCCCTTCTGTGCCCTCTGCAGTGAAGGAAACACATGGAACACTGAACACCCTTTCGCTTTCCTTCTCTTTGTTGAGTGAGAGTAGGAACTGGTTTATATCAAGACATTGATGGTTACTGTTGTCATTAACATTTCTCACACACAACAGTTTTACCCGTTCCAGGGGAGGTTGCTGTCCTGTAACTGTCACGTCTCAGGTTTGCTCCACAGTCGTAACAGTAAGAGACAGCCAGTGAGGGACTGGGTGCTTCTAGGCCTCAGTGCCACCAACATTCTCCCTGCTTCTCTATAATCTGAACAGAGCTTGATGGTTCTGCAAATCCTTATGCCTTTGCAAGTTTTCACATATTGATTGATCATTTAATAAGGAAAGATAATTTGAAAAACATTTCCCCCCAAAATAATGTCCTCTGCATTCTTTCATTCCCTTTTCAGGTGATGGATAGGTAAGATGCCATTTCTCCAGAAACTGTTTAGTTCTCTTTGCTAAGAATAAACACATACCTGTAAAACATACTCTTAAGTCCTAAACATCTTTCTCTTTCTGCCTTCTGCATGGTGGGTTAGGATAGATTTTAATTCTCATCATTTTGCTTTTTTTTGTTATGTGATTTGCTGAAGGGCTTTGGCCTTTTCCCCCTTTGTTCCCCCATTTCAGGATAAAGTCTTAAGTGTACACGAGAGCTTTTTTTGTTTTCCCTAAGTTGTCTCTAGTGTCTTTTAGTAGTATAAACTTAAAACGTGTGCTTTAAATTTAGCCTAAAATGGTGACTTTTAAAGAGATGGACTCTTGGCTTTGAATGTTTTGGTTTCATTTTCCTAAAGAAGAGGGTTCTGTTGCATTTTCTCCTTGGCCCGACACACTCTTCGTGGCACAGGCCCAATCTTGGCTGTAGTGACGATCTCCTCCATTTAGCCAACAGTTTCCGTAAAGCACATCGTCCCTGGAAGTGGCTCTTCGGTGAGCTTCAGGAAGAACCTGATTCACTCATTCTTTTGCTAAGTACCTACCAAATCACCTGATCTCTTTTCGAGTTTCTGCTGCAGTATGGTGGAAAGATGACCACCTTTCCTCCCCAGTCTTCGTCCCTTTCCTCTGTAGGACGGGACTGATCTCCTTTGCCGGTTTGTCATGAGGCTTGGACAAGACATGCGTGTGAAAGCCTTTATAGCATATCAAATGTGGCAGTTCTTTGCAAAGTTTATCCCAGAAATCAAACTCCTGTTCCTGCTTTTCTCCTAGTTCTTAACTGCCCACGTGTTCATCATACACTTGGTAGACGTACAGATTCCCAATTTATTAGCTCATTTGTTTACTCAAGAGTAACTTGTCGAGCCTCTAAAGGGTTTTGCCACATCTTATTCTCCTTTTCTGCAGCATCTTCCTAGGTAATACGATGTCAGAGAAATGGAAATCTTCAGGTACTATAGATAAGTACTCTGAGTAGTGATTCAAAGTAGTAGTTCTCATGGAAGAGGAGGAACGTATTTCTAGACCCGAATGCTCGGAATTCTCATCATGGCCAAAATGGATTGACAGTTGTGGGCATCTCGTTACACCTGGTGCTGGAGTATGTGCTGTGTCATTCACGTTTTCACCTGTTGAAAATGAACGCCGTCTATGTCTCTGTTTTCTTGAAGGTTCGCCATTCCAGGTTCATGCCTAAGAGTTGCATGGTTTCACACGTCCCGAAGTACTTGTTGGTTTTAAAAGATCCTGGCTTGTTACTATCTTATGAATTTCCATTGCAGCTTTTCTCTAATTGTTCTGTATTTGGGTACCTCATGTTCTATGGCCAGCCGCTAGAAGGAAAATGTAATTTTTCATTTACTGGACCAAGGAGCACTTATTTCCTTCCAACCACACATCCCCTATTACACTTGCCCTTCATTCCTGTCTTGTTGCTTCTGAAAATGAAGTGCACAGTTGGGAAGGGCTTGGAGTCAGGTCTAGGAAGTGAGCTGCAGCTTAAAGCCAATTCCCTGATTTCTTCAGGAGTTAGGATGTTTGTAGTGGAAACAGTCAGAGGCATGGAGCAGTTAGTGTACCTGGGGCTGGCCTGGGTGTTAAGGGAACAGTTATCACCTTACATGAGAGTGGGAATTAATATTACTAGGATCATATAGATTATATATAATATGTATTTTTCAAATAAGCACAGGAGAGGTAATCATGTCATATCCCTACTTTTTACTTTCAACTCAAGCTCAAAGAAAGCTCACCAATCCTTCCTCACCCCCATCTCCACCCACTAGTGTCTGAGATGGCGTCTGGGAAGAATGAACTTTACAGTCAGCTGAAAAGAACTCTGTGTGTGTGTGTGTGTGTGTGTGTACACATATGTGTGTGTGTGTAGATATATAAAACTGTGTTATGTAGTGAGACTTTGTGGTTTCTTCCTTGGACATCCTATCTTAAGTGATTTTCTAGTATCACTAGGATCTGGGCTGTCTTTTGAAGATGCTCTCCTTGGCAGAGTCTACAAGACCTTTCTAAAGATAAAGTATGAAATACAACATTTATATTTAGGACCTGTTTTACCTTGACTAAGTTTAAGCATTCAGGGTTAAGTAAGCCCTGAGCAGGAAGTCAGGAAGTCTGGGGAGCTGAGGGCTGTGCTCTGCTGATTCAGCGGGATAATTCAGGAGGCATCATTGCTGGTAATGGCACCCACTTTCCTGGAGAAAACTGGAGGGAGGGAAGCTAACTACATCCTTTCTCCCTATTGTCTCATTTTTTCCTCAGGTATATTTTATTGGGGGCATGGTCATTTGGACCAAAGGGGCGGAGCAGAGGGAGAGGCAGGCTCCCGGCTGAGCAGGGAGCCCCACACAATGGGGGAGGAGCTTGATCCTGAGATTCCAGAATCATGACCTGAGCTGAAAGCAGACGCTTAACGACAGAGCCACCCAGGACAAAGCCACCCAGGCTCCCCTTATCGACATTAATCTTCTTAATCATCCAGACTGGTCCCCTTTTTAAAGCAGGAATGCTAACCTCCCATTTACCAACCTGCCATGTTTTAGTGGTTCTCCAGGTTTTGGGGGTTTTAAGAACCAGTACAGTAAACAAAAATCATTGGGGTGAGAGATCCAGTATAGAGTTAAGACTGTATTTTGTCAAAAAACACGAATTGAAACAACCACCACTTTTCACTGTTATTTCATAAAAAGAAGGGCCATTTTAAAACTGAAAATATGACAAGTCCATAATCTTAAAATAAATCAAACTTGTGCAAAAACTCAGTGGCACTTACTTTTATGTTTCCTGCCGGTGATCACATCCTCCTAAGTCCATCTTTGTGAAATCCTTCTTGCGACAACATCCCTAAGCCAGGCTGTCCCCTAGCTCTGCTTAAACACTGTGGGTGTTTATGTATAGCTTCCTTTTCCAGGTAAGCATCTGTAAGGCCCTCTGCTCTTCCTGCCCCCGGGCGGGGGTGGGGGGTGTGTGATTTCTGGATGGTTGTCTGCGGCGTTCTGGCTGTCTTCTGGAAGTGCTCAGAGGACATGTTTCAAACAGGTATGGTCAGTGGAGAAAGCACTCAACTAAAGCAGGCCACTGTTACTCATTTATTTATTCCTCTATTGCTTTCTTCTGAATTTGAACTGCTAACAATCCTGGGGCCTGATGGGCAAAAGGAAAGCCGTGCAGAAGTGCGCATCAGACAGGGACGCAGCAGTGCAGGCGATGCCATATCATCCTCCCAGCCGCCGGGAGTCCACACAGCGCAGGCGCAGACGCAGACGCAGCACTCAGCTGGGGGCCGGGGGGGGGGGAGGGTTGGGGGCGGGGTATTTCTTGCAGAATGACACTGAACTTCCCAAGCGAAGGTTGGGAATGGTCAAGAACTTATGATGGAGCAGGGTGGGCACAGAGACTTGTATAGGGTTAGGCAAGCTGGAGTTGTAGGAGTTGGCTTAGGCTGTTGTTACAAAGACCTCACACGGGGCAGCTTCTCTCTTCTCTTTCTCTCTCTCTCTCTCTCTCTCTCTCTCTCTTTCTCTCTTTTTTTTAAAGATTTCTTTATCTGAGAGAGAGCCCAGGCGTGAGAGGAGGGGCAGAGCAAGAGGGAGAGGCAGCCAGCAAGGACTGAGTGCCCCACCCCTGAGATAATGACCTGGGATGAAACTGAGATGCTCAACTGACTGAGCCACCCAGGTACCCCCACCCTGGGTAGCTGGTTTTAGAGGCTAAAAGTCCAAAATTAAGGTGTTAGCAGAGCCATGCTCCCTCTGAAACCTGTAGGGGGGAGCCCCTCCTTGCCTCTTCCTAGCTTCTGGTGGTTTGCCACCTGTCCTTAGTGTTCCTGGCTTGTAGCTTTGTCCCTCAGGTCATCATACAGCATCCTCTGTGTCTCTATCCAGATATCCCTCTTACAAACACACCTGTACCATTGGACGGGGCCTGCCCTAATAATTACCTCCTCTTGACTTTATTATATCCGCAAAGATCCTATTTCCAAATAAGATCACATTCACAGGTACTGGAGCTTAGGACTTTGACATCTTCTGGGGGATACCATTCAACCCAGAATGGTAGGTGTTGGGAAATGGTAACCAAAGAGGCCCCAAAGCATAATTCTTACTAGGATCACATCATTTATTTTTCTTAGTACAACCTAGGTCTGTTTTATTCCAAGAACTTGAATGTGTTCCTAAACCCACGTATTTTCATGTGAAAAAGCTGAAGCTTTACCTAAATTTATAGGTGACCCCCCCCCCGAATTTATATATGCCTTATTTTTCCCTGTTAAATATTGTAGTGTTGGCTTTGGTCAAGAATTCATTCTAGACTATTGAAATAGTTTCATAGTACTAATTTTGGTATCTTATATCCACCCCCCTCTCCAGCTTTGGAACATGTGTATGTGTAATATGTGTGATTTATGCAATTGTTTAAGTACTGAAAAAAGGCTGCCAAGAGCAGGGCTTTGTGGCACAATTCTAGAGTCTTCCCTCCATGCTGGGAGCGCTGACCAACAGACGTCAGCTCAGACCCACGTTGAACCAGTTACCCACGCATCCCAACCGAATTTCTCTTCCCAGATGTCCTCATCCAGTCCATGAGCAAATAATGGTTTTTATAGCATTCCCAAGTAGCCCTGTCTTCCTAGTACCCCCCCCCCCCCCCACCCCCACAAAGAGAAAGAGCAAAGCTTGAATGTGCATGACTTGCTCTTAAGGACTTGACTCTGGTACTTGTTCTTTTCACAAGTCTATCTAACATTCTGTTTACTAATCCACTCTGGAATTTTGCTTCAGATCAGCAGTAGCCTACATTTCTTCAGCCTGGTTTTTTTGTTCTTTTAGGGAATCTGAATAATATTTTCCCTTTCCATTAGCACCTCTCCTATTGTGCAAGATTTCTCAAAGCAACCAAGACTGGAAAATTCTTACTAAGTCATGTAAACAGTCCCAGTCTTCATTCACAGCCCCCTTACTTGCAAAGGAGAATGAAAAAGAATGCCTTCTGGAAAATGCATGAATTCTAGCAGTCTTGAGAGTGAGGTATATTACCTTCATTTGGAATTTGCCAGTTTTGTGAAACTGATACCAAAGTTCTCTTTAGTTCCATTCTTTCACACAGACAGAGGATTCCTCTCTATTTTCTTAAATTTTAAGATTAAAAACTTTTGGGGGGTTGGGAGAAGGGGGGTAGGGTTATGGACATTGGGGAGGGTATGTGCTTTTGGGTAAATTGGAAGGGGAGATGAACCATGAGAGACTATGGACTCTGAAAAACAATCTGAGGGGTTTGAAGTGGCGGGGGGGTGGGAGGTTGGGGTACCAGGTGGTGGGTATTGTGGAGGGCACAGCTTGCATGGAGCACTGGGTGTGGTGAAAAAATAATGAATACTGTTTTTCTGAAAATAAATAAATTGGGAAAAAAAAAAAATAAACAGCCAAACTAAAAAAAAAAAAAAAACTTTCAGTGCCCTACTAGGAAGACCAGTATAGGAGAAACCATTGTGCCTTTCCATCAGCTCCACTCTGAGACTCTTGTGACCATGGTCACAAGTGACCCTTGAATGAAAATATCTAAGTTTAGAAGCATGAGCTGGGCTGGCAGGCTATGTTAACATTTTCTTGCTTATATGGTCCAAGTGTTCTTTGTTGTTGTTTTTTTTAAATTAGTAATGCACTTCTGTTGTACCCCCAGATTTCTTAGAGCTAAAATGAGTAGAAGAGATGTCATTTTCCTTTTCAGTCTGTTCTTCAGACTGGCTTGTCAAGGTCATGGGGCAGTCAGGATTTATTACTTTAGAAAAGGAGGGACGGACTGCATTTGGAAATCAATACACTGGGGCTGTGTTTTGGATCAAAGCCAACATTAGTGTTCATTCTAGGAAATATCCAGTTTGACTCTGGCCTTTTTTTGCTTGTGTCAGAATCAAAAGAAATTTCTAGGTAATTTGCACACTCTGTTTTAATAGTTTCAGATAACTCTGTCGTGCTTCAGAGAGCATGTTTACTTTTACTCTCTGTCACGCTGTTCTTGTTTTGAATGAAGCAGTCATTAATGGTTTGCAATGTTGGAGTTTAATGCAACTCTGTTTCTGTAGACTCTGACATAGTTTTTCAGTACATTGTGTGTGTGTGTCTAAAATATTTCTAGGTTTTTTTTTTTAAACCAACAAATTTAAAGATACGTGAAAAACAGTCTAGGAACAAAAACTCTATTAGCTTTTTGGGTCTCCCGCCCTAACATTTTATAGTTTTCTTTCTGGTACTAATATTTACTTCCATGTTAAACTGTTAAATTGCCTCGGTTCCCTCCTTGGTGTTTTTATAAGCTAAATTGGGATAAACTACAAGGTCATGTTCATTTCCAAGGCAAAATGTAGTATTTCCCTTCTCCCCATGCCTGCCAGCCTCCCTCCATTTCCCACACCAAACACGTCAAGGCAAAAAAAAATTATTGTACATGTTTATATTTCATTTATTCAGCTAGTCTGTATCGAGTGGTTACATTATGCCAATAACCATGCTGAACGGTAACCATAAAAATGGTAGGTCTACATTTTCTCAATCCTTTGTAACGTTAGGACCATGTCAAAGTTAAATAAAAAGGCAGTCTAGCTTAGTGCCTTCAAATGGTAAGAATTAGAAGTGCCATTATTTGGAGGGGGTTGGGAGAGAAAGGATGACAGGTATTAATTTTTGAGTAACTGTCATGTGTTGAACACTGTCCGCACCTTACCAGTGGTCCTATGAGCTTAGGTGTTACCATGACACTGTGTGAGTGGGGATACTGAGGCCAGACAACTACACCAGGATCGCAGAACTGGTCATTGGCCAAAGGAGCGCTTGAGCATAGGCCTTGCTGGCTGCCACTCGGGATTCTTTCTACTATAACATTGTCTTCCTTGTGATACAGTAAAGCGAAACTCAATGTAGACATGAAGGTGAGTTGTCAAAGCAAAGCAAATATATTGCAGGTTTGGGTGGGAGAGGAAGAAAATTTGTAAAATGTTCTCTCCTTGTCAGTTCATAAATTCAATTCAGAAATAAAGACCACTTTCTGTAATCAAGGTGCCTTTGTTTTAAAAGTTAGACATTAATCATGGCCTGAGACTTTGAAGGATTATTTTTAATGATAGATAATCTACATTTTACTTGCAATATTCTGGGTTCCCTTTTCAGCGAGTATTCTTTTCCTCTGATGTGTTAGTACTTGGGAGCACTCACTGGGGCCTGGCCATCCGTGACTGCATCCCTAAATGCTGTGGTACCGTGACTTGTGGCAAAAATACGGTCATACAGTAATGTAAGTGACTCTTCGTGTGCTGTGTGCTCTTAAAAGACCATAAAATAGTGTAAAGCTACTTTACCTTGATTGCAGATCATCATAGATTTGATACTCGACTGTAATAGCAAATCTGCGTAATAAATCAGATGCTTTATAGTGTGCTTTTTATTTAAAAAGATAGATATAATGTTTTCATCAAATATGGCAAAAAAGCATTTTAGCCATTTCTAATGAGGTAGTTTTAATGTTCATTCTCTGTGAATTATTTAGTTCAAGCCATATATGCCATAAATAGTATCAGTTGTTACTTTTGTAGCAGTTAGAATAGATTAGTTAAGGCACCCAGGAATGTTGAAAAGGCCGATGAGCAGGCATGGCTCTAAATTTAGTCAGAAGAGGATAAAAATCTTGAAATCTGGGTGTGAGTTACCAATGTTATTTGTAGTCTGAAGGGGTGCGATTATCTTAAAATTCAGATACGTAGATATATCTCTTTTCTCTTGAAGAATGTGATACTTGGTCCTACAGCTTCTCTGATTGATTCTCCGGCAGCTCAGGTGCTGTGGGAGCACCAGTCCAGTGGAGGGATAGTCTCCTTGAAGATGTTCTGAGCTTCTGCTAAATCGTTTCTCATCCTCAGGCTCTAGGACTGGGTTTGAAACTCCTTGTGCCTTCCAGGACCCTGTGGGAAAGGGAGCTGCGGTGGCTCCTTTTCTCCAGCTTCTGTGCGCTCACAGACATACATACGCCACTGGCTCTCCGTAGCCTGGACACCATGGACTCTCTTTCTCAGATGTCAGGTTAAGCATTTAAGGCTGGTTCAGAGATGTCCTCTGTCTTCCAACCTTTCTGTCCCTTAGAACCTTTCTAGTCCACTCCTACGTGTCCTCATCCCTCTGTCGTAATTTCTTGAACTTGACAGTTACTGCTTGAGTACCAGGAGCAAAATAAATAAATTTAGTAAAATAAAATATGGCACCCCTCGCTCTGCTAATCCTAGCCATAAGATTTTCATTAATCTTAACTAAAGTCTTGCTTTCATCATATCACTATGCTGTTACAAAACTTCCAGACACATTCTGTTCCTTTACTCCTTTTCCTGGAACTCAAGGCCCTATCAAACCTTTTCAAACTTAGCTTCCTTTACTCCCCCAGCATGGGTTGCTAATTTGATGGGTTCCTCTGTTTATTGTCCTCCGTAGCCCACCTAAATTCCTGCTTTCCCCAGAGTCTTTCCTGGTGGACTTGACCTTCCTCCTGTGTTTATGCCTCCTTTATTTAGCATTCGTCAGAGAAGTCAGTATTCGTCAGTATTCTTATTTTTTAATATTAAAAATTCCTTACATCCCTTCAAAGATTATCTCCCCCGCCAACCTTTGCTAACAAGAATGACATCATGTGTATTTTTTGTAGGCCCTGTCTGGTGAAGGGCATGCCGGAGACATGCTGTAAATATTTGTGGGTTGATTTCTTGGTCTGATCTCTTTCTTGACTGTCTTTGTCTTTCCTGTGCTCCATTCACCTTCAGCACTAGGTTTGCTCCTGACCTTTAGGGCTCTAGCAGCTTTTCCTGCCAAGCATTTAACCCTCAGACCTGGCTCCCAATTTCAGCTGCATTAGATGAAGCTTTCTGTTTTGTCGCATGTACCAGGAATCACTGTACTCACAAGGGTACCCCTCGCTCTGCCACACAGTTGGGAGGGACAGACTGCTAACGGATGTTAAGAGTTAAGCCGAAACAGTTGTAAGGAGAAGTGGAGTGACTTTCTATACCTTTAATATTTGTATATCTTAGAAGAGTCTTACAGTAACATTTAAAATCTTCAGTACTAACCAGGCAAAGTCATAAAAAATTTGTTTGATATTGATTGCCTCATTTTAAAATGTCCCGTGTCTCGTGTCTCATCTTCAAATGCTGACCACTTTCTATACCAAGTAAATAAAGAAAACCAGCCCGGTGAATTACTCAGCGTAGTGAGGGTACACAATAACATGGACAGGCAACTCCTACTTTTTTACTGTATTTTCCAACAAACATTTCTATTAGCAAAATGGGTGTAATTTAATACTTTCTTTTCCTTCCCCTATTCAGCCTACTGTTGGGAGAGCTAAAGCAAATTTTAGGAAATCCTCATTTTCTGGGAGGCCGTCGAAAAGATACAACAGCAAAAAGAGCTAGGGGTTAAATGGAAAACGACATACACAGTATTGTCTCCGTATGAGTGTGTTTGTGCCCTTTTTTTTTTCCTTTTCCCCCACCAAATCCAAAATAACAAGAGAAGTTTTGGCTTATCATCCCCGAATCTGTTCCCACCGAGTAGATCCTTTTAAGCTTTAGAGCAGGTTGTACCTCCTCCCCACTAATATACATGCTCTGTTGGGCACTTTATTCCAAATAGACCCATGTTGTCTCTACCCAGGAAGTCCGGGAAACTCCCTTCGGAATGTTCTCAGCATCAGTCCTGGAAACCTGTGCAGTTTGAGTCCACCCTCATCCCCTCACTCATTTGGATCTGTGCAGAGTCAAGATAGGAATTGCTTTGAACTTATGGAACAGCCTGTGGTTGGGGACCTGTTTCTGCAGCTGCCAGCATGGTGTCCAGATCAAAATTCCTGCCTCCCATCTTTGCCACTTACTGTCTGTGCAACTTGACAAGGGCCCAGGCTGCGCTCCCTGGTTTCACACCTACAAAATAGCAATAATACCTAATCTACTGCAAAGGTGGTTGGGATTAAAATAAGTGACTTAAATCGCTTAAAATTGTGCCAGGCATAAAGTGAACGCTATAGAGATGTAAGCTATTCTTTTTATTATTCTCCTGCATTAACTCTCTGGGTCATATTGTCTCGTATTGATGCTGAACTGATAGCCAAATACTCAGAAGTCATTTCAGTTCTCTGTCCCTCTTTCCTGCTGATGATTGTCCTCTGCACAGGCATAGAATCTCAAAGGATGCCTGAGTCCCTAGTTGTCCTTCACAGGCAGCTCAGCTATTAAAACAAACAAAACCAGTCATCCCCTAGGCATGCGCAGTATCCCGCCCTTTGTCAAACAGAAAATCTCTTTTTTTTCTGTTTACATCATAAGTATATACTTTTTCTTATTTTTGGTTTCTACACTCTCCTTGCTTTTTCAGGTTTAATGATGTTCATAAAACCTTTCAGAATTAACATCGACACTGCAAATTACCCCATGGTGCCTTAAATGAATTTACAACTGGAATGACTAATGTTAAAATAACAGAGCAACCATTGTCGCCATCTGTTGGTGGTGGGTGGATTGGACTTCACTTTCCAGAGTCTGGGCACGGAACTGGGAGTTTTCCAAAGCTGCCAGTTCCCTAGTACAGGAGTGTGTGTGTGTGTGTGTGTGTGTGTGTACATACACAGGTTGTACACATGTGTGTTCCTTGTGTACATGCCCATTGGACAAAGTCTAAGGATTGCACCACTGTGTCTTAACATTCCTATCCGGGACTTGCGGTAATTTTTAATATTTCAACTTTGTTTGGGGCGCCTGGGTGGCTCATTGGTTAAGTGTCTGCCTTCAGCTCAGGTCGTGGTCCCAGGGCCCTGGCATCGAGCCCTGCATCGGGCTCAGTGGGGAGCCTGCTTCTCTCTCTTCCTCTGCCCCTACCTACTCATTCCCTCTCTTTCTCTCTCTCACTCACTCTCAAATAAATAAATAAAAATCTTTTAGAAAATATCTCAACTTACTTTTCTGTGTCTTCCAATTACAAGGGTGCATTTCTTTTGTAATTAAGGTAAATTAATAAAAAGAGAGTTTAGAAGGGACTACGTGAAGGGGCCGGAGAAGAAAATTAAGTTTTATTTACTTAGGACAGACCAAACTTTACTTTGACTTTATAGTTCAGCAGATGAAAGAAATCTCAATGGAAATGGGGCAGAAATGACAAGCTGTGATAAAAACAGAAGAAAGTCTGGTAGATTCTAAGCAGAAGATTTTATCAGCCAGGTTCACTTGGGCCAATAGGTTTAAATATGAGACTTGACTTGTTATCCGCTCCCTTTGAAATTCTAATGATTCTGTAGTCACATCTCTTAATTACTCTTTATCCTTTTGCTTCCTCTGGAGTGGATTATCTGCTTTTAGCAAAGAATATTATTTTCTGGTAGCCAGGGCTATGGTCTGAGCCTCATTACTTTGAAGATAGGGAAAACCCTCAGAATCTTCCTAGTCACATTTTTTTCCTTTAAAATTCTACGGCTTGCTCTCCTCTCTGGTGTTGTCAGAGTGTGAATCCTGTCAGTCAAGAGGCCTTTTTCTCTCAAACCTGTCTCTGTTACTTAATGATGTTTTAAAACAAACTAAACCAAGGGCGAGTGAATATCTGGTTGATTTATGACGTTTTACTCAAATGTCTGTTACTCTTGGAGGCACGGATGAGCAAGAATAGAATCAGACTAAAGGGGAACCCTCTTTAACCCCCACCCCCACACCCCTTGCCCCACATCATTAAATCTTACCCCAGAGAGAACTAGTAAGCGGGAAAGGATGCGTGCTCTGAACCCCGCTGTGCCTTTTCCTGTTCCTTGAGGCGCCATTTGATAGACGGCCCAGCCCCGTGTTCTAGATCCTGTCTCCCGTGATCAGAACTACTTGTTCTGCCCTCCAGTCCCACATACGGTGACCGCATCATCACGGAGACGCTACCAGAGCCAGGGCCTGAGCGACTGAACGTGGGGCATCTTCCAGTTCAGTTATTTGAATAAGATACCTCTGGTGCCACAGGAGGTGTCGCTGAGCAGACAGCCCAGGAAAGAAGATAACTCACCAGAGGTAAACCCTTCTGTACCCCTCAGGTAACTCCATGTAGGGAGTTACAGGGAGGCCTGTATGGAATAGCTCTGGAGACAGTACCTTTCTGAGAAGTCATGGTCTTTTAGGCTTAACCCACAAATCATGGTGAAAACCGCAGTAGAAATTAAAACTAAATAAATTTAAGAAATCTCTTCTCCCACACACCTCCCCCACATCCCTCTTTCAACCATGAACCACATGTTTATTTCTTCTGTTTAACACGAACAAAAGCTTTACTTTGGCTTGAAAAGCAAATCTCCCATACCTTGATAAGAAGAGGTCTCCCAGTTTATTTCCTTCGCTTTCACACCTTCAGTGTATAAAGGAAACATTGTTTCTCGGAATTATTTCATGAATAAATTGCAGTGAGAATTTAAACAAAATTTGTTTAAGCTTTGGGGTTTTAGGAGAGATTTTGGCTTAAAATCTATATGAGCTTTTACTTTCCCATTTGTAAAAATGGCAATAATAGCACCTACCTCATAAGAATGTTGCAAAGTTAATTAAATAAGATCATGCATACAAAGCCCCTGGCACAGCGCCTAGAACATAAGTAGGAACTGAGTAAATGTAATCCCTTTTTTGGTTTCTTATAAAATCACAATGGATTTGGATGAGGAGATTAGGGATGGTTTCATGGAAGAGATAATGTTTGAACAGGTTCTTCAAGTTCAAACAGGGCTAGAATGGGATAATGATGGGATGAGAGAGACATGTCTAAAGTGATGTTTAAAGTAAATTAAAGCAGCACACATGGTTGGAAGCCCCAGAAGCTGAAAGCAAGGCAAGAAGTATTGTGTGTTTTTTGCTTGGGTCTAGAGGTAGTGAAGGGGAAGGGTGAATATTAGAAACAGTCAGAGACAACTCAGAAGGGCTCCTGACTGCCTGGACTCAGGATGGCTGAATCCATGGTGTCTTGAGGACCTCGAGCCTGGTGGGAGATCAGAGTGGGACACTGCTACTGAATGAAAAAAGAGAAGATGGGTTTGGGCTCTTTAAGGATGGGATTTAGAAAATAGTGGGCATGAGGTGACGTTGAATGAGATATCAAAGTATCTTAACTTAAAAGATATTTGAGTTGAAAGAGAGACAAAAAACTGACACTGGGGGAATAACAAATCAACTCAGGGGGCACCTCGGTCGCTCAGTTGGTTAAGCAGCTGCTTTTGCTCAGGCCATGATCCTACAGTCCTGGGATTGAGCCCCAAGTTGGGCTTCCCGCTCAGCAGGGAATCTGCCTCTCCCTCCCCCCGACCCCAGTCGTGTAGCACGGGCTTGCTCTCTTGCTCTTTTGCTCTCTTGCTCTCTTGCTCTCTCTCATATAAATAAATAACCTCTTTAAAAAAAAACAAGACCCAACTCAGGAAGGAGAAACAAGCACCAGAGAACATGCTTTAAATAACACCATAGAATTGGATGGATTTCCTAGGAAAAGGAAGGGTTGAGATGAGAGTACTTGGCTAAGGAGGGAGGATAGGAGGCCGAATGGGCAAAGAAGCCTGGAAAGAGCCCCCAGAAAGGTAGACTGAGATCTGGGGAGCAAGTTCAGAGCAGGGGAGGAGTGGGGTACTTAGATGTGGTGGTGAGGAGTAATGTCACAGCAGCAGAGAGATCAAAGAGAACAGAAAAGGACTCAGCATGGACTGAGTGCCAGTGCTCCCAGGAGACTTTTCTCTTTTCCTACCTCCCACATTTCCATTTCTCTCCCACCGTTAGTGGGGTGAGCAGGACCAGGAGGGTAGAAGGCCAGCCCCTGACCTTCCCTAAATTTCCTTTCTTCTTTTTGGTTTACAAAAGACTCTGAACTCTGTGACCTCAAGCAGAGTCTCTTAATCTCTGTGACTTTCAATCCCCTTATCCTGAACTGGAGTCATACTAACTCTCTTCCATACTGTTGGAGAGGTTTGAGACTGGAATGCAGTCTAAAAGCATTTCCAGCCAAAACTTTTACAAAGGAGCGTGCTGATAAATCCAGCATGAAAGTAATCTATAGAGAAATGGTTGCTGAAAAGGTGGTTTTTAAATCACTTATTTTCTCTGGTTTTCAGATTTTTCAAAAATTAGTGCCCTTTTTTGCTAAGCATGGTGACCTGTGTTAATGTTGTAAATACTCAGAAGCTCTACAGGGAATTGAAGGTGTTTGTGCGATATTATGCCTCTTGGATGTAATTGTCATTTGAACCTTAAATTATCTTTACTTTCATGCCTGGTTAGTAATCATTTGATTATGTGATTACACAGAGTGAAAATGAACCGGGGAAAAGAGGTGGTTCAAGCCATTTGCTTCTTCTAGATAAATATATTTCAGCTTGTTCAATGCATAAACCAGAAACCTACAGTATTCAGAAATGCTTTAAAGTGCTACACAGATGCTTCATTTCCTAAGCTTTCAAGACTTTTTAAAGACCTTGGGGTCAATCATGAGAAAGTATTACTAGAGAAAATATGAAATTTTCAAAGTAATACACAAGAAAGTAAAATTAAACGTGTATAAATGAGGGCACAGGTCACAGATCCGTGATGTGAGTTACGTGCATTTCTCAAAGTCCCCACAATTTTTAAGAATTAATTTTCAAAGGTTTTGCCTTAGCTTTTTGAAGACGAGCACAGATGGCTGTGCTTTACCTTGTGGTGTGGCCACTCTGAAAGGGTTCAGGTTGGGACATGGACTTACTAAGCTACACTTCTACTTCATCTTCAGCAGCGGAGCATTAAGAGGTTAATATTCTGGGTTTTTTCCTTCTTCCCCCAACATCTATTGTACCTTAAGGAATTCCATCACATTTATACAGACCCTCATCAAATTAATGCTGAATCCCTGGCTCATGGTTTTATATTCTTGATTGTTACTATCATTTCACATATATATGTGGAGCTATTATTACTGAGTTGAAAGAGGTGTTAATATATTAGTTATATATCTTTATAGACTTATATAAACATTAATAGTTATCAAGGTGTTAGGTAAATTTTATAGCCGTGCATTTGGCTTTATATTCACGTAGTGTTGCTAGAAGTAACTTCTTATGGACTTCATTCCCCGCCCCTGCCCCGCCCCCCCATTTTTCTTTTTTTTGGTCTGAAGAGTGTCAGGTAAGTACCTGATTCTTCAAAGGTCAACATCAGACTGTAATCTGAGGATTCAAATAGGAGGCCTAGCCAGTCCCTTCTTTTAGTTTAGTTTTGAGTTTAAAATTCTCATTGTCTGTCCCCTAAGTATAGGACATTTTGTCCTTTAAATTTTGCAGGTGCTTGAAAAATATGTATGCTCTCTGGACTTTGCCATTCCTAAGGGTTCCTTGATTTTAACATCTCCTGTTCTTTTTTTTTTTCTTTTTTTTTTTTTTTTTCTTTTTATCTTTCAGATATGGGAAGATAGTCTCCACGAAGGCAATTTTGGATAAGACAACAAACAAATGCAAAGGTATATTCCCTTGGATGATAATTTACTCCATCCTAGCTCTAGGAAACTGACGGCATTGTAAACCTGATCTTTGGTTTCAAAATTACTACCTCCATTTTATTAAAAACCGAGTCTTCTGTGTCCCCCAGCTCCGGTCTTGCCCGGTGTCAGCATATTCCTTTACAATTGTCCCTGGCTGAGGTTTGGCTGGAAACCCTACAGTGCTACACTTTGCCAGAGTCGCAGATCTGACTCCAGTGGAGCTAACAGGCAGGATACTGGTTGGCATTTAGCCCCTACTTTAAAAGGGAAGAAGAGTTAGAAAATAGCTTTTCTTTCCTGAGCCTGAGGAGATTAGAGCTGCTTACTGAAGACCATTGGACTGTACTAAAGAACTGAAAAGATTACATATTGTGCAAATTGGCTCTATTAATTAGAATAGAGTAGTTTTAAGCAGTACTTAATTACATGTTTCAATACTCCCAATTGTTCTGTGCTGAATGCCTGTTGACAATATTGGCAGCGGGGGAGGAGAGAACCATTTTCACTGACCAAATTGTAATAGGGAGGAGAGGTCATACGCCCCTTTGAAATATGCTGCTGCATTAATTTGATGCACTGACCTTCAGTTTTCCATGTAATTAGGATGAGCTCATCCAGCTCCGTGAGCTGGAAGAGGAGGCGTCTACAGTAGGCAGCGCTGATGCCCGGCGGTTCTGACTTTTAATGATCCAGCATCTTAACAATGGGCATGTGATTTCGAGGAAAGGGGAAGAATAGAGTCAGCTGACTTTGAGTCCGACCACTGACCCCATGAATTGAAATAAGGTTGACAGGAATAGGCAGAGAAGGCAAATCTCCTCATTAATTAGACCCCAGTTTTTTTAAGGAGTGGCGATAGCTTTGGCTTAGCACTGTCTGAGAAAGTCAAAGAATGGAAATGAACCGTATGGGAAGCCTCGTAGAAGCCAGCCATTTCCTTTAATCTAGACTTGAAGTGGTTCATTGTATTTGTGTCGTCTTCAAAGTTCCTGCATTTAAAGGAGCTTTTGTGGCCAATATCTAAGCCCCTGTTTAAGCCACATGGCACATGAAGACAGTTTTGCCTAGGGACAGTGAATAAAGCAGTGCTTTATGTAGAGAGGTACTCAATAAATATTTTAAATGAATTAAACTAGAGAGTCAAATTGTAGACTGAAATGTTTCTATTTAGTTGCCAAGGTTAGTGTTATTTCACGTATTTGTAAACGATTTGAGAAAACAGGGACATGGGGAAAAAAAACTTCCAGTTTTATAAAGAAAAGTGGACTCTTGCAGGCATAAAACAGGAAGCTGATATCAAACATTTGTTTCATACTGAGAGAGAAAATCACAGTAGACAAATGGTTTTATGGCTTGACCCTACCTTCCCTCCCACCCCGTCCCCAGCAGAGAAGAATCTTACATGGCAGATCAGTGTGTTAAAAATTAGCACAGCTGCCCAGTTAAGTGAGGGAAGGACTCAGAGGACTCCCCGGCTAAATTCTTCCCACTCCCCTGCACTGAACACGCCTACCTGTAGTACACTTCTCTCCAATGAGAGCTTGTTCCTTAGAAACCAAAATTCCATAAAATGCTCAACACAATATAGAAAAGGTGTAAGTAAAATATACTCATGTGAAATCGGACATTTTATGATACGAAGCCTTCACGGTTGGAAGATATTCCAAGAGAAGTGGAGAGATTTATGGGGCTTTTAAAATAAAGGAAAGAATAATTCAGAACTGATTGTCCAAACAGCACGTCTCCTGGAGACCTTCTCTTAAAGTGAGTCTCAGGAGATAGTGCCTCCCGTGAGGGCAATGGTAGGAACCTTTTAGGGCTCTTTGGTAACACACAGGCTCTCAGGAATAGACATGTCAGCACATGTGGTGGGTGGGTGAGTGAGTGAAGGGACCAAGGGAGCAGAATAGGTTTATAAAATCCTAGAAGCAGAATGAGAGAGCTCCCGGGGAAAAAAAAGTTATTTTAGGACAAATGAGAAGAAATAACACAGTATACCTCATAAAAAAGACAGCATGGTAGCCATTGATAACATGAGAAGGCAGGTAAGTGAATGGATGAATAGGTGTATAAATATAGATAATGCATAAGGGATTACAGAGTATTCACATAAATAGAAAATTCACGTTATATACTAATTTTTTGAGGTTGACCATGTCAAAGAATTTTATACCTGAAAGTTAGAGACCTTAGAGGTCACAGAACTTTTTTTTTTTTTTTGGTCACAAAGCATATTTTGGAGTGTCTATCCAAGAAAGAAAATCACACTGAAGGAAACGTTGCTCTGAATAACATGTACCTTAGCTATTAAATTTGAAACTTTTTGAATCAGTTGCTCTTCTGCATTTCAATTTTTGTCAGGTTTTACCCAACTAAAGGTGTTTAAACACTTTCCAACACCAGTATAGATGGCAATTCCAAGGCAAAAAAAATTTACAGAGTATCAGTTGTGACACTGATTGAATAATTTATTAATGCTTACAGAGTTACATAGAAAACTAGAACACATGCACGCAAATGCCCCCCCACACACACACACAAAGTTAAAAATGGGTGGGAATAAATCTGACTAATGGGAAGATAGGGGTAAGAGCAGGAATTCTCAGCTTACTACAAAAATGGCCCGAGTTTGCTAATGGCCAAAACAAAAATTTAAAAATGTATCTATTCCCGTGGCTTAGTGACTATAATGTGGAGGAAAATTCAAGAAGCAGGAGTACCATAAGTATTCCTGGTCCTGAGACCCAAGGAGAGTCTTTCTAGGGTTCTAGTGAGAGGCTGCTGTGTTATTTAGCAAATCCCACCTTTAGAAGTATCTTTATACCCATTTATGCAATTGAAACCCACAGAACCTATAACTCAAGTTGATACACTCTTGTATTTACTTGAAAGTAATGCAGCAGACAAAATGAAAGAGCACACGGTTGCATGCCTACCCATTAGATTTGTTTACAGCAAAAATATTTATTGAAAATATTTACTGAAATATTTGTGCTTCGAGAAGGCCAGAAAAGAATATAAACAACTAAAATGCAACCATTATAGATTTTTCCTAATAAAATAACAGGTAAAATGATACTAATCGTACTTGACTGATAATAAGTTCAACCCCAGTTACATCAAAGTTGAGATCTTTCTGTGTCTTGTGATATACTGACAACAGGAAGATTGTGTTCGGGGGGGGTGAGGGGTGTGTGGGGGGTAACCACACTCAAATATCCATCAGCGGGCGTGACGTCATTTCGTTGAAGCTGGCTCTTCGTTTACGGCCTGCTCAAGTAGTATGTGGGTGATAAATAGGTGCGCGGGTGACAGTGTGTGTGTCCCCACAGAGGATTGCGTATTAGCATTGACTTACGGGTCTCTAAAAACTCTCTAACGGCGTTGACTCTCATTGCTGATGTGGCTGTTGAGTGCCGTTTTCTGTTTTTACCTGAGCCAGCTCTTCTTTTTCTTTCCAACCTGGCTGTTTCTCTACTGTCAAAATCCAATCAGGCTTTATTTCCGTCCAATTCCCAGTACTAGAAGGAAGCTGCTGCTTATTTCAGCTTTAACGCATCTCTGCTGAAACCTCTGTTTCTATAATTGATGGTTTACTCTGTTTCATTACAACCCGTTTAGTTACCAGACAGTAGCTTTGGGTACTAATATTGCCAACCGACCTTTGAACCCTTGCCAAGCTCTGTGTTTGGCCCTGTTGATAGGTATGTTTGTCCGTTTGAATGGACACTAGTACTTTTCCGTGGAAGATACTCTATCTTTACCCTGTCAAGAAATCAGTGATAGGACTGGCCCTTCCCTGCAGCCTCCAAACAGTGCTTTTGTTTTTCAAAATATTCTTACTCATTTAAAGTTTATTTCATAGTAACAGGCTTGTGTTCCAATAAAATCTCTGTCAGTATTTTTGCCTGCTACCCTGATCTTTTAAACAGTGTGTTAAGTATGATTTAACCTTTTCTCAATAACTTAAGAGTGATCACAGCAAAAAATGACCAGTGGCTCACTGGATTGTGTAAAATTCATGGGGCTGTTGCTTTTAGACTGCTTAAGTCCTCTTCGTTTTATAGTTTTCCTCTTTCATGGCTTGTTGCTAGTTTTTGCTGCTAGGTACCATCCATACGCTCATTTTGTAGCTGCCCTGCCCTTACCCTGACACCCTGTACCCCTGCTTCTGATTTAGTGTGGCTGGGGATTACCTGACCAGCTTGTTAAAAATGTTTATAAAGCTATGAATAAATAAGCTTTGAACCAGATCCTCTTTTAGAAGGTTATTTGTTTGTTTGTATTATGTTTTGTTTTTAGCCATTAGGGCATGAACTGCTGAAACGGCTTTTTTGGCTATCTGGAGGCATTTTTACTCCTTTCTCTATATGAAGGGGGATCATGAGGTATATTTTAAGTAAATAAGTAATCATTTTTAATCACATACTAAACTTTCAATTATTTTATGTTTGGGGTATTTCATGGTTATACTTCTTTGAAAAATGAATTTAGTCTGTTGGATAAACATTTTTTTTTTCCTGTTGCTTGTTAAGTTCCATAAAAATGCTATTTCTCTGAAGTTGATTTTTTCTTTTTTTAACTTTGGTTGGTTAACTTAGATGTCCTTTGCTTCAGTAAGCAGGACACCTGAAGAAAGGGGAAAACTGGGGTTTGGGGGATTTTGTTTTGGTTGGTTTGTTTTTGAGTTGGAAGGAAATCTGCCTAGCTCATGAGAGCCAGGGACAGACAGCCTGCAAAGGAGACAGCATGACAGCTGGTAACGCCAGAGGCGTGTCAGGATGTCAGGGGTTCCGTTTCTGCTGCCCCCACATCGGGAACCAGAGAGTCCTTCTTTTGCTCTTTTCATTGTCACAAAATAATGGCTTAATAAGAAAGTATGTTTTGCATTTCAGGTTATGGTTTTGTCGACTTTGACAGTCCTGCAGCAGCCCAGAAAGCTGTGTCTGCCCTGAAGGCTAGTGGGGTTCAAGCTCAAATGGCAAAGGTGAGTCAAGATCCAGTAGTCCCCTACTTCTCGGGGCCCTAGCTTTGGTCCTGAAGCCTGGCACAGTGCTCCGCCCGCTGGCGTTGGCCTTCTCCCTGCGTCCCCGCTAACCTTGGTGTGCTTTTGGATGCCTGTCATGGCCTCCACATCCTCAGTTGTAGTTTAGGGCAGAGGAAGCTACAGATGCCATTTCGAATCGGTACAGGAAGTCAGACATGTTTAGACACTGGTTATTATGGGATATGAATCTACCCTTTAGTGGTTCTATAATGGCTTTCTTCAAGGCTTGTTTCTGATGAACTTTCAGGATTCTGGAAGAGGAATGTTGTTGAAGTGGGGTTTATGCCCTTCGTATTCTTATTGCCCAAATGTAAACTTGGGTTATGTCACACCTAGTACCCATAGTGCACTTCTAAAGAGACTCATATAATTCTGTGCATTTTTTTTTCCATTTGTGGGCCTTGAATTGCTATGGCAAATATTTTTAAGCCTGAAACTCAGCAGTTTGATATTTTGTGTATTCTTTTCAAAAGATCAATAGTTTTATATTCTCTGTCTTCTTGAAGCACAGAGGAAAGTAATTTTGTTACTTCTGCGGCTTCTGAATAGTAGCATGTGATCATTGCCTCAGGAGCATTCACATTTCCATAAGGAAGGAGAATTTATGGCAGTTCAAGGGCTCTGGCGAAGAGATAGGTTACCGGCTACCTGCTCACACCTTGAGTCTGCTGAAGGATGCGTGTGTAGCTAACACATCAGAGATGTACCTTGACTCAAAGAATCAACACAAATAACGATTTTAGGAATTAGTTAAAGGGATCACCTTTCTAAAAGCAGTCTTTGATTTTAACTGTTTTTAAAGCTTTGAATTGAGTTGGACATATTTTAGATTTTCTTGAGCTCCAGAGTAAGAAGTTAAAACAAATAGAAACTATGTAAATATTAAGCACCATGATTTTTTGATTATCTGTCCATAATATAGAGTAATTCCCTGTGGCATTGTTAGAAGACCGTGATTATGAGAGTTTTAAATATATTTAATTGTAACCGTGCAGTACTGGTGTTGCATAATGATTTGCAGCGTGTTTAACCTGCCTCTGTAAACAGTGGGTCCCCATCCATTTTATAAGCAGGACTTTCAAGGCACAATCAGAAAACAGCCCTATTTCCCCCCCTACTTTGTCCATTTCCTCTATTCTCTGAAGTTCCTGCTTCTTCCTCTCACGGATGAAATCCAGGGTGGGTCCCATGACTTTTCTGGCCACTCTCATTATCTTAAAAAGTCCCTTCTCTTCCTGTCTTTCTGATTAATTTTTTTTTCCTAATAGAATCCTTCTTGATTTTTCGTATCCAGACTTCACAGAATGTAATTATCTTTCAACACATTTTTAGCTGTTTCTATATGTATTCATCCCAACCTAAAAACGGGATTTTAAACAAGATGTTGTATAGGGAATCTCAAGTTACATTCTAAATAAATTTGTAAAATGTCAGAATCACATGTAGAGGTTTTGAAAACTGCTGAGAGTCAGCAGAAGAGATATGTGTCTTGGATGTCACTGGTGCTGGAAGAAATCAGCTTACACAGCAGTTATCTGCTAGCAACCGTATTGATTACTTGGTGATCAGGAAGCAATGTTTTCAAGGTTTAGATCCCAGTATAACAAGTCACGTTTTAGGAAATTGTAGAAAAATAGGAAAAGAAAGATTTAATTCCATTTTAGGAAATTGGGGGTGGTGATTCATGTGTAATTACATTATAGTGTTTTTGTATTTGAAATAAGGTAGAATAGGGTCCGAGTTAACATTTGGATGCTGGGTGTCTCATTTTTAAGAACACATCACTGATGTTACATGTGTGATGCCTGTAATTTAAATGTCCAGGCTTCATAGGTTTATCTTTAGGGTAGGGGGTAGAGGGAGTTAGAGAATCTCAAGCATACTCCCTGCTGAATGCAAAGCCCGGTGCGGGGCTCCATCCCAGGACCCAGAGATCATGACCTGAACTGCAGTCAAGAGTCCACCGCTTTAACTGACTGAGCCACCCAGACACCTATGTTTTTGCTAAAGTTTTGAGTATCCTGTTGGAGCTTCCCCTTTCTTCCAGCTCAGGTCTGCTGTCAGTCATAATGAGCCTGTAGGGGGATGGGAGCTTCATTGGTTTCTTTCCTACTTCCCAAAGTTATGTTTTTCTTGCTCTGCTGTCAGCTGGGTAGCTGTGATTTCTTACACTTTCCCCTGAAAACAGGGTATATGGGAAAGTTTGTTGACCTGACAGTGACATAATCTGATATTGATTTCTCTGGCCAGAGAGGTGATGCTCTCCCTCTTTTCAGAGATCTCTTATACCACCACCCCAACTGATCTTGTTCCTGTGGTTCCTTGAAACTAGTGAGCATATGCCTTAGTTCCTGATGGTCTGAGGGTCTGTCCTCAGGCCCTTTCTACTGGGACCTCGTTGCCCTTCAAGGCAGCCTCCCTGGAAGGATACATCACAGCCCTGGCCAGTTCCCCCTTGCATGGCCCACCTATGATCTACATTTGGCAAATGTCTGGGAGAAGTAGGTACGTACCAGCCACACTTACAGGCCCCTTCAGCCAGCCTTTCCCCTGTTAGAATTCTCAGGCTGAAGTCAGACCTCGGTCCATTGTACCCACCAGCTGCTCAGGACCCAGTGCAAGCCTCCTGAGTGGTCTGTTCAAACCCCTCTCGCTTGCCTGGCGGTGATGGGGAAGCAGCCCACAGGGAGAGACGCAGAACATGCCGGCGTTCCTCTCCACATGCGTGTCCATTCGCAGCCTCTCCAGGCTCTCGTGGACAGCGGGAGGTGGGTGGTCAGCAGAGAGTCCCCATCCAGGTCTCAGCCACCTCTCTTGAGGTGGTCTGGTTTCCCACTCTGGAATGGGGGTGTGTCAGCCATTGTTTTGTGGCCTCTGCTGAAACAAGCTCAGAAAGAGGGCTGTTTAACAGCCTGTTACAAATGCAGAGCCCTTACTTAAAGAGGTCATGAGAGCCCTTACCGAGGCATCCTCCACGTGCAGCACAGTCTAGTAAACGTCCCCCGTTCTGAAGAACCCTTTACGCGATGTTTGGTCAGTGCTGGACTGGGTGGACTCGGGCCCTCCCCGATGTGTCCGCGTGCGCTCTGAAAGCCACCTTCTTGTGGCCTGATCACGAGCACTGTGCAGAGACTTCCTGAGGAGACTTGGGACAGTAAATTGGCTAGGAAGAATGATCCCTTTCTACATGGTCAGTAGGGCAGGAGCGGTGCCCATGTTCATAGATGCTGGCAGTGTGTCAACATCCCACACTCAGTGAATTTCTTTAGGTCGCTGTAGAACAACTGAGTTTCCCAGGTGTGATTTCTTTTTTATTATATCATTAAAGTTACAAAAGCTGTTTTAAATGCTAGAAGGTCCATTGTTCTATACCATGACACCGTGGATTTGAGGCTCTGAAATTGACTTAACCTCCTCATACTATCCAGATAAAGGAGTGCCTGGCCCGCACTTTCTGTGGAAACAGTTTTTAATTATTATTATTTTTTTAAGACCTTATTTATCCATTTGACAGACAGAGATCACAAGCAGACAGAGAGGCAGGCATAGAGAGAGGTAGGGAAGCAGGCTCCCTGCTGAGCAGAGAGCCTGACCTGATGCGGGGTTCAACCCCAGGACCCCGGGATCATGACCTGAGCCAAAGGCAGAGGCCTCGACCCACTGAGCCACCCAAGTGCCCCTGTGGAGACAGTTTTTAAAAGAAATTCATGTCTGGCCCCCATGTTGAGTGATAACTTTTTTGCTTAGCGAAATTAGCCAGGATACTGCATACAGGTCTGAACATTCACACTGCCACACATTAAAGGCCTGCTTTCTTGTGAATTAGAAAAAAAATGAAGGGGTATTCTACAGAACTCAGCAGGGTGGTGGGGTGGATTGGGGTTTGGGTGAAGGAGAATATAATATTGTGTGACACATTGGCTGTCATGGGTTGAAAAAGGATCCACAGATACTCAAAACTAAACTGAGAACTTGCAAGTGTTCTCACTTGCATTCAGCAACAGTGATTGTTTCTTATTTATGTTTTCACTTTCAGTACCTTTCTTGGTATCTGGCATAGGGTAGATACTAAGTCTTTATTTTGTGAATGACCAGAGAAGCCCAACTCAGCGAGAGAAAAACTTTCTTCCCAGCTTGAGCAGATACTGAGAATTAAGAATGGGACGTTTAGAAATTGTATTTATTGAGCTCTGTTCGTAAAAAACCCTGAAGATACTTACCAAAAGGTTTTCCCAAAGGCTTAAGGCCATGCCTCTTGATGTTAACTTGGCCTCGTTTCACATGTGTTTGTTTTTAGAGCAGAAGACTCAGAATCTATAAAAAGAGCAAAACTCAGATATTAAGCTAAAAGGACTTAAAACACAAATCAACATTGGTAATACCTGTTAATAGAATGACTTCTATAGGCCTTTCAGCAGTGCCTCTTAAGGCCTGCTGGGAGTCAGCGGATCGTCGTATGCTATTTGCCTGGTGGTAAGCCCACACATTTCTTTCCGGTAAATAGGCAGTCAGACGAGCAGGACTTTAATCCCCCTTCCACACAGAGTCTGCCGCGATTTAGGCCGTTTGCATTCACATGCCTGGAAGCAGCTATCGGGCTGCGTGGTGAACCTATTCAGTACAAGAGAAAACAGATGTCTGGTCTTCCTGCCAAGTCCCTTTCTTGCATTTTAGGAACCATTCCACATGCACAGGGAGGTTTTTGTTAATTTCTTTCAGATGATGACTGAGTGCTTTACACCACGTGGGACCTCTGAGCCCTGCTTTTCTACTCAAGCGAACGTTAGTGGCCATTTATCCCTCTCACGGCCAGTGTGGGAGCTAGTTTTCTACTTGTTAGAGAAGCCATTGAACCTTTCCCATGCCTAAGGATGGATATAAAGAGGGCTGTTGGCCCCATATTATGTTTGGCCACCCATAATTTACAGAATAATTGTTTTTGAGACATAACATTGTGTGTAATAAAACAGAGTTATGGTTGTCACTGATTTTAAAGAAACTAAATTACCCTCATTCAAGAACCACCCCCCATTTACTACAACGATTATATAATCCATTCTCTATGAATGTATGGCAATTAGACGGCACGGACACTTTGGGGATGAGGTATTTTTGTGGCCAGGTGCTGCCAGCTTGCAGTTTCTTCTCCTTTCTTTCTTTTTTCTTTTTTAATTATTACAACTTTGTGGTCGATGTTTGCAGGATAAGTTGACCATTTGATAAGAAGAATAAATAACATTAACTTTAAAGGTCATCCCAAGTGAAAAACCCTCATTGACAGAGTTGTTGCTGTTGAAAAAAAAATGCATGAAAGTCACAGGAAATATTTACTCGTGTTTAGTCCACTTTGGCTCACTATCAAAGAATGGGTTAAGATCTCCATTTCTTTCTGGATTCTGATTTTAGTACTTATTTTTTTCTTCATCAGTAAACTTTCAAGCTAAATCAGGACTTTAAAGAATGTAACATTTAATGAATATTTTAATTATACAAGCAACTAAAACACAGATTTAAAAAGTAGTTTGTCCCTACGTTGTTAACCCTTGTAAAAATACTTCACATATGACAAATTCCCTCTGAATGTTCTTGAATATTAGTCATTTAATGGTTATAGTTGTAACTTAAAAAGAAAACCCCACAATATTTATGGTATATGTTTCTTCTGTGACATTTTTTATGCCGTATCTTTGTCCAAGGAGGGTTTTAATACTTTTTAATTAGGGGGTTCCCAGCTTTATTCTGAATGTGACTAAGCATGATTCAGAGATTTTTCTCATAAGATAGGCTTGATGATATCATTTCCTTGCTTCCATGCCTCTGAAAGCTCCCCTCGTGCGCCAGGCTGTGGCTTTCTAACTATAATCGGTGGACAACAGTTCTTCCTCCTGCCCCCCCCAACCCACCAGAGTAAATGAAATCACAGGATATGCCTGGCTTCTCTCCTTCAAGTTATCAGTATTACTTGGAAGTCTGTGGTCAGAAACCTCACTTCCATATTAAAACAAACCTAAATAGGGAGTAGATTGCAAAATTTACATGATTTTTTTTTTTTTAAGATAAAGAACAAGACTTCCCCAAAAAGTGCACTCTGTAAAGGTACTTTGGCCTTTGCCTGCCAACTCCTCAGTATTCATGGTCCTACTTGCTGTTAGCAAGGCTTCAGTGGAAAAGTTTAGCAGCAGGGACTGACAAAATAGAATCCAGCTCCTTAGATACCCTTTCACAATCTGGTTTCAGCCTCATGACTCCGTTTGGTTGGTTGGTTGGTTTTTTGTTTTTTTTTTAGGTTTTAAAAATTTATTTTTTAAAAGTTAACATGTGCATAAAAGGGAATTGAAAAACACAAGAAGCAAAGAACAAAGTCATCCCTAATCACAAGCAGTTTACAGTTTGACTTCTGTTTGTTTCTAAAGTCTGAACTCCATGCCATGCCCTCGGAAAACTCTTCCCTGCCCTTCCCAAGACAAGCTCCCCCATCTCCCCTCCCACTGTGACTTGTACCCTCCTCTGCCCTAAGCGCTCACCTCATGTGTTTCTATCTCCCCTACTTAACTAAGCAGCTGCAGGATGGACTGGAGTCAAGGTGATTTTATGCGAATCTGGGATGTGTGAGATGCCCTGTAAATCTCATTTGACTGTATGAGGCTACAGGGCTCCTCCACGCCCACCCTTAGAGGGAAAGGATTCCATGTGTACTGGCCAGTCAAGGACCAGACTTCCACAGGAACAGATAGAGTCTTCTGTACTATAGGGAATCTTTGGGGACTTGGTAGGGTAGGCTGACATGAGATTAGTAATCAAGGAGCTGTGCCATTAATCAGGCTGATTTGGTAGAGGTAGTGAGTGAAATGGCCTACCTCATTTTTCCCAATTTTTATACATTAAAGGTATAAAGATAGATTTTGTTCAGCATAAGGTAATCAGCTGTTCCACACTGAACAGATCTCATTTCAGCTAAAAGCAAAGATAGTTACCATTTTGTTTAGTCTGTGAAGGGTTAATGAGATTAAGTATTCGGCTTACTGTTGAACATTTGAAAAATTCTTTTCTTGGGTTCCCCCCCCCTCCCCTGCCACACCCCAGGACACCTGGGCCTGGAGCCTCTGCTGCACCCCTTTGGGATTGGCGTGGTGATGTGCTGCCGCCCTCTGTCAGAAGTCAGAAGCGGGAGGTCAGAGGGACAGTACTTTTTACCCATAGTTTGGGTTTGATATCTCGAATGGCTTGGAAATACCAAGGCATTTGTCATTTCCTAGGATACCAGGCTGTTATTTTAAATCTTACCAGGTAAGTATAGTATGAAAGGTCAATATGCACTTTTACTTGCAGATTATATAAAAGGACAGATTTCATTTCAGGTTTAATTAACAACAGGATAAATTTGAAAGTAGAGACTTTGTACAATTCAAATACGCATATGCCTCTCCTATATTTTTAAAGTACTGTGCATTTTGAAAATCTAAAATATAATGAGTGTGCTGTTCTGTTGCCTAATGCTGAAACCTCAATTAATGACTTTACTAATAGTGCTTATTAAAGAAAAATCCTAAGCCTGTGTAGCTCAATATGTAAAGTATAGATGGTTAATAAGATCAAAGGAAAGCCTCATTTAAGACTATTCTAATCTTCACAATTCAGAAGTGAATTTTGACTTGGTCAGAAAATATTCCATTGTCATATAAGCTTTTTCTCTGATGCTTGAACACTGTACTCTCAGTAAATGTGCATAGCAGTTACTGGTTCTCGGAGAATTCAGTTGCGTATCTTTGGTTTCAGCTGATTCTGTCTCACCAAAGGAAAGGTGACTGGGGAGTGATCTAATTAGTTATTGCTTCTGGAACTTTCCTATGCATCTGACTTACCTGGAAATCTGGTTAAAATGCAACTTCTGACTGGGTCAGTTGGTCTGGCGCTGCTGGCCCTGGATCATTCTTTGAGTAGCAAGGACTTAGCACCCTCCCCCACCTACTCCGGAGTTCACCCTTCTGTTCATTCTCACGTTTGCTCTGCCTAGAGTTTATCATTTTGTATGGCTTTGAGTTCACTTGTTTTTGTTCATTCCGGGGCGCTCCGCTCCGCACGGGTGATCAGAGCTCTGCAGTGAGCCGTAAGGACCCGCCGTGGAGCAGAGGGGAGCTGGGACCGAGCCCCGCTGCACTTGAGACGACTTGGTCCAGAATCCGTTGTGTCTCTCCGGATTGAACTGTTGACAGTAATAGCCTTCTGTGCGATCGTGTGCCTGAAATGGACTCCTAAAAATAGTCGCAGAGGAGAGGTTGGTTATTTTGGGAGCGCTGCAAACAGCTGAGAATGTGGCTTCATGAGGGCGCTCTCTCCAGCTCCTCAGCACGGGCCAGCAGCGGCACTTCCACATCGCCTGAGAAGGGCCTGGCCGAATCCTGCCCGACCTGCACAGATTGCCCAAGCTTCAGACGCTGTTTTCAAGTGTGCAAGGTGACTTGGGTGTTCTGTAGCTCCCACGCTCGCTCTAGGTGGCGCTCTAAAGGGACCTGAGCCAAGAGAGTGTCTCAGAGTAGGTGTGTTAACATCCGTATTTCAACTTAGTTGGAAATTAATGGCGAATTCTCTGTTCTGTTTTAGCAACAGGAACAAGATCCTACAAACCTATATATTTCTAATCTGCCACTGTCCATGGATGAGCAAGAACTTGAAAATATGCTCAAACCATTTGGACAAGTTATTTCTACAAGGATACTACGGGATTCCAGTGGCACAAGTCGAGGTGTTGGCTTTGCTAGGTAAGCACGCTGCTTTAGCTTTACTATGGCAGTGACAAGAGCTTGGCCAAGTTTCCTGCAAAATTAAAGTTGAGCGAGAAGAGAGAATTTAATCCAGGGTTATGGGAACCAGTTGCACCATGAATTTAAATGTGTAAATATTGGTTTGCATATTTTTTTCCCAGATTTTTTGGAAGTTCATTAGGCTTCTTGAACCTGAATACACTAAATATTTGGTGACTCAGGGCAAGGAAATATCACATGAGCAATAGTTTTGAAAATATGTGTCCTTAATGTTTTGATGAATTAAATCAGGATGCCTGTAACTTTTTAAAAATAACCATCACAGACTCCTGAATTTCATAAATAAATCAGTATGGCTTTTCTCATTTGATGGAAATTTGATTCATCATAAAGTCAATGAGTTAGATTATATCAAACATTCAGAAAGTAAAACAATGATAGGACACCTCTCTAACCACCAAGCGCTACACCAGTTGTAACATTTTATAATTTGCTTCAGATTTTTTTTCTTTGTTAAGAAGCAAAATGTGACAGATCTATCTAGGGTGTCCTCAGTTCTTCCAACTTAATTTTATCCCTTCCTCTCTGGAAAGGATACTTCAATATAATGGTTAATTTTGTTTCTAAAAGAAAAATCTCAAACACAAAGTGCTTTGCGTTTTGACATAGTTCTAATCTATAAGCCCGTATATAAAAACTGACTTTCCATTATTCAGGGACCTGTTCAGACTGTGCAGGAACAGATAATGTCTATATGTTGACTTTGATTTTGGAAGAAAAATTGCTGGTATTTTACTTTCATATACAACATCTGATATGATGACAGTCACATCTCCCAGAGACCTGGGAAATCAACAAAGAAGGCAGCTTTTTTCACTATTTTACGGCTAAGAAAGTCAAGTCAAAGAAGAGATGGTTCCGTTGTCAACCAGACTGCCAAGTAATGAAGCAAAGTCTAGTACTTGGGTTCTTCTGGCTTTTAGTTGATTGCTCTTTCTTGTTAGCCCAGATAATTTTAAGATAAAACTAAAATTTCTACAGGTGGACAGTCACCACAACTTGCATCTCCAGTGTACACTTAATTGTTTAAAAGGATCCAGGGAAACAGTGAAAGCTCAGCACCCGCTAAAAATCATCGCCTCTGTGGGTGTTCTGAAGCAGATCAAGTAGTTTCAGTTTTGTATCCAAAGATGAAACCCAATTATATTCTGTTGCTTTTTAAAACTATTACTACCCATTAAAACCAAGATGTAACTCTCCGGGTCGTCCAGGAGTGAGATGCATTTTGAATAGATTATTCAGTGTTTCTTCCATTAAAAAAAAAAAAAAAATAACAAGTCGAAATAATGTAATTCCCTTGAAATGTTTCTCAAGGGTTTTTAGCCACCTGCAGGTGTAGAATAAATTGTAAAGTTAGGCTCAATCCTTTAATTACTCTTCTGAAGCCAAGAAGACAAAGAGAGTACATAGCCAACTTCACTAATTCAACTTTATACCTAGAGCTAATGTAAAAACCATGTAAGGAGTATCCTGAGATTCTCATTCGTTCTTACCGTGACTTCTGAGTCTGTCATTTTGTGAATGTGTGAAAGGAAAGGCCATCTTCAAAATATTCTGGCAACAGTAAGTCCACTTGTATTTTGAACTGGCAGTTCTGTTTCAGTTCCGTATCACGACCAGCAGAGCTATCGCATATGCATCACCAGTTCTCCGACAAGGAGAAAAAAGTGACACATTTGATATGCTTGATATTAAACACTCTGGATATGATTTATTTATTTTATGATTCAGAAGGTACTCTGTGGATATCAGTTATCATTTCATTATAGAAGTACACATAAAACAGAGCAAAGATAGGATAAAGCCCACTTTTTCTGACTCCTATTTTTGCTAGGTTTCATTTGTCTCCCGTAGCCTATAAGAATGTATTCACATGCACCAAAATAATCTGAAATTAAGAGATCTCTAAATATGTGTTTTATTTTGATGGATGAATAGGATGGAATCAACAGAGAAGTGTGAAGCCGTTATTGGTCATTTTAATGGAAAATTCATTAAGACACCACCTGGAGTTTCTGGTATGTTGTTTATCTAAAATTTTATCAGTAATCTTTTATGTAATAGATGCATAATTTTAGCATTTGTGATGTATCAAGAGCCAAAAACCCCTCATCTAGCTCTTAAAATTTATTTCTTTGGTTCTACAAGTAAGACTTGAAGATGCACTTCTCCCAGACATGTTTAAATATGAACGGGAGCCATGCAGGTGGGAGGGAGGATGTGCCCTCTCAGGCACTCGAAGCCCTTCCTTCTCTGATGCAGGAGCCCATCCCCAGACCTGCTTCTCCTGCCACCCACCAGCCTCAATAAATCTGGCCTGCAGTCTTGTCCCTTGAGGGCCATGCTCTTCTCCACCCCAGCTCCTGCCTTTCTTTCTTTTTTTTTTTTTTTTTAATTTTATTTATTTATTTGATAGATCAGAAGTAGGCAGAGAGGCAGGCAGAGAGAGAGGCGGAAGTAGGCTCCCTGCTGAGCAGAGCTCTGGATGCGGGCCTCAATCCCAGGACCCTGAGACCATGATGCAAGCCTAAAGCAGAGGCCCTAACCCACTGAGCCACCCAGGCGCCCCCTAGCTCCTGCCTTTCTTGTGGAAGATCTCAGCGTGTGTTACCCTGCATCCCTTACAGAACCTGAACCTCAGTCCCTATGGCCCTTCTGTCCACCCCATGGTAACCACTTCCTCCCATGGCCCGGCCTTGTGTTCTCATGCCCAAGAACACCACACCTCAGGAGCTTTACATTCCCAGATCACACTGGCTCCCACTAAACCTAATCCGAAATTCAAAGGGGGTACTTCTTTACTTTCTATCCCCACCAAATCTGGTCTCCATTTTAGCAGTAACCTCACTTGTCTTATAACCCAACCCTTGGTCACACCTGCCTCACAGAATGCTAAGCCTGGATTAATTCTGCAGCAGGCCACCTTCTCAGCTCCTCTTACATCCAGGCTGTAAATGTTTCCAGGTTGACCAGACCCAGCATCGCTGGTCCTTACTCAGCTTTCTCATCCGTCCCTGGCTGCAGTCCTCCCTCCCAGCCTGCTCGCTTTACCCTTAACCCCCTCTCAACTCTAAGCAAATGACTTCACTTCTCACTTGATGAATAAAATTGAGATCACCAGGTGGAAACACCATCAATTTCCTGTTTCCTCCCAACAAGGAGAGAGACCAACCCAACCCATTCTTGCCACCCTCCTTCCCTAAAGTCTCAAGGGCAAGGGGTCCCAAGCTGTGGTCTTGATCGCATACCCTCAGGACCTTGCTCTGCCAGGTATCCCCTCCCTCTCCTACAATTTCAGATGTCTTTTGCTTTTATTATTTTTTCCCCCCAACAAAGCTGAAAACCTTTATTTTCAACAATAACGGATCTCTCGCATGACTAATTGGTAGACAAATGCAAGAAAATGCACAAATAAACAATACCAGGAACAAAAATTTTGACTGTGACTACAATAGACATTTGTTTTAAGTCACAGAACACAGTGAACAAAACTATGAACTACTTTATGCCAGTTCATTTTAAATTTCATTTACTAGAAAAATCTACCCATTTGTGTTTGAGATCATTCAGGTCTCTCTGATCTTGAATCTAAAACTAAAACCCTGTGTTCCTCTCTAGCCCCTTCCCACGTAACCCTTTTCAAAGCGTTGTCCCCATTTCTGTCTTCCGTTCACACCTCACCCTCCCCTGCGTGACTTCTCCTCGTTGTGTCTCACATGGTAAACTATTAGTTTGCTGAGCTGTTGTGACAAAGTATCAAACTGGGGGGCTTACACCATGGAAATACGTTGTCTCAGTTCTGGACACTCGAAGTCCAAGATTATGGTGTTGGCAGGATGGAGAGAGACTGTTCCAGGCCTCCCTCCGTCCTTGGCTTGTAGACGAGCATCGTCTCCCTGTGTTTCTTCACACCATCTTCCCTCTGCACATGTCTGTCTCCATGTCCATCTTTCCCTTTTTTTACAAGGACACCCATCATTTGATTGGGACCCACACTAATGACCTCTTTTTAACTTTAAAAGACCCTATTTGTAAATAAGGTCCTCTTCTGTCATTATGAGTTACTGAGGGTTAGGATCTCAGCTGTTTTGGGGAGGGGTGGGGTAGTGGGGACACAATTCAACTAACACTTACCTCCTGGTTATTGCAATTCGGAGGCTTCCCTCTCTTTCAGATACTGTCTGTCTGGTGTACTAGATACTGCTGGTCCCTTACCCATCTCTGAAACATGTCCTTCTTTGACCTTTGCGTCACCTGTTTTCTCCTGTCCTGCGTTAATTTCTTTTCTATTGGCTTATTTCTTCTATCTACTCAACTGTTGGTATTTTCCTGAATCCCACTTCTGGCTCACAGTTCTGGTATAGATGTATATTCTCAAGGTTTCCAGTAGTATGTACCTTCATACAACTCAGAGATACCGTCTCCCAACCTGGCTTTGCCCTGAGCATCAGGCTGCTTGGTCTCCGTCACCATACATCCATCGTCTCCAAAGCAAAACTAGCACCCCCCATCCCCGCATCGAATCCTGCTCCTCTTCCAGTTGTCCTTTTCTCAGTTAGTGGGACCAGTACCCAACCAAGCACTCAAACTGGAAACGCAGGCCAGATCAGCCTGGGCTCCTCTTCCCCTCCCTCCCTCCATCATGCAAGTCCTTCCATTTTTTCCTCTTGATAATTTATAGACCAACCCGTCTCCCCACCATTCCTCCTACCACAGCCTAGCTTACTTAGCCCCAGATCTCTCCCTGAGGCCGTTACGGCCGGCTCATAACTGCCTGCCTGATCACTAGCCTTTCCTCTCCAGATACTTGCCCTGACTGTGGCCAGAGAGTTTGATGAAATGTAGACCTCTGTGTCACTTTCCTGCTCCAAGTCCCCCTCCTCCCATAAAGGAAAAATCCCAGTCTCCTGGAAATGATATTGAAGGCCAGAGGCGAAAGGCCTCTTGCCTGCTTCTTCAGTCCTGTCCCCTTCTGTTCTCTGCCTCATGGTGTGTCCTCCTCCAGGACAAGACTACGAATATATTCCAAGCACACCGGGCTGCTCCATTCCTCCCTGATTGCTCTCCTTTGGTTTCCAACTTAGTGCCCTTCAGTTCCCTTTAACCCAATTCTCCAGTTCTCAGCCTCCAAGACTGGGTTCCAGGCTTGCCTCCCCCGCCAGAGCCTCCCCTGGCCCAGTCGGTCTGTGCGCACAGCACCCTGAGGATGCTCGCCTGTGTCCCAGCACTGAACATGGTCACACAGGTTGTTTAACTCAACTGGGAGCTCCCTGAAGGCAGAAATTGTTTCCCATCTTAGGGCAGTACATCAGCCATACTAAGCAATGATAAACGTTTGTGGGTTTTGTATAAACTTCCCTCCACTATTCCCCCAGACAGTACTACATGTTCACACGCTAGCAGGCTAGTGGCTGACTGCAGACCAGAAGACGTTTCCCTTTTCCCCCATGCGCCAGGCTGCGTGTGGGTCACTGGTGTTCGGTATTGGTTCTGCTGTAGTTCCAGGGTTTCATCCTTCACTGGATGGCTGGGGGTTATGATCGGAGATTTACTGTAATTCTGTGTACCCAGTTGAGACTCGCAGTGTTGAGGAACCCGTTTGTAAGTATATCCAACTTCACAGCCCACGCTTCATCTCAGACTGCTAAGCCCACGCAGGATTTGCAGGGCCCCATGTGACCGTGAACCATCTGCAGGCGCGAGTCTGGATCACCCCATCCAAGACCGGGAGGTGCGCTGTTCCATGGAAGCCAACCTTGTGCAAGAGCTTTCTTTTTGTTTCTTAAGTTGGTTTTGTTTTCCTGTCAACAGCACTTGAGTTGAAGGAAAATAGCGATGTCTTTACCCTCCAACCGAGTAAAGACAAGAGAGAAATTTACTACGTTGGAGCTTTCTGTCAGACCGACACTGTGGGGCCTTCTGCGGTTAACACGTGTGCACACCTGACTCCTGGTGTCCTCCTCACTTCCCCGTGTCATCCGTGTTGGGACCCCGTGGTGTTAGTCCCTCAGAAGGGCTGCTTGGCTTTCTCAGCTCATTTTTGTGGACAGCGGGGAAAGTTCAAGGAGGAGAAACATCCCCTCACACAGTCGTCGTGATGTTGTATCAGTCTGAGAGGGGATAAGATCTGCCCGTTTCCTGAATGAAGTAGATCTCAGGGTGTCACAGATCAAGTCCAACAGTGTCCTTTTTTCTCCAAAGGCCTTTCGTGGTTGATTCATGTAACTGTTTGCTTTGAAGTAGGTTTAAAGACAACATGTTGGTCATACCTATTCAAGGGAAAGAAGATGTTGATTTCCAAACCTCATGTAAAGGATTGTAGGATTCTCTGTACCTTTGCAACTAGTAGAGAACAGTTTCTTCCAAGTTGTGCCAAGTGACAGCTGTAAGAAACAGAGTCCTTCTGCCTCAAGAGAATCTCTGCTTGGGGGTGTGCAATCAGGCCGTTCTCTTTGCTTTGAACGAGAACTTAACTTTATGCCGTTTTATAATGTTTCATGATTTCGTCTATGTATTAGTCTTAGTTCCCAGCTAGACTGCAAGTTCTTTGGCAGCGGAGACTGTTTGATTTTTAATTTTGTGCTAGGCACAGAAAGCTCGTGCTTCGCCCTGGAACAACAGAAGTTACCAAAGAGCATTTTTCATGGAGGCTTGTCACAATAATCATGGCTATTTTGAGGGTTTTTCTGGATACTTCCTTGCATATAAGCAAGTTTGAACCACCTTTCGGCCGGGGTTTGAAATGTATAATGCAGGCCTTGGAAGCACGCTGTTGCAGGGAACTCAGCTTTTCCCCAGAATGGTTTCAAGCGGATTAGGGAACCACAACAGAATTTGAAATGGTCTTCAGCTTCTCTGGATGTCCCCCTCCCCTTTTTGTGTACACCTAATAGGATAATTTTCTTTAACCAGCCTGCTGATGAGATGCCACGCTCTCCAATTACCTGACTGGTGACTCCACACCATAGGTTTCTTCATGGAATGTATATAGTATTTTCAGTAGAACCAGATGAAAAAAGAACTGTCAGGCCAGGGTCACTTGAATGAACCTCCACTTTAAATATGTAGGTTCATTTCCAAGCAGACATAACATTTCATAAATGCAGTCAGAGGATAGTCTTGTCAACAAGGCGCGCTGTGTAGCTGGCCTAGTCCGAATCATCCAGGATGGTGTCCGTCAGCGTGCTCAGATTCTTGCAGGACTGGGAATTTGCCTGGGACATTGAAGCCAAGAACAGAAGAGAAACCCACGTTAGAAACAAGTCCCCAGAAAGATACTTTATGAAATTTTAACAAACTGAACGGTGAACTCATCTTCCCTGGAATAATCTTAAGAAAGCCTCTCAGTGGCTGAGCAGGAGGGGTCCCATCTCGTGGGCCACCCACCCTCTTGCCAGCATGCTCTTTGCATTCCAGAGCTCAGCGGCTGGGTTTCCCCCGCAGCCAGACACACCCCACCCTGTCCTGGGGCCCAGTACGTAATGTCATGGGTGCTTGTAAGAGTTCTCTGAAAATCCACATCAGTTTCTCATGCAATCTGTTTTCTGAAATTGCTTTTTAAAAATCTTGTGCTTTTGTGCCTGATGTTACCATGTCTTCAAAGAGGCTGTTCTTCTAGCAGGATCTTCCTTAAATACAAATGGATTGTGTTGGGGAAAAAAAAACTACCCATGAGGCCATTCCTTGTATCTTTTCCCATCTAATCCCTCATTTTTTTCCCTGAAAATGTGGATGTGTTATCCTTTATTTGGATTTATCTGGGTCTTTATCTTGCCTTTTTTTTTTTTTAAGATTTTATTTATTTATTTGACAGAGAGATAGCGAAAGAGGGAACACAAGCAAGAGGAGTAGGAGAGGTAGAAGCAGGCTTCTTCCTGAGCACAGAGCCCAACGTGGGTCTTGATCCCAGGTCTCCAGGATCATGACCTGACCTGAAGGCAGACACTTGACAACTGAGCCACCCAGGCACCCCTTTTATCTTGGTTTTGAGTGCCAGCTGGTTTGCAGTAAATCAGATTTGCTTGGAAGGTCCCCAGTCAGGGTAAAAGAACCAATGACTACTCCGTAAGACAATCTAGGTGAATTCCATAGAGGTTTAAAATAACTTAATATTTGCTTGATAGAAATTCTGTTATGGAGAAATAGTAGCGTGGTGGTTTCCCACACAGTGAATGATAGTAACAAGGGATGGGAGGTTCTAGTTCGTTAGAACAGATGTCCACATTGGGAGACATGCCCAAGGCAAAAACACTGTCACTCATGGTCATGATTCAGGGTTTCTTCTAAAAAAATGACTCTTCCTATACCTGCCTGAAAGAGAGAACGATCTCTGAGAAGACTAGTTAATCACATAGGCATGTTAGCTGGAACTGTCCTAGAGCTGCTTGCCCTGTGCCTGCTGTTTTTTGCCTCTGCAGGAGACAGGCACGGGTGGACACACACGTGTGCATGCACACGCACGCACACACACATACACGTAGACAAAGTCCGCGTGTGTGTTCAGTGTTACAGGAGGCAGTGGGATTACCCATCTTTCTGTACCTCTGACATTCGTGGAGCCTAAATAACTTCCTATGTGCTAAGGGCAGACAATTTTTCAAAGAAAATGTGTCTCGTCAGCGATCTGTGAGTCATTAGATTCTCAGTATTGCGCTGGTACCACTCTGCCAGAGCCCAAATCTTCGTCTGTCGTGGAGGATTGCCAGTGAAGCATGTAACTGCTAGCCAGCTCTGGCCAGAGACCTCCGCTTGTTTGACATCTGTTTTCTGTGTTACTCGGACTTTGCAGGCTGGGTATATGCCCAGCAAGGCTTGAAAACTACTCTTGCCCCCATTTTCTAACTCTCTGTCTATAGGTGGTATTATTAGGGCATTATCCAAGTCCAGGAAGCAGAAAAGGTCATGTTTAGAGGAAAAATTGACTCTAGCAAAAAGACTGGAAATCTTTCAAGGGTGTTTATAGGTCATGTTGTTCCTTGAACATTTCTCTTAAAGTACGGTTCCTCTGTTTAAAAAAATAAATAAATAAATAAATTGGCAGCTCTAGGATAAAAGAAATGCTCGAAGACATGTGTAATGCTCCTGGTACCTTTAGGACGATGTGATCACACCTTTGGGACTGCGGTGTGGTCCTGTCTCCCTTACCCAGTGTGTACATGGAGCAGAGTCTAAACGTGCATCGTGTTGAGACGGACACTCCAGGGGCTGCACTCCTAGGAGCAGTGGCTGCCGTGGAAAGGGCTCGAGCGCTCACATGTGGCCAGTGGGGGAGGGCTGTCCTATAGATCTCAAACACAAACTCATTATCTACCAAGGGGGGTAAGTCTACTTTTTAAAAAGTCACAAGGGAATCGCAACTGGAAATGTGCCAGTGTTCCAGCCTCAGACGCTTGGAGTGCCCGGCCAGCCCTGTGCTGGGGCCACCTTGGGGCAGTTCTTGTCCCCCCCCATCACACCCAGCCTGCGGCAGGTTCCTCAGATCCGTTTGACACCTTTTCACTATCGGGTTCTCCCAGGGAGGAACAAGAACGAGCATAGTAAAATTTTATGAAAGCACGAGGACCTTGAGTGGGAGATGTAAGCGTACTATGAAACAGTTTTCTTAAAGGCATTTGCCAGTGACTTCATCCTAACTACAACTTGAACATTTCTTCATTGTGTGTGAAGCCAGGGCGGCAACCCTAGCCAGCTTGTTAAAATCTCACAAAATCAAATTCCATGAAAAACAGACCAGGCTCTAAAAATGTTTATAACTCTTAT
The DNA here is from genome assembly GCF_020171115.1 of Neogale vison. Lineage (NCBI taxonomy): Eukaryota > Metazoa > Chordata > Mammalia > Carnivora > Mustelidae > Neogale > Neogale vison. The sequence goes on along the minus strand of NC_058093.1, from coordinate 57,736,501 downwards.
AAACCAGAGGTCCCTTTTCCTGAGAATTTATCTTAATAATTCAAAGACAAGAGGAAGAACCATAAATCAAAAATTTGAGGTTTTTTTCTGCTGCCATAGGATAGTAGCAACAGCTAATGTGCATTTGGCTGTTCTAAATACTTTACATGTTAATTGTAACAACCTCTGAAATAAGTACAATTACTATCCCCATCCCACAGATATGAAACCTCAGACATTGAATAATTCGCCTGGAGTCATGAAGTAATAAAAGGCAAAGCCAAATTTCAAACCAGGGAGACTAGTCCAGAGCCAGTGTTCTAATTACCATATAGTCTGACCACCAGTTTAGCAGTTGGCACTGGGATTAAAGAGATAAATAAGATATACACACATATGTTCATACGGCTTTGTTTATAATAACAAAGAAACTATCCGTAATCCCATTTCAAACAGAACCTTATGTAACCATTTAAAAAAAAAAAAAAAAGATTCTGTAACCAGCTAGGGAAAGTCCACAATGTAAACTGGGAGAAGAAGACCTATTGTTGCAAATATGAAAAATAAAGACTGAGAAAAGCAGTAAATAGAGAACATTAAGGTGGAGTGATGGGGAAGGATTATATTTTTGTTTTTTATTTAACCTGATTTTACTGTTGTTAAATCATTATTTTACTGGTAGGTAAAGCTGAGCGGGAGATGGAACCGCTCTGTAAGGATCAGGAGAGGAAGGAGGAGGAAGGCACAGGCATCCATGGAGAGAAGCTATAGCTCTCGCTGGTACAGGATTGGGTTAAAAACAAAGGAGGCTAAAAAGGAAGTGATGTCGTGCACGCAAAAAACGGATAGAATGTATTGGATCCCTACATCAAAATTTTTAAAGAGCCCCATATAGGCCCTTGCATGTTGTTAGTTGAGGAATTTTGAAAGTAGGCAGCATTATCAGAAAGAAAGCTAATTACAGTTGCTGAGTGGCTGGTTTTCCACAACTGACGGGAAAGCTTCTATCGAGGGCAGTTCACGTTTTACAGAACGTTGATTAGGATAAATACTGCTTAACTAGAAAAATGGGAGTTTGGAAGTAGCAATTTCTCCAGCTGTTAGAATACAGGAAGGAAAAGGTCCACTTGGTTACAAGCTACAGAGAACTGTAGTCCTCTGAGCCGTTTGATTAGATGGTGAGAAAGGCTTCTACAAGGGAAAATTAGGAGCTACGGTGGGTAGTCAAAGCAGGTTAGAAGTTCTAGTGTGGGTATCTAGGGAAGACATTTGAGCCTAAATAATTACAGAGTTCGAGCTTCAGAAGATGAGAAGCCAACTTGATGGCAGAGATGGGAAGTGACTCAGCAAGGGCATCACCCATATAAGCTCACAGTCCCTTACAAGGGATTGTTAGGGCCACAAAGTCAGGCATTGGTAAAAGATCACCCCACTCATGAGGCCCTATTGAGGGTGTGTTGGAGAATCCTACAATGCCAACACTTTAGTTGGCTCTCCAAATACAAGATCGGCGTCTGCATTTGTGGCACTGTCTGCTGAAGGTTATACTAAGCGCTTAAGCTTTCAGAGTTACACGTTCCTGTTGGTTCTGATGAATGAGAAGGGAACTTTTCTGTCTTGGGTAATAAAGAAGAGAATTTGACCTGAAAGATGTCACAAGACATTCGAAGCCTACCCTTTACCAGCCCAGAAGATGGTGATTAACTAAGGGGGGTTTCAACTGCGAATACTCTGCATATATGACAAAATCAATTGATTATGAGTAGTTTGATAAAAATTTTTATATCCCTTTAATCCAGGAATATATCTTGAGTCACAGATCATTTGTTAGGACTCTTAGCAATTACTGTTTTGCACAATAAGCTGAAGAATTGCTAATCTAGAAAATTGACCATATGGAAGATAAGGGTTGTCTGTTTTTTGTTAATTTTTTGAAGTTAATATGCCCAGATTTACCTATTGATCATAGTCGTATTACTGATACTCGCAGCGCTTCCTTTTCTGCGCGTCAGTCCTCTTTAATTTGTTCCTTCTGAAAAGAACAACCAAGGAAACCACCTGAAGGATCTGATGTGTAGAACAAACCAGCATCCCATGCATCTCCATCTAAAAACTGGAACCTGTGTGGTAGGCTTCAAAACATAACCTCTAGAGACTTTTGGTCTGCTTTGAAGTAAGCCACAGAATATGCTAATCAAATAAGCAAGTCTTATTTTCTAACCATCTCCCACATACTTAAAAATAGGTGAGCCATGACACAGATCTGGGTGTATTTGCTTGTTTTCAATTCAGGAAAAAAAAAATTTTTTTTTTTAAGATTCTGTTTATTCATTTGAGAGAGGGGGAGAGCAAGAGAGAGCGTAAGCAGGAGGCAGGGAGAGGGAGAAGCAGGGTCTCTGCTGATCCGAGCACCCTGGGATCATAGCCCAAGCTGAAGGCAGATGCTTAACTGACTGAGCCACCCAGGTGCCCTTCAATTCAGAAATCTAACTGAAATCTTCTAACCCTTGCTCAGCTTAATGGTAATATAAGTATCTTAAAGAAATCTTGACATAGTTGTTTTCCTAGAGCACATGGTGGTACAATTCATGTAGTAAATCAGATATCAAGAATTTACAAGGATAAAATGTTTCTCATAATGCCTTTCAGGTACATGAAGTACCAGGTAAACTGCAAAAGAAACACAGCTGTCTCAGTATCAAAAGCATTTTGGTTCTGGAAGGCATTTTTATTAACAACAGGCATGTCTCAAAACGGTGCTCTATCCCATAAATGGCTCAATGTGGTTTCGTAAGATTTTGTACACTCTCCTCATTAGATTGCAAAAGCGCCTACGAAATAAGACCATATTTTATCCACAACTATAACCCTAGTTCTTAACACTATACCTTGCACATAGTAGGCACTCAATAAAAGTTTCAGCTGCTAAGTAGACCAAAGAGAATTTTAACAGAGGGAAGAAGCTATTTGACTTTTATTTTGCCTTGCATGGAATACTGGGGCACTACCATTTCCCTAAAACAAGGAGCCAACAACTATGTAAAAAATCTCTCATTTCAGGACGCCTGGGTGGCTCAGTCAGTTAAATGTCTGCCTTGGCTCAGGTCATGATCCCAGAGTCCTGGGATCAAGTCTGTGTTGGGCTCCTTTCTCAGCTGGGAGCCTGCTTCTCCTTCTGCCTGCTGCTCTCCCTCTGCTTGTGCATATACTCTGTCTCTCTCTCTCTGACAAATAAATAAAACAAAATCTTTAAAAAAAAAAAAAAAACCTCTAATTTCAATTGGTTATAATCCTTTTTTTTTTATTTTTTTGAGATTTATTTTAGAAAGAGAAAAATGTATCAGTGAGTGGGGCAGAGGGAGAGGGAGAGAAAATCACAAGCAGACTTCCTGCTGAGCATGGATCCCGATGTGGGGCTCGACCCCGTGACCCTGAGATGATGACCTGAGCTGAAACCAAGAGTCAGACACCCAACCTACTGCATCACCCAGGTGCCCCTGGCAGTAATTCTTTAAAAAGAGAAATTTGCTTTCCTAAGCTACGGGATACCTGCAGTATCCTGCTGTTTTAACTTATACCTTTTTGCTATTAGAGGGAGAAAACTATCTTAACGATAGCACAAAATCACATAGTAAATATAATCCATTTTTGATTGATTTCACCTACATCCTGCTCCATTTGTTGCATGTGAGTGATGTGTCTGCAAACATGTCATCGCTCACTTGATTTGCCTCCTCGCTGTTTAGCTCATCATTGCATGTTTTTAGCAGGCTTTATGGTTTCATGAGATGGCTTTTTTTTTTGGACAGAGCATGGTCTAGAAAAATGACAAGGTTGTGGCAGCTCCTTACCACAGATGGGGACACGTGGCCTTTGAGCGAATGTGGCGCTTCAGCCTGTAGTGAACTCACAGAATTTGTCCAACCTGGTTGCCTTCTTTCTCTGGAAGAAATGATGCTGAGGAAGGAAAGTGGTTTGCATTTGCATTACTCACTTGTCAAGGAGACTCTTCGAAAAATGTTTAATTCCCGTCAACAAGCGGGTCTTCGCAATGCCTCTAGATAAAGCTGTCTCCTCAAAGTGAAGTCCTGTGAAATGCTAACGCTGCATAATTTACTATATTCTCTTGCCCTCCAAGATTGTGGGGGCTAAAAATTATAAGACGAGTCACGGGAGAAAATATTCACTACCCTAAGCTCCTATAGATCTGCGAAGAGTGAGCTCTTGGCTTCTCTCTGAGTTCTCTGTTTGTCCTTAGATACCAAGGTGGGATATCCTCAAGCCTGGCGGAAGAACACTTGTAACACTCAGGAGGGTTTGCCCGTTATCCCTCCCTTCTACCTGAAAGCTGTGCTCTCCTGGCCCTCATTTCCGCCTGTTCCCACATGGCCCCGTCATAGAATTAAAAGCATCATTCACTGATGAGAAAGCCCTCTTGCTTCATTGCATCCACTTCCTTTACCTTGGGCATTGTTGGTGGATGCAGGGATTTCCAAGAGTTGGTACCTTTTTACTTGGAAAAAGGTATTACTCTGAATTACTCTGAAACGACAGAGTAATTCATCTTCAGGCTAGAACTCGGCCCCAGTATATCTTCCTTCCACCCATTTGCCTTAAATGGAAGTTCCCTGTTCAGGAAGGCCTGGAGGCTGGAAGTGGTGGGAGTCAGAAGGTAAACAGAGGTAGGGGCCGAGGCTCCCTGGTATTCTCACCCAGACGCCTGACATTTCTGCTCTCACCTCCCGGTTCCAGTAGTACAGCTGCCTTTCGGAAGTGAGCTCACATTCCAGCCCATCCCTCTGGCCTGGTTCACAGCGGGGAGAGGAGGAAGGTGTGCCAAGCAACAGCCTAGACCGCTCGCCGAGAAGGAATTACAGTTGGGTTTTCTGTTGTGTTTTGTTTTTTGGCAGAGAAGTGTTGAGAGGCACTATTGCTTCCACCCTGTCATTAGTGGGTGGGTAACAGTGATATAAAATAAGAGATGAATTAGGATAATAAGAGGCAAAGGAGAAAGGAGTAAATTTTCCACAAGTAATATTTTTCTCTTCCTGGTTATTTAACTTTGAAACAGCTTGAAAGTAGTAATCACAGTTCCAACAGAAGACAAAGGACAGAATGTGAGAACCAGACAGGAAGGTGTGATTGCCTTTATTACATTAACTGGAAACCTACAGAAATACGCACCACCTTCAGGAATATACTGCTTTTTCCATTATGGAAAACAAAGAAAATGATAAGTCCGGGGTGAACTACCATACCATCCCCTCTCCCCTCTTCCCCACCCCCCACCTTTTTTTCTTCTTAACTAATGAGTGTCTGTCCCAATGTGAGAGTCTGCATCTTTTGCTTTTCCATGTGAGTTTCTTGAATTGTTCTTCAGATCATTTTATAACGCGGATATATAGTAAAGCAGCCTCAAGAGGAATGATTAAAGGCACAGAAAAAAAACTTTAAATAGTGCGGGCAGGTGTTTTGCCTTTCTTACAACAGCTGTCTTCAAGGCTGTACCCCACAGATAAGGAAATGAGACCTCTTGGTATTCATTCATTCATTCCTAGATCAACGAGTACCTACAACATGCACTGGGGACACAAGTGACAGACGTAGCAAATGTCACTGCCCCCATGGAGCTTACACACCAGAGGGGAGACAGACTCCAAACAAATCACCGCACTCCCAAGTTCTCGTGGCTCTGAATAAAAATACAAATAAAAATTTAAAAAAATTTTTTTTGAAATACGGTGTGAGCAGTGTAAAGGGGAAATTGTTTTGTCCTGGGTAGGTGAAGGCCTCTTTGAAGAATGATGATAGGAGGCTAAGGGAGCATTTTAAAGTTGGAGGAGGGAAGGGTAACAAAATCTTACTTACATTTGAAGATGAATCAGCGGAACTGAAAACAAGTGTGTCTGCACATAAAGAAGTACAGAGGCGAGGGTCTAGGTGGTTCAGTTGGTTGGGCGTCTGCCTCCCGCTGGGGTTGTGACCCCAGGGTCCAGGGCTCAAGTTGCCTGTTCAGCAGGAAGTCCGCTTCCTCCTCTGCCTCACGCCGCTGCTCTGCTCGTACTCATGCACGCTCTCTCAAATACATAAATAAATAAAATCGTTTTTTAAAAAGGAAGTACAAAAATGAATCGAGGGATTCTTTTGATTCCTCCAAATAGCTCTTCAAATGTGTTCATTACACTTCTGTTTGAAAATAGTAACTAATACATTTTCTGCACCATCTTCTTCACCAGTAGATAAGAAGGAAAAAACTTTAGGAAAAAAACAGTAGATAAGAAAGAGAAAACTTTGGCTTCGATGTGTTCTATCCATTCCCTTACAGCACGGACACTGCTCCTGTTGAAAAAGAGTCCATTACATTTTGTCCTACATACACATATAATTCTGGTTTTTTTTTATTTGTCCCCATTTATTCAGCTCCTACAGAACCTTTGTTGTGTAAGTTTGCGGACGGAGGACAGAAGAAGAGGCAGAACCCAAACAAATACATCCCTAATGGAAGACCGTGGCATCGAGAAGGAGAGGTGAGACTTGTAAGTCCCTTCTTGAGACTTCCGTGCGGGTGTATGATGATGAAAGCCTACATGAATAGTTACCCCGGCCGCATCCTGGCTGCCAGACTTCTGAAATAGGACTTTAGAGTCCAGATGTTATCACTTTCAAACTCTTCCCAACAGATACGGTACTAAGAGAGGGATGACCTTCCGACGGGCAGATAGGTGGTGGGTAGAGTGAGGTTTACCAGTTAGCTGCATGTAAAGTGAAAGGGCATTTTGAATAGCTGTAAGAAATGTACAGCTGTTTTGTATTTTCCTAATGTCATGATTTCTTAAAGGTTTACATTTTTAATTACTCGGAAATTATCCTAAAATGTTATTAAAACAAATAACGTATTTGCTGTTGAGTTTTATTTTTGGTTTTGTCGTTGTTGTTGTTGTTTTTGTCTAATTCTTTTGAATAAGGTTCTTAAAAAAAAAAACAATAGCTTAAAAATATTGGATGGCCATTTCTCTGTATTTATTTTTAATGAATTTTTTTTAAGTAAAATTCTTATTGGTTCAACATTTCCACTGGATGGCACTTCCCATCTCTCTCAAGGGAAGTGCCATCCAGTGGAAATGTTCTAGAGTCTGCTCTGTCCGGTGATAACCACGAACCACATGTGGTTCTTTGACCACTTGGGATATAGCCAGTGAGCTGGGGGGACTCCATTTTTCCTTTAATTTTAAATAGCTGCACACAGCTAATGACTACCGAATGGATCAGTGCAGACAAAGAGCTTAATTCTTATTTTGAGGGTATGTTTGTCTAAAGGAAACGTCAGATTTCATCAAATGCTACTGAACTATCTCTATTTTTTGTGTTGCCATGACTCTAAGAAATGGAATTTTTAAACCGTGCCCTTGTGGGTAAGTGATTCTGTTTCTTTTGCTTTCCCATAGGCTGGAATGACACTTACTTATGACCCAACCACAGCTGCTCTACAGAACGGGTATGTCATTAAGATAAATGCATGGTGGCTTGAGGGAAAATGTGAAGGTGGAAAATACCAGACATTTGTCCCGGGAATTATTCTTTTTAAAGGATGACTTAATAAAGGCTTTTGTGTTTGTTCTAGATTTTATCCTTCACCATACAGTATTGCTACAAACCGAATGATCACTCAGACTTCTCTTACACCCTATATTGCATCTCCTGTATCTGCCTACCAGGTTTGTACCTTTAGGACTCAAGAGTATGACAATTTGTCGGCCGTGAATCACCACTGTGTTTTTATGTGTCTCAACATTTTGAACATTTATAAGGAAACCTAAGTCAAACATTATGCAGCTTCAATGCCTACTTTAGAAAAAGCCACTTTTTATTTGACAGAGTGCCTTGCTTTTATATATAGGACAATATAAAACAAGGGAAAATGGTTATTGGTTGTCAGTCCTTGAAGTCATAGCCTTCTAGAACTGGGGTGAACCCAGAATGCTTCCTCCACAGCGGGCTCTGCTCTTGGACATCATATGTCCCAGAAGCTGAAACTTAAAAAGAAGTGACATTAGGTAAAATACAGAAGACTGTGCACTGTTGCCATCATTTGTTCATCAGCAGGAACTAAGAAAAGAGCAAGTGAAGATGCTAATAAATAAAGACATGTCTCTCTCAGGTAACATTAAATGAGCAATGCAGTGAGATTTGAGGCAGAAAGTGTGGTGGTGGGGTAACTCCCTGTTTAAACAAGTTATTTTGAGGAGGCTTTTTATGTTCAAATAAATTTCCAGCTTAGAACCAAGATCTCCTTAAGTACCTTGTTATAAGATGGATTTGGTTTTACTAAGATTTAGCTCCTATTCTCCACGAACCCAGTGGTGTACAATTTGTGCGCATACAACGAACACAGTGGTATGCAATGTGTGCACAGACTCCTCTCTCCTCCTGTGTCTGAGTACCTGTAACAGGGTTGCTGCCTTAGCCCACACAGAAGCATGACCACAGAGTTCATTCACAGACATGTGGGAATAGAGTTCTCTTTGGTTGACTGTTGAGATCCTGGGTGACGAAAATCAACTCTTGTATATTCTTGCTTTTAAAACATTTGAATTAGATGTTGTAGCCCTGATTTCTGGGGTTAGGGGACTACAATATCTAATAACTGTGTTATGTGACTTCTGTAAGCCTCAGTTTCCTCATCTTTAAAATGGGGATAATAATAGTATCTTTCTCAAAGGCTTGTTATAAAAAACTAACTGAGACTGTTTCTGTAAAGAGCTCAGCACAGCCCCCGGCTTAGCAGTAGTGGTCAGTAAATGTTAGCTGTGATCGTGGTCATCATCAGTATCGATGCAGGACTAGTGGGCTGGTGAGAGGATACTCATTATCCTTTTTAAAATGAGGAATTGGTCAACATAAGCAATACCATGGAGGTGGTTCTGTCCGAAAACTTAAAAGTAGCTTCGTGGTTAAACGTGTGAAAATTGAAGCTGTACAGGAGCCTTCCCAGCTCCCTCGCTTTTTGGGTCTTTTCTCTGCCTCCCCCCGAGTTGTCCCTCATTGTCTTTTCTTCTGACTCTCTGGGCTTTACTAAGTGTTACTTGCGCTGGTACTTCAGTCGGCCGGCCACAGTATTCACTCATTTAATGCCTCTTTCATTGTTTTGGGCTTAAAATTTCTCTGTCTTCCCTGACTATATAAGACTCCATGAGCTCTGTGCTGGTGCGCTCTCCCTAACTAACAATTCCCCAGGGAAAGGTAGTCTTGTTTAACTCTCTGACCTTGGAAACCTCTGCCATTTGTGTAGATCACTGGAAAGAGGGACACGTAGTGAGCTCATTCTCAGGCGGACAGTTGTGCAGACTCATTTAGATGTGTGCCGCTGTGGCTCTTAGAGCTGTCAGTGCCTCTCCCCACCACCTCTGTTCCCCCTCTTTACTGTCAGTGAGCATTTGGGCCATAGAATTCTTTCATAGCATAAGAAAAATTCGGAGGCCAGTATTCATAGTAGAGTTGATACACCTAACTGAGAACAACATTTCATTTCAAAGTCCTCATTTCTTCCCCTGGCATTCTGTGTGTCCCTGATAAGATCCATGTGGAATTCCATTCCATTTGCCCGACCCTCACCGTGACCGAGGTTCTTAACCCGCTAAGTCCAGGGCCACAGCAGGGTCAGCAGATGAGCTTTAAGTAGTCTGAGATTCTCTTACATCGTTTGCAGAATGTTACTCATGTATACGCAGTTAGCTGTTGTGGCGGGGGCGGGGGGCTGGCAGTAAGTTCTATTTCTGTCATCAGGTTTTCAAAGGGCTCCACAACCCAAAGTTGGGTAGAGAACCAGTGGTAAAGAACTCAAAGAACAGAGATTATTATTCCCATTTTACACTTAGGGAAAATTGAGGAATAGAAATTGAGAGCAGCTGATTGGCTGCATAAGGAAGAAAATTGGATTAGGTGTTCTAGCTCCCTAACCCCAAAATGCTATATAAGCTATTAGATTCTTAAGACCACTGAAAGCATACAAAAATGAGAGCATCTGGCCCCAGTTGGGGTCTCCAGGGAGCTGCTCTCCTCCCTATGATTTATTCAGTGAAGGCCTTGCACTCGCATTGGAGTGGGCCTTTCTCCACTAAAGCACCATATGCTTATACAATGGGATCTGAGAAATTGGCATCTGCGAGAAACCACCAGTGCCCCAACGGGGAAAGGCTGCAGTCCAGATAACTGAAATGTTAACAAGGCAGAAGCACTTAACTTTGGTCTGCCTTAGGTGGCAAAGGAAACCAGAGAAAACAAGTATCGGGGCTCTGCTATCAAGGTAAATCACAATACATTCTTCCCCCATGACTTTTCCCCATATCCTTTCTATAGAACCTCTGAAGTTAACCATAGGGGATAAGCTACAGGAGGGTTTTGTGGTTAAAGAGTTAAAGACCGACTGTATTTTTTTTTAAATTATGTAGTCTTGGGAGAACTCTGGGCATCAAGAAATGGACTGATACTTTTTCTCTTGAGTGGTGGGCTGCACAGGCTTGCTTTCCTGCCATGGAACCTGACTCTCACGTCTTACTCCTTGATGTGGAGGGTCTTCTGTGCAGGTGCCGTTTTGACTGTACATGTCAGTACCTAATTTTGAAAGTTTTTCATTTTCTAAATCTGATTTTCAGATTTGTATTTTCCACACTCTAGAAGTTGTTGACCACCAGACAAGATTTCTGAAACCTAATATCCTGGTATCAAAGAGGGATTGAATTTTGCTATTCTTTCTAAATAAGCACATACTTTAAGGATTAGTTTGTGATAAGATGTGCTGGAATTAATTCTCATTTATCTGTATTCCTAAAGTGCCTAGTTCATACCTTGATTATCATACTCCACTATTTGCGTTGTTAGCTTGTTTTATCTCCATAGTAAATTTCTTGAGGGTGGGGCCCATGTCTTACTTGCCTTTTTCTCTTTGATGCCTGGTACTCAGTACATACTTCTTGAATGGGCAAGTGGAACTTGGTTTTAAATAATCGTTTCATCCTTATTCAGAGTGACCAGCTTGCCAAGAACTCTAACTGCCTTAATCTTTTTAATCGTTGATAGTATTGCTTCCTTATTTTCCTTCTGTAGATTTTAACATGATTAAAAGAGCTCTAGAGAAAGGTAGCATGTTCCAGTGGAAATCAATGTTTTTTTCAAAATCCTCCCTTTTCCAGGTGCAAAGTCCTTCTTGGATGCAACCTCAACCCTATATCCTACAGCACCCCGTAAGTTTTTGAACTTCATGGCTTTTTGCTTTGCAGCTAAGCTGTGTATACATTTGGAAGCCAGTTTTCTGGATTAAAACCTTTTGCCAAAGATGGTGTAGGCTTTGGGAAATTTGAAGCATGGAATATAAGAATGTATAAGTTTGTTATAAAACCTCCTCCCACCCTTGTCATAAAACATATTGGTAGTTGACATTAAATCAAATGTGCAGTTGTCAGAACTAAAAGTTTCTCCTATTTGAAGCAGGGTGCCATTTTCTTCTTCATACTGGTTTTGTAGAAGGCCATTCAATTTTTTGAAGTTGTAACGTTTTTAAATTGCTGTATTTTTAAGAGTAGTTGATATGAAAGAGCTGACATACTTTAATTGTATTCTGTTTAATGCAAATATGAAGTGTTCAAAAGGAAGCTAGAGATTTTTATCCGTTTACTTAACCTCTGTGGAAATTATAAATACTAAATCAGTAACACTTTCTTTGGTAACTGTGATTTCTTTAGTGACTTGAGCATTTGTTGTACTTATATGTACATATTCTATTTTTTAATTGAGTTACACTTCATATTAATAGATAGTGTATTTAATGTGTTTTTTAGAGATACATAAAATCTAGATTGTTAAATTAAAGTATGCATTTTGAAAGGTGAAAAATGAAGGCGGAGAACAAAGTCACATACAAAGCTAGCAGTGCCCAACACAATGATCTATATGATTGGCATGAGAAGGCCACAGATTTGGCCCTAAGCTTTCTAATAACTGAGGCCAAATGGGAATTCTAGTAAGCAAAATAGTTCCCGGTGCTTCTAAGAGAAAAACAGGTCAGTTGCTTAGGGGGGGGAAGCACGCCACTGTTGGCCTGAAGTTGAGACAGGAGTTTCTCTCAGGACACCTCCAAGGAGGATACCATGCAGCATAAGAACATATGTCTGAAACGACTCCAGGGACAAGTTCTGAACAGGAAGTTGCTGAGATGACTTTGAAGCGGCAGATAAAACCCATTTAGTTGATAACACAGGAGACGAGCTCTCAGATGACGGATGTGTGTGTCTGTGTAAACACGTGCACATTATCTGTCTCTATAGGCACAGTCTTGGACAGTAGCTCCTACAGATGAATGCAAAAAAGAAGCAGGAAATTCCTTCAGCATATTCTGGGCTTCTGAATCATTTCCATGTTACCACACACTTTCTGATGATGCACACTAAAAATTTAAAAGGAACAATTTTCACTGCATGAACAACAAACAGTTTCTGACACATATCTCTGTCTTTTTTGGCAACTTCTAGAGACAAAGCCTGGGCATATCCCAGTTTCACATCTTTGAGGAGACCGGTAGCGTGTGCAGAATGTTCTTAGCTGAGGACTCGGTCCCCTTCCCCACCCAGTTTAGACTGCCTTCCCCCAGAGTTAAAGTGCCTGCGTTCCAGTCTCAGACCTCAGCTGTGTTCTGATTAGCAATAAGACAGTGTGTGGAAGAGATAGATCAGTTGCAGTAATATCAAAAATGTAACATTAATATTGATAGGATGTATCAGAATAATTGCACTCTCGGGTAATGGGGTGATTGCAAAAGTGAGAGGAATAATACAATCTGTAAGAATATTATATAGGATAAATTAGAGGAAATGCAAAAATCCAGAAATAGAATTAATTTAATTTCGGTTGAGACAGTCAATGTACCATTTTGCAGTCATTAAAAATGATGATAATGATGGCTATGCGCCAAGTGAGGTAAATATTTATAACAGAATGTTCAGAGGAAAAAACCCAGGATCTGAAATTGTTTACGTACCCTGGTTGCGACTCTGCAGATATGTCAAGACTAGAGTCTGGGAGATCGTACCCTGACAGTGCCGGTAGCAGCCATGTATCAGGGAGAGGCTAGGCTGGGTTGTGGGTGATTTTTTGTTGTTGTTTTTTTGTCTCCCCCCCCCCCCGCCCGACCCCATTTTGTTCGATTATATTTAATTTTATTTTTAATGACCAGAGGTTTTTTCAGATGAAATCAAAGAATCTGAAGTCAGATTATTAATCATATCTGCATCTCCCTCCCTCCCTTGGCACCAAATGATACCTGGAGGTTCTGAGAAATAGTGAATGGAGAATGAGATCTTGATCCAAAGAGCCTGATCTTGAGTCAAATGACTGTACAGAACATGTTTAAATGAGATATGATATTTATAAATACTCAATATGGCCTGTTGTTTTGTGGCTGCATAAATCACCAACCATCATCTATTATTTTAAAAATCAAGAAAGCATTTTGGTAACCCCAGCCAGCCGAAAATGGTTTGCATTTCCTCCTGCAGCTCCTCCTGCTGGACTAGCTTGCTTTACACGTGAGTGAAAGGAAAGGCAGGATGTTTAATGCAGTCATTGCCCTGAAATGAATGCTCTTAAGAAGGTTTTAGGAAGCATTATCTAGAAGGTTTTGGGAAATTGTTTATGATACCATAATCAAGTTTGAGAGGAGGTTATCTTAGTTTCACATTTCTCAACTAAGGCATTTTCCTTTGCAGAAGGAATGACAGACTCTGAACTCCCTCCTTGAGTTTATCTTACACTCTGCTTGTCTCCCAACTCCCCAGGGGGCCGTGTTAACTCCTTCGATGGAGCACACCATGTCACTACAGCCTGCGTCTATGATCAGCCCTCTGGCCCAGCAGATGAGTCATCTGTCACTAGGCAGCACCGGAACAGTAGGTGGCCAATTAATACCTTGTGTCTGAGCAAATAGAGGAGGGTGAATTAATGCAGCCCGCATCTTCCCCATCAATTACAGGCTCCATGATGTCAAAGATTATGTCCGAGCCCCTCTCACCCTCCACATCGCCTCCCACGGGGTTAACTGATGAACCAAATGTCTGTCCTTCGGGTATCTCTCTGCCAGATACCACATCTAGCCCCAGTAACTAGTGCCGTTCATTCACACTGCAGACCTGGTGTCAGGAAGCAAAAGACGAAAGTGATACATGGTGGTCAAGGCAGGGAATTTTTCCTCACTTCACTTCTTTTACGGAACTGAGTGGGGGCACTGTCGCACAGTCTTAGGATTGACTTCCTTCTCTAGCGTTCAGGAGACTTGGTTGGGGATTGAGGTTGAGCCTACACCAGAGGAACTTCAGCGTTGATATATATCAGCATAACATGTAGAGGGTAAGATGGCTGAAGGCTTGTAATTCAGACCGTATCCTTTGTGCTGAAAAGAACTAAGGGAAGTATGTTTTCCTCTCTTATGTTCAAAACCCCAGCAGCAGCTTCCTGTGATGGCTCAGGCAGGTCCTTGAGATCAGCAAGGAGGCTTTGCTGCCTTTGGGAAAGGATAGCCGTCCACATCAGGAAAGCAAGGGTTCATTTCCTATTCTGCGGTCACCTGATAAAGATCCAACAAGTCCTTTACTCCTTAGGTCTCCCCCTGTGAAAATAATTCTAAATAGTAGTTCAGGGGACTGTTGGAAAATAATGAGGTGCTTTGAAATGAGAGCTTCTAAAGTAGCACATTAGTGATATTGAGAATTGAGAATGAGAAGTCTTTTTTTTTTTTTTTTTAAGATTTTATTTATTTATTTGACAGACAGAGATCACAAGTAGGCAGAGAGGCAGGCAGAGTGTGTGCGGGGGGCGGCGGGGGAAGCAGGCTCCCCGCCAAGCAGAGAGCCCGATGTGGGGCTCGATCCCAGGACCCTGGGATCATGACCTGAGCTGAAGGCAGAGGCTTTAACCCACTGAGCCACCCAGGTGCCCCGAGAATGAGAAGTCTTAATGATCTTCACGCATGTATTTGTTTGTTGGGAAATCCAAGGTGGGAGTTTTAGTGCGACAGATTCAAAAAGTAGAAACAGTCACTTTGCTTTCCACATGATAATTAAACTTTGAGGTAGCTTGTTTACATTTCTTCTTTGAGAGCTCCAAAAATTTGACATTCCCATCTCAAAATTCTCTAAGCACTCAGAATGTTTGCATGGCTTATCATTTCCCATGCTGACCATGTTCTTCTTTTCAGTACATGCCTGCGACATCAGCTATGCAAGGGGCTTATTTGCCGCAGTACACACACGTGCAGACAACAGCCGTTCCCGTTGAGGTTGGTACAGACCCACGCGATGGCCGTTCTGGCAACGAGTAGTTTCAGAAGTGGGTAGATTAGATAGAACACAAAGAAAAATCTATCAGAAGTCAAATATTTGCATAAAGAATTGAGTTTAGAGGGCATCTAGAGCTCGGGTTATTTTCAACCATGGAATATCATTCTCTGCATACAGATTAGTGTAGCGGTGTCCTGGCCATACCCCCCAGACTCCCAGAACTATTTTCCAAGCTTGTAGCATGTTTTGCACCCTTCAAGAATCTATCGTGTCTCCTGCAAAGGGATACTCACACATAAATTAAGATAAAGCTAGAGTTTGCAATCCTAGTACCAAAGATTATGTTAATAATAATAACTATAAGAAGAAATTAATTGTAATTAAAATAGTTGAAAAATACTGATGTTTCAGAATTGTTAACAGGGATGAGGACCAAACCATACCTTTTTTTTTATAGAGGCTGCTAGGATAGCTAATGGAAGAAGACTGACACTTGAATTGAGATGGGACAGAAAGCAGAGAAAGACAAATATCATATGATTTCACTCATATGTGGAATTTAAGAAACAAAACAGATGAACATAGGGGAAGGGAAGGAAAAATAAGATAAAAACAGAGAGGCAGACAAACCGTAAGAGACTTTTAACTGTGGGAAACAAACAGGGTTGTTGGAGGGACGATGGGTGGGGGGGTAGGATAATTGGGGGATGGACATGAAGGCGGGAGCTCGATAGAATGAGCACAGGGTGTTCTATGCAACTGATGGATCACTAAATTCTACCCCTAAAACTAATAGTACAATATATGTTAACTAAATTGAATTCAAATTAAAACAATTTTTAAAAAAGGATTGAACAAAAAGCATAGCATTTGTCTGCAAAGTACCCTTAAAATTCCAAGGAAATTCATCATCGCAATCAATCCTACTCAGTAGATAGATCCTGTAGCTTCCAGTTGCAGAAACAGCCCTAGGACTGTGGTTGGTTTATTTTGGGGCATTCTTGTTATGTTTTGTGTTGTGCTGATTGATTTAAATTTGTGTACTTATTGACAA
Source organism: Neogale vison (assembly GCF_020171115.1). Classification (NCBI taxonomy): domain Eukaryota; kingdom Metazoa; phylum Chordata; class Mammalia; order Carnivora; family Mustelidae; genus Neogale; species Neogale vison. The sequence goes on along the minus strand of NC_058093.1, from coordinate 57,720,145 downwards.
CCACCATTACCAGAACCCATAATCCCTTATCTGCAGTTCTGAAACACGCAGCAAAATCTGAAAATAAAAATTCTCTTTATAACTGTTTTAGCAAAAACCTGACCTGTGGCAAAACCCAGTGGGAACTAATACAAGACAAAATCTTAGCCCAGTTTCTATGCATGTTTATATCTTCCTGTGTAGACCTGCCTGCGTGTTTGGTGATGAGTTGTAGCTCTAGGCCCCACAGGGTATATTCTGTGATGAAGGGCATATGTCTACCATTTTTCAGATCTGAATGTATTGAATTCCAAGTTACATCTGGCTCCAAGAGATCAGATATTTGTTTGATAAATTGTAGTTTGACCTGAAGAGACAACTCATAAAAGTTCGGGTGGGAGGTTCTTTGGGTCTGTAAGACATCTTAACTCCTCAGGGAAATCATCGACCTTGAAAACCCCACATAATATTAAGAAAATCACTTTTAAGGAGCACTTGTGTTTTCAGATGTGAAACTTAGACGAGAGCAGCAGAGTTTGGATGTCATTGCTCATGTTTTATCTGCCCTGCTTTGTTGTAGGAAGCAAGTGGACAGCAGCAGGTGGCTGTCGAGACGTCTAATGACCATTCACCATATTCCTTTCAACCTAATAAGTAACTGTGAGGTATGAGGGAAACATCTTTGTAACCATAGGGCTCAGTTCAAGGAAAGTCTATGATTCTGTTATCTTTTTTTTTTTTTAGATTTTTTTTTATTTATTTATTTGACAGAGAGAGATCACAAGTAGGCAGAGAGGCAGGCAGAGAGAGAGGAGGAAGCACGCTCCCCGCTGGCAGAGAGCCCAATGCGGGACTCGATCCCAAGACCCCAAGATCATGACCTGAGCCGAAGGCAGCGGCTCAACCCACTGAGCCACCCAGGCGCCCCTGATTCTGTTATCATAATGATACTTAGAATAGCTCAGGCTTGGTCACACTGCCTTAGTATGGCCAAAGAATCCTGTGTTATTGAAATACTAATATCTTGTGGATTTGCAGATTAGCTCAAAAGAACAGTGCCTTGTATTGAAGTCAAATGTGTATAGTTCCTTTCTCATTATCCGTACCCCTCCCACCTTAGAGATTTGTAACAAATCAGTACACCGGGTGTCAAATTTGTCCTGCTGTACATGCATCCAGATTTATATTGCTTTCGTGCTCACAAGTTGAAGGAAATACTGCCAAAGATTTGGCTTCATCTGGTATTAAAGAGGAGCAATATCTTGACTATGAATTTAATGTCTGTATCCTTCGATCCAGAGCTCTGGTTGCTCTGATCTGAAGTATGCTGCAGGCCCCAGGTTTGAAAGGTGGAGTCAGGTTCTAGAAACTACCGTCTGTCCCAGCATTTGTTGGCCTACCACCAGTGACCAGCACCGTCTTAACTTTCTCAAACCTGTATACCACTGAAACGAGGAGGAGGTTACAGAATTCTGTGGTAGATTACACCAGATGTACAAAAGCATTTATCTTTTATTTTTCTCTTCCAGATGTACATAAGGGCGTTCTTACATGAAGAAGGGTGTGAAGGCTGAACAATCATGGATTTTTCTGATCAATTGTGCTTTAGGAAATTATTGACAGTTTTGCACAGGTTCTTGAAAACGTTATTTATAATGAAATCAACTAAAACTATTTTTGCTATAAGTTCTATAAGGTGCATAAAACCCTTAAATTCATCTAGTAGCTGTTCCCCTGAACAGGTTTATTTTAGTAAAAAAAAAAAAACAACAAAAAAAAACAAAACAAAAGATTTTTATCAAATGTTATGATGCAAAAAAAAAAAAAAAAAGGAAAAAAGAGAAAAAAAGTAAGAAAAAAAGAAAAGAAAAAGAAAACTTCAATTTTCTGGGTATGCACAAAGACCATGAAGACTTATCCAAGTGCATGACCGGATTTTTGTGGTTTTTGTCCATTTTGTGTTTAATTTGCGTTTTCTTCAGCTGTATGCAGTGGGCTCTGACGTTTAAGTAGTCCGACTCCCCCCTGGTGTTCCGTGCTTGCGAGTGTGAGTGTCGATGTATCCAGTGTTGCCCTCCGCGTCTCTCTTCTTAGCTTCTCCGTTTTTCTTTCATCGTAGTGTGAAGTGTCTTCTCCTTTTCTATGAATTCCAATTTGCCTTAACTCCTTTGATGCTGTAGCTGTTTCAGTAAAAGTTAGTTCAAACTAATGATGTAGAACGCTTTGACCAAATGAGCTGGTCTATTATGCCTTGTAAAACAGCAGCATAGGGCTTTTAAAAGGTAGTCAATAAAAGTTGCTGAAATTTTGGCTTTTTTAAATATGTAGTAGGTGTTTTTAATGATTTTTCACATAATGTGTAAGGTAGTGAAATGCAAGAAGGGAAAAATGTTTTGTGTGAAACACATTTTCTGACTGGGGAACTTTTAATAGGGTAACTTGTTTGTAAGGCTGTTCGCCAACAGTTTCCTCTGATAGTTTGACTGATTTAGGGTATCTGCTGTATGATGCAATGTAAAGTCTTTTTTGCCTTTTTTCAGGAAAAAAAAACCTAACTCGATGTTCTAGATTTAGTGTAGGTAGCGTTGGGGTTGGGGGTTGGGGGGGCGGGGGCGGGGAGTCACCGAATGTTTTGTCCTTCCTTTATACTAATGATAGTGCTTTAGACTGAGAATTACGCCTGAGATCTGGCAAACGGAAAAACGTTGCTATTGCAACTAAATGGCAAAAGCTAAAAGTAAGGATTTTATCTTCAAACATAAGCTGAGGTAGGAATAGAAGCAAAACGATTGGCTACTAGCTCTCTCTATTACATAAATTTGAGAAATCAAAATTACTTGGCACTTTTAAAGGTAACTTCACCAAAGACCGAAGAGCCAGTAACCAGTAGCTCCACCTTCTCTCAGCGTCATATCTTCTGTGCTCTTTATTTTTGCCGGACCAGTTTGCGGTTAGGAGAATGTGCCTTTTTTGTACCTTTGCATTTAGGTTTTATAATTTTAATTGATGTATGGACACACACCAACAAACAAAAAAGCATGAAGGAAGATTTGGATCCAAGCAGTGCCACACTTTACATCATCACTACAAGTGTTAAGTGTAAAGAGAAACCAATTTTGAAACTATGAAATTCCTGATTCATAAATACACAGTTATTTCTACTTTAGTACATAGAAGATAATTCACTGTTATTGAAGCTCTTTTATTAAGACAATTGCATACGTTTGAAAAGCAATGGTAAATTAAGTTGTCTTCCAAAACTGTGTACTTGTCTGGTCAACTGTGTGTGATCAGTTATCTACCTCAGAGTCTGTTTTCTTTTGTGCTGGGACAGGTTGCTGGCCCTCCCTGTTTCCACAGACCAAATCCTCCTAGCTCAGGAGCTAGGGCTAAGCAGTTTTTTCTTTCAAGTATTTTTTAGTTTTTAAATTTTATGCTTGTATTTGATTATAGATGTCAGTGACATTTCATAGTTTCAAAAGTCCTTGCTGCTCTGAGAAGTGTAGATTCTAGTGAAAATTACATAGTCCTAAGAGAAATGTGTTTTGTTTTTGTTTTTGTTTCCTTTTTTAAAGTTGTGGTATTATTGGTTCTATGCTCCCTGGAATATTACTGCTTTGTGAAAGTCCAGACCGAACGCAGCGCCCTCCTTGTACCTAGTACATTTATAAACCTGGGTCTCTCACTACTTGATATTTTTGCATTAGTTAAGACAGAAATTTGATAGCTCGGTTAGAGGGGAGGGGAAATCTGCTGCTAGATATGTCTGAATTAAGTGCCATACTCGTCTGGGTAAGATTTGGGAAACATAACCTCTGTACATAAAATAAAAAATAAAAAATAAAAAAAAAATCAGTTAAACATCACATAGTAGACAGCCATTAAATTATAAAAAAAAATTAATTTATGAAGAAAGACCTTTTGTACAGATTGAAAAAAAAGATTTTCATAGAGATATCTATATGATCAAGAGAGTTAATTTTTTATTTTTGTTTTACTAGTGCCACAAACTTGCCAGTGGTAACTTATTTGTCCGGTTCAAGATAACTCTGTAGTTTTCCTTCCTAGGACTTGTTGTTAAACGCCAAAAGACATTTTTGAACTGTACATTTGATCAGATTGTTAGCTTTTTCTGTTTTATTTCTTTTGAAAACCTTTGAATAAAAAACATCTGAAATTTTATTTTTCCTGTCAGTTTTTTTTAAGTAGGTTAAATGTGTATCAGAATTTCATGCATTTCATTCCTGATCTCTTCCTTCGGCTCAGGCAGTTGGTTTGAAAGTGAGTTGAAAATTATTTCAGATTCACTGTGTACTCAGAATACAAACCTTTCCACCCCTCCTCCTCTGGTAATTTAAATCCATGTGTGGGAAACCAGAGACATCAGCCATCAGCTGACCACATCTCATGTCAGCCAGAGTCTACCTTTGGTCTGTTCTGAAAGGCCAGAGAGCCAGACCTCTCTCCTACCGCTACCCTTTGACTGTGTCACAGACCAGCTAGAGAGTGGAGGAAGAACGGTCCCATCCGTGTTGCGCAAAGGGGATAAGGATTTCAGGCTGATCTTATCCATGCCTTGATGACGTGAGCCTTCCTCAGTGACCTCGTTCGGCTGTTTCCCGCAGGAGGCTCTCATGGAGCTTGCATGGGGGAGAGAACTCCTCTCTTTGCCAACTGATGTACTTCGTGAGAGGCACGTAGTATAGGAAATTGAGTCCTTTACCCAGGGTGGCTTAACTGTTACAGTGTCGTCATACAGAATTCTTCTGCTCTCCAAGGGCTGTCACAGTGGTGAGAGGAGTAGGCAAGAAGACCCCATACTCCACCCATTTCCATACACCTCTCAGCCAGGTGGGGCGTGGGGGGCGAGGAGGACAGAAGTGGGGTGTAGAGCAGGTAACTTGACCAGGGCCAGGAAACCCCGGTACTGAATGGCTCATTCAGAAAAGGAAACGTGGCCCTCTGATGGGTGCTGGAGGGAGAAGGATGTCGCGGCAGGTGGAGACCGCAGCCTCACCACGACGCGCACAGGGTGCCAAGGATGGAGGCTGCGTGGTCTCCTGTCCCAGGGCTCCTTCATACGACCAGTGACCACAGGCAAGAAAGCTGCACCATCCGGGCTGCCAAGTGTCAGGTTTTGTCTGTCTTCTGTTCTTGTATTTTAGGAAGGCTTTCTGTCACGGGAGTCCCGGGGCATCCAGGGGCTGCTGTTACATGGAAACTGGTGAACACTTTTCCCAGAGCGCCTTTTCTGTCTGTGCAAGAGCAACAGGCACACCGGGTGATGGTGCTTCGTGGGGGGGGGGGGGGGGGTGGATAGCGCTACCACTCGGGCGGAGAGCAGCTGCGGTGCCTGGCGGGGGCGGTGCGCTGCTCAGGTCATCCTCGGGAGCAGGATCTTCCCTCAGTCTGAGATGGGCTGCGACCCAGCTTCTGGCGTGGAGTTTTTGTGTTGGAAGGGAGGGCAGACGCTCGGGACGTGGCTCCCCGGCTAGCGTGCATTTCCCCCTCTCTACCGGCTCCACTGGAGCCCGAATTCCACTTCTTAAATTTCCCAGACACCGATTTGAAATCCGCTGGTTGAAAGACGGTACCTCCCAGCCTGAGTGGGGCTCGAACAAGGCGCAGATCTGACTGATCTCTTCATTCCACTAGAGTAGCCAAAAACGGAGGAGAGCCAGCTGCCTTGGAGTAAAGGGCCTGGACCTGTCATCAGCCCCTCTCCCTCGGACACACACAGCTTCAGAAGATGTCAAGTAGGTGGAGAGGGAGGAAACTCCGAGCTCAGGGTTTAAGAAAAGCAGGGCAGTTTGTTCCCTCAAATAGCAAGGTGATGAGACAACCAGCCCTCCGTCGTCGCCGAACTCAGCCCCTACCAGGCGCCTGTCACAGATGGCAGCGGGGAGTGGGGCTGGGAGGTGGGCGCCCACCGGTCCCAGCAGGCAGTTCGTGGCATAGCCCTGTGCCCGTCCCTCCGTGTGGGATCAATTCCGAGAAGCTTTGGAATTTCCACCCTGAGAGATGGCTCGAGAGCATCTTGCTCTGGCTCTTGGTAGGGCCGGAGTGTTTTAGCTTGAGCCACTAGAGGGAGGGGTACATTGCTCTTCACCTTGAGCGGCGAGCTCTGGGGCAGGAGCCGGGCCTGCCCAGGCACAGGGCAGGGCCTTGGAGGGCGACTGTGGGTGAGTATTCGGCAGCTGCAGACACACTCCAAGGGAGATAAAGAGGTCCCGAGTCGGGGAGTAATTGTAAGAACTGATCTATAACCACCATTGCCTGATGCTGGTGGCTCCTCTTTCTCATTGGGAAGGAACAAATGCAGCTTTTAAGGCTCAAGGAAGCTGGGGGCAGGGGGGAAGCCAGAAGCCTTGCCAGACCTCATGACTGGGAGGAGCAAGAAAGCGCTGGCAGGTCTCTGGGCTGCTCAGAATTGAAAACAGGTGGCATTGGATTCAATACTTGAATGCTATTATTCATTCCATTTTCAATGTGACCCCACGAGGCTGAGATTTGATCTAAGTTCTTCCATTGCTCCTTGGTACAAGATATGGATCGTAAATGAGACTGCAGGTGTCTCCTCCGTCTAGTGTCCCTGGATCCACTTTCTCTGCCTGAATGCTACCAGAGACAAGGCACTTTCCACCTCACCTGGCATCCCTTATCTTTTTGGAACAGCTCTCAAACAGGCTTAAAGGAGTCAAATTGCAACTTTGTAATTTCTACCTCCCGGCCCTAGTTCTGCCAGCTGAGTTGCTACAGAGTAAGTCAGTCGTTCCCCATTCTTGAAAAGACCGAAGTATATTGATCAAACCTAAGAGCGATGACCAGGAACTAGAGGACAGAAGGATGTGATTTTAAAGGGACAGCACAAGGGAGTTTTTTGAGGATGACGAAGCTATTCTGTATCCTGATTGTGGTGGTTACACAAATATATGGGCTAAAATCCACAGAACTGTATATTTCCCAAAAACATCTTTTCATGTATATTCACTTGTAAAATAAAATCTTTTAAAAGAGAGAGAATTTGGTCATTCTTCAAATGAAGACTATTGCTGGCTCCGTGATTCTTTGGGTTGAGCATTCCTTGTAGCTTGAATATTCAGCTCTGGCTCCACACTAGGCACCATCAGCTTAACTTCTCGATGCACCACATATGACTCGGGTCAAAACCTAGAACCCCAGGAATAGCCTGGGCCTCACCTACCTCTCCTACGCAGCCCTATCCTTCTATTACAGGTGAGATGGTTTCCATCCTGACTTCTCAGACACACGACTGTTGTTAAAGTTTGTAGCTAATTGAAATCCTTTTGTTGTTTATTTTTTGGTCACGATAAGTAAAGAAAGACATGCAATGGAATATTACACAGTCCTTTTTAAAAGAGATTTTAATGGCATGAAAAACAATAAGAATGACAAGTGTTAGGTACAGAACTGTAGATAAAGTGTGTTCATAATTAGGAAGCAATATTTAAGTAAAAAAGATGAGGTATTCCAAAACGCTTAGCTGTGGGTGGGAGGATATTGGGAAGTTTGTATTTGCTCCTTTATACCTTTCCAAATGTTTCCGAAAACATCATCAGGGAGGAAAAGGATTTAACAAAGAATGTTGTCCTATCATCCTAAAATTATCCTGTCCTATCATCCTGAGATTACAAGTCTCCATGTTTATTACATACCAATTCAGCGTGTATAATTTTTTTGCATTTAAAAGATACTGCAGCAGACATCAGAGGACACAAAGACGACATGATGTGGTCCAGGTCCTCAAGGGACATTCTTAGGGGACGCACAAGCATATGAGTGCCAATATAGCAAGGATACGTAACAAAAGCATGACCTAAATAAAGAGCTCTGGGAGGTCTGCGAGGGGCAAGACCACCTAAACACTCTCTCCTGACATTCGTGTCATTTCCGCATTGCCAACCAGTTCCGTTTTTACTGATCAGAATTCACTCAGAAGCGGCCGCTTCCCTCAACAGTTCCTGCGCCTTCTGAGAGGTGAAGCTGTCAGGCAGACAAATGAAGTCCTCGGTAAATCTGTCATTGCCAGAATGGAACTTGGAGCAGATGTCCAAAGACTTGATGTTCCTTTGTCACTCCTGCTGTGAAAATATCGGAATGTGTAACAAAGTACTGTTTTGGTTTGGGCTGGTTAATCAAGCCAGGTGTAGGATATGGTTTAAATAGCCTCATTTTAACTTTGTTTACCCTCTGTCAGATGTTCTGCATATGCTAGATTGTGGATTTGGAAACACCTGTGTCGTTTTCTGACCCAACCCCCACCAGAAGTTGGAAACTCTTTTTTATATTTATTACTTTACTTTCTTCCCAGAAGCGTAGGCAGGAATCCCATTATATCTGCTTTGTTATACACTGTGCTTCGACACAGACCTGAGGCCATGAATATTGTTCCTGGCACTCTTGCCTTTTATTTTCTTACTTGAGAAATACTGAAGGAACATCTTTGATTCTCGCTATATAATTTTTTTCCCTCGTGTTTAGTTCTGTCTCAAAGAGAACACTTTCTATTTCCCTCAACTTTTACTCTTCCAGTGATTCTTTTGTCTCTTTATTTGGTTTATAATTTTTTAATATACAGAAGTTTGAAGCAATTTATAGGAAACACAAAAAGCACATTTAAAAATCAGTGCTTGGGGGGCGCCTGGGTGGCTCAGTGGGTTAAAGCCTCTGCCTTCAGCTCAGGTCATGATCCCAGGGTCCTGGGATCGAGCCCCACATTGGGCTCTGCTCAGCAGGGAGCCTGCTTCCCCTTCTCTCTCTGTCTGCCTCTCTGCCAACTTGTGATCTCTGTCAAATAAATAAATTTTTTAAAAAATTTTTTTAATATATAAATAAATAAATATAAAAATCAGTGCTTGGGAGGTTAACAGTGAAGAGAGAAGGTGAGAACAGAATGTAACTCTGCATGCCAAAAGGCCTCCACCATCCCTACAGTTAAAGCGCAATAATTTTGAGTTTCCTAGCAGCCAAGATGAAAAAGGAGAAAGGCACATACATCTATAATTCTTGTCAATGGGAGCAAAGCCCACCCGATCCTCTGGAGAAAGATAATGTTTATTAGCCTTGTATAGAGACTCCTGCAGGAGGCACTGGACAGTGTCCACCATATTCCTCTGCCCATACAGCAACACTTTACTCAGGCTGTTTCAGGTAGGGCCCCTCCATGAAAGCCAAGAACAGTGTATCAAAGCACCATTCCATGAAAGTGACTCTGGAAGGCTGTAAACTTCTAATAAACATTCTCAGTTAAGTCACCTCTCAAATGTTCTTGTGTACTTCATCCCTCCCACCAAGCCCACTGCTCTGATTCCGAAGTTCAGAATGTCTTGTGACAACACAAACATTCCAGTTGCTCCTTTCACTTCCACATTCAGCCCCTCAGATGGAAAACGATGCAAGCCACTGGTTGTCCTACGGCTTACTGAGCGCTTCTAGTGATCCCCACCGCCCTGCCGGGTTTCTTCCCTTTAACCTGAAGCAGCAGCGAGGATTCCAAGTCACTGGACTGTACTCAGTCCTCTGGCAAGGCCTGTGACTTGGGAGGGAGAATCATGGCACTTTCCATTACCTAATACTGCAGCTTTCTGAGAACCCTCAAAAATAACAATGTGGGGCGCCTGGGTGGTTCAGTCAGTCGGTTAAGGGTCTGCCTTAAGCTCAGGTCATGATCTCAGGGTCCTAGGATCAAGTGCCACATAGACCTCCCTGCTGGATGCAAAGCGTGCTCCCTCTCCCGTTCCCACTGCTCGTGTTCTCTCTCTCTCACTGTGTCTTCCTCTGTCAAATAAATAAATAAAAATCTTTAAAAAAAAAAAATAATGTTTCTCTATTCTTCTCTTAGATGACCCCTGAGAGATGAGGAGAGAGCATAAGGAATTTCAGGGATGTTGAGGCACAGCCCTTTTTGACCCACCATAAACACAAAATTTTTCAAGTTTTCTCCTCAATTAGTGTGAATTTTGTGTTCCCCTTATAGCTTTCCCATTTTCCCCCAAATGGTTGTACCACCTCATTCATTCATTAATTTTTTTTAAATTTTAAAACCCAATAGTTGTGAGTACACTACAAAGAAGCTTTAGCCTGATTTGTTGGAGAGCAGCTTACCAACCCAGGGTCCACTGTTCTCTACAAACAAGGACATTCTCCTACATGACCACAATACAACCACCACAAGGAAGAAAGTAACACGAAGACGGGACCAGCTATCCAAGCAACATCTTTGTAATCAAAAGATCTGATTCAAAATCATAATGTTGCAGTTAAGGGTCGTGTCTTCAGTTTCCTTCAGTCTAAAATCGCCCCTCCATCTTTATTGGACTTTCATGACTGACACAGTTGAAGATTCTAGGCCAGTTACTTTGCAGAGTGTCCTCAGGTGATCGTCTGTCTGATGATTCCATGTGCTCGTGCCCCTGTGGCAGGAAAACACCACCAAAGGGAAGCTGTGTGCTGCTCATGGAACCCCTTCGGGAGGGGAAGGACTTCCAGTTGTCTCATTATCAGTGATGTTCCCTTTGGCCACTAATTAAGGTGGTTTCTGCCTGGCATCCCCACTGCAGATTTACTCTTTCCCACTTGGCAGTTAATAAATATTTGGTGGGGAGATGGTTTGGAAGCATGTTAGTATCCTGGACTTCATCGAACTTTGAATTTATTCACTGACTTATTTATATGAGTATGCACTCAGGGTTTCCTACTGTGTCCAACGAGTTCTAATCAGTTACAGTCCTTGTTTTTATGCTCAGATTATCCCTCACGTGGCCAGTGAGAGGCCCTGCATGCCAGCTTGTGTGTTTTTGAAGACCTGTCCCCATTATTTTTGAAGCCTTTCCTTGCTTTCTGGTATCCCCAGATGTCCCATGCTCATCCTGTACCTTCCGCATCCTAGTTCTGGTTTCAACCATTTCTCCAAATTGTCCTGGCTCCTTTTAGTGGAGAATGGGAATTAGAAGGTAGGATGTGGGGACTCGGTGCCCTCTGCTATTGATATGCTGCTGTTTCCAAGACCTGTCAGTGAACAGGGTTAGGGAATGTGGACATGGGTGCAGATGTGCACCTGCAAACATTCACATCTGTATTTTCCACATTACCCACAAATAGTGAAAAAGTTTTTCACGCATTTATATCTCCATTTCCAACCCAACACCTCTGGGTTTATTTCCACTTCCCATATTTCTAAGTTCTCTGACAGCAGGAAACCTGGCTCCTAGTATCCTTGAGATATTTACTCATTCGGTCAGTCTCCCTGTGTTTCAACAGCCTCCTATCTCTGCCCTCACCCTCTTGACGTAGCAATGCCTCAGCCTTGCTCCCCCACCTCAGGCTCCGGGTGGGAATCTGGGTGTGGTTAGGAAGTTGGTTCTCCTCCACCTCTGCCCAGAGGGAGATGGGAACCATATGTCAAGGAGTAAGAGTCACCCTGCCAGAAGGGGCGGGTGCTCCCCCAGAAGAAGGGATCCCTTTTGTGATGCCATAAATTCACCCCGTTGAACTCTGCTTACCTTTCACTGTCAGAAGGAAAGTGCTAAAAGGTTTGAAATGGGGATCTTCAGTGCAAGGATATGTGGAAATGGAAATTCCTGAAAGGGAATATAAAGACATGAGAGGATGTCAGGAAGAAGAGAAAGAAAGGGAGTAGCAAAGAAAGGCTTAGAAAGGGAAACAGGTAGGAAAACACAGGTATGATAGTTGGAGTCCAGGAGAGAAAAGAAGATAATAGAAACCATTGCCTGGCATGGCCCTCCCAAAGCCCAATCTTTATCCGAATGACCTCTTTGTTGCATGTGCCCCTGTTGCCAGCCCTGCTCTTGTAATTTCGTCCCCTGCTTAAAATCCTGCACCAGCCTGCCATGATGAATGCCTTGCTCCCCAAGACCTCATTTCCCCCTCCAGCCACACCCCATCTTGATCTTTAAAATCTCAGAAAACTTCTATACCCTACACCTTTGCCCCTTCTTGTCTGACTTCTAGAATATCCTCCTCCACGTGGATAACTCTATTTATCCTTCAAGATTCAACCCAGTATCTAATCTTCCTGAGACTAATTAGGCAGATTGGGTCCCTGTGACTTCCACCCAAACTGAGAAATAAAATATGATGCTCCTCTTGGACACCCTCTCCCCAGTGACTTTTCACAGCCATGAACCCCTCTTTCCACTCAGCAAGTAACACTACACACACTACAGAGGATTCCCCGCCTTGCTTTTCTTCAGGTTTCTGCTACCCAAATAGGCATCCCTAAAACCCACAGTTGGGCTTTGCCTGTATTTGAACCTCATGTAAATGGCATCGTGCATTAGCTATTTTGTTATGTCTTGCTTCTTTCACTCAATATTATATCTTTCAGATTTCATCATTTGTTTTTGCACAGCTATAATACGTCGGTATGGTGTGTATTCCATTGCACGAACATACCAAAGTGTGTCCATTTTATTTCTGATAGACATGGGGGCCCTTTCCAATTCTTGGCTAGTGTCAACGCCCTATGACGGAAATGCTCGCACCTGTCACTTGGTGCACTCGTGCATGGATTTCTGCAGGGTCTATGCTCAGGGGTGAAACTGCTAGATCACGGGTATGCCTAGCTTCGGTTTTACAAGATAATGCCAAAATATTTTCAAAGTGGTAATCACAGACCCTAGGATCGGATGAAATAACTTTCTTACAGAGAAGACCTCTAAGATTTCAAAAAAATAAATAAAAACAAACAAACAAAGCTAACATGAAAGCCAGTAGTAAGAGCCCAGAGGGTCAGTGGGTGAGTACTGGGAAAGATCAGAAGTCAGGGTGAGGAGCCACAGCTGAGGGGGGGGGGGTCCAGTCTTCACAGGCAGGGTGGGTGCTGGGACAAGGGTATGAGTAGGATAAATGGCTTCTCATGGTGAACGCTGAAAAAGAGCTTCCCTTCTTTCTACTGAAAAGAAGGAACTGGGCTTTGCCAACAAAGCTGGATGCCTTGGATGTAGTGGCTTCCACAGACAACCACTGCCGCTGGGGGTCTCACTAGGCTACTCTTGGGTGGCACCTGCATCTCCCCCATCTACCCAGTCCCACTGTCTCCCCCGCCACCACCCAGGCCCAGTAGTAGCCTCCACTCCTGGCCTGACCTCAGGGAGCATGGGTCTCTCACAGTCTCGGCCCCTCGAGCCCACCGAATCCCTGCAAGTAGCCTGATGTTACCACCACCTGGGAGGGATGTGGAAATTCTTCTGACCCTCCACACCTCATTCACTGACAGAACTTGAGAGGGTGGGGCAGATAGATGGTACATCTGGACATTATTCTGATGCTGAAGCTGAAGGGGTACCCGTATGTCCTCCTCCTGGCTGTATGGAGAAGTTGGGACCATGTCTTCATCTTCTTTGGGTCCTTCCTTTTCCCAGGCCCACTCCCGAGCCAAGCAGAGTCCCTGACACACAGGGTACCAAGCTGGCCACTTACCCAAACAGCAACTCTATAGCCCCTGGGGACAGAGGAGGTACCCTGTCTTAGAACTCCGTGTGTACTGGTCTTAGGACTCTATACCGCCACCTGCCAGAAAATCGTCGGAACAACCAGACAGCTCCGCAGTGACCGCAGGAATGTACTCCCCCAGAGTTGTTCTCACTGTAACCCACAGTCCGTCTGTCTGACAGATAGGTAAAAATCCAGGTTCTACTCAAATCTCATGTTTGCCAATAATTCCAGACTCTTAAAATGCAGGTTACCAAGAGGGGCTAACAAGGAACAATTGTCTATAAGAACACTCATTACTCCCTTCAGGCGAGAGACCCACAAGTAGTTCGGATCAGCCAGAGACTGCTGGCAAAGGGGGCTTGATTGATGTCCTGAAATGGCCAGTGACAGATGTGAATTTTGCCATAGCTTAAAGATTTTTTCCATGTGGAACTCGAGGGGCTGAGAATTTGAAGACTAGAGCGGACACAAATCAACATGTATCCTGCCAGTTGTCTGTGTGAGGGTCTGGGACAAAGGGACTGAGGGCATGTTGACCAGGATGACCCTGAGCCCGGGTCACTGCACAGGGTCATGCAAGGGTGTGTTTGGCTGGGGAGGGTGAATGGGGGGCACCCCAAAGCTATGCACTGAAAGGATTGCTTATTCCATGGACGCCACCTTTCTCTCACTTGACCACCCACCGGAGATGTCTTTTTCTAATTCTCACAGGGGTAAGTGCTGTGCGAGACATGCATTGTTGCCACAAAGCCGAGCCTCGTCTCAGGCGTTCTCTGAAACTAGCATTCCGGTGCTATCCTCATGGCTCATCTGACCATGACTTCTTTCCTTCCATGTTAAATTATTTATAACCCTATGGGGTCAATGACATTTCTGTTTTCTAAGCTCAGCACAGTGACTTGGTGAGCTGGGTATTCTCTCTTTGTTCCTCCAATTTGTTCTTTTTAACTCTCGAGGTCCTAGAAGACTGACCTTGGGGGGAGGGGGCAGCATCAAGCAGGATCCCTGGCCTCTGGCTTCCTTTGGGTTTGGCCAATGCCAAGTCCCAGCAGAGAGCTGCTGGACTGGAGGGAAGATCCAGGGACGCTTATTGCCCCTGCTTCCTCCGCGTGGGCCACGGGTTGGCTTGGTCCCTGTCATGGGTTGAATTGTATCTCTTCCCTCCCCCCATAATTCATGAATAATGTGTCCTGGTACCTCAGCATGTGTCTGCATTTGGAGACAGGGCTTTTAAAGAGGTAATTAAGTTAAAATGAGGTCATTGGGTGGGCCCTAATCCAATGTGACTGGTGTTGTCATAAGAAGAAATTTGAACACAAACCCACACGCTAAAGCGAAAGCTCTGCAAAGACACAGGGAGAAGATGGTCATTTACAAGCTAAAGAGAGCAGCTTCAGAAGAAACCAGCCCTTCCAGCACCTTGAGCTCGCTTGGACTTTCAGCCTCTAGAACTGTGAGAAAATAAATTTCTGTTGTAACAGCCAGCCAGTTCCGGTACTTTGTTAGGGCATTCTGAGCTAACTTACTACAGTCCCTCTACCAAAATCGCAGGGGCAGACCACACTTCCGCTCCTAGAAACACAGTTCTCTCCCTAGGCTTCGGTCACCGCTCTGTTCCCAAGACCCCAAGCCTGGGGGAAGGAAGGAAGGTGTCCCTGCTCTCGCTGCCCCACTGGTTTCCCTTTGCTACCCACCTTCATTAAACTCTCTTCAGCTACCTCATCAGCGTGCCCCAGGAGTTACTCACAGGAGCCTTGACCCATCTCTTGTCTCCCTCACAGTTTGCCTCAGTTGTTCCTACTATGTAATCCTACCTCCTCAAAACACACCAGAGCAGTTCACGAGGCACTGGGTGAGGATGAGATGGACCCTCTGCCACTGTACTTTGTTAAAAAAAAAAAAAAATTTGAAATCTATGATGACAGGAAGCTGTTGGAAGATGCAACACCGTGGTGAGCCTCGCCAAAAAGAAAGACTCCGAGTCTGTGCAACCAAGGTAAAGCTGACATTGTACCAGTGAGGAAGAAAGCAGCTGTTTGAGAAGTCCATGCTGTGGAGAGACTACTTAGCAAATGGACATTGATAATTGTTTCAGCCACTGTCTAAGTTTGTTTCTGAAAATAGTGCTTCCTCTGTGAGAAAATTCTGGTATGTACACATACTTAATACTGGGAAGTGGGATTTTTCTGAATTATTTAAAAATCATTCAAATGGATAATTTCAGAGGGCTTCAACCATATCTATCTTTCTAATTTATCATGTATCTATCTATAAAAATGTGCGTCAACTAGGCTCCCTTGCCTTCTGACTTTCTCTGGGTTTGGTCAATAAGAAGCACTTTGGGTTAGAGAATAAGAGCACTTGATTGATGCTAAGGAAGATGGAAATTTATTGGTAAACTTTCAACAGAACCTTTGCATTAGCTGGTGTATGGGGCCAAAAACCTGAGCCACTGATGAAGTAATTACTGACGACAGTGTGCTTCTCGCATTATCTTTGCCATGAAAGTCACTAAAACTGGGGATTAAAATACACTGTGCTTAGACTCAGACTTCTGAATCCTTATCACCAACCTTTTCAAGTGACGCATACTCAGCTCCGTCACATGTAAATATGAAATGAGCAGATGACATGAATAGTGTAGTAAAGCAAAAAGGTTGTTTTTTTTTTTTTTAATACCAGGAAGAAAACACAGAACTTAATATTGTTTCATCTTTTAAAATTTTCTCTTTGTGTGTTTTTAACTAACATATTACTTCAATACTACATGTATATTCATGAAAAAATAAAAAGTCTTGGGAGTATCTGCTTAAAATCTTTTGCTGATTCTGGTGAACCATCCAGAAAGCTTGGAGACCACTTAGCATCAAAGTGTAAGGGGCTGGAGAAAAACAAAAACAAACAAACAAACAACAACAAAAACACACCAGTGGACCCAGAATCTTAGAACTCCAGATTCACAATTCTGTTTGGTTGGAGCCATTTTCAAGAAAACGAAGGGGGGAAATAGGAAAGAATGTGTGACGGAAGGACAGCCAGTGCCTACAGCTTTCCACGTGAGCTAGGACAGTCCATTCATATGGTTGAGCCCTGCCTCTCAGAGAGTTTTGGAAATATTTGGAATGTCGTGGGAGGCCCAAGGGACCACCCAGTAGTAAAAACCTAAACGAAAGCCTTCCAAAAGCAACAGGCAAGATGAGGGTCAGCCCCTCCCCGGCTCCACCTCCTGGCCAGGGCTGAATCCAAATCCACTTCTCAGCACTGAAAGATGCCCCAAAACAGTTTCATCTCCCTACAGAAGGTTCTAGAGGAAATTATCTGAATGCTTGAAAAATCCAGCCTTCTCTGCAATTATCTAAACAGAGCTGCTGGGTGATGTTAACAAGACATCCTTTCTACTATCCATATTCAGAGTCATATCTGTGTGAAATAAGTATTGGGGATTTGTTGTTTTGTTCCTAATGTCCATTAAATGGTGGTGTGAGCAGCTATTAATGGGATTTGTCATCTAGGTAAGGTGAGCCCATCTGAGTTTTGTTAAACTCCATTATTCAGCCTCCTTAGTTTACAGGAGACCTTCTAAATCTCAAGAACCTCCAGCTGAAAGGAATCACAAACTCCTTGGCCCAAGCCACACACTGAGGGGCCAACACTGGTGGACATCACTGTTGTACTCCATCCTGGGACCTCCATCCTGGGGTTTCCTGCTTTCCACCCTGCAAAGAATAAGATGGCTGCATGATTGCAAGTCACTTTTCCATGATGACCTTCCAATTGGATACCAGGGGCATCCACACCCCCTCCAACCGGGAGGCACTTGCCATTTGTTCACATAGTACATTCCAGCAAAACTCAGCTTTTCACTGTAAGCACACACTTTGATTTGTTTGGCTTTTTGACAAATGAAGGTGAGGGCTTGATTTACTGAGGCTCGCCTACTCTCCGGTATAATGCCAACAGGTTATTGGGCCTTGTGGCAGGCTTGTCTGTCCTGTTCTGTCACCAGGGCAATTCCCGTCTTGGCTGGAGAGCTGAGAGTGGAATTTTAAGTATGAATTTCCTTGTGTTTATTAGACTAAAGTCAAAAGTCCACATTCTGCTTCAGATATGCGTGAACAACTTCCACTGAAGTTACTCGTGTATATCTGAGTTTAGTTAAAACTCCCCAACACTCAGTCGCCACTAAATAACATTCCTCTTTAAAACAAACAAACAAACAACTTTGTAATGTGCCTGTGGGAGTGAGAAACAGCATGTGTCAATTAACCAAAAATTCACTGAGTTTGAGGAAAGGTTCAACTTTTAAAGGAACAAAACCATTTGGACAGTCCTGTTCACTTCCACCTCTATACGTACCCCACGCAGCCTCTCCAGGCTTATGCTGGAGGCTCACTCGCCTAGACCCTCCTGGCTTTTAGGGCCAGCTGTGGAAGAGTGCAGCACACCCGCCTGGATTCAAGAAGCAAGGTCACGTCCTAGCTCTGATAATAGTTGTACAAACTTGGGCAAGTCACTTAATCTTGACCTTGTAAGGTTATTGTGTGAATTCAGTAGATAATGGGTGTTAAATTTGTTTTTTGGTTCAAAAGTATTTTGCCTGTGTTAGAAGGAAAGAGTAAACAAATATCAAAATCCCAATAAGGATGGAGGCAGTGGGGAGAAACAGAGAGTCAAACAATGGTAGCGCAAAGATGTGTTGGTATAATTCCCATGGAAGGCATCCACAGTGCACATTGCATTATTTAGATGCAATATTTAAATGAGTACGTAAAATTGTCTTCTTTGATCCAATAATTCCACATACGAGAATTTGTCCTAGGAAATACAAAAAATAATACTAGTAATGATGATGATGAGGGGCAACCTCTTTGTATAAACATCTTCTTTACAAGATTTCCTGTCACGGAAAACAACCTAAATTTTAAGCAAATAAAGGAATGTTTAAGCACACCATTACAGGCTTAGATGATGCTTAGAGTAAGTTCTTACTATGATAAATGAATTAAACAACGGACTCAAAGCATGCATTCTGTATGATCACATCCTTGTCAGAAAAAAACAAAAGCATTAAAAAGAGCCAGAAGGGAAAAGAGCAAAATCATCAACAGTAATGGGTAGAAGGAAGCCAGAAGTTGCTTTGGACAGGACTATATGAACTTTTGACCCTCTTTGCATTCCTAATACCTTATACATAGATGACACTCAGGACATACTAAGTATATTTTTAAGTGCTCTACCTTAGCTCCTAATTAACTAATTAACACTCTGCTCAACTAACTTTCCAATTGATCAAAGCTTTACCTAAATTAGCCCTGTGAAATAGTTTTGAAATATTTTTCCCAATGGTTTCTTCTTATTTTTCCATTCAGCTATCAGTAAGATCATAGACACTCAGGAACTAGTACATTTGGCACTTGGTCAAATAACGAGAGCTTGGATTTAGCCACTGAAGTATCACAAGGCGCAACATCAAAGGAATTTTCCAAAGTTGCTCCCTACATACAGCCCGGCCCATGTCATTTGATTCTCAAGAATGCTGAGCCCAGCAGCAGAGCAGCCGGGGATGAATGCCCATGGCAGGGAGGCCAAACTATGCATTTTCATCAACGGAAGAATGGGTACAAGCCAAACAAGGAACGGACGGCACACTTTAATGGTAGGTGGCAGTTTTCAGAGAAAACCTGTCAGTGTGTCATAGCGAATTATACATAAGGAGGGGGAAACAATCATTAAAACCTCCTTAATTTACAGAAATAGAATAAAGCATCCAAAAGAGGCAACTGTGTCTCCTCACAGATGAGTTTACTTAATGAGCAGGCTGAATTAAAAGCTCCTCGAAGGTTCCTTGGGATCATAAACGTTAGAAATGAAAGGTGGTTTGTAAATCTTCTAATCATCCACCATACACAAGACACACATTCTTTATAGACAAGGAGAGAGCTCAGAGACTTCAGGAATCTTTCTGAGATCAAATAGGCAGTAGTAAACGGTAGAGTCGGGGTTCAGAACCCGGTCTCGCGGCTCTCTGTCGATTTTGTTTCCATGTCACTCAAATGCCACATGGCTTGAAAGCTGCCAGACCTCCACCCACACCGCACAGTGTGGCACAACACAAAGTGCTTTGGAGACAGACTGAGGTTTAAATCCTAACCCTGCCACTTACTAGCGTGTGACCTTGGGCAAGCCAGCGAATCTTGAGAGCGAGGCCATCTGCCCACCCCAGAGTGCGGGGGTAAGAATGTAGTGAGGTAATGCATCTCCAGTCCTGAGCTGGGGGTCTGGCCTCTCACGCCAGCTCTGTGAGCGGCACCTCGCAATACAGTCATATGACCTCCTTGAAGGCCAACCCACAGCCCCACAATTTTGGCCTCAGCCTCCGAGGAAGAGTGTGGTCCAAACACTCTACCCTACTTCACAAAAGCGGTAGGGGTGTTGCTTCTCAGCTGTGCCCAACAGGAACAAATCCAATCCAATCTGGATGGTTTAGTGTTTGGCACCATCTTTAATACTAATCTCATCAGTTTTTATTTTCATTTTCTAGTTTCTCCAAACAAGCCATTTTTAGAGGTTGGCGGCTTGAAACCAGAGCTGCCAATAAGATAGACTTATCTTGAAAGCACCAGGATCCTTCTGAAGGAATGTAAATATAAACAACACACACGTTACAGGAAAATCTGATAGGAGTTTGCTCGTTGGTTTGGATGCCAGCTCAGCTCCGAACTTGCCCTGTACTATTTTGGAGTATTAAAATCTATATGTGTTTCACGTCCCAGCCACCCTGCCATCCATTAGGTTTGAATGTCCTTTGGGGAATGAACTTGATCCCCGCCAGCCCCCCTCCCAACCCCGCCTTACTTTTGGTCTCTCTCCAGAGCAGCGAACATGCTGGCATAGTTCTACCATTTGTCAGCCAGAAGTCTGGTTACACATTTGCTCGTCAATCTAAACCTAACCTATTCTCATACGAGCACTTGGGGGTTCATGTAAATCAACCAGACATTCTGTCATTCACCAACAATATCTCTCCATAGTAGACTACACCAATGTGCCTCCATGAAATATTTCACTATGTTTGTGGAAGAAATATTCAAACGAACGTGCTTTTTCAGGAATGGTGACACCAGAATGTTCTAAATCTGTTCATTACCACAAGGATAAATGGTATTTCTGCCAAAGACTTGATAACGGGTGCAGTAATGCATCTCAGCACTTTCTGAAATTAAAGGTCTGCCCTGAGAGGTAAGTAGTATAATGCATGACTAACAATGCAAACCCAAACTTGGGAGCTAAGTTTTCCTTGTCCGTGTAATCGATCGTTTCCGACAGATGCTGCCTTAGGAAGTTCCTAACATTACTTCTAGCCTCTAGGTATTAACGTCCAGGTGAGGCTGACCCCCGGTTTGTAAAAGGGTGTTTCCTCATTAATTGAGCATGCTTTCTTGTGATTTTTCTTACATTTGAATTCACGCACACTTTTCACAGCTGTACTTCAAAAATCTGCTATGGTTTAAGGGAAGTATTTCATGGAGTTATTAATTCATCATTAAGAAAAATATTTTAACATTAGTTGAATAGTGTCTTAAGCAGCTTTTTAAGGTACATGTTTCTGGTTATAGTGATTAATTTGTTAATTCTCCTGAAAAATGGGCAGTTTGACTCTGGCCTTCACTAGGTCTTTTGTCATTTTCAAGAGGTCACAAAGGAAATATAGAACTGGGAATTTAAACAAGAAGAATTATCAGTTCTCATCGAAATGTGCGTGACATTAGGCCAGTTAACTTCAGTGTTACTAGATGATAAAATGATGTTTTATGTAGACCTAATTCATGAGAACTATGAAAAAAAACGAAAAGGGGAGAGCTGCCAGTCTAGGATATTTATAAAGAGCTCATTTTATTCCTATAAGTATCTGAAAATGCCTTGTATCATTACTATTCACTTTGAGCACTGAAATTATGACTCCCAGTGCTATTAAAAAAAAAACAAAACCAATATCTGTGAAACGTTAACCATCCAAAGAATGCGTCCTCTAAAATTAAAGACTCACAGAGTTCTATCATATTGGCTGTCAACATGCCTAAAATGGACAGAATACAGATTCTGATCGGAAAGTAATGGTTTTCCTTTACTGTTTTGGATTCTGAATAGGCTCAGCAGATCGCAGTTAAAGTTTTTTAGCCCTGGGTTTCAAACATAAAGTCACTTGGTCACAATATAAAGATTAGTGTGTACCTAAGTGAAATTCTGTTCCTTGGGGAAATGCAGAAATACCCTCCTTCTCAGTCTCTTCGTTCCTGTGCATTCCGAGGTGGCCTTTTCCTCTATCTGACTTACGCCCTCTAGTGTTTTCTGGATGAAGAACAAGAACTAAAGCTCTATTTTTACACAAAAAACGTTATTGCAATTTCTCAATATTTTCTCCAGTTATCATACACAAAAACACACTTACCACCAGATGTTTTGATGTGAACACTGAGTGACTGCAAGGATTTTTTTTTATTTACTTGACAGAGAAAGACATCACAAGTAGGCAGAGAGGCGGGCAGAGACAGTGGGGGAAGCAGGTTCTCCACTGAGCAGAGAGCCCAATGCGGAGCTCGATCCCAGGATCCTGGGATCATGACCTGAGCTGAAAGGAGAAGCTTAACCCACTGAACAACCCAGGCACCCCAGGATTTTTTTAATCAGAGAGTCTCAAACTTAAATTCCTGTATTCCAACCTCCGCTCCCCAAAGCCGGTATTGACTTCTAATCTGTCAGGGTTACATTCCTTCTCTGCCTTTGAACTCTTATATTCTAATTCATTTTTATTGTGATAAGCAGAAGAGAGAAAGAATCTCTAAAGAACTAAGGCATGCAAGCAGTCATTTCTTTGACATACGTTCCAAGAATAGAACATTGACGCTTTGGTTCTTCTAAGTTACCCAAGTGGTTCAAGGAATTTTGCCTCAAGAGAAAAGTGATGAATTTTTTTTAAATAGCTTTATGGAAACACTGCATATTTTCTGCCATAGAAGCCCTTAATCAAACCAGGAAGAGTAGCTTCTTGGGAAATGTACTGTTTATGGGCACTTTTTCTTTACAGAGAAGAAAATATACTTCCAAAGCTGTCAGCTGCCGTTGCTGCAACTTTGGAAACCAGCCACAGCTGATGTGAGAGCTAACTATAGGCCAAGGTCATCTGGGGATCTCCCCAGCCTGCTTACAGAGGTGGCACCCATGCTTCATTGGAGTGCATGGGTTTGCCAGTCCAGCCCAGGGAGCTATTTTCAGTTGGAGTTCCCACAAGCAGGCCCTTGATCGTCCTTCATGCAGCTGGAAGTCACTTTTATACTTAACCATTCTCAACTATCATCTGCTTGATATACTGGCCTCTTTTCCCCTTTATACCATCCTGCCTGTTTCCAGAACCCCCAGAGGGGGTTCCTAGGTATGACCAATGTTGATGTTCAAAGTGACCTTTACTGATCTTTGTTGAACAACACAAAACTTACTGATGCATATGACTCTACTTGGTCAAATCACTTCAGCCAAGTGCCAGAGCAGGAAGCCCTCAGGCTTACTACCCCCTTTACTACTCCCCCTTTACTACCATCATCCACCAGCCTCTAATCCCTGCTCTCCTCCTCCAAGTCCACGGTCACTACATTTCATCCACTTTTGCCTAGATTGCTGAAATAACTTTCCAACAAATCTCTTGCCTCCAACTCACCAACATTCCACCACTGGTTAGATTTCAACATTACAAATCAGAATACATAACTCTTTTTTTTTTAAATGTAAGATTTTATTTATTTTTAGAGAGAGAGCATACCAGAGAGAGAATGCGAGTGAGAGTGCGCAAGCGCAAGCAGGAGGGAGGGGCAGAGGGAGAGGGAGAAGCCGACGGCAGCCAAGCGGGAAGCCTGATGACGTGGAACTCAATCTCAGGACCCTTGGATGGTGACCTGAGCCTCAGGAGGATGGTTAACCGACTGAGCCTCCCACGGGCCCCTGGAATGCGTTACTCTTCTGTTTAAAACCATTCCTTGGTTCCCCATCACCTACCAGATAAATCTGATACTCTCTAGATTAGCATTCTGCCTACTTTTCTAGGCTCATCTCTTATCATTCCCTTCATGCCCTCTTTCCATCACTCCCTTCATCACATAAATACCTCCCCTCCCTCAAACCCATCATGCTCTCCCATATCTTCAGATCTGTCTAGGGATCTTATCTCCATAGTGATCTTCTATATTTATTCCATCAAGATTCAGTTTGAACATTATCTTTTTGATGGAGCTTTCCCTGACACTCTCCCAAAGCTCCCCACTGCGCTCATACACACATGTGTGCACTTGTCCCTCTACTTGTGATGCTCCATAGGCCACTGTCGACTCTTGGTTCTTGTATCAACACACACACACACACACACACACCCCACAGACACACAGATTTTGGACTCTATAAGACTATGAGGCTCTTTATGTAAGGATCTTATATTATTGATTTTTTTGTGTGTTTCCAACATCCACAGCCATACTTAAATTAAAGCAGTATATACATTTTGTTGTATTAATAAAAATACAAATCTCACAAACAAATCATCCAGTCACATTCAGAAAAGGGCATTTTAATTTAAGTCCTGTCTTTACCTAAGCCCTTTGTTAAACAGAACTTGATTTAGCAGGTTTCCAGCTAAGTTGTGGTCTAGGGACCCACACCTGTGCTTCAGGAAAGTGCCAAGAGAAGAACTACAAAAATATTGGGGACCAGGGAATTATGTCAGAGGAAAAGAGTCAGGAACAAGGATGTGCAAGAGCTGGGCTGGGCTGTGCTCTCCAATGAACACAGTTCAATTCTGGAAGACTTTGGAACCAAAGGAGCTATTAAAATTGAGACAGACATCATGTATGGTTCATGCATATTGTATGCCTCTAGGCTTTCTCTTCTCTTACTTACATCCCTTTATTCTCTGCTCATCCATGCAAATTCTCAGCTTAGATAAAGGCTTAACCTGGTAACTTTGACTACAAGATCAATTACAAGCATGGTTCTTACTTTTGCCTTTCTAGGTTAGTTGGCCCCCACCGCTCCCACAGAGTTTTTCCCAAGACAAATACTTCTTCAAGAGGCGCCAAGGTTGAACTAATCTCTGCCTACCTTAGGTGATATTTGAGAGTCACAGTTTATGACCCACAGTCTTCTCTGTACCTGCTTGTCACACCAAGTATCAACACGCCTTAAGCTCTGCTCAAAACTCAAGCAGATGTTGATCCTCAGTAACTAAAAACTTGACTCCTAAAGTCTTTTGACCATGAAACTCTTCTGGATCCATATCCAAACTTCTCTTACTCTTCGTCTTTCAAACTTTCCATTTTTTCATTATCTTATTATTTTAAAATAAAGTTCCTAAGCTTTGCTTTATGTGCCGGAGCTGAGGCATGGGCAATAAACGAGATGAGCACAGCCCTTCTCTCAAGAGCTTGCCGTCCAACGATCTCTCTGTTGTCCCTTGAATCTGACCTATATGTAAGAATCTGTCTATGTGCACTGACTATGCTCACGCCTGCCATCCTTCAGGGACTGCGTGAATTCTTATAATTCATCAAGATTCCATTCAAGTCTTCCACCAATGCCTGGTGTTGTCTCCCTCTTACAGCAGGGCATGTTAAGAACTGGCTAAACTCCATATCTAAGGATGCTGTTCCAGTGATGATCTTAAGAAAGCCTCTAGTAGTATCTCCAAGGGCTCTGTCATACCTACAATGTGTATCAATTGTAGATTTTGATGCACAAAGAAAGGGCATGCTTATGCCTTATGTGAATAACATGTGTGGGTAAGAAAGATATCCAACCACAGAATCAAAATGTATTCATTATCTTTCGCTACATAGCAAACCACACCAAAACTGAGTAGCTTAAACAAGTATTTATTATCTTAGAGTTTCTTGAGTTCACAAATGCAGAAGCAGCTTAGCTGGGTGTTCCTGGCTCAGGGTTTTTCATGTAGCTTCAGTCAGGATGTCGGTCAGGACTGTAGTCATCCAAAGCCTTGATTCGGGTAGAGGATCTGCTTTGAATCGGGCTCACTCACGTGGCTGTGGGTGGGAGACTTTGGTTCCTCACCATGAAAGCCTGTCAATAGGCTGCACAGACACCCTCAAGACATGGCAGGAACATCCCTCAGAAAGAGCAAGCCAAGAGAAGAAGGAAGTTACAGTTCCCTTAGGACTTAATCTTTAAAGCCACCCACCATCATTTCCACTTTATTCTATTTATTAGAAAGAAGTCACTAGGTCCACCTGTACTCAAGGAGGGGAATTAGGCTTCCTTAAAGGAAGGAGTATTCAAAAATTTTGTGAATATATTTTAAAAACATGGAGGCTGCTAAAGAATCTTGAAGATTGGGGCCGTGGGCTACTTCTAATCCTAAGGTGTGAAAGACACAATTTCCCAGCAGTCTGAATGACAACTCTTATGAGTTTTAGTCAACAGAAGTCATTATTATGGACCTGCTCCAAAACTCAATGTGATCCTAGGCTATATGAAAAACCATATGCCATCTGGGGGTGAGGAAGTGAGACATGCCTACTCTACTGTGTTGAGGTAGGATCAGAGCAGAGAGCTGTACTCACTTTGGGGCATCACGTGGAGGCACACACTGGGGCCCATGTGGGAGACAACAAATAGGGTGGTCAAGAAATTCAGAATCGTGTCTTATAAAAGGTTGTTGAAGGAACAAGAGATGTTTAAGTCAGAGAATCCCTAGGTATGTTGTGGTCATTATGCTCGAGAACATGAAGAACTTTCATGTACAGAGATAGGCTTGTTCCATTTGCCTTGTGCTGCAACCAGAACCAGTGGGCTGAAGTCATGGGAAAGACACTTTGGATCGATGTAAAGAAGGCGTTTCTAAAGTCAAAACTTACCTAAGGTGGAAGCAGCTACCTTCAAGGGTGACTGGTATTATCAAAGGCATTGAAAGAGTCGGAGGGCTGACTTGGTGTGTAGGAGGAGGGACCTAGTGCAGTGGCCTTGCATAGAGATTATGTGATCTCACAGGCACTTTCCTCATGTCACTGTGGAGTCGTCATTATCTCAGCATGAAGTAAATTGATAGCAGTACTCAGACTCTGTTCTTCGACTGGTTTGGAGAGCAAGGCATGTTTTTGGTTTTTCAAACAAGGATCACTAACTAGTTCACATTTCTTTGACTTGGAAATTTGGGCTGGCCTCAGCTGGTTGGTTCTTCTGCCAGTCTCATCTAGGCCAGATGGTTGATCTAGGATGAGCCTCACTCAGGTGACTGGTGGATAATAAGTTGTCGCTGGGGCTTTGAGCTTCTTTTTATGGTGCTTTCATGGATCCAGGGAAGCAGGAGCTGGTAAGCCACAATATGCCAATGGTTTCAAGTCTCTACTTATATTATGTTTCCTAATATTCAGTGATCAAAACAAGTTACATAGTCAAGCCCAGAGTCAAATAGATTTCTTGATGGGAGGAGTGCCAAAAAGGCCAGCACACAAGAAAGGTATTTATGATCATTTTGCAATCAACTACAGAGACCTTTTCAAAATTACCTGAATGAAGCCTAGATGTGATTTTGGAGACCCCTCTGCTTTCCTTGAGAATCAAAACTCATCCATTTGTGCATTACTCTGCATAATCCAGACACAAGAAGGGTGTTCTCTCTGTCATGGTGAGCCCAATGCCAATATGGAGTAACCATTACCCAACAGCCAGGTACTAAGAGCTCAGACCATCCCTATGAGTGGACAAAATGGGGGAAACCCCAGACTTCAGGAGGAGCCTCCCAACCACTTGGGGGGAACAGAAGGACAAAACAAACTTAAAGACATCTAAGGGACCAAAATGGCAACATACTCCATGACCCGTGTAGGGAAGAATGGTGTTTTTGAGGAATTTGAAGATGTATTCCAGGACCCCATTTTCACTCAGCAAAAAAGCAACATGGTGCTTAGTAAGCAGCAGCCCCCTGGTAATAATCCTCAAGCTCTGCATCTGGACACAGTCCCACCACTTCCATGGAGCTTTTCCAATTGTTTCTTAACATTGAACTCTGCCTTTGGTGGCCATTTGAATTGGCACTTGCCCTACTGTTGTCTTATAGGAGAGTCGAAGAAGATACCTTTGTCTCTATTTAAAAAACGTAAAAAACTAAAGATAGACCAACAGGGCTGTGATTTTGTAGTGAAAAGACTATTCCTATGTATTAAATATACAAAGAAAATGTATCTGTGTCCAAAAAAAATACCTTAAGGAGCTGTCATGTAACAGCTTCATACCTTTATCCATTCATGTTGCCTACCTGGCCCCTGTATTCCTCTGAGTTTTCCACTCTTGATGAACAAATATTCACCATATTTTCCAAGCTAAGTCTTAAATAACTTGTAAGATTTTGCTTCTTGCTGTACCCTTGGCTTATAAGTGTAAAATGAGATGGGGAAGTTTTCAAAAAATATTTGATTGACCAAATGATAGCATGGAGTCAAGTTTTGGGGAGAAAATAAAGATGAGAGGAAAGGACTCCCTTCTTCATTTAGACACTGTTTTGGCAAACCCAAATGGCTGATTCACATCTAATCATTGTATTTTAAGCAGGGACAGCTGGAGCTTACTGCGTGCCTCCTGCCCAATCTTGATTCCTTCTATGAAGGCAGGAAACAGAAGGGCTCTGCGTAGAGCAGTCACAGACACAGTCAGAGACAAACCACTGACATGGAACGTCACAAGGAAAGGCTTGTTGACCCAGTGATGGCATTTGGGAACCACATGGAGGCACGTGCTAAGGACCCTGGGCAGCAGCCCTCTCCCTTCATCTTTTGGGAGTGGAGGCTGAGGAACAAGGCTCCCTCAGTTTCCTAACAAATGACCTATTTCAGTGAAATAAGAAAGGGAGGGATGCCCCACAGTTGGTCAGTCAGTCGCGTGCCAAACTGTAGCGATGTCAGTATTTCATGCCACTCATTCAGTTTAACAGAAACTTGCCCTGGCTTTTTCCCATGCGTTTTAGTGAGATTGCAGTTGTAAATCAGCAAGAGTGTCCTGGAGCCTCCTGCTTCAGGTGGGTTGTGGGGGGCAGTCTAAGAGGGAGAATCTTCAGAATAATTTAGAATGTGAGTCTAAGAGAGAAGGTCAGTTTTGCTACTTAGAACCAGAGAACTGCCAAACTTGGCTATGAAAGGATGCTCTAAATGGAGCCTTGGCATTTGAATTTAAAATATCTAAAAAACACGGTAGTGCATACTTGTACTACCATGGGACTTAGTTTGAGTTCTCAGCTCTGACCTCTGAACATCCTCTAAACTGGGGAGGCCCTTTAATAAAAATCCTCTTTTGAGTGGTAAAATCCTTTTTCACTCATAAGAAGAGTTCCTTTTGTAGCTCCAAGAGGAACATAGGGTAGGTGTTGTTTATTTCCCACATCCTCCAGCCCCTGGCAACTACTTTTCTACTCTCTGTTTCCATGAGTTTGACGTCTTTTGTTTTTTAAAATTCCAGATGTGATGGAACTAGAGATTATATTACGCTAAGTGAAGTAAGTCAATCAGAGAAAGACAATTATCATATGATCTCACTCATATGTGGAATTTAAAAAACAAAACAGAGGATCACAGGGGAAGAGAGGAAAAAATAAAACAAGATGAAACCAGAGAGGGAGACAAACCATAAGAGAATTTTCACTATAGGAAACAAACTGAGGGTTGCTGCAGGGGTGGGGGGGTAGAGGGATGGGGAACTGGGTGATGGGCATTAAGAAGGGCACGTGATGCAATGAGCACTGGGTGTTATACAAGACTGATGAATCACAGACCTCTATGTCTGAAACTAATAATACATATATGTTAATTATTTGAATTTAAATTTAAAAATAAAATAAAATTCCACATCTGAATGATAACCATGCAGCACTTGCCTTTCTCTGTCTGACTTATCTCATTTAGCATAATGTCCATCTGTGTTGTCACCAATAGCAGGATCTTCCTCTTCCTCATGGCTAAATAGTATCCTTTTGTGTGTGTATATATATATATGTGGGTGTGTCTGTGTACCACATCTTCTTTATCCATTCACCTTCTGATGGGTGGTTTCCACATCTCAGCTATCGTGAATAGTGCCACAATGAACGTGGGAGTGCAGGTATCTCTTCGCTATCCTGTTTTCATTTCCTTTGGATAAGCACCCAGAAGTGGGAGTGAGTGCTGGATCAAATGATAGTTCTAATTCTTATTTTTCCTAGTCCTACCTCTTAATAACAGTGCCAAGATCCTTTGGGAAGTAATTTGACCTTTCTGGGCCTTTTTTTTCTTTATCTCTGAAGTAAGAGATGGAGTTATTTAGGAGAATAAATGAGAAAGAATTTTGGAAAGTGTTAAGAAGGCCCAGTTAGACACTGGATGGCCGGTCACTCTCCAGGCCACTGCAGAACCAGGGCTACAGCCTACACGCCTCCTGACTCAGCACCTAGCCTAGTGCCTTGTTCACTGCGCTAGTCTGTATTTTCCTCTGACACCAGACTCTCTGAACTGAGGACTGGATTGATGTAAGGCACAAATTAAGGAGAGCATGGATCTATCCATGGTTAGTTAGATAGTGGATAGTTGGATAAGTGGATAGTTGGATCTATCCACTTCCTACTGCCCCTATTCAGTCTACCCTGCAGCTCCTCCAGATTTACCTAATCCCCACCCAGTAAGGCCCAGACACAAGCAAGACTCGTAGGCATTCTTTTTTTTTTTAAGATTTTATTTATTTATTTGACAGACAGAGATCACAAGTAGGGAGAGAGGCAGGCAGAGACAGAGGAAGGGAAGTAGGCTCCCCGCTGGGCAGAGAGCCCGATGCGGGGCTCGATTCCAGGACCCCGGGATCATGACCTGAGCCAAAGGCAGAGGCTTTAACCCACTGAGCCACCCAGGCCCCCCATCAGTAAGCATTTTTTAATGGAAAGAAACTAAAGCAGGAATCTATTATGGCTCCACTGTTGGGAAGCATGAGTGGGAAGGGCACGAGGGGATTTGGACACAATCCATAGATTTGGAAACAATCCACACATGTAAAATTCACTGTAACTCCCTGCCTAAAACTCTGCTTTGGCCCTGGCCCATACCCTCAGCAGACCTGCCTCTTCTCTGGGCACCAGATGAATGCTTCCCTCTCGGTAGGGTCACTGTTAAGTTTCACCACAGACACATTTCACCCTGCCATGATTTCTGCTGCACAATATCTCTAAAGTCTTAAAGAGGACCCTCTATGGACTTAAAGAGGAAGAACACAGACTCTGGGGACAAAAGCCAACCCCCTTTTATAATCGCCTCATTCTTGGCCAGTCCCACGGTACCATTTTTGATCAGAAGCCACTGGGATAGAAAGAAACAGCTCAAGTAATATTTAACTCTGCTCACACTGTTTGCTTTAATTATTAACATTTGGCAGCCAGAAGAAATAACAGCACTTCATCTAGACACTTAAGAAAGAAAAAGGAACAGCTCACACCCCAGCCTTTATAAAATGTTTGAGCAATCGTCTTGGATGGGCACATGCAGTCTTCACACATACCAGCAAACACTGTGAAGTGTGATGACTGATTCATTCACTGTGCAAATATTTATTGAACTGGCACCATTCTAGGTGCTGGCAATACATCGATGAGCAAACCAGACAACAATCTCTGATCTTCTGGAGGTTATGTTCTAGTAGGAGGTGGAGGAGGCAAATATTCAACAAACATGATAAATAAGGAAATTACATGGTGTGTTAGGAGGTAAGAGAGAAAAATATAGGAGGGTAAGAGGGATGGGAAGTGATGGTAGAAAGCGGGCCCATATAAATGGGGTGGTCAATGTTGGCCTCATTAACTGGTGACAGTATTGCAAAGTCTTAGAGGAAGAGAAGGAAGCCAAAGGTATCTGGAAAGTGGTGCTAGAGACAGACAGAATAGCCATTGCAAAAGTCCTGTGGTAGGAGCATTAAGTGGAGTGTCGGTAGAACATCAAAGAAACCAGTATGGGGGCGCCTGGGTGGCTCAGTGGGTTAAGCCGCTGCCTTCGGCTCCGGTCATGATCTCAGGGTCCTGGGATCGAGTCCCGCATCGGGCTCTCTGCTCAGTGGGGAGCCTGCTTCCTCCTCTCTCTCTGCCTGCCTCTGCCTACTTGTGATCTCTCTCTGTCAAATGAATAAATAAAATCTTTAAAAAAAAAGAAAAAGAAAAAGAAAAGAAACCAGTATGCCTAGAATGGAGCGGATGAGGAGGAACATACAGGAATGAGGTCAGAGAGGAAACAGTGACCAGAGAGGTAGGACCCTGTAGACTGATGTATAAGCTTTGTTTTCTTTAGAGAAATGAGGCCATTGGACCCTTTGGGGTAGAGTGATCTGACAGGATTTAAACAGATCCCATTCTCTATGGTTTCGTTATATGTTCAGGCAAGGTCACGGAGATGGACCTTTTGCCTGGAAAACAAGCACTCCCATTGCTTTTCCTCCAAGATGTTCAGAGTTGGCCAGCTTCCTGGCTAACACATCAGTATCCTCCACAGCACTGAACTCCTCTGTGGCTCCCTCAGGACTCCCTGCCCCCTGGAAGCAAAGCCCCACCATCTTCATCCCAGCCTCACCTAGAGATGGACAGAGAAAAGGAAAAATCTCCTCTTTCCCTGTTTGCAGCTCCCCAGTAATTCAGACCCCACCTAGCAAGAGCCATTAGAGCTAATTAACGACCCTCCTTTCAGGAGGTGTCTCCTCACTATGATTAATTCTCGGTCAGAGACAGAAAGCTTGTTCCATTATGGTTCTTTTTAAAAAATTATTATTATTCAGGCTTCTAATACTGGCATGAACTGCGGGTGAATTTCTGAAGTCATGTTACTTAGCTGTCACAACTAGTAATAGAAAAATTCAATTTATAAAGAATTAGGAGAGGCAGGAGAGGCATGCTCTTCGGTTTAGAACAAAGGAGATCAATCCTGACACAATGGCAGCATGACATCCGCGGACTTCGAAGATTCCAGCCTTCCTCTTCATTAATTAGAGAGAATCAAGAGTTCTGGTGGTTAATTATTTGCAGAAATCGCACTCTGCAAAAGCAGATGCCAACTCCCTCCAGCCTCCCCCAGCAGCGGCTCCGCATGCTAATTAAACCGTGTGTCAGTCCCAGGAGTCGTCTGGGTAGGCAAATACACACTTGGACGACCACTGCCCTCCGCCACCCCTCAGGCTTGGGCAGGGCCGTGGGACTTCCTCATGCGGGTACCCTGGAAGGCCGACACTGCTCTGAATGGACTCCCCTAGATAGGTCGTGCTTTTAAAATCCGCATTCAGAAACCTAAGATCCAAGTCAGCTAGAATCTGCTCTTACAAAAGGTGTGCTTCATGGGAGTCAAGGGGTCAAGTGTATTTGCCAGCAGGATCCGTTGGTACTCTTGTGTTGCCCCCCACCACTGCTGCTTTGTGCCAGTTGGACAGTTTTCATTAAAAAACAAAACAAAGCAATTTCAGCTTTTAATGTCCTAATTACAAAGGTAATATACTTCCTTTGTATCAAACTGAAACAATGTGGAAGTGTACAAAGTAAAAAGTGAGGGCTCCTTTGTGCGCCCTTCCAATCCCACCCTCCTGAGAACCATGATAAGGTTTGCAGCTTTGCGGCTTTCCTTCCAGAGTCTTCCCCTGCTTCAGGCTGGAGTCTTTGAATTCTTTTCTGATCCATCAAGAACTGACATCTTTTAAAATTATTATTATTAATTATTTTTATTAATGTATAATGTATTATTTGCCCCAGGGGTACAGGTTTGTGAATCATCAGGTTTACACACTTCACAGCACTCACCAGAGCACATACCCTCCCCAATGTCCATCACCCAACCACCCTCTCCATACACCCCTCCCCCCAGCAACCCTCAGTTTGTTTTGTGAGATTAAGAGTCTCTTATGGTTTATCTCCCTCCCTATCCCATCTTGTTTCATTTTTCCTCTTCACATGACCTTTTAGCTACCCAGCTGCTTTTTCTGTACCCATGAAAGCCACCGCTGTCCTGCTTCTATGTTTCCACAAGATTCCGTGGCAGATTTAATACCAGGGCAAACTCAGCTCAAGAGTCTTGCCATTGGCCTTGACCACATGGACTGGCCATAAGAAAGCTCTGGCCACTTCACTGTGCGATCTGTATCTTTCTACACCGGACACAAGAGGTACATCAGACAACACTGTCTTGGTGTTAGCCATGCATTGGCAACTAAAGATACTGAGCCCAGTCTTTAATTTGACAATGGATATTGTTGGAAAAAGAAAAGATGCACACTAGAAAAGCCATCAGCACTATTGAAGTAAACAGGTGCCTTTCATCTGCTCATATGCCAAGGGGAGGGAAACAGAATGCAATGCTGTTCTTCCAGAAATAGAAATGTTGCTGAAGTTAGCCCAGGGACCTCATGGAC
Organism: Neogale vison; assembly: GCF_020171115.1. Classification (NCBI taxonomy): domain Eukaryota; kingdom Metazoa; phylum Chordata; class Mammalia; order Carnivora; family Mustelidae; genus Neogale; species Neogale vison. Next base: position 57,686,251 of record NC_058093.1, on the reverse strand, counting down.
CATGGATGAGGCAGCAGACAAAGTCACATCTCTAACCTGCCTTCCCAGGCATCAGTTTCTGGGGGAACATATTCAGAGGACTTCCTCTCTAAAGCTGAGGCCTGTAGGGGTCTGGTCGGGATTCAGGAGAAGCTGCGGGCAGCAGAACGAGGTGGCTGTCTGGCAGGCCTTTCCTCAAATACCCAGACCGCCCTGGGTGTTTTGACATTTGCTGGCATTAAGAACCTGTGGCCACTTCACAGCCCATTTATTTGAGGTATTTGAAACTCTCTCTGCGGGGCAGCTAAGGTTGTCATATTAGCTTGGCAGACATCAGACTTTCTCTTGGGTTACCACGTCATTCTGCCCACCTTGAGGTTACCAACTCTAAACAGCAGGAAACAAGTTTTATCTACATCTTGATTATGGCATGTGTTAAAGTCATTTGTGATGATCTCTCCTCCTGGAAAGTCGTCTCCATGACGGCGTGTGTTTTAAGCATTTGGGAGCTGCTAGCACCTAGCCAGAAATGGGGTATCAGTTTTGAACTCAGTTTTACTGGGTTTTTGTATTTGTTTGGTGGCAGGTTTTCTGTGGCGGTGGTGTTAATTGTTTCCATGTAACTTGACACAAGATATGACGGTTAGATTTCCGTGTCATTTGGTTAGGCTTGGTTAGCACCCAGTTATTCAATCAAACATTAATCTAGGTGTTGCTGTGAAGATATTTTGGATGTAAGATTATCATCTACAATCAGTTGACTTTAAATAAAGGAGGTTACCTTTAATAATGCGGGTGGGCCTTATCAAGTCACTGAAGGTGCTATGAGCAGAACTGGAGATTTCCGGCAGGGAAGAAATTCTAAGTCAAGACTGCAGTATCAGCTCCTGCCTCCTGAGTTTCCTGGATGCTGGCTTGCCCTGTGTTTTGGGGGTTAGCCATCCCCCACAAGCATACAAGCCTAATTCCTTAAAATAAATACCTATATGTCTATATCCATATCTAAAATCTCTTACTGGTTCTGTTTCTCTGGAGAACCCCAACGGATACACATCATATAATGGATCTGTGTAGAACACACCATTCTTTCGTTGATTCATTTATTCATTCATTCATTCATTCGTTTCTTCAGTTCACTCCATAAATATTTTTTTGAATCCCTGCAAAGTGCCTGTCATTGTGCTAGGTGCCAGAAATAATGGTCGAAAGAGTCCCAGATCTCGAAGAGAGCTTTTATTTAAGGCAAGTCCAGGGCGGTGCTGGAGGTCTCCTAAAGAAACAAATCCAGCCTAGAATCTGCAGGAACTAGACTCTAGACGGTGAGTCACCTGCAGCTGCCATGGCCTGGGGCAGGGACAGAGACAAGAAGGAATAAAACATTTTTGCCCAGGCATTCAGGGCACCCGGTTTCACTGTGCCAAGAGAGAAAAGAGAGAGAGAGGGAGGGAGAGGAAAGAAAGAAAGAAAATGAAAGAAGGAAAGGAGGAGAAAAAGAAAAAAGAAGATGAAAGCTCAGTGGGGAGAAAAAGAGATGTTCAGGGTGGTTTTTCTGGATACAGTCAACCTTAAGGATGAAAAAACTTTCTTCCCCTCAAGGTACTGACTCTCCAAAACTCCCCCACTTGCTGTGATGGGATGACCTCACCATGACCTCACTTCCTTGTCAGGAGCCCTGGGGATTTCTCCTCTGTCCAGAAGCTTCAGCAAAAGGCTGGCTTTGAGTTCTGTCACTGCACCTTGAACACGCCGGCCCCGAAACAGGGCTTCTGGGCATGAGCAGGAAGAGCCTTCACTCTGCAGATTGAAAAGCGGCACCTTTTAAACTAGCTTTTAAAGGAATATGCTATCCGGATGTCTCTAAGTTTCGGGTGAAAAAAATGTAAGAGAAAGCAGTGTGAAAGGGAACAAACCAAAAGATTCAAAGAGAAGCCTGTGGGAGGATTGTTAACTTTCGTATAAGCCAGATCCTTTCCTAACCAGGTGTAGCCCCTTCTAGCCCCAGCGCTCTCACTCACCGTGACTCTCCTCCTCACTCGAGGACAAAGTAGCAAGAAGGGAAGTCAAGGCTCAGATGAGGCATCTCTGCCCCTGTCAGCATCCCAGGGTTCGGGCAGTACTGGGTGAGCCCACAGAAAAGTCTTTTGTGAATAAGAGAAAACTTTCCTTAAAAACTGTCATAAGATAAATGGTGCTGGGAAAGCTGGACAGCTATATGTAGAAGAATGAAACTCGACCATTCTCTTACACCGTACACAAAGATCAACTCAAAATGGATAAAAGATGGTCTTAATTAGTATAGGAATCTACAGTGACTAGGATTTAAAGATTGCCCCCTGGGGTCTGGCAAAGTACAACCGTGTGTGGTGGACCAGGAAGTATCTGGGCTTCCTCTCTGGAGCTCCAGCGCCAGGCCCTGCTTGTTTCCCACACTTCAGGAAGCTGTGCTTGGGACTTGCTCAGTTTAGCTAAGAAGCATCCACAGCTTCAGATGTCTCCCTAAATGGGACTGAATCCCCCAGGGTCCTCCCTGGGGGCTCACTTGGGAGTTGGGGGGCTCCAGAGCGAAGAACCACAGAGCTACCCACCTGGCAACAACATGTGGTAGAATCTTCGAGGTTCGCAATCATCTTAATCTCTCTCGCAAGGGTCTCCTCTTGCGAAGAGAACCACAAGTATCTTCCTGGTTAGTTATTTACCTAAAAATCTCAATAAACTTTACACCTCCTTGGCTGAAAAATAGCCAGCTAATTTTGATGATGTTTCATCAGCCAACAGTGAAGCCTAGAGCTGAGATGGGCAGCCCAGACGTGCCTGTTCCATGCCCTCTTCAGGGACTTGTCTGAGGGCAACAAACGCCGGGGCAAGTCATGCTCCTGACAAATGATTTTTTGCACTGGCTACTTGGGTTCCATGGTCCCTCAGCAGCCTTGGCTCTGAGGAGACAAACCAGGAGAAACCTTCCGTGTAGGCTTGACTTGATTCATCTGGACTTTGCCATCATTACCCTTTGGAGAGAGAAAAATGGTGCTCACTTGTCCTGCCCTCCATTACAGTGTCTGTTTGTGTGATCTGGGGTGGAGGAGGTTGCCTACTACTTTGAGAGAGACCCGACTCAGTGTTAAGTGGGCCCCTTTCCCAGGGGGCAGGTGTACCCGCCGTCAAGCCCTCTCTTCTTTCCCATTGAGTCTTTGATTATCCACATTTCTCACTTGTACTGGCAGACAGACCCTTTTATTCTTTTATTTCTGGCCTGACAGCCTTGTTAGTAGAAGGCAAGAAAAGCTACTTGGATGTATGTGTGCCCTTGGCAGATGCTGTTGCCTTTTCTCCAAATATTCAAGGCTGTTCTCTAAGCTTACCACCCATTCCCAGGAGAGGTCTTTTCCTTCAGCCATCCCCAGGCTTCTGGAAGGAATTGCTGTAGAGGAATAGCCAAAAGGAAGACTTTTTTTTTTTTTTAATATTTTATTTATTTATTTGAGAGAGAGAAAAAGAGAGCACAAGTGGGGGGTGAGGAGGGGCAGAGGGAGAGGGAGAAGGAGACTCCCCGCTGAGCAGGGAACCCGACCCAGGGCTCCATCCCAGGACCTGAGATCATGACTGGAGCTGAAGGCAGCTGAGCCACCCAGGCGCGCACCGCCATAATGAAGACTTGACAAGTGGTTGGGAAAGAACATTAGGCCCTGGTGCCATTTTTGAGCATGACTGTGGATGCAAAGGCTGTGGGGAGGTGAATTGCCCACTAACTGGGTGATTGGAGATATCAATCATAATTCCTGCTTCATAAGGTTACTGAGAACTTTAAATGAGATAAAGGTGCATAACGTGCTTGATGCATAGTGGGTGCAAAATGAGTACTGGTTTCCCGCTCTTGGAAGAGTTCCGTATAAACCCATGCAGAAGAGAGACCCATGTAGCGTGCCTCGCTAGAGTGGGTGGCTTCAAGCAGGGCCCCTGGAAACAGGCCCTGGGCTTGAAGCTCTCATCTGCCACTTACCAGCTGTGTGGATTCAGTATATCTCTTATTCTCTCTGTGTCTTATTTCCCCACCTTTAAAATGGGACTGATGGCAGTGGTGCTTTCCTCAGAGGATCTTTTGTAAGGACTATTCCAGAGCAGTGCCAGGTATGCAAGAAGTGAAGACGTAAGTTGACTGTTATTATACTATGTTATTATGCTACTGATTATTATTCCATTTCTAAATGTGCATGAGTTACAACGCCATCTACAGTTTATTCCGTACCTCACAAAGAGTCTCCCATACCTGTGTCGTCTAGGATAACACTCCGCAATTATGCGCTTCAGATTTCTAAGTTTACCAGGTATTCATAGGTGCTTTTTGAAAAAAAAAAAATAGATCTGTAGTTAAAGAAATATGTGATTCTTTGACTTAATGATGTTAAACAGGTACTTTTGCTGCAGGACATCGCAGATCATTCCACATGCTGACATACTTCAGGTGGAGGTCTCTCCATCCTACAGTTCCTGCCAGACCAGTGTCACCAGGGCACACTTTGGGAAGTGCGGGCCTAAGATCAGGCAAAGAAAGGATGAATACCCAGTTTACATCAACAGGGATGGGGCTAGAGGAGATTATGCTGAGCAAAATAAGTCAAGTAAAGAAAGTCAACTACCATATGGTTTCACTTATTTGTGGAACATAAGAAATAGTGTGGAGGACATTAGGAGAAGGAAGGGGAAAATGAAGAGGGGGTACTGGAAGGAGAGACGAACCATGAAACCCTGTCAAGACCACCTTTTCAGAAGGATGTGGGTTTCTCATCTAGATATCCATAAAGAAAGGGAAAATGGCTCGGTCAGTTGAGGGTCTGCCCTGAGCTCAGGTCATGATCCCAGGGGACTGGGATTAAGTCCCACATCGGGCACCCTGCTCAGCAGGGAGTCTGCTTCTCCCTCTGCCTGCTGACTCTCTGCTCTCTCTCTCTCTGACAAATAAATAAATAAGTAAAATCTTTTAAAAAAAGAGAAAGAAAGGGGAAATGTTTCCATGTCATTCAGAGATATTCGAATTGTGACAAATTCAATACTCTTGGAATTATTCATTTGCTTGTTCTTGCTTTATTTGTTTTTTAAATTAATGTTATAAATTATCTTTATGACTTAGGTTAGGAAATAGGATCAATATGAATATGAAGGTTTATATCTCCTTTTTGCCCACAGAATATCTAAGGCAAGGTATTAATACACCATGTTGTGACAGAGTTTCACTCTTCTTGCAAATGGGAGCTAGAGAATTCTTAGGTCCTCATTGCTTCAGAGATAACAGAAAGAAAAGTATATGAGAACCAGGAGATACCTGGTCCTGTCATTATCTAGCTAAGTCATGGAGTCAGTCCCCTAGGACTGTTTCCTCATCTCTGAAAGGTGGACAATAAATCTGTTCTTCCAATTTCATTTCGTTGACAGGAACAAATAGAGTAGAAATGAAATTGCTTTTAAGTCTTGAAAGAAAGACTTGAAAATCCTAGAAGACATGGTGTTATAAATTACCAAAAAGTTAACTCTGCAATATTAACATAATCTGGATAATTTGGAAAAGCTTGGTCCTTTTACTTCAGCCAGGAAAGTCCCAGCTTTTAAGCAAGAGTTGAAATTATTCAGAATCTGCTATTTGTTTTTGAATCATTATCAATAACATAAGCAGGCAGCTTAAGTCTTACGTGCTATAAAATATATTTGTAAAAGGAGAGGCCAGAAAGAACAAATGCTGTGTTGAGTGAATGCTAAGTTCCTATCTGCATTTTTCCTACTGGTCAAGTTAGGTCATTCACACTTTAAAATTGGGAAGAGGGCCCATGCATTTCAAGTATGACCCTGATGGAAATCTTTCCATCAGAATAGAGAACTTCTCTCCCTGTGGGGCCTGACTCAGGTGTCTAGAATGTATGCTTGCTCATAAATAGCAGGAGTGTTCAGGACTGTGATTATTTTTCTCTACCTGGGTTGTTTGGAGAGTTCAGTTCACTCTGGGTAAATGATTAGTGTGTATTCTGGTAGAATACAATGTGTGAGGGAAATTCACGAAAGATATTAACCATTGGTGCTATTCCCCTGACCAACAGAGACTAGTATGGGCACAACCCCTTCTGCTCTAAGAGTTACTTACACACCTGGCATAGTTGTTTCAGGTCATCAGGATTCTTTCTCAGAAGCAAACCTTAGGGGGCAGAGAGAAGACGATGTCTGTTGTTTTAAAGTATCTGTGGATAGAGAATCAGGAACCTGACATTCTCATCCTGAGTGAGTGACAGTGTGACTATGGGTAAGCCACTTGTCCTCTCTTGACCTCAGTATCTCATCTATAAAGGGAGAGGATTCTTCAGCTGTACAAATGTCAAGAGACAGTGCCAATGTTATAACACTACCTGTCCAGTTTGCCACACATCTCACCGTGTGGACCTTATCTATAGGTAAATAAAGAGGTAGAAAATGAGGCCTAGTGGGCCAAATAAAGCCCTAAAGCAGATTTTTATAAGCTCTTTATAATAATTGTTTTAAAGTTTTTGTGTCATTAAAAGTCCTTAGAAATCTGGGGCACCTGGGTGGCTCAGTGGGTTAAGCCACTGCCTTCAGCTCAGGTCATGATCTCAGGGTCTTGGGATCGAGTCCCGCATAGGGCTCTCTGCTCAGCAGGGAGCCTGCTTCCTCCTCTCTCTCTGCCTGCCTCTCTGCCTACTTGTGATCTCTATCTGTCAAATAAATAAATAAAATCTTTAAAAAAAAAAAAAGAAGTAAAAAGAGATAGGTGAAATTCTTAGGCAAACATACCCCAAATATCTTCATTGCATCGTGTGATCAATTTAAAGGTTATTAATGAGATATTTTATATACTTTCCACACAAAGTCTCTGAAGTCCAGTGTGTATTTTATACACGTAGCTCTTCATCATTCATGCTAGCCACATTTCAAGTACTTAACAGCCTCATGTGGTCATGGTTCCCATAGATGACAGCACAGAGCTGGAGAACCAACTTACCAGTGTTGCCTAGAGCTCTTGCTAGCTAAGTAGCATTCAAAAGGGAACCACACGGATTGAGGGCTCACTATGCATTATATGAAATACAAGTACAATTTGTTTTCTTTTCATTTGTATGTCTCACTAAAGAAAGATAACTAGAGCAGAAGGTAAATACCATTGAAACAGTATCGAAACGCATCTCCTACTATTGCATGGTCCCGCGGACTTCATATTTTTTAGGCTCAGTTTTCTCATCTCTAAAGCTAGTAATAATTGTATTTACCTTAACAATTTTCTGTAAAATTTATGAAAATGTTTTACAAACTGTAACTATGGAGGTTTAACAAAAAGAACAATAGCTGTGTTTTTTTGAATGCTAGCCTCTGTGTTAGAAACTTGGCATGTGTTGTCTTCATCTTTTTAATATCTCTATCCAGTGGTATTATTATGCAGATTTTAAAAGGAGGAAACTGAGGCTTTTAGAAATTAAATACCTTGTGCGAATTCACATAGGTAGTGAGTGACAGAGCCAACTATGGTTTTGAAAACAGGTTAGATTATATCTATGGTATTATTCTGCTTACAGAGCCAGAGTGAGCAAGGGAGACACTTCACTTTTTAAGACACTTTGGTAAGTACTTTAATGATGAAAAAACTGGAGCCTTATAATTATACCCAGGATCACATGTGTGGCACATGAATGGTTCTGGGAAATTTGGAATTGGACAGTCTCTAAAGTCATCATTCTGGTTTTAAGTCCATTGAACCTTCTGAGCCAAAGGAATCTTCTGATTATTGAGATTACTTTTTAATTCTAAAAAATGTAGAATGAGTCCCTTTGAGGTTGAACTTCTTCAATGCATGGAAATGAATGCATAGGGTTGGGAGGTGAATCTGTCACCATTGGGTGATTCTGCCCCTTTCCTTAAATAACTTCAGTATGAGTCCATCCCAAGTCATCCCGTTTCCTAGGAATTGTGTTATCACTTCTTTAATGAGATGCTTCATCATCAATTGACCCAGTTCCAGCCTGACTCATGCAAATATAGATAAGAGAAATGATTTGTCACCAAGTTCCTCCACAACTGTACACAGACTCTGTGTGAACTGAGGCATTGTTGCCACCAGAGAGATGTTGTTTCCACCCCAGCAAATGACATGAATTGTTAGCATCCGTTATTTTCAATGTGTCTTGGCCAAACCACCTTCCCGGGTGGGTCCCTCCTCCTGCATGCACACACTAATCCCTCCCTTTGTACACCTTGTTCCCACTGCCTGGAGTGTCTTGTCCTACTCTCTCCCATCCAAGTCATGTTTGTCTTTCAAGGATCATTTAGCCGAGGTCAGGATCCTGACAAGTCTATGCTACATCTTTTCTATGTCTTCCAAACACCATCCGCTCCTCTCATCTTAGCCCATCTCACACTCTACCATGTTTTGTCATGGAATTTGAATAGGAACTTAGCTCCTGTGTGTATTTTCAGCCAATTAGGTGAAGGTTTCTGGAAGACAAGGGTGAAATTACACTTTAGCAGTACTTAACACATTTTATTTACTAATTGCATGTACTTATTCTGTACAATGAGACTGGGTCTATAATAGGTGTGTAATTTCTGTTGAATTAAATAAGTTTTAGATTTGAAAACCATATGAGAGTAGTTATTCCAGAGGTAACAAAGCTCTGCCATAATTTCAAGGTTTTTTATTGTCTCGTTCTCCTTTCCTCTCTGCCCCATCTCTGTAGACCTTGAATGTGAGTTACTAAATCTTGCCATATTTCCATTTTTACATCTATTTAAGAGTACTTTGATAATGCTACTTCTTACTTACAATACATATTATTAATATCCTCAAGCAAAAGACTGAATTATCTCACAAAGTGTGTGATCAGCATAACATGGAAAGCAATAAAACCGGTATGGATATAGAAAAACTTTGCTCCAGGTGAAAATGAAAAACTAATTGACTCAATGACTCAGTCGTCTGCATTTTTCCTGGTATAACAAAGCAGCATGAAATGTACGGTGGCCGTGGATAAATTCTTAAAGCCCTTCCAGGTAATGAGTAACTATGTGTGACTAAGACAGAATTAGAAGAAAGTCTCAGACATTGGCAGAAAAAAGTCCCCATGACTATCTAGTCCTGGATACTCCCAGTTCTGGGAAAGATTATTTTGTCCTCAGCTTGAGTGACATCAGCATTTTTATTTGTCAGTAAGTACCTGAAAGAAGCAGCTATTGTCTTTAACTTAAAAGAAAGAGCAATTATAAAATCCAGAGATCTGGAATTTCCTTGAGTTCCCTCAAGGTCCTTATTTCATACGTTTACCCTTTAGTGGGGATTTTCATATTTTCATAGAGATGTATTTGTGAAATCAGCAAACACTGGGACAGAGTGAATGTTGGCAAAGCAGAATATCCTTCCGGGTCTAGGTTTTCGGGGCCTTAAAGGACAGACTGGACTGGCAGTGTTCACAAGAGTAGGCACTCCGGTTTACCTTTAAGTTAAACAAATTACATTCCAATGTGAAGACTGTTATCACAAGTCCCCATGCCCAGCCCAGCTCCTGAACTCTCCCTCTTGCTGCCATGGATATTTTATCTGGTAAACAGAACTATTGGCTACTTCAATGCACTCGACATGCCTTGGGCTATTTTTAAGTTATCTGACTCTCTGGCCTGTGGAATTGGTTAAGGTTTGCTTCCAAAAGCTGTTTTTTAAAAAAAAAATCTGGAACCAATTGATTCCTCTAGCAGATTTTCTCCATGTTTCTCCTATACCTGTACATACAGGGAGAGGGGGTGCTGGGAGTGAAGGAGGAAGGAAGAGAGGAAGAGGGAAATGCTCATGCCCCTTTCCCCTCTCAAACCTGGAATAAGCAACCCTTCAGATACTCTGACAACCATCCTAGCTGAGGCCACCCACATCCCAAGCTGGTAAGGGGCTTGGTTCCCTCCCTTGCCAGTTGAGAAATCCTTCTGGAGTCCCATCTTTTCCTCAGTCTCCACAGCCAATCAGTAAGTCCTGTCAGCTCTGGTCCCAAAGATCCTGAATCTGTCTGTGGTCCGTGGTCTGACCATAGTCACCTGGTCACCATCCTCTCCCATCTGTCCTACCACATCAAACTCCTGTCTGATCACCCTGCTACTTTTTGCTCCTCTAAAGTTCATTCCTCCCACAGAAGCTTATATTATCTTTTTAGAACATAAATCAGATTATGTGGCTCCCCTGTTTCAAACTTTAATTGCTTCCGTTCTGCTTAAAACAAAAACCAAATGTTTCTCCTGCCTCGGCGAGCTCTCTACCCCCGGGTCTCTCATGATGACTGACTGACCTCTTATGGCAGCACCATCCCCTTCCCTGGACATCTTGTATTCTTCCCATCACCAAGGCTCCCAGAGCATTCCTTGCATCCTTGACTGTGCTGTCCCTCTGCCTGGAACCCTCTTTCCTCTGATCTTCACATGGGTGGTGTCTTCTTTGCACTAATCTCAACTTGTAGTCACCTCATCAGGGAAGCCTTCCTTGGTATCCATCTCCAAAGGAGCCTCCTTGTCACCCTACCATATCACCCTCAAGCAACTCTCTGCAGAACACTTATCACAGTCTGATATTTTCTTATTTATTATTTTTATTTAATTTCTTTAACATTTCTCTTTCCCCACTAGGCAATCACTTTTTCATTCACCCTGTATCTCCAATGTCTAGGACAAAGCCTTCCAAAGAGTAGGTGCTTTTAAGTAGATTTTGAGTGGATGACTAGACAAATAATAAATGTCATGGCCAGTAGCCATTCAGTAATGGTATCTACGGAGCATCTACAGTATGTAAGGTTTTAACCTTGTATTACAATGACATGGCCAGTTTTAATTTAAGTATAAGCTTCACCACATTATCACATATGATCCTTGTGGGAAACTCTGAGGAAATTAAGGGAAAGGAATGAAAGACACTTGCTGCCAAGAAGCTGTATGTTGCTTTCTGTCTAATGCCAGAAAAAGGAATACGCATGTTAGGGACTAAGTCCTTTCATTGTAGCAGAGCCAGCTAAGCCCAAGCAGAAATCAGACATGTGAGACCAGGACCCACCAATAGTTTCCAAGCATTTATTTGCCTGGTTGATCTGCATCATCTTGTTTCTCAGCTGATGGTGCAAGGAAGAGTTTAATGAATGGGGAGGGACGCTGAGAGTGAAATGAGGGGGCCCAGCAGGGCTTGAACCCTCAGAAGGCAAGACAAGAGCCAGAAGCTGAGGTGCTATTTGCAGGAAAGAATTTGGGATCTTTGAGCACAAGTGGAACAGCTTTGGGACTCAAGGTATAAAACATGGCCCAGGGTTGAGGGTGTTTTTCTTTCTCTTGCAAGGAATGAATGCAGTGTGCTTGCAACATGAGCAACATTGGCCAGGAGCACAGAGCTCAGCAGAGCTCTGCCCCTGGGCCAAGGGCCGGGGGGCAGCTCTGGGGTGTTAGAACACAAGGACACTCTACCACTTCCCTCTGAGCAGCGCCAAAGTCCCAGGGTACTGAATGCAACTCTAGGCCACTGTAAAGTTCTGCACGGCCTCAGTACCCAAAAGCACACAGAGGCCCTGGCCAGCAGCTCAGCACCTTGTGCCAGGCAGGGCTAAGTCAGAGACTTGGGCCCTGTGCAGACATGCTTGCACTCAGGGCACCAGCAGAGTATAGTTTCAAATGACCATCAAACCATGTACCCCCACGAATGGCAAACTTTGTTTGAGTATACTTAATACATCCTGCAAACTTACCCCAATAAGGAGAGAGACTTTGAGAGAGGATGCATGGAGGGCTAGCATGTGGAGCCATCAGTCAGTAAAATGTAAGTGAAAATATGGTCTAATTGGCCTGCACAGGCTGGTGAAGCCTGGGGACATTTGGTTACATACTTGCCAAGGAGACTCAGTAAACAGGTTCAGACCTACTCATTCGGGAGGCAATTAAGTACCAATGCCAAGGGGAAGCCAAAGGCAACAATGGGCAGAACAATGGCTCTACTGTGGCACCCAGCCCTTTGTGGCCTGCTGGGGGGGGGTTGCTGTCAGCCCACGGGCCACTCTGCCACTATGCTTAAGTAGGCATAATTAATTAACAGGAGCTAATTGTAATGGCTTCTGCCTAAGGGGTAACATGCTGCATAAGTTTACAAAATATGGAAAATAGTTTCCTTCCCTGCAAGGACACTGTCAGTCCAACAGAAAGGTGCCCCAGAACTGTAGCAAAAGGGTTCAATTCAGATTGGGTTTCTAAAGTTCTCTATTTAGGAGCCGAATATAAAACACATGTAATTGTCTTCCAAATCACCAGCAAGAAATTTAGCTCAGTATAATCTATGCATTCTTCCATCCTCAAAAAACTCCCTGAGATCTGTTGCATGAGAGAATGGACTTGCAGCAAGAAATGAATGTTCTTTCTGACTTGGCAGCTCATTTCCAGAAGTGAAACCCTGGAGGACAACATAGAGGAGGCACATTCCAAATGACATGGAGAAAATCAGTTCCTTTCCCATTAACATTCCCAGGAAAAAAATAAAACAATTCTGCTTTATAGAGCTGAATTCAAGGTAAAGCAAGATTTTAACAAAACAATTCTACCTGTGTGGTGGTCTAGCTGTCCCCACTACAGAAAAGATTCGCATGGTTGGTTTCATTCTGTTCGTTGGAAAGCTCTGTGAGTACATTGAGCATACAGTCTGTGGGGCGTGTGCAATATTAACAGAATGACAGAAACCATTACAGTCTACAGCCACAATGGTGAGCACTATGAATGCCATGCTAAGCAACTAGAATAAAGTTCATCAATGTTCAGGATGGAGACTTAAAAACAATGGACCTTGTCACCATCGAGCAGCCCAGGAAGTTTGGAATGGCCATGAAAGAAAGCCCTAGATCAGTGTGGGGTTGCGAGAAAGCTGGATGTTGTGCCTGAATAAGATAGTCATGTTCACAATGTAGTAGGTGTCTGCTGGAGCAGAGTAAGGAGCTCACAGTCATGTCTCATTTCCCCTCCCTACACGGTCTCCCTGGGGCCACAAGGTAGACCATCTAATCACACTGTCCCATGTGCAATCCAGGCAGGATCACCAACAGCTCAGAGAGTCTGCCTATCTCTGAGCTGACTTCACAAGTGAATCTCCCAGGGATTTTCAGGTGACCTCAGAAGGCCTTCAGATCGCAGCATCTTGCGGCGGGTTCGGTATACAACAATCATTACTTTGCATCACTACAACTGTTATGACAAGGAAAGGAATGAATCCTTTAGGAAACATGTCTATCCTTAAGGGATAGCCTATACTTCTAGAGAATTCACAATTCTCTAGAATTGTGAATCCCAAGATCCTGACTTCAATTTCATATGACATATTACAGCTATCCAGGTACCCAAGATGACTCTCAATCTCAGATACCCTGTTACCTTGCCTGGCGAGTGCCTCCTGGGCAGCTCTCGTCAGGGCTTAGTGTTTGCCATGGGCGGGGAGTATGGAACTGCCCTAGTTAGAGAGCAAATCTGAGGTTCTTTCCATCAACTGTTGCTCCCAAAATAATGGTGACTCATCTGTGCCCATCACCTGGAGAGCTGAAGGTGAGTTGTCACAGAGGCAGGAGATGGTTATGCAGACCCTGAGGATCCAGGTTTAGGAAGGAAAGGACCAAATCAGTCAACAAGCCAGAAGTCCTTACCTACTCTCCCTGAGTCAAGCCATGCTAAGCTTTAAATAAATTTAATCCCATTTTTCTCCCACCACTTTTCATTTTTATTTATCGCAACCCGTAGAGCCAGAAGCAGAATGCTCAAAACATTTCCAGTGAATCTGAATTTTCAGGGTATTCACAGTCTGCCTGGAAGCAGCAGGAAGTGGGATTTATAGATCAGTGTTACCCGGCAGGCAATTTCCCAAGCCTCAGCATTTGGACTTGTTTTTAATTAAATAAATGTGCAGGCTTAATGGGACTGGATCTCTGGATCCCTGGAGGTCTCCCAATAAATTGAGATAAGATCCTTAACCCAGAGGCATTAGCATCCCCTAGAAAGACCCGACAGGTGGGCGTTCTAGTGAGTGGGAAGGATGATTGCAGAGTGAAGTAAATCCCTGGGAGGTCAGAAAGTTCTTGGCAGGCGTCAGAGTACCACGAGTTACTATGAGGATAGAAGGAGAAGGTTCTCACAGATGAGGAGCTTTTCAGCAATGGAGAGGCAGCAGCCATAGAAAGCATGGCTCTTTCTGCTTGGGCTTGAATTCCGGCTCCTGTCCTCATTGGCTGGCCAAGAGGAGACTTGGACTCTCTAAGAGAAGCTTCCTGGTTTTAGACAGGGATAATAATAGTACCTCCATCAAAGCTTGCTGTGTGTAAACCTCAAATGGCTTCTGACTTAAGAGCCTTATCGGTCTACACCAAACCACAAAATTCTTCTGCTCAAGACCCTCCAATGGCTCCCATCTCATTGACCGGAGAACCCAAGTGCTCTCTGAGACCTCCAGGGGCTGGCTGTCCGCTGGCTCTCTCAGCTCCACCACCTTCCCCGAACCCTAGTCCTAGCCCCACTGGATGGCTTGTGGTTTCTGGCACACAGAGTAGCCTGACCTCCCCTCTCCTCAAACACTTTGAATACGTTCCCTCCCCTGGAAGTGCCCCCATCCCCGTGCCAGGCTCCTCCCTCAAGGTCATCTGAGGCGCCATGCCACCTCCATAGAGAGGACTACATTGGCCACCTGGATACAACAGCCAGCAGCATTTTCTCCAGTGCTCCCTAAGTACGAGGGGAGGGAAGAACAGCAGGCTCTCGGCTTCCTCCACAGGTCTCCCAGCTTTTTCTTGGTGGTTGTTTCCAAAGTCCATGATGTTTGTAGATACGAAGAATGAAGTGGTGGTCTCAACCTCCAGTTAACATCTGTAATCCCAGGGGCTCGCCACTCCATGTCTCTTGCTCCCGAAGCTGCAGAGAGCCTCTCTGGCAGCACCCATCCTTGACCAGTTTGAGTTTCTGCTAAGGTGGCAGCCAATGCCTGCTCCCAAGGCCTATGGTTCGCAGGGGCCAGAAGAGAACTGGGTGCCATGCAGAGAGAAGAAGGGCTCCTCTCCCAGCCTCTTGTCCCTGGGCCCTGAGGCAGTTCACGGACCACACCTCCCCTCGCTCACCGCTTAATTTATTGAGCGGTTTTATCTGCTTTGGCCATCTGCCCTGTGACCAGAGTTCAGAGTCCTCAAAACTGGATGAAGAATAAAGGACACACAGTCCCTCCACCTTCCTCACTTTGTTCACTCCTCCAGCATTTCCCCCTCCAAAAGGAAAGACCAAAGTTCTGGTGCATTTCTACGACAGTGGAGACATATCCACATTTGTAGACAAATCCATAGCGGGGTACATGCATGAGGAAAGGGGGTGTCCAAGTAGACTTAAGAATGTCCACACAGTGTCTTTATCCACGATAGAAGATGGCACCCCTCCCTCAAGACACTGTTGCCATCTCCCAGACAACTGGCATAAAGAATGGGCAGATCTACAATGTCCGCCATGAGGATTGCGTTTACCCAGATTAACACCTTCCTTCCAGTGCCTGGCACACTGTGCCCAGTCGGTATACTTCGACCCATTCAATTTGTCACACTCGTCAACATCGGAGCCACAGTGAGCCATCAGGCCCTCCCACAGTTCTTGGTTGTTTGCAAATAATC
The DNA here is from genome assembly GCF_020171115.1 of Neogale vison. Classification (NCBI taxonomy): domain Eukaryota; kingdom Metazoa; phylum Chordata; class Mammalia; order Carnivora; family Mustelidae; genus Neogale; species Neogale vison. Next base: position 57,670,601 of record NC_058093.1, on the reverse strand, counting down.
CTCCCAGCCTCTCTCTCTCTTCATCTACAAAATCAGAACAAGGACACTGGAGGGCAGAAGGGTCCCTCCTGGCCCTCAGACCACCCCCACCACAGTCCAGGTATCAGCCTGGTACTCTGGCCCTGCACCAGGTAGCACAGAGGGGAGCCCGTGAGGCAGAGGGGCAGGCGGGGGGAGGACCGGTGCTAAACTTGGCATTCCTTGTCCTCCAAGTTCTGCTGAAGAGCCAGCAAGTTAGAAGGGGCTCTGACTCCTGACTTGATGCCAATTATTATCAGCATGACTTCGGGCAAGTTTCCTAATCTCTCTTAACCCTAAACACCAGTTACCTTATTCAGGAAAAGGAAAGAACAGAATCGACTTCACTCTACCGGTCAGGGCCCCAGCAGGAGACAGAAACAACACCAGTTATCTCAACAGAAAGAAGTAAGCATAAAGAATTGTTGACTGGGTATAAACAAGGCTGTTAGTAAGGAAACTGAAAGTGTGGAAAGATACATCGAAGAGGTCACTGAGGTAGCAAATGTGGGAAGTGGCTACCACCCTGGGGGTGGGGGAGGAAGAACTGGGATTATTAAAACTTAGACACTTAAGGACCAAAGGAGAGCTCCCACGGGGCTGAGACTCAGATCCCTGAGCGGGAACACCGCTGGGCTGGCACTTGGGATCTCTGGATGGGGGTGAGGAGGCTGGTTCTGCAGGTCGCAAAAAGAGCAAACTGGATTTGTTACTGGACTATGTTACTGGAATGAGCTCCACTGCCAGGGTGTGGAGGCGTCACTGGGGAGACACTGGAACAGGAAGCAGACAAGAAGCAGCAGGTCCTTCTCCCACCCCCAGCCTTGCAGCTTCCCTCTATTGGCCCCTTGGCAGAGCCCACCATGAGGCGCTGCCAAAGCAGAAATGGGGTTTTTAGACTCCCAGCTTCAGCAACACAAAGTGGGTAGAGATGGCCGGGTCTGGAGCTCTGAGACATTAACTGAACAAATAGCCCATCCATAGTTGGGATTAAACAAACAAACAAACAAAACCATATATAATGTTTAGCCCAGGGCCAGGCACACAATACGTGCTAAATATCCTTATCCTTATCTTCCTCCTCCTCATCATTATTATGATAGACAAATGGGCTTGGCAATTAGATGGAAGATAAGGCAGGGTCTGTGGTGGGTTGATTGTGAGACCAGAGATTAATTTCTGGATGCCTTTTTGGAAGGATCACTGATTATAGGTGTAATATAAAGGACAAACATGGTATCAAATATAGGAAGTCAATAAATTAGTCATGTGAATTGACCTCTAAAATGTCCATCCCTCTTCATTCCCATGGCCTTGCATGACATCACACCCCCTTCACCTCTTTCCCAAATTCACTAATTCTTTTCTCCCACCTCCAAACACCTAAATCACTACTCCAAGCCCAGTGGTCATTCCTGCTGATTGCCTTCCCATCCTTAGATTCCCGATGCCTATAGGGTAAAAACTAAATTCCTATGACTAACATTAGCACACTCAATGATCTGGTTTGGGAGCCCCAGAAATGCTACCTTCCTTTGGATCTAGCACTGCCCTCCCAACACAAAGTTCAGAATAGAAGAACGAGGAATGGCAAGGAAGTCTGGCTAGACCTAAGGAGTCTCCTCTTGGATGTCCTGACATCAGCTCTAATTCAGAATGTCAGGAAGAGGAATAATATCCCTTTGCTTCTCACCCACCCCTAAAACTTTAATAAGTGCCCCATCACAGCTGAGGTAACATCCTAATGCCCTCAGCTCATGAAGTGCAGCTCTCCTCTTCTTCATTAAATTAGCAACTCCTTTCTCCCTCTTTGTTCCCTTCAATAGTGTCTTCTCTTAAAGTTATTGGCTCTATCAGTCAAGTAAGGCTAAAATAAGCTGCAGTAACAAAGACAACCAATCTCAAATCTCAGTGGGTTTATTTCTCACACATTGTTTATTTCTTACACACATCGTATGTAGGCTTTGGGACAATGGGACCTCTACTCTACTCCCTTTTCAATCCAGGATCTAGGCTTATGAAGCAGCTCCTCTGAGGAATACTACTAGTTCATGGTTGAAGGACATGAAAAGATAGTGGAACCTCCCAGTGGCTCTTAAAGCTTCTGCTTAGAAGTAGCTTGTATCACTTCTACTCAGATTTTGTTGGCCAAAGGCCACATGGCTTCTTCTGAGATCAGTAAAAATAGATATATGATATTCATTACATTGAAATCACTGCAAATCATGGGGCCAAGACTGACATCAGTGGTCATGAATGTATAAAATTAGTATTTTGATCAACAAAACAATCGACTATACCATCTTCACCAAGGATCCTATCACCTCACACCTGGATTTTTAAATCTCAGGGGATGACTCATCCTAATATAATCTGGCCCCAATAGAAGTGTTCCCACAGATCCTTTGGGGTCTTCCTGCTTCTAGTGTTTCCGTTTAATATCAAGAGTGAAGTGGCTGCCATTTTATTATTTTCTAAATACTATTATCCTCTTGTCATTCCCTTGCTCAGAACCTGAAGCAGCTCCCTATTGCCATGCAGTTCAAATCTATATTCTGCAGCCTGATGTTCAAGGCTTCCATCAACTGATCCTCCCTTTAATGTCCAACTGCATCGCAGCCCCCAAAATAGATCCAGCCAGGGGTCTGATGCTTTTCTACACGACTACTCCAAGATTTTCCTTGTGGTATTAATCTTGCTCCTGCTTTCCATCCTTGCCCTACTCTCTCTTTTCCAACAAGTTTATATCCTCCAATTTCTTTAAGAGTTGTCTCAAATCTCATCTTCAAACACAATGCTCTTGAATAACTACTCTTCACTCTTTATCCTGCTCAAAATTCAGAATTACAGCTCTATGTTCTGTTTTTATTTTCTCCTTCTGGAATCATTGCAAATTGCTGTGGGAAAAGACATTGTGGATTTTCTACTCCACGTATAGCAGCTCTGCTGAATTTAGGCATGAGGAAATTAAGACTTAGGAAAAGAATGAACAGAAATGTCACTAATTTGCTGAGAGACTAAATGGAGATGGAAATTAAATCTCCTAGTACCTTGTTACTATTCTTCCCCTACACCAGTTTGTCTCTTTTAATTTATATCTATTTCTTCAACTAGATGATAATCTTTTTTAGGGTGGGGATGCCTCATTATATTATCTGTTATGCAAGACCCTTGACAAATACTGTCTCTAATCTAACAACAATATTGCAGAGTAGCAATTATTCTTATTTTACCAATGAGAAGACTAAGTGTTAGGTAAGCCAAGATATGGGCCCAAATCACCAGTAAATGAAAACCGTGTTTATTGAATGCCTACAGAAATGGTGCCAGTTCTTACTTAAAAGAGATTAAAATACAATTTACTTAAAAAATAAATGTCTCCACTTTAACATAGTTCTTAATAAATCCTAAAAGAGTAATATACTCGGGACTATGGAAATTTGTGGAGGACTGATATTGGGCCAAGGTATCAGGAAAGAGATTGGACTTGAGCATGACAATTAAGGATGCACAGAATACGTACAATCTAAGCCGATATGGTGGGGTGGGTGCAGGCATTTCCAGCAAGGATAGGGGTGTTGGCAGAAACTGGTAAAATGGGTCTTTGGGAAATTGGGAAAGACTTGTTTTTCAGAAACTATAGTTTTCATAGGAGAGTCACGTAGTATATGTTATAACAAAAGACTGGGGCAAAGTTATGGAAGGCTTTGAAGGCTAGGTCAAGATTTTGGGGTTTTATTCTATATGTTATGGAAAATCTCCAAAGATGGTTGACTTTTAAAAGTAGTGTTTAATCCAGCGTGTAATATGTGAGGATGGAAAAAGGAATGAGAGAGAAAAGACCACTTATAGACTACTTAGAGTGGATTAAAGACCTCTTTAACCACCTACTTTTTAACAGAGAAGACTGACATGGGGGTGGGCAGGTTTTAGAGGGTGATAGAAATCATATCGTTGACTCAAGAAATAGCTGTTGTTTGTGGAGGAGGGAGGAAGTTAGATAAGTAAAATACAGATTTTTTTTAAGTTGCTCATCCAATACAGTTTTGTTTCCATGAAAATATGAATGGAAGTTGAGGGTACAAAAACTAATGGAATACTTCCTTGAGATGGGGGTAGGTAGAGTCTATTCTTAGAGAGTTAAAAAACTTTATACCTCCCAATCCCATCTTCACGTTACATGGTCTTCAATAGTAATTCTTCCAATGAGTTTTTTTGTTTGTTTTGTTTTCATTTTGCTCTCTTCTTTCATTAGTAAATTTACAGTTCAGTGAGCATCCATGTGGGGTTAAAATTGTGTTGTTTTCAAATTACTTGCTTCAAAGCTTATAATATTTTTTCTTTTTATAAATATTATCAGCAACTTTTTTTCTATACAATTATTTGAAAAAAATAAAATGAACCAAATTTATTTAACTTAACAAGATACTCAATTTGCCTGAACTTTAATAAACAAAAATGGCATTTCCCCAAATGGGAAATATGGACCACCCAGACAAAGCAATGTACAATAGCTTAAATTTAAAATTTTAATTCATCATGGGGCGCCTTAGGTGGCTCAGTTGGTTAAACAACTGACTCTGGTTTCATGATCTCAGGGTGGTAAGATCAAGCCCAGCACTGGGCTCCAAGCTCATGACATCTACTTGAGATTCTCTCTTTCTCCCTATGCTCCATTCTCTGGCTCACACACTCTCTCTAAAACAAAATAAAATATTAATTCATCAACCAGCATATGGAAATTCAAATGTGAATCACGACAGATAATTTAATGATTTCATACCTACAATGAGAGTTTTTTTTTAAAAAAAAGTATAGATTGAATAAATATTGGAGTTATTACATATGCATAACCCAATACATTAATCATTGGAGTAATATTTTCTTTAAGAACTTCCTTTTTCTTTTTTTTAAAGATTTTATTTGTTTATTTGGCACACACAGAGAGAAATCGCAAGTAGGCAGAGAGGCAGGCAGAGGGGTGGGGTAAGCAGGCTCTCTGCTGAGCAGAGAGCCCTATGTGGGGCTTGATTCCAGGACGCTGAGATCATGACCCAAGCCAAAGGCAGAGGCCTAACCCACTGAGCCACCCAGGTGCCCCGAGAACTTCTTATTTATAACTCCGGAATCACTGTTGGATTCCCTTTTGGCCCTTCTCAAAACTTAGAGTTTTCCTTAACTTTGGGATTCAGAGACATCTGGAAGTATTGGCCTAAAGAACATCAGTGGTGTCAAAACATAACTCCCAACTAGTAGACCTTAGTTTGGAAACTCCAAGTCATGCTCATTTTACCTTCCACGGGGCCAACTTGTACATTTAATTGAATGACCCAGGAATAATGATGTGGCCTACATCTGTGTATCTGATGTTTTAATCTCATTTTGGGGATAAAAAAATGAAGATAATTTTGGATTTTGGAAGGTCTAGAAAGAGTCTTCAGTCAGCATGACGAGTGCCATTTCTTACTTAGGGGTTCTAAACTTTTTTGTGTGTGACATGGACCCCTTTGGCAGTCTAATGAAGACTATGAATCCCTTTGCAGAAAAAAATGTTTTGAAATCCTAGGCTAAAATATATATACGATTAGAAAATAAGTCAATTAGATTGAAATGTGGTTATCAAAATACTGAGAAAGAAATTTATGTTATAGTAATGCATGTCCCTCTTTTTTAACACTTTAAATAATAAGGTCCGGAGCAGGTCTGAGGATTCTATGATTTTGACACAATGACCATTTTTTACATCATTTTGTGATATCTGCTACAAACATAAAGTGATATGGAAAATATGTGTGATTTCTCCTGGTGATAGTTAATGGGTACTACTAATACGTCAGTGGTTTGTTGTCTACATTTATAGGAAAGAAATGTCTCATTAGAATCTGGGAATAGTGCAAATTTTTTTCCATTTCAAGGTCACAGACCCTCCCCCCTTAAGTTCTGTTAGTGGGAAGACCTTGGGTTAAGAACACCTATGTTAAAGGATTGTTTCTAAGTAAAACACAAGCTGCCAGGGATTTTACAGACCCCTACTCACGCAGCATGGAGGTGACCCCACTGTCACTCTGGGAAGGAGTCCACTGTGCTTGCTCACCACTGTAACCAGCCCCTAGCATCACATCTCACCCAGAGCAGATGTTCATTGCAGATATATTGATTGATTGTATGAAGACAGAGCTGGAGAGATAATAGAAGAGATGGCACTTGGCTTTTGAAAGTCCTTTCTGCCCTAATGTTCTAAGACTGTGGCTCTGTGACAAATGCAGAAGGAATTTCACTGAAGCCAGCTCTGAGGGCTATGGCTGCCAGAAAGTGACCGCAGGAGACAGTGCAGGGAGGGGGTAGAACAGCAATGCAGAACAGCAGGGGTGAAGTGGGCCGGGTGTTGAAAACTCAGCAGTGAGTCTTAACTCCATCCCTAAGATAAAGATCCAGATCAGAAAATGGGGCTGCCACATTCAGCGACCACAGAGGGTAACCAAAGGGCAGAGAAACAGCTGAGGCTGCCCAGCTGTTTTGTTTTTTTTTTTTCTCTTTTCTTTTCCTGCTGCATGTCTATCAGCAAGGGGAATGGACAGGAAATTCATTCATCAAGATTCTGGCTCATAATTCTCTTGATGAGAAGATTATTTGTAAGCCTAAAGTCTTTCTGTGTTTCTGACAAGAGTCATTAGTGGAAAGTGTTGATTGAGGGTGCCCCCCACCTCTACCCCCTAGAAAAGAAAGAAGGCCGAATTCACACAGCCTTGTAAAGCTCCTGTCAGGACAGTGTTGGAAATTAAGACAAACATAATGTAAAGCAATTGTTAAGGTTAATAATAGTTGTGAACTAGACACAGATGAATGAATTTATTTCAGTTGAGACATTTATTTATTTCAGTTGAGACATTTAACACTTTTGTATTGGGGGCCCTCGCGTTAGACAAAAGAATAATAAAAATAGCTATTATTTTTCAAGTATGCCTATCGTGTATCAGGTAATTTATGTAATTCTGTAATACTCACAACAAGCCTGTGTGCTTACTAGCCCCTGTAGTGGGTTAAATGGTGGCTGCACCAGAAGATGTGTCTACCTAGAACCTGTCTGTGAATGTGATCTTATTCGGAAAAAAGTTTTTACAGAGAAATTAAGGATTGTGGGATGAGATCATCCTGGACTATTTGGGTGGGTCCTAAATCAATGACAAAAGTCCTGATAAGAAGAGGGGATGATCCAGACAGAGGAGAAAGCTGCGGGCAGATGAGGTATTGGTGCAGTGGGTCGCTAACTCAAGGAAGGTCAAGGACTGAGGTCAGCCACCACAAACTAGGAGAGAAGTATGGAACAGACTCTCCCTCACAGCATCCAGAAAAAAAAAAAAATCCACCCTGTCAACATGTTGATTTCAGACTTCTAGCTTCTTGAACTTCAAGGGAATAAATTTCTATTGTTTCCAGCTTCCTGGTTTCCTCTAGGATGTGCTCGAGGCTCTGAGAATCAGGGAACTATTGCTCTACTGTTGAAAACTGCCCATGCGACGTGGCCAATCACTAACTAGCTAAGACCTGCATCAGGTATGCTCACCCCTCACACCCCTGACCAGACGCATAACTTCAGTAATTCAAGTTGAAGTAATCCCATGAGGGTAATAAAAATTCAGTATGAAGGTTAATCCCGTGCCTGGAATCAGAGTTCCTGGATTTGAGGCCAACTTTTCCACTTAGTAACTAGGAGACCACAGGCAAGTTATTTAAACTCTCTCTGTGCCACATTTTTTTTTCTTTTTTATGATGGGAAGAGCTCAAGAGGAGCCTAAGGAAATATAACAACAGGTGTAATGTGGTTTCCTGTGTGGGATTCTTGAGCAGAAAGAGGACGTTAAGTAAAACCTGAAGAAAAATGAATAAAATATGAACTTTAGATAATAATAGCATATCCATATGGGTTTATTATTATAATAAATGTACCATAATAATATAAGATGTTACTAATAGGGAATAATAGGGATCCCTGGGTGTGAGGCATATGGGAACTCTCTCTTCTTTTTTTTTTTTTTTTTTATTTTTTTTATTTTTTTTATTTTTTTTTAAGATTTTTTATTTATTTATTTGAGAGAGAGAGACAGTGAGACAGAGCATGAGCGAGGAGAAGGTCAGAGAGCAAAGCAGACTCCGCGAAGCAGACTCCCCATGGAGCTGGGAGCCTGATGTGGGACTCGATCCCGGGACTCCAGGATCACGCCCTGAGCCGAAGGCAGTCGTCCAACCAACTGCGCCACCCAGGCGTCCCGGGAACTCTCTCTTCTAATCAATCTAAAACTGTTCTAAAATATAAAATTAAATTAAATATTGTTTTTTAAATGGGGAAATTATCAGTACCCTGCCTCACAGTGTGAAACAAAATTTAGAACAGTGCATGGCACATTGTAAGGGCCATCATTTGCTACTATTGTTTTAGGATTAGTGTCAAGACCAAGATAATTTTGTTTCCCATGTTCCATGAAACAGGCTAAATAATTCCCTTCAAAAGTGAGATGGTGCTATATTGTGAGAGTAAGGTTGTCTGAAAATGTTGTTGCAATTCTAGTTTTATCTCACTCCAAAGCTAGGTGAAGCTAAATAAAGTCACTAAACATTCTCTTATACCTCAGTATTTCTTGGTTCTTAGATTGTCAAACTGATTTCTGACAACCATCTTACTATCTGCATGCAGTTCAAATGAATAATCCAGCTTATTTATCTGTGAACAAGAAAAAAATACTTGTAAATATAGCTTTGAAACATGTCTTCAGGTGTTAAAAAAATGTTCCTGGCTTCCCTGTTTGAAAAACACCTCTACCACATTTTACCCTTTCTTGGAAAATCAGGCAGACTGAATTATAGTGACTCTTCCTCTGCTATGTTGACACCCCACAAGGTAGTCAAATTATTCGTTTCTTATATATTCATGTAGATTCTCATCTCAGTGAAATAACAACATTTTTATTCTTGAACAATGACATAAAACTGACCACTGTAGGAAATGAGGTTTCTTGGGGTGCCTGGGTGGCTCAGTGGGTTAAGCCTCTGCCTTCAACTCAGGTCATGATCTCAGGGTCCTGGGATCGTGCCCACATCGGGCTCTCTACTTGGCAGGGAGCCTGCTTCCCCCTCTCTCTGCCTGCCTCTCTGCCTGCGTGCAATCTCTCTCCCTCTCTGTCAAATGAATAAATAAAATCTTTAAAAAGGAAAAAAAAAAAAGAAGAAATGAGGCTTCTCATGAGAATGATCGTGTTGAGGAAGGACGTCTAGATTCAAGCAGGCTGTTCCCACCTCACCTGAAGTCACACATCCAAAGAGTTTGAGTCAGTAGGAAGGAAAGCAGGCTTGGGACAAAGTGTTGCCCACTTTCTCACCTACCCAAAGGAGAAAACACTGTTGTCTTAGAGGGAACTACTCTTTTACACCTTCTGCAAGCAAGACAGGCTCAAGGGTTCACAGAAGAGAGCTGGAGGATGGAATGCCGTACTAACAAGAAATAAGCAAAGGGTGGACACAAGCCAGAGTGGGAATCCTCTGTGTCATAAGGAAGTAGCAAGCAGTGTTTCATAAGGGAAACCAAACCAGGTCATTCAGTACAAAAAATATTTTAAATAACCAAGGTCAAGGCCTGGGTCTGAGTTTAGAGATTTATGAGTCATCACTACCCCAAGTTCTTATTCTGAACTGTCATATAAATGGACTCATTTTTTGGACTTCCCTGAGAAAGAGAATTTTCTCCAAGAAAACCCATCTTGAAAGGTCTTTGAATGAGATAATACATTCAAACTGCAGCAGGAAACCAATTCACACGTGGATTCTTGGGAAATCTGGCTATAATGCTTAAGTTTGATTCTGGATCTCCTCAACAGGATCTTAGGTAAAATTTCACAAAACTTTCAATATCTCTATTCTTTCTTCTAGCACTTCTGAAACTATTAGGTGGAAATGGATCTAGGAATGCTAATAAGTACATGAAGAAAAAAGGCTTTCCCTAAGCAAACAATTTTTTGTTTAATTGGCTTTTTAATTGTTAAACAAAGGTAAGCAATTTTCTTCACTGTGGGGCATCTTAAAGTGTTTAAAAGGTTAATGAGCACTGTGATTTCTGATACAGGAGATTTGAACCTCTGCATTAACTAAACTATAGGAACATTTCACCATCAGGGCAAGGATTAACAGCTCTCTTCAGAACAGACTTTGAGAGGTAATACTGATATATTATTCTGATCTGAAGTCCATACTTTTTTCAATGCCTCTTCCTCCACTGACACCCATAGAAATAAATCATTCTATTGCTTAACATTTAAATCCTGTCTTCCTCATCCTTAACTGCCCAAAGTTTAGACCCTACACCATCTCAAATAAATTTATTTACACCATGCAACAAATATCCAGTAATCCATGAAGGTCTGGGCTAAGATCAGAGCCAACAACTGCCTTTTCCACGAATTCCTCTATTAATGCTCAAGATGTCATAATTTTATCAATATATAGCAATATTTGCCAAAAAACAAACAAACAAAAAAACTCTCCTAAAATATTTGCAGCTAACACAAATTTTCTTCTACCAAAAAACTTCCATTACATGTGTTTTGGTTGGAATTTTAAAACTTTGAACTCCTTGATATGAAGAAAATTATTCACTACTTAAAAAAATGTTGAAACTATGGTTCAGCCCTCTGCTGCACTGGGCATCAGTTAAAACCCTGCAACACTTTCCTCGGCTACCTGGACCAGGGAAGGACTACCTGCAGGCACAGCTTCAGCCAGAGAAATTCTGAGACAACAGGATGCAGGACAGACAGGCTATTTTCATAGTTCCTCAAAGTCCCCCACATCTGACAGCTCACTCAAGGCGTATTTTGTCTGAAAGTAATCATGTCCAACAATGTATGGATTCATTCCTTCATTTAATTTATATGCCAGCTGAATTTGTTTGTTTTTTTAAAAAAATTATTTATTTATTTGAGAGAGAGAGAGAGCATGAGCCAGGGGAAGGGAGAGAAGCAGGCTCCCTGCTGAGCAGGGAGTAGGTACTGGATCCCTGGACTCTGGGATCATGACCTGAGCCAAAGACAGACGCTTAATCGACTGAGCCATCCAGGCATCATGAATTTGCTTTTTTTTTTTTTTAAAGATTTTATTTATTTATTTGACAGAGAGAAATCACAAGTAGATGGAGAGGCAGGCAGAGAGAGAGAGAGGGAAGCAGGCTCCCTGCTGAGCAGAGAACCCGATGCGGGACTCGATCCCAGGACCCTGAGATCATGACCTGAGCGGAAGGCAGCGGCTTAACCCACTGAGCCACCCAGGCGACTTTTCATCTTCCTCCTTTTCCAATTTTTTTTTAAGATTTTATAAGTATTTTTTAAAAATTTTTTAGAGATTTTATTTATTTATTTGACAGACAGAGATCACAAGTAGGCAGAGAGGCAGGCAGAGAGAGAGGAGGAAGCAGGCTCCATGCTGAGCAGAGAGCCTGATGCGGGGCTCCATCCCAGGACTCTGGGATCATGACCTAAGTTGAAGGCAGAGGCTTTAACCCGCTGATCCACACAGGTGCCCCCCCCTTTTATTTTTAAGATTTTAAATTTTATTTATTTGAGAGAGAGAGAGCAGGAGCTTTGGTGAGAAGCAGAAGGACAAAGAAACAGACACCCCGCTGAGCAAGGAGCCCAGCGCAGAGCTCAAATCCCAGGATCCTGGGATCATGAACTGAGCCCGAGGCAAATGCTTAACTGACTGATGACCCAGATGCCCTTCCTTTCCAATTCTTTAGACATCACCATGCTAACAACATTTTGAATAGTTTGTTAGAATAATTTATTGGTTAGCCTCTTTAACAATTCCTTAAACGTAATTATTGGTGACCATTTCTCCCAGCTTTTTAGAAAATAAAAACCTTCTCTAGTGTTGCAATTGCATGAATTACATCTTCAAGGTTAAAAAAAAAAAAAAAAAAGTCCAGAATCCTTCTATTTTGCAAGATTTTTAAAAAATTAAAATATGCCCATCTCACCTGCCTTTTTACAGTGCCCTAATGAGGAATTATATTTTTAAAAAATCTGTTAGGGCAGACTCTTTCGCTATTGGAATTCATCCCAATGGTCTACCTGTGCAGTTAGAGAGGACTGTGGGATCATGGGGATTTTCCAAGCTTTTTTTTTTTTTTTTTTTTTTTGCTTCTCAAATGCCAAGACACGGGGAATTCAAGAGCAGAGATGCCAGCCAATCGGACTTTCACCAAGCTGAAGGAATGTTAACAATACAAGTATGTAGACAGTCTCACCATGAAGCACTTGCCTGCATTGCTCTGACCCTTCCTATTCTGCCACAAAACACCTTCTGCACAGTTACAATTATACACGACTGTACAGGTTATTACAGCCAACTAAAACTGACCATGAATGACTCTTACTATGGGCAGACCTTATCTGTTATCTCTATGACATGTCTGGAGAAACTACTGATGATGGTTATCAAGCAGAAACGTTCATCATTCTTGGAGTCTTCCTAGAGCCCTGGATTCCTCTCCTTTCCTACACAAGACCCATTTGTAGATCCTGTCTATCTTGGAAATATGTCCAGAATCTAACCACCTCTCACTACATTCCTTGTCTGAGCTTTCATCGTCTCTGGCCTGAACTACTGAAAAAGCCTCTGATACGTTTCCCTGCTTCCGTCCTTGTCTGCTCAGAGTGATCCTCTCAAAACATAAGCTATATTATGTCTCACAAAACCCCATAAAAACTTCTCTTCTCTATCAGAATACAAATCCAGAGTCCTACCCATGGCCCACAAGGCTCTCCTGAGGAGCTCCTCACTGGCCTGCCCCAGTGCCTCCTTAGGCTCACCCACTCTATCCAACCCAATCTTACCCCCCCACCTTGTCTGTTCCCAAATACCATGCCCCAGGACCGTATACTTGATCTTCCTCCAGACAGCCCTGTGTCTCTCTCTTCTTCACTTCCCCAGAGAATTGTGTCATTCCACGTAATCAGAGGCTCCTCTGGCCACCCCACCTCGGTCATTTCCTGACCCTTCACCATTCTTTATGTTTCTTAGCATGTACCACCGACTTAGCATGTATATCATTTATCTTTGTTTGTGGGCTTATTGTCCATCTCTTCCAGGAATGTAAGCTCCATAAGGAAGAGATTTTGTCAGTTTTAATCAATGCTGTATTTCCGGAACAGTGTTTGGAACAGAGTATGATCTCCATAGAGAGTTGCTGAATGAGTATGTGAATGAACAAATAAATAAATCAGAATCCATTTTTACCAGTAATACCACTGCCCATTGCAGCCCCAGAAATAAGAAATGGTGCTCGTCAGAAAAAACATTTGCTTTGAAATGTTGGTGCTCAGAAAAACCCGAATTATATAATTAAATGTTGGTGCTCAGAAAAAAACAAGGAATCCTAACCTCTAGTTAAACTATTCCAATTATCTTTTAAAAAGAAAAGAAAAAAATACTTAGTTTTGCAAGCTGTGAATGAGCAAATCACTTTGCAATCTGTGTGTTCATATGGACTTCTTGCCATGCCATTCCATTCACTTCATAGATGGGAAAAAAGGGCACAAAGAGAGTTCTGAGTCAAGTTAGAATAAACTCCTATTCACCGAGATTTTATGAAAAATCTCATCATTGGAATTTTCCCACAAACTAAAATGCAGAAGGAGCTCAGTTCTTTAAGCCTTCAAAATTATTTCCAAAACCTAAAGTGCGTGAGTTTCCCAAGCAGGCCTCACATGCAAGACGTACATCAGACTTGCTAAGTGACAGCTGTCTTCCTTGAACAAAGTGTGACTAAGCCCTGAACTTCAGAGTTGGGTGGAGAGGGACTGCCGCTGGAGGAGGAGGAGTTAATCCTGAGTCATTTCCTGGCCACAGGACGTGCCTGCGACCGCCCTCTCCTGGACACAATGCCAGGATCCTACAGGCAGGGTCACCTTCCCCTGAAAGGGCAAGGCAACAGGCTTTGTTTCATTTGCTTTTAAGTGATTTGTACCAAACTTCAGTCAGAGAAGGAATACAAAGGATTGTGTGATCCAGGACCACATTTCTGTCTCATTTCTGCTGGTGAATGATCCAAGGATGAACAACAAAACCAACCAAAAGGAAGACAGCTGGATACAGAGATGGAGCTGGAACACGGAGTCTCGAGGCTGAGAAGCAGACATGTCTTAAAGTTCCTTGGGAATTTCATTTCTTGCTGACAGCTGCTTGATGATTCTATGAACACCTGATGTCCATCAGGAGGCAGTGGGCCTGGTGATGCTAAGTTTGGGTTGGAGGCAGCATTCTGTCTCCAAGGCTTTGCTGTCTGAGCAGCTCTGGGACAGTGGGCAGTTGACAGAGCTTCTCATGCCTCAGGCTCCTCATCTGGTAAATGGAAATAAAGTAGTTCCTACTTCATAGAGATATTATGAAAATGAAATAAGGCAATATTACCAGATGTTTAATAGCGCCTGGCAAATAAGGAAGAGCTCAATAACACTAACTTCAGTAAACATGAATCCTGAGTGAAATCAGAGGGGGTTCTCCATGAAAGGGATGAAGGCTCCTCTGAGGTCCCACCTTGTACAGGTGTGGGGGAGTAGCTGGGGGCAGTAGGTAGCTCCAACTGAGGGCAGAAAGCCAGATAACCATCGGGAAGCATTTCTGGTAAACTCCCTGCCTAAGGAGATATCTAGAAGAATGGGACTAGAATCCCTAAGCCTTCCGTAGTTTGTCATATTTTCTTTTCTTTCCTTCTCATTTTAATGATAATAGACCCTTTCTTACCTAATTTATTTCCAGTTCTGCATTCCTTTTCTTTTTTTTTTTTTTTTAAGATTTATTCATTTGTTTTAGAGAGTAAGCGAGCATGTGAGCAGGAGGAGGGACAGCGGGAGAGGGAGAGAGAGAATCCTCAAGCCAACTCCCTGCTGAGCACAGAGCCTGACACAGGACTCACGACCCTGAGATCATGACCTGAGCAGAAATCAAGAGTTGGACCTTAACCAACTGAGCCACCCAGGTGTCCCCGCATTCCTTTTCTTAAAGAAGGCCCCAAATCATATCATCTTTAGGCTTTTCACAACTGGATTCATCCCACAATTATATAATTAAAACTTCACCATAATCTTGAAAAGTAGCTATTATCTCCATTTCTCAGGCTGGAAAGTGCTCAGAGATCAGTGATATCCCCAGCAATATACCATAGAACCTGGAAGGACTGCAGTTTGAACCCAGGTCTCTCTATACACAAAATATCATTTCTTCCCAGTAGACCCAACTTCCTCCCATCATGAGCATCACGAAGACTTCAAAAAGCGAGCTCTAGACTCAAACCAAACCCGTGTTCACAGCAGCCATTATTCACAATAGCCAAAAGGAGGAAACAATTCCAATGGGTATGGACAATGAGTAGATAAAACAAAATGTGCTTTATCCACACAATGGAATATTATCTCCGAAAGAGGAATGAAATTCTAAAGCATGTGGATGAACCTCGAAAATTTATGCTAAGTGAAATAAGCCACACATAGAAGGCTTCATTGTATGGTTCTACTTTTGGCCAGTTACCTAGAGTAGTGAATTCATAGAGGTGGAAAGAAAGAGTGGGGGTTAGCGGAGGCCAGGGACACAGGAAGTTATTATTTAATGGGTACAAAATTTCAGTTTGGGATGATACAAATTCTGGAAAGGGATAGTAGTGAAAGTCACAAAACAATGTGAATGTACTTAATGTCAATGTATTGTACAATGTATTGTATTGTAAAAACAGTTACTGTGCTAGATTTTATGTTATGTATATTTTACCACAATAGAAAAAGTGAACTTGAGACTAGAATGTAAGGCCTAGGCCACTAAAAATTTCTCTAACATTTAATACATGTGGACATTATGCACCAGGATGACAGGAGACTGGTCCATATCCTCTTTAAAAGAATTTTTTTGAAAGCCTTGAAATATGAAGGTATCATTTTTCAAGTGGATACAAATGTATCCTGCACTTTGCAAATGACACACACCTGCAAGTCATCCATAACATGTTGCCAATGCCCTTCCCTGCATTGTATCACACACATAGATACCTCAGGGTCGGACCCTAAGACAAAGCACCCATTTCTTCTGTCTTCTTTCAGCTACTCACTGTGAAACGTTTTCCTAGAAAGACAACTAGAGGTAGACCTGTCACTGGTACTTGAAGTAAAGCTGGGAACACAGCAAGACTATCCCCAAAGCTGGCAGTCTCACTAAGGTCCCAGGGTTTGAACTGGATACCAGCCAGGTCTAGCCTGCTGGGCTCTAGATCGTCACTCTCTGATGTTGAGTGGCTACGTCAGGAGAGACCCAAGCCAATTACAGAGAGTCAGATGGGTTCATATGACTTCCTGAAGTCAGGGCTCAGCTGAGGACAGCCCATTGCCAAATCTCAGAAGCTGACGCTCGTTGAAGGGCAGAAGTGCAGGCGTACTTCCCTGAGCTGTGTTACTCCACTTGCCCCCAGCTCAGAGCCTTTGAAGAAGATCAGACTTCTAGAAGGAGTCAGAGCCCCCAGGCTGGGGCTATGAACAATCGGGACAGTATAATTCTGTGAGCCTAATAAGCCTTTATAAAAATGTACATGGTGTGACAGGATCTCTTGAGTTTAAAGAATAGAGACTCACCTGACTACCTGTAAGTAATGGGAATTTGTTTTAAGGATACACATTGCCCTAAAAGAGACAGGGTCTTGGGAGACAAGGAAGAGCCAGGCCTCAGAGAGATTCAGATTTTAGTTATTTATTCAACAGAGAGATCACAAGTAGGCAGAGAGGCAGGCAGAGAGAGAGGAGGAAGCAGGCTCCCTGATGAGCAGAGAGCCCGATGCGGGACTCGATCCCAGGACCCTGGGATCATGACCTGAGCTGAAGGCAGAGGCTTTAACCCACTGAGCCACCCAGGCGCCCCCTCAGAGAGATTCAGTCTGGAAGGGCATTTGGGATCTATAGCAATTCTTAGCCTAGGCCATGCTCCTTTCTCCTTGACAGAGTAAGTTTGCTAACCTGACTCTGGTGTCCTATTCTGGGCTCTCGGTCCCTTCTCTGCCGCTTTGACTATGGCACTCTTGACCCACCATCTCATCTTCTGTCCATTATAGCTTTCCTCTGCCTTAGGCCTCTTCCTCCTTATACCTCCTTGTAGCTGCCAATTCCTCCTGTCATCGATCCCCTCCTTAAAGTCATGTTCCCTCCAAACTGAGTGTACTGCTAGCTTCAGGTCCCAATACCAAACCCCTGATTTTTAGTCTTTCTTTCCCAGTTCAGATTTCATATGTAAAGGAACATAGGTAATTAATCTGGGTGCCTTGGCTAAGGGGACACAGTTTTGATCCAGGATACCTTATGGGCTGCTGGTCACCTCATGGAACAACTCGGGTCACTCTCTCTACAGGGGTACAGAGGATTGATACTTTCCAGGAAAAGGCACCAGGTACCACATTCAGCAAGCAAGGATGTGTTTTCTATACCTTATAGCCTGTTACAAATCTTCAGAGTGGTGCCAAGGTGAAAACAGAGTGGATGGACATTTTCTTGTAGCATTGTTCTACTTTATATTTTCTCTTAAATATTTTTTCCCACCTTGCTTTTTAACTTTTTTCTCAGCTTTCATCACAATCCAAGCAAGGGATACCTCTTCCTTCTCCTAATTGCATTTGTAGCTCCCAAAAGCATTCATTCATTTACTTATCGGTTTATTCATATCCATGGAGGGCATGCTTATAAGAGATAAAAGCCTAGACAATGAAGACATAAAATTCATCCACTGACTTGATAAATATTAATTCACTACCTGCAAAGTGCCAGGCTTACGCCATTTGCTGGGACTATGAAGATAACTAAGACACAGTCCCTGCCTGATGTGTAGTAAGAATTCAGTGAATACTTGTTGGATAAGCAAGTGCCTTAAAGGAGCTCCCAGCTTCGTGGGCAAGAGACGCCAAGTATTAAGCAATTACAAGCAGAGTGAAAAAGGCTGTCTGGAAAAAGTCCTTGGGAAGAGGCCTGGAGAGACCATGAAGGTCCTCCTGTGGGCACTCGTGTCTCCGCTGAGACATGGCAGTGAGCTGAGCTAGCCAGTGAGAAAACTGAGGTGAAGGTGGGGGCCTCCAGGCAGCACAAATGGCACAGGCAAAGGCTTGGAAGTAGGGCAGGGAATGAACCTCGAGGGGCTGCAATTAGAGACAAGGTATGTAAAGCCGGCAATGATGATTTTAAGAACTGGGAGGGAAGTCTGTACATGGGATGGTACAGGGTCCTCAATTTAAACACAGGGTCATGTTGAGCATCTGGAATTCCCCCAGGACCTCGATGCTGCCTGTATCCAGTTAGCAGAGGGATAGGTAGATGGTCTGGACCTGGTGTGTACCACTCCCACTCATATTCCATTGGCAAGAGCTAGTCATTGGAATTCTCTTTAACTGTAAGACAGGCTGGGAGAGATAGTCCGACTGTGTTCCCAGGCACAAGAGATTTTTGGCAACAGTTAGAACCTTAGAGAAAAGGTTCCAGGAAGTGGTCACATCCAGAGTTGTACGGGCATCCTTGATCCCAGCTCATTGCCGGGAAGGGCAGTGGGCAGACAGACTACTCAGTTACCAGAGCAACACTAGTCTGTCCACCATCCATCAGGTGCTTCAGGCAGTCTGGGATGTAAGATCTTCGCTTCCAAAATGAGATTTGGCAAGTGCATGTTCCATCTATAGAAAAAGGTAGATTTCAAGTAGAAATTGTCAAGAACTATGAAGGCCTTGAGATTTTCCTTGCAGGCTAACAAGAGAGCTCATCACAGATTCGTGGATGCTGGTAGACACAAGGGGTGCCGAGGTCAGAGATAAACGACTGCGTAATTCACACCAATAGCGGCGGCCAGAAGGGCAGCCCTTTCTTCCACCAGTTCCCTAAGGTCAAGTCCCACGAGGTGACACCAAGGGAAAGAGTGGGCACCTGCACATGTAATGGGCAGTGTGACAACAGAAGAGCCCTGCGTTTAGGGAAACTGAATGCTTTATACTGGGCCATAAGCACTCCTGTTCTAGAGGGTGACAAGATCTCTGTTTTCCAAAGCTGTAAGCAATCTTTTCTTGGCCTGACAGACCGTATCCGTCCCTTCAGACATCCTTGAAAAGAGAATCTAGAACAAAGGCAGTCAGCGCCTCTGCTTGCAAGACACGCAGAAATGTGAGAGATATTTGGAGAACTGTCTTCCAGGAAAGAGGTTCCTTCATAGCCAGGAGTGTTCTTCAGCCAGCAGCTTTCTTTACCGGATCCTGCTCCCCCTGACCTCTAGATGTGGGCCCAGCGCAGGCTCAGTTCTCAGAGCTCTTCCTTATCTACGCTCCTTCCCTTGGGATCTCATTCAGGGTCTTCCCTTTAAATCCATGTTGATGATCCCAAATTTACAGTTTACCTTTCAACACTGCCCCCACTTCCAGACTCAGATAGTGAACTGCCTAGGTGGCATCCTCCCTTCGTTATCTCGTGGAAATCTCGAGCATAATATTATCAGTCCCATCCTCCACAGGAAAACGGATCTTTCCCCAGCGTAACCCCTCTTAGGAAAGACTATTAGACATTCAGTTGCTCAGGCCAAGAATTTCTTTCTTCCGTATCCACACCAATATTCCATGAGCCTATTGTTTTCTTTTCTTTTTTTTTTTTTTTTAAGGATTTTATTTATTTATCCGTCAGAGAGAGATAGCACAAGCAAGTGCACAGGCAGGGTGAGCGGCAGGCAGAGGGAGAAGTAGGCTCCGCACTGAGCAAGGAGCCTGATGCGGGACTCAATTCTAGCACCCCAGGGTCATGACCTGAGCTGAAGGCACATGCTTAACTGACTGAGCCCTCCAGGCATCCCAAGCCTATTCTGTTTTCAAATTATAACTTACGTCTGAGCACTGCTATCCTTCTATAGTACCATATCCTAGTCTCAACCACCTTGTCTCTTAGACAACTGCCGTAAATTTCTAATTGGCCTCCTACCTTCTCACCGTGCCCCCACACCTCCCTGCCAGCCAGAGTAATTCTTTTCAAATGTAAATCAAATAATATTATTCTGCTTCCAACCTTCCAATGACATTCCAAATGCATTTACAGTAAAATTCAAGGTCAAAACGACGTACCCTCTGAACTCTGCCACTAAATCGACCCACTAGGCTACCCTTCCTCTCCTTTCTCGTTCTCACTGTCTTTGAAAATGCTGAGTGTGAGGCTAACTCACGGCCTTTACACTTTGTTGCCCAAGTCAGTTAGGGCTCTGTCAGGTGTCAGTTGAGCAGAGAACTCTTCTTGACTATCCTAAATAAAATAACACACCCTCACTACCCCCCTTTCCTTTTAGCCAGCTTTATCATTTTTCTTCACCTTTATTACTGTCTGATTTTAAGCAGCAGCTTAGAGTATATGTTTCATGAGTTAAGAACTTGGGTTTGTTTACTGACATATCATCTCTGCTTCTACAATGATACCTGACACAGAGTAGATGCTCAATAAGTATTTGTTGAATGAATGAATCAATGGATGAATGAATGAATGGGTGGATAGATGAAAACAGTTAATATGAGGTACGAATATAGAGACAATATCAGGGGCATAGATATTTTATGCCTCAATCTCTTCTTTAAGCTAAATCAATTGATTTCATACCGTGTTTTTCTCCCAAAAGGCTTATCTTTCAGCTCTTTAATAATTCTGGTTTCTCTCTACAGGATTCTTGCCATGTTCTTTCATGTTCGTGTGTATGATGGAGTTCAAAATTGAACATAGCCTTCTGAGAAGAACCTGAACAGTCTATAATTAGTTTTCCCTCTCTCCACAGGATTCGCATGCTTGTCTAGAAATACACCTTTAAAAGCTAATCTCCCAGGACAAACGCCCAGCCACAAAGAAGCCTGTCCAAGGTCAGACAGTTTAGAGAGTAACAAAGCGAATATTTGATTCTTACCTGTTTGGAGTTTTTACAAATCCCCATACATTCTCCTGAATACATTGGGACGAATATATAATCAACCTCATGAATTTAGCCATAGATTGTTAACTATTTTAAATTGGCCACTCTTCCTTTTAACCACTGATTACCTGCAATGTGCCAAGTGGTGAGCTAGAGGCTGGGACAGAGAAAAGAGCCCTTGGTCCCTATCCAGAAGGACGCCAAATCCGGGGCACCTATGTGTCTGTTTCCATTGTTGTTGTTGTGAAGTTATCTAATCTGGTTCTAATTTCATTTTCATATATTATATTTATTTCCAATATCACTTCTTAATTAAGGATTCTATACTCATGGAAAGAATATCTTTCATCCGGTTTGAAAAGCAAGGGAGCACAGTGTTTTACTTTCCCTAGCCTGCCTTCTATTTTAATTGTGAAATAATTTTTATTTTTCAGAGTTCCTTTCAATTATCTGCGAAGGATTTAACAATGGAATACAAAAATCTCAGGTATATTCCTTTAGCTCATTTTTAAAACCCTCCTTACATATAACTTATATGTTTTTGTTTTATTTATCACCTTTACTATTGTTACTGAATTAATATTATTTTAGGAACAACTTCAGATTATATTTCCATTGCTTTTCTGACATTTTATTGGTCAACATTTCACTAAAGATATTAACTTTCTCTAGGATGCAGAGAGACTAAGAGAACTCCCACAAAAATTTCTACTGAATGAATTTCCCCACCTTCTTGGTGATTGTACACCTGCTTTCCTTATAAGGAGAACAAGGAAGTAAATCATGTTGAAGTTGCTTTTAAACACAGCTTTCCTTCTTTACCTGTCCAGGTAGCCTGTTTTCATTTCAGTCTTAATGAAAACTTTTAAATTTACATCTCAAGGTTCTTTCCAAAGCAGTGTAAGTAGTATTTAACATTTTAAACCTCAAGAAAGAAAGACTTTTTCACGATGTTCAGCTTTGGTCTTATAATGCTGAAGGTAATTCATTTTTTAATCTGTCTGCACAGCGAGAACTGAAACGAATGGGGATCGAACTGCTTTGCCTGTTCTTTCTATTTCTAGGAAGGAATGATCACGTACAAGGTAAGACCTAAGCTCTCCGATATATTGCTTTCGTGGTACGCTTGACAAACCTGTCATTTGGTTCAGAAACTGTATCTGAAGTCATTTTTTATTTGATCTGTTCGATTGCTTGTTTGCCATTGAACAAACGCTTTAACATATTACAGGCAGAGGCAGGGCTGTTCCCACAGCAAATGCTCTAGGCTTCAGGTAAATAAATACAAAGGTTGCACAGGCATGTTAATGAGGAGAATTAAACAGCTTAACTACACAATAGGGCTCCTTAATTCCTTAGTGACAACCGTCTTGGTTAACTTTTCTAGCTATTCTATTGACAGGGTCTTCCACTTAAGAGAAATAATCCCGAGAAAGAAAAACTTACTTTAAAAATAAAAAATCCATTCGTCTGTTGAATTAAAAAAAAAAAAAAAACATACATTTAAGAGAGACGCATTTTTTATTGGTAGCAAATAATTTTTAAAAATTGAAGTGGGGGATAGTGAATGAGGATAATAAATATAACAAACGGTCCTAAGTTTGTGAAAGTTGAAGTAGTTTTGTATTTTAGGAAAAAAAGAATGATCCCTTTTGGCTAAAAAGACATATGTCTTCTCCATGGGGCAGACGTGAAATATGAACTTTTTAACAAGTTGCTAACATTTTAAGGACTGATCTCTGAAGGCTAACATCGACTCTGATGTTGCTTAGTTCGAGCACGTTAAGAACTAGACTTCTTTCTCGTAAATGAAAATGAATGTGAGTCTGCTGAATCCTTGTGTCTTACTGGGTTTAAACACAGGTGGCTGTGCCATGGGAGGTGCAGAAACCTGTGAAGACTGTTTGCTCATTGGACCTCAGTGTGCCTGGTGTTCTCAGGAGGTAAATAAACCACCTCAGCGTGCTGGTAAAACTGCAGTTACGGGTTATGCGGCTTCCCTCGGTGATTGCTCTGGGAGTGTCCTGCCTTCTGTGGGGAACAGGAGTGAGACGAATAGGGAAAGGAAAATAAAAGCATCAATAGGCCACAGTGCCATTCATGTGATTACCTCCAGAAACAACTTGCGGAGGTTGCGAATGTCAAATCATTGTGAAAATTACCTATCTGGGTTCCTTTATTTAACCTGATTCCTCCTATTATTTTAAAGTCATTTCTCACTGGTTACGTGTCAAATACCAAGGCCCTGAGTAATCGGAGATCTTGGAGATGATATTTTCTAAAGTTAAATGTACACAGGACTTCAATATCATAATTGCGTTCCATCTGGGAACCAGGATCCCCTGGGAACCACGGCTAGGCTCTAAGAGAAATCTTCTAGGTTTGGGGCAAATTTTACTGCTAGGACAGTATCCAGTTCTTTTTAAAAATTGAGCTTTCATGAGTTGATGACTGTACCACACCGATGACAAAGCCTGAAACGGACATTCCTTATATGATCAAACTGAAAAGTATGTGAAAGTAATATAAGGGGTGGGGGCATGGGTAACAAGGAATCCCAAGTCACTGCGTCCCGTGGCCCTGAAGAACAGTCTGTAAATGATTCCTGGTAAGAAAGAGCTGCCTTAACTCTTTCTGGATTTAAAACAGTTCTCTACTGAATCTCATAAAGAACATCTGAGCATAAATGAAAGCACACAAATACCAGGTTCAGCGAGAACTGAGTAACAGGCTCAAAGGGGAATAAGCCTGGGTGCCTGGCCCAGGAGGAAGGGGAGAGAACGATTAAGACTCAGATTCCTAGGCTGAATGTATTCCATGGAGGAGGGCCTCATAGGCACACAGTGTGAACCAAGCTTACTCCCCCACTACTGCTTTGACAGATGGGCCATACGTAACTGTGTAAAAGAATTATGCTTTTTTTGAGCTCATGTATCAAAAGCAGTTTTGAGAATATACCAAGAGGGAAAAACCCATGTATTTTTTTTATGTTGACTTCCTGAAGAAGACAGTATTAGTTGCACGCCAGAGACATAAAACAACAGATCAGTCTAACTGTAGGCCTACCTGTAGAATTTTTATTTAAATGCATTTTTTTAAGAATTCATTTAAGAGAGTTTAAGTTACTATTGATAGTTTTACTTGCAGATGATACTTATTAGCCAAATCACTGTTGATTTTTTTTTAAGATTTTATTTATTTATTTGAGAGAGAGAGAAATTGTGTAGGAGCACAAGTGTGGGGGAAGGGCAGAGGGAGAGGGAGCCTGGGATTGTGACCTGAGCCCAAGGGAGACACTTAACCGGAGCCACCCAGGCACCCCACGAATCACCACCAGTTTTTAAGGTCGCATTTTTCTAAATGCTCTCTAATAGTAGTAGTAGTTGAAGCAACTGAAGCAAAAAATACATTAGGCCTCTGTTTAGAGCAGATTGAAAAAACAGGTCTAACGTTAACACCACCTCTGACGCGCTGGCCAGCACTGTGGTTACACGTGGTAGCAGCAACACTTGCTGAGAAGCATCCTGAGGCCTTGTCAAGCCACTGTTTGCCTTGGACATACCAGGAGAAGTTACAGTGTTCGCGATGCTTAGTCCAGGGCCTCAAATATGCACGGGGCTGGCTGGCAGATAATGAGTTATATTGTAAAAAATGAATTTCAGGGGAGCCTGGGTGGCTCAGTCTGTTAAGTGTCTGATTCTTGATTTCGACTCATATCATGATTTCATGGTCATGAGACCCAGCCCCACGCTGGGCTTCACGCTCAGCAGGGACTCTGCTTGAGATTCTCTCTCTTCCCTTCTCCCTCTGCCCCTCCTTCCATGCACACGCTCTCTTTCTCTCAAATAAATAAATGGATCTTTAAAAAATGAATTTCAGAAGAAATGTTATTTTTTTAGTTGGTGAAATAGCTAGAGTGGCTTAGAATTCTAAGAGATGAGGAAAAACAATATGCACATTGGTTTGCTTCTTTTCAAGCATGAGAGTCAATAAGCCTTAGGCTTGACTTTGCTTAGAGCTAGGAGTACCTCTAGAACAGCCTTGGCTCTCAGGTAAGACAGGTCAATGTTGCAAGGTTGTACTGGCCACACCTCTGCCTGGAAACATTCATTTCGCTGTCTCCTGTTACGACATGGATCAGAAGGGGACTGGGAAACTTCTGAGTCCTACACAGAAAGGTGGCCTTTTATGCCATAGTCCCTTTTGCTTCCCAACTCCAAATCTTGGAGAGAAGTTCTACAAGACCTTGACCTGAAACACTTTCAGACACGGAGTTTGAAGTCTCCAAGAGGCCAACTTCAGCGAAGTAAGGCTGCAATAGTGGGGGTAATGAGGCATCCACGAATTAAAACTCAACAGAGAGCTAGATAGGGAAATGTCACCATCTTTTGCCCTTTCAGACCCCACAGGAAAGCCTGTCTTTGCCACCAGATTTGGTAATAGACATACTGAGAGGTAAGACAGTCCAGGAGCCTACAGGTCAACCCAAACAGATTAAACCCATGAGATGATATTAACTCTAGAACCCAACTGTTTCAAGGCTCTGGTCACGGCACAGAAGAAGCGTTAAAGAAGTGAACATTAAAAACAAAATGGCAACGCCAACAAATAAAAGACTGTTAGGAGAATCCAACTGAGTCTAGCTAAAAGGAGATTCCTATTTTACTTGGAATTTTACTGGCAGAATTCTCTGGTTATTCTGCTGAAACTTAATTTTAGACCTACAATTAACATCAGGCCCATGGGAATATGATATACTGAGTAAGGCAAGATACCTAACTAGCAAAACAAGCCAAAAAAAATTTTTTTTTGTCCTATAAACAAATGGAGACTTGTCTTCTTTTTCTTTGTCTTTTTTTTAGAATTTTACCCATCCATCTGGAGTTGGAGAAAGGTGTGATACCCCAGCAACTCTCTTAGCTAAAGGATGTCAACTCACTTTCATCGAAAACCCTGTCTCCCAAATAGAAATACATACAAATAAGCCTCTCAGTGTAGGCAGACAGAAGAATAGTTCTGATATTGTTCAGATCGCGCCTCAAAAGTTGACTCTTAAATTGAGACCAGGTATGTTATAATTTCCAGGAGCATTGGCTCATGTAATACATCTCATGCCACATGGTAATACCACTATTAAGCTAACATATCTTGTACCATCTTACATATCATTGATTATTTTGACTCAGATTTCCCATTCTGAAGGAAATAGAGAATCGCTGGCCTAACACTTTTCTTCATTCACATCGGTCACTTGCACTCCAAACGCGTTACTAAAATAAGCTTATCTAATAGTAAGCATTTGAATTACTCAAATGTTGTTAAGGCTTACCTCACATTTCTTTAAGCGTTGTAATGTAGCTTTAAACTCCTCTTTATGTTCTTCTCTTTTGCTAAAACCACATACAAAAAATTCAGCTTATCTTCCATCTAAATGGATGCTAGCTCTCCCAAGGAGATATAAAATATCCTAACTTTTACCTCCTTCAGTAGCTCTAAACTCGCTGCTGAGAGATTCTCATGGGCTCATTCACTTGTAAACTTTACCAGATAGTTTATGAAATCCTAAGTATCTTCAACTTCAGTTCTCACTGAAACGAAATAGCCAGGTGACCCAGTAATTGGCCGCTCACGAAGAAGTCTCAGTGTATTTTCATGGATTTGCTTTTCTCCGGGGGCTTTGCAGGCAGTGAACAGACTCTACAAGTGCAAGTCCGCCAGACAGAGGATTACCCAGTGGACTTGTATTACCTCATGGACCTCTCGGCCTCCATGGATGATGACCTCAACACCATTAAAGAGCTGGGCTCTCTACTTTCCAAGGAGATGTCTAAATTAACCAGCAACTTTAGACTGGGCTTCGGCTCTTTTGTGGAAAAACCCGTCTCCCCTTTTGTGAAAACAACACCAGAAGAAATCGCCAACCCTTGCAGGTAAGTAAATGATTCTCTGGCATTGTGGAACACTGATTTTCTGTAAAGATAGCCCCACTCTGAGCTGCGCTTGGCAGGATCTTGCTAACTCCCTGGCATTTCCCGCCTGCCAGGTTGGATCTCAGCAGCTCTCTCAGTTGCCTGGGTTTCTTGAAACCAAGTTGACCTCATCTTAATACCCAGTTCTCGTCTTGGGTTCTTGTAGCATTCTCATGTCTGTCTTCCTATGTAGCAGCTTTTTCAGGATGTGGCAAATTTGACTTTGTGTTTTTAAGACTTAGGGAAGCAAATTTTTCACTGTAGGTACCAAAGGCCTGTGTCCATCCCAGCCCCTCAGAGACATTCTAGGCCCAAGGACCACCACTTTTTGAGGGTATTGGACAGTAATTCACACTTTCTCAAGGTATCTTTCTCCACTGCAATGACTTCTGCCAAAATAACAATTTGTGCAGCTCCGTCTGACATACTTTGGGAAATGCGGATTTCTCTTTCTGCTTGGAGAAGGATTTGGCAACCTTCACTGCTATCCAATTCGGTAGGAAATGAAGCATTATGGACCCCACTATACCCTGTTATTATCAACTGTTAAAACCATTTATTATCTGGATGATTGTCAAGGGCAAGTTGCTTTGTGATGGCTTACCTGTACAGTCTATGACATATTCAGAATCAAATTATTCAATATCTTTCTATAAAGATCTACCATTTGCTCTGTGCCAAACTCTGTGCTGAAGGTTTCACATACATGACCTCATTCAGTCTTCATAATAACAGCAGTTGAAAGCAGGTTTTATCATACCTATACTCAGAAGAAGTAACAGAGGCTCTGCCAGGTTAGTAATTTTCCCAAGGCTGCATGACTCATCAGTGATCTGTACCAAGTCTAGGTTGATCCCAAACCAAGGCCCTTTCTACTATGAATCTAGTGTAGGTGCAATGACTTTCCAAAACTATCTTGACTTTTTTTTTTTTAAAGATTTTATTTATTTATTTGAGAAAGAGACAGTGAGAGAGAGCATGAGTGAGGAGAAGGTCAGAGAGAGAAGCAGACTCCCCGTGGAGCTGGGAGCCCGATGCGGGACTCGATCTTGGGACCCCGGGATCATGACCTGAGCTGAAGGCAGTCATCCAACCAACTGAGCCACCCAGGTGTCCCTATATTGACTTTTAATACTTGTATACACCTAAGGCATCATCTCTAAAAGACAAGCACCTTTATATCATTTAAAAACATTTCAGTGTGGTTCTTAACAATAATCTAACACAGTCAAAATAATTTCACCATGAAAGGAATTCATCCCTGATTATAACTGTTAGAAGCTGTGTTTGGTTGCAAACATCAGGGATAGTAGCTTATAAAGGGAGAGTTTTTTTCTTTCTCACATGAACGGAGTCTAGAGAAAGGCAATTCAGGGCTGATATGGCAGGTCCCCACATCAGGGATCTGGACCTTTTCTGCTTTCTGCTCTACCATATTGGCTCTTGGATTTTATCTTCAAGGCCTAAGGAGTTTTCAGGGATATTACTCAAAACTTCTTCATTGTAGGCAGAAAAGAAAGAGGAAAAGAGGAGCAGATCAATAAAGGGCACTGTCTCCCCACCTTTTATTTTGAGGTATAATTGACATGTACCAAGATGCACACATGGAAAAGCTCAGACTGATGAGTTTTGACAGTTGAATATACCAACGTAATTACTACCTAAAACGTGATGTAAAACATTTCCATCACTTCAGAAAGTTTCTTTGTGTGTATTATAGTCAGTTCTACTCCCCCAGAGGTAATCGTTTTCTGAATTCCATAATTTAGATTGGTTTTTGCCTATTCTTGGATTTCATATTAATGCAATAATACAATATATACAATTTATTTCTGGCTTCTTTTGTTCAATATAATGTTTTTGAGATTCATTTTGTGTTTATCAGCAGTTTATTCCTTTTTGTTTTAAGTAATAGTCCACTCTATGTATTTACTATACTTCACTTATTCATTCTTTCATTGAGGGACATTTGGGCTGTTTTCCACTTTTTGGCTATCATGAAAAATGCTGCTATGATTGACCACTTGCTTATAAATCTTTGTGTGTAGGTATGTTTTGTTCTCTTGGATAGATACCTAGAATTGGAATTACTGAATTGTGTAATAAGTGTCACTTTAATCCTTAAAGGAACTATCAAGTTTTTTTCCAAAGTAGATGTGCCATTTTACATTCCATCAGCAATGTGTGAGGATTCCAATCATTCCAAATCCTTGATAACATCTAGTATTGTCAGTCTTTCTAATTTTAGCCATTCTAATGGCTGTGTATCTTACTGTAGCTTTAATTTACATTTCCCTAGTAACAAATGTTGTTGAGCATCTTTTCATGTGTCTTTCTCCCATTCTCATATCTTATTTTGTGAAGTATCTTTTCAAATTTTTTGTCCATTCTTAAAGTTTAGATTTTCTTCTTAATATTGTGTCATATGAGTTCTTTGTATATCCTGGATAAAAGCTCTTCACCAAATTTATGCTTTATAAATATTTCTTCCCAGTTTGTGGGTTGTGTTTTTATTTTTGTAGTAATGCCTTTGGCCAAGCAAAAGTTTCTAGTTTTGTTGAAATCTGGTTTGTCAATTTTTAAAATCTTTGCCCAACCAAATAACCCAAATTGTCTTCCTTTTTTGATTCTAGAAACTTTATGGTTCAAGCTCTTGCATTTAAGTCTATAATCTCAAATTACTTTTTTATGTTTGGAATGAGGGAAAGGCTTAGATTTGTCTTTTGTTCCCATGCAATTATCCGATTGCTCCAGCACTATTTGTTAAGCAAGATTTTCCTTTCCCCATTAAATTATCTTTATGCCCTTTTTAATAAGCAATTGAGTGCATATGTATGAGTGTAATTCTGGACACTTCATTCTGACCCACTGACCCACTGATTACACCCATGTAAACACCAATGTCTTCCCATCCTTATTACTGCAACTTTATAAAAAATCTTGACATCAAGAGTGTAAATCCTCTTTGTTCCCCTTTTGTTTTGCTATTCTAGATACTCTGCATTTCCACAGAAATTTTAGAATCAGATTGTTGATTTCTTCAGAAAAACATGCTGAGATTTTGATTAGAATTGCACTGAACTCATAGGTCAATTTAGAGAGAATGGATCTCCTAAAAATACTGAATGTTCCAATCATTACATATGACACACATTTCTATTCATTTAGGTATTGTCTTCTTTTTCTCAGAAATGGTTTGTCATTTTCAAGATAGATATCCCACACATCCTTTGTTTGATTTATTCCTAGGGTTTTTAAAAAATATTATGTATTTTACATATTTTGTAATATTACAAAATATTCTGTATTACATACAGAAACACAGTTGATTTTGCGTACTCACATTGTATTCTGCAACCTTGATAAATTTTGTCATTGGTTCTAGATTGATTTTTTTTATAAATTCCTAAAAATTTTCTGTGTACTTAATCATGTCATTTATGAATAACACTTCCTCTTCCAGTTTATATACCTCTTCATTCTTTTTCTTGCCTTATTGCACTAGTTAGGGTCATTTTAAAGTGGAGAGAGATGTCACTTATGTTTCTTGTGATTTTGGGAGAATATCTTCAACATTTCACCATTGATTATGTTGTTAGCTAGTGGTTTTTTGGAATCCTTTTATGAGATTTCTTCTTGGGTAAAGTTTTTTTTTAATCATAAATGGATGTTGAATTTTATTTCCTCAATATAAGGAGTTTTGTCAGAAAGTTTCCCCACCTCCTTATATTTGTATCTCATTGGTAGACTTTGTTACATGGCTACAGCTAGTTGCAAAAGAAGCATATTGTTACCCCCAATAAAGCCAGGATTCTGTTAGTAAGGAAGGAAAAAAAATGGATCTTTCTAGCACTTCCAATAACACTGAACAAGTAGATTTCTAGAGAGCAGATTTATGCTGTATAATAAATAGTAAGGTATGATTACTGTTATCAGTTGTTTGATTCACTTGTAAAGTGAAAAAAACTTTCTTTTAACACCTCCTAATTATTTAATACAAAAGCATTTCTAATTCTCTGCCCCCCCTTTTTTTAATCAGAAAAAGTCGTACCTGTTTAAAATCTGTATTATTTAGGTCTTAGGGTAGCGAGTCTAGCAGTGTAGTTTCATTTAGGATTTCAAAGTGTTACCTCTGTCTCAAAGGGCTTGTTTAAAATCATTCTTTCTGTAGGAATATGAAGTACAGTAATGACAGTGGGAAACAATGCTAAGGTATGTTGCTAGAGAAAACAACTAAAATTAACAAATAAATGGCTCGGCTAAATGGGCAGCCCATCATCTAACAAGACCCTGCCTTTAATCAGATTCCTAGAAAAAAGAGAGAAGTTTGGCTTTTCAAAGCTCTGACTGCTTTTCATTCATGCATTCTTTTATTCATTCATTCAACAAAAATTTACTGTGCTCCAACTATGTACCAAATGTTGTGTTAGGCATGGGGATATCTGGAAGAAAATGATTTGCACCCAGTCCTCAAAAAGTTGAAATTCTTTGGGGAGAAGGCATGCAATATAGCATAGTGATATAAGAGCATGGGTTTGACAGTCAGCCCTGGATTTGGTTTTGATTCATCTACTCACTTATAATTTATAACTCACTTATAACACTTATAGATGAGACTTTCACCCTCAAAGCTTTAGTTTGGAATAACCAGAAGAATCACACACAGTGGTCAGAAGGATTGGGTAAGGTAATGAAGAATTTGGTACTAGCCTTGACCATGAAGTGCTCCATAAATGTTACTTACTAGCAACACCAACAGAGTGAAGTATAAAGTATGGTGAATGGGGTCCCAAACAAGGATCATACAATTGATCTCTTGGAAGATCAATATTTTCCCATTTCTTAAAAGGTATTGCTTTTATTCTTATTGACAAAACCACCATTGGTTGGGCTCCTGGGTGGCTCAGTTGGTTAAGCAGCTCCCCTCAGCTCAGGTCATGATTCCTGGGTCCTGGGATTGATCCTGACATCAGACTCACTGCTCAGCAAGGAGCCTGCTTCTCCCTCTCCCTTTGTCTGCTGCTCCCTCTACTTGTGCTCTCTCTCTCTCCCCCTCTCTGTCAAATAAGTAAATAAAATCTTAAAAAAAAAAAGACCATTAGTTAAAATTATAAATAACAATTTCTTTCCCACATTATATTTTTCCTTGCCCATCACATTCTTAATTCTTCCACTTTCTCTGTCCAGATACTACCTCCCAGACATATACACACCAAGAACTTAAATACCAAACATAAAAGTCAATCCTTTGATCAATCCAAACCTTATAATTATGGAATAAAATGTTCTTTAGTAGGAAGGCAATGAGAGGTAGGAGGAAAGAGTGTGGAGTTTTTCAGACCTGGGTTTAAATCATAACCTTAGATTTACAAACAATTTACACTCTATGAACTTGGTCTCTTCTCTTGTAAATGGAGATAATAATATTCACATCCTAGGATAACTGTGAAAACTGAGCTAGTTTAGAACATAACAAACAAGTGTTAATTTTCTTCCTCTCATTAACTCTTGGTATCTCTAGTTATTTTAAGCTGGAGTCCTCAAACTTTTAGATGTCAGGACTTTCTTACACTTCTAAAAATTAAGACCCCAAGGAGCTTCAGTTTATGTGGGTTATATTTATCAATATTCAGCATATTAGAAAATAAAACAGAAAATTTTAAAATAATTATTTATTGAGTCATTAATAATTACAATAAGAAACACACAGCACATTACTATGAAACTGCTACTATAAAACTGCATCTTTGTTAAAAAAAAATCTATTTTTCAAAACAAAACAAAAAATTGGGCACCTGGGTGGCTCAGTGGGTTAAGCCTCTGCCTTCAGCTCAGGTCATGATCTCAGGGTCCTGAGATTGAGTCCCGCATCGGGCTCTCTGCTCAGCAGAGAGCCTGCTTCCCCCCTCTCTCTGCCTGCCTCTCTGCCTACTTGTGATTTTTCTCTGTGTGTGTCAAATAAATAAAATCTGTAAAAATAAAACAAACAAAAAAATTAGCAAGAAGAGTAACACTGTTTTATGTTTTTACAAATCTCTTAAAATAGCTGGTCTAATAAAAAAAATGACTAGATTCTCATATCTACTTCGGCATTTAATTTGTTGCAATATTTGTTTTGGTTGAACTCCATGAGAAAGTCAAACCTCACATAGATACACAGTTGGAAAACAGAAAAGCATTTGATTTCTTTTTACAATGTCTATGGACATTCTTCTCTGAGACTATGTTCAACCTAGATAAGAGGTAAAAGCTAGTTTCAAGGGGTATCTGAAAAAATGTCAAGGAACTTTTCATAAAGCCATTGGTCAGTCTTGCACATTTTTAAAAAAAGATTGTATTTATTTGTTTATTTGAGAGAGATCTTGCAAGTAGGGGGAAGGGACAGAAAGAGAGGGAGAAGCAGAGAAATCTAAGTATACTGTGCTGAACAAGAAGCCTGGCGCAGGACTAGATCCCATGACCCATGAGATCAGACATGAGCTGAAACCAAGAGTAGGAAACTTAACTGACTGAGTCACACAGATGCCCTGTCTTGCGCTTCTAATGTCTCTTTTACTGATGTATGTGTTTTTGTAATATGCTTCAGCCATTTGGAAAGTATTGTTTCAGGGAATTGTGCAGATCTTCCAAGTTTCATGACACAGTATAAAAAAAGTCACATTTGTTAATTTTACCATAAATCTCATCAGATTAAATCTTGAAGTAATGACAAGCTATTGATCTCATGGGTAGCAGATTAAAGTTTTCCAGATTTTAAATTTCTAGTTACCTCAAATTTTATCATTGGCAACAAATACTGACAGTTGTTTTCTTTGAACTGACAGGCTTTCTTCATATTTAAGAACATGCCTGCTAAATGCCCAAGTTGGAATAATAGTTTGGCTGTCATGTTTGACATGTAAAACATGTCCAGGTAAAACCGTCTATTTAAAAAAGGGCCAATTCAGCTCAAACAACTGCAAAATGTTATATGTGTATTTCCCATGAAATATTTATTTATTTATTTTTAAGTAAGCTCCATGCTCATGGTGGGGTTCAAACTCATGACCCAGAGATCAAGAGTCACATGTTCTACCAACTGAGCCTGCCAGGTGTCCCGGGGCGGGGGGGGGAATATATATATATATATATATTTTTTTTATAAACACGTATTCAAGGGTATAGACTTATAAAATTAATAACTTTTACTGTTTTACCAAGGATAATCAAGTGCAACTAGCAATTTTGTTATGATGATAAATACTTGCCAGGAAAAATCCCATGCACCACTAGCCGGTTGCCAGCCACTGCTTTGATCCATGTGAAAGGCAGCAGTAGCTTTACTCATCATTGCCTTTGCAGCATCAGTGCAAATGTCAACACAGTGAAAAAGACAAATAACATCTTTTATTATTATTAAAAAATAATTTGACCTGAAGGTCTCTCTGAAAATGTCTCAGTGACCTTTGTGGGTCTGTGCACCACATGTTTAAAACCTCTGTTTTAACCTAATCTCTAAAGCTTTTTTGGAGTGGCTTGCTTTCTTTATCTTCCTTGGATGTAGAGTCACTAAAAAATTTTATTTCACCATGTAAGAACGCTGAAGTGGCTTACGCTTTTAAAGAAATTTCCTTAGGCTGTTATCTAAGATGCAGTAACAAGAATATATTTTTCCATTGTCATGTTTGTAGATAGGTTGTAATGTACATTTAAAAATATTTAATAGCACAAAGGTCAGACTTTCTTCCTCTATCAAACCCTGTGAGAGATTTCTTTCTTAACATCATTCCTCATGTACTGTGTTTTGTTTGTTTTTTAATATGATACCAACAGTGAGGGATTCATTGTAGTTTTGCAAAAGAGGAAGCAGAACCATGAAATGCTTATATTTCTTATATGTACACACACATAAATATATATGAGTATACAGTATAGTTTCTTATTGCAAAGGTAATATAAGCCCATGTGAGAATGCAGACAAAAAGAGGAAGAGGAAAATTATTTTTAATCCCACTCAAAAAGATGGTGTTGTAATCTTAGTTTATGTATATTTATTTAAAATTCTAACAAAAATATAGTCTTTTTTATATTGTGTTTTCTAATTATTCTGCATTTTAATGTAAATCTATTGTCACCTAGGTACTCAAAATCAAATTATTTTGTAATGAGTACCTACTTTTTTCAATTACTATGCTAAGAAAATATCAGCCAAATATAAGTCTCTGTTAGAAGAAGGACTCTGATCAAAACAGGGGAGTCTCCAACCAAAATTTCCTGGCGTGACCCAAGTCTGACATTCTGCTTTGCTTTAGCTGCATGGGTCTCCCAACCCATGAGTCTGTTTACTGAATTAAACTAACTTTTCCTTCCACTTTCTAAAAAGCACAGAGTTCTAGTAGGTTCTATCTAGTAATTCTAAACCACAGAGGTCAATTTTTTACAAAAAGATAGGAATGCGAATTCTTTGGTTTCAGAAGATGCTCAAATGCCATTTTGGTCCAGTGTGAACAAGCCGACCCAAATAAAAGATTAAGTTAACCATTTCCAAGAACAGTTAGATTATGGGGACAGTGGCTCACCTCACATAGTTCCATACATTTTATCTCATGTAACCTTCACAAGAACTTCGTGAAGTAGGTAGTATTATCAGTCTCATTTTACAGATGAGGATACTGAGGCCCAGCAGTGGTAAGGCACTTGCCCAAGAATAAAAAACTGTTCAGTTCTTTTATTCTAAATTGAATGAATTTTCTTCCAGCACACAACTACACTAAATGCTAGCAGAGCAATTAGAACAAACACTAAATCATTGCCATTTAATAGGTAACAACTGGGAAAAAAAAAAGTAACAATTGGAAAAGGAAATTAAACCTCTTTCTCATATAATTATTAAAATATATCTCACATTCTAAGGTTGAAAAACATTTGACTGCATAAAAAGTTTTAAGGTATATATCCCCAAACAGCATAAACAAAATTAAAAGACAAACCACAAAGACAAAATGTTGATATTTTTAAGAGAAAATTTCTTAAAATTAAGTTAGAAAATAAAAACCAAGAAAATGAACAAAAAATATAAGTTGGCAATTGGCAAAAGAAGAAATACAAACTATCAATAAATATGAACAAATGAGTGGTCTTAGTAGCAATAAAATAGAAATTAAAGATTAAATTAAGATGCCATTTTTAACTAATCAACTGGTATATTTTTGTTTTGTCTTGTTTTTTTTTTATGATATAACTGATACAATCTTTTTGGAAAGGAGTTTGCTAATATGGATCAAAAAGTAATTCAGCAGTTTCCTTTGAAAGAATCAATTCTAAGCAGAGATACGGTCTACAAAGGTGTATGCAGACGGATCACTGTGTTATTTAATTGCAGAAAGATTTATTAAATAAATTTTTAGTAATAGATTATTAAACTGTGATACATCTCATACTATTAAAATTTATGTAATTTTATTCTTTATACTCTTATATTAACTCAAATTTTCCTTGGTTAACATGTATTATTACTTTAATCAGAAAAAAAAACATGATTCTAGAGGTAGTGTTGATCAAATCTATGTTCTGTACTCAAGTTTGTGCTAGACTCTGTATATAATTAATTCATGTAAAAAGTGACAGTAATGTTTAGTAAGTACCTGAAAAGCACATTGTGCTGTGTACTTTGCATATTTTATCTCAGTCGGGGCTTACAATGATCCTACTAAGTTGATACTATCTGTGGTCAGCATTTCAGAGGTTCAGTGAAAGCTAATGCAAGATATTAAAAATAAAAGAATGAGACTGCCTTCTGAGAATTAAAGTTAAAAATAATGAGTCAGAAAGGAAATACAAGAAGTTCTCTAGAAGCTATAGGTTGGCTCATGGGCCCACCAGGTGAGGTGTCTTGGCAGAGCTGAAAGATTGAACAGGCCTGTAGGCTACTCCTAGGAGGTTAGGGGAATGCCAAGAAAGAGCAGTCCTGGAGGCAAGTATGGGCCATAACCATCCAAGAGCTTTAGCCCAGGCTTTTGCAGAGTTTCCAGTCCTGTCAGCTAGTAGGGCATCCCAAATTTTTGTTAGCTGAGAATGCTGACTGCAGGTGAGGGAGAGCCAGATATGATCAAGAACATCCATTCTGGAGATGGTTTTCTTGGGACAACTTAGGCTGCTGAGGTCTTCCAAATCCCCTTGTTCTGAAGCCTAAGGATATTTGGATTATGACCTACTTTCCATGAAAGTCTACCAACAGGAAGAAAATAAGTACAGTCACCAGCATTTTGATCCCAGGAGAGCTCCATTTCTCAGTGTAAACAAATCCATAGTCATTTTTTGATTTGTGTAGTTGATTCTCATCACTCATGGGAGTATTGCTCTAAAAACTCTCTGAACACTGACTTAGCCAATGCTAAAACTGCTGCTCTGAGGGGAAACACAAGATTAGGCTCATGTGAGCATCTGGCTATTTTTTTCCCAATTGATCAATATATATCTTTATTTTCTGTGTCTTTCTTTTTAAGGACAACTTAACAAGTATTGTTGATCCATTAGCATTGTACTCACAGCCAACAACACTGTATAAGTCATGCCAGCACAAAGCTTATTTAACAGATATATTTTCTCTATAAGGCCCATAACAGACTTCTTGCACTTGGGAACACTAGACAACAGCACTACACTTGAGGGCCATTCTAAACAGTAAAATCACCAACAAAAAACCCAAAAATGAAAAAAAAAAAAAAAAGAAAGAAAGAAAAGAAAAAGAAAGAAGGCACCAAATCGACCATGAAAGGACACTTGTTTATAGTTTGAGAGCTGAAGCAGAACACAGAGCCTCAGTGAACCAGGTGACTCAAATTTTTTTGCCAGTCTGTGTGTGTATGTGAGTGAATCAGAACATACGGAAGGTATTGATTTGTGGGTTAAAATAAATATTAGTGAGTATTGTGAAGAATGAAGACTGACTGTATACTTCAGGCAGATGAACTTGGTGAACAGAAGCCTCAGTCTGAAAGATGCTCCAGCTTTCCTGTGCTCACAGGACAGGCTCCTGAACGTAGAAAGCTGTTCTTGTAGGAGTCAACCTGCTCTCTCCAGCTGGCATAGTGGAACCACACTGAGGGCCAGTCTTTTCATCTCTGTACTTCTATATACATGTTTCTCAAACATTAGAATGCATCAGGAAGATTTTACTGCATCACGGAAACCATCCCTCACATGTCTCACTCAGTAAGTCTGGAAGAGTATCCCAGATTTTGCATTTATAACAAGTTACCATGTGATGTTTGTGTGGCTGGTCCAGAGACTGTACTTTGAAGACCTCTGCTCTGTACCATTATCTCCATTGTATAAATGAACACCCGAAGCTCAGAGGAGTGAGTAACTTGTCCAAGGCCTCATCCACAACTACTAACTGGCTTTCAGAATAAGATGTGGCTGAATTCATGATCAGCTTTTTCTGTTCAACTGCAATATCTTTGGGGCAGATCTCATCCTCACATGGTGTTTCTCCCATGTGTCAACTGTTTTAAGTGGTAGTTTTATTCCTAGCCAGGCCCACAACAGTCTGTTCAGTCATTGTTGAGTTGAGCTCCAGAGCCAAGAGACCTGCTATGATTTGGGGGCCCTTGGCAGGCAGAGTTGGGAGTACAGGAAGGAGCAGAGTAGAAAGAAGACCGGTATCTTTCTCAATCTTGCTACAAGGTGACTCATACTTGATAACAGCTTAAGCTATCAGAATACAAAGGAATTGTTGTCATCAAAGAAACTTAATGGTAGATTTTGGTTGAGAAGCACTAGAAGGTAGTGATTACACACACACACACACACACACACACACACACACACACACAGGAGTGGAGAGTCTGACCTGATTATCTGTTATCTGAGCTTGAGCCAAAATAAACACACAGTAAGCACTAAGTGGTAGCTAATATGGTCAATTTGGAAGGGGTAAGTGGGAGATGCTGAAACAAGCTTAACTGGGAGACTCACAGCCAAGTTCCAGAGTCAGGCACTTGAGGAAAATCCATCTTCACTTAAGATGAAGTTGCTTGGCTACTAGGTCCATTACTTGTATGCTGTATCATATTTCATCAAGAACATTTTTACATCTTACTTTTGCAGTAGTATTCCGTACTTCTGCTTACCTACATTTGGATTCAAGCATATTTTGCCATTGACGAATGATGCTGAAAGATTCAATGAAATTGTGAAGAATCAGAAAATTTCTGCTAATATTGACACACCAGAAGGCGGATTTGATGCAATTATGCAAGCTGCTGTGTGTAAGGTAGGCTGAGGGCTAACACAAGTTGCATCTCTTATCAGCAAGTCTATTTTGAAAACTTGAGATAACTATCTTTCCTTTAATTACCATATTTCTACATTTCTTAAAACACAAAATTTCCAAAAATTTTTAATTCAGTCTTGTTGAAACAGATACTTTTTTATGTCTGATATTCAAATGATCTAATAAAATTATAGTAGTGTTGGGAAAAATTGTTTAAAACAGTAGTCATGTATGATTAATTTTCAGAGATCAAGATTAGATTAGTTTTTGAATTAACCATGGTAAAAATAAAAATCAGAAGTAGAAATTAATGAAAAAACTAAAAATGCCTTGTATTGGTATAAACTTCTACATAAATTTAAGATTATGATTAATAAGATTAAATATCTATTGTTTTGAACCAACAAAATAGGTATCAGAAGCTATGTTGTCCCTACAACAATGCAGGAACACCACTCCTCTTTGACAATCAGGTATCCAAGGGAATGATTTCCCCTTCTTCAGATGATAGCTCTTCCTGGAAAATACAAGGAAACAGACAGGGCTGAAAGTCCTGGAAAGTGGGTGGCTGGCAAGGTATTAGGGAAGGAAGGAAAAAAATAGGGTGGGTTGGCCCTGCCAGGATGAGCTTTCCTCCCACTAGTTCTTGGACTAATATCAGTTAAAGGGGAGAGCTCTACTAAGAAACAGAGAACAGACCATCTTAGAAAACCATATTCTGGAGGTCATACTTTGATAGGCAATTTTTACCTTTGTATTACATTTATAATTTTTGTATGGTATCAGTAGAAAGAGGAAAATGTGCTTAATTTTGGATGACATTTTAATAAAACAGGCATCCTTTAAGCCCATTGTGTATTTCATTCTTATCAGTTTTGCTTCGGCTTGGATTTGGGATAATCTACAACCTCCCTCATTCTCTCTCCTCACTTTTCAGGTACATTGAAATCTGGACAGTAAAAATAATTAACTATGTACAAGTCAAGATCAACTGGATAGTGATTATAGTGGAACTATTTTTTCTGAAGCATAAATCATCTGAAAGTGTTATCCAAGAAAAAGCAACTGTCATAGAATTTTGTGTTTTTAATACATTAGTAATTACCAATTTACAATAGATTTAAACAGGTCAAGATAGATCAGCAATATAGTTTTCATCGTCTGAATGTATCCAATCATAATTGATTGCTCTCAAGAAATGCCTGCCTCTATCCCATATAACCCAAATGTTTCTTTCTCACTGTAGGAAAAGATCGGCTGGCGAAATGACTCCCTCCATCTCCTGGTCTTTGTGAGTGATGCCGATTCTCATTTTGGAATGGACAGCAAACTGGCAGGCATCGTCATTCCTAACGATGGGCTCTGTCACTTGGACAGCAAGAATGAATACTCCATGTCAACTGTCTTGGTGTGTAACCTGCACTCTACATGGTTTCCAGGGCTGCATGTAGGCAAATGAAACAACACTCACTACAACACACATCAGAATAACCCACATTTGGTGAAAACAGTGCACATTTTCTGCTTTGAGATGAACAAATTCCCCTATGAGCTTCCTACGGGAACACACATGGGGAGTGGTATGTGAGAAGTTTGGATCTACTATGGCTTGAATGACCCCAGAACCTCCTTCATTTTTCAAAGAGCCCAAGGTCAGTAAAAAGCAGTGCAGTTAGCTCATTCTGTTGTCAAAGACAGTTGCAGAAAGGGGGTCTGAAGCCAAAAAACAATCACCTAGGAGTTTTTGTGAATGATGGGTCCCAGAGTTGTTCCCCCTAATAATATCATACTTTTAGGCACCATGGTGCTTCATGGGGAACAGCTGTCAAGTCCTGCTTGGCTGGTGTTTATTCACATTTGGCTTATTTTTGTCATTTAAAATTTAAAATATTTTTTAAATGTTGGTAACATTAAAAGAAAAAAAAAAGTTCTTGACTTGTGCAAAACTTTCAGAGCTCTTTGACATACATGATCACATAATGTTCCCCAAAACCCTAGGTATCTAATCGTCCTTGTAGGGACTGTGAGGCTTTCACACAGTGTGCATGTGTTGTTCCCTCTGTCTGGAATGCCTTTCCCTCTGAGGCTGCTGAGAGACTCTTAATTATCCTTTAAAACCCAACTCAATGATGACCTCTCCCCGAGAGCGCTTTTTGACCTTTGCTGAGCCGCAAAGTGATCAACCCTCCCCTTACTCTAGTACATAGATGTCTTCTTACCCATCATTATATGGAAATGTGTTTGCTTGTGTTTGTCTGTCTTTCTCTACTATGCATTCCTCGGGACCAGGACTGGTGCATAATCTCTATTTCCTGCCAGCACAGTACCTGGAACACAGTGGGTTTTGACTATGTATGAAATAAAATTAAATTATGAAACAGCAACCTGGGAAGGTCATATTATCCCCATTTAACACTTGGGAAACTCAGAGAATTCAATTCTTAAAATGACAGTGCTATAGAAATGTATGTGAGAGAGAAAGAGAGAAGAGAATACTAATATCAGATTGGAAAAACTATTCTCTAAAAAAAGAATTCAGTGAGATATATATATATGAATGACATGGATCTCTTTTTTATTTATTTATTTTATTATTTATTTATTTTATTACTTTTTAATTACTTTTTCTTACAATCATTCAAATGTCCCATTAATAGACATCTTGGAAAAAGCAGGATCATAGAAGCAAAGATGACTTATTGCTTAGTATGACTCTCTCATCTAATAAATGTTCAATTCATTGTTTCTCAATAAGTTGCTACAAATGCACAGAAGTCTTGGGTTATCTCCATGCTTGCCTACAGCACTGAACTCGGTTCCAGGGGCCACTAAACTATAGGACATGGTCCCTGGTCATGAGGAGCACACACATAATATAACTGTGTGAATTAAGCCAATTGATCTAGGTCAAATAGAAAATGACACTTGTCCACTTATGAAGGGCTTCATGGTATGATCCTTGCTACAGCCCCACAGCAGCTAAAAGTGCAAGAACCTGGAGACAGGAAGGGCCAGCATAGGGGGAAGTCAGACTTAAAGGTGAAGAATTCTTGGTGTTGGGGTAGTTGAAAAAGCATCTGAACATGTCAGACTCTGGAAGATTTGTATTATCTGGATTCTACTACTGTTTACCAATAAAAATCCAAATAAGATGGCAAGCGTGTATTATACAGCCAGATACGCAGTTGGGTCATTTACCTGAGTATTTTAGGAAAAATTGTACTTTTCCCTCAATTTGAATCTTGGGTCTAACAAAGATATTAGACAGAATTACTCCCAGAGTGCAGAGAATATGTGAACATGTTAGTGTCCAGGAAGGATTATTTCCTTCACTTTGGCTGACTTCATGATCAACGTATTCTTAGCTTCATTGTTTTTAGGCTTCTTTTTCATTTGAGTTTCCTCTTTGTACGTTATCCACATCTGGAGTCATACAACAGCCAAAGGTGCTGCTCGGTTTTTAACTTTGGCAAGTAGAGGCCATGTTCAAAGTTGATTAATCTATGCCTACTTTATTTTTGAAAGAACTTGTATCACTTGGGAATGAATGTGTCAGTGAAAAAAACAAAACAAAACAAAACAAAACACTGAGTTTTCAGTTGTCCTGAAAAAATATGGTGGGATCCCATAAAACTGATTAGTGACATCAAAACATCAGTAAGAACAAACCCAAAACTGGTGCAGGAATGTCTCAAATCAAATGGACATAGGAATTGTAGTGTATCATCCTTCACCAGGCTGTCCTTTCCTCAGCTCTCAGCCCGCCTCATCCAATTCCAGTAGGAGTTTCTGAGCTGCCTGAGTCCCCTGGGTCACATCCATCATCATCTATACACTCCTCCCCAGACTGTAACATTCTTTACACCTTGAGCCTGCTGCCAAGCGGCACTCAGAAGAATTGTGTCTCTACCCTTGAAAATATGACACACTATAAGTCTTTAAATAAATTCGAAGTGCACTCCTTAGAAGCAACAGACTATAACACACCACATTGCCAGGCACTGACTCTTAGGAATTAATTGGATTTACAAGATTCAGGCAACAATTATTAAACCAATTAAGTGACTATGTTAATTGTGTATTTTAAAAATTATTATTATTTTTTTTACTTGGAACCAAACCAAAATGCCAAACTCAGTATGGTATCTTTGTAAGAAGAATTCCTTTCTTTATTTTACATACTTGAGTTAAGATGATACTTAAAATCTTTATGTCAATTTTAGGAATATCCAACAATTGGACAACTCATTGATAAACTGGTGCAAAATAATGTGCTATTAATCTTTGCTGTAACCCAAGAACAAGTTCATTTATATGAGGTAAGCAAACACAATTTGGGGAATTCATCTGGGGAGATTACTCGATATGAAACTTTAACATGAACTCTGAGGATTTAATGCATGGAACCCCATTAGAAAATCGTGAACACTGACAAATATACTGGACACTTGGTAAAGTGGATTCAGTTACTGTTGGCAATTTAAATTACAAACCCAGGAGCATGATGGAGAGTGGGGGACAGATATGCTAGGACAAGAAAGAAAGAATTTGAGAACAACATGGTAAGTTGTAAGGCACCAATGAATGGAGAGCACCTACCTAACAGAAATCAGTCTGTCTTCCCTTGAATGGTTCCATCTGACCAGGAGAGGGTTAGCAGAGAATGGGAGCAGAATTGACTTCAAACTTTCAGACAGCTATAGATCAGATGCATATATGTAGAGACACAATTTCAACCACTGAGAAGAAAGAAGTTGAAAGAAAAAAACTTGTTAAGTTGGGCCAAAATATATTTTCTCCTTCCTAGTAGCTGGATTTGCAGTTCGAGTTTGGAAACACCAGATGCAGAAAGGGAACTGTTTCCTTCGATGAGCTAATGTTCATAAACCACTGCCTAAACTGTAAAATGCATATGCAAACACAAAAGGTTTCTGTGGTTTCATTCCAGCCCATGAAAACAGTATGTCAGAATACCATGAATCAAAGTAGTAGCAAATGATTTATTACTGAAGGCTGGTTTCACAGAGAAGTAAGGAATCTCCAGCCTGGCCCCAAGAAAATGTAGAGAAAATAAGTGTATGTTAAATTGTCTACATCTTCCTTCTATGCAGAAGCTTCAAATGCTCCTAAATTCAGAGTCTGATCTCCCCTTCCTTTGAAAGGACCTCTTAACTCTCTTGGTGACTTCACAGGGCTCGGGAAACTCTGAGATTATTTCACAGAATGATTTGATTAAATGCCACTCACTGCTGAGGACAGTATAGCCCATGAGCTTGCAAGGGGTTTTGTAGAAAGGATCCAGGAGGAGATCCTATCTTGCATTTTTAATGAGAGGAGGGTATTGTACTCCAGGTGAGATTGCCTTCTGCTGAAAACCAAAAAAGTCCTTGGCAATCAAGCTGCATACTCAAGGCCTTTGTTCTACTCAGAGACCATGTGGGTTCACCTGATCTGGGCATTTTTTTTTAAAGCTCTTTAGTATGTGATACTTGTTTCCAGTGGTTTTAAGTAGTAGAGCTGCAGTAAAGATTGTTAAAAAAAAAAAAAAAATACCCCAAATACAATAGGGAGCCTATTCTGCCTTTGATCCTAAGGCTATAGTAAAAGGACCCCAGGGGTCACAGCACCTCCTCCTCAGCCGGTTCCTGTTTAGAAAGGGCAGGAGGGTTGCACAGAACTTTTCTTAAAAGGGGAGTCTGGGAAATACGATTGATGATCATGAACATAGTCGTCCATAAGTCAC
Source organism: Neogale vison (assembly GCF_020171115.1). NCBI lineage: Eukaryota > Metazoa > Chordata > Mammalia > Carnivora > Mustelidae > Neogale > Neogale vison. The sequence continues at coordinate 57,625,636 of NC_058093.1, read as the reverse complement.
TTCGGTAATAGTCTTTAAGACTCACAACTCATTTACACGCCTCCTCAAAACTGCTATTAAAAAGACAGAAGAAGATGAAAAATAACCACATGGCAAAACAGAATCTGTCGGATTTAAGTTCGTTACACTGATGGTTCCCCTGTTGCAAAGGAAATGATCATTTCCAAGGAAAACACCAGATTAGAGCCTGCCTCTAATGTAACAGCAGGACATTTATTTTGCCTGCCTACTAATCTCATTATGAGGCGAATTTATGTTCTGTCATGATCTGTGGTCTTTACCATCCAGGCTCCACTAAATTCAAAAGGACATTGTCAGGGAGCCACGCAGCCGACCAGGGCAGCAGCCCACTCTATGACTCTGATGCTTTCTTTCATCATTTTATCTCTATTTTGATAGACTCATCATTTCATGTGCATTAGTGGGGGCGGAGGTGGCCGCCTGGTCTAAAAATAATAACAGCAACATTGCACTTCCCTGAAGGCTTCACACAGCATGAAAATGCTGATCTCTTGTTTTATTGATAATGAAAACTGAAAATAAACCAATAATGGCTTGTGTTGCATTTCCATTTAAATCTCTTAGAAGGAGCCCTATATGAGCAGGTGCCCCATGCAACCTGATGTTTGGATAACTGGCGATAGAAGGGACATATCTGCTAAAAAATCAGTGAAAAATAAAATCAGCAATAGTATAAATAAAGCAGCTAAGTTGTTGGGTCTATGGAAAGTCCAGAAGGCAATTTGCTTGGCCCGGCTCTGTGTTGAGCACAGTTATGTACATACACTCCAGGCAGGGGATGGCTCTGATTCAATGGTGGCCCCTCCGGTAGCAAATACGATTTATGTCGCCCATTCATAGAATGCAGGAAAAATCACTGGTTTTGGTTTGGGGTTGGTTTTTTTGTTTTTGTTTTTTGAGAGGAGGCTAAATTTGCTAAAGATGCTCTGGACTGTCCAGATATGTAGTGTTGCTGTTCTTTGTGGTAACAAAGAAGAACAAACAATGGAAAGCATAAAGTAAGCAGTTTTGCCATCAGTTCACTATGACTGCAATGTGCACCCCAGACTCCAGCAAACAGATGATTTTGAACAAACTTATTATTATGAATAGATGCCTGTTTGTCCAATTACAGGGTTCAAAAGATAATGATAGATAATAGACCGAGCAGTAGGTAGTATATTACATTCTAGTGCTAAACACCATTTTGAATCAGGATTCAATTACCTAAGCTTAGAAAAAAAAATTATCTTCTCTGCTGCTTTCAAATGTGTACTGTTAATTTACATTAAGATAGTATCAGGCTGCTAAAGCCCAATTGTCTAATTTGACTAGTCTTTTCTTCCTAGTGAGATATTGAGATAAAAAGCAATTAAATTAGCTTTCTTAACTACGTTGTCAAATCATATTATTAATCACCTGGGATTTGTTGCAAGACTTTGAAAAATTCTAATCTTTCAAAATGTCTACATCTGGCTGGAAAAGATGAGTTTTGTGACGTTAATAATGATAATTATTATATAACCTACTATTTACAACATAATGTTGAAACTTTAGAAAGTAAACAAGACATTGGTAATGAACACCTCCAGTTTAGATGATAACATCTATGACTGCTAATTGATGTCCCTATGGTTATTAGGACAGAGTGATGTATCTAAATCACAGGGACAGGGGACCCATACTCGTTTTAATACCACCAAAGGGTCCTTTCCTCTGGAGGTGAAACACCCTCAATGATTGCCTGTTTGAGGAGAATGGTGGGTTTTGCTCATCTTTCTGTTTAGGCTATTTCTTGGTACCAGTAGATTTTCATCTTTTGTCAAATTGGATGAAAGTTTCTAAATAGTAACTTGGAGTTTTATGTGGCAAATACCTGTCAAAGTTGAGGCAGCCCGTGTACAAGCGCAGGGAGAGGGGTGCCTGACCATTGCTACAATCTTCTGCAGTCCTGGCCATCCCCCCCCTCACCCCTTCCACCTTGGACTCAGATGGCACCAGAGGACTGAAACTCTCTGCCATCACCCTTGGGACCAACCTGTTGGATAAGCTTAAGAGCCTTCTTGCTCAGTCGTAAAAGGAAAAACCCTGAACAAGTGACCCCATTTAACGATCACTGTTATCTAAAAACAAGCATAAAGAGTAGTCACAACATACTATGATTTTTTTGTGTGTGGTTTTTGTGTGGTTTGTGAATATTATCTATCACAAGTTTCAATTTTTTTAGGAATCAAAAACTAACTTTTTTTCACCTCTTATTTCCTTTTTTGCTCATCTTTTGAGCTTTTCACTGCAGCAAGAGAGTTGAAAGGAGGCATAGAATTAGAGAGGGAGATAAAACAAAAATCAGACCCTTTTGCTGTCTGTTAGTCTGTTCTATTATTGTTTTGTTTTATAATGTTCACTACCGGAAAAGATCAAAAGAGTTTTGCTCTGATGAAAACCCCCTTTTCTCTGGCTTCAATTTTGACAAAATAAAAGGACTGGACCAGATGACCTCCAGTTTTAGTAGTTAGGGACTCTAAACCTGGTGGAGGTAAATCACCATGAATTCCAATGATCTACACACCAAGTTCAGGTAGCCAAAATATAGCTAATTTCAGGGCATGAACAAAAATGCTTATTCTATCACCCCCATCCCATAATGAAGTATTCCAAATTTGTGCTCTTAGTTGATATAAAGTCATCTAAGAATAAAAAGAGAACTTCTGGATTATGAGAAATCCCCACAGAGTTAACAAATTACTCTTAAGTCAAGTGTAATGGAAAAGGATTTTGACTTCCCTTTAATTGACGGTATCTGGGAATAAAGACTGAGGAGAGCTAGCCTACACTTTCCTCATTAATGAAAACATCTTGTAGAGAGGGAGGATTTGGAAATAAAACTCATGTCCTCATATTATCAGGGCAAAGTTGTTGGAAGCATTTTCCACACTAATTAGTAAATCACAACTGTGAAAAGTCACCAGTAGTTATCCTGAGTTTACACATAGTACTTCTAAAGAACTCAAAGGCTCATAAATCAGAAAATAAACACACAGGGTAAAAAAAATTTAAAAGATACAGATTTAAAGTAAGGTTTTAGTGAGATGTACTATTAGGCCAAACCTTAGACAAATATAAAGTGGTATTTTTTAAAAACTTTTATTTATTTAAGTAATCTCTATATGCAATGTGGGGCTCAAACTCCTGACCTTAAGATCAAGAGTCGCATGTTCTTCCCACTGAGCCAGACAGGTGCCCCCTAGAATGGAAATTCAACACAAAGCCTAATTGTTTCAAAAATGTACACAACACCCAGAATGTCTAGCATATCATTAGAACCAATATGTTATTGATAGGAGCCATTTATTCATTCATCGAATATTTCATGAGAACCTCCGTTGGACCAGGCCACTCTTCCTAACTACAGAGGAGGGTAAGACAGAGTGACTGCCTTAAGAAGTCTCACAGAGCATTAACAGACTTGTAGACCAATAATTTGCCTAAAAAACAGGATGAGGACATTTTAGAGGTTGTGTTCTGGACAGACATCCCAAGGCAGAGTTTTGCTGTGAGGTCAAAGTTTTCATATCTGTCAATGTTTTTACTTTTTTCTACTCACCATCTTTGTTAGGAAGGGCAGCAAATTAATTGCCTATTGTAAAACTAGCTTTGATGTTAACAGTATGATAGCATTGGACTAAGCCCTTCACTTTATAACAATGGAAACTGAGAGCCAAAGATGTCATGCAGCTATGACTATGAGAATAATAGGGATGGGATGGTCTGCTGAGGGCTTATTAAGTGGTAGCTTAAGGTTAAGTATTTTAACTCATTTTATCATTTAACCTGCATGTTATGGACAAAATAAACCCAAATAAAATAAAAAATAACAATTAAACCAAATAAAATAAACTAAAATGAAATAAGTAATAAAAGAACTCAAAATAAAACAAGTCGCCTGTGAGAGCCAGGATTTGAACCAAGGCACGTTGAGTCTATAGTCTTCAATCACTGAGTTAAGCTGCACTGGAACCTTGGCTGCTGTCCTGAAAGAGCCCGCCAATCTCTAACTAGACAACCAGAGAAGCAGCCTTGTCAACAAAGTAACCAACTATGAAAGTCGATGAGCAGTAAAAGCACAAATCCTAAGGGCAGAGCAGAGCAATGTCACAGATGAAGAGATGAGTACATAGAATTCTTGAAAATGGCAGAGTCCTTCGAAACCAGGGCACACTTCATCTCGGTCCTTGACTGTTTCTGTTAATTTAGATGAATACAGCAGTTTTACAATTTATGGACTTGAAAAAAAAAGAGACATTGGGATTCTGACTTATGGGCTATTTAAGTTAAGTGGTAAGAACAGGTGACACAGCTAGGACACATCATGCCATTGGCCAACATATCCTCAACAGCTACTCTCTGTAGTAATCACCATCTGCAGTTCCAGCCAAAGGAGGAAAAGGGGACACACGGTTCAACAAAGACTATAGGTTTTGTTATGATGCTACAGTTCAAACACACAGAAAGATGGATTCATATAACGACACTCACATGCCTACTACCCAACTGTCTCAAATCTGAACATTTTGCCATCATATTTGCTTCAGATTTTTTAAGGAAATAAGACATTCCAGATATGGTTGCCTCCTGGGTACCTGTACAACGCTAGTCCGACCCTCCTCTTTTCTTCCATAGAATTAATCAATTCCCTGAACATAGTGTTTATCATACCCATGTTTATTCTTTGTACCGTAAAAAATCTATAGATCCATAAATAATTACATAATTTTGGCTTACAAGTTTAATTTCATGCTGTACCTATTATTTCTGCAATTTGCTTTTCAGCTCAATGTTATGTTTTGGGGGGTGGTTATAATGGTAAAATACACATAGCATAAAATTTACCATTTTAACCATGTTAACATATGCAGTGCTGTGACATTATGTACATTCACATTGTGGTGCTCGATGTTATGTTTTTGAGACTTATCCACAGAGATACGCGTACCTCTGGTGTACTCTGTTCCAATGCCTTGCGCAGTGCATTGAGCGTATGCACTGCAGTATGCTCATTCTGCAACTGACAACATCAGATTGTTTCCAGTTGTGCAGCATTACAAAGGTTGTGGCCATACACATCCTCACACACGTGTTCTCCATTGACGATCCATGTCTAGAACTCAAGTCCTTGGCTCACAGGAAATGGCATCTGCAAGTCTCCTAAGTGTGTCCAAACTGCTTTCCAAAGTGTCTGTATCAATGAATCTACCAACTCTGTGGGAGTGTGGTCAAAAACAGGAAACAAAAAACACCACACACTTAAGTTACTTTTTTTCCAATGACAAAATAAATCCATGTTAGTTGCCAAAAAAAGAACAGGGGAGGAGGATACAGAAAAGCACAAAGAAGAAAATAAAGATCACTCATAAACTCACCACTTAGACACAGCTAACCATTCTTGACATTTTAAAATAACTCTTCTCTTTTTTTGCATGTATTTACATAATTTAACATAATTGGCATCATACTATACATATTAAGTATATTCAGATTTTTTGAATGAATTTATACATTTATAGTCTTATAAAAGCATGAAAATTAAATTGTATTTAGTTGTATGTCAAACAATCACTTTTACTGACAAGAATCACATTAGATGAAATCAAGGTCATTCTACAGTATTCCAAATTTGTGGTTGCTGTACTTACAGGGTGTCTGCTTTAAAATAAAAGCAACTTGCTCCCAGGCACCTGGGTAGCTTAGTCAGCTTAGTCGTTAAGCCTCCAGCCTCTGACTCTTAGTTTTGGCTCAGGTCATGATCTCGTGGTCTAGGATGGATCCCTGCGTTGGGCTCCAGCACTCAGCACTGGGTCTGCTTCAGATTCTTTCTCCCACTCCCTCTCCCTCCCCTTCTGCCCCTCTCTCTCACAGGCGTGCCTGCCTGTGCTCTCTCTCTCAAATAAATAAATAAATAAAATCTTAAAAAGCAAAAACAAACAAACAAAAAAACACCTTGTTCCCCTCCCACCAGCAAGCCCAGAACATCCACAATTACTATATTTTTATATTAACTACCAGGTTGCTTTTTCACATATTTGAATGATACTTAATTATTTTTTATATATTCATGTAATAACCTTAATAGGACTAGCAAATTATTTCCAGTATTCTTTTTCTAATCCCCCAAAGTACCCTTTTGATAAGGACTTTAACATCTGTGAAACAAACTGTTTCTTCAAAGGCACCCCTCTCTACCACAAAGTGCTCAAAGCTCTGTTAAGGGTTCCACTCTATGCTTTTCTGGAGCCTCACAGAATTATTTAACTCAGTTACCCATTTATACCCTGAAGCCCTACCCACAGCAACACTTGGCCACTCTGTCCATGCCTGTAATTTGGTTGGCCCAAATTACAGTGATGCTTAAAGGAAGCTCACCTTGGCTTGGATCACCAGACAGGAGTTTAACTACAACCAAGCATTCTTCACATGGTGTAGCCTTTTACAGATTACATAGAGCATCAGGGTGCAAGGACAAGTTAAACTGACAGGCCCTGGGCATAGAAAAGTTTGGGAGTATTGTGCATTTTAATTTTATACCTAATGACCTAAAAGAGCCAAAAATATGCTACAAGAGGTAACTACTAATTACAATATAGTTCAATATTTTCTTGCCCTTGTGGTATTAAATCTTCAAAAAGTAGACAGAAAATTCTCTAAGGAGAACATTTTGTTGAGCTTGAACATTTGGGGCACATTTTATTCACTTATTCAGGAGTCCACATACTTTTCTATAAGGTTGCCAGATTTAGCACATAAAAATACAGGATATTCAATTTGAATTTCAAAATAAACAAAAATAATTTTTCTTAGTATTAGTATGTTCCATGACATATTTGACACACTAAAAACTTTGGAAATACTACTAAAAAATGGAAAAGAATAGTGTGTAACAATGGAAAAAATTAAAGAGGAGAGTGTAAGACTTTCTTCTATAGGCTTTTCAGGGAAGACCCCTTTTAAGAGGTGATTATAAGCAGCAGCCTAAAGGGTGAGGAGTTTTCAAGAGGAGAAGTCATGTGCAAAGGCCCAAGGCAGCAAAGGACTCAGTGTTCAATGTGTTTGAGAAACTGAAAAAAGGCTAGTCAGCCTGGTGTAAGCTAGGGTAGAAGAAGATGCAGTGGAAAAGGTAGGCTACAGCTAGATACATCAGTCTTAAAGGCCTAGAGAAGTAAGCATGGTGTTAATCTACCGGCATCATGCATTCCAAAACATCACTATTTTTTCTTGATTAGAAAATAGATATCACAAGTACCTGACCAACTAAGGACCCCTTATGAATTACGGGTGAACAGGGTTTTTTGTTTGTTTGTTTGTTTGTTTTTTAAAGATTTTATTTATTTATTTGACAGAGAGAGATTACAAGTAGGCAGAGAGGCAGGCAGAGAGAGAGAGAGAGGAGGAAGCAGGCTCCCTGCAGAGCAGAGAGCCCGATGCGGGACTCGATCTCAGGACCCTGAGATCATGACCTGAGCCGAAGGCAGCGGCTCAACCCACTGAGCCACCCAGGCGCCCCTGAACAGGGTTTTTAAATCTTATTTATTTATTTATTTATTTATTGAGAGATTGAGAGCACGAGCGAGGGGAGGGGCAGAGGGGGAGGGAGAAAGGATCTGAAGCAGACCCCTCACCAAGCACGGAGCCCAACGCAGGGCTCAATCCCATGACTCCAAGATCGTGACCCAAGTCAAAACCAAGACTTAATTGACAGAGCTACGCAGGCGCCCGTGGGTACATAGGTTTAAAAACATAGCAAATTTGTTTTCCAGATTGTCACAACCCTTCCTGGAAGCATCCATTTGGCAATAAGAAGGGTGTGGCAGACTATTCTATAATGGATATTCTTAAACTTTGGTGCTCATTAAAATCACCTAGGAATCTTTCTAAAAAATCCAGTACCCAGGCCAAACCCTGATCTGATTAATTCAGTATCTCTAAGGCTAAGACCCAGGCATCATTGCTGCTTTTTTTCTTTTGTTTTGTTTTGGTTTTGGTTTTAAGTTCCTTAGGTGTCTCGAATCACTCAGGGAGCTTATTAAAACACCAACTCTGATTCAGGTATAGGATGGGGTCTGAGGTTTTGCATTTCAACTTTTTAAAAAAAGTTGAGGTATAATGGACATATTTCATTAGTTTTAGTTGTACAACAAATGATTCAGTATTTGCATACACTCAAGATGATCACCATGATAAATTTAATTAACATCCATCACCATACATACTTCCAAAAATGTTTTCTTTTTTTTTTTAAAGATTTTTATTTATTTATTTGACAGATCACAAGTAGGCAGAGAGGCAGGTAGAGAGAGAGAGGAGGAAGAAGTCTCCCCACTGAGCAGAGAGCCTGATGCGGGGCTCGATCCCAGGACCCTGGGATCATGACCTAAGCCGAAGGCAGAGACTTTTACCCACTGAGCCACCCAGGTGCCCCTAAAAATTTCTTCTTGTGATGAGAACTTTCAAGATTTACTGTCTTAGCACCTTTCAAATATGTAATACAGTATTGTTAACCATAGTTGTCATGCTATACATTATATACCCATGATTTTTTTATTTTAAAACTGAAGTTTTACTTTTTGACTCCCCTTACCCATTTCATCCCCCCACCATCCCCTCTTTCCTCTGGAAACTATCAATGTGTTCTCTGTATCTGTGAACTTGGCATTTTTGTTTGTTGTTTTATTTTGATTTAATCGAATCATATGGTATTTGTCTTTCTCTGTCAAACTTATTTTACTTAGCATAATGCCTTCAAGGTCTAGCCATATTGCTGCAAATGCAAGATTTCTTTCTTTTTATGGCCAAGTAATATTCCACTGTGTGTGTGTGTGTGTGTGTGTGTGTGTACCACTCTTCTCTATCCATTCATCTATGGGTGGGCACTTAGGTTGTTTCCATATCTTGGTTATTATAAATAATCCTGTAGTAAACATGAAGACACTTATATCTTTTTTGAGTTAGTGTTTCATTTTCTTTGAATAAACACACAGAAGTGGAATTGCTGGATTATATGGTAGAAATAAACCCACACATATATACTCAATTAATCTACCACAAAGGAGGCAAAAATATATAATGTCCCTTCAAGTTCTCTTCAAGAAAGGATGTTGGGAAAATTGGACGGCCACAGGCAAAATGATGAAACCAGGCTACTGTCTTCCACTACACACAAAAATTAACTCAAAATGGAATCAAGTCTTAAATGCAAGACCTAAAGCTATAAAACTCCTAGAAGAAAACATAGGTGGTAAGCTCCTTGATGTTGGTCTTGGCAGTGATTTTTTGGATCCAACTCTAAAAGCAAAGGCAACAAACAAAAACAAAACTAAACAAGTGGAACTACAACAAACTAAAAAGCTTCTGCACGAAAAAGGAAATGATCAACAAAATGAAAAGGCAACCTACTGAGAGAAGATATTTGCAAATCTTATATCCAGTAAGGGGTTAATGTCTAAAATATATAAAGAATTCACACAAGTCAATAGCAAAACAAAAAAACAAAACCCCAAAACCCTAAACAATCCAATTTTTTAAAAAATGTTTTATTTATTTGACAGACAGAGATCACAAGTAGGCAGAGGCAGGCAGAGAGAGAAGGGGAAGCAGGCTTCCCACTGAGCAGAGAGCCCGATGTGGGGCTCCATCCCAGAACCCCTGGATCACAACCTGAACCAAAGGCAGAGGCTTTAACCCACTGAGCCACCCAGATGTCCCAACAATCCAATTTAAAAAAAAATGGGCAGAAGACCTGAATAGACACTTCTCCAAAGAAGACGTGCAGATGGCCAACCGACACATGGAAAGATCCTTAACATCACTCATCATCAGAAAAATGCAAATCATAACCACAGTGAAGTATCCACTCACACCTGTTAGAACGGCTATCATTGAAAAGACAAGAAGTAACAAGTGTTGGTGAGGATGTGGAGGAAAGGGAACCCTCTTGCACCGTTGGTGGAAATGTAAATGATTCAGCCACTATGGGAAGCCATATGGAGGGTCCTCAACAAGTTAAAAATGAGTTTTTGCGTTTCTCACAATGTTCCAGATGCTGCTGCTACTCCTGGCCAACCCACCACACTTGTAGTAACAAGGGCTGATACCCCTTTAGAAGTCCCTGTATATAATCCTGATTTCTCTTTGTTGGTCCCCTTCATTGTGCTCCTCCTAGTCATCTTTCAAAGTTTTATCACCTGCCATTTGGTCTGCAAAGCACATAAGCTGCTACAGAACCCAACATTGCTTCCCATTTTAAAACAGCTCTGAAGCTTTGGGACTTGCATTTGCCAGCAAAGGTCTGCAATCCCTCTCGAAGAGCCGGGTGATCTTATTAAGGGACGATCTGAAGTCTCCTCAGCAACAAATAGTCAGGGTAGCCTCTTTGTTCTCTAAGTCTCCATTCTCCAATGCCTCTGTGTGCATTTGTTTGTCTCAGCACAGTCATGCACGGTGGGTCCATTCGTCTTCCCTTATCACTCTGTCACTGCTGCCGAGCACCCTCGTTCAGCTGCGTGCTACAGCTCCTTGGCTGACAAGATAATTACATTCCAGGGCAGACTGGGAGAAAGACAGGTAGTGCTCAAAAGTTCCGAAGCCGACTACCTAGTCATTGCTGGTGCAGACTTCAAGATCAAGCACCTGATCTAATTAGTACACTCCCTTTGCTGCCTGCCTGACTGTGGAATGCTGACGATTGAAAGCCTGAAGGCAAAGCAGATAGCATGCAACCCAGAGAGACAGACATTCATGCTACCTTGTGCCAGAAACAATTACATATTCTTTTTGGAATCTTGGGTGTCCTAGTAACACAGTCAAGCCTGGGGGTAAACTTTTGCATAATACTGGGAGCCCTGCATTTACCGATAATGAACAAGAGAAACGAGCAGAATAAAATCCCACAAGAATGAAAGACCTCACGGGAAGAAAACCTTCTGATTGCCTTCAGAAGGACTTATTTCAGCAAACCCAGCCCGCCATTAGCTCTGGAAGAAGCATACTGCTCAACAAAGCAAAGCATCACCAGCAAAGAGCTGTTTTCCTTTGACCAGATAAATAGCACAATACATTCCCCCCCACCCCCGACCAAAAAAAAATTTTGCTTCTATGCTTTTGATACTTGCTACATTTCTTTCAAGATGTAGCCTTTCCATTTGAAAGTGATTATAGCCACAAGCCTTTTTCTTCCTTTCTTTTTGCTTCAGGTAAGAAAATGTTCTATATTCTCCAACCCACTATATATCAATACAAAGCCTTATTATCGTAACTTTCTAATAAGCCTCACCCTTGATGGCAGTTGGCATTTGCGCCAGTTCCTGCCATGGCCTGGCAAGGGCCTGCGGGAGCAGAATGAGCACTGGCTTTGGAGTCAAGATCTGTTTCTAACCACTTATTAGCTCTGTGATCCTGCAAGGTACTCACTTCTCCAACCAAAACTAAGGGTTTAAGGGTTAAACAAGTCAAAAGAACCCTAGCAGACTGCAGGGGGTTGACTTGTATCCCCACAAAAGATATGTTAAAGTACTAACCCCTAGTACCTCAGAGTATGGTGTTATTTGGAAACAGGGCAATGCAGATGTCATTAGTTAAGATGTGGTTGTACTTGAGCAGGGTAGATCCTTAATCCAACATGAGTGGTGTGCTTATAAGGAGAGAAGAGGCCCAGAGCTGGAGACCTAGAAAAGAGAAGACTATGTGAGGATGGAGGTGAAAACTCAAGGGAATGCATCTCCAAGCCCAGGACCATCAGGGACTGCCAGCAACCACCAGAAGCTAGGAAGAGGCGAGCACAGATTTCAAAGGAAGCGCACCCTGTTGACACCTTGATCTCGGACTTCTGGCCTCCAGAACCGTGAGATAACAAATTTCTGTTGGGTTAAGCCACCCACTTAGATATAGCAGTCCTGTGGACCTAATACATTCAGTTAATTTAGACTTATTTGTTAACATCTCTCAGGCTCACCGATGACATCACCAGACCAGAACCATCATTGCCAGGCACTTTCTGTCAGTGGCCTGGCTAAGGGATCTGGTTCTAGAGCAGAGCAGAAAATACCAGAGCAGATGAATCCAGCTCTTTCTAAGCTGGATGTCCTCAGGCAAGCGAACTAAATTCTCTGGGCTTCAATATCTTGGCAGTAAAACAGAGATAATGATGGTACCTGAATGAAAGTGCTTGTGGGAAGAATGAAAGAGACGGAACTACCAGGTACCACAAATCTTAGCTCTAGTTCTTCTTTCCCAGATGATGGTGGGCTACAGGTGAGCTCCGGGCACCTTTAGGACAATCCACATTATGGGCTCATTGTACCAGAACAAAGAACTATATGAAACTAAGGACCTAAAGAGCAAGGTTGTCCTGTCCTATGAGTTTCTGTTACTTCCCCAAGGCTGTCCCAGAGTGCCCACAATAACAGATGCTCCAGAATCCCTGGGTTCCTGAGGACGTAGGTGTCCAAAGGCAGGAGGTGCATGGGGAAGGCAGGAGGTGCATGGGGAGGCCAGGAGGCTGGTGAGGACCTCTCCATCTCATTGTGAGGCCCTCTGAATTGGTGAATAGAGATCATGAGGACCTGGTCCTCAAACCAGCTCCTGAGGATGGAGATTCAAAAAGAAGCAGGCTGTGCTGTGAGGGCTGAGGAGTTTTCCAGTGTTTAGTTCCCCTGGGTCCAATCCCCAAGTAGAAGAAATCCAGGGAAGAACTGATTATTCCTTATTAGCCAAACACCTGAAAGATCTAAGACCCTTTAAGAATTACCTGTACTTTCTCTAATGTAGGTGACATCTTGATTACCAAAATCACCCTCTTGACAACAAGAATGAATGCATCTCTATGCACTTGTTTGTCTCAGAGCAATCATACCTCATTGGTTCAGCTCTGTAGTGGTCATACCATGGAGTGGGATTGTAGAGCCATCGACCATATTCTTACTCAACACTGGCAGCTCCTGCCAGTTCTCCAAAGTAGTTGTCCCAGTGTAGATGCCCCCTGAAAAGTACTTGAAAGCATCATCAGTTCTTTTACAGTTTAGATATTCTAGTGGGTGCACACTGGCATCTCATTCTATTTCTCTAATGATTAATGATGTTGAACATTTTTGCCATACTCCTTTGCCACTTGCATATCCGTTTTTTCCCAGATGTCTTTTCCTTGTCGATACGCAGGAGTTGTTTAGATATTCTGGTGCCAAATCAGATGTATGTATTATACATATTTTCTTCTACTCAAAGGTCCCTCTTTACTCTCTTAAAGGCATCTTTTCAGGACAGAAATCCCTATTTTAAGTCCTGTTTATCAATCCTTTCCCTTATATAGGTAGTACTTTTGTGTCCTACTTAAGCCATTTTTGTTATCCTTAAGGCAATGAAATTATCTTCCCTGACTTCTGTAGTAATAAGTCAGAACAGTAAACACTGTTCTGTCTTTTAAGGGTGGTAATCCTGGGAAGCAGCACAAGGGAGGATTCCAGAGGGCTGATTATGCTCTATTTCTTGATCTTGGTGTGATTACTTGCTTGTTTACTTTTTAAATATTCATTGAATACTATTTGTTTACTTTTAAATATTCATTTTGTATAGTTATTACTTGTAGGCTGTGCATGTGTGTTATACTGCCATTAAAGTTTCTGAGAGAGAAAATGGACAAATAGTAGCTACTAATTGAAGATATACAAGGTAATGACTATACATATATATAGTGAGATATTACTGAAAATATTTGTGGACGTACTATATAACATCACAGGTTCTCAATCTCTACAAGCCAAACTTTGACTAAATGTATTTTAGCAAACATTTAGTAATATAGTTTAAGACCAGAAATACTGATGTTGATTAATTATATAATATGGAAAATAAATGGTGCTGAGCATAAAGTCCCTCCATATTAATGAACTTCTGCAGAAAGAGTTAAGCAAGCATAAAGCGTAAAGACAAGCAGTAGCTTGGTTTCGCACGTTCTTTACTAAAATGGCTGCTAGCAGATATATGGGAAGTCAACCTCTCTGCCCTCTGATGAGGGACATATGTAGCATGCTCTGTATAAAATGGTGGCTACTGAGTCTCAGGTGGTGAAGAGTCTTTGAGACCACAGCACAAATGGCACAATGGTAGGACAGAAGGAGTTCAGGAGGGTAACCATCTAAGACAGAAACTCACTCAAGATGTCCAGCAAGGATATAGTTCCCATATTCCCAGTGCATAAACCTGGAGATGAGTGAACCCAACCGGAAGTGCAGTCAAAGCAAGAATGCAGGTCACATCAGAATGTCTCTTCTAGCACCAAAAGCAGCCAAGTATCTGCCAAGGTCCTTAGCCTGAGTTTCTTTGAAGAAAAAGCCAACCAGTAGTCTGCCTGTGGGTAGCTGGAGTGGCAGGTATGCAACTGCCCTCAACAAAGCAGGAGTACACACCTGAGAGTTTGTTCTAGCAACCAGACACCAAGAGGCCCTGACTTTGGAGACATTCCTGAGAGAAGCCCAGAGTGCAGATGTGAATTCAGGCACTTTCCTCTCTATCCTTTGTTGCCTGCCCACTAAATGACCCCCTGTCCTCTTCTTTTTTTTTTTTTTTTTTTTTAATTTTTAAAAAAAATTTTAAAGATTTTATTTATTTATTTAACAGAAAGAGATCACAAGTGGGGGTGGGGGAAGCAGGCTCCCTGCTGAGCAGAGAGCCTGATGCAGGGCTCAATCCCAGTACCCTGGGATCATGACCCAAGCCAAAGGCAGACACTTAACGACTGAGCCATCCAGGCACAGAACCCCCACCCCCTGTCCTCTTCTTATCCTTCTTCCTAGACAAGGAGGAAATTTTTTTTTTTTTTAAAGATTTTATTTATTTATTTGACAGACAGAGATCACAAGTAGGCTGAAAGGGAGGCAGAGAGAGAGAGGGGGAAGCAGGCTTCCTGCTGAGCAGAGAGCCCAATGCGGGACTCGATTCCAGGACCCTGAGATCATGACCTGAGCCGAAGGCAGAGGCCTAACCCTCTGAGCCACTCAGGTGCCCCAAGGAGGAAATTTTTAAGGAGCAAATGCAAACTGTTGGACAAATAGGAAATCTTTTTTTGAGATGGGAGCATAGTAAGCAAATAAATAGGTTTTGATGAAGGAAGTTTAGAAAACTAAGGCAATTGGTAAAAGCCAACTTTGCAAATATGAATGAGAAAAGTAACCTTGGGAACTCCTGGGTGGCATGGTAGCAGGAGAGGGAGAAAAAGCCATAATTAGGATAATCCATGGGCAGATAAGAGGGAATTCAAGCCCAAGAAATTCAAGCCCAAGAGCTGGCATTTTTAATCACTCATAAAACATCATGTTTTTAGAGTTCACCATTTCTAATACCAAGAGTTATCTTTTACAGTCACAGTGCTGTAATTTATCACATCCAGGCATGCAAAATTATCCTTTTTCTAACATTAAACATGTTTAATCAGGACAATTTATAATAGCACTTTAGGGCTTTAACGAAAGAAAGGCATTTGACACATGATATTTACAGTAATCATAATACTACAAGACTTAAAGTATAATTTTTTATAGTGTTAGATCAGGAAACCAAATTGTCCATGTTTTCAGTTAATTATTTGCAATGCTTTTGGGAGGAATCAGCATCCAGAAATTAATTAATAGTTTTCCTCTACACAATTGTCAGAGTTATCACAGGGTACTGCTACTAGCTGCCAATTCCTTTATACCCTTGCTCTAGTAGCAATCAGCAAAGGCGATTAATGCTAAACTACTTGTCCTAATAGCCAAATGGCAAATGTCATACCACATGCAGGTTCATAATTATGCTCTAGGAAGTAGATGGATTTGGCTGTGTTAACTACAAATTAACCCAAAATTTAGAGGCTACTTGAACTAGTGCGTGTGGAAAGTACCCCTTATACCTTGGCCTTGGAGAAACCAGGGCACTTTTCAAGGCTAGCAGTTCTGTGCAAAGCTAAGAGCTGTGACATTCTTTTTCAGGAAGATCCAAACCTTTCTTCATCAAGCTTTAAATTTTCCTTTTGCCTTCACTTTTGGGACCAGTCAAATTTACACACATTCCAGCTCCCCTTGAGTGAGATTCAAGTTCCTATTTAAGTATTCACTGTTAACCACAGGTCTCATGCTTCACGGCCCTTTTGACATGTGTTTATTTGAAAAGGCAAGTCAATGAACCAGTGCCTTCGTCATATTTGACAAGTTCTCCCTGACTCAGGGAAACAGAGTGGGGCCCACCTCCCATGGGCGGTGATGTGGGGCACCGGGTTATGAGAGGAATGTTACCTGGATTACTGTCCGTGACCCCTTCAAAAATGAAACGCAGTGTAAGGGCAGAGTGACAACTGACGCTTGTAAGAGTTCAGATTTCCATCAACTTCAAACTTAAACACAGTCATAGACACTAAAATAAGTGGAATATTACAAAATCCACCAATTAAAAGCACCACCCACTTTTTCCACGTAAGAGTGGTAAAGACCTTGGAGTTACCCCAGGTACCCACCTCTAGCAAGTGCCTGAGCCCTCATAGAACATGTTGGTGTTCTAATGTCACCCTGCCTTCATTTGTTCCTCTCCTTGCCTCCCCTTGACCTGCCCTGTTTACCTAATATCATGATTATAGCTACTAATTACTATTAATTCTAACTTAGTCTTATAGTACATCTTCTAAGCTACTTAAATTTTCTTGGGAATAAGACAAGTTACCATTATGTTTGAATTAGAGAAGGTGCCCTAAATCCTTCACTCAAAACTTATTTCTCTTTCTATGTGACATTTTAAATTTTTAAATTTTTTTTTTTTTTTTAAGATTTTATTCGAGTCCCGCATCGGGCTCTATGTGACATTTTAATAAATTCAGTCATCCGTCTTCACAACACACAGCAACTCAGGAGACCACAGTTGACAAAAAAAAAAAGAGTGATTGTCTCTTCTTGACATAGCACAACATATCAAGCCTACTTAATATGTGTTGAATGCAACAGTAAATGAATGAATGTGAAAATTGGTAGGTGAGTGATATCTTACAGCTTAACAAGGAGAAGATAGAAACCATTTAAAAACAAAGAAAAGAAGCAAAAGCATAGCAGTTGGGGACCACTCGGTATGAATGTGATCTACCCATGGATTGTAGAAGTATTTGATGATTATAGAGCTATGGTTAATATTGATAAGTATGACTGTTGCTTCAAGAAAACAGTCCAAGTATGCTTGGGAATTTAAAAACAGAGATGTGTGCCATATCCTTTCAAAACTTTTCATTTGAAAATAAGTTTTAAAACATAAAACTTAAGGGAGGGGTCATTTTCAGCGGTCTGGAAAATTCCCTTCTTTGCAATGCCTCATTCCCTGGTCCTGCTTGATCCCTGGAGTGTTGCTGAACTAACATGAGTTCTCTGCAGGTGGGAGCATGCAGATGGTTTAGAGATAGGTTCTGACTGACTCCATTGTGCTGAGTGGAGATCAATTCCAGTCAACCCCAGCACCACGGTGACATCCCCAAAAGACTGCTCATTACCATGGGAAAGAGGGCTAACTGCAAGCCTCCAAATAACTCACTCCTTTTCACCATCAAGCGATTGACAATTAAAGACCCCTGGATTGAAAGACTCACAGAGCAACCTGATGGCAGAGAGGGGCCAATGTGGAACTTGGGTTTCCATAACATTACCAAAAAAGAGAAGATAGCTCCTGGTAGCGCACTCAGAATTTTTTGGACAAAAGATGTTCTGCAAATGGAAGACAGTATATAAGTGCTATTATTATTTGAGACTTGACTCCAGTTGTGATACAAATCACAGTTCTAGACTAAGGCAACCACGCACACTTGATGTTCCCAGTGGCAACTCTGGCCAGTCCGTTTCCCACTTGTGCACAGGAAGGAGCAGCAGGCAGGACCACAGTTTCAGGAGAAACACTGGTTTATTACCAGGATCCTGTTTCCCCCAGCCAGTTAAATAGAGGTGACCTCAACCATCAGGCTGAAACCCACACTTACCATTTCTTGATTATAGGGAGAAGATTGACTTATTCTTTTTTGTTTACAGAATTATGCAAAACTCATTCCTGGAGCCACAGTTGGGCTACTTCAAAAGGACTCCGGAAACATTCTCCAGCTGATCATCTCGGCTTATGAAGTATGATATTTTATAGTTGGCTTTTTTTTTTTTTTTTTGCATTTCTGTGGTATTCAAAAACTAAGATGTGTTTTAGGCAGTTAAATGTTCTCGGATTTGTTAGGGGAGGGAGTACTTATCCAAAGAAAATCTCTCTGCATTTATGCAGCCAAAATATCAATTTCGTTCTCCTTATTTGCAGATAGTCTTTCTGAAAGGTGAGGCAGAAAGTAGAAAAATCATAACTTTGATCATAAAGTTGAGGTTAGTTTTGTAATAATAACCAATAGCAAAATTTTAATTTTATTGAAAGGCTCCATGAGCTCTATGATTAAGCTCCCCTCTTCTCTGCTTAGAAAAAAAAAATTCAGTTTAAAACAGCAGTGAGTAACAGAACTATGTGGAGAACTAACTCCACAGGCTTCATAAGACTACCTCATGACTCAAAGAGAAAAAAGGCACCAAAGACTTTGTTGATTCTCTACTTTTGAGAACCAAGGAATTTTTCATTTTTGTGGATATATACATAGAGAGAGAGACATATATACATATGTTTATACACATAGACATATTTTTTTTTGCCTTGACTTGATAAATTAGTACCAGAGGACAGCATTCCTCCCTTAAAATAAAATACATAACTATAGGGTTGCTATTTTCTCTTGCCTTGTCCCTATTTCATAACTTAATTAATCAATGGTAGATGGCCAGTTACCAATTCTTTTTAAAATTTTGTTTCCTAAGTACCATTTCCCTTTTCTGCTTTAACTTACAAAGAAAAAATACATACACGGGCACATAGGCACCTGCACAAAGGTGAAAAGGAAGCTCTAAATTAGAACAGGAATGAAAAAAGTAAATTTTTATAAAGCAGTAAAGCTCCAATAGTTATTCTAAACAGCAGTTACATAATAACAAATAAATAAAATTTTAATTTTGGATGTTTTGAAATTATAAATAAATGACCTACATGCACTATATGCCAATACTTAACATACACTGACCCAGGTGTCCCTAACTAAATATTTCAGAATCATCTGGGAAGCTTTTAAAAATAGGTGTATACAGATTCCGTTCACAGACGTCTTAGGAGAAATTTAAGGAAAAGAAGAGCTACACATTTTGAAAAAATACTCCCCATTGATTTTGACAACATTCCACCAATTTTGAAACTCACCTTACAGGGGAAAAACAAGGTATTTCTTCTCAAACACATTTCCTCAGAGAACAAAATAATAGATGTGTCCATTAAAACGATAGGATGAGGTGGGGTTTTTTGAACTTATAGCCTCAGAAACTTCAGTTTTCTTAGCTCACATCAAAAATTAACTACCACGTTAGCTCATACTTGAAATTCTTCCAGACAGGAAAGCTTGTCAACAAAATACTATAAAAACCATCCTCCCTCTTATGCAGTAATTAAAGTTTTAAGTGTAGAATCAGATAAAATCACACGGCAATCCTCCACTGCATTAGAAGACACTCAATTTTCTTTAACCCAGAACACTCAGAAGCACTGGCCACTAACATCTTCAAAGGATTTCAGCAAATTAGAAAACCATGAACGCCAAAAACATTTCTTCCTCTTGTTTGACAAGCTCCGTCCATGTCCCTGCTGACTCTGTCTCGGTTTCTGTCTCACTTTGTGGTCCCAAATCATCCACATAACTTACAGGTGATAGAATCAGTGCATCAAACATTTAAAGTGCATCTCATGTCCTTATTTTACTATCCAAAAATATAAAGAAGTGTCTATTATTCTTCTACTATATAATCTTGCTCTGGAGTTACTTTATAACGTCATGATTCACTGAATGAAGTATGTGATAGCTCTTGGCACTAGTTCGAAATGTTTTTCTGTTCAGTTATTTTTAAATGTATTCTAAAAGGACATTAAAATTATGGGGACCCAGGGGCACCTGGGTGGCTCCGGCAGTTAAGTGACCAACTCTTGAGTCTCCGCTCAAGTCATGATCTGGCTCCAAGCTGGGATTCTTTCTCTCCTTCTGTCCCTCCCCCTCTACAAAATTTTTAAAAAATAAAAAATAAAAAAAAATATGGGGATCCATCAACTTGATTTCTTTTAAGTCTATAAAAAGATAGAAAGGAAAGAGAATAGATTGAGAGAAAATACTTCTGACTAACTTCTGATGGGGCAGAGGTAGACAATGTTTGTTTATAATTAGTGGCTATGAATTTCAGCTCAGTGTTTTACAATGACATATTGACATTAAAACCCTTAAATACCAGATGTGTATTCATTTGACCATCATTCCCTAATTTTCTTCCTTTCTTAACCATGTAATAAAAGATACTAAAATATCAGTGCTCCCCCTGGCAAGCTCTCCTAGTAGCATTTAAGCTCCAGAAGGGAAGTGACTAGGTTTGTTTTGTTTTGTCTGGCTCATAGTAGATGCTCGGTAAATGAGTGAATGATTGGATGAAATATACATATAAACATTTGTGTCCTTTCTTTGAGAAATTCACACGAAAATATTCCTGGCCAAATCTGCAAGATGATATTCCAATTATATCAGTGTTAAGATTACCCTTATTTTGGTCAGATTACATCACCCACTCTTCCTAATTTCAAATTCACAGACATGAAGGTCTTATCCCTCACTTCTTTTGCTCCTGACTCTTAAAGCCACCATCTCTAACGTTACTCCTGCTTTATCTCCTGATGATTTCAGTTTCAGTATACACATATTCCTTCTTGTACCCTGGCTTCTGTTTCTTGAACTCTTCTTCTAAATTGACCTTGTCCCCCTCTTTTGTCATACCTCAACCTTTGTTGTTGCTAATAGACTCCTCTATAATCTCAGCTTCGTGCAATCCAATCCCTGCCCACCACTTCTTACTTTTTCATCTCACTCCCCTAGTAGTGACTAGGAACTAGTAGAAATACTAGTTCCCCTAGTATTTCTTCCAACCCATCAGGATCTTCAATTAGTTGACCCTACTCTCTCTCTCTCTTTTTATTCAAGTGACCCTACCTTCTCTTTTCAGTTCCTCATCCCCTTGATGTCCTCTTGTGCCTGGGCCCCCAGCTTAAATTCAACCATTACGATCATTCTGTAGAAACACCCTCACCTCCCATGCCCTTTACGGCTCCACTGGGGTTGCTTGGCCAGTCATGGTCCTGGTTAATCCCAACTATCTATTTATCTTGCACAGCTGAACAGGAAGGGAAAAACATACAATCGTGCTTTAAATTCATGATCATGGACCTCAAAAAGACCCTCGATGCTGCCCAGCAATCAAGCTATATATATTTCTCTAGGAGACATCCAAGTGCAGATGTCTGGGAATCAGTTGATATCTTAGTTGGCAATTTAGGAGGATTACCTGGATGCTCCTAAACATACTTCACCAGTAGTTTTCTCCTTCTCAATTCATGGTAATCCCATCCTTCATGTTGCTAGGGCCAAAAAGCTTGTAATGATCTTTGACTCTCCTCTTTCTCTTATCATGAATATTTAATCCATCAGAAAATCATGCTGGTTCTGCCTTCAAAATTGCTTATAATTTGATCCTGACACTGCCTCTACTGCCTTCATCCTGATGGGAGCCACCATTTTTACTCACTTTAATGACTGCAAAAGCCTCCTAAATGCTATTTCTCATTTCCACCTTTGGTTTCCTACAGTCTGTTCAAAAAACAAGCAACAACAACAACAAAACACACACAAATCACACGCACACACTAGACTTTTCCTTTAAAAATATTAAGTAAGGTCATAACACTCTTTTATACATAACCCTAATTGTTTTCTCATTTTATGTAGAATAATTGCCACATTCTTTAAAACCACCTATAAGGACCCTACCAGATCTGTTCTCCTCCACCCATTACCTCTGTGACTTCACCTTCTATTACTCCATCAGAGAACTGATCCAGTAAAACAACTCTAGACTCCTGGCTATTCTGTTTCCAGAGCAAGTCAGACATACTCTGGCCTTAGGGCCTTTGCACTGACTGTACCCTTTTCCTAAACCACTCTTTTGACAGATATCGGCATGCTGATTCCTCACATGTAACCTTCTTACTGGATTCTTACTGAATCCTACTCTAATTAATTTTTTAAAAATCACAGACTATACCCCTACACACACTCTCTTAATCTTCATTATCCCACCCTAATGTTTTACATAGCATTTATCACCTCTTGGCATGCTACATAATTTTCTTATGTATTATATTGTTTCCTCTCTGACTTTTCACACTGGCATATAAACTACAAAAGGTCAGCTATCTTTGTGGGTTTTGCTTCCCAAGCACCTAGGCCAGTGTTTGGCACATCATGGAAGTCAATAAATATTTTCTGGATAAATAAACTTATAATGTAACTAGTTGAAACAGATTTAAAGAGTAAATTTTAGGGCACCTGGGTGGCTCCGTTGGTTGAGCAACTACCTTCGGCTCAGGTCACAACCCCGGACTTCCAGGATCGAGTCCCGCATCGGGCTCCCAGCTCCTTGGGGAGTCTGCTTCTCCCTCTGACCTTCTCCTCTCTCATGCTCTCTCTCACTCATTCTCTCTCAAATAAATAAATAAAATCTTTTAAAAAAAAGTAAATTTTAATGCTAAATTGGCAGAATTTGAAATCTTAAGACATGAAAGAAATAATCTTTATGACTGAGAAATGACACTTCAATCGCTGATCAAGACCATATTTTGGGGACGCCTGGGTGGCGCAGTTGGTTGAACGACTGCCTCCGGCTCAGGGCGTGATCCTGGAGTCCCGGGATCCAGTCCCACATCAGGCTCCCAGCTCCATGGGGAGTCTGCTTCGCTCTCTGACCTTCTCCTCGCTCATTCTCTCTCTCACTGTCTCTCTCTCTCAAATAAATAAAAAAAAAGACCATATTTTGAAAAATCAGCCTTATGTCCACTTACTGAAGGAGTGATGATATGGGGCAAATGTAAAAGCAGAGAAGAAGAATGACTTAGAATTTAGTCAGCAACTTAGAATTTGGAGGAAAATAGGGTCATCTTACTAAGCTGTTGGCAAAATTATAGTTAAGGAAAATCTGAAGCTGAATATGCTTTTAAATTTCGAGGAGGATAGGGACTCAAATCTTAGATGTACTGAAGTATTACTCAACTCATAGTGTTTTACAATTTATTTTTATTGTTTTATTGCTTTCATTTCTCATAAATTTTCCCTCCAAATACAGACTTTTATTTTATAAAAGAAAGAGGAACAGACAAAGTTTACATAATAACACTAGATTTCCCCATAACAAATAAATCTTTCTTCCTTTTTCCCTGACAATCTTCCCCCATGAAAACCTTGCCCTTAGCTCTCCTCTGTCATAACCTAGATATTTCATATCTAGTCCTTTTCTCTTCAATCTATATCATCACATTCACTAACCACCCCAGGTGCCTGATCCCTGTGCCTTAGGCTAGGGTGAATACAACATCCCATCTTTCTTGACTCCAGTCTGCGTAACTCCTCACCTGGAAGTCCGACAGACCGAATGTCTGTCCTGCACACACCTCCCTGACAACTTCCCTGCAGCTGTATTTCCAGCAGATTGGACCCCCACTTTAAAGCTATAGGGAATGATTCCCACAGGTCTAAAGTCATCTCTGCAAACTTCAAGACTCTTTGTTGTATGGTGTCTCCCAGGACAGCAGGAGTCTGGGCTGGATCTAAGCCCCAATTTTCCCCATTATATATCCTCGGGGACTGAGCTTTCTCTCTCCTGGTCCCTTCCCCCAAGACACCATTGTCATCCTGTCCACAGATCCACATCCAACATAGCCATTAAGGACTTCTAATACTTTAGCCTTCACTGACCACTCTTTTCTGAACTGTCCCAAACTTGCATCTGTATGACACAATTTTTTAAACCTAATGGTACATTCATTGACCTGTAAGTTGACTGCTCTACTTGGTGCCATCTTATTTGTTTTTTTCTCATCAAAATGATAATCATCCTGAGGGCAGAAATCCTGTCTTAAACTCATTCTCCAGACCCAACTCTACATTAAATGTACAATGGGTACATAATAAATTCCAATATTGATTTTGAGGAACAGTTTCTCCCACATTTAACATCTCTAAAATTGGGATATGTTTTATGATTAATGGTGTCTTACAAATGCGGGGTAGAAGTCACAATGTAGTATTCATTGACGGCAAATATATGAAATTGGCCCTAGCTCTCTATGTTGTTGTCACCTCAATTTGTTAAGTACACTATTGGTGCTATAGGTGTTGAGCATAATTGCCATTTTCAAATATTTTCAAAAAGATTGCACTATGATTTGATATTGAAATGAAAAGTTGTTGTATATGCAGCAATGTACCAAAACAGAGCAGCAGGGTATAAATTTGATATCAGTGAAGCAAATATTCATTGTCAAAGGAATGACTTTAATTCGGCATTCCTCGCAAAGCAGAATCAGCTGCTTTATGGGACCTAAGAAATGATGATACTTAAAAGTAAAGGAAGCTGTTGTTATATTGTGTTACTGAGATACAAGCAAAAAAAAAAAAAAAAAAAAAAAAAAGCCTCTGGATGCTAAGCAATGCTACTCAGGGCTGGAGAATTTGCCAAATCCCCTGGAATGGGTAAAATAATTTTCAAAGCCATGAATGTCATAATGTCATTGTCATAAAATAATGGTGTATTTTATAATTGATGGCTTCTTAGACTCAATAAAACATGGTGTGTATATGTGCACTATGTGTGCATGTGTGTGCATGTGTGTGTGTGTGTGTGTGTGTGTGTGTGTCTTGCTGGCTATCTTGCTTGATTGATGGTATGGTGAATTTCTTTTAGCCCCGATTTCATTTTATTCATTTGCAGTTTAATGAACAGGATTCACAGATTCCTCTGGTTGTATTTTCTTGTTGTAATTTTAACTCTTTATGTACTAACTAAAGGAACTGAGGTCTGAGGTGGAACTGGAAGTATTAGGAGACACAGAAGGACTCAACCTATCTTTCACAGCCATCTGTAACAATGGGGCCTTCTTCCCACACCAAAAGAAATGCTCTCACATGAAGGTGGGAAACACAGTAAGTATAGGGTCAATAGATTGTCTGAAAAAATATTCAGGTAAGTCAGAAGTTCCCTTGTTGCTCCGAAGATAGATTTTTCCTTTCAAGAATTTCAAAAGCGATTTCAAAAATGTCCTAATGAATGATTTTGGCAAAGCTGATCCCCATGCAACTTTGTTTCTTCCTATGTATTTTGGTGGATGGAAGAAGATAATTGGTATTTTCTTTTCCAGGCTACATTTAACGTGACTGTGAGTATACCAAACTGTGAGAGAAGAAACAGGCACATTATCATAAAGCCTGTGGGGCTGGGGGATGCCCTAGAAATACTTGTCAGTCCGGAATGCAAATGTGACTGTCAGAAAGAAGTGGAGGTGAACAGCTCCAAATGCCACAATGGGAACGGTTCCTTCCAGTGTGGGGTGTGCGCCTGCAACCCTGGCCACATGGGTCCTCACTGTGAGTGTGGGGAGGACACACTGAGCACAGAGTCCTGCAAAGAGGCCCCGGATCACCCCTCCTGCAGTGGAAGAGGCGACTGCTTCTGCGGGCAGTGCATCTGCCACCTGTCTCCCTATGGAAACATTTATGGACCCTTCTGCCAGTGTGATAACTTCTCCTGCGTGAGGCACAAAGGATTGCTCTGTGGAGGTAGGCGTTGTCTAAATCCACCTCACATTGTAAGTGAGCAAGTGTCAAGAAGGGGCTTTACATCCCTTGCACTTTCCACAGTGGTCTGGGCAGAGCAGGTGCTCAATACATACCTGCTGATCAAGGGAGTGGGTTAATCTCTAGACCAAAGGTAAGTGATCTTCACTTGCATTTTCTCTGGCTCTCACAATCTCTTGGGACAAGATCTCTGCCAATTCAACTTACATCTCTATTGTTATTTCCCTCAGAATTTAGAAAGCAAAAAATGGAAACACCTACTCTTTGGTTATTACCCAGACTCCACAAAATTACCTGTAATCTGGATTCCATTATCTTCCAGACTTTTCTCAATCAGACTTCTGGGTATTTTACCCAACTCTTAAATGCTTAAATGCCTATTACTTTGGAAAAATAAAAAGCTAGGCTGCTTAAGGAACATATTGCCAAGGACAAGGGACACAGAAACACTAAATGAACTTTCAGGGCCTTCGTTCATTCCACAAATATTTATTAAATACCTATTATATGACAGATACTAGATTAGGCACTGGGTATAATAAAGATGAAAAAGGATATGTGAAGGCTATGGAAAGTGTAAAAATGAAGCACTGCTTGGAAATTTTTTAAGTTCGAGAACATGTTTACATAGAAAAATACATGATTTAAAATCCTTTGCATATGGAGAATCACTGTAGTTTAAGAATATGTTGCATATACTATGACTGTCATAAAAATCATTCTGATATATATCCATATATTTAAGTATAAGTATAATCGATCTGCATAAGAATTGCAAATGCGTTCATGTGCTTTAAAATGATATAAATTTGCGTTACAACAGGAATATTAACTCACTGCTGAATTTAAGCTCCCAATGTCTCCCTTTTTCACAGTGTGTGAGCAAGCAGCTTTTCAAAACAGAAAGCCATTATCTTTAAAGAAAACTAAGAAAGTTGTGTTTTCAGACCACAGAGTCAGGAACATATAAAAGAGACTGATTTTCAGGAAAAAAAGGCCTGAGAAGAGAAGCCTCAAAGAATTCCGAGCTCTTTGAAAACGCTGTGATGCCCTTAGAAGCGTACCTCCATTTCATTTCTTTGCAGCGGCTCTCCCTACCAACAAGTTCCTCTGAGGTTGCCTTCTTTCTTCTCCCCAGAGAGCGAAAAATTTAGGGTCTGTCTGGATCGAGACACATTTCTCTCCCCTTTCATCAGAGGTCTATTTCCTTATTTAATAGGTGTGTGTCCAAAACCACATCAGTTCTCTTCTCATAAGATGTAGACAGGACATAGCCCAAAGCCAGAGGCTGTCTCCACATCTTGAAATGAATATGCTTGGCAGATTGCCAGATTGCATCTTTAATAAAAAAATCTTTTAATAAAATATGTGCCCAAAACATTCGAAAACATCTTTCAGAAAAAATTCTACCTGTAATCTAATACAATAGGATAGTAGTCCAACCCCCACCTATATTTCACCCTTTAAATCTTAGATCCAAGAAGTCTAGAGCAGTGTAATCGCTGAACTGTGCTCAACAACATAGTTCTTCCGGTTTGTGGATGGTCTTTGACTTTACTTGGTGCCATGTGTGCAAATGGAAATGCACTCAGAAAGGGCTGACTTGGTCTGTGCATTGTAGTTTGGGAGGTCTGATAATAGGGCCTCTCTTTATATCAGAAACATTGATCGCTAGAGACGTTCTATTTAGAAAACAATTATTTCCTCAGTTGGACGCAGAAAACTTCCCAAATGACAATTTCCTTCATATTGAGAGTACTTTACTAATCTCAATTATTACTGTTTTTCAAAAGCTATTTTGAAAATAGCTTACATCACAAAGGATGTCACTGTATTATTAGTAACTTTCTTTTTGAAAATACATAGTGGGGGCACCTGGGTGGCTCAGTTAGTAAAACTTCAGACTCTTGATCTCAGTTCAGGTTTTGATCTCAGTCAGGGTCATGAGTTCAAGCCTTGAGCTGGGCTCCACAATGGACGTAGAGCCTACTCAAAAAAAAAAAAAAAAGGTAAAAAATGGTTTAATAAAAGGAAGTACTATTATTCAAATTCAACAAATAGTTATGGAATACCTACTATGTGCCTGGCATCCTGCTTAGTGCAAGGATAAAATCTGTGCCTGGCCTTGTGGACAGACACTCTGTTGTTTTAACAAAGGCCAGAATATGCTCCCGCTCTCCTTCTCATACAGATCTCACTTCTGCGACAACTAATTTACTCTGCAGCGCACCACTTCTCGGAAGGCCTATCACCACAATGTTCTTTTTCATGTAGCCTCTTTCATCCATCTGTAAATACTCACAGATATAGGGCTCCATTGATTTATTCCTTGCCCAAATTCCATTGGTCTTCTATATTTTGATTTTTAAGAGATGGGAAACAGGCAGATGGCATTACAGAAAATACTTCCTGCCATTATACACTTACAGTTATCAGTCAATGGTATTCCAGAGAGACCC
This sequence comes from Neogale vison, assembly GCF_020171115.1. Taxonomy (NCBI): domain Eukaryota; kingdom Metazoa; phylum Chordata; class Mammalia; order Carnivora; family Mustelidae; genus Neogale; species Neogale vison. Next base: position 57,597,346 of record NC_058093.1, on the reverse strand, counting down.
ATCCCTCTAAAAGAGCCTGACAATTTTTGTCTTGATCTTTGGTTATCATCTTGTTTCTACATGCAGCCATTGTGGAGGTTTTGCTCTTATTTTTGTGGTTGTGGTTATACGAACAGGTACTGCATAACTGCTTCCTTGTGAATATCAGTTAGCAGTGATATGGTGGATGGTTCTGGAATGCCCACAGAAAGAAGGCTCTTGGAAGAGTTTCCTAAATTTCTGCCTTCAATATAGAAATTTATCCCTATCACGAGAATAACTTCCCCTTTATGCTGAGGGAGAGACAAATAATAATTGTATTTTAGAGGATAACTTAGATGGGCTCTGTCTGCAGCAAGTTTCCATGCACTGCCTCCTTCAAGCTGCCTCTGCCCTAGGTTTCTGCAGCTTTGCTCTCCTTGCTCTCCTACCTCTCAGTCTCCCTGGTAAGATCCTTCTCTCTGATCACATTTTTTAAAAGATTTACTTATTTGAGAGAGAGGGTGCACAAGCAAAGGGAGAGGGAGAAGAAAACTGCCCACTGAGCAGGGAGCTCGAAGCAGGACTTGATGCAGGGCCCGAGCCAGCAGTCACCCCGGGGCCCCTCTCTGATCACATTTTAAATGCTGATGCTCTTCAGGGCTTTTCCCCTCTGCTTTCTCTACATGACCGGATCCACAACAGCTTTACCTGCCATCTATCTCTGATGGATCCAAAACCCAAACCTTTCGGTCTTTCTTTTCACACACACACACACACATATATACATCTCTGCCTACTAGGATGTCCCATAGGCCCCTCAGAACTCAGTAGAGCCAAAACTGAACTCGACATCTTTCTTACCCAAAGCTGCTCTTCTTCCTCCGCTTCAGAACAACCTATTTGTTCAACAGTTAAGCTCCGTGCCAGGCACTGGGGATAAACCAGTGAGCGTGGATTGGAGGCTTCCATTCCAGGTCGGTCAAAAGCCGCCCCAGCCACTGAGCACCTCTTTCCTCTCCATTCCCACTGGCACCACGTAGGACCTCAGATCTTCTTGCCTCATTTGCTGCAACAAAACCCCCTCACCAGTTTCCTGTCTCAGTTTGACCCTCTCTACAGATGCCAGGATATTTCTAGGCACACAGCTATTTGTTCAGGTCCCTTCTTAAAATTCCATAACTTTCAGGATAACAGGTCTTTCTTTAGCCCATAAAGCTTTTCATGATGTGATTTCTGGCTTTCTGTTGACCCTTCCAACCCCCACTCCCGCCATCCTGCCGCCCTGCCACAGCTCAGATGCACCTTTGACTCTATCTGTACGAATCCACTGTGGGTATTAAGCGGGTCACACGATTACAGACTTCTGACATTAACCTGTGCTTTTTTTCTTGGTTTAAAATGCATGTAACCCTCCTCTGTCTTCCATCTGTAGCATCCAAATTCAGCTCAAGCATCACCTCCTTTGGAAACATCCCCAAATCTCTGGTCTAATTTGGAAACTCTCCCTCTGTGTGCATAACACTTAATGCACTGGACTGTATTTATTACCGGTAGTATTTATTTGCCTGTCTCCTACTCTAGACTATAAGCTCAGTGACCTTATTTAATTTTGTATCTTCATGCCTAATGCAATCTTTGGCACATGATATATGCTCAATTAAAGTTTCTTAAATAAATGAATTTATTAAGCATTCACTATATGCCTGTAGGACATCTAATTGGTGAACGCAAAACTAGAAGATTTACACATTATCTCATCTGACCACAACTGCTGTAAGATTTTATTCCCTCTATTTGGTAGATGAGGCTTTTATGATCACTCGGCTTAAATGATGTAGAGGGAAGGCATTCCCCAGGTCTGTGCTGCATCTCTATCTTATGGCACCTTAATTAAAAACAAAAAAATTGTAAAAACAATTTAAATACTCACACACACACAAGTTGCTATTATAGGCTTGTAGATTATTTCATTTCATCTGACCATAAATTCTTTTTGATATAACATCAGGTAATCAGATTGGTCTTCAGTTAAGAGACCAGATCAATAAATATACACACTTAGCAAAATTCGTTCCATAAAATATAACTCCTCCTAGCCCCCACACACTCACTTTTTTCTCATTTTTCTCCTTCAGTCTTTCTGAAGTGTTTAAAGGCAAAGGGAAAAGATGTCCCTCCCCACCTCATCTGAAGTGGCCGTGGCCCTAAGCATCGCGGGGTATTTGTTTTGCAGATAACGGCGTGTGTGACTGCGGCGAATGCGTGTGCAGACCCGGCTGGGCGGGTGAGTACTGTAACTGCACCACCAGCACAGAGTCTTGCCTCTCGGAGGACGGGGTGCCCTGCAGTGGGCGAGGAGACTGCGTCTGTGGCAAATGTGTCTGCACGAACCCCGGAGCCTCTGGACAGACCTGTGAGCGTTGTCCCACCTGTGGCGATCCCTGTAACTCTAAACGGTAATATCTCAATTCCCTCCGTGTTGCTTTTGGTGGGTTTGTTCTGGGAGCATCCACCCAAACGCACAAAGCCACCAAGACCCTGTGATCCTCAGTCTGGAGCGTCCATGTCTCCCTTGCCTCTTTCTTTGTCCTCATTATCCAGGACCACAATGTCACATTTCTGCTAGAGGCAATCCTGGGGAAGCTGAGCTGAGGTCCCACACTGATAACATCAGATGGCCTTTCACTTACAATACCTGCCACACAGAAGGAATGCCGCAGAGGGAGACTGATGGCACTCACACTCAGTGCCTTTTCAGGGGAAACAGACAAGCTTCTTCCTTATCTAGAAGTTTAGAGCCTGACCTTGATTCATTCCTCTCTATAGACTCATGGAAGCAAAAAGGCAGAAAGAGGATCATGGATTTCCATTTCTTCCCTCTTCTGTACTGCTCATGCTCTTTGGCACCTGTCTTTGGTTGTCATTCTACACAACTATTGTGTGTTGGGTTTTTTCTTTATACCATATGAACAGCAATGACAACAAAACCCTTTTGTTTTCCAGTAAAACACTATTTCTTTGGTTAGTAGCTAACTTCTCAGTGAAAGTGGGGGCAACATTTCTAGGTCAAGTGAAGCAAGTCTCCAAATAGGCCGTGTTATGACATTGCAGTGTATAATGTGTTATGCAGCAAACATGCTTAAGCAGTTCATAGTTTCATTAACTCTATACCCAACATGGTGACATTTGCATTTCCAGTGTACATAAAGTAAGAAAATCAATATTCACTCAGTGGTTCCTCACCACTCAGGTGTCAAAAGTCCTCTGTCACTGTGTCTGGACATATGCCAAGAGAAGTGTGGGGACATGGTTAGACTTACTTGAATGGAATTAAATGTAAAATGTCCTTTTGGTGTGTTTCTTCCATTATTTATCTATTTAATCTTCTCTGTAAATGTGATTCAATTTAAAATGTGGGTTATAAAATATGAAGTTAACAGTCAAGGTAGTTTAAGTTTGAGGAATCAGGTAATTGCCTTGGTACTTAGGCTAGCTTTGAGATGAGTCCATTCTTCCATTTATTCATTCATACATTCACTTATCAAATGGGTATTAAGTACCTACTATTCACCGGAAATTGTGTTAGGCCAAGGGCATATAGTGATGACTGAAACAGTTACAGTTCCTGCCATCACAGGCGCTAAGAATCTTGCGGGAAAGACAGACATTATTTAAAGCAATTATAACAATATCTGAGCTGACAGTTACAACAAGGGATATAAAGGGTGCTGTGGCCACCTGTATGGCAGGGCTAACACACTAGCTTGGACAGACATCATTGAGATGCATCAAAGGGTAGAAGGTTTTAAGGGTTTCCACAGTGTCTAGCAGCCCCCTGCGAAGCCATTCTAAGTAAATATATAACCTAGATAAATGCAATATACTTGAAATGCAAAGGCAATTCCAGCCAAGACTTCTATCCCCGCTCCCACATAGACTGCTGCTCCTCAACCCTTCCTACAAAGGAACGCAGAGGCTTCCAGGGCAAGAGAACTAACCGGTAAGGGTTAGGGAAGGCTTGCCTAGGGCAGGGCAATTTCGGCTACGATTGGGGGAAGCCTGGGTGAAGCATGGGGTGGGGGGGAATGTTTCCAGTACTTAAAAGAATATGCATTTCCATGGCCTGGGGAAGAGAGGGGCAGGATGATACCTAAGAAAACTTTTGCTGTTTTGGGTTACTCAAAACAGAGTCTGGTTGTGAAGTGATTTTTCAGCACAAGATTAATTCAGAGTCTGAGTTTTACTTTGCTGTATAGACATCATTAGAGAAGCTTAATTCTTACAAGGCTGTTTTCAGAAATACACTTTTCTGTAATTTTCTGTAAGTAGCGATTGTTTATTTAAAAGCCTGCATTAATTGGATCCAAGTTGTAACCTCAGCTGTTGAAAATACTCCTATAAGGCTTGGACTCATTCAAAATAGTTACAGACAAGTGAATCTTTAAAATAGTCATTCATGACATGTATGAAATCTTACAGTTCTTGTTAAAATACAGACCACTTCTGTTAGAAAATTCAAACTTTGTTTAGTCACTGATCATATTTTAGGAGCATAAAACCTTCTCATGAGAACGTAAAATGAATCAAACAATTAAATCAAATACCAAAATAAGTGTATCTTATTGTTGGGATTTTTTTGTTTGTTTGTTTGTTATTAAACCAGTCAGAGGCAATCATTATAAATAAGTGAGGATAGTAGCTATTATCAAGCCTGGCTCACAAAACACTGATTACTAAAGGGAATCAGAATAAGGCAATTTCCTCTTGAACATCACCCAAATATCTTCTGAAAGTAACAAAAGGCAGCGCTCTCTATGAGACACTCCTATAGCACGAATCACAGTAACAGCAGTAAAGCAATACCCCAGCTGCATATCTGTTTTCCACTAACATGAACTGATAAACGCTACTGAATAACGTTCACAGGAGCTGCATTGAATGCTACCTGTCTGCAGATGGCCAGGCCCGAGAAGAATGTGTTGACAAATGCAAACTAGCCGGTGCGACCATCAGTGAAGCAGAAGGTTAGACTTGCCTCTTTTTCTTTACATTGTTCTTGAGAGACAGGAACTCTGTGAAGCTTGTAAAGGACACGTAAAATGAAAGTAGCTTGACCTCATTTGAACCAGGGCACTGGTTTAACATTAGTTTTTAAGATGTAAATGCATCCCATAAGACTAAAAACATGATGGTTTGGGATACAAACAATTTAAAGTCCTAGCGATTCTATTTGACTTCAGCTCTGTTGGCAAGTTCACCTTTGTTTAACAAATGCAATTGTAGAGAACTCCAGAATATATATATATATATACATATATATAATATATACCATTGGTATATATTTTATATATATATATATATATATATATATACACACACCAAGACATATCTCAGGCACAGGGCATTATATACATATATATATATATTATATATATACACACACACACATATATATATATATATGTGTGTGTATAATTATAAGAGAAGAAAAATTCTAAAATAGCTAAATTTTAACCCCTAAATCTGAAATCAGCCTTTATCATCCAATTGCCATATTTCCGGATAGGACAAGGTGAAGTGTCAGATGGGTTTCCAGACAGCAGCCATGAGATACCAGGCAGGTTCTGGTTCATGGACATTTTCCCTCCGCTCCTTTATATGTGCTTTTACTATCAACTTCCACTCTTAACTCCCTGTCGCTCACCCCCCAAATACAAGAAGGGCCTGTGACCTTGAACTGCTAACCAAATTCTGCTCTTGCTTTCTCTCACTTGTCATTTTAAGATTTAATGACTTAAGCTCAGATTCTTTTTAGTGGCAAAATGTCATCTCGAATATTTAAATCGGTTGTATTTTAGCTGGGAAAGCCACTTAAAAAATAATCTGTGAAGAAGATGACTAGCTCCTCCTCAAGGGACAGGCCGCGGGGATTATTTTTCCATCATCCCAACCTCTGCATTCTCGTGTGGCTCAGGTAGAACGGCTGCTCTACACACATGTGACATATCTCAGGCACACGGCAAAATCAAGACAATTTATGACACTCCAAGATATGTACCTTGAAGAAACAGACATGGAATAGAGAAATTAATCCACTTCCAAAGTGGAATAAGTTAGCAGCATTTATATTGTTTTGAAAATTACCTACATTGTTTCAAAATTGAGATTTCTGACTGTGCACAGTTGAATGACCCTGTATGGAGAAGCACGATCAGTGTTCAAAAGACCCCTCGGCTGTGCTTTTTTGGTGACTAAAGATAGATGTCCCAAATAACATAAATTAGGCAAGATGGTGTGTGCCTGACACTAATACTGAAAGCAGGAGGCAGTGAAAGCACCGAGGAAAGTAGCATTTGCGGACTGTCCACATTAGTAACTAGTTCAAAGTCAAAGCATATCCTTGGGCTTCATTTCATGGCCGTTGAGATATTTACCAAGTATTTCTAAGAAATGGCTAAAAATTGCAGAAAATGCCCTGCAAATGACTAGAACTCCATTCACAGGCAGCATGAGAAATTTGATGTGGGGGGTTGGGTAGGGAAAGAGAAGTAAACCTTGGAAACATGGTAAGTATTGAACAGAGAGTTACTATAGTTAAAATACACAGTTTTCTGAGTAGATTATCATAAATGCTTGGATTTGAGAGGGATACTGGGTCTCAAGGGGCATTTAAAATATTTGCATGATTCTTTTTGTGTAACTGAGTAAATTATCTTCAAAATAGGGAAATACAACTATTTCTAACTTAGAAACTGAAAAGGGTAACTGGATTCCTAATATCATTTAAAGCATTAACCTTGCTAAATTTGAGAGAAAAAAATATACTTATAAGTCTATGAATTAAAAGTCATTTTTCCAATGAGGATTTTTATAAGCACTATCTCAAGTTACTCACCCAGCTATGACATTGATCACATCGCCTTGAAATTACCATCACATATTTGGTCTTGCAAAGCGACTCTTATCAGCCCATCCTTCCCCCCAACAAGGACATGGAGAGTAAAGTAAAATAGCATAATTTCATAATCCAAAGACGTTATTCCTCAGCTGTGCTGTGGAGACTTCAGTGAGCATCTCTAAAGACATGGTTTAACTTTACTCATTCCATTTTACTGAAAGTCACTTTTTAATTTGCCCCAAAACTCATGTACTCACATTATTACTCAAAATGTGTTCAATTGAACACTAGTTCTGAAAATGTTAGATGGAAAACAGCACCCATGGTCATATCAGTTTCGGAAATGGGAAGCTCAGCTTTTTGTTTATTTCACGGGACTCCTGAAAAATCATGGATATTACATTACATGTATTTTCAGGAATTTTCAGGAGAGGCATAAGGAAGGATTCCCAAACTTCCTTGACCACAGAATTCTTTTCTTCTCCTTGGGAAGCCATTTCCCATGAGAACTCCTGACGCGTCCCCAGAGCACAGGTCTTAAACGCACAGTTGTTATACTTCTGTTGTTGCATGTACATGGTTTCTGTTTCTGTAGCCTTCCTGGACCTTCCTAGATGCCAGCCTCTTCACCCCACTCTCACATTTCTTCCTTTCCTAAGTATAATTTCATGGACTGCCTGAGATCTTATTTTCATTGTATTATTCTAGGGCAGCACTGCTGGCACTCATCAAGGAGGGTAAAAAAGAAAGGTCCATTCCTTAATGAACAACAAAAGAAAACCTTAGCAGCTAATTATGCAAATCTCAAGCCCAACCTGGACTCTTTCACTGCACATTCAATAATACCATTTTAATACCCAAACATGACAAAACTGGCTAAATCTAGAGTCATAACAGTCATGAAAAGGAGTGGTGAAGTCATTAAAACAAGAAGGGAGTCATGACTCAAAGGTCATATTAACAGTTTCATGAAAACTTAAGTAATCCTGGTGAAGTAAATTAAGCCTCTTTGCACTTCAGTATAGCTATTTAAAATAAAATAAAAAAGCAGGATTAATATTACTGAAAGGAGTGTTATAAACTACCTATGTATTTTCTACCTGAGAATAAAGTGTTCCAGTAAGTAAGCTTGAGAGGAACAGAGTGGGTGTGCTGTCATGGTAGAGAGGGAGAGGGAGGGAGAACATTTCACCAATAAGAAAAGGCATATTCTCCAAGACTTCATGAATCCTAGTTAATTGAGCAGTGTGGTAGAAGGATATGTGGTAAAGGCCATCTAAAAATGACCAAAGTATGATTATATATGCAGTATATCATATATCATATATCATATGATATACACACGAAATAACACAAATATCACTGATCTACTATTGCCCAGAGGTTCCTGAATGTCATAATCCGATCACCTTATTAAAAATACTGTTAACTCACTAAAATACAAGCTCCTGTACATACCACTGCCCTCTCAAATCAGTTACCCAGGAGGGTCCCTGGAATCCTTATTTGAAAAAAATCCCAGGTGATTTAGATAATCATAAACATTTGGGAATGACCAGATGAGAATGATTTAGAATTAGATTTCCTAATAATCCTATGTAAATAGATGCTTCTAGTGAATTCATAAGCAATTTCTTAACTTAAATCTATCATTTGAAATCCTCTCCAAAATGCTAAATGTTTTACTAGTCCCTTTTTTCATAGATAATACAGACATTCTTCTCACAGACCCTGACACACATTTTTTAATCTTATAAATAAAATGCAAAAACAACTCAACATACTTCTTTCTGTGGCTACCACATTGTTGAATGAGAAATAGCATATTATTTACTTTTTCTTTGTTAGAATCAAAGAAACATACAGATTCTGTATGTGTTTTATTAGAACTTTTAAAATTAAAAGTTTTATTAAAACTTTTATATTTAAGCTAATGAGAAAATTATAGGTCTAGCAAGAGTATGTCCAAGATTATCTGGGACAATCCCAGTTTCAATATTTTGACCCACGGTGTCATAAATCACTAATATTGGATCATATGTCAAAATTTTAGGTTAAGAACCAACAGTTGTTCTGTTTACAGGTTCTGAAAAAAGTGTTTCATTGACCAAAAAAAAAAGGTGTAATAGTATCATTACAAAGTCTTCAACTTAGAAGATACAAGAATTTTAAGCAAGTTTTTTTTTTAATTTGGAAAATGCTACATAATTCTGGCGTACGTAACAGAGCACTAAAAATTCTAATAGTATTAACATCTCAGATGGACCATTTTACTATATTTTCAATTTCTGTAGTGACATTCATTTTCTGTCTCTTGAATAAGTCCCATAAAAAAAAAAACATTTCTATTTGAAAAAGATGTGAGGAAAACTGGATTATATTTGTGGGTTGTTGTTTTTTTTTAATTAGCAAAGAGGCTATACCGAATGGTAGGCAAACTGTCAGCTGGGTTCCTTTTAATCTGGGGCTTACTTTCATCCTCCCAGTCCCTGAGGACATAACATTTCAATGTCCATTTTCTGATATTAATTGATATTTACTATTGTGACAATACATGGCCAGCAATCTTGACTGTGGGAAAGGCCCCCTTAGAAGTATCAGTATCAGTTTGGGCTGCGGAGTCTTTTTCTGAAATGTAATCTAGGTTTCCTCCTGGATGCTCTAAGCCAAGGGGAACATACAGCCACCTCATCCCCACAACCAGGGCCATTCTATTCCCAAAACAACTAGGCACACCTGCCTTCAAGTACTTTCACTGTTGAAATCCTGGCCCCCATCAGTTTGATAGGTGCATTTGATGGTCAGTCCTGATTGACCACACCTGGAACTGTTCTTCTGGAACATGAATAGAAACTAAAACTTCAGGTGGTGGGGAAAATCCTGTGTTTTTCTATTCCTATTCTGCAGTGTTGGAGATTCCTATTTGCATATTAAAACTCAACACCAGGGGCGCCTGGATGGCTCAGTGGGTTAAGCCTCTGCCTTCAGCTCAGGTCATGGTCTCAGGGTCCTGGGATCGAGCCTCACATCGGGTTCTCTGCTCAGCAGGGAGTCTGCTTCCCCCTCTGTCTTCCTCTCTGCCTACTTGTGATCTCTGTCTCTCTATCAGGTGAATGAATAAAATCTTAAAATAAATAAATAAAGCCAACTTCCACAGCGCTTGTGGGACCTGCCTACCACCAAAACAAAACAAAACAAAAAAAAACCTCAACACCACTATGCTTTAAAAATAATCTCTTTTGGAATCTCATTTAATCTAATGAATGACTCCTTTATCTGCAGATTTTTCAAAGGATGGTTCTGTTCCCTGTTCTCTGCAAGGAGAAAATGAATGTCTTATTACATTCCTAATAACTACAGATAATGAAGGGAAAAGCATCATTCACAGCATCACTGAGAAAGGTGGGTGGCATGCCTTCCATTGTCAATGGTAAGTGATACTACATAGGAGAGGAGGAAACAACAAGAAATACTTTCCAGGAAGGACATTTCCAGAATTTTCCCAGTGATTTAAATAGACCTGTTGAAAGGTTTGATTTGTTCCGATGTCTCTTCCTTAGCCCACATAACAAGATGTATTTGTACCAGTCATGATCACCTCTAAAGCTGGCTGATGGTTTGTAGAAAGATGCACTGATTAAATCCAATATAAGCATAAGGTATATCTTTAGGAAAGGCTAACAGAAGAGAGCCTAACAGTCTGAAAGAATGAGATTTGCATCAGGCAAACCTTGGCTCAAACCCTGCTCTACCACTTAATGGCTGCTTAACATTCTGGAAGATACTTGCCTCTGAGTCTCTATTTCCTCATCTATAAGATTCTAAGGGTTGACTCAAGGATTAAATAGAATAATATGTATTGCCAGTATGTGCCAGTAATGGGACATCAAGTCAGAAGAGACAGGAAGCAGCAGGTGAGGAAGGAAGGAAGTAATCCATACATAAAAGGACTCTGTGTCTTCTGTGGGTTTTCATCCATACCACCTCATGGAGTTTGCTTGGGGCTTGGGTAGCTCGCAAATAAAAATCTCATCTTCAGCGAAGGTGAGAGAGAAGTTTATATCGGATAGAACAGAAAATTGTGGGAAAGGTACTTCTCTTGAGAAGTTTGAAATTTTAGTGAGTATCAGACTTACCTGGGAAGCTTGATAAAACACTTGCATCCTGTCTATCCTGAGTAAGCAGGTGTGATGTGTGGCCCAGGACTCTGCATTTTTTATTGGCATTTAATTTTTTTATTGAGAGAAAGGGAGAGAGCAAGCACAAATTGGGGGTGGGAAGGAGCAGAGGGAGAGGGAGAAGCAGACTTCCCACTGAGCAGAAAGCCTGCTGCATCCCAGGTCCCCAAGATCACAGCCTGAGCCAAAGGCAGACTCTTAACCAACTGAACCACCCCGGTGCCCCAAGGGCTTGACATTTTAATACTATTCTGCTACAGATGTCTTCAAGACTTCCCTGGCTGTGTTCTTAGATATTCACTGGTGCCTCTTTTCTGTCTTTAATTAATGATGTGTTCCTAAATCCTTCTGGCAGAAATGACAGCTGCATTAAATCAGATCTCTCTAGACCCTGTCAGCAACCTCCTCCTCCTCTCCCCAGAAGCTTGGAGCCTGGTTCTGCCCCAGACAATAGCAGCAAGGGCAGGCTAGCAGGCAGGAGTGTTTCGTTGTGCATGCTTGCTTATCAATGTGCCAACAAAATATTAAGTCCTGAATTTAAAGCCAAGAGTATCAAGCTGCCATCACTAAAGAGTGTAAAAACCAAAGCAAGACTAAAGTAACCAAAACGTTAAGTTCAAGACATTCTAAATCAACCAAGAAAATATGATTAGAAAAATACCACACTGCAGTGTTGAGGGTGAAGGAGACGTAGAAGTCAGCACGATACAAGATACAAGGGGTTGATTGTGATCTTGGCCTTGAAGCTCGGGTGGACAGAGTGCACCTGGAGACTGGATCTTGAAAATCTCATATAAATCAACTTCTTTGAAATGCATACATACAATGCATTGTACAGGCCATTAGTTAAGGAAATTTAAGGTGATTCCTGCTGTACAAGGAAGAGTTACCTAATATAAAAAACCCGCCGCCTCATTACGTGTTTTATAAAGTCAGATTCTTGGAACTACACCCTCCAACCCTCTTTGACAGTGGCAGTCGATTTAGCAAGTTCTCCTGAAATCAAAGCCATTCCTTTTAATATGGATTCCTTTGTAGAACTTTTTTTTTTTTTTAGATTATTTATTTGACACAGAGAGAGAGAGATCGTAAGTAGGCAGAGCGGCAGGGAGAAGCAGGCTCCCTGCGGAGCAGAGAGCCCAATGCGGGGCTTAATCCCAGGACCCTGAGATCATGACCCGAGCTAAAGGCAGAGGCTTAACCCACTGAGCCACCCAGCTGTCCCATGGATTCCACTGGAAAAATGAGTTCCAAACAACAAAAATGAACTAGAACTGTTCTTAATTCAGGGGCTTTTGTATCTGGTTGGTTTGGTTTTATTTTTATTTTTTATTTTTACCTTTATTTGGGTGTGAAAGAGAAAGATGCTTTTAGCCGATAAGGGCCTCCTTGTTACTGAACTGTTGGTCATTTTTTTGTTTGTATGTGTTTGTTTTGGTGCTTCCACACAATCTGAGTGGCACATAAACATGCCATCCTTCTGAAAGCACTCAGACTCTCTGATGACTTTTTATTAGGGCTTTTTATTCTCCCTATGCTTTTGTAGTAGGGGAAAGCGAAAGGAAAATTACCTTCCCAAAGCTTAAGGAGAGTCACCTTATAGCTCCAAGGAGGCTTATCCCTGTTTATAGGTAGGCCCCAAGCTTCCAGGGGCCCTGAAGACAGAGCCTGTCCTAGAATCTGTAGGCCCTTCTCACAGCGCTCAGACCAGAGAATCCCAGGGTAGCCCATCAGACACAAGGATAGGAAGGAGAAAGTGAAGGCTAAGGATTCCCGGGATCCTACAAACAAATTTTAAAAGAAACCAAATCAACAGTCACCATCAGGGTGTGTGTGGCTGTAGGGAGAGCTTTGGCCGTCTTTTTTCTTACACCTGGAAGAATTTTCAGAGGAGAAGGGCCGTATTCCTAAGAGCCACAGTCAAAGAATGACAGCTGGGAGGCTTCCTGGCAGGGATGTGGGTGTGGATGTTATACCCACAGGTCCCAACGTGGAGGTTTCAGGCTCTTGAAGTCTTGAGGATAGGAAAGGAGGAAGACTATAGTTGTTGTAATAATAATAATAATAATAATAATAGTAGCTCTCATTCATTGTGCTCTTACTAATGTCTATATGCCAGGTATCATTCTATGTGCTTTACATGCATTAATTCTTTTAGCACCCTCCATATTACGACCATGTAAAGCAAGTGTTGCTATTATTTCCATTTTACAGATAAGGAAATTGAGGCAAAAAGAAGTTAAAAACTATGTTGGTCTAGCAGTAATTAAGTACCAGAGCCGGCTGGGGAGATCTGGCGGGCTGACTGGGAGTCCATGCTCTTAACTACTGTGCTATACTGCCTCCCACTGGCTGTATGGTCATAATAAATTCCTGGCTCCCGAAAACATGTTGGATCAGCAGCATAGAAATGTTATGCAAACCACATATATAATTTTAAATTTTTCTAGTAATCTCACTAAAAAGTAAGAATCTGGTGATATGGATTTTAGTAATGTCTTATTCAGTCCATTCTATCCAAAATATTGCCATTTAGCATGTAATAAATAAATTATTGAGATGCTTTATTTTTTTCCATACTAAGTCTTCACAATCAATATGTATTTCATACTTAGCACACAACCTAATTCGGAAAAGTCACATTTCTGTGCTCAATAGCCACATGTGAGAGAGCTGGCAGATTGGCAGCTCAGGGACTCAGGACCCGAGAACTAGCTGGCACTGGCCCGGACTCGACAGGCAACATAGCACACAGTGGTGGCCCTCTTCTCCCACCTAGAAATACGTCTTCAGTCTGAGCATCTCAGGAAATACTAAAGAGAGTGTAAACAGTAGACGTTTCTATTGTGTAATACCTGCTCTGGTACTTGGGCCAAAATCTTTTCTTGAGAAATGTAGAATATTTTAATGTGTAATATATTATCAATGTATAAATGTATAATGACTCTAAGTTCTTAAAAATTATCTCTGCCAGACTATGCATGTTCCTCCTTTATTTATTCTTTACCAGGGAGCCCTCCTAATTCACATTCTGGCTGCAGGTTCTTAGCAAGCTTCATCTTGCTTTCCACAAGAACATGCTACACCCCACCCCAGACATTTCGTCTTCAAAGATGTAGCCAGTATATATTCTCACTGACACATGCCTGCCACTTTCTTTGCAGGACTGTTGCTAACCTCTTAAAAGCAGCCATGATTCATTTGCTATGCTGGAAACAGTCTTTGAATCTTTATACTATAGTAACTACTTCATCAGCTCCTTTACTTATTTCTGCATAATCTCCTTACATTTTTTTTTTTTTTTAAATCCAAAGAACTGAAGTGTGTGAGGCCAGGCATCATGCTGTTGTGGGGTCATTAGTCCTGCTCAAAATCAGATCAGTTATAGATCCTTACCTTGAAAGCAGCATGACTAGTCCCGTGTGTATAACTTTCCTTATTAAATATCTAAAGGCAATAAGAGTTAGGATAAACTAAGCATGATTCATTTCCTCCCCAGATACCATAGATTTGCCTCACTACTTGCAGAGGGAGGCAGATATTTAATGATAATTTTTATGTGGGATTTTTTTTTCTCATGAAAGCAAGGGGAGAGCTTAATTATAATGTTTCATTAAGAAATGTATCGTCTCCCAGGAATATTGCAAGAATTATTAGTCATTCTGCTGTCAGTGAGGGAAGGCACTGTATAATTGTGAAATTATATTAATATCATCAATAGAGTCAAAATAACATTTCAGAGAGTGTTCCAGTTGAAAGGACTCTACAGAACATCTAGTTTCCCAAACTTCCCCGAAAATAAGAATTCCTTGGGATACTGGTAATAATAAAAAATATCTGTGGCTCCATCTAAGACCCACTGAATCACAGTCTCTGGGGAGGGATCTAGAAAGCTGTGAGTTTAATAAGCATGAGCACTTGCACGGTCTTATCCTCAGGGAAGTTAAGGGATTGCTGAGGTCCCACACCTTTGTTTGATGGTTGAGGATCCCAGGGCTCAGAGAGATCAGGGGAATTGTTGTATATCAGGCGGCTACTCTACATCAGAGGGCAACTGGACCCACCTCTCCTGACCCCAGTCTAGGAAATTCCCAGGACACCAGAGCACTGATTAACATTAAAACAAAACTAAAAGTCGTCATTGTCGTCTGTCTATTAAAAAAAAAGAAAAAAGAAGCAGCAGCAAGTAGTAAACTTCTTAGGAAGGTGGGTTTTATATAAGTTTGAATATAATCTCCTAGACAGTTCATGTTTCAAGGAAATCCATGAAAAAGTAACATCGTGTGTGTGTGTGTGTGTGTGTGTGTGTGTGAATGAACACACATGTACGCATTTCATTTCGATTCTGTCATGTCCCCAGAAAAGACCATTTTTGTTATTAAACTGCAGTCTTTTTCACGGCCCTTTGTATATACCCTGCATTAATCCTCATTCTTGGATTCTAACTCTTTTTGGGTCATTCAAGTATATATCCATTTGCCTTAAATAACCAAACTCTATCTTTTGTTCTCCTTTGTAGGAATAGGACTTTCCTTCAACAAGTAACTCATTTTTTTTTAATACAGCAAAATGAAACATGTTACTATTTTCCTTCTACCAGAAAAAAATGTGGTTGGAAATTAAATGAGAAATGTTTTCTCTACATCACAAGATTTATTTGACCATCTATCCTTCTTTTTTTTTTTTTTTTTTTTTTTAGTGAAGATTTTTAAGGCTCCATGCTGGGAGTCCCAGGGCTTGAACTTGGGAGGCCCAGGGCTTGGACTTACAGCCCTGGGATCAAGACCTGAGCTAAGAGCAAAAACTGGATGCTCAACCCACTGAGCCACCCAGATACCCCAAGTATACCATCTTCTTAATATAATTTTCTTTGTTTCCACAGACTGTCCAAAGCCCCCAAACATTCCCATGATTATGTTAGGGGTTTCACTGGCTATTCTTCTCATTGGGGTCGTCCTACTGTGCATTTGGAAGCTGCTGGTATCATTTCATGATCGTAAAGAAGTTGCCAAATTTGAAGCAGAACGGTCTAAGGCCAAGTGGCAAACGGTATGTAAACCCTTAGGGGCTATTCCTTGTCCAGGGGAGAAAGTGACTTGTGGAACAGATAGATGTCAGCTTTCTTCCGCTCTAATAGAGAGTGAGAATGTCGTGTTCTTTCCCTACCCCTTTCACTGCATCCCTAACAGCTATGATTTATTTTCTGCTTTGAGGACAAAGGAACCTCCGTCCATTATCTGGGAGCTTGCTAGTGCTCAGAGCAGGCATTTTTCTCAGTGCAGTGGGGATTTCCCCCACTCTGAAGAGTCTCATGAAGCTCCTTATATAGCTGCTTAGGGACATCAAGGAAATACATTTAATCTTCATCACCAAGAGGAGCATTCAGGCTCCATTTGATAAAGCATAGGTGCTGTATCTAAATGCCTCCATAAGTCGGTTGTGTTATAGCCAAAGGAATAATGTTTGTGACTAGCATGGTGGTTCATGCCAATTTCCATAGAGATACTCATTACTTATAATGGGTCACCATTCCAAATTGAGAAGACTTTTTAAATACCATCCAGTTAGTTCCTCTGAATAACAAATTTTAAAGAGCTACCTGAAAAATACCTAACAAGTGTCAACCATTATTTATATGTACTCCATAGATATAATTGATGTTTCTCCTCTTCATAGTAGACAAACACAAAACAGGACTCCAATTTTCTGTGTTTCTTTTCCACAGGACAGATAATTACATTTCTGGAGGGCCATAGAAACAATTTCATGGTTTTAATTTCATCTTTCTGTCTCTAATGGTGTGCCCAGCTCTCTAAAAGCAATTATCTTACATTGCTGATTCTAAATACAGTGATTTCACTGGAGAAAATATAGAAAAACACAATGTTCCTTTGAGTTCATCTGCCCAAATAAATGGATGTTAACACTTTTTTCCTCTAAGTATATAGTGATATCTTCAGTTCTTAAAGCACATAGAATTTCTCTTTTGGATAAATTTGTCTTGATGAGAGACATCTTACACAGTTATTTTGAAGTAACCCCAACATACGGCACAGGGCATTGGACAGTGAAAATTTTCATCTACTTCATCCTCCTGTTAAAAATGCCTTTAGACACACAAGCAAATTCAGCTCATGGATCTTGTTTTGATTCTAATTTGAACAGCCCAACTATAAAAATACATTTCTTGGACAACTCTAGGAAGGATAATATAGACTGGGTATTAGAATGATAGCTAGGAATTATGATTAATTTGATTAGGTAAAATAGTGGCATGATGACTTTGCTAGAAAATATCCATATTTTGGAGTGAAAGGAAATGAAGAGTAGGTTTGCTTTGAAATAATTCAGCCAAAGGAGAACGAAGGATAGTGAAGTGAATGTGGCAAAATCTTAATAATTGTTGAATCTGGTTGAGGAGTCTAGAGAAGTTTGTTATATAGCTTTCCTCTTCTTTTGTGTATGTATGAATTTTTCATAATTAAATAAGACCCTTTAGGAAAGTAAATTTGGACTTGCAATGAGATTATAACTTACCCATACATAACAAGGAAAATGTAACCTGATAGTTTAGTTTGCTGACTTAGAACACAGTATTATGAGGCTAGAGTGTTGGGTCAGTTAACTTCAACCAATCTCCTGGCCATAGATGTTTTTAACTCTCACCAGCTCTCAAGAAAATGCCTGGCAATGGTCAAAAAGGGCAATCAGACAAAAGAATATAGTTAAGTTGGCACAAAGAACCATATGGCAGTAGTTGGTTGAACAATGCCAGCCCTGTGAAGTAGTTTGAGTAATCCCATTTTCAATGTAAGGAAACTGAGGCTCAGAGAAGATAAGAGACTTCCCAAATGATTGGTCCATAGTGGAGCTGAAAACCTAACAGCAGCTTCTTCTAAGCACAATCTTGACCCTCCTAGAAATAATAAGCAGGTGTTCTGCAAACAAGTATTTTGGCAATGATGTGATGTGTATCTAACCAGCACATTTTAATGTTCTCATACAAAGGCATGAATACTGACAAATGATTAATATATTTAAAATAACATTTTAATTAACAGTTAATTTCCCTAAAACATGCATTGTTTTCCCTCAGGATGTAGAACATGACTGAAATTCAAATGCTGAATTTTTACTGTTTCTTCATCTAAATTGGAATTAAAAATAAGCACTAAACAGATAAAAATCATAAATGAAAAATATTATTCCCTTGTTAAATTGAGTTTCTTTGAATAACAAATATTTGATATTCTTGACTACATAATAACTGGGTAATAATTATTCACTTGGATGCAAAAGAGGTTTAATTCAAATAATTCAATTCAAATTTCACTAATACATCCTATTAAAAATGTTATTCAGTACATCTATTTTTGGGGTCCTCAACTTGATTCCATTTTTAATATAAAACCTGTTTCTTCCTGAAGAACTGAACTTGACCGGTCTTCAAACCCCAGGGGACCTCCAGGGTTGGTAGGGATCGTTGGGTCTCCTGACCCATAGGCCTCCATTGGACTCCAAAAGTGACAGAGCTCAGGACAAGAAAGAGCTTTGTTTCTTACCCCTTGAAACATTTCATCATATCTATAAAGAAAGCTTACCTTTTATTATACTTGCAAAAATAACCTCCCCATCCATATTCTTTATGAAAACACAAAGGGAAGATATTTAAATTCATCTTTGAGTAGACATTTTTTCTAGGATGACACATCATTAACTAGAGGCAAAAAAATGTTCAGTCTGACATTTCTTGCAGTCATGGATTGATTTTTGTACTGTACTCAGCGAATCAGGTCTGTATTTGGCAGTTAGGCAATCATTAAGAGAGCTGTGGGTCATGACAGCGAGCTTTCTTATTACCACTTTTTTAAGCTCTAAAAATGTGCCATTGCATTTACAGAATCTACAGCCTAAATTAGCACCCCCGGACTCCTGGGGAAATCAGCCTGGTCACCTCAGATCAGGGGGCACCCGAACCTTGTCTAAAGAGTGAAAGACTTCAGACCCATGGGAAATGGAGACCCAAGCCTGTATCTCAGCTGGAAACCCTCTGTAGAGACGTTTCCACCCACAGGGCACTAGAGGAGACAGTATTAGAGATTGCCATGCTTTTTCCTGCAAACAAAACCTGCTCTGAGCTTCTTCTCCTGAGTTCTGATCACCAGCTGAGGGCAGGAAACACGACTGCCTCCCAGCAATATGTACTTGCTCTTGCTCCCCCACCTTACACTCCTACCACGGCGGCGCCTGCTTCATCCATCGCCCCCTATTACCATGTCCGGGCCCTACAACTAGCTTTGCAAGAGATGCCCCTAAATATTGTAGACTTGAATAAAGTTGCTTCAAGATACAGAATGAAAACTGCACAATCAAAATTAATATTCAACTGAATGTCTACAACATAACATCATGTATTCAGTCAATTACAACTTAAGTCAACTCCTTTATAGTGCATACTTAGTGTGGAATGTGGTGCATTTTAATATGTTTGTTTGTTTGTTTGTTGTTTGAGAGAGAGAAGAGAGACAGCATGAGGAGAGGGGCAGGGCCAGGGGTGGGAAAGAATACCAAGCAGATTCCACACTGAGTACAGAACCATAGGCAGGGCTCCATCTCACAACCCTGAGATCATGACCTGAGCTGCAACCAGGAGTTGGATCCTCAACTGACTGAGCCACCCAGGTGCCATGTCATGTCAAACATATTAAAATGTTTGACATGATACGGGATAGGGCCCTCAAGAGTTCCTGGTCTTATGACGAGCTAAGCTGGCCCTGCTCACAGCCCATTTACTCTTCCAGAGTATTTATTTTCTCTTCCCTAAGGTTCCCCCTTCCTCCCAGACAATGCTCTACTTATCATCCCCAGCCTGCACTTATTTTTGCCATTTTTCCTCTTCAATTGAGTCCTTTATTTTTCCGTAACCAACTTAAACTTAATAGCTTGTAGTCTTTTTTTTTTTTTTTAAGATTTATTTATTTATTTATTTATTTATTTGACAGACAGAGATCACAACCAGGCAGAGGCAGGCAGAGAGAGAGGAAGGGAAACAGGCCCTCCACCAAGCAGAGAGTCCAATGTAGGGCTCGATCCCAGGACCCTGGGACCACAACCCAAGCCGAAGGCAGAGGACTTTACCCACTAAGCCACCCAGGCGCCCTGTATAGCTTGTACTTTTAACCTTAATAAAATCCATACATGATTTTTGTTTCCAAATGAGACTCCACCTGCATTTAAGACCACATCACTCTCCAATTCCAAGTTCTTACGGCAGCAGGACTAAATAAGGACTACAGCGTGCTCAGAATTATCTAGGTTGACTTCAGGAGTAGAAGCAGTATGGTGACTTGGCCTTCACTCATTATTCACCACTAAGGAACCTCTTTTCTGTTTACCCTCATTACTGAGATAGTATCTCTCCCTGAAGGCACAAGAACAAAGGTAACATTTTACTCAGTCAGAGGTCAGGTCACTGGCTCTGGACAACATAGAAGCAGATGCAAGAGTGATTCCTCCTCACAATAAAGACACTGAGGCAGATCCAAAGATGACAAGTGGGGAGATGCCTGTGAATGTTTTTCAATTTTATTCAGTTCTTCCAAGAACTAAGAGAAATGTACTGGGAAAGCAAATACAATTGTGGTTTTTGAAATCTATGTCTAGAGCTTACTGCCATCTCTACAATTCTTGGGTTAAGGTGACCAAATACAAGATTTAGTAATTTGGAAGGTCATTGGTGGTACCCAGACTTCATACACAAGTAGAAATGGGCTTGGGAATGTTGAATGTAAAAGCTCCAGGGAGAGTATCTTTCTAACCCCCTCCAAAACTTAGAGAAGAGGAAATTCCAAATGTGAAGAAGAAGTATAAATCAGAACTAATAAGAAGAAGCAACATTTACTGAGCACTCGATATGTGCCAGGGTCTGTGCTAAAGTATGTTATTTCATGGATGAGGTTGGGCACTTTGGTAATGCCTCCTGTGGGTGAGGACACCACCACTCAGCATTGCTTAAGTGAGGTCATGTGATGGCGCTGGGTTTGAACCCAGGACATCTGACATCCACCCCTGTGTGGTCAACCTTGGAAAGTGGGAGAGAAGAAACTGTACTTTACCCAATGTCTTGAGCCTGCCTGGAGCAATTTAACCAAAGGAGAGAAACTGGAGGATCAAGCTTGGCGTTTCTTTAAACACCCACGGAGACTCAGTCCTGCTTGTCTTGGTGATGGCTCCTAGAAACACATCTACAACCCGAGAAGCACAGCTGAATTGTCCAGAGATTGGCATGAATCCTCTGCACTGCCCCAAAGGCAAAGCCATCTTGCCCAAACTATCTTGGGGCCTGCATGTCTTCCTGAGCCCCAAGTTCCACATGCTAGTGCCTCGTGACTGTGTTTCACACACTGTTATTCTCTAGTAAGCTTATGCCACCAAATTCTTTTACCATCTAGAGCAGGCGTTCACTGTCCTGGGGATCTTTCCTTGCTTCTCCAAGCAACTAGATATTTCTCCTGAATTTTAATCTCATTTTAGCAAGATTATCAGTGCCCTTGTGTGATACCTCCCACCAACAACACATCTCTTAAAGGCAGACACCATGTCATTCACACTTGTATGCTTCTACAAGTTCACTTCTCCCGTTTTTTACTTTTTTTCAATTTATATTTCATTTTGGGGCCACCTACTGATTCATTCTATTCATTCAGTAAATATTGAGTGCTTTCTGTTGGCTAGACACTTCTTTCAATTCTGGTAAAACCACAGTGAACCAAACAGCCAAAGTCTTAGTTTCTATCCGTAAATTAGTGTGTTTTCAAATAGAGTAGTATTTTTATGATACATATAAGGCACTGGCCCTGCATATTAAAAATTTAAATGTAGAAGTATAAATTTTAAAATGCTAAGAGGCCTGGCTAGCTCAATCGGTAGAGCATGAGACTCTTAAAATGCTAAGAGTATGATTGATCAATTTATTCAAATGGCTTCCAAACTTGAGCCTGACTCTCTTCTTCTAGTTCATAATGGACAATGAAATTATTTAAATATATTAAAATCATGTAATAACATACTTTCATTTGAACTTTTTTTTTTTTTTTTTTTAGGGAACCAATCCATTATACAGAGGCTCCACCAGTACCTTTAAAAATGTAACCTATAAACACAGGGAAAAACAAAAGATGGACCTTTCCACAGATGGATAGAACTACTTCATGCATGAAAAAAGTCTGCTTCACTGATATGAAATGTTAATGCACTATTTAATTTTTCTTTTTTTTGTTGCTTCAAAACGAGGTTGGTTTAAGATAATAATAGGTCATTTGGAGATCAGTCATTGTCTGTATGAAGGTTAGAGACTGTGTTGGCAGGTTCAAAATAATCAGGAAGAGAAATATCCTTAGCGAAGGGGTGACTTTGGGGATCATTGAGGAATACTAACTCTGGTGCATTAATGTCTCAAAAAATCATCAAAATGACACAGGGGGGCCTGATTTGCATTTGAAAAATGTTTGAAATTAGAATCTCATTTGTTGCAGGAATATAGCTACCTGAAGTCTTTGTCTCAGCAAAGTCACAAAGTCCATATGCTCACATTAAATAATCACACTTGTGAATTAATTCTAAACTTTTAGTAAGTCTGCCCTTTCCTAAAGGTGGATTCTTCTAAAAATCTATGAAAAATGAGATGCTGACTTTTACTTCAATAGAGAGGATGCAATTCTTCTAATGTCCCAAATGTAATAAGTGTTAATAATTTCTGTGGATTTGCATGTATCCAAAAGTCAGGTACACACACAAATAAATATTTTAGAAGAAGAAATAATTTATAAGTTAAAAAGTAAAAAAAAATTATTAGTAAAAACAAATTAGTTTATTAATTAGATTATTTCTAATTACCTGAAGAAGAAATTTCTACACTCAGTTTCCCTTCTGATCCTGAGTTTTCAAACCACTACTTGTCCCATATTTCTCAATCCATTTTTACTTAGTTTTATAGTCATCTATACCCTGGAGATGTCATATGAAAGTTTTAATTTCTTATTCAAATTTACTTTAAACGGTTAGATAATCAAAAGGAGCTCCAATAATGCAAAATGAACATGGAAGAGAATAACACTTTAATGGCTTTAAAGAAAACACATCAAGAGTACAGTCTCTCATGAGTAACAGGCTTTCTATCCATATTCGTTTCCATTTATATAACCTAACTTGCACATTTCAGCTGCACATGGTGACTATGCATCTTGTACTTACTTTAAAAGTAAGATTTTACTTGCAAATTCCATGTGGATAATTAGGGATCCATAGGTTGATTGAGGATATGGACTCCATAGAATATTATTTCCTATTAGTACTGCTTCACAGAGCATTGTCATCTTATTTGATAAGGAAGCTAAGCCTCAGAGAGTGAGTAGAAAAATTGGTCCAGAATCTAGATCTTCCAGTTCCAAGCTATTTCTTCTCTCCACAGTATGAGGTTAACTCTTTTTCCATGAAATGATGGAAATATTTGGTTAGTTAAGCAATAACTATCATTTGTTTGAAAATGTCCTGAGATGAAAATAACATTCAAACTACTGGAGCAGAGATGAGGTCTTGTACTTTGGTGCAGTGTTTATTATCTTTGAGTAAACTGACTGTGAAATCTTTTACTAAATGAATAGTTCATTATGAATGGAAGTTTCAGATGTACCCACTGAATTGGCAAAATAATCTATGATGTTTCCTCAATTCTACCGTATAGATCTGTACACATCTGACCACTTGGAGTCTTATTTCTTTTCTAGTTTCTAAATAACTCAGGTAAATCAGACACTTGGGGAATACACAGCTACACTAAAAGAATTACTAAACAATCACCTTGGACACCTGAAGGGCAGATGTACCCCCCCGTGTTCCTGACTGAAGCCTGGGGTCTGGGGAAAATCTACAGCAAAAAGATGTTGCAACAGTGATGATGCAACAATGGTATTCACCTCTACATGTGACATTTTTTTATTATTACTAGAATGGGATTCTAGAAAATATGAGTTTCTTTTGTGTGTATATTGGGGAAGGTAGAGAAGAATCTGCTATTTCTCTGAATACTGTTTTGACCCAAGGCTGGACCTTGAAAAGGCCAAAACATTAACAGTAGTACTTCTGTTCACTGAAGAGTTATATTACATGAAGATAAATGTTTTTTTTGTAAGTTGTTTTATTGTATTATGTGTTGACATAAATAAACATGGTAATTTAAACAATGAACCTTAGATGGGTGATAATTCCTTTTATTTACTTGGTACAAAACCCTCTTCTTGGATTTCCAGATCCCTGTGTGACCTACTCTGACTACCTGCTGGTCTCATTCTGGGGCCAAGGAAAAGAATGGAAAGAGGCAGCTACCAAAGGCAGCAGGCAGCAATGAACTGGCTGCAGTTTGCTGCACCGTTACAATACCCACATCACGAGTTTTGTTTTTTGTTTTTTTTTAAAGATGCCTGGACATTATCCTACATTTTGTAAAACCAGTATTAGTGTTATGGGCCGAATTGTGGTCCCTATTCTAAAACTTGTATATGGAAGTCCTAAATCTCAGTACCTCAGAATATGATTGCCTTAGGAGAAAATGTTTTTTAAAAGGCAATTAGGTTAAAATGAGGTCATTAGGTTGGGTCCTAGTCCAACATGATTGGTGTCTTTATAAGAAGAAGAGATTAGGACACAAATGTGCACAAAGGGACAACCATGTAATGACACAGGGAGAGTAAGGCCATCTACAAAGCAAAGAGAAAGGCCTTGGAAGCAATAACCCTGCCAACACCTTAATCTGGGCCTTCTGGCCTCCAGAATTGTGAGAAAATGCATTTCTGTTGTGTGAGCCCTCCACTCTGTGATACTTTGCTATGGCAGCCTGAGCAAACCAATACGGGTACATAGTGCTACTTTTCTGGGCATCCATTTGGTAGATTCCATGGTGCCATGCTCCTTTTCTCAAAACTAAGCAGAGAGAATCCAGGGCTTACACAAAAAGCCAGCCTAGAAGAAGGCCTTTTCTTAGAAAAGCTCTTTCCTTAAAAAAGGGTAGGGAACATCAAGTCAAGAGTACTCATACTCCAGGAGCGCCTGGGTGGCTCAGTGGGTTAAAGCCCACTTGGCTTTAAAGCCCCTTTGGCTCTGGTCGTGATCCCAGGGTCCTGGGATTGAACCCCACATAGGGGGGGGTCTCTGCTCAGCAGGGAGCCTGCTTCCCCCATCCCTCTCTTCCTGCCTCTCTGCCTACTTGTGATCTCTTGTCTATCAAATAAATAAATAAATAAAATCTTATTAAAAAAAAAAAAGTACTTATACTCCAAAACAAACTCTGTGTTGTTGACAAAAGCTGGGGATATCTGGAAATCCAGAAACTGTTCCCATTTTGAATAGCCCTGAGAAAATTACTTTTCACCTTAGTTTTTCCATTTGTAACATGTTGGCCCTGCCTGTATCTTCCAGCATCTATACCATAGTAGATGCTCACTAAATTTGTTCAGGCAGTATTATTGAGTGCTTATTATTATGGATACAGAAATGAACAAAATAAGCAGTTCCTGCACTTTCTGGTAGGAGAAAGTAGAGGACAGTAAACAAATGAATATCCAATATCGGTATGCACATCCCAGATCCACTTGTCCCCACCTGTCCCCCAGGTCTAAGCTGATAGTCACCCCAGCACCAACTCATACAGTTCCCTTAATAGTAAAGCCCCATCTTTCCCCTAATTCCCCAGGGATTGGGGAACCACAGCAACTCCTGTGCCCGAGTCCAGAGTGCCTGCTGGATCTAGGTAATAAAACAGAAGTTTTAAAAGAAGAATGCAAGGTTAAGTCACTCTGAACATTAAGACACTGAGCCTGGGGAAGGAGAGGAAAGAAACAAAAAGTTTTCTTGGGTGGGCTTGGGGGAAAGCCAGGAAAGACTAGAAAATTTGGGAAGTGGGGAGAAAAAGTCTTTGGGGTAGCATTTATGTATGGGCGATGTTGAGAATAAGATATACGGGAATGGGGGTGATCAGCTGTTCATTTTGAAAATACTCATTCTTGTGAGCCTGGGGTTCTCCTGACTAAGGCAGCCTGTGGGGTTTCCCAGCAGGAAGACCCAGCTCCATGGGGGGTTTGGCTGAGAGTCCACATGTTTTAATCTGGTTCATGTTTCCCCTTTAAGACTCTTCAACACAGAACACATCATGCCCTGAAACACCCTGTGAAACCCCCCAAATGGTAAATGGCAACCCCCAAAGCAACCCAGGGTCTTCAGATTTGTTCTCTCCTTCACCTCTCTACACACAGTCCTGTAGGTACTTCTAGTACCAGAGAAAGCTCTCCTACCAATAACGTTCTTTAACCATAGGAGAAAGCTGACCTATCAAAAGAGTAAATTTATTTAAATGTTAGTGACTCATAGCAATTTTTGTCATCTTCATTTCATGGAAATCTACATGAGAAAAAAAAACAACACTCCTTATTCAGAGGGAATGAGAAACAGGGATTGAATGAAATGTGATAAATAGAAATTTTCCCTTCTATTAAATTTTATTTTTTTGCAGCAGACTCAAGTCAGCACAACTGAGAAGCAAGGAACCTTAAGTTCAGGATTTCACAGTGGCTCTTTTAAAGGTCAGTTGGGCTTGGCTACTCTCGTAATAGATGAGCGAAGTTCTGGATGAGGCTCCTGCAGACAGGGGGTGGGGCAGCAGCTTGGGTCAAGGCATTAATTCCTTTGGTTTGTGGACCACCACAGGGTTAAATGCTTGTGTTAAATCTCCCTGTGCCTTGGAGATATCCAAGTGTGAATCAAAACTTCATCCTCTGTTCTCTCCCATTTGGCTGCACAAGCAGCAAAGAGAGAGCAGCAACAGGGCATGTATGCCAGGAGTTTTTGTCCTATAACCTGTCCCGGAGGTAGGCCCTGGGAGAGGCACTGGGCACAGGAGGGCACAGATTGGGCCCAAAGCTGCTTTTCCGTGTCATTAACAAATCTCATGGAGAGTCTAGTTCAGTTTGAAATTTCAGTCTGACCTTCACAATCTCTAGGTGTGTGTTTTATAAGGAAATTTACTGCTTAAATTGTTTTGTTTTTTCAGCTTGAAATGTATTTACATTCACAGTCCTTGCAAAACAGCTAATCCTGCTTCAGGTCAACATCTAAAGATGATACATCATGAAACTCTATTGTTTGTCAATAACTGGGGAGAAAGTGGTTAATTTTTTCATCCTGCGTAGGCTTTGCTATACCTAGTATGTGTGTGTGTGCGTGTCTTATTTTTAAAAACTACCTATTAAACAATTTTTATCTGTTTGTATATCTTGCTATGTATAGGTATATATACACCTATATATATGAACATACATAAATGCAGACACACATATTTCTTATTTTAATAGGTAGATCTTCTTAGATTTATTTGAATCTATTATTTATTTATATCTATTACTACTTAATAGATGTATCTATTGTTTCTTATTTTAACAGATGTGTCTTACTATTATTAAATAGCTTTCATTGTTAATAAAAATTGATAACACATACTGTTCCAAGTGCTTTATATATGCTAACTTATTCAGATGGTATGGTATTATTAGTACCTCCCATTTTACCTTATGGTATGGTATTATTAGTACCTCCCATCATTTAGATGAGGAAATTGAGGCACAGAGATCATAATAGTACAAACACTGCATTGGGATCATAAAAATAAAATAAGTAGACTAGGTGTTATATGTATTTTGCATAGTTTCAGTGTATTAAATGTCTATTTCACTGATTTCAAGAAATTTGTCAGATTTTAGACACTTTTTTACTAAGAAGATGGAATTGGAGAAGAAAAATATATAAGAGAAGATTAAAATCTTTTTCAGCACACAAAGCTATCATTTAATATCCTACTCTTAGATTTAGGCAGTAACAGGATGTGAATATATGTGTCTAACTTTACCTGCTGAGAAGTTCACAGGGAAGAGCTAATAGTCTGATGACACCCCTGTCCTTAACCTGGTTCTATGTTGTATGTTATTGCATATATTGCCCATATTTCCTAGGGTTCTTGTGAGAATTAAATGGAACAACATATTAAAGAATTTGACATATTTGTTTAATAAATGTTCTGTGAATGGTAGTTGTTTTTCACTAACTGAGTTCCTCCAATAATCACCCTCTTAGAAAAAGAGCAGAGTATCCAAGGTTGGGGTTTAGATATGATTGGAAAACTATGACAAGTTTTAAGGAAAAACCATGAAGCACATGAAAAAGAAAAATATAGAAAGTTCTCTGATACCATGAGTTAGAGAACTCAGAATAAGGGCTAAATTATACACAAGAATGATGTTTCTGGGTAAATGTGGTAACAGCTTCTTAAACCAGCCCTTAAGAGGCTGAAGTCTGACCTGTAAGCTCTTGGGGCCAAGGCAGTTCTATTGTGGTGCCCCCTTGGAAAGAGTGGGACACGGAAGAGAGGAGCTGCTTGCAAATGGTGCAAGGAAGATGGGCTCTACTGACCCAGAAGGCAGAGCATCGTGCTGTCTGGTGGGAGTGAATGGCCGCATGGGAGGAGGGACCTGCCAGGGCTGCAGGTTGAGCAGAGACCTAGAGACAGGCAGGAGCCAGGAACAGAGTGCATGATGGGAGACTCGGGTTGGACCTGAAGGCAGGTGCTCCGTCAGCTTACGCAGTGGAATGTGGAGCAGTGTTTTGGGGCTGGGTGTGATACCATGGAGAAGCAGCACTAAGAAGCTGCTTCTTTTTTTTTTTTTTTTTTTTTTTAAAGATTTTATTTATTTATTTGAGAGAGAGACAGTGAGAGAGAGCATGAGCGAGGAGAAGGTCAGAGAGCGAAGCAGACTCCCCATGGAGCTGGGAGCCCGATGTGGGACTCGATCCCAGGACTCCAGGATCACGCCCTGAGCCGAAGGCAGTCGTCCAACCAACTGTGCCACCCAGGCGTCCCAAGAAGCTGCTTCTTAAGGGGCATGTAAGGCACCCCCTGAGGACTTTTTGGATGCCAGAGGTGAGTTTAAATCTCAGAAGGGGTCGCTTAAGTCTTCCAGGTGCCATAGTGAAGAATACAGCCAACAAAATTTAGGTTTAAATGTTAAAAAGACCTGGGGGGCAGGGGGGGGGTCCTGGGTAGCTCAGTCGGTTAGGCATCTGACTCTTGATTTTGTCTCAAGTCATGACTTCACAGTTGTGAGATCAAGCCCTGTGATGGGCGAGGAGCCTGCTTAAGATTCTGTCTCTCCATTTCCCTCTATTCTCACCCCCCTAAAAAAAAATAATAAATGTTGGAAAGACTTATTCATATGTTATGGGTGCTGACACTTAGGTTTGGGACTCAAAGGATAGACATACTTGATATGAAAGTAGATGAAGGAAAAACCACTTAAAGCAACATTTCTTAAATTAACATTTGTGGCCCCTTAGAGGTCATTGTTCAGTTCTAAGAATAATTTCATAATAATTTATTTTAGTTTTTTCCCTAGCCCATCTTCCCAGAGGGACAACCCACAGAACAAACCACAGGCTTTTCTAAGAAACAGAAAGGCACTGGGAAAACCAGGGAAAGGAGTGGGAGAATAATGTAGGTTGTGAGGACATAAAGGCAAAATCAAGAATACTAATGGAAATAATAAGGCCACAACTATTTATGACAAATAACAAACTCAAGTGACAAACACCAGATTTTGTTTTTTAAGGAACTTGAACTAACAAGCCAAGAGCAGTTCAGTTTGGGGCCTAGCCTTTTTTGAAAATAATTGCTCTTACTAACAAACAGGAATTTGCCTGAATAGAAAGTACAAGTCAAAACACAGAAAGATTTAGTAAAAAGACGCACAGGTTTTCTGCAGCTCACATAGATGAGTCACACAATCCCTTCAGGGAATACAATTAAAGACAAAAGACCAGGGAAAATCCAGGAGGCAGGGTATTTCATCACATTATGGGGAGTAGGAGAGTGTACAAAGTATGGCCATGCCATCTGGGTGGCATAAAGTTATGCGTGGCATAACTTTATAAGACACACAGAAAGGAAGTGTGCCATCCCCACAGCTGAAATTAAATCACTCTGGAAATGAAACTAGTAAAAATCCTTACACAGAGATAATTAACCCCTTGTAAAAATAATCCAAGAGACTGTCTTGAAACAGGTGATTCAGGAAGATTTGGATATCCACAAGCAGAAAAAAACCAGATTAGGGCTGGAATGTGATTTCTGTAAAAAAAAAAAAGTCACAAGACGACGGAAGCTATTTTCTACTGTATGGTGTGAGGAAAGATAGTGCTAATGGAGAGCACTGATCTTCATGGAGCCTAGGAAAAGAAAGGTGAAGGAAAGTCCTGGTCATTGTTTTTCTCATACTGCCTAAATGAATAGGAAGCTTTAGACACAGACGTGTCCTCTCCTGGTGGGACAGCTGCTGGAGTGCAGAAACCACTAACCAAGCTTTTTAGTGAGAATGCCTAATGTAGCCTCTTGTCCTTCTAATATCTTTTCTATGAAATTGGGTTAAAACCTCATATCCCAAGGTTAGAATCATTTATAACATAAGAAGGTGGGTCTGAAGTGTTCTCCTCAACTAAAACACAGCTACTTTAGCCTAGAGACTTCAGTAACATATTTCTAAGATTTTGTATTTTAGTTTGGATGCTCAGATTTGATTTGTTTTTTTACACTTACTCATTGGTTCTGGAATATGCTCTAGATAAATACAAAATGCATTCTCACACACATACACACACACACACACACACACACAGCACAAATACTCCTTGGGAAAAAAACAAGCAGAGTCATAAGGCATTGAAAAAATGCCTTATTTCTAGAGTTCCTTATGCTAGTCTTTATTTCCTCCTTTTCCTCATAAAAGTGAGTTTGGGTGTCAAATGCAGATGTGATTAAAAAAAAAAAATCCCTAAAAAATGGATGAGATTTCTGCTTCCAAAAAGTGGAGTAACAGGAAACAGATTTACTCCCCCAACAAAAGCAAACAAACAAAATACATTAAAGAATGGTTTTCAAGACACTGGAAATCAGGCATTAAAGGATACCTGAGACCCAGAGGACAAACAAGGTGAGTTCTACATAGTCCTAGCTTACCTAACTGACAGTTGTAGAACATTCTACCCAACAGCAGCAGAAGCTATTATTATTATTTTTAAATATACATGAAATATTTAGCAAAATAGACCATACTCTAGGCCATATACAAATCTCAATGCATTTAGAAAACCTCAAATCACACCAAGTATGTTCTTTGACTATAATGGAATTTTATTAGAAATCAATAGTAAAAAGATACCTGGTCAATCCCCAAATATTTGGGAACTAAATAATACACTTCTAAGTAACCCATGGGTCAAAGAAGAACTCAAAATGAAAGTTAGAAAGTATTTTAAGCTGAACAAAAGCATAATATATCAGAATATGTGGGATGCCACTAACGCAGTACATAGGGGTAAATTTGTAGCAATAATGCCTATGTTAGAAAATAAGAAAAATCACAAACCAATGATCTCAGCTTCTACTTTAACCAGAAAAAGAAGACAAAAACAAACAAACAAACAAACAAACAAAAAAAAAACCTAAGTGAGCAGAAGAAAAGAAATAATAAAGTGGAAATCAGTGATATAGAATACAAAAAAACAAAAGAGAAAATCAATGACACCCAAAGTTTCCTTAAGATAAATAAAACTGGCAAACTTTTAACAAGATTGACTGGGAAAAGAAAAACAGAAAAAAACAAGTTCTCAATATCAGGAATGACACGTGATATTTCTGTAGAGTCTACAGATAGTAAATGGATAAATAGGGAAACATTATGAACAACTTTATGCCTATAAATTTGAAAACCTGTATGAAATGGGCAAATTCCTTTAAAGACAAAAAAATGGTTAAAAAAGAGATAATCTGAATTTCCCTATATCTGCTATAGAAATTGAAAGCATAATTAAAAACCTTTCTACAATGAGGAGTGCCTGGGTGGCCCAGTTGGTTGAGCACCTGACTCTTGATTTCAGGTCAGGTGATGATCTCAGGGTCGTGAGATCGAGCCTGACTTCAGGCTCCGCATTGGGCCTGGAGCCTGCCTGAGATTTTCTCTTCCCCTTTCCCTCTGCCACTGCCCCCTTAAAAACAAAACAAAACAAAACAAAAAACCTTCCCACAAAGAGAAACCCAAGCCCAGATGGCTCCAGAGATAAATTCTATCAAATGCTTAATTAAAAAATTATTCTTTGAGGCCAGTATTAAGCTAATATCAAAACAAAAGACATTACAAGAAAACTAAAAACCAATATTCTTCATGAACATAGATGGAAAAGTTTTTAAACAAAATATTAGCAAGTCAAATCCAATGCATAAAAGGAAAATATATCATAGCTAAATGGGGTTTATATTCCAGTAATGCAGAGTTCATCTAAAATACAAAAGCAGTGAAATAATTCACCATATAAACAAACTACAAAGAAAATCATGACTATCTCATAAATGCAGCAAAAGTGTTTGACCAAATGCAACAACTATTTTTGATAAAACCTCTCATCAAATTAAAAATAGAAGAGAACCTCTTTAAGCTGATAAAAGACATCTATGAAAACCCTATAGTTAAGAACATACTTAATGGCATAAGACTGAATGTTTTTCACTCAAACCATTTCTATCCAACATATACTTCTAGTACTGGAGGGTCTAGCTAGTGCAATCAGCCAAGAAATAAAATAAAAAGCATTCATATTAAAAAGGAAGAAGTAAAACTGTCTTTATTCATAAACAACACCATTGTCTATGCAGAAAAATTTATGGAACCTATGAATAGCTAGTAGAACTAGTAAGTCGGTTTAGTAAAGTTGCAGGATACAAGATCAATATATTAAAAAATGAAATGTATTTCTATATCTGGCAAAAAATTACAGATTGAAAAATAATTAAATGCTATTTACAATAGCAACAGGGTGCCTGGGTGGATCAGATGGTTAAGTGTCTGCCTTCAGCTAAGGTCATGATCTCAGGGTCCTGGGATCGAGTCCCACATCAGACTCCCTGCTCAGTGGGGAGTCTGCTTCTCCCTCTTCTCTCTGCTTGTGCTCTCTCTCCAATGAATAAATAAAAATTTTTAAAAATTCAATACCACAAAAAATACGAAACACTTAGGGATAAATGTGATGAAAGATGTGAAAGAACTGTACATTATAAACTATAAAACATTGCTGAGAAAAATTAAAGTTCTAAATAAATGGATAAGTATTTCTTATTCATAGATCAGAAGACTCAACATTGTTACGATGTCCATTCTCCCCAAACTGATCTACATATAGAATGCAATCTCAATTTAAATCCTAGCAGGATTTTTGTAGAAGTTAACAAACTATTTTCAAAATTCAAATGAGAATGCAAAAGACCTAGAATAGCCAAAATAACTTTGAAAATGAAGAACAAAATTGGGAGGCTGATAATACTTAATTTCAATACTTATAACATTACCATAATTAAAGCAATATGGGGGTACTAGTACAAATATAAATAATTAACACATGGAACAAAAAAGTCTAGAAATAGACCTATATAGACAACTCATTTTTTATTAAGGTGAAATCACAGGCAATTTAGTAGAGAAAGGATAGTCTGTTCAAAAATGTACTGGAAAGATTGAATATTCATGCATAAAAAAATAAACCTCACAGTATAAACAAATGTTAATTCAAAATGAACCACAGACCTAAAAGTAAAATCTTAAAATATGAAGCATTTAGAAGAAAACCTAGAATATCACTGTGACCTTGGGTTAGGCAAAGATTTCTAGATTTCAAAAGCACAATCCATAAAAAGAGCAAATTGATAAAGTGAACTTTGCCAAAATCCAAAACTTCTGCTCTTCAAAAGACAATGTTAAGAGAAGGAAAAAATAAGCTACTGACTGGAAGAGTAAATTTGCAAATTAGATCTTATAAGAAATTTGTATCCAGAATATATAAAGAACTCACAAAACTCGGTTATAATAAAACATCAATTTTTTTAAATGGACATAAGATTTAAACAGATACTTCACCAAAAAAGATATATGGATGTTAAAAATAAGCACATGAAAAGATTTTCAACATCTTTAGTCATTAGAGAAAAGTAAATTTATTTCTTTTTCTTTTTTGTTGAAGTATAATTGACAAAATTGAATCTATTTAAAGTGTACATGATGTTTTGATATACATATACATTGTGAAATGACAAGTGTAATCAAATTAATTAACATAACCATCACCTCACTATTAGATTTTTTCTTTTCATTTTTTTCCTTTGACAAAAACATTTAAGATCTACTCTTAGCAAATTTCAAATATATAATACATACACTTATTAACTATAGCCGCCATGTTGTGTGAGAAATGCAAATTTAAACTACAATGAAATACTACTATACTCTATTAGAATGGCTAACGATTAAAAGACTGCCATACCAAGTGTTGGCCAGGACATTAGTTTCCTAGGGTTCCTAGAAAAAAGTATTGCAAATTAGGTGGCTTAAACAACAGTAATTTAATGTCTCAGTTGTGAAGGCTAGAAGTCCAAAATCCATGTTGGAAGAGTTGGTTGGCTCCTTCTGAGGTTATAAGGGAGAAATTGTTCCATGCCTCTCTCCTGGGTTGTGGTGGTTTGCTGGAAATCTTTGCCATTTTTTTTTTTAAGCTTTTTTTATTTATTTGACAGAGAGAGAGCACAAACAGGGGGCGCTGCAGTCAGATGCAAGGGAGAACAGACTCCCCGGTGAGGAGGGATGCAGGGCTCCATCCCAGAATCCTGGGATCATGACCCACACTGAAGGTAGATGCTTAACCTACTGAGCCACCTGGGCACCCCAATCTTTGGCATTCTTTGGCTTGTAGATGCATCACCTCAGTCTCTGCTTTCTTCTGCATATAGTGTTTTCCCTGTGTGCGTGTTCTTTCTCTGTACCCTAACGTCCACTTTTCATAAAGACACCGGTCATAATGTCCTCATCTTAACTTGATTGTCTGCAAACACCTTATTTACAAATAAGGTCACATTGGCAAGTACTGAGGGTGGAGAGACTACAATTCAACCCATAAGAAGATATGGAAGGGGAACCTTCATGGCTAGGTGGTTAAGCGTCCCTCATCTCAGGTCATTATCCTAGAGTCCTGGGATCAAGCCCCACATTGGGGTCCCTGCTTGGCAGGAAGCCTGCTTCTTCCTCTCCCACTCTCTCTACTTGTATTCCCTCTCTCACTGTGTCTTTCTCTGTCAAATAAATAAATAAAATCTTAAAAAAGAGAGAGAGAGAGAGAAGGTATGGAAGAACTGAAACTCTCACATACTGCTAATGAGAATGTAAAATGGTACAACCACTCTAGAAAATAATTTGGTAGTTTCTTTAAAAGTTAAACACATAACAACAATATCATCCAGTTATTCTACTTATAGGTATTTACCCAAGAAAAATGAAAAGATATGCCCACACGAGGATTTGTACACAAATGTTCATAGAAACTATTTATATGCTATTTATAATAGCATGAAATTGGAAACAATCCAAATATCCATCAGCAGGCAAATGGATAGATCAATAGGGGTCTGGGATGAAGTGGGATGGCAGAGGGCTTACCAAGGATCACAGTGAAATTTATAGGGATGATAGATACATTCACTATCTTGATTATAATAATGGTTTCATGGGTATACAGATATGTCAAAAATTCTCAATTTGTACATTTTAAATTTGTGCAGTTTTTTTTGTTTTTTTATTTGATCTCAATAAAAATACAGCAAAAGTCCTTTTGTAATTTTGTAACTGTATTCACAGGGAATGTATTTAAACTATTATTTAACCCATCAGTCCTAGTTAGGTTTCAGACCTTATATTAATAAATTGCTTTTTTCTAGTAAAAAAATGCCAATAAAGCCATTATGCTGAAAAAAAAAACTATATATTGATTCATAACCATAATGCAGAAAAAAATTAAGCTATATTCATAGGTTCCTGGTCATTTAGCCACCCATTCCTTCCCCCTTTATAGAAATCCATACATTTAACAATACTGTGATTCCTGTTTCAACCCAGAAAAATAGGTAAGCTATGGAAAAGCCAAGTAGTGTTCCTTGGATGACTCCCAGGAGAACTAGCAATATCAAACAGGTTTGCCAATTTCCTACCATTCTGGTCACTGAACTTTACAGAGTTTCTTCTCAGAGAGCTGCACTGAAGTCTCATATTTAAACCAGTTAAACCTAAGAAAGGTCAGGGAAGCCCTCTATCTACAAGTTTCTTTTCATAGCCCCATGACTATCTCCTCTCTAATCCCAACTATCCTCCTTTTCTATTCTGAGGTTTAGCATTTTAAATTGGCTTAGAAATAAAACTTAATGGCGGGGCCTCTGGGTGACTCAGCTGGTTAAGCATCGGACTTGATTTCAGCTCAGGTCATGATCTCAGGGTTGTGAGATTGAGCCCGTCGTCAGCACAGAGACTGCTTAAGATTCTCCCTCTCCCTTTGCCCCTCCTCACCCCGACTCTCCCTCTCTCTTTCAAATAATTAATTAATTAATTAATTAATCTTAACAATCTCTAACCCTGTGAGTGTACATAAGATTACCATGAACATACCAGAAACTTCTTTGTCCCTGATTCATTAGGATCATTTTCCCTACCTCAGAATGCCTGTCGCTATATTTCTGCAGGCCCAGTTGTACTGGCCTTTGGCTCACATTATTTCTCATCTTACAATAATCCTGTAAGGTCGGTTTTTATTGTCCCACGTATAGAGACGAAACTCAGCAAGATTATGTAATTTGACCAAAGTAACACAGCTAAGAAATAATAGAAGAAGGATTTTTTTTTTTTAGATTTTATTTATTTATTTGACAGACAGAGATGACAAGTAGGCAGAGAGGCAGGCAGAGAGAGAGAGGGGAGGAAGCAGGCTTCCTGTTGAGCAGAGAGCCCGATGCGGGGCTCGATCCCAGGACCCTGAGATCTCGACCTGAGCCAAAGGCAGAGGCTCAACCCACTGAGCCACTCAGGAATCCCTAAAAGAAGGATTTTTTAACCCATCAGTTCTACCCTGTTCTCTATATGCCTCCTTCTCAGACCCTTACATACTCCTTCAAAAGGAGAACACACTCACAGATTCTGTCTAGATTTTTCTGGGGAATCTTTAGATGAAATTAAAAGGTGCAGCAACCCTTCTGTTTTGTTATTGTTTTTATTTAAAAGGAACATTGGTAATTACAAAAACTATCTTATATACATTTCAGAATATTAAATGGAATAAAATATCTAAATTGCCAGAAAATGATTAATAGATGTTA
This sequence comes from Neogale vison, assembly GCF_020171115.1. Lineage (NCBI taxonomy): Eukaryota > Metazoa > Chordata > Mammalia > Carnivora > Mustelidae > Neogale > Neogale vison. The sequence goes on along the minus strand of NC_058093.1, from coordinate 57,559,983 downwards.
AATAAATATAGATCACTCCCCAGCCTCTCCATTCAAGTTCTAGGAAAGGTAGAGCCCAAAGGTTGTCTCTGGTAGACAAACAGAGATACAAAGCTTTGAGAAAGCTCTTCGGTGAACATTCCCTCTGGAGGGTTCTCCTCCTTTGTCTGCAGATGTGTGCCCCTTTGCCTGCTTCCTCTGCATATCCTGTCCAAGGTTACAGGCAAAAGAAGGCAGACGAAAGCATGAGCATGCAGAAACTAGGCTCTGCACTGACAGGGCAGATTTCAAACATCCTGTGAACACCCAATGGAGACAGAGACTCAGCTGAAACACTCACGTGACTGGAGCTTTCTTTCTGGCTAAATACCACACACTGGGAAAGCCGTTAATTGAATTAAATTGATATAAATTGCTGCCTGGATTAAGGTGAAAAACTAGTTCATTAACTCACTCTGAAACTGGCCCTTAACCCAATGGGTTGTCCCTTGTTTTCTCCCCTTAGCATTCCAGCCACTGCTTATGTTGTAAGTTGAAACACCATGGTGTTGCTAAATCACAACATACAGTGATATTTCTAACACATCCAGAAGACGTTAATAAATGGCTGGGGGAAGGCTGCTAAAAATAGATATTAAATGGGTTAGAAAACTTCTGTCTTTGATAAACCAGCATTCCTTTTTATCCACAGTACAGCTTCCTCTTAATGAGATAGCTTATCACATGAGGTTAACAGGCAGCTCAAGGTAAGGTTTAGCAGTAAGTCACTTGAACTCCCTCAGGTGCTCATCCATATATAATGACTACAGTAACATCTACCCCATGATGTGAGTGTTATGGGTATTATCTAACAATTGTAATTACATTTCACGAGGATTCACTATTTGCCAGATTATGAGTGTTTTCCATATGTTATGGAAAATGCCTGTGGCTCCATTTCTGGAGGCTCAGTTGTGCCTGGCACCTAAAATCTAACATAAAGATAACAATAACAACCGCATTTGCTCTCATTCCCAAGCACGTTCCCACAGGCTATGAATGGAGTGGATACTCGTATTATTCCATTTGACAGAAAGGAAACAGAGGCTGGGTGAGGTGCAATGACTTGGCATAGTCACAGAGCAGATTCCCACACAGGCAGAGTGACCACGAGCAAAGCCTGGCACCCAACAAACACCCCATAAAAGACAGCTACTAAGAAGAAAGAAGGATGAGGGTATGGCTTTTCTCTCAATCCAGCAAGAAACCAAATTAATAATCATTCTTTTTTGCCCAAAAATATCTTTTATTTGTTTTAAGTAACAATAATTAATAATAAAAACAACTTTGCTGAGTATTTACTATGTGTCGGCCATTGTTCTTTTTCAGTTTTAACTCATGTAATCTCTGAAGAAGCTAGTGACTAGTTTTATGCTAATTGTGCATAAAGGCACCTCTACTAAAGCACGTAGAAGTCATGCAAGTGACCCATCACACAACTAGTGAGTGATAAAACCAGAATCTGAAACTAAGAGTCTGACCCCAGATTCCCCACTCCATACTTCCACTTGCCCCTCTGTGATCTGACACCGAGTCCTGTGTGACCCCACCACCAGCATCAACCTTTCTCCTGTCAAAATCTTCAACTCCCTTGTATGTAACATCTCAATTGGGTAACACCATTTAAGATGAAGCCCAGTGGCCCCATTCTCCCTGCATGTACCTGGGCTATTGAGCATTATTAAGAAAATACATAATCCAGTATAAATTCATGGTCCTTGACCACATCTGTGTCCCTGGTAATGCTCAGATTTCCCACTACATAGTCGCAGCAGCTATCTCTGTGAGCACAGAACTAGCCTCACCTCCTTTCTTTGACTCCAGCTCTATCCTCATTCCCAGAATATGAATTTCCCTGGTACTTCACAGAGAAACTAGAACCTAGTGGATGAGAGGACTCTCTACCCTCAGCGTTCAGACTTAACCTGGGTCTACAACCAGTATTTTCTTCATTCCTGCTGTAAAGGGAGGCATTGCTTTCCCTTCCAAAGTGAATCCTTTTACTTTTTGCTCCAGAAACTTCTGCCTGCTCAGGGACCTCACTCTGACATTTCCAGTAGTAGATACCTTTGACTTCTCCCTCTCTATTGGATCCTTCCCATCAGCATTCAGACATGCTCAAGTCTCTGACCTAAAAACTAACAAAATGGTAATAACAACTGCGTATGTTCTCACCCCCAAGCATGTACCCACAGCCCATTAAACTATTTCTCCTTCTCCCAGTAACCATGAACTGCTTGAAAAAACTGTTTACAAAGATGGGATCGGGAGGGAGACAAACCATAAGAGACTCTTAATCTCCCGAAACAAACTGAGGGTTTTGGGGGGTGGGTAGGGATAGGGTGGCTGGGGAGAGTATGTGCTATGGTGAGTGCTGTGAAAGGTGTAAGCCTGATGATTTACAGACCCATACTCCTGGGGCAAATAACACATTATATGTTAATTTTAAAAATAATTTTAAAAATTTAAATTAATTAATTAATATTTTTAAAAGAAAGAAAGAAAGAACTGTTTATACTGGGTGGCTCTGCTCCAAGTCACCCCCAACCACTAAGGCATCTTGTGGCATCACTCACTAGAAGCACTCTCCTTAAGGTCCTAACTTAACTCCCTGTCCCTAAATCCAGTGCATATTTCTGCCCTGATTCATTTGACCTCTCCAGAGTATATGAAACTGCTGATGGCTCTCTCCTTGAAACACTCCTCTCCAGCTTCTAGACACCTAAGCCCTTGTCAGTCTGCTTCTGTAGCTGTCCTTTAAATGCTCTTGTTCCCTCTGATTCTTTTCAGGCGTCTTCTCTTCTCTCTTAATCTACAACAGTCACATCTGTTCCCATGGCTTTAATGATCAATAACAGATGACCTCCAAATTTATGTTCCCATCCTGTTCCTGATTTTAAAACACATATATGAAACTGTCCCATGGATATTTCCACCTGGATGTCCCATAAATCTCTCCAAATACCACATACTGAAATCCTACTCCTTCCCCAAACTTGTTTCTCAGTGGATGAGGCCACTAGATTGGCCATGCCACAAAAGAGATCATCATTCTTGTTAATTCCTCTCTCTATCTAATACACCTGATCTTGTTGAGTCTTCCTCTTAAACATCTTGCAACATGTGTTCACTTCTCCCAGTCTGCTGCTGTCTCCTTTCTAGTCCAATCATGAGCCATCTCTTTGTCCAGACTCCTGCAGCAGTCTCCTCAGCCTCATAAAACACTCATGTCTAATCCATTCTCCATTCTACAGCAGGAATGTTCTCTCTAAAATGTAACACATAAATCTGGTTACAGTGAAACCCCATAATGGTTTCCTACTGGCTTTAGCATGAATGTTTTCAATGTGATTTTGGACCTAGCCTCAGCTTTGCTATTTAGCTTCAGTGTTTCCAGAACCTCCCACCTCAATACCCAATCTCTCTACTACAAAATTTCCTCAGGTACTTTATGTCAACTCTCACCTCTATTCCTTCTGTCTAGAACATAGCTCAGCTAATTCTCTCACATTTCCATTCCCATCTCTAGGCAACTGCTATTCTGCTTTTGGTCACCATGGATTGGTTTACATTTTCCAAAATTTTAATGACTGATGTCCTTATAAGAAGTCCCTATGAAGACACAGAGAGATATACAGGGAAGGAGGCAATGGGATAATGGAGGTAGATTTTTCAGTGATGCAGCTACAAGCCAGGCATGACAAGGATTACCAGCAGCCACCAGAAAGAAGGATGGAAGAGATTCTCCTTCAGAGCTTCAAGAAACAACCAAACTTGCCAACACCTTGATTTTGGACTTCCAGTCTAAAAAACTCTGAAAGAGGGGTGCGTAGGTAGCTCAGTCGGTTGAGTACCCAACTCTTGACTCCAGCTCCTGTCTCAGGATTCAGCGGGGAGTCTGCTGGAGATACTCTCTCTTCCTCTCCCTCTGTCTCTCCTCCACCTCTCTCTCTCTCGGTCTCTCAACTAAATAAAACTTTAAAAAATAAAAATTTTAAAAATTTAAAAATGTGAGAGAATAATTCCTGTTGTTTTAAGCCACCCAGTTGTACTTGTTACAGCAGCTCTAGGAAACTAAGTACCTACATGTTTTTTAACTTTTCAAGACTGACAGAGTGTTTTCCATAGTGATCACACCATTGTACACTCCTATCAGCAACGTGTAAGAGTTCCAGTTTCTCCTCAACTTTGCTGACACTTAATATAGTCAGCCTTTTCAATTTTAACCACTCAAGAGGTGTAGAGTAGTATACATTTGTGGTATAATTTGCATTTTCTTAATGCCTAATGGTCTTGAAAATAATTTCATACATTTATTTCCCATCTGAATATCTTCTTGGGTGAAATGTCTGTTCAAATCTTTTGCCTATTTGTTCCTTGGATTATTTTCTTATTATTGAGTTTGAAGATTCTTTACATGGTCTAGATACAATTTCTTTATATGATTTGTAAACATTTTGTCCCAGTTGGTGGTTTTCATTTTCATTTTTTAACTGTACCTTTTGAGGTCAGCTAAGTATTCAAGGAGCCAGTTCAGATGCCTCTCTTTCTTAGAAACCTTCTCAGAGCTTTAAGCCTTGATGAGTGGCCCTTCTAAGTACTTGTCAAGTTTCAGGTACATCCTCATATCATGATATGCATTGTATCCTATTATAATTGTTTGGCTACCTATTTGTTTTTTCTCCTAGAATCTAAGGTTCATGACCATGGGCAAGGACTCATTATGCCCTATTCTTTGTTGACAGAAGGTGCTTGCATTGGATAACTTTTCTCAACTCTCCAGAATCTCTGTCCATAGTTCTCTACCTTGCTCTGTGCTCTGCGAAGCTGACCTCTGTTGGCCCCTTGTCCACTGACTTCTGGGTTTGTCTGATGGGAAAAGAACAGAGTGTGGGGGAGAAGATAGAGCAGACTAGTCTCCTAGCGTCCTCTCTGACAAACCTTAGTTTGGTAGTAGTTGCTGTCCTGTGCCATTGGGTGTTCCCTGCCTCACGGGTATAGCTCTCACAAGGATCCTGTGAATACTCCCTGCCCTTGTTCTTTTAATCCCAGGTGTAGCAATAACAGCTTCCATAACTTGCTAGAAACGAGGTCTTCACCATCCTGTTTCGTCTTTTTCACACTGCCCACACTTCATAGTTCTTTCATTAGATCTTCACTATAAATCCGAGTCTCCCCATTTCTTGCTGAGACCCTGATTCCCTGATTTCCTGCTCAAAAATACTGGTTAATTTTGACCCTCACCATAACCCATACCTTAAGTGAATTTTAAATCCCTGAATTTTCTCCACTGTTTTCATTCAACATAATTCAGGTTCTAACGTTTTTCTCAAGTTTCAAATGACTCCTTTGAACCTCATTCCCACCTCCCTTCATTCACTCATTCATTGAGCAGAAACTTTTTGACAACTGACTAATGACCAGGAACTATGCTGCCCTGCAGAATCACAGAGAAGGAAAATATAGTCAGTCCCCCAAAGAACTCACATTCAAGTGAGAGATATAATCAAATAACTAAGTCTAACTCAAAGTGGTACTTTGAGCAATGGAGAGATATGCAAAGGCCCGAAGGCACAGAGCTCTAGCCACCCCATTCCTGGCTGGAGTCAGAAGACAACAATACAACAGGACCCACCTTCCCACAAATGAACACCCTCTCAGGATGCCAGACTCTGTGCTAAGCACTGCACATACTTATTTAATACAGCAACACTATACAGCAAAAGCAAATGTTACCATCTGCATTTTACACAGAAGGAAACTGAGGCCAAAGGAGGCTAAGTAACCTGCTGGTAGGTGACAGAGCCCCTCTTTTAACCATTATGTATCCTGTATCATAAATGTAACACACACACACACAAGACTGAGGTAGGGGGAAAAATAATTTTCCCCAAGGCTAAAAGAGCTCTTTGCCATGGATGTTCACCTCAAAGCCACAATACTTCAGGAAGAGATGAAAAACTAGCTCTTTTCTGAGTCTTCTAATTGTTGAATAGGAAATGTGGTGTCAGGAGGCCAGGAAGCTGTCATCACCATTCTTCATTACACTAATTGCTCTTAGATGAAATATGGTTTGTTTCCCCTTTTACTCCTGCTCATATTCATAGCTCTGCTACTTTGGAATATTCTCTCTTTGGGTCAAGGAAGGCTTTCTCCTTTTTTCATTATACAGAGGGTACAACTGAAGCCCAGGGCAGGTGACAGTCTCACCTGGATCCCACAGCCAGTGGGTAACCCAATGTTCCATTGACTAACTTCATTGGCCAGGACGCCCCAATAGCTGCCCTTTGCCCCAGTCAGGCCCATCTACTCACAGTTGCTTATACAAGCATTTCTCATTAAAACTGCTGTGGTTTTTTGTTTTTTTTTTTTTCTCACAGCTTCTTCCCGTCCCAACACAGCCTCTTCCTCTGACCTTTCTGAATACATCTAACCCTGTATAATCATTCTGGCTCCTCCTGACCTCTCTCCCTTTTTACTCTCCCTGCACTCTCCTTCACCAAAGATTGGCAACACTATTACACTTTGCTACCTGGTTATGCATGTGGATTGCACTTGACAGCTGTAACTGATGCCAGCCCACTCAGACCTGAATCACCTACTTTGAATGTATTCCCATAGCACACAATGTTCTTCTGAGGTCACAGGAGAAATACTTCGTGATTAAAGTCTCTACAGTAAGTATGATAATGGCATCCCTTTTCTGCATGTTTTCAGGCAGAGATGCTAACTTCTACGTCTAATGATGTGCTATTAACTCAGTACCCATACTGGAAAGTCTCACATACTCTCAGCCTCATCTCTTATTCCAGCTGCCTCTGTAGTAGCCAGCCCTGCACAGGCTGCCCTAGCTTCCTTCTGGGGCAATCTGACAGCACCTCACCTCTAGTCATGCCATACTTCTGTTGCTGTCTTCCCCTGGGCCTCTGAGATGCCAAGGCATAGGACCACGCTTAAAGCTCACCATTCCGTAAGAAATGTGCAGAGATAATAACGCTAGAATCAGCTTGCCCAGCAGGAATGGTAAACCTATAGGTAAATGCTTTCCTCTTTTCCTCAGGACAGACAGTTCTGAGGCCTTCGGAGGCTCCTGAAGGACTGAACACATGTTGCTACTGCAGTGGCCAAAGCAGTGGCTTTCCCTTCTTCCCTATTTCACTCTGGTCTTCAATCCCATTTCCCGCCAGGGATCTCATCCTAGGTTATGCTTTCTGGGGAACCAGGTTAAAATAGTGCATTTACTTGGTTGAGCTGCCATAAGAATATACCATACCTTGGGTGGTTTAAACAAGAGAAATTCATTTCTCACAGTTCTGGAGGCTATAAAGTCCAAGATCAAGGTGCAAAGTTCAAGTTTCTTTCTTTTTTTTTTTTTTAAAGTTCTAGTTTCTGATGAGGGTTCTCTTCTTGGCCCTCATATGGTCAGTCACCTTCTTGCTGTGTCCTCATGTGGCCACTGATCCTATCTAGGACCCTACCTTTAAGACTCCATTAAATGTAATTAACTCTTAAAAGCCCTATCTCCGAATACAATCATGAAATTTAGAGGTTTGGGGCTTCAACATATGAACTGGGGGAGGAGGATGTAATTCAGTCTAGGGCAGACACTGTTAACTCAGAAATGTCGGTTTGATCTTAGCCAATAAGCATCCGAGAAAGATCCTTCGAGATCCCTCCTCCTCCTCCTCCTCCTTCTTCTTCTTCTTCTTCAAGCTTTCAAGCTCCCTTCCCCCCCTCATGTCTTAATGACTATTTAGGAAAGGTCTTATGTTAGCTTGTTCTCGTGAATATTAAATGTTTCTAGTGTTCTGCTGGTGATTTGGGGGAAAGTGGAAGGGAGACAAACCATGAGAGACTGTGGACTCTGAGAAAAAAACTGAGGGTTTTGGAGGGGAGTGGGGGCGGTAAGCCTGGTGATGGGTATTATGGAGGGCACATATTACATGGAACACTGGGTGTGGTGCATAAACAATGAATGCTGGATCACTGAAAAGGTATAAAATAAAATAAAAAGAGGGGGAAAAGACTACAGTTAGAAGAACTATGTTCTAGTCTTTTCCTACTTAACTAGTTTAGGGAGTAAGGTTTACTAGACCTAGAGCAAATGATTTTGCCTTTCCCCACCGCTCTTCTCAGCTATTAAGTGGGATAACAGCTATAATGTGGGTTAACCCAGCTATTTTGCTGGGTTAGGGGATCCCAGGAGATGGAAAGTGGGGAGACGGCATTTAAAAAAGAAAAGGAGCTCAACTAATGGAAGAACGTTGGGGTACTTTGAGGGAGGATCCTGGTGCACCCCCACGAATCTCCATGGTCCACCTTCCAGAGGAGGGGAGCTGCAGAGTACTCCCAAAGCGCCTGGGTTCAGAGAGTAGCTTGGTTTACACTAAACTGCTTGCTGCCAGCCCTGCAGTGTTTACCAGAATCCGGGTGGTTTGCGAACCCAGATGTCAGACTTCTGTCCCAGAGATTCTCAACTTGCTCACCCCCAACTCCTGTCGGCCTCCCCCAGGAAGGAGAGAGGGGACAGGAAGCGGGAGGAGCTTGCAACGGGCAACTCCTCTCACCCCTCCCCTCCTTTCTCCCCACCCCAAAGGCAGGAATTTCTGGGACGGGCTGATGGTCCACCGCCTCTTCCTCCTCCTTCTCCCAGCTGGAGTGAGTAGGGCTGGGAAAAAACTCCGCAACTTCCCTGTCTCCAGCCAGAGCCCCGAGTGTCCGCACACTGTGGCGACAGGGACGACAGAGTGGGCCTCCGGGAGGCTGGGGTGGCGAGTTCCCGGGAGGCGTGGATCCCCGAGCGGGCTGCGGTCCCGCCTCCGGCGCCGCGGCCCCGCGCCCGGGCTTTGGCGCTGGCTCCCGGCGACCATCACCCTGGGCGCCCGGCGAGCCCAGTGGTTAGCGATGCTGCTGCTGCGGTCGCTACTTCTGCTGCTTCTGCTGGGGGCACCACGGAGCTTCGCCGAGGGCGCGGTGACCGCGCTTCCCCGCGAGTCCGTCCCGTGGCAGGGTGAGTGTCCCCCGGGCCAAAGAGATCAGACGCGCACAGCGGGGGCGGGGGTGGTTACGGCAGAGAAGGAAGGGGCGAAACTGGGGGCAGGAAGGGGTGAGAAGCTAAGGCGACTGTATTTATACGGTGGCCGCGTCTCGTTGGTCCCGAGAAGGCCGGCGTTTGGGCCAGTCCTGCACCCGGAATGGCATTGCATCCCACTCTTCCTGGCCCGCGTCCTACTCCTCGCCCCGCATCCTCCAGGCATCCGCGGGCAGCGCGGCAACCCGCCAGGCCTGGGCTTGAAGGCAAAACTTGACTAAGCTCTGGCCCGGGACCATTTCAAAATGATATTTCAAAATGATCATCTCTCAGATAAATGATGGTAAAAACGACGTCCCATTTTGTCCGCTCCCAAAGCAAACCTGGATGTGTGCCGCCACTTGCCCAGTGGCCCCGAGCCAGGCTTCCATCCTTCTGCTCCTTCAGGAAAGAACACCTAATCTTTTCTGTTAATACCTTGCAGACCAAATGGAGGCGTGGAGCCTCTGTAGGCCATGAACTGTGCAAACTGAAGCCAATCACCTTCTGCCTCTCACTTTCTCTCATAAGACAAGTGGGTGTGGGATACCCAGAGGCCCACCGAGGAGTACACGAGATCGTTCCTAAGGTATCTGGCATGCCTGTGAGCCAGAGTTCCTTCAGAGTCACCCCCACAGCCCACGTGCACAGCTAGATCAAGTCACCAAACAGTTACTCAGCACCCAGTACCCAGAAGACTCAGGAAAGCTCTGTAGTCATGAGGGGAGGGAGGGTATCCTGCGGGGGCCCACAGATAGAATAACTACCTGCATGGTTGCCTCTAAGGCAGAGAGGCCAGTGTCCCAAACTGGAAGCCTCTCTGCGAGGGGGAGGGAGGCAGAGGTAAATAAACCAGCAGGAGTCTCCAGGCAGCCTCTGCCCTCCTCCACCTTTGGGAATGAGTTTGGAAAGAACAGGTAAAACAAGGTGTGATCCATGCCTGAGTTCATTGTTCTTTCTTTCTTTCCTTCTTCTTTTTTTTTTTTTTTTCCTTTTCAACATACTCTGCCTACAATTTTGAGGTAATCTTTTCTGGACTGTATTTTCTAGCACTCCCACAAGGCTTTATCAGGGACAGGTTGAGTAATTCCTACTCTAAAATGGCTGAAGATCAAAGACCTCCTAACCTTCTTGGTAAATTCAGTGAAGATGGTCCTGTGAGGACCATCTTGAGTGTCACTTGAGTGTGTGACACTTGAGTGTCACAGTCAGTTAAGCATCTCCCTTCAGCTCAGGTCGTGGTCCCAGGGTTCTGGGATAGAGCCCCACATGGGGCTATCCCCTGCTCAGAGAGGACCCTGCTTCTGCCTCTCCCTCTGTCTGTTGCTCCCCTTGCTTGTGCTCTCCCTCTCTCTCTCTCTCTGTCAAATAAATAAATAAAATCTTGAGAGAAAGAAAGGGAAAGAAAAGAAAAAAGGAAAGGAAAGGAAAGGAAGGAAGGAAGGAAGGAAGGAAGGAAGGGAGGGAAAGGGAAAGAAAAGGAAAAAAAGGAAAGGAGGGTCTTATGGATGTACATCTGACCCCCTGGTAGGATCCATCTCCACTAAGAGTTTACCATATAGTGCTTACTCCTTTATATTTTAAAATGTGCCTGAGTACTAGGTATCTAGAACAGGGCAGCAGTCTGTAGGACAGAAGCTGCACCCAAGCCACACAGAGAAAATGCACCAGTAAGCCTCTGAGCCAGAGTTAGCACTAATGAGCTAATCCTTAATATATGTAGCAGCAGACCCAAATCCTGGCCTGAGATAGTTTCTAATCAGTGCCTTCATCTTAGTGGTCAAGGGCAAACCATCTGCTACCTCCTGTACATTCTAAGTGATAGTTTGCAAATCTGAAAATCTGACAGAGAGATTAGTCAGGTATGAAAATGGTGTTACAGGTATTCCCTGAAAGTGTGGCATTGGAGACTATGTGACATTGAATGTGCCAGTCCTTGCACAGGCTCCCCTCGTTGACTTCGATCACCCACATCAGTAAAAATTTTAAGTATAATCTAGATGGGTTTCTAGTATAATCTAGAAATTAGGTTTTTCCTGTCTATACCAAGATGGAAAAAACAAATCTTAGCATTGGAAGGGACCTGAGACAGCCATCATCTGAGTTGTTTCATCTGTATTATTGATTGAATTGATATGAATTACAAGCATCCCAGTCTTGGGAGGCAGCTGATGGATGCTCTTGTGCTGACTTTTCATTTACCAATAATTTTTGTGTCCAAAAGTCTATAGATACAGTGTCATATAATAGTCAAGTTCATGGTCTCTGAGCCAGACTGTATGGGTCCAAATCCTGTCTCTACCATGTACCAGCAATGTCACCTTGGACAAGTTACTTCACCTCTCTGTGCCTCAGTTTCTTCATATATAAAAATGGGGGGAATAATAGTACTTCCTCAAGTGTTGTCCTTTCATTTCAGTATCCCCACAGCACCATCTTTCTCTGGCCTGTCCAGACCATTCTGACAGGTTGACAGTCCTTTACCAATCATATACTGCCCTGTGCACAGCGCTGTACTTGGCACGTCTTCTGCTTGTATCCCACCTCTCGTGGGCTATCACACAGGCCTCACTGTGATTCTGGAAACCGAGCTCTTCAGCAAGTGCTGCAACTTGGTAACTTCACTCATTTAAGGATGCCAACACTGGGAGGGCAAGTGGAAGAATGAAGATGGGAGTGGGCACTCTGGGGAAGGGTGGACATAGTTTCAGTAGAAGTTGCTAAAGGAAATGATCGGGGACAATAAAAGAATTTTAAAGCTGTACTGAGAGCTGAAAATGATGGGAAATGGCCTCAACCAGCCAATAATAGAGACTTTCCTCAGCAGTACTTATCTCCCCAAGGGCAGGACTGGACGGAGATTGGGGCTGTCTTAGTCCTTCAAGACAGTCAAGGTAGGCTTTTCTGAATGAACAGTGACCAAGGAGGTTGGGGTGCTGATAAGCTGATAAGGTAAAGGTGTATGACCATGGAGACTGTCTAGAAGAAGACTGAACTAGGGTAAAGGGGTAGGGTCATCTCTTGAAATCCTGTGCCAACAGGAAGAGAGGTGAGAAGCTGAAGGCTTCAGCTGTTCATTCACTATCTGTGGAGTACTGTGTGCCTTGTCTCCCTTCTTGGATTGGATTCACCCACAAGTAATCCCTGAGACATGTATTTATTTCGATGCAAGTAGTTTGTTTGGGAGATGATTGTAGAAAACACAATGAAGGGGTGAGGAAATGAGAAGGGCTCAGTTTCACAGGAGCCCTTCTCAGTGACTGTGGAGAATGCAGTGGACCCACTGAGGGCAGGAAACAGAGGTATTCACCCACCAACTCCCATTCCTCCCTAATGCAGGGTCCCTCCTGGGGCACTAATCTCCTGGTCTCTGGCCTGCATGAAGCACTGTCAGGCAAGAAGACACAGAGAATCAGTCAGAAAGTATGAGAACTCTCTCAGGTAAATGACCTCCAGGGTAGATGGTATGGATAACCAATGGAATCTGCTACTCTCTCCCAGATTGGGGAGATAAAAATATGAGCAGGATATGTCCTCAAGAGGCTGAGAGTCCAGAAACAGATAAAGAAACACAAAAAATTACAAAACAGTGCAGAAGATGTTACAATAACAGGGAATGAGCAAAGTTCTTAAGTAGGGACTTAAGTACGGACCGGCCTGAGGGGCTGTGGAATACAAAAGGGCATTTATTTTCCCAAATATAGGTAGGTAGTTGACACAAAGGCAACTTTCCTCCAGAAAGCACAGAATGTGTGCAAAGGCACAGAATCATGTATTAGGTTGTATGTCTGAAAGTTCTAGTCTAAGCTCTTTTGGATGGAAGAAAGAGGTCCCACGGAAGGTCACTCAGGCAAGCACTAGACTGGGTATAAGGGCACTAAGATCTGAAGAGGGACCCAAGGACAGGCTCTCCTGTGAGGCCAAGCCTCCTGGGAACTGAGAACTGGCCACTGGGACTGCTTGCTGGTCCCTATTTGATTCTTTTTCTGTAGACTGGTTTCTTTTGCTTCAACTTGCAGGGTCTTTCATGTGTAGCTTTCACAGCTTCCTTGAAGGAGTTGCCTAATTTCCTAAGAGAGGAATCTGGCCACATCTGTCATAGCATGCTGGCCAGTCCCTGCACTCTGCCCTTGAATTAGAGGCCTTCCCGTGGCTGGTAGGCTGTGACTGTGGTGTGAGATACATACACAGATCTGCTCCGTCAGAGGCTGTGATGGAGTAGATCCCCAGAGGAGGGTTGTGGGAGGACAAGAAGTTGTGACAGATCTATATTTGGATGCATGCAAGAGATGAGGAAACGAAGAGTTTGGTTACAGGAACTCTGCTTAAGGAAAGTAAATTCTGGTGGTACGAATTGAGTATTGCTGAGAAGAACCTCATGAGTTCAGACAAAAGGGAACCAGAACACACTTTTTTTTTTTTTAAAGATTTTATTTATTTATTTGACAGACAGAGATCACAAGTAGGCAGAGAGATAGGCAGAGAGAGAGGGGGAAGCAGGCTCCCCGCTGAGCAGAGAGCCCGATGTGGGGCTCAATCCCAGGACCCTGAGATCACGACCTGAGCCGAAGGCAGAGGCTTAACCCACTGAGCCACCCAGGCGCCCCCAGAACACACTTTTAAGTTTAGGAATTCCATGGTCGGTTTGGGACTTAAAGAGGGTAGTTATGGAAGGCAGCAAAGAGTCCATGTGAGAGATTAAATCGACTGCTCATGAAGAAAGACATTGATGCCCTGAGCTAAGTCAGTCATAGCAGGAATACTGAGAAGCAGAAGGTTTGGACTCAAGAAATACAGGTTAAAAAAGAAGAAAATTAAAAATAATGAACAGTGAGAGACATGGGAGAAAGGCAGAACAGAAGGGGCAGTGGTTATACAATAGAAATAACAAGTTTTGGAGGTGGATCCTTTCTTGGCAGTGACCAGGTAGAAGGTGTGGTTGTAGGCGTGGTCACTGAAGTGGGGGAACAGGTGGAAGAAGGTCCAATACAAAGCTAAGAACATAAATTATATATTTTTTAATTATTCAGAGTTAAAGGAAATATAGTTCATAAAAGAAACAAAAGAATGCCTTATAAACACTGTATTAAGTCATTCAGGGGAAAAAATTTAACAAAACCACTCAAGAAAAAGGGAGGAATATTATTACAATTTCTGTAAATTGGTTCCGTGATACAGAGCTAAACAAAACAAATAAGAGGTTTCTGCTTTCATGTGTGGCCACATGATTTTTTAATTTATAAAATTATTAGAATACTACGGTTCCAAAGAAATATGCTACCACGCTAAGTGAAATAAGTCAGTCAGGGAAAGACAAATACCGTATGATTTCATTCATATGTGGAATTTAGGAAACAAAACAAATGAATAAAGGGTGAGGGAGAACAAGACAAACAAAGAAACAGACTCTTAACTGTAGAGAAGAAACTGTGGTTACCAGGGGGAGGTAGGTGGGAAGTGGGTGAAGTTAGTGACGGGGATTAAGGAGCACTCTGCTTGTGATGAGCACTGGGTGATGTATGGCAATGTTGAATCACTAAATTGTACATCTGAATCTAATAGTACACTGTTTGTTAACTAACTGGAATTTAAATGAAACCTTGATTTAAAAAAAAGTAAATGGTTAACTTAAAAATATATTCAGCCTCCCAGATAATAAAAAATGCAAAAAAAAAAAAAAGATTGTTAGCATAAAAAAAAAATGCTCGTAAGAAGTTTTACTATTTCTGGCTTTTGGCTTTCTGCTCTTGAGAATTTTCCTTTTCACTTATGAAAATATAAGAGCAAATTCAAAGTGGTTGTCCAACGAAAAGCACTGCTGTCTTATTTGGCACTATCCGTATTCAACATTAAGATCTGCTTTTCTTTTATTAAAATTTATAGAGTGATCATAGTGACTGTGGTCATCCTTTTCATGATCCTATGAAGCCAGTGCTATTACTATACCCATTGTGCAGATGGAGAAACCAAGGCAGTTACTGATCAGCTTCAAGCAGTTCTGCCATAAAAGAAGTGCTCTGTAGTTTGCCAAAGTTCTTCTGTAGTGGTAGATTTGTTCAGGTAAGAACAGGGTGGGCTCATGGGCATGTGGCCAATGAAGACACACACAGAGTGCTGTCCTCAGCAGGGCATTGCACTTGGTGTTTAATATTCTGTGGTTTGGGAATCTTGTAATCCTTAATAATTTTAATCTCTGAATTTGTACTTTAGGCATGAAAGCTCATGGGACAACAGAGCATGAGCCAGAAGCTAGAAGCCTCAGCTCAAGCTCAGTCCCACTTGTGTCACATCCACTGACGTACCCCCCGCCAGATCCCCTAGATGGGTTCTAAGCCGCTGCCTCCCCACTCCTACCCTCCATCTACTGTGCCAACAGGCTGTGTTCAGGTTGGGAGACAGGAGGACTGGGGTCTGCTAGTGGAAGCAAGTGGCATCTCAGGGAGGAGCAAGGCCCTGGCTATCCCCACTAGCCTGACAGCAGCAGGCGTATTTGGTAAGGACTGAGTGGGAAGCCTGTCACCTATTCCCAATCCAGGTACTGAGTTTGAGTCCAGCACTTCCTGGCACAGAGGCTGCAATCCCTTGTAGGCTCACAGGAAGTGGAGATTGACTTGACTTCCCTGCCCCAGGCAGGACACCACATTTTTATCTTACTTTGGGTAGCCAGCAAAGAAGGTAGCCAGCCTGGATCAGAAGCATGGGGACTCAAAATTTGTAGGCTGAATTCCTAAACCCCATTACTTCAGAATGAGACCTTATTTGGAGATAGGGCCTTTATGAAGATAATTAAATTAAAATTAGGTGATTTAGGGTAGACTATTTATATGACTGGTATCCTTACAAGAAGGGGAAATTGGGACACAGAAATAAGCATCTAGAGTAGATGAAATGAAGGGGCACAGGGAGAAGACACTCAACTACAAGCAAAGGAAGGAGCCTGGAACAGAGCCTTCTCTCACAGGCTCAGATGGGGCCAATCCTGCTGACACCTTGATTATTTAATTCTAGTCTCCAAATCGGGGGCGCCAGTAAATTTCTATGAAGTCATTCAGTTCGTGGTACTTTGTTATTGCAGCCCTAGCAAACTAGCCAGGGTCTAACACTCTATCTACCATTGGAAGTTGTTTTTGTGTTTGTGTTAATTTCTGTCTTCCAGTTAAGTAAATGTACATTTTTCTGAAATGGGTATATTCTTTTTTTTTTTTTAAGATTTTATGAATTTATTTGACAGATAGAGATCACAAGTAGACAGAGAGGCAGGTGGGGAGGGGGGCGGGAAACAGGCTCCCTGCTGAGCACCTTCCCAGGACCCTGGGATCATGACCTGAGCCGAAGGCAGAGGCCTTAACCCACTGAGCCATTCAGGTGCCCCAAATGGGTATATTCTTAAAGTAACTAAGGTAGATGAGCTGAGTAAATACTTTTGTATTCAACAATGTCACATCCTTTCCTGGGTTGTTTTAGTTGTTGGTGGAGTTGTCTTCTGTTTCTGTTTGTTTTGGTGACCCAGTCTCTGAATCATATCCCCAGGGCTTCAACAGGCATGCATTTGTGAAGGAAGTTTAACTATGTTCTGTCTTACTGTGTCTTGCCTTAACTTGCTCTTTGTAGCGAGGCTTCCTGGGGACTGAGATGGCATATTTTCAAAAGTCTATAAGACGATAACAGAGCTGCTATGAATAATGATTTCTATACCAACAATGTCTACTAGGTACTTTCAAGTTAAAGGCAAAATGATGGAGGGACAGACTAAAAGCTAAAGGAAGAGGAAGGTTTTCAACTCATTTAAGAATTCACTGGTCAGATACAGAGAGATAAAGCGAAGAACTTCAGAAGAGATGAGATTTTCTGCAAGGATCAGGCACTGCTAAATGAGGATGGGGGAGAGGAAGGGACGGGAGGGGATGTGAGTAAGCAGAGAGTGGCAAGGACAGTCGAAAAGGGTTAACCTACTTCACACAGGGTTTGGTAACAGGCGATTTGAATCCCCACAAAACTGGGGCCAGTGGAGCTGATTAGCTGGGTTTCATGTTTCCCTCATGTGAGAAAGAGTATTGTATGCCCCCGTGGAACTGGGAGTGGCGATTTGGGAAGATTAGAGAGAAAAGGGGAGAGAACACATAAAAAGATTTAGCAAGAGGGATCCCATGGGCCTGTGGAGGTGATGATTATCCAGATTCAGAAGCTGTAGGAAAATAAAGCAAGCTCAAAATCAAGGACAGTGCTAGGGCAGATGAAGAAACGGAAGTTCTGCAGAAGGATAAGGAAATATTTTAAAATGTAATTTACCCTTAGTTGATTAATAGAAGGCAATTGAGAGGCAGCCACAGGCTCTGTTAGGTGCTGTCAGATTAAGAGACAAACACCAAATCTCAGATGCATTTGGGGTAAAATGCAAATATTCATGCAGATAGGGCCAGGAGGGACAGGCACACTTTCCACTTTGTTCTGCGGGACTGTTCTCTGCACATGCTGCAAGCATCAGAAATTCCTTGCTTATTGGCTTGGAAAGTCATATTAAGAATCCAGATTTTCTGCATCATTCAGCCATGAACAGAACTTGATTCAGCGGTTTACAACATCCTTTCCTGCTACAGAGTAATCTAAGTAAGGAACACAATCAGATCTGAATCCACTGTTCACTGGATAGGACAAACCCAAATTTGTGTAGCTAGAAAATGTCAATACATCTCAAGAGAGATGCTGCTCACCTTCAGATTGGTTGCAGGGGAGAAATGCCCTCCCCCCACCTTCTGGAAACTTCCAATGTCCAACTGAGATACAGTAGTCTCCCTTTTTTCACAGGGTATACATTCCGAGACCCCCAGGGGATGCTTGAAACCACAGATGGTACCAAACCCCATACACACTGTGGCTTTTCCTACACATACATATTTATGATAAAGTTTATAAATTAGAGACAGTAAGAGATCAACCACAGTAACTAATAATGAAATAAAATAATTAACAATATACTGTAATAAAAATTATGTGAATGTGGGCTGTCTCTCAAAATACCTTCTTTTGCTAATGTGAGATAATAAGATATCTATGTGATGAGATGAAGTGAGGTGAAAGCCATAGGTATTAGAACATAGTATTAGGATACCTGTGACCTTCTGGTGACACAACAGAAGAAAGATCTCTGCATGACCATAGTTGACCTCGGGTAAACTGAAACAGCTGAAAGCAAAATGGAAGCTAAGGGTGGGGGAGGGACTACTGTACTGTCAGAACAGAAAGGAACCTAACTGATTCAAGAGATGCTGTAGGGCAGAGAGTGCCTGAGCACCAGCTGTGTGGGTGGATAGAGGAGAAGAGCTTTAAATCCCGGGAAATGGGGTGGGAGATTGAAACTGGATTGTATTTGGCAAGCTGTGGCTTCCTAATAGCTTTCTTCAGCATTGCACTTGATGTGAACTGTGTATGTGAACTTTTCCTTCCACTTCCCTTAACATGGAGGAGCACAGAGGCTGACTTTTTATGTGTAGTTCGATTAGGTGGCCACCATCATAATGGCATTCACTGAATATCAGAAAGCCCTTTGCTTGCCTAAAATCCACCATAAAAAGAGCATTTCTTTAGGAATTGTTGTTTTATTGCTTGTTTCAAGTGGTTTTTTTGTGTGAAAAGTACAGAAACCTCAACGAAGTCTTAGTGCTTCAAATCTTACCTTATTCACTCACCACTTCAAACCTCCATCCATTTCTAAGAGAAGAAGTGTTTAAAGCAGAAGGAGGCACCCACGGCAGGTGGGGGTGATCTGAAGGGGTGCTGAAAGTGAAATGTCCTACACGCACCTCCAGTCAGCACCGTTCAAACAGATGGATCGGACTGTAACAGTAGCCCCAGCCTTTAGACTCCAACCTCTTGGTATCATAGGAATTGGCAGGCATTTACCAGCTAAATGAACGCTGAAACTAGAGAACAAGTCATTGCAACTACCTTTTCTAGAAGCCTTGTATTCCGTATATCACTAAATCTTCTCTCATTTCCCCCCTTTGAATTCTCTTTCCGGTGATTGGAGTCTCACCATTCCCTCCTTTCCTTTCTCACCACAACCAGCTGAATTGAGGCCTGCTGTCCCCTTGCTGGATCGTAGCAATAGTCCCCAGACCGCATCCAGCTCCAATGGTGGACTGTCTCATCCCCTCTAAAGGAGAACTCCGCCAGGCCAGGAACTTGGACGTTTGTCTCACACTTATATTCTTAGCACCTAAAACACTGCTGGGCACACAGTAAGTGCTCAATAAAGGCTTTTGTTGAGTGATTCACCTTGCCAATTCATCTTCACCATGACCTCAGTCATGCTCTCTCTTATTCTCTCTCATCGGAAGAATAGGAGACAAATTTTTGAATAAAATTCAACTTCTTCATAAAATGACCCCAAACCATCTCTTTCTAACTATATATTCTATAACCACCAAAGTCTTTTATATAGATGGGCTCTCTTCACCCTGGAGCTGATTATTTTTGTCACTTCTGAGCTTTGGTGATACTTGCTCTGTCTAGAATGCCCCCTTGCCCACCTCCCCAGCCATGTACCAATAGACCTCCTCCACTATTCTGAACTCTCTCTTTCTCTCTCTCTGCAATGAAAACAGACATCTTGCTTGGCTAGTTCATCAGTGTATCTCTGTGTGTGACAAAAGTTAGGTCCCTAATAAATGACTGTTGAATGAAAATGTGTGTGCATGTGGCATGTGAGAGAGAGATTGAAAGAAAGAGAGAGATTTCTCTGATAAGCCAAATTATCCCTCCTAGCCCTGGCTTCTACCTCATTGTGCTTATTTATACCTCTGACATCATCAAAATATACTTCAACATTAAGTTATAATTCTTTCTGTACATTTCATGATATACTCCCAGGGTTCACATTAATTCCTTAAGGGCAAACACTATGACATACATATTCTTCTTTCTGCAGGGTTCCTAGCATATACCATATTAGGGACTGAAAAAAATCTGTTTGAAATTTTAAGTCACCTACTTCAAATTGTTTGGCAACAACCTGCAGCAGTTTATTTTCTACTTTATAGGTTATAAATTAATATATGTAAATAAAGCTAGAACTAGACCTATATAGTCCTTACTGAGATTGTGGATACTAAACTTTGGAGACAAAATGGATTTTTAAAAATGTAAAAGAATGATTCAATGAAATAACCTTTATAGTCCCACCAGCTCTAAAGTCCATGGTTCGGGTTTATGGGCAAAATTAGTCTCCTCCAAATGGCATCATTCCTTCCAGTGATGTTCTCTGTCTCCTTCTCAGAAAGCGAGCAAACTGAATGCATGTGCACACACTGTCCCCACTCAGAATGATCTGAGGACACTGAGGACCCATGTCCCCCTCACATATAACACTAATTGAGGATCCAGTCAATTGTTTTAAATTCTGGGCCATTTTCTTTTGTTTTTCATCACTTGTCTTTAAGTGCTGTTTTATTTTTTTTTTAAGATTTTATTTATTTATTTGACGGACCGAGAGAGTTCACAAGTAGGCAGAGAGGCAGGCAGAGAGAGAGGGGGAAGCAGGCTCCCCGTTGATCCCAGGACCGTGAGATCATGACCTGAGCTGAAGGCAGAGGCTTAAACCACTGAGCCACCCAGGCGCCCCTTAAGTGCTGTTTTAAATGCAGTTATAATGTTTTCTTTGGAACTGATGGAATTCCCTTCTTTTCATTAACTAGAATTCTCATGATTTCAGAAGAAATAGATATACTTTTAAGGGACAGATATTTAGGCAAGTAATTCAGCTCTCTGCTCTGGAATCCTGCACAGTGCCTACCACATGGTTAGCACTCAATGAATTCTTAGAGAATGTAGCAATATTCTATAGGTGGTCATGAAAAGATGACCTTAAACTTAAATTCCACATTTGATCCGGAAATAATTCTCCTCCCATTTCTTAGAAAAGTACATGTTATCCTGTGGGGCCAAAGGGTGGGTCTAAAATGATCTCCTCCTCAAAATAACCCAGAAGTAGAAAGTAGAACCGCTGTCTTCCATGGATTCTCCCCGCCCCCACCAAAAGCATAAAAGTTAGCTTATAAGTTACTTCTAGTAAATCAGTCCTTTCTTTCCTCTTAAACTTATAATTATGAAGGGAAGTATAATAACATTTTACTGCAAAGAGATTTAGTAATTCTGGCAGTACTTCATTAATCACTTAATCAGTGTTCAAGCAGAACTGATGTCCTTGGCATATATAATCAATCTTGATTCCTCCCACATTTGATTTTCATCCTTTCTGAAACCTGACCATAGACACTAAGGATTGGTGGCTTTTTTTCACATTGTGTTTTTCTTACAGACAACCCATATACGCATATAATAATAATCAGAGTATTGATACCTACATTGGGCCTCCTCATAGTCTATGTGAAAGCAATTGTTTTCTCTTCAGTGAATTTATAGAGATTAATGGTGCCAGGACCAGATTCTATTATAGTTTAATGGGAAAATGGGATTGGATCATTTTTTAGCTTCCTATGGCATAGTATTCTTTTGGAGATGGCATATTTATTGTTATTGTTAAGCCAGAACTACTTGTTTATGATACATTCCGAGGAACTTTTCCAAAGCTACATTCTGAAGGCAGCTGGGCATGAAAACATATTAACACTCCAAAAGGGAGCAGCGTGGGATTAAGTTTGTCAAATATCTTCTGCTTCAGAAGGGTATTTTTATGATCACGGGTGTAACTATGGAAGCTCCGGTTCTAGCACTCCTTTTCTCATAACATTTAATAATTTGAACATTTAAAAATGTTATTTATTCACCCAAAATTTTAGTGACATACAATTTCCATGTTGACTGACAGATCATCCATTCACTCACCCATACACTGCTTGTCAACATCATGCGTTTTTCTCTGTCTTTTAAGAGAACTGCAGTATAGACTTCACAGGTAGATACTAGTGTAGAAGATGAACAGATGAAGACTCTTAACTCATGACTGCACATATATTTGAACAAGCAGACAAGAATTTTGTTTTCTGGCTTTTGAAGCATATTTATCCTCCATAAAAGGTGATTTCATATTAAGTCTACACACACTGTATGCTGCAAAAGCTAGAGTAAAAATGAATTTTTCTGGTAATGATAGAAGTCTTTGGAGATGCTCAACTTAGCACTCTTCAGGTGTTCAATCAGATCTACAGTTGCCTCTGCAGAATAAGAATTGGGAAGCCAAAGGGATGATGGTAACAATAATAACAACATCAACTTGCTGAAGTCTTCCTATGCCAGAGTGGTGTGTGATGTGCTTTCCATGGGTTAATTTAATGGAATGCTTTTAGTATCCCTGTGAGAGCAGTATCACACATACTCCCAGTTCAAAAGGGAAAGGGGAGTCTCACTGAGATTAAAAATTTGCCCAGAGTTCCAGACTAGTCTGCCTGATTGAGAGTCCTCAACTACTCATCTGTCTACCCATTTTAGGTGTATAAACTGAGGCCCTGGGGGCTGAGATCCAGCCAGTAAGTAGGTAGCTATATTTGAACATGTATTTGAGATAGAAGCTAACCTGCCGAACAATTACAGTAAAATAATTATCCTTTACTGAAAAATTAATGAAACAGTGGGCTAGCTAGAAAGTAATTAGTAGATTACAAAAGAAATTAAGGTGGACCTTCTACTCGGGCATGAAAAAGAGAGTTGGAGAAAAGGTTAATTATCAGAATCCACATCATATTGGCAAGGGATAGATTTGATCTTGAATGACTATTACTAATAGCCATATAGACATGGTCTTCATTAGGAAAACAAATTTCCTGATCTAAATGAAATCTCCCTAAAACCATTCATTCTCTTCCCTCACCCAAGCACACACTCGTTTCTCTTTTGCTCTGATATATGATGATCAAAGCAATTTTCTGACAACTAATTCAACTCCTCAAATTATGGTTATAAGTGAGGTTATCTATTATTAAATGAGGTATAGCTTTAATTAATACATTGACAATCTTTTTTTAAACAACGTCATAAGTGATTTTGGGTACTGTAAATCAGTTGTTGGCCTGAGTAACTTTGGAAAAAAATAAAAGAACTTTTACCAAACAAAACACAGTCCCCATGAACCGACGCACAAGGAAGCTTGTTCTGCACTGTCCCAAAACTCTGTAAGACCTCCTCCTGTCACACAACACAAATTGCCCTAAGCCACAGATATTTTAAGGAAAGCTGATAAGGTCCCTTCAGAATTTTAAAGAATGGACAGGAGGTAAAATATAAGAAGGGGCCCTGGCGCCTGGGTGGCTCAGTGGGTTAAGCCGCTGCCTTCGGCTCAGGTCATGATCCCAGGGTCCTGGGATCGAGCCCCGCATCGGGCTTTCTGCTCAGCAGGGAGCCTGCTTCCTCCTCTCTCTCTCTGCCTGCCTCTCTGCCTACTTGTGATCTCTCTCTGTCAAATAAATAAATAAAATCTTTAAAAAAATATATATATATATATATATAAGAAGGGACCCTATCTAATGAGAGAACAAAAGAGCTCTTGAACCCGACCAGACATTCTGAGCTGAGGGACTCAGGAAACCAAGTCCTGCCAGCCTCTGCAGGTGCGACTATGTAACTGCCAGCACACTTAATCAATATCAAGCATTTATCGAATTTCTATAATGTACTCACTACATTCTGTGCTTAGACTGAAGAAATTAGACAGGATTTCTACCTCCAAAACCCTGTGAGAGGACAAGTTCATAATTGTATAACGGGCGTTTTCCAGACCAGTGACTTGAGGTATAGTCCGATAGCAGACAGGTAGCTAACACCCATTCCTGGCTGGGCACCACCAGCTCTTCCACAGGAAATTCACTTAGATCTCTTCTTCTGGCTCCAGGGGGTTAGAGGCTCATAAAAGTGTCAGAGAAATCCTACTTTCTCTAGATATCTCCCTGTGGCCTATGTGGCTTGGCCACTGCCATATTGCTCTGTCATGCCCCAGGTATCTACACATGGTGCTAGGTCTGAGGTCGTGTCCTGGGCATCCATCTATTGCTGGTCCCACCCACCAAGGCTGCTCTTGTGAAGAGGCCATCCCACAGCAAATGTCCCCACTTTTTTACACCACACGGACCCAGCACAGAGAACAAATGTGGAGAGGCTTTTTTCCCACCAGCATTGCATCTTGTATCAAGACACAAAACCACACTTCAATTAAACCCTTTTGTTTTTCTGTAGGATTTGATGGTAGAACTTTTCATTTCAGTGACCCTTGATTCAGCTGGTAGGTTTCTAGTACTCATGCACTTACCTGAAGAAAACCAAAGGAACACCATACCTCTGGGCACACAGTGTCCCTCCCATTTAGCCCTGGGTAATATTATCGATCCCCGCTCTCTACCCAGTTGTGGTGCGCGCCTTCACCATAATACCATTCCCCCACGGATCAACCGGCAGCCTTTGCTACAGTACCGCCATGGAGGTCTTAGATCACTTTCTCATTAATTCCAACAAATCCATTTTGTTTCCCAGGAAACCCTTCTGTTTTGTGCAAAAAAAGCTCTTCTGGTGGACCAGATCAACTCCAGATCTGTTCCACATGGCTGTAAATTGTGACATACAGCAACATATAGACATGCTCTCTGGGATCCTCATGACAGTAGTTAATGATATATGGATGTTGCATGCCATGTTTTCTCTTTTGTTGTTTCAGATAAAGAAATATTCGTTATCCAGAGTGAAAACCTCAAGAAATGCATTCAAGGAGGCAAATCTGTACTAATCCTGGAGAACTGCAAACCACTCAGCGAGTACATGCTGTGGAAATGGGTTTCAAACCACCACCTCTTTAACTTAGGGGGCAGTGGCTGCCTAGGCCTGAATTTATCTAATCCAGAGCAGCCATTGAGCTTATACGAGTGTGATTCCACTCACGTTTCCTTGAGATGGCGCTGTAACAGGAACATGATCACCGGCCCTCTCCAGTACATGGTGCAGGTGAACCACAACAACATGCTTGTGGCCTCAAGGAAATATCTCCATAAGTGGATTTCCTATATGTCAGATGGTGGAAGCATTTGTGAATATCTGCACAAAGGTGAAAAAAAATAATTAAATAAAAGTACTCGTGAAACGTTATATTTAGAAGGTTTGCCCCTAAGTAAAGATTTGTAAATTATATTATATGACAGCACCCAGAGCCTGAAGGGATGTCTAAACACATTTTAGTTGCTTACTTGCTTATTATAAAGGGATTACCAGAGTCCTGGAATGGGCTTTCTATATGCTGCTAAAGAAGCAAAACTCGAAATTTAAGATATTAGGGAAGAAACCACTTAAATAACTGGGAATCAATGGAAAGGAGGAGAAAGAATAGAAGTCTGGAAGAGGAAAAAATAAAGGTGGGAAGAATAGGTCTTTGAAGTAAAGACTTGTCAGGATGGATAGAAGAACCTCTCCTGCTCCCATTTCTCTTGTTGTAGAAACTCAGCACCATGGGTGAGTGTGTCCACAGAGCACCTCAAAGCCTCCTCACTGGCATCCACGTGATGGTTGTGGACAAGGCATTTAAAGATAAACCACAGACTACTGTCAGGAGCCATTGGCATGTGTCAAGGGGTGGGAAAGCATGGTTTCAGGAGTGGGGGTTTTCCTTCTCCATAGTTCTGTAATTTGGGCATTTTGAGCAGAAAAAAAAGGCAAAGAAAATGGCATAAATTCTGAAACCTCAAACCAGTCTCAGATTTTGTTCTGTAGCTCTCTTCATTCATTCATCCACCCTTCCTTCACGTAGTTATTAAACACTGACTATTTCTTGGGTACAGTGCTGGCCATTTAATTTATACAAGCCAACAAGACAGATGTGGCCCCTGACCTCATGGTGCTCTGTAGAATTATGCCTTAACAAGAGCATATCCTTCTAAGAACTTTATACAAGTCCTGGGAAGCAGAGCAAGAGACTCCTAAGATCTAAAGCAGGACTTTCTTTTGTACCTACAATAAATGAATAAAAAAAGAGCCAAGAGCAAGCCATTTTCAGGACTCCCTACAATAAGCAACTGCTGTAAGCTGGCACTCTGAATAGTCTTCAGTTCTAAGGAAAAACGTAATATTTTGCTTTATGTTTGTTTTTTTAGCCATATACTCACATTCCTACACACTCAGGGGAAGACTGAATAGAAGTCAGGGGATCAAAACGAGAGGATGCGTCCTGAAATACCGGTAGTTCCTAAACAGCCCAAACCTCCAGGGCTGGCAATGTGTGTGTGTGGTGTATGTCTAGCCCCTGTCAGCTGTGGCGAAGGAAGGAGAACCTCCACAGCTGGACCTTCTGCTCCAAGATCCCCTTAACTGAGGGTGGCCCAGATGGCCCTCCCCCTTGAAAGCCCTAGCTGAGTCATGCTCAAGGCCAAGGATAACTGATTATTGTAATACTCTGAGAGAGCAGCCAACAGGCCACCTCCTCATACTCCTCTCTCCTAGACTCTTGTAGAGGCCTCCTAGCTAGTCATCCCATTTTCCCTTCTCCCCGTGTCGGCCTGGTTTGCCACAGTACACCCTGAGTTACTCTTTTAAAATGGCAATCTGACCATGTCATTTTTCCATTCAAAACCCACTATTGACTTCCCACGATCTCACAGCAAAGGCCCAAATCCATAATGTGGCAGAGCTGGACCTCTGTGAGCTGACGCTCCAGCTCATCCCCAGTGCCACTTCCTTTTACACCTTCTTGCTCTTCCTTATCCACCCCACACACACTCTTGTCACAGGCCCTCCATATTTGCTGTTCCACCCACCAGAACAACTCTTCTGCCAAGACTTGCATCTTGTCCAGTTCTTATTCAGAGAAGCCTTCATGGGCAGCCCTCTCCACAATAGTGCTCCTCCATCCTTCAAACACACACACACACACACACACACACACACAGCCGTTCCGTCTTCTGCCTGCTTTGTTTTCCTTCGTGGCACTTATCACAATCTGAAATTATATGTTTACTTGTACACTTGTTTTCTCTTCGTCTCTCCCCTCTAGGACAGAAGCTCCATATGAAAGGGAACATGTGCAGGTTTGCTCTCTAGAACATCCCCAGTGCTAGGCACATTAAATGTCCAACAATATCTGTTGAATGAATGAATTCATAAGTACCTATATAATTCTTGAGGTTCAGATGCTGATCCCTGATGTATTAGGGGGCCAGAAGGTATTTTAAGTAAATCTTCATTTAATTTTCCTTCTCATCCACTGATAAATATGTGTGCTACTTTGTGGGGCACCACTGTAAATAAACAGGCAGGAAATAGGTAAAGAAGCTGTTTCTCAGCACGTGCTCTGAAACCAGCACTTACCCTTGCACCTTCACATACACTAGACAGTGAGGCCCCAAGGATTCTCTGTGGAGTAACAAGGGCCTTACCCACTGTATAGGATCTCAGTCAATAAAAAGCACATTCACTAAATGACAGTTCCCAAAGATAAAGTTGACATATGCTTATATGACTTTGTCTTTTTTTTCTAGATTTGTACACAATCAAAGGGAATGCCCACGGGACACCATGCATGTTTCCCTTCCAGTATAACCAACAATGGCATCATGAATGCATCCGGGAAGGGCGGGAAGACAACTTACTGTGGTGTGCTACAACCAGTCGATATGAACGAGATGAGAAGTGGGGATTTTGCCCAGATTCCAGTAAGAATAAAATCTAGTTTTCCCCATATGTCATGAATGAATCAAGCATGATTAGAAAGTTATCTGTATTTTTTAAAAAAAGCACCAGGATTGGTAGATTGAAGTCTGAATAAGCACTCTGATTCCATTTATCCAGATTTTGATTTTATGTTTGTTTTGTCTTGAAAAGACAATTCTGATGTATATTCTTTTTTTCCGCTTATGTTCAAAAGATGTTAATTAGCCATTCTTCATTAAGCTCAGTGCATAAGTAAGGATGCTTTAACCAGAATGAAATTATAACACTCCGTGCACTCATTAATCCCAGCTTCCGGGCAAAATATGTCAAAACAAACCTAAATGCATATAAAACTTGTTCTTTATTTCTACTTTCACCCCATCCCTTCCTATAAGCTGCCTTAATTTCTCCATGTCCAGACTGTTTGTCTTGCCTATTGTCAGGTCCAGGGATCAGCTGGTCCCCCGGTGAACTTTCTAAAATTGCAATTGCCCACATTATTTCTCAACAATGAGTTCTCATCTTGAGTTCCCTCTTATTGCTCAATTTCTAGCTATAACCTCAAAATCTGACAGCTGCAATGTTCTAACTTTTTTTCAGTTAGTACTTTATTTTTTTAT
Organism: Neogale vison; assembly: GCF_020171115.1. Classification (NCBI taxonomy): domain Eukaryota; kingdom Metazoa; phylum Chordata; class Mammalia; order Carnivora; family Mustelidae; genus Neogale; species Neogale vison. The sequence goes on along the minus strand of NC_058093.1, from coordinate 57,531,642 downwards.
TTTTATTTAGCTAAAAGTTTTCTAATAGCTGCTAAATATTGAAGAATATTTATATATACCTTCTACTTTTTTTTTTTTCCTAAGAGAAGAGAGAGAAGGGGGAGAGACAAAGGGGGAAGGAGAGAAAATCTTAAGCAGGTTCCATGTCCAGTGTGGAGCCCAAATCAGGGCTCAGTCTCACCACCTTGAGGTCATGATCTAAGTTAAGAGTCAGATGTTCAACCGACTGACCACCCAGGTGTGCCTATACTTTCTACTTTCTATATTCAGTGTCCTTCACCTTGGTTCCTGCAAATCAGAGAGTATAGCTCCTACTATCTCCTCTTCCTTGCCTACCTCCCCTCTATGTATATTGCTATATATATGACAAAATACAACAAATAAATGTGAAACAGAAGCAAAGTGAAGAAACGAATTCCAAAGAATGTGATTTAGAAGTTATCTGTAGAATTGTTTTCTAATCTAAGAACAAATTTGGCTTAGTGAATAAGAGAGAGTATAGGCTTTGAAGTCAGACAGACCAAGCTTGGAGTCTGTTTCCCTTCAACGATGAGATCCTAAGTGTCTGTTTCTTTGTCATACAAATGGAGGTAATAACCTTTTAGGATTATTGAGATCCAATCTGATGATGCATCTAAGGTACATGTATTTCTGGTATACAGTAAGCTCTCACCAGAATTAGCCATTGCCATCAGCATCAACATACACCATCATCAAAGCTAACTTAGCCTTTCAGTATGCGCTTCTGAATCAATGATCCCTTCTCTTTGTTGTCTGTCAGCACCACTAAGTTAGCATAGTGGGAAATATCAAGAGTGCTAGGACTTAGGACCCTTCCTTCAAAGAACTTGGTCTCTATATTTAATACAGACAGATTTTCTCTATGCCAGAAAATACAGACTATATTTGATATGATATTCTAGAATCACCAGGGGGATAGTTAACAATACATATCCTGGCCCCTCTCTGAGAGATGGAGTGTGTCCAGTGTGTGGTACCCAAGCATCTGCATTTTTGACAAGTAACCCAAATGATCCTGTTGCAGATAATTCTTTTTTTTTTTTTTTAAGATTTCATTTATTTATTTGACAGAGAGAGACACAGAGATATAGGGAGCAGAGGCAGAAGGAGTGGGAGAGGGAGAAGCAGGCTTCCTGCCCAGCAGGGAGCCAGATGCGGGGGCTCAATCCCAGGACCCTGGGATCATGACCTGAGCTGAGGGCAGACACTTAACAACTGAGCCACCCAGGTGCCCCTGCAGATAATTCTTCATCAGACAATTCACAGTATGCAGATAATTTTCTGTACAACATACATCTATATGCTGATATTAAGACATTTAACAACTAATACAGTATGGACTATTGACCGATCCAAGTGAAGACTTTACCACAGAGGTTAGGGATCCTGAAGGCCCAGTGCTGGTTTTAACCCCTCAGCTTTTGGAGTGTGAGATGTGATGAAGGAAGAGATGCAGGAGAGACTGGGGAAGGGGCGCCTGGGTGGCTCAGTGGGTTAAGCGTTTGCCTTTACTCAGGTCATGATCCGAGGATCCTGGGATCCAGCCCCACATCAGGCTCCCCGCTCAGGAGGAAGTCTGCTTCTCCCTCTCTCTTTGCCCATCCTCCCCACTCATGTGCGCTCTCTCTCAAATAAATAAGTAAAATCTTTAAAAATAAATACAAAGTAAACCAATACCAATAACATTAACATGTATTTCACCGGGGACATTAAAAAAAATTTTTTTTATGTTATGTTAATCACCATTCAGTACATAATTAGTTTTTGATGTAGTGTTCCATGATTCATTATTTGCGTATAACACCCAATGCTCATTACATCATCTGCCCTCCTTAATACCCATCACTGGGCTGCCCCATCCCCTTCTCCCACTCCCCTCTGAAACCCTCAGATTGTTTCCTGGAGTCCACAGCCTCTCATGATTCATCTCCCCCTCTGATTTCCCCTCTTCAGTTTTTCCTTCCTTCCCCTAATATTCTCTGTGCTATTCCTTATGTTCCACATACAAGTGAAATCATATGATAATTGTCTTTCTCTGCTTGACTTATTTCACCCATTACACCCTCCAGTTCCTCCATGTCAATGCAAATGGTGAGTATTCATCCTTTCTGATGGCTGAGTAATATCCCATTATATATATGAACCACATCATCTTTATCCATTCATCTGTTGAAGGGCATCTTGACTCCTTCCACAGTTCGACTATTGTGGACATTGCTTCTATGAATATTGGTGTGCATGAGCCCCTTCTTTTCATTACATCTGTATTTTAGGGATAAATACCAAGTAGTGCAATTGCTGGGTCATAGGGTAGTTCGATTTTTAACTTCTTGAGGAAACTTCGTACTGTTTTCCCAGAGTGCTGTACCAGCTTGCATTCCCACCAATAGTGGAAGAGGGTTCCCCTCTCTCCACATCCTCTCCAACATTTGTTGTTTCCTGCCTTGTTAATTTTTTCCATTCTAACTGGTGTAAAGTGGTATCTCAATGTGGTTTTGATTTGAATTTCCCTGATGGCTAATGATGTTGAACATTTTTTTCACGTGTCTGTTAGCCATTTGTATGTCTTCTTTGGAGATGTGTCTGTTCATCTCTCCTGTCCATTTTTTGACTTGACTTTTTGTTTTTTGGGTGTTGGGTTTGAGAAGTTCTTTATAAATCTTGGATACCAGCCCTTTCTTTATCTGTTATGTCATTTGCAAATACCTTCTCCCATTCCGTGGGTTGCCTCTTAGTTTTTTTAACTGTTTTCTTTGCTGTGCAGAAGCTTTTTGTCTTGAAGAAGTCCCAAAAGTTCATTTTTGTTTTTGTTTCCCTTGTCTTTAGAGACGTGTCATGAAAGAAGTTGCTGTGGCCGATGTTGAAGAGGTTACTGCCTATGTTCTCCTCTAGGACTTTGACATTTTTTTTAACCACAATATCCTCCCTGAGGTTCTGTGAAGAGCCCAGTTACCATCCTCTGTCTCTTGTATTCAATTGTGGTTTCCCAGGTGGAAGCTTGGGTATAATAGTGCTTGGGGATTTTCACCCCCATCTTCTTATAGCTCAGGAGCTTCTTCTGCTTGACAGCCTGCTAGCTTCCAGCTCTCCTAACCTGAACCACAACCAGCGTATTTGTATAGTGCTAAATTACACTTCCAGTTTTCTTCCTTTCTTGTTGCTTTTGATCCCTGGTGGCCAACATAACTCAAAATGATGTGTTAGAGGCTGAAATCTAAGCAAGCTGATAGCTCTTTCCATGGGGCCAACAAGTGGATAGGACAGAAAGGAGTGAGTGGAATAAAGTAAAGGTTTGTACTTCTGTATCTCATCTTTATTAATGGAAGTTGTTAGTATCTCATTGTAAAATGAGGCTTCCTTTAAAAAAATTGATTGTAAGTTGAGCAAAATGTAAATTTAGTATTATTACATATATAAACACACTGGTAGTGAGAGATATAATAAAACCCCCGTCACTATTGATTTTCAGGAACAAGGAGATATATAAGAATCTCTCTGGGTTTGTTTAGAAGCAATTCAGGGCCATGCTAAGTCTCTCTTAATTGTGTGCTTATACAGCTGGACACTCATGTTTAGTTAGTTTGAGATATTTTTAAAATATCAACCTCTGAAATAACCTCTGAAATGGTCTGATTGCCCCTGAACCTTATTCAGTTGATACAATTATTTTATTAGAAACTTCAGTGGTAGAACAGATTGGTATCAACATAGATATATGACTGTGAACCTTACCTAAGCCTCCAACATTGGTTGCAATGCTGTTATTACTCTTTTGTGAACTGCTCTCTTGCTCCCCACAGTAACCATACCAACCTCCCTATCCTCCTCTAACTTCTTACCCTACCCCCCATTCTCCTTCCTGATTCTCATCAGATGACCTTAGTTCTTACTCATAATGAAAACAGGATCCATCAGAGGGAAGTTTTGACAATTTCTCTTCCATAACCTCTAAGCCTACCTAGGTCTATACCCATCTTTTTCTCTCCCCCCAGACAATAGAGTTCCTCCTTCTACTTAGGGCATGTCTTCCCGCTTGGACTCCAGAGCCTCCCATTCAACCTTCTCTAAGCTGTACCTCGGTGTTTCTCAAAGTGTGATTCCCATTAGAGCAGCAGCAGCAGCATTCCTTGCAAGTTGGCTAGAAATGAAACTTATCAGCAACACCCCCAAACAACTATATCAGAAATGCTTGAAGTGCAGCCCTGCAATTTGTTTTAACAAGTGTTCTAGGTGATTTCAATGCCCACCATTCTACTGGATCCTTCTCCATTAGCAGTTACAACTTCTTAAGTCTTTTTTTTTTTTTTTTTTAAGTTTTATTGAAATTCTAGTTAGTTAACTCGTATGGTAACTTCGGTTTCGGGTGTATAATTTAGTGATTCATCACTTACATAGAGCACCCAGTGCTCATCACAAGTGCCCTCCTTAATACCCATCACCCATTTAGCCCATCCCCACCCACCTCCCTCCATCAACGCTCAGTTTGATTTTTGTAGTTAAAAGTCTCTTACGGTTTGCTTCCCTCTCTCTTTTTTTTCCCCCTTCCCTTATGTTCATCTGTTTTATTTCTTAAATTCTACATATAAGTGATATCTTAACGATATTTGTCTTTGAATGACTTGTTTTACTTAGCATAATACACTCTAGCTCCATTCACATCATTGCAAATGACAAGATTTCATTCTTTTTGATGGCCGAGTAATATTGCATTATGTATGTATACCACATCTTTATCCATTCATCCGTCAATGGACATTTAAGCTCTTTCCATAATTTGGCTACTGTTGATAATGCTGCTATAGACGTTGGGGTGAACAGCATTTTTTCTATCCTTTGGATAAATAGCTAGTGATGCAATTGCTGGGTCATAGGGTAGTTCTGTTTTTAACTTTTTCAGGAACCTCTGTACTGTTTTCCAGAGTGTCTGCACCAGTTTGCATTCCTACCAAAAGTGTAACAGAAACCCGCTCAAGTCTTAAAATAGCATCTTAAAAATAATATATCACCTTCATAGCCACTTCTGTCTCCTGAAAACAGCCATGTCTTTTACTCTCCTCCCCCACCATAGATAGACTTCTCAAAAGAATTATCTATACTTCTTCACCTTGCTTTCATTCCTCAGTCCACTGTCTCTCCTTGACTTCTATGACAATGCATGCCTGATCTCCATTTTCACAAACCATTCATTCATTCATTCTCACAAATCTGTATTGAACACCTGCTATGTGCCAAGTTTGTGCTGGGATTGTAACCATGAACATGAAAGATGAAAGTCATATTGCCTGTTCTAATGAAGTTCACACACCAAGTAAAATACCCAAATTAATATATAATGTTTGATAAGTGCCACTCTAAAAAAAAAAAACAAACCAAAAATGGTGTTATCAGTAAGAAATCTAATTTAAATTTGTAAGTCAAGGAAGGTTTTTCTGAGTATGTTGTATTTAAATCTCTAGTCCAAGAGATGAATAACAGTTATCAAGATGGAAAGTGAGAGGATGAGATGTCCACCTAGAGGTGCATGGTCCATGGGAATGGTCAGCACTAGGTTTATAGGCAATAAAAGAAATATATTATTTGAATAGAACTAAAAAATAATAATAAAACCACCTACAGGTCAATCTGCTTTTGACTCACCATGCACATGCACTGACAGTTCTATACTGTCATGTTGCATGATAAAATACTCTCACCTGTCCAAGGGTGACTGCTTCCCTACCTTCACCCCCAGTGTGCCACTAGCCAAATATCTGAAGACTTTGAGGAGGGAAAGAGGTTACTAGGAAAGACAATGTGGCAAGAGCACAGTAAGAGAAAGAGGAGCAAGATGTTTGGGAAAGGTTGGCAGAGGCCAATTCAACCAAAGGCATGATAATTCAAGGTGCTCTAAAGGTAAAGATTTACCTAATTCTGACCATAAATGGAAGCTATAATGGGATCTTACGCAGTGATATGATAATGATTTAAATATTTTTTAAGGATCACTCTGAATTCTTTATGATAAATGGCTTGGAAGAGAGCAAGAAGGAAATCCTAGAGACCAGTTATAAGGCCCCAGAAGTAGACTCAAGGACAGTGGTGTCTTGGGTTAGGTAGCAGAAAGTGGGTTGGAAAATAGATGTACTGAAGATCTAATCTGGAGATAGACTGAACAGGATGTGGTTCTCAGGAACACAGCTGAGCTGAAAAATGAAAGAGTGAAGCCTTTTATCACTTACTGTGGGATATAAGCAAGAGCCCCAAATGGGAGGAAACACCAACTTCTCTTGCTCCGTTTTTTCTTATGGAATGGCACACTGGTCAAGGGTCAGAAGGATCGGCACAGACTGTTGAGAGAGCCCTCAACAAAAGCCTCTTCAGTTTTGTGGACTCTGGGGCCAAGGGTTTGTTGAAGGGGAAAAGCTGGGAGTGGAAAAGGACTGGGTACTGAGTCAAAGTGGTTAAAAGTGTCTTCAGGTTTCCCCCTCTGACACCCCCCAACCTCAGTAGAGGTAACCAAAGAGGATGTCATCCCAAGGCCTCAGAAAAAGAGGCTTAGAAATGAAGGAGCCAGAGCTAGGAATGTGAAGAGCATGATGGGCGAGGGGGCCCTGAATCTTTGACTGAAACTCCCTCCAGAGACTTTAGTGCACTGTCTATGAACCATGTCTGATATGGGAAGGGAGACATCCCCCATGAGGTCTACCAGATAAAGCCTTTGTAATTGACTGTGACGAGGCCTGAAAAATCACATACAGATTTTTTTTTAAAGATTTTATTTATTTATTTGACAGACAGTGATCAAAAGTAGGTAGAGCAGCAGGCAGAGAGGGGGGAAGGAGGCTCCCTGCTGAGCAGAGAGCCCGATGCAAGGCTCGATCCCAGGACCCTGGGACCATGACCCGATCCAAAGGCAGAGACCCAACCCACTGAGCCACCCAGGCACACCTCACATACAGATTTTTAACCAGGAGTTGGATTTCTCACTGGTAAGGACAGACTTGAAGAATAAGCGAGAAAATTAAGTGTTAATTAAGACCCCAGTTTTCTGATATGCATAGCGAAGTTAATGGAGATACAGATTTGGAAGAAACAATCAAACATTCAGACTGGGACATGTTATATATCGGTCAATCATGTGAGATGTAGACTAGGCAGTTCAGACGTAGAGGTCTCTATATACCTGAGAGTTGTAGTAAAGGGACTTAGAGGAATGGGTTCGATAGTCTAGAATTTGTGTAGAATAGAATGAAAGGGGACTCACAACCAAGTCTTAAAACCTCAATATTTAGTTTGAGCAGAGAAAAATGAACCAGCAAAGGAGACTGAGAATAGGCAGCCAAATTGGTAGAAGGGTAGCCAGGCATGTAAAGGCAAGAAAAGAGAGTACATCAGCCAACCCAGGGAGCTCAACTTGCCAAATGCTGCTGAAGGGTTCGATTTAACAAGATCTGAAACTTAAGTGTTTGCTGGACTTGGCAACACTGATGGCCTTACCAAGTATACTCTAGTTGCCAGATTGAGTGGGTTAGAGTAAAGTAAAAAAAAAAAAAAAAAATAGAAGAGGAGGGAACATTTTCCAATTCATTCTATGAGGCCAATATTACCTTTATACTGAAACCAAACAAAAGCATCACAAGTAAAGAAAACCACATTAGAATCAAGAATATGTTTAAAATGCAGGTTTCTGAGTCCTACCCCAGACTTACTAACTCAGAATCTCTGGGACTAAGCATAAGAAATCTGCATTTTCTTCACAAGATGACTAAATGATTTTTAGGCACACTGATATTGTAAACACTCCTCTGCCCCTTTCTTACGGCCTGAAATGTCTTGCCAATTGAATACGGCTGAGCTGATGTCTGTCAGCACTCACTGTGATGTCCTTCTCAGGGATGGCCAAGCATTTTAACTGAAAGACAATCTCTAAGGACTCATTTTCAGTGGGGAAATTTCAGACACCAAGGCAAGATGATTATTGAAATATTCCTTCCCCTTTTATTTTCCTTTCCTTCAGTTTTACTTGGTGATAGCTTTGTCTTCTGCCCTCCTTCAATCTTCGATTCTTTTATAAATACATGTATCAGTCCGAAAACTGTATAGACAACTTTAGATTTATATGTGGTTTAATAACTTCTGGTTAACTAACTTAGTTCTGGGGAAAGCAGTTGGTGATCTGACATGAAAACAGACTTTCTACATTCCCAAGGGAAATATCTAAGTATTAAGGTGGGGGGACAAAAAAGATTTTATTGTCAAATAAGTTTGAAGTATAACCAAATAAGAATTGAGCTGTTTCTTTACTACAGACCTTCTCAGAGCCTTTACTATGCTATTGTACACTTTGAATTTACCAGGGGATGTTATTTACGCATTATGTCTCAGCTCCTCTTGAAGAGTTCATGAAGTTGTCTTACTCTGTAGATTATACTTTGGGAAATACCATTCTAGATTTTAGCAAATTGCCTGTCCATCAATTACACTCAGGATGTAGCATGTTTCACATTTTCTACATTCTGCAATTCTTTGGCTGAGTTAGATTTCAGGTAATTACTTAGGTTGTTTATTTCACCTTGGGATTTGATTTAAAATTTTACCAAAATCTTTTATGCTAAGCAAAATAAGTCAATCAGAGAAAGACAATTATCATATGATCTCTCTGTTATGAGGAATTTGAGAGGCAGGGCGGATGGCTGTAGGGGGTAGGGAGGGAAAAAATGAAACAATGAGATCAGGGAGGAAGACAAACCATAAGAGACTCTTAATCTCAGGAAACAAACTGAGGGTTGCTGGGGGTTGGGGGGAGGGATAGGTGGCTGGGTTATGGTCACTGGGGAGGGTATATGCTATGGTGAGTGCTGTGAATTGTGTAAGACTGAAGATTCACAGACCTGTATTCCTGAAACAAATAATATATTATATGTTAATAATAAAAAAAAGAAGAAAAAAAAGAAGAAGACATGCAAGTAAATGAAATGCATTTTCCTGGATTGGATCCTCAACTAAAAAATTTCTTTAAAGGAGATTATTGGGAAAATTGGCAAAGTCGAAGTATAGATGTCATATCAGATAAACTAATATCAACATTAAAAAAATAACAATAATAAAATTTTACCAAAATCACCCAAACTAGGTCTTTATTTTCTTTTATTTCAGTAAACTTCAAATTTCAGGTCCATGTTTCCCACTTCATTCAATTTACTTTTAAGCATACTATGCAATGTTTTACAAGTACATTTTGCTTCTCTTCCTTTTGGTTGAAAGAACTTTATCTTTAACTGAATATCAGTGTTTCTGTTCTCAATGTTTATTTAAACACTTGTGTTTATTATAAACTCATATTTCACCTATATCCCTTTTATTCCACCTAGCATTTTGGTATTTGGGGGGGAAAGGCTTTTTGAAACAACATTTGCATGTGTCTCAAATAAACATTTAAATTCACACAGCTTTCAGGATAAAGTTCTAAATGGCTGCTTTTTAGAGAACGCAGATGCCATTTTCGCAAATACTTCTTTTCTGTTTCCTTCTTTTAAAAATGCCTTCTCTTATTTCCCAGAAAGGATGGGACCATCTTTTTTGATAACTTCTTGGATTTCCTTTAAATCTTGAAAGAGATGAACCATAAAGTGCCAGTGGGATAACAATTTATATTTCATCATAAAGACCTAATCAAGAATCAATAAGGCACTGAAGTTTTAGAGGTTGAAGTTGGAATCATTCCATTCAAATTCATCTTAGAAATGCATTGTTGTATAGATAAGTAAAGATTATAGTTAATGTTTTAATGGGCTTTGTTTTCAGCATCCTCAGAGGTGGGTTGTGATGCCGTCTGGAAGAAGGAGCTCAATTCACACATTTGCTACCAATTCAACCTGCTTTCCTCTCTTTCCTGGAGTGAGGCACATTCTTCATGCCAGATGCAAGGAGGAGCTTTACTAAGTATTGCAGATGAGATTGAAGAAAATTTCATAAAGAGTAAGTAGATGGATGATGTACCCTGATATTAATGCAATTAAAATGACTGTTAATAGTTATGTCCAGGTATGCAAAAATACATCTTGAAAAAAAAATATTTTAGATAATGTTTTCTTTTATTAGTATGGTGCCAACTCACACCCAGAATTGTGACCTGTCCCCTCGGCCATTCCATTGGCACCCAGACATATCTTCCCTATTTTCTCTCCCTGGGAGGAGAGAAGTTGAGGCCCCAGCAAGGAACCCAGGACAATTTGCAGCTCTAGCAGGTGGATCTGGGAGACTTCCAAATTTAAATACAAATTTCTGCTCTGCTGGAGATCTTAGCCATTCAGCTTCCATTAATAAATAATTAAGTCATTTATTAATGAAACAAAATCTCACCTGTCAGTGAATATGCACAGATACATAGGCCTTCTCATGGATGATGAAGAATTTAAAATTTGGTTGGAAAAGCAAAAGCACACACATGTTAACTAACAGGATATGACAATAATATGTCAAAAGAGTTGTGCCAAGAGGTTGAGTCTTGGGTTTTACCCATCACCTGAACTCCCCTCTTACTTCTCCTTTATAGATTAAATGTGTTTGTAGGTATGTTTACACAGCTTTCCAAAAATTTTGAGAAACATTTGAAAGTATCACAAAAATGAGTAACTCTTATCAAAAGTTTCTGATTTTTTTTTTAAAGATTTATTTATTTATTTATTTGAGAGAGAGAGACAGTGAGAGAGAGCATGAGCGAGGAGAAGGTCAGAGAGCGACAGGCGTCCCAAGTTTCTGATTTTTTTTCAAATTTTATTGCACGTGTAGCACATATTTATTCTAGAATAATTTTTAAATTTCAAGTATATAGAAAGAAAAATATTCCATAATTCCACAATCCAAACAGAACCATGTTTTTCTGAAAAAACATATAAAGGCACACATACATATATTGTATATATGAACAATAGTTTTGAATAAATGCATGAATGATAGGAGCAGGGACCACAGAACCATCTGGTTGGGTTGGACTCCTTCCTCTACCACTTCCCAGCAGAGTGACCTAACCTGTCTGTGCATCAAATTCCCCCCCCATCAAATGGAAGTAATAACAGTGCTACTTGTTGGCAGTGTGGATTACACGTTATGATGCAGGCAAAGTCTTAGAAAGGTGCCTGGCACACATAACAAACACTCATTTTGTGTTAACCATTTAACAACTACACACGCAGTTTGATAATATGCTTATTTCATATACCAATATATAATAAGCACCTGTCTATGTCTAAAAATAGAGTCAAGCATCATAATCTTTAGTGAGTACCTAGTATTATAGGTTAGGAATAATATATGTATCTAGCCTCCTACTATTAGATAGTGATAGATAAAATTATTTATTTTATTTTTATTTATTGTTGCTATCATAAATCATCCCTGCACTTACCTTTGAGCCTAGATCCCCGATTATTTCTCTATAAGTTTGTGAAGTAGATTCACTGGGTGAAAGAGGAAACAAGTTTTGGAAGTCATTAATACTTTGCAGAAGAAATATAACAAATGCTCGAACAGCACAAGTTTGCCCCTTTGCCCACAGACATGCAAAAGTAGGAAATTATGGTCAAGACTGATTTGAGTGAGTCATACTTCAGGAAAACACCAATTTCCAATATCATTATTAGCCTGTAATAGTTTTTACAGAAAATTTTTCATAGTATGTATGAATTATCATTGTTATCTATCTTGACTGTCAGGATTTCTAATAAGAAGGTTTGGACTTACTCATCAAACTTGAATAACGATGAAAGAAATAAGATATGTCAGAGACTTTGATTTAAATACCACAATTCTATAATTAGATTTCAGGTATTTCTTAGGGAGACAGAAGTCTATTCATAAAGATGGAACCCTGTTCTGACCAAGGTATTTTTTAATGATGATCAATCTAGTTTCTTGCTAATCACTGGTGAACATTAATTAACTATGATATAAGGAATTATCTAAGTTGTCACAAATGCCAAGAAATATCCAAAAGAATTTAGGTTTGAGTTTATTACTACAAAATTGTTAGCCAATTTAGTTGTAGAGCTAAATAGCTGTTTTTGCATATTGCATGGAGCGCTGGGTGTGGTACATAAACAATGAATCTTGGAACACTGAAAAAATAAAATTAAATTAAAAAATAAAAAAATAAAAAGCTGGTTTTGTAACCTTAAACACAATTTATAAATTACCCAGTGATTTTTATATGTATTGTTAAGTGATATGTGTATTGTCAAAACAACTGCACAGAGGCCGATAAGAATAATTGCTATTTAAGTATTTTCATTAGGTTATTTGAAAATATCACTTGACACTGATACGAAATGCGAACATTTCTCTATCTTGTCACTCCATCTTCCCTGCCACCTCTTGTCATCATGATACCCATTGTATGATTTAATCAGATAGTGTTACTGAAGGGACTAATCAAATCAACATCAGAAAGAGATGCTTGTGTAAATGCCACAGGAATTTTTGGAAGGGTGGGACTTGTGAATGATACGCTGCTTCTGTTCAGGGATTTCTGAGGTCTCAAAATTATAAAGCCCCTTTTTCTCTTTCCTAAGTGGAGTGGATTCTTTCAGTTTTCCACCATTGAACTGAAAGGCTCAATCACAGAGGATGCATCTTAGGCTTGTTATGTGAATACAATGATCTTTATAATCTGGGTGATCATATAAATTATGATCCAAACTGAGAGTCTTCTGAGAGTAAAAGAGGCTGTGAGCTGTAATTATTCTGAAACTACCAGCTAAACTCTAAGTTTTCCCGGAAAACTGGGATAGTTTTGGACCCTATTCATAAGTCAACTATCAAGGCCCGAGTCTCAGGCAGGGCCCCTGCATCTGACTCAAAATATATTGGGTTCTGAAGCAGATGAACCATGAAAGGAAGAGAAAAATTCTCCCTTTTATAGATTAAAAGATTAAATGGCAACTTTTGAAAGTGTCATGAAACTAGTCCCTTTAACTACTTTTCTGACACTGTTTTCCAAAATTCATTCTATAATAATTTGGGGGGGATTTTAAAGGCTGTGCTTTAATTTTTTAAAAGCGAAATATTGAAATATAATTGTAGACCATAATTTACACCATGTAGATTCTTTTGAAATTATTGTGGCTTTCTTTTTGGCATTATATATGATCAGTTTTGGTGAATCCATTCTCTCTTGGGCAGCCATAATCCCAAATCCAGAAACACTATTAACATTTTAATTTAGTAGATTGCATTTTACCCTCATGTGAATAAAACTTTCTAATTATTTTAAATACTTAAAAAGCATCATAGACAACTGTAAAATATTTTTTATCCAATAGGAAAAATAGCCATCCCTGAATTTACATTACATACTTCTCCCTGGTTGGCTTTCTACGTTTGGGCTGACTTTTTTGTTGTTTTGTTTTCTTTTGTTTTCTTTTATGCTAGAATCACTTTTTAGAATTCAGACAAGCCCCCTCCCTGCTTGCTTTAGCGTACTTTCTTAAGCTTGAGGACTTGCCTCTATTGACCAAACTATACTTACCTGCTTTTCTCTTCCCTGCCAGGTCCCTAAAGAAAAGCTTCTTTACATTGTTCAATTCTTTAACTGTGAAATACTTCAAAAATATTGAAAAGTGCAGAAAATTTTACACACACACACATACACCCATTACTCAGATTTAACATTACTTCTTCCTGTTCCACCCTTGCTTGGAGCCTATGGTGGCCTCAGCAAGCTGGAATCCTGGGCCTTCAAGCTAAGGCTAGGGTGGCTTTCCTGTACATGTCTTCCTCCCCCATCTAAAACTCTTAAGTGCAGGAGCTCACACAAATCAGATAGTTTCAATCAAATTCACAACCATGTAGTCTTGGGGGATTGAGGATCATTGACAGGCAGCACTTCCAGGTGCTTCGATCAAAGCCTTCACAGCCAAAGAATTGCTGTTGGTGAGCCTTTAGGAAACTGCTGTGTTTCTCAAGATGGCAGAGGCTGACTCTGTTACTCTGAAGCTTCAGAGTGGGGTTTAGGAGCACTTGGAACCCTTTGTTATGGACTGGAGTTCACTTATGACTACGTCCTTCAGGAATAGTAAAACGAGAAAGAAGTATAACATGGTGGGGAGGAGGTTGTTTGTGTGTGTTGAAACTTGGTATTTCTCTTCATTTCAGAGCACTTGGGCAGTGAAGCCGTGGAAATGTGGATAGGTCTGAATCAGCTGGATGAAAATGCTGGTTGGCAGTGGTCTGATAGAACACCGCTCAACTACCTGAACTGGAACCCAGGTACCTGCTTTGTTTCTTGTGCCTTCGACAGGTGGCAATATCCCACCCCCTTACACAGCAGCTATTTCCCACGTATCTATAAGTCATGTTATTTCAAAAGTGGTTTATAAACATTTTTAAGCTTGCCTGTACTCCCGGTAAGGCAAGCTTTTCCAGACAAGAAAATGGAGGTCAAGAAGGTAAGCTATTTAGCCAAGGTTGCAGGAGGATTGGGTTAGAGCCAAGACTCCTGTCAACTGTTTTACAAATAGCAACAAATTGCCAAATATTTCTTTAAAACAATAAAATCAGCTATTGCTACCTTTGGGAAATCATTTCATTGTCATGTACGGACTTCAACTGCAAAATCATAAATATAATATAACATCTTACAGGATTTGCCATACATGCCAAAGAGAAAGTCTATCTCCTTGATGTTAAAAACTACATTTATATATATTGAATATATCATATTTGAATAAATAAGATGACACCCGATATATATGAAACTAACTGATTTTGCCTCTGACATTAAACATACACTGTATTTTCAGAAATACATTTTGAGCCATTTGTTGAACATCAATGTGGAACATTTAATTCATTTATGCCAAATGCCTGGAGGAGTAGGGATTGTGACTCCACCTTGCCTTATATATGTAAAAAATATCTAAACCACACTAATCAAGAAGGGATTGGTAAGTGTTTTTACTTTTTTTTTTTTAGTTGCTTATCTGTCCTCTGAATCTATTAAAATTCCTTTACATTTTTGCTAATAATTCATAATTTAAGACTAGTTTTTATATTTATATAAATAAATATAGGCAAATAGATAATATCTATTATTCCAAAGGCACCATGAATTTAAAAAATACATTTTTTTAGTTTTCCTATATTTTTTACTAAAAATCAAAACAAAATGACCTAGACATTGAAAACATTGTCTGCTTCTTTTTTTAAAGAAGTTTCCATTCTGGGGTTCCTGGGTGGCTCAGTGGGTTAAAGCCTCTGCCTTCGGCTCAGGTCATGATCCCAGGGTCCTGGGATCGAACCCCACATCGGGCTCTCTGCTCAGCAGGGAGCCTGCTTCCTCCTCTCTCTCTCTGCCTGCCTCTCTGCCTACTTGTGATCTCTGTCTGTCAAATAAATAAATAAAATCTTAAAAAAAAAAAAAACTTCCCATTCTTAGTTGTTCTGCGTGAGAGAAACAAGATATGCTTTCTTTTCTATTCTAGCTTTGAGTTTTATTTATGGGTACCTTGGAATTAAATATAAATTAGGACATGGTTTTATAAAATTCTTTTACTTCATTGATCCCTTAGTATACTCTGAATCTCTTATTACCCTCCTCCTTGAACTGACATACAAACTTTTGTATGCGACAAAGACTTAAATACCACCTAGTTACAATCTAATATCTGAAGCCCAATTATTTGTTTTTAAGGTCTATTGGCTCTATTTTAGTTTCTATGGGAATTAATGTCTTCACTCAGAATGTAGAAATAAAAATATAACCATATTTAAAAGAATCATTACCAGAATAATTAGAAACAACTCCAGATTTCAAATAATGAGCTGAATTATTCTTTTTAAATATTATTCCTTACAATCAGACTTTAACTTTCATTTTCCCTTAAGTGGCTAAGCCCAAGGGTGTGGTAGAATAAGGGAGTGTAGGGGAAAGAAGAAGCATTGTGCCATTTTTTTATGTGGAGTTTTTTCCATTTATGTCAAAAACATGCTGAAATTGCTATCGCTCTTCCTTTTCCATCCCTTCCTTCTTCTCTTGTCCATTTCTTCCTTCTTCACACTGTTTCTTTCTTATTCCATCCTTTTTTTACCTCTGTTTTATTTACTCTGGATCTACTCATTGAGATCCAAAGACCACAAATGAAGGTAATGAAGCTGTTAGTTTGGATTATTTTCTGTTCCGCCAGGTTTAACAGGTTCTTTTGATGAACTATGTTTTCAGGATCCCTAGGTTCTTTGCTTGTCTCCACCTCTGCTTTAATCAGAGAAGCTCCTCTTTTACTTTTTATCTTACCCATAGAGTGAAGTTTAAAAGTTCCATTTTTAAAAGGGGCTCCCTGACTATATTACTTAGGGTTAAAACCTACTGGAGTAGATGATACCAAAATGTTCTAACATTCTTGGACTGTGATTCTAATTGCTGTCAGCATCCCCAGAGCAATTTTAAAACAATGTCTCATTTTCCAAATAGCCCTGGAGTTATGTCTAACTAAATTAGTGCCTGAGGGAGGCACTCAGTTGTGGTCAATAAAATAAAGTAAAAATGCTAATCAACAGGTTGAGGACAAGATCCTGGAAAGGGAGAGCCAAAATTTGACATGTACACCACCACCTACCCTTCCCGTGCCAAAGTATCATGGCACTATTTTCCTGTAAGTCTAACCCAGTGTCCACATGAACCCAGAGGGAAAACACAGACACTTAGACTAATCTAAAGGTGAAAGCTATTTGTCATCTCTGCTCTGGAGGAAGTAACCTCCAGAGATTTTCAAGCTTTTTCTCAGTTGAGGATAAATATCTGCCCCCACTCACATACTGTACATAAAATCTTGGGAATGCCATTTAAACTTTTTTCCAAATACTCCTTTTCCAGTGTTAAAATATTTTTTTAAATGCAGAACTCTAGGGGTGCCTGGGTGTCTCAGTGGGTTAAAGCCTCTGCCTTTGGCTCAGGTCATGATCTCCGGGTCCTGAGATTGAGCCCCACATCTGGCTCTCTGCTCAGCAGGAAGCCTGCTTCTTCCCCTCTCTCTCTGCCTGCCTCTCTGACTACTTGTGATCTCTCTCTCTCTCTGTGTCAAATAAATAAATAAAATCTTTTTTTTTTAAGTGCCTTTAAAAAAATAAATAAAAAATAAATGCAGAACTCTAACTGCTAAATTTTACATCTAGCCCTCCTAACTCTTCACTTGGCTTGTGTAACCTTTTCCAAATCTCTTTACTTCTGTGCCTTAGCTCATCTGTAAAATGAAGCACTGAGATCCATTAGATCCTAGATCTAGATCTAGATCATATATTGAATCCTTCTCAACTCTGAAGATCTAAATAGCTTATATGTTATTGTTTCATGTGTCTCTGTTTTTCAAATTTTTAAAGTAATCGTATGTTGATGACAATTTATTTTAAGTCTAATAAGTAAACATTTTAAAAATTGTGGAAAATGACATTATGTTTTGTTGGTTTAAAAAGAAAAAAGTGCCTGGAAATATTATGCTACACACTGTGAGCCTGGCTGGAATCCCCACAGTCATAACTGCTATAAACTTCAGAAAGAAAAAAAGACCTGGAAGGAAGCTTTGCATTCTTGCCAGTCTGATAACAGCACATTGATAAACATGGCTTCATTAGCAGATGTGGAGTTTTTTGTAACCCTCCTTGGAGATGGTAAGTGCCAAATATCTCTGATTTAAGAGGTATGAAATATAATGTAGTCACTATCTTTATTAGTGGAGTTGAAAAGAAATCAAGCTATTTAAAAGTGATTACTTATGGCATATATATCTCAAATTTCTTTCTTTTTTTTAAATTTATTTATTTTCAGCATAACAGTATCATTATTTTTTCACCACACCCAGTGCTTCATGCAATCCGTGCCCTCTATAATACCCACCACCTGGTTATATCTCAAATTTCTAATTAATATCCAGGAGTGCAAATTCATTGGAATTTTACAAAATATACACTCAGAAATTTTGTAACACCTCTCATATGCCAGATATATTAGAATTTTTTTTTTAAGGGGCAAAGATCATTTCCAGAAACTTTTAATAAAAGTTAAGAACTTAAACCTGTAATTTAGCCTTATGGTCACTACATAGCAGTAGTGTGCTGTGGTCATGTGATCTAAGCAATAATGGGATTTCTGAGACAAATAATTGGATTTTAGTAACTTTAACCAGTGAAAATTTATTCGGTATGGTGGTTTTCAAGCTCTGTGCCATGTTCAGGAATTCTGAGCTCCTAGGTCTCCACCCGCCTTTTGCCCATCAGAACCATTCCCCCCTCCTATGTCATATATATGCCATAGGATTCTGCTGAAAAAACATTGAAATCACTGGAACTAGAGTAAATTTTTTTTTTTAATGAAAAAAAATCTCCAGAGCCTACTCTGGTGACCTTTTGAAAGTTAGGTTTTAGTTTAGAGTGAAAACAAAAATCCTTCTCTTGTCACTTTTTTCTCACCTCCTGCATTTGAGATTAAAAGAATCCTGTGGCTGCCTCTGTCTCAATAGGGGCACTTGAACATTTCTCTCAGCCTCCTAGGGTCTTTTCACCTTACCTGGGCTGTCAAACTTTATTTACTTTTCTAGCAACCCCATTGCTCCCATTTTTTTTTTTTTTTTTTTTAAAGATTTTATTTATTTATTTGAGAGAGAGAGAGACAGTGAGAGAGAGCACAAGCGAGGAGAAGGTCAGAGAGCGAAGCAGACTCCCCATGGAGCTGGGAGCCCGATGCGGGACTCGATCCCGGGACTCCAGGATCACGCCCTGAGCCGAAGGCAGTCGTCCAACCAACTGAGCCACCCAGGCGTCCCCCATTGCTCCCATTTTAATGCTTCTAAGAGTTCCTGCTCCTTTTTTCTCATGGCAAAAAAAAAAAAAAAGGCAAGAAAAAATATATTGTAAAGGGCTGTTTTTTTCTTTAAGTGCCCTTTTCCTAATGCAGTTGACCTTGCTATTTTTCCTTTCTCTAGGCAGAGGCAAAACCATACTGTTCAAATCTACTTTTCATATAGTAGCAGAAACTAATTAGAGTCCCAGCAATCTGACTTGCTTTTAAGCTTTGTCCTTGCATTGGCTTTAGATCACACTCTGTCCCACTTCCAACGTCTGTGTCAAGCAGATGGGGTAGTATAGGGGGAAAAGATCTAAGTAGGTATTGTACACCAAGACTTAAACAGGTTTTATTGCATGAATGAATAAAGAAGAAATCATTTGTAACAGGCTCAGTGTGTTATCTCCTTTGCATATAATGGGATTCCTGTAATTTACATTTATCTCTTACAGAAAATGCATCAGAAACATGGATTGGTTTGAGCAGCAATAAAATTCCAGTTTCCTTTGAATGGTCTAATGGCATCTCAGTCACCTTTACTAACTGGCACATACTTGAACCCCAAATTTTTCCAAATAGAAGCCAGCAATGTGTCTCAGCAGAGCAATCTGTAAGTTGGTTTGTCTGTTTAATGCTCACTTGAGGACCATGTTCATCAGGGGTTTGGGCTGTGGCAGAGATGAAGACAGACACAGTCCCTGCTCTTCCTGGGGGCTTATATGCTAGGCAATAAAAGTGTGCACACAGGAAAAACATGGTAATTATATTTGTGATGATAGCTTTGAGGAAATACATGACATAATGGTGAAAAACTTGTGTTGGGGCTGCTACTTCAGACAGGATAGTCAGGAAGGCTCTCTAGCCGGTGATGTTTAAGCTGGGACTTGGAGGGGGGGGATCCCTCTTGAGGAGCAGGGGAAGAACATTCTAGACAGCAGATGGCAGATGGTATAAAAGCCCAAAGGCAGGATAAGGGCTTTCCATGTTTAATAATAAAAAAGACCAGAGTGGCTTGAAGGTAGAACTGTGAGGGGATCATAGGAGAGGGGGCAGGAGGAATCCAAAAATGTGAGGCTTACAGGCCTGCTATAGAATGACGAAAGGGCTTCAAGGAGATGAAGGGCGTGGTTTGATTTACATTTTAAAAAGTAACTGTGGCTGATACATAGAGATAAGAGAGAGGAATAGTGGAAGCAGAGAAACCAGTTTGGAGGCTACTCCAGTGTTGAATTGGGGTAGTGAATTTAGAGACAAGCAGAGAAATTCAAAGATCCTTTGAAGGGTAGGAATTGCTGCTAGCTTAGATGTGGGGTAGGTGTTTGGCTTGAGCAACCGCCATGTTTGTGGATGATGGTGCCATTGACCTCTATGGTGAAGATGTGAGGAGACAATCTGAGATGTCAGGAAATTACTCTAGGGACTGATGGCTTTTAAGCTCCATTATCCTATTAACGTTAAAGGATTTCTACAGTGTGTGTAACCCCACTGAAAACTGACTCAGTGGAAAATCTTGTTCTTTTCCTCACATGTATATAGCGGTCCCAGTGGGCTTAACATCACATTTATCTCTAGTCTTTCATTTATCTAAAGTATCGGATTAGATTATACAAAATTAGTTTAATCCCAAGCCATGTGAAGTATTTATTATATTTAGAATAGACTTAATCTCTTTGATCAGATAGCTACTAACCTCACCATTTGAGTTTTAAGTCAATAGGATTTGGTAGGCATTCTTACTCTTTCCTCCCATCAGGATACTGATGTATCCTGTAATACATCCTGTAATACCAAGTGCAGCTTATTAAGTGTTACTTAAGTAGCTTGACAAAGTAACTGCCAACCAAACTCAGAAAAGTTCTAAGCACTTACTCTTATGGTCCATTTCATTGTATTATCTTTTAGGCTGTCTCAGATATGCTCAGTAACAATATAAATGCTAAGGTTGTTCTCAAGTCACTTTTGAAGAGGGACAATGACCTCTCTAAATGTTTGTCTAGGGTCTAACTGCTAAAAGCCATCACTGTTTATTCTACAATATTTGATGCCTTATTGGTTCATTGGTTTTGAGATAATTAAGATGACCTTCATTTCCTACCAATGGTCTCCTTTTTCATTTGATAGACACTGGTATTTCACTTAGCATGTTCACAGAACAGGAGCCAACATTTGGACAGAAAAATTGTATTTTAGAGAGTAAGGACAGGTATTAATATTATAGAATGTGTCAGAACAATGCTGCTATATGTGATTTTTGTGTCCCCCTTTCGGGTTGCTCGGGTAGCTCCTTAAATAGTAGATGCATAAAAAGTAACATTTATTACCTTGACGTAGAGCTCAATATGAGTATAATTACTATAATTAACAAGTTACCTAAGCATGGTTGATGCCTAATTTGAATGTGAGAGCCTACGAACCTGTTTATTCATTCATCCATCCCTCCAATTGTTATTAAGCAACTGCAGTATGCCTGACACTATCCTTTGGGTGGTTTGCTGGAAGCCTGGGCAGGGGGGCGCTCCAGAGCTGTTCTTACAGATGAAGGAGTCAACCCCCTATACAGTATTCATATTCCCCTGAAACCCTGCTTGCCTGAGATACCACTTAAAATTTGAATGTATGCTTTTAGCCTAAAGGTCTGATTTGTGTTAAAATAACAAATCCTTTGGGAGGATAAAATTTTAATCTGTTAGCAGTTATTGTATTTCATTATTAATGTAGGATGTTAGAGCAGCCGTCTGTAGAACTAGAAGACATGAAAGTATCTGCCTGTCATATACTGAAGAAATGGAGCAGGGCTTTGGAAAATTAGTAATAAAGAAGGACATTGTGGCTTGAACACAAAGTTCAGCTATTATAATGTTATCTAGGGTGATTCATCGTAGTTTCCAGGCATTCCCCCAGCATCAGGTTTATCCATTAAATAGCAAAGTATTCGGTTTTACACTTAGAAGTGATTAAAGAGAAGAAGCAGCATTCTGACTTGGTCACATTCTGACTTGGTCACATCCAAGTTATTCTCAAAGCGTGGTCCCCAGGTCAGCAGCATCGACATCAATTGAAACCTTGTTAGAAATGCAAATTCTTAGGTCCTACCTGATCTATTAAATGAGACACACTAATTATGAGGCCTAGTCATCGGTGTTTTCGTAACCCTTCCAAATAATCCTGGTGCACAGCAAAGGTTGAGAATCGCAGCTCTAACCCATCCTTTTAAAAGAAAAATTGAGAGCAGCTTAATGTAAATCCAGGCTGAGCCTGGTATTAAATTCCAGTTCCAAATTTTACTGACTGTAGGACCTTATGCATATATTAAATCCAACCTTTAAAATGGGAATAATAATGCCTATTTCATAGTAACATTGAGATTATATATGACAATCACCCAATATTAAGCCTAGCACACTATCAAGAAACATTAATGGCCCCTCTTCTGCCTGCCAATCTGGGATTGCGTGTCTTAGAATTGTTCATAATCAGGGCCTCCCACTCCCATGGAGAGAGGGAGAGAGGCCCTTCTAAGGACCACACAAAGTCCTGACTCATTACCCCATCCTGAAACACTTATCATTAATCATATTTTTATTCAAAATAACTGATGTTATCTACCAGCATCAATAATGAAGTGTATTCATTCATGTTGTAACATTTTTCCACTTAGGAGGGACACTGGAAAGTTAAAAATTGTGACGAAACACTTTTTTACATTTGTAAGAAAGCAGGCCATGTCCCTTCTGACGCCGAATCAGGCTGTCGAGAGGTAAGTGCTGTTGACGTTTTGTTCAGTGTAGTGAGTTCATAAGTAGAATAATTTCTTCAACAGCAATTTAAAGTGAATCTCTCTCCCTCTCACGCCTGCCTTTGCTTCCTTCTCCCTCTCTTTCCCCCTCTCTATCTCTGTTCTTTCTTTCCTTCCCCACCTTTTTTCTGATCTTGCACAGCTTTTTTTTTTTTTTTAGCAAACCAAGCGATTATCAGCTAGGGGCATATGAAGGATTTACAGCTGCAAAAGATTGTTGCTCCTTCAATCTAAACTACTTTTCTTTTGAAATTAGAAACCTAAATGATTCTGTTACACCATCTGTACAAACAGTGCCTGCCATCTGATGCATCTCACAGGTGGTTTTCCTACTCTTCCAGTGAAGACCCTCAGAGTGAAAAGAAAAACATTCCTTCGATGGAGAGTGCACTTTTGCACTAAGAGTCCTGCCTTCCATTTCTCTCTTCTTTTTTTTTTTTTTAAAGATTTTATTTATTTATTTGACAGAGAGAAATCACAAGTAGATGGAGAGGCAGGCAGAGAGAGAGAGAGAGAGGGAAGCAGGCTCCCCGCTGAGCAGAGAGCCCGACGCGGAACTCGATCCCAGGACCCTGAGATCATGACCCGAGCCGAAGGCAGCGGCTCAACCCACTGAGCCACCCAGGCGCCCCCATTTCTCTCTTCTTAAACTTAAATATTTGAGTAGAGTAATGGCAAGAAGTGCATGTTTGCAATTTATTTATTATTTGGGAAAGAGATAATTAAAATACTTTCGTATTTTCAGTAATAAATGATTCTTGGTACTTAACATACTTATTTTCAGTACTTAAAGTAAAAAAATACATAGTACTTTAGATTCAGTTAAAAGGTAGACTTCTGTTTTAAATTTCTTAAAATACATTCAATATCCTGCATTAAAGTTCTCAACACATGCTCTCTCTCTATCACACACACATACACAAAACCAAGGAATTTGGGTTTAAATATTGGAGATTTGTATGCATCTCAAAAACTTCCCAAACCTGGATTTTTATGCAATTTTTAAATTATTTTCTCTTCTAATCCAGTTATTTATGTTTCAATGAAGTGATAACCCATCTTTCCAAGAAACTGCATTTTATTCATTAGTCAGTGTGTAAACATAATGAATTACTCTCCATCCTCTAGGTCAATAATACCTACACCATAGCTGACATACTACCCAACACCACATCTAATCATTATAATTCCTGAATTACTTAGAGCTGATTGCTGATCTAATTTCTATCTGATCAGAAATATTAAAAAAAAAATGCCTTACTACGGTTTTCAAGGCAATTTGACATGTTGCATTTGTTGAAAAGGAAATTAACTTCTTAAACAGCAGAAACAGAACTGACGTTCTATTCAAACTTTTGTACACTGCTTCCCTTTTCTGGCTAGCATTACCAGTATGTAAAGTTCAGAATAAATTTGAAGTTCAGAGCCAGCTCTCTAACTTTATGATGAAAGTTCTGTTAATTTCTTTATGTATCAATCTGTGAATATGGTTTCAAAAGTTTCCTTTCCTTTAGCCAACTGCTTCATGGCACTTCTCTAAACAGTCTGTACATGCAACATCAACTTAAAAAATATTTCTCACAGGGGAACCTGGGTGGCTCAGTTAGTTGAGCATCTGCCTTCAGCTCAGGTCATAATCCCAGGGTCCTGGGATTGAGCCCCACACTGGGCTCTCTGCTCAGCGAGGAGCCCGCTTCTCCCTCTCCCTCTGCCTGCCACTCTCCCTTCTTGTGCGCTCTCTCTCTCTCTCTCTCTCTCTGTCAAATAAATGGAATAAAATGTTTTTTAAAAATAATAAAATATTTCTTACACCACACACAAAAATAAACTCAAAATGGATTAAAGACCTAAATGTGAGACTCCCAAACCATAAAAATCCTAGAAAAGAACAAAGGCAGTAATTTCTCTCACACTGATAGTAGAAACATTTTTCTAGATTGTCTCCTCAAGCAAGTGAAACAAAATTGGAAGTAAACTATTAGGACTACATCAAAATAAAAACCTTTTGCCAATGAAAGAAACCATCAATAAAACAAAGAGGCAACCTACTGAATGGGAGAAGGTATTTGCAAATGGTATATCCAGTGAGAAGTTAATATGCAAGATACATAAAGAACTTCTACAAGTCAACACCTAAAAAAAAAAAAATAATCCCCAAATAATCCAATCTAAAATGGGGCAGGGGACTTCAATAGATATTTTTCCAAAGAGGACATACAGGTGGCCAAAAAACACGTGAAAAGATCCTCAACATAGCTCTCATCAGGGAAATGCAAATCAAGACCCCAATGAGATATCACCTCACACCTGTCAGAATCTCTAAAATAAACAACACAAGAAATAACAAGTATTGGTGAATATGTGGGGAAAAAGGAACCCTCATGCACTCATGCACTGTTGGTGGGAATGTAAACTGGTACAGCCACTGCGCAAGATAGTAAGGAGGTTCCTCAAAAATTAAAAATAGAAATACCGTATGATCCAATAATTCCTCTATTGGGTATTTACCCAAAGAAAGCAAAAATACGGGGCACCTGGGTGGATCTGCCTTTGGCTCGGGTCATGATCTCAGGTCCTGGGATAGAGCCCTGTGTTGGGCTTTCTGCTCAGGAGGGACCCTGCTCCCCGCCCACCACTGCCTGCCTCTCTGCCTACTTGTGATCTCTCTCTCTGTGTGTCAAATAAATAAATAAAACCTTTAAAAAAAAAAAAAAGAAAGCAAAAATACTAATTTGAAAAGATACATGCTCCTCTATGTTTATTGCAACACTATTTACAATAGCCAAGATATGGAAGCAACCTAAATGTCTATCAATAGAGGAATGGATATGGAAGATGTGGTGTATACACACACACACACACACACCCCCAACACACAGAGAGAGGAATATTACACAACCATAAAAAGGATGAGATCATGCAATTTGCACTAACATGAGTGGACCTACAGAGTATAATGCTAAGTGAAATAAGTCTGAGAAAGATAAATACCATATGATTTTACTTACATGTGGAACCTAAAAAAAATGAATAAACAAAAAGCAGAATCAGACCTATGAATACATAGAACAAACTGGATGGTTGCCTATGGAAGGGGCAGACAGCATTGGGCAAAATGAGTGAAGGGTAGTGGGAAATACAGCATTCCAGTTGTGGAACAGGTAAGTCACAGGAATGAAAGGCACTACATAAAGGGGGAAATTTTTTTGGTAATTTCAAGGCAAAAAAAAAAAAAAAGACTTTTTTCCCTCTTAGTTTTTTGGGATTGTATAATATGAGCAATTGCTTCAGTACTGGCTGTCGTCACCATCATGTAAAATGAAATGGTGCCTCATAGACAAAAGATACTCACAGATACAGTCAATTATTCTTCCCAATTTCATTGTGTGACAAAGGCTTATAGTAAAGAAGCTTTGTTTTTCTGGTTATTACTATGCCACATCCCTCCCCCCTGCCAATTTTCTTGAGCCTGTTCAGTTCTCGGATTTTTTTACTTTGCTAAGCAGCCTGTGATCTGAAAACTACTAATGAAGAAGGAATACTTTGTTAGAAAGGTCAAATTGTCAGCCTTCCTCTGCCTGGCCTTCCAAATACAAAAGCAGTCTAACCTCCCACCCCATCTGGAGTGGTCCAGGGGTTCTGGCTGGAGCTGTCAACTACTCACACAGATAAGGTTATGGGGAGAGGTTAGAAGAGTGAGTTCAGAGCCCATCCTGGCTGGCTGGATGTGGAACTCCTGTGATCCACACCTCATTTAATATGTTTTGAACTAAAATAGCTGAGTTCTAAAATAAGGTTCACTTTAATTTACTGCAAGACTGAGACCTTTTATAAGAAATATAGCAGAAGTCATTTTATATCTGATCAAAATCCGGCAAGTATTGGCATGACACAGAATAAAGTGTATTTTAAAACTCGTGAATGCA
This sequence comes from Neogale vison, assembly GCF_020171115.1. Lineage (NCBI taxonomy): Eukaryota > Metazoa > Chordata > Mammalia > Carnivora > Mustelidae > Neogale > Neogale vison. Next base: position 57,505,091 of record NC_058093.1, on the reverse strand, counting down.
AAAAAAAAAAAAAAAATCCTGGTGAACACATAAAAATAGATAGATGCAAGAGATGTGATTTTATAATATTGAAAGAGAAAGGACTAAAATAACTCAGCTGAAGTATAGAAGACTAATGAATGCATGTCTCCTGTAGTATATGATTTTAAAGAACAGAGCCACCCTTCATTGCTCTCGGGGCGGAGCCATGGAGCTACACATTTATCATTTTTGTTCAAGTGCCAAAGCTTGCTTTCTTTCTCTCTCAAAGGATAGCCAGTTGATTTCAGAATTATACACACACACACACACACACACACACACACACATTTTAGCCAGTTTCTATTCAGAAATATTATGATGCAGCTAAGACCATCCTGGATTACATCAGAATTGGGTTCCAGACCAGCTTGTCCACTGGCTTGTGACTTTATTCAGTTCTCTAACCTCGGTGAATCTTAGTGGGATATCATGAAATAAGCAATAGGAAAGAAAGTTGAAAAAATATACACTATTATCTAGATACATATCTCTTTTTTGCTCATATTGAGTTCCTGGCTCTATTTAAGATGTCTGCCTGTACTCTGTCCCTTTGATTCTCAAAACAACTCCATAGAATACTATTATTATCTTCATTTCACACAGGGGAAAATTTAGACATTTAGAGACTAAATAAAGTTGCACGGTAGTAGAGTCAATATTCAAACCCATGCATTCTGCCTTCAAAGCCAATGCTCTTAATTGTTACCATCCTGTAGGAACCATGAAATTCTGTAAGTCTGAACAGAGAGAAAGAAAGAGAGAATCTTGAGTGAGTGCCCCCTTTATTTTCATCTGTTTTAGGTTTTTTAAGATTACAGGTTAATTAAAACTTTTGGGTTTTAATCCTTACTTAAATATAGAAGTGTCTGTAGCTAATGGCATTATCAGATAGGATACATACAAAGATTTCAAGAGAAAAATTCAAGTTTTGACTTTTGAGTGAGAATACACAAAAGCAATATTTTGCTCTTTAAATCAGATTATGTCCTTAATTTTCTTATTTCCTTTTTTAAGGGATGGGAGAGACATGGTGGATTCTGTTACAAAATTGACACTGTCCTTCGAAGTTTTGACCATGCCTCCAATGGTTATTACTGTCCTCCTGCCCTTGTAACCATTACGAACAGGTAAGATAGAAATTTTCTATCAGAAACATGACTGTACTTTTTTGACAGCAGTGCTCCTGGGATGATAAAATCTAGCCATAATCAGTAACTTGTCAAAATCCAAAGTGTACTGTACATTAGAGTATTAAATTCTTTAAATTATTGATAGAGATTAATTTAAATCATATAACATTATTCTTAAATCAATTTTTGAGTAATAAAGAGCAAATTTAAGATGACTTTTACTTTCCATAAAGCTTTATTAATTATTTAGCTTTGCTAATGTATTCAATTGTATTTAGATTTTATCCAAAGGCTTATAATGAAAACAAAGTATGTTATTTAAAAATTATGTTTTTAGACTATTGACTCTGAAAAACAATCTGAGGGGTTTGAAATGGCAGAGGGGTGGGAGGTTGGGGTTCCAGGTGGTGAGTATTATAGAGGGCATGGCTTGCATGGAGCACTGGGTGTGGTGAAAAAATAATGAATACTGTTTTTCTGAAAATAAATAAATTGGAAAAAAAATTACAAGATATGAATGCAAAAAAAAAGAGAAAAAAATTATGTTTTTAATGTAGTATGTGTAAGTTATGTGGAGTTTTATAAAAGTATAGCTATAATACATTATATGTTAATAAAAATTTTAAAATTTTAAAAAATAAATTAAAAATACAACGTGATAATGCATGTCAAAGGCATAGTACATGGCTTTGGCTAGGACTCAATAAATGTGAACTCTAACTGAAAAAAAAAGTATAGCTAAAATGTGGAATATTTTCAAATGCTTCCCCATTGCTTCTTAGCTCTATATTTGCTTAGATGTAGACTTCTCTGTGCACAGGTGTCTTCTCCATACTAAGAGAGAAACTGTGTCCTTTTGACACTCCACAGAATTTGCAACATAGTATAGATTTGTAATAGGGAATAAAATACCAACCCCTGAAGTGACCCGAGAGTCACTAACAATGCCAGAAGAACAATGAGGGAAATCGACTCCTCCAAGCTGAAGACAGAAAAAAGGTAGAACCCTTCAGTTAATTGCATGGGAACTTATACCTGCAAAGCTAGCCACTTGCTTTTTTACTGAGGCCACTGCCTTTAGAAATATCCACTGAAGCCACGGAAACAAGACAATTGACACTAGGGTTTTATCCAGAAACATTTCGGACATACATCTAACCTGTAGGAGGAATTATTGCTTTCTCTCCTTTCCTTGCAGAGGAGTCAACATTCAAAGCCACTAGTATTTCCTTCCTCCTCTTACCTCTCCCTTTTCTAGTCTTTTCTTCCAACCTGCACAGAATGCACGCACACACACACATACACACACACACGCACTTACACCACTGGTTGACAGCAGTTGTCAAAATAAATTGCCTAGTGAGATATTTTGTGCTCAGGAGACGCTTCCTTCAGGAATAGCACCACCCTTGATGTATCTCAGTGTTCTGGTTCTACCTTCCTTCTTCCCAGCTGCCAGGCAGAAGGAAGTCTTTATCTTCAGCTTGATCACCCACCCAAAACGTTTCAAGAAGACCTTGGGTTAGAAGTCCTCCAGTAAGTGAGCCAATATTGGGCTTTATTCAGGAGCCTGATCAATGAAGCTATGCTCTTTTGTTAATTATAACTTAACTACGTTTTTCAGTGAAGAAAATAAGTCTGTTTCTTATGTCTTAATCTTTTCTTTTTTGTATGTAATATTCATTGAATACCTGCCACATACCTGGCAGTGTGTTAATTATTTTTCATAAGCTATCTGACAATGCAAAAAAACAATAGTCAGGCATTTATTAGAAAATTATTTATTAAACATCTATATTGCAAGAGGTACCATATTAAATACTGGCATGCTGTACAAGAGAAATTAAAGGCATGGTGTAATTGTCCAGGTGCCACTTGCAGGCCAGGAGCTAGAGATAGAAATAGAAATATAAAACAAGTGAAGGAAGTAGAAGAACACAATAAATGGATAAATTCAAAGTTACGTTACAGGGACGCCTGGGAGGCTCAGTCAGTAATGTATTTGCCTTCACCTCAGATCATGATCCCAGGGTCCTGGGATTGAGTCTCACATCCAGCTCCTTGCTTAGCAGGGAGTGTACTTCTCCTTCTGCCTGCCACTCCCCCTGCTTCTGCTGTCTTTCTCTCTCTTTCTGACAAATAAATAAATGAACCCTTAAAAAAAAAAAAAAAACCAACAAAGTGACATTACAGATAACGTATAATGCCATAGTGACCCAGTAGGGCAGGAATCTGTTAGCATTCAAAGGCTTCATTTTCTAAGAATGGAGACCTCCCACAAATAACAGAAAGTGTCTGGAAAAAAAAATCTCCTTGGTTTCATTTCCTCCAAAACTGGATACAAGAGTATGTTATAAAACGTTTGTTTCTTTGAGGTGAACCATGAGAGACTATGGACTCTGAAAAACAGTCTGAGGGGTTTGAAGTGGCGGGGGGGTGGGAGGTTGGGGTACCAGGTGGTGGGTATTATAGAGGGCACGGCTTGCATGGAGCACTGGGTGTGGTGAAAAAATAATGAATACTGTTTTTCTGAAAATAAATAAATTGGAAAAAAAATTTGTTTCTTCGATAAAGTGTATTCAGTAGCCAATACTAATGTACGACCTAACTCTAAAGCAAACCTATAGCATAAGTAAGTTTTTTTTCATTCCGTCAACAACCTTGTAGGCCCACCCAGGTGATCTTGTGCTAGTATGCTACTCAGTGAACAGTCAAGCTCCCGCAGAGCTCTCCACTAGCCCCAGTGAGGCATCTCTCCCAGACAGTTGCCACGCGTGTACACTGCCCTGCAAACACGTCTATACCCAGAGCAGTGACTCCAACACAGGACATGCAGGTTGAGGAAAGGAAGGGCCCTGTGCTTTCCATTTTTATTCACTCAGCCTCCATCAGGTAAGAAACAATGACCCACACTACACCCCACTCTTTGACTGACAAGGCACAACAAAATTTTCCAACACCATCTCTTGTCAGAGAAGGTTGGGCAGTAAACGGAAAGTTTCCTCAGATTCAGGAGTGTCCATTCGCTGCCTTGGTAATCATTTTCTTCCATTACTGATTTCCTGTTTGAGTTAAGACACTCCTGTCATTCACCAGTGCTCAAGCTTATAGTTGCTAATTGATTTTCCACTCTTCTGCACAATTGAGAACGGATTTGATGGGCACAATTAGAACCACCTGCTACAGATTACTTATTTCTTTTGTTATCAGTCAACTGCTCCTGGTCTAGGACATTTAACACTTTGTGGAATAGAGAGGGGAAGAAAAACAGATCCTTATTAGGGAATAGCAGAATGTTATTTTCTTGCTAACGGTTACAAAATTTTTTCAGGCCTGGACACTACTTTCAGATAGTGCATGACTGCAAAACTTGAGTTCCAGAGTTACCATTGCGATGGATAATCGTGTAAATGCATATGTATCTAAATCTTGAATCCATCAGCCATGGAATATTTGGCATAAAATAATCCAAATGACATTTAATTTTTTGCATTTTGCCAAAAGTAAGAAATCCTGCAGTATCTCGTTTTCTTCTAGGTTTCATGCATTATCTCCAAGCATTTTTACAGCTCTGCTATTTTCCTGCAACCACCATACGCCCTAAACACTTTTGCTGTTAATTTTTTCTTGTGATTAAATATGTTGAACATAAAGCTGATCATTATAACAATTTTTAAGTATACAGTTCAGTGGCACTAAGTACAGTTGTATCATTGGACAATCATCACCACCATCCATTTCTGTAACTTTTTCACCTTCCCAAACTAAAATTCTGTACCCTTTAAATAATAACTCCCCATTTCCCTCTGCCCCCACTTTTGGGAAATGGTCATTCTACTTTCTGTCTCTATGTGGTTGGCTGCTCTAAGTTAACACGTCAGTGGAATCAGGCAGTAGTTGTGCTATTCTGTCTGGCTTATTTCACTCAGTGTAATGTCCTCCAGGTTAATGTATGTTGTAACATGTGTCAGAGTTTCCTTCCTTTTTAAGGCTGAATAATATTCCATAATATGTATATACCGCATTTTGTTTATCTATTCATACAGTAGATATGAGATGCTTCTACCTTTTGGTGGAAATTGTGAAAGATGCCACTATGAACATGAATGTACAAATATCTTTCAAGTCCCTGGTTTCAGTTATTTTGGGTAATATACCCAGAAGTGAACTTTCTGATATAATTCCACTTTTAATTTTTTGAGGAACAACTGTACTGTTTTCCATATTGGCAGCATCATTTTACAGTCCCACCAGCAGTGCTCAGGAGTTCCAATTCCTTCACAAGCTAGCCAACACTTGTTGGCTACATAACACTTGTTATGTTGTTTTTATATAATAGCCATCCTAATGGGTATGAAATGGTATCTGATTGTGGTTTCAACCCACACTCCCCTAATGATTAGTGATACTGAATGTCTTTTTGGCATCTGTATATCTTCTTTGGAGAAATGTTTTTTCCAAGTCCTTTACCTATTTTTTAATTGGGGAATTTATTCTTTGAATGAATTGAGTTGTTGAGTTGTAGTAGTTCTTTATATAGTCTAGTTATTAATCCCATATCAGATACATAATTTGCAAATACAGTCTCTTATTCTGTGGGTTGCTTTTTCACTCTGTTGATGCCCTTCAATGCACAAAGTTTTAAATTTTGATTAAGTCCACCTTATCCATTCTTATTTTGTTGCCTGTGCTTTTGGTGTCATATCTAAGAAATCATTGCCACATTCAATGTCATGAAAAGTTTTCCCTATTTTTTTCTAAGAGATTTGTAAGTTTAGCTCTTGTGTTTAGGCCTTTGATCAACTTCCAGTTCATTTTTATAAATCGTATGATGTAAGAAGAGTCCCAGTGTTTTTTTTCCGCAGGTGAATATCCAGTTTTCCCAAAATCATTGTTGAAAAGACTGTGCTTTTCCCGTTGAACAGTCTTGGCACCCTTGCGGAAAATTATTTGAACATATATACAAGTGTTTATTTCTGGGTTCTCTATATATTCTGTTAATCTGTGACTGTCTTTATGCTGTACCACACGGTTTTTGATTGTGGTACTTTCAGTAAGTTTTGAAATCAAGAAGTGTGAGACCAACTTTGTTCTTTTTCATATTTGTCTTTGATATTTGGCTTGAAATCCCTTGAAATTCCATATGAATTTTAAATGGATTTTTCTACTTCCATTTTTTGGATCTTTAATTTCTTTCAACAGTGTGTAGTAGTTTTCGGTGTACAAGTTTTTGCCTCCTCAGCTAAGTTTATTCCCAAGTATTTATTTTATTTTTGATGCTATTATATATTGAATTGATTCAGATTCTTAATTGTTAGTGTACAGAAATGCAACTGATTTTTGTGTGTTGACTGCATCCCGAACTTGACTGAATTTATTAGTTCTAACACTTTTTTAATAGAATCCAATTACCTTTCTTTTTCATGTATTTTATATATTTTTAAAGATTTATTTATTTATTTGCGGGAGACAGAGCACCTTCACACACCCACACGCATGTGTGCATGCATGGATGTGGGGAGGAGCAAAGGGAGAGCATCTTCGAGCAGACTCTTCACTGAGTGTGGAGTCTGATGACCTGAGGCTCAATCTCACAACCCATGAGATCATGACGTGAGTGGAAACCAAGAGCCAGACACTCAACCAAATGAGCCACCTAAGCACCCCTAACTTTCTTTTTAAGAACCAAGATGCCCTTCAACGGATGAATGGATAAGGAAGATGTGGTCCATATACACTATGGAGTATTATGCCTCCATCAGAAAGGACGAATATCCAACTTTTGTAGCAACATGGACGGGACTGGAAGAGATTATGCTGAGTGAAATAAGTCAAGCAGAGAGAGTCAATTATCATATGGTTTCACTCATTTGTGGAGCATAACCAATAGCATGGAGGACAAGGGGCGTTAGAGAGTAGTAGGGAATTTGGGTAAATTGGAAGGGGAGGTGAACCATGAGAGACTATGGACTCTGAAAAACAGTCTGAGGGGTTTGAAGTGGCGGGGGGGTGGGAGGTTGGGGTACCAGGTGGTGGGTATTATAGAGGGCACAGCTTGCATGGAGCACTGGGTGTGGTGAAAAAATAATGAATACTGTTTTTCTGAAAATAAATAAATTGGGAAAAAAAAAAAAAAACAAAAAACAACTGATCTACCTATAGGGGTAGCATTGATTGGGGAAAGGGGATTACCTTGATACTTATCTCTATATGAATATTAAAAAAAATAAAAAATTAAATTAAATTAAAAATTAAAAAATAGAAAAACAAAAGAAAAACACAGGTATATGTATCAAAAAAGTTCAGGTTAAAAGGTTATTATGGAATTTGATGTACTGAACATCTCATTGTGATGGTAAATAGGTTCAAAAGTTATATTAAAAAAATGAAAAGAACCAGAATAGTGGGAATGAATTAAAAATAAAAGTTTTATCTATGAAAAAAAAAAAAATAAATAAATAAATAAATAAAAACGTATTTTAGTTGTCCTCTTTAAAATTATGCAATAAAAACATTCTTATTGGTATAAATTCAAGCAAGCCAGAAGAATATAAACTAAAAGTGAACGTGCCCTCTCACCTGCATTCCTCCTCCCTTCCAAACAATCCCACTTCTCTCCCATTCACAGTTAACAAAAGTAACTGTCATTAACAGCTTGGAATTTTTTATTCTAGGTATATTTTTTGTGTGTATGTTAAGTATCTTTTCTAAGTCTATATTTCTCTTCTAGTCTTTTGCGATAAACAACAGCCAAACACCGAATATTTCTAGTTCGTGAGGAATGCCACCAAAACCTTTTTGTGGCAATAATCATGCTGCATGTCTCCCATTTTGAAACTACTAATATTTTATTTCTATTCTTTATTTAAAAGAAAGAAAAAGAAATTACTCATTTTTGTATTCATTCCACAATAGAGTAAGTTATTCGAATATAGTATTAAAAATGTTATCACCTATGTTATTAAAAGAAATCCTATTATAATTATTCAGCTCAAAGTTGAAAACTTCCTAACTGGATCACTATAGTGTAAAACTACTGCTATTATTTTTAATTGAAATAAGCTCTCTAGTGAAGCTACATCCAGTTCATTATTTTTTCAGTCGCTTGTTTTAGGTAATACAACATAATCATCAAGTACTGTTGTCTGCTAAGTGTTGTGTTATTCACAGACAAGAAACATCTTTTTTGTTTTCAGCTACATTGGTCACTGGCTAAATGGATGAAGAAATATGTTCAGTTAGAGATTCAAATATACAATATCTCCTTTTAAGGTGTGCATTTTGAAATGTAAATTTTATTTTGAAATGAAAAAAATTTCAGTGTATCCAAAAAATAAGTATTGCTGCCTTCAAATTGCACTTTAAAATTAAAATGTAATGTTTAGCACCATGAGTAACAATTTCTCATCAAACTGATGGAAATTCAAGATATATTTTTGTTATTTACATTGAAAATGCACATTTGATTTCTTAACTTCTTTAAGGAGTTCATTGGAAAAAAAAATTTTCTAAGCTTAAGAATTATTTCCCTAGGGGCACCTGGGTGGCTCAGTGGGTTAAAGCCTCTGCCTTCGACTCGGGTCATGGTCCCAGGGTCCTGGGATCGAGCCCCGCATGCGCTCTCTGCTAGGTGGGGAGCCTGTTTCCTCCTCTCTCTCTGCCTGCCTTTCTGCCTACTTGTGATCTCTGTCAAATAAATAGATAAAATCTTTAAAAAAAAAAAAGAATTATTTCCCTAAAAATTTGATGTTATAAGTAGTTACACATATGGAAAGTATTTTATCATTTGTTTTTCTAAAAAATAAAAATGTTTACTTTATTGAATTCCTTGGATATGTTATTCTGATTCAAATAAAAAATATAAAAACATGTATTTATGGTTACTTTTTGTTCCTTAAATCACAATAACGTTTGAATTATATAATCCAGTGAAACCAGGCAAAAAGTCCAAACATAAAAAAACTCTGGAATATTCTCAAATGAAGAATTCTGAACACAAGGCCAAAATAGACTTTAAAAGATCATCTGTTCTATTACTGTAAACCAGAGTTTTCACAACCCTTTTAAGTGTTTGGAATGAAATAGTGAGTGGTAACGAATATAAAATGTCCTCTTGTTTCTTTATCTGTTGGAAATAGACACTCAAAAGGCTGCATGCTGTGATCTAGAGTTAAGTTCTTAGAATATATGATTTAAAAGAAAGATATATTTGCTGAATTTCTTTATTAGCAATGATATCTTCTAAACCATACCAAGAAAACTAGGGTCCTGATTTTAAGGTTTTAGGATATACTGTATGAGTATTATAAGCAACTACTTAAAAAATACTTGCCAATTTAAGAAGCACAAGGTGTCTATTGTTTTAAGCAATCATTATTAGTGATAAAATAATGAATCAGAGTGGACTAAATAAAATCAACAGGGAACAAAAGCAAAATGTTGCCGTGAATAATGGTATCAGTGGCCACGTTCCTCTCTATTATCCAATAAATGCTGTAGTTTCCTCTCTATTATCCAATAAATGCTGTAGTACAAGGTAATGGAAGAACGAGCATTGTCCCCTGGGTTTAGAACCAGCACAGTAATGGTGGTCTGGCCATAGCCTCCATGATATAGTGCCTCACTGGCCACCTAAGACAGCAGTTAAAGCATTGGCTGGGCACGATAAAAATGTTACTCTGTCTCAGAGAGGAGAAGGCAAAGCAGATCCTAAATTGTGAGAGCGTGAACCACTGGAAGCATAAGGAAAATTGCGATAGCATCTAGACAATGTTTAGTTTTATGTACTTTCCTTTAAAACACATTTACATAAAATTCTGCCAGTGCAATCTGGTTAAAAAGAACTTTTCTAATTTCACATGTATGCTATTTGGATTATTAATAGAGTACAGAAAATATTTACTAGACCATAATAAAAATCCATATGCTCTGCAAAGATGAGTGTCATGGATGCCTAAGATCATTAAATGTTGGTAGTGATGTTCATAATGATTAAAATTTTTACTTCTTCTGTGCTCATTTCTCCCCTCCCCCACATTTCCTTTGAGGCTCTTCTATTCTTGAATGACCCCATTGATTTCGTTTCCCTTAGCAACGTAAGGATGCATGGTAACTAAACAATTCCAGAATTTGATGAAAAAGTCTAATTTGCTTTCTTAGGTTTCCTGGGTAATTTCATCAAGCCTACCCTTTCTCAATGACTCAGCACTTCTGGCCACAACTTACCACTGTTTGAAATGTGTTTCTTCAAAACTTCAGATGCATTGGAAATAAATTTTTCAAGATAGATTACAACTTAGCTTAAAATTTCAATGCTACTTAAGTTTTAATACTCATATTTTTCTATTAAATATTCATGTGGAAGCATATATACAAATTTTCCAGATTCTACTTTTGATGCATTCATGTTGGGAAAGGACGACTGCCACCAATCAATGAATACTAATTCTTTCAGTTGTGTGGGGAAAATATTAGTGGGTGCACATCCTTGGATTAGTTCCTAGGGTTTTAAATTTATCTTCAGTGAATGTGTACATCTGAACACATTTGAATAAGCCAAGGACTCCATGTGCTTGTGAATAAACCGATTTGGGAGACATAAAATAGCGACTCCAATCTCTGTTCCATTCTCACCAGGCAAGTGTGGTGGGTGGGTGCATGTGAACTCCATGTTGGCAATGTTCATTCCTCCTCCCCACTGCCATTTCCCCCATTGCACACACATTATGGCAAGGTATGTGATATGTGACCTAATTACAAAATAGAGCACATGCTGTGCCAAGAAATGTATTGCTAGCTTGATGGGCTTTACCACCTATACTCTGAAAGTAGAGCTGGACTCTATTCCTTGAAGAATTAAGCCTTGTCTTTGAGACTCAAATTCTCCTCACTCATCTATTTCTGGGAATTGCACAGACATTTGGCATGTATTAATAATGTCTGGGGTCTTTGAGTGTTTTTCTGCTCCATGTTCTGAAGAATTCATCAGAAAGAATTACTCTGGTGCCATTCTGTGTACCTCATTACGCTTTAATGACATTTTTTTATTGCCCAGAAACTTACTATAACCATTTCCTTTTTCCGTTTTTAAGGTTTGAACAGGCTTTTATTACCAGTTTGATCAGTAGTGTGGTAAAAACGAAGGAGAGTTATTTTTGGATCGCTCTTCAAGATCAAAATGATACAGGAGAATACACTTGGAGAACAGCAGCAGGACAGAAGTCTGAGCCCGTGCAGTACACACACTGGAATGCACATCAGCCTCGTGAGTGGAAGGGATTGTAATATCACTCCTCTCTCCTGTTTTCTTTGACTAAAATTCCTTCCATCGATGGTCCACCTCCTTTGGTGCTTTCTTGATGTTTTCTTTATGCCTAAATCAACTAAAACAATTACCACAGGTTCCCAGGAGGTGACATGTAACTGGTCATTTTTAAAAGTATAATGTGTGTGACATTTGACAGGTTCAAGGTATAATTTTTTTCAAAGATATTTATTTATTTATTTATTTATTTAAGAGAGAGAGAGCATGAGAGGGGATGTCAGAGGGAGAAGCAGACTCCCCATGGAGCTGGGAGCCCAATGTGGGACTCAATCCTGGGACTCTGGGATCATGACCTGAGTCAAAGGCAGTTGCTTAACCAACTGAGCCACACAGGCACCCTCAAGGTAGAAATTTATTGCTCAATACCACATATGCCTTTATTAGCAAGAAGTCCAGATTCTTCCTCATAAAGTCTTTTCCCCATCCTGCCCCCTCATCGTCCAAGAATCTCAGGGGCTTACTCAGTCCAGAACAGTCTGTTATACTTCAAAGCACGGTGAATGGGCACATATAGGCAACTCTATCAGTCCAGTCACTGCCACTTTGCTGTGGAATTCTGACCCATTACTTAGGTAACATTCTTAGTAATCCATCTCATCCATGGACTTTGGTGGTAACTTAGCCAGGATTTCAGAGTTAGACCTCTAGTAGTTCACTCTCAAAAGCTCAGCTCTAGATCCCAAAACATGAAACTGTGCCAGGTTAGTTAGTTCCAGAGAAACTAATGTCTTCAGCCACAAGTACACTAGACCTACTCCCTGTAGAACCAGATTTAGGTCTTTAGGTCACCAACCTAGACTTGACACCCCTTTACTTCAGCATGAGTTCTGATTTGGATACCTTGCTCCCTTTTCCTTGTGGGTCTCAATCAGGGCTACCCCAAGAAATAATAGACAATAAGTTACCTCTAAATTTGCTTCTGGAGGAAAGGTCAGGGAGCCTCAGGCTCTTCCCTGAGGAAAGATGGATATTATAATACTATCAAAATAGTTTTCATTTATCAAATATGTAATAGTAATTTGCCAAAGGACAAAATATACCAATTAAAAGACAGAGATTGTCAGAGCAGATCATAACACAAGACACAACTCTATGTTGACTACAAGAAACCAACTTTACATATAAAAATACATGTGGATTAAAAGATAAAAGGATGGACAAAGATATACTTTGCAAATGCTAATCAAAAGAAAGCAGGAATAGCTACATTTATTTCACAGAGCAGACTGCAGAATAAGGAAAGTTTTCAGGGATTAAACAAAGGGATATTATATAATGGTAAAGGAGTCACTACTCTAAAAAGACATAACAGTCCGTTATGTGTATATACTTAACAACAGAGTGTCAAAATACATGAGAAAAAAAATTGATAGAACTGCAAGGAAAAAATAGATGAAGCTACTATCTTCTAATAGATAAATCTACTATGACAGTCAGAAATTTCAATACCTCTGTATCAGATATCTATAGACTACTTATCCATCAACAGCAAATTATACATTTTTCTCAAGATCACATGAAATGTTCACTAAGGTAGACCATATTCTGGTCATAAAACATATCTCAACAAATTTAAAAGAATGGAAATTATACAATGTCTTCTCTCAGGCCACAGTGAGGTTAAACTAGAAACCAATATCAGAAAGATAGTTGGAAAATTCCAAAATACTTAGAGATTAAATAATACATTTTTACATAACACATGGGTCAAAGAAGAAATCTCAAGAGGAATTTTAAAACATTTTAAACTAAATAAAAATACAACTTATCAGAATTTGTAAGATGCAGAGAAAGCAATGTTTAAGGGGAAATTTAAAGCACTGAACACATATGTTAGGAAAAAAAATATCTAAAATCAATAATCTAAGCTCCTACCTTAGGAAATTAGAAAAAGAAGAGAAAATTAAATCCACAGTAAGTCAAAGAAAATAAATAATAAAAATTAGAGCAGGAATTGCTGCTCCCTCTTTTATTTGTGATATTAGTAATTGTGTCTGTTCTCTTTTCTTAGTCTGGTTACAGGGTTTAACTTCCAAAAATCAATTAGTATAATCCATCACATCAACAGGCTATTTTTAAAAAGTCACATGATCATATCAATAGATGCAGAAAAACATATGACAAAATCCAATGTCTGTTTGTTTTAATAACTGTTAGCAAACTAGGAATAAAGGGGAACTTATTCAACTTTATAAAGAACATCTACAAAACCCACATATACCATACTTAATGGTGAAAAATAAAAGCTTTCCCACTAACATCAGGAACAAGGCAAGAATGTTCCTTGTCAACACTTCTTTTATTTTTTAAAAAGATATTTATTTATTTATTTATTTGAGAGAGAGAGAGAGAGAATTCGAGAGAGAGAGAGGGAACACAAGAGGGGAACACAAGAGGTCAGAGAGAGAAGCAGACTACCTGCTAACCAAGGAGCCCAATGCTGGACTTGATCCTGGGACTCCAGGATCATGACCTGAACCAAAGGCAATCCCTTAACCAACTGAACCACCCAGGCACCCCCAGCACTTCTTTTAAACAGTGTAGTAGCAGTCTTAGCTAATGCAATATGACAAAAAAAAAAAAAAAAAAAAAAGGCAAGTAAAAGGCATACAGATTAGAAAGAAATAAAGCTTCATTCACGGATGACAAGATTGCCTACATAAAAAATCAGAATGAGGGGCACCTGGGTGGCTCTAGGGGTTAAGGCCTCTGCCTTTAGCTCAGGTCATGATCCCAGGGTCCTGGAATCGAGCCCCACATCGGGCTCTCTGCTCAGCGGGGACCCTGCTTCCCCCCCCCCCCGCCTGCCTCTCTGCCTACTTACGATCTCTTTCTGTCAAATAAATAAATAAAATCTTTTAAAAAAAATCAGAATGAATCTATGAAAGATCCCTTGAACTAATAAGTGATTATAGCAAGATTGCAATAGAAAAGATTAATGAATAGAAGTCAATTACTTTCTTATATAACAGCAATGAGCAAGTGGAGTTTAACATTAAAAACATAGTATCATTTACATTAGCACCACCCCAAATTGAAATATTTATATATAAAACCTAACAGAATAGGTACAAAATCTATATGAGGACAAATATAAACTTTAATGAAATAAGTTAAAGAAGAACTAAATAAAAGGAGAGATATTCCATGTTCATGGATAGAAAAACTTAATATTGTCAAGACATCAGTTTTTCACAAACTGACCTATAGGTTCAGTATTATTCCAATAAAAATCCCAACAACTTATTTTGTGGATATCAACAAATGGATTCTAAAGTTTATATCGAAAGGCAAAAGACCCAGAATAGCAAACTCCTTATTGATGTAGAAGAACATAGTCAGAAAACTGACACTACCTGACTTCAAGACTTACTATAAAGCTAGAGTAATCAAGGCAGGGTGGTATTGGAAAAAAAATAAATAAATAAGACACATCAATAGAACAGAATAGAGAGCCCAGAAACTGACTGATAGGAACCAAACACCTAAATGTAAATCACAAATGTATAACACTCCTAGAGGATAACATAATAGAAAACCTAGATGACCTTGAGTAAGGCAATGACTTTTTAGATACCAAAGGCACAATCCATGAAGGAAACAATTTTCACTAAAACTAAAAACTTCTGCTATGAGAAAGACAATGCCAAGAGAATGAGAAAATAAGACACAGACTAAGAGAAAATATTTGGAAAAACCACACTCATAAAGGACTGCTATCCAAAATGTACAAAGAATTCTTAAAACTCAACAATAAGAAAATGAAAGACAAGATTTAAAAATGGACAAAAGGCCTGGGGCAGCTGGGTGGTTCAGTCGGTTAAATGTCTGCCTTCTGCTCAGGTCATGATCACCAGTGTCCCTGGATGGAGCCCAGCATCAAGCTCTCTGTTTAGTAGCAAGTCTGCTTTTCCTGCTCCCCCTTCCCGGACTCATGTTTACGCTCTCTCTCTCTCTCTCTCTGAAATAAATAAATAAATACTTTTAAAAAAAAAAAAAAGATGAAATGAGATACCAAACCACTGAAAGACATTTAATGAAACTTAAATGCACATTACTAAGGGAAAAGGGCCCATTGAAAAGTCTGTATACTACATGATTCCAACCATATGACATTCTGGAAAAGGCAAAACTATGGGACAGTGAAAAAATTACTAATAAAAAGTGGTTTTCAGGGGTTAGGGGGAAGTAGAGATAAATAGGTGAAGCACAGAGGATTTGGGAGGCAATGAAACTATTCTATATGGTACTACAGTGGTGGATATATATGATTATACATTTGTCCAAACCACAGAATGTACAACACCAAGAATGAAACTTAATATAAATCATGGATTTTGGGTGGTAATGATGTGTCACTGTAAGTTTTAACAAATGTACCATTGTGGTATGGGATGTCAATAGTGAGAAAGGTTTTATGTATTTGGGACAGGAAGTATAAGGCAAGTCTGTACTTTCCACTCAAATTTTGCTATGAATCCGAAATGCTCCAAAATATACAGTGTATTATTTTTTCAAAAACCATACTTTTTAAAGATGCCTATAAGATGAAATTAAGACAAAATACATATTTTTGCGTATAAGCATTGGTTTAGGAAATGTGTATAGAAACTGGTGACTTTGCATGGCTCTAAACAAGAAACATTATAATTCAGTCAGTAAACAACCTTCTCAAATTCCACAAATCTATGAATATTATTAAAATGCAGAGACTAGTAAAGTTCCATGTCACACTATTACTGGAGAAAAAAAAGCTCAGTTTTCATTTCTAATATACTTTGGAATTTTGTTAGTAATGTCTATACCTGTCAAAATAAATTAATACATTTTGAGTAGACAAAATCTTGGTTTTTAATGTTACCTTCCTTGGGGCATATTTGGATGTCTAAAATCTGGAACTGAAGCAGAGCTCCTTGTCATTCATAAGTTTCTGCTATAATTTATTTGAGTGGCACTACTACTCTTTTCCTGTTCTCCCTGAAGCAAAAATAATATCATGATGCTCAGTTTGGCTGCTCATGCTGACTGACATTGAGTAAATTGTCTCTGAATAAGATGAAAATGTAAATCTTTTTTTGAAGAAAATAGCAATATAAAAGCCTCTGTGTTTTCTTTTTTCTTTTAAATTGCAGTTTGCAGAAACACCATCCTAACTCACATTTTTTCTCCTGCCTGTCATGAAAGTATCCATTAACTTGGTCCCCATGTCAGAATCCTAATCCAGCCTAAACTGACTATATAAATTGACCACTGAACAGGAAGCCTGCTCTTTTTTATAAACTTAGTCAAGACTCTGTCCTTATGTCATATCATCAGAATATTCCATCTATGGTGGAATTGCAGTTCTGTCACTTTTTTTGACTTTGTATTATGTTCTCCAAATAGTGTAATGACCCACCATATACCCATTACCCATGTCATCCGTTACGAACTCATGGTCTATCTTGTTTCTTGTATACCCTCACCCACTTCCCATATTTTGTCACAGCAAAGCCCAGACATCATATTGTTTCATCCACACATATTGCAATATTATCCCTAGAAGATAAAGATTTCTTTTTAAAAACATGAATACAAGACAATTATCACAACTAATAGTAATTAACTATACCTTCATAACATAAATCTTTAGTTAATGCTGAAATTTCTAAATTATTCACAAATATTCATAAATATAAACTGTAAATGGACTTTACAGTTTGTTTGAGTCAGGATCCTAAAAAGATTTATACATTGCAATTGGTTGATAGATCTCTTAAAGTCTACTTTAATCTCTATGTTTCTTTCTTCCTTATCCCCTGCCATTTTTAAAAAATTTTATTCGCTGTGCAAATGGGTTATTTGTCCTGCAGTTCCCTATAGTCTGGACTTTTTTATTTAATCCCTGTATGTTGTTTAATATCTTCTTCATTTTCCATAAAATTGACATTTTTATTTTTTAAAAGTTAGAATCAGAGGCATTATATAATTCAGATTTTCTTTTCTTTTCTTTTAGAAAACCATTTCATAAGTAGCTGTGTCTTCTATCTGAAGGCATGTAATGTTCACTTTTCTCCCTTTTTGCAATGTTAGCAGCCACTAATGATCAATGCCTAGATTCACTGATTCATTAGGGGGTTCTTCATAGCTTCATGTCTGGGATATTTTTATGAAGACATAGTTTCCTGCTATTTTACTAAAACAGCAATAGCAAAGAGACTGTGGCACTTGGTATTTTAAAAGAAGTAACTCTTCAGATAAAATAGGCAAATGAATTTTTATCTATACTAACTAGCAGCACTAATTGAAGGGGGAAAATGGGGTCTTTCTTATTTATGGATGCGAATGCATTAGAAACTAAGATGTAGTTTGTACTTAAAGATTCAATATAAATGGAGGCTGTAGAGGAGAAGAAAAAAAAGTATGTCCATTCTTGTTAAGACATTCAAAAATCTTTTCCAAGTTATATTACAGTTGCATAGTTGTCTGTAAAAAGAAGGGGAAACACTTTGAGATCACTATTTTGCATCTATTACTCGGGCTTTGTGACCAAAGTTTTGTTTCTAGATCTAGATGCTACTGCAGAAAAGGTGTGTTTCACTCATATGGGTTAACTCTAGAGCATGTACCCCAATTGTCCCAAGTCAATAGAAATCTTCTGCCAATGACAGGGAAATTGGGATCCTGGGAGAGCAAATCAAATCTGTTTTTCTTGAAAGTGACTCCACATAGTAAGGAGAAGCCTCTCCAGCCATCAGATAGATAGGTGGGTCCAGTTTAAGGCTTTGCAGAGTTCTGAAATGAACCACCACATGAATGGGAACAAACTTATTCTCATTTCTCATTTCTGGGCACTCTTTGGAGATTTCCATATCTTTTTATAATGTAAGTAACTGTCAGAAAAGGTAAAAATGGGATCATAGATCTTTAAGAAAATGCTGTGGGCACACACAGAAAAGAAATGTGACCAGGGGAATGAGAGGGAGGTCCTTGGAAAAGGAGGAACATAATTAGAGGGGAAGATTCAATCATTCAACAACTATTCATTGTATGCCTGTCTACTGTGTTTCTTGACATTGTCTCATGGTAGATTCAGCTAAATCTGTTTTCAAGTTCTGTATCAAACCCTCCCCACATGGCCTTAGACAAGTTACTAAACGTCTGTGCCTCAATTTCTTCATTAGCAAACTGTAGATGCTAATATCCATCTCAGAGTTTTTGAAGCTGAATAAAGAAAGACCATATAAAATGCATATACAGTATATATCAATATATACCATTCCATGGAATCTACCCTTATAGCATCACTTTTCTGCATGAAGAAGGAAAAAAGGGCAGAGAAGGAAGGTGGGTAAGGCACAAGCTTAAGAAGTAAGGATGTGAAAGGATTATTGCAGGATGGGAAAATAACTAGACAGACTCAAGTAAAATGATTGTCCAGAGGCTCTGAAGGCCCAGCTACAGTTCTCTCCTACCCTGAGGCCACAAATAGATTTCATTTCTCCACTTTCCGGTATTTGACCAGAGAGCTAAAGGATGGAGGCTTTCCCAGCTCAGTTCAATTTATATGGTTAGATAGCTTTGCCAAATGGAAAGGACTAGAATAGTGAATTGGAATGTCTTAATCAACCTAAAGTTATCCCATTCATGTTTCATGGAGAGACTGAAGGGGAACAGAGGGAAGGTAAGGCAGGTAAGGAGAATCAGTTTAAATGTGAGCTTCACCACCGAGGAATAAGATGATAGTTTTTTCTTCTCCAATGGGAAATGAGTTATTGAATTTGAGAACAATTTCTCAGGGAAAAAAACACCCTCCACTCTTTCCCATACCATACCTTTATTGTTTGGCTTTTGCAAGCATACCCACAATATAAGATTATAAATTCGGTTTATATCTCCCTTAGCCCAGTCTCCCTTTATTACACCACTTTACTGCTTCTTTGGGGCTGAGCCTCTAAAATTTGGGTCAAATGTTCCATTAAGTTAACCACTTTAGAATACCAATAACACTCCTACAGCACTTTTCATCTTCATAGCAGTTCACAAACATCTCCTTCTCCACTAATGAAGATGAGTTGAGTATCTATAGTATCTAAAACCAGAGCTATTTAATCATTGTCTGATGTGAAAAAGTAAAAACAAAATGCAAGACCAACAAAAAAAAGTATATTACATTTCAAACTTGCTGATTCGAACTTTTTAAAAATTCTTTGAACATGCAGGCAGAACTCCTGCCACAAAACCCAGGTTTTGTAATGAAAAGTCAAAATAAGAACAGAAGCAACATCTTGGGGATGGTTTTTAGCCCTTCCTATCTTTCAGGGTGCTTTTAAATACATTATCCTGCTTGATCTTCACAAAAACCAGAGAGGAGAAAAGGAATTATTATCCCCACATTTCAGATAAGGGTTTTTGTGATTAATTAACTTGTTTGAGTTTTGAGTTACTAAGTATTTGTACTGAGACTAGAACTCCAGACTTCAGGCTCCAACTCAAAAGTTGCTGGGGAAGGAAGGATGGAGGCATTGAGAGGGAGTACCTATTTACCCTGCTCCTTCAACTAAAACAATCCCATTAGCATATTACATTTGGGGCTTCCATGTGGATTTTCACAGTTCGACTTCATTAGGACTTCATCACACAGAGTATGCGGCATCTCCTCTATTGTTCATGACCAGCTAGATTGTGAGCTGCATGCCAAAATTACATTGAACAAGTGCTCGCTTCAGCAGCACATACACAAAATTACATTGAACAGGATTGCAAATCTCCATTCCTGGAAGGTTGCACTTACACACTATAATCTTTCTCCTTTGTGTGGCCCTCAATCATTCATTCAGCTTTAACACAAACTAGCTGTTCTGGCCAATGGAGCAGACTGATGGCCTTTGTATGGACCAACTCTCTCTCTTGACTTCCTTCTCTTCTATACAAGTATACTAGTCATGTTTTCTTGTTTACTACTGATCATTTTCACCTTTGTGGGTCTCTTTGACACATCAGCATGGACACCCACACAGGACTGTGACCTTCTTGCTGATGGCTGTGATGCATGGTGTCTAACATGGGACGTGAGCTCAGGATTATTGAAGACACAGACACTGGTTCTTTAGCACCTTTATTCTTTCTCTTTTTGCACAAACTTTTCCAACCCTTTAAGAGAGGCTCTTTGTATGTCTTCCTCTGTCTTCTTTCTTCTCACTCCCCCTCTCTTTGGTCTTTCTGTGAGCATAAAATAACCACCCATTGCTGACAAGGATAAAGCCAGTTGCTCTGTATGGAAAAAAAAAAAAAAAATTGAAGCCATTCCTTGAGAAGGAAATTAAGCAAGACAAATATTTAGTACCAAGTGACTATATTTTTAAGTGCCTTCAGGCCCCAAGTCGTCAGTCTTCAGATGTTCCATCTATAATTGGTTTTGTTGGTTTTTTTTGCCAGCACCCCTTGAAAATTCTTTTCTCTTTTTCGTCCTTCAAAATTCAGTTCAAATGTCACTTCCTGCAAACCCTTTACTGATATCCTGAGGTAGTCTCCATCACCCTTTCTAGAATCTCCAACAGAAATCTGAACTCTAGTATAGTACATCAACATTATGTTCAATGCAACTAAATGTTTGTGTCTGTGCCTCCTCTGTGCTAAAATAAGAGTTGAGTTTTGTTTGTTTTATTTTGCTTTGTCCTTCTATCTCTAGTAGCCAATATACAGAATAGGCTGATGTGTAGATATAGAGGCTCAATTTTGTTGTTGTTTAATTTTATTTAGATAAATGAATGGTCACTTTGGCTTTAAGAAAAAAGGTTCATTCTTACTCAATTTGTATTCTATTTTTGGAATGGGATTGTTTTCTACTATTCACTGAAATTTGAGGTATATTTTTTCGCTGTCCTATGAGTTATACAGATTTGATGACAAATGAACGTCTTAACATTGAAATTGTTTCTGTGGAAAAATATGGTTCATTTTCCAGTATGTTCAAACATACACAAAAGAATAGAGCTTCATTCAGAACTAGATGGTCTTTCCCTTTTCCTTAATGTCTGCCTTTATTCTAGAGTTTTACCCCATACAGAATTATCTCATTCTCTCCACTCTCCCATGGTTTATAGTTTGGCTTTCTGTTATGTACCTTGTAATCTGCCTTGAATCCACAATTTATGTATCTTCCCTGTCAAATATGTTTCTCATAGAATAACCACTATGCATTTTTCATTGTTGATTTTTCACAATGGGGTTTCAAAGCACAGTATACAGAGTAAGTGTTCAGTAAATGGTAGGCTGAATTTTTCTCTGCACAGTTAGA
The DNA here is from genome assembly GCF_020171115.1 of Neogale vison. Classification (NCBI taxonomy): domain Eukaryota; kingdom Metazoa; phylum Chordata; class Mammalia; order Carnivora; family Mustelidae; genus Neogale; species Neogale vison. The sequence continues at coordinate 57,483,337 of NC_058093.1, read as the reverse complement.
AAAAAAAAAAGCTCCATAATTGAAACTAGAGGAATGTTGGCATTTGATTGAAATATTGGGGATTTGATTGAATATTGGGGATTTTTTAGTCCCAGGTTGAACAGTGCCTAGTTTCCTATCATTTGGCATCTGAGCTCCAAATGTCTAAAGTCCAGTCTCCACAGGCTCTCTTCCCTCATTTATCCATCTTCTATTCTTTCTCCAAAGACGAAAAGAAAAGAAATGAGACAGTCTTGTTAAGAAAGCTTTCTTTTTCATCTTTCTTGTTCTCATGTGGGTGCTTCATTATGAGATGTCAATTGTTCAACACTCTAGAGACCTGTCTTCTAAGGACAAAATGTTCTAGTCATTCTGGTATTCAAAAGTGTTGTTTTCTGCTTTTAGGCTACAGTGGTGGTTGTGTTGTCATGCGAGGAAGGAGTCCACCTGGTCGCTGGGAAGTGAAGGACTGTAGACACTTTAAGGCAATGTCCCTGTGTAAGCAGCCAGTGGGAAAACAGGAGAAAACGGAGCAGGAAGAAAGATGGCCATTTCACCCCTGCTACTTGGACTGGGAATCAGAGCCTGGGTTGGCCAGCTGCTTCAAGGTGATGCCAAGGGTACCTAGGCATTCTCAATGGGATGAACATTACTTCAGTTTGGGCCATGTATCCTCAATTCCCTTACTCCAGAACAGTGCTTGGCACAGAGCAGCTACTTAATATATGTTGACCGTTTCTGTCTTTTCAGTTATATTCCAAAATAATTTTAATTCAAAAGACTGATGTATCCCTGGAGATACTGAGGGTCTCTTCTTGAAGACTAATGTCAAGGCCCCAGTCAATATTTTTTTTTACTGCATAGTACCAAATGAACAAGGCAGATGTTCATTGGGTATTGAAATGGTACAATTCCATAGTTTGTAAGAAAATGAATAGTCTTGTTATGGAATAGTACCATTCTGCTGCTAAAAATAGCTTTTGCAGCTTGCCAGACACCTGAGGATCAAACAAATTAAAACATACAGTTTATATATATGTGTGTGTTTGTATTTATACACATGTGAAAAAATGTGTGAAGAAACATCTTTTTGCATATCAGTTTTAAATCCTAGATATAAATCAGTACTTACAATATTCTTGTCATGAAACATCTGTGAATGCATTCAATTTAATGTACACTACAATCCTACAATAAATTCATCAGGTAAAAGTGATCTCACAAAGCAGTAAGTTAAACCTTAGAAATGAGCAAACTGAGGCAGCAAGATGAAGTGATCTGCCCAAGATCACAATTATTTATTGACAGAGTTGGAATAAATCCCTGGTCTTGGGACCCCCATTCCAGTGTTTTTCCTACTATATATGACCCTGACATGTCAACAAATGTATGGTGTGTTTGATGGGCATGGTGGTGGGATTGATGAATTTTAAGTGATTCAAGAAAGGGTTCCCAGAGAAGGTAAGTTTTGACGTATAATTTAAAAGATGGAAAGGCTGTGCTGTGGCCCGCAGGACTGGGAAAGCTATTCATTCTGGTCGCCGCAAATCAGAGTCTGGTGAAGCCTGGCGGCAGGGTGCCTGCCTGGCATCAGAGACACTGGCATAATGTCAGGCAGTTACAAACAAGGAGGGCACAGAGGCCTCAGATCTGGAGTTCTGTGTTTTTGGACCCTCACCCTTGATCCTATATAAAGTCAGAAGTAGACTGTTCATTTGATAGACATCTTCCAGCTACTGTGAAGACAGCTGAGAAACAGCAGAGAATTTAGGCACAGCAAAGACCCAACGACCTTAGTAATATACCTGCCCTAGTTCCCAGGTCTCGTTTCTCATTCCCTACTGTGGGTCAGCCAGATTCATGATCATTCCACCAATTCTAATTTGTCAGAAGGCAATCTGGTGAGATAGAAATTCATGGGCCCTTGAAGCAAGGAGCATCGGATCTGATACGAGCTCTGCCTATTTGTAGCTGTGTGACTAGAAATTTGTAACCTCTCGTAGCCTGACCTCATCGCCTAACAAACATTTATTTAGGGACACGTATACGCCAGTTACAGGAAATTTAGAGGAAAATAAAGAGTCCTCAAGGAGCTTATTTATAAAATTGAGCTCATCATATCCCCCTCATGAATTTGTTGTGAGAATAAAATGAGATAGTTTTACTATAGACACATTCTAGTTCAATAAATGTTATTTCTCCCTACTGGGTCAAGCTTTTAATATAGAATAATGACAATTATAATACTGTTATTTTCTTGTCCAGAATTAAACAGCCTCACCTTATCCATGATAGTGTCAACTTTTTTTTGTCCTACTAAACCAGGTATTTCATAGTGAAAAAGTCCTGATGAAAAGAACATGGAGAGAAGCAGAAGCATTTTGTGAAGAATTTGGTGCTCACCTTGCAAGCTTTGCCCATATTGAGGAAGAGAATTTTGTGAATGAGCTTTTACATTCAAAATTTAATAGGTAAATACTTGTTAATTTTGAAAAAATGCAATCAAATTTTCTATTTCCCAGTAATGACTTATTAGGAATGAGTATTCCAAATATTTGTTTAAAATCTCAAGTATTTATTTTAAGCCTAAAACCAGCTAGCCATTAGTTGTGAAAGAAAAATATATACTTATGGTCTTATATTTATATTGCACCAAGTTCTCATTCCATAAAACAAAGAACAACGTGGCAATCGTTTTGATATTTGAAATCTTTCCTATGTACCTCGAATCAGAATTTTAGAGCTTTTCTGCCAAACTCAAATTATCTAACCCCATGATTTTCAAAGTGTTGACTGAGGATCCTGAAAGTCCTAGAACCCCAAGACCAGGAGGGGACCAAGTGGGCAGAGGCCCTAATTCCATCACTGATCACCAGCTCCACTTCTGCTTATTTTGTATAAAATAGAAGTCCATGTAAGATTTTGTTTGGGAAAAATAAAAAAAAGTCCCACTGATTGGAAAAAAAAAATTTCAATCCAGGTCCTAATTTTACATTTGAGGAACTAGGCATTCACTTGTCAGTATTGATCTTGTGAGTTTCAGAATCTTGAATTACATGGAGTTAGAAAATTAATTTAATTTCAATTTGAAGAAATGTAGAAGTCTTATGTTACCTTTTACCCAGTGCAAAAAATTCCTTCCACTATATTGCTGTGGTCACCTACTATCTGCATAATTCCTTTCAGAGTGCTCCTTATTTGGGAGAAAACCCATTCCGTTGTTGGAGGCTGGGTTCAAAGATCAACTTTCTAGTACAGAGCAATACAGATCAAGTGGACTATATTTTTGAATATTTGAGGACAGCCATTATGTTCTCTTTTAGTGAATCTTTTCATCCACTGGCTTCTTTCTCTCAAATGTTCTTGTCAGTTAGCATACATTTTTGGACTATCTCCCATGGGAGGGGTACTTTTATATGCAGAACTGGCTAGAGAATGCAATAGACAAGACAGACAAAAGTCCTGCCCCAAGGCAGTATGGCTCCATGGCTCTATACATTTATTTAATAAAAACAAATGTAACACCAGGTACTATGCTCCAAGCTCTGGAAATCTGGAGTCTCAATGAAACACTTGCCAGAATTACAGAGAAAATCGCAAACTATTTTTTGAGGAAAATTCTGGCCTTCCCCTTAAGTTTCCTTTAGGACACTCCAAAAGAAGATTAAATATGCAATTATCTATCAAACTATTCATCTCTAGTCTCCACAGTAATGACCTTAACAGTAGGAGACTTTGACAACATCTCCCCATATGAGTCTTACAGAGTACTGTTGGGGGAAAAGGGTCAAATATGTTTGCAAAAAAGGCACAAACCTGGATATTTGCCATATGTTTTAGCATTGTAAAAGCTAAACAACATCAACATCCCATGGAACTGTTAGTCTCTGTGGGAAATGCTGACCTAAACCATATTTCCCAAATCTGGCTGATTCTCACACTCATTTGGGACACCTTTTGACACGGAGCACTCTGGTCTCACACCAGGGCTGCTGAGTCAGATTCTCTGAAACTGAAGAAAAGTTCAAGAAGCTTCCTGATTATTTGACTGGAAGTCTGGTGTGGGGCCACAGATTTAAGGGATATGGGATAGTCTCCATCATCCTAAGTTGTAACTTTGCTTCATGACTTTAGCCCCTTGCGAAACATCCTTTCATACTTGAGCATAGTGAGGTTTGCTATAAGAAATAACCACACGCAAACTGCTTCCAAATTTGCTGTAAAATCAAATATCATTCTGTCGTTTCTATTTATGTAAGTTCACACACTTGAAATTTCTTGTGGAATTTAATTCCAAGCATCTATCAAATTATTAATCTTTAGCACTTAATCAGAAAAGCTGTATTACTTTGTATCCAGACTGCCAGGAATTTAACAAAATCTCATGCTTGATTATAGCAAATAAACCAGTTCTCATAGTAGCATGCATGCTGCTTCTTATGGCACTGCTTTTAAATTTCTATTTTATTATTTATCATATTATTAAAAATTATACAATTACAGGAAATTGATGAAGAGAAAGTTAATACCATTTAGAAGCCAATACATTTCAGGAAAAATGTAGAACTCTGAACTCAGTAAGGAAAGAAATAAAAAGTTCTCAAGGCAGGAGAGTGAAATGAATTCCCAGCCTAGGTCACGGATGTTAAGATACCTGGCTTAACCTTAAGGCAGCACTCTCCCCTCCACAACCTTGCAAACTGTAAATTGCAATAATGGCAATCACCAACCGGGCCCCAATGATCTCACAGATTTCTAAGTCATATTTTCCTTTCATTTGTATTGTTCAGGCACAATAGCTCACATATCTGAGAAGAGGATGCTTCAGAATAGGCTTGCTTCATTGCACTAACGAAAATAAAGCATCTGTCATGACTTCTGAATCTTTTAAATCTTTAATTCTCCAAATTATTCTCAGAAAATTATCTTAGTGAGATGGTTCATTGTACAATTAGACTTTATTGGTTGATTTATTGAGTACTCTGTGGTTTGATGTATTTGTCCTCTGCCTAATTGGAGGAAAGATGGTTCTCTGTGGGGATTCGCACCAAGTCTAAACCAGTGGTGACTACTGAAGTTAATCTACTGTGCCTTAGACTGATTTGCTGTGAAATTATTTATGTTGGGATCTGAAAAAAACAAAAACCAAAATCTACTGTGTACCTTTTGTTAAAGGGGGTGATGGTAATTAACTTCCAAAGAATACATGAACATTTGACAAAAAAGCAACAAATCGAAGCATAGGAAAGTGGTAAATACACACAGCAAAGTAGTAAAAAGTCCTCTAGGGAAAAAGACAATCCAAAATTTCTTACCAACTTGCTTTCATGTGTTCTTATTCTGTTTAAAATGTGTAGCCATTCCTAATGAACATGAGAAAGCAGTGTTCTCAATATAGGCTAACTTTTCCCCGAACTGTATGTCGCCAGTGAGCACACCATACAAGCCAAGAGAAATAGGAAGCCAGGCTAATCTTCTCTACATTCATCTCATAGCTCAGGTTTTGCATATAGGAAATGCTCAATAAATGTTTACTGACTGATCAATCCTGCCAGGAGTATCAGCTGTTTCCTGTGCACATAAATACTTTAAAATATTTCTTGAGCCTATTACATTATGTTGTGAATTCAGTAGGAAGAGCCAAGGGTTTTGTTTTGTTTTGTTTTTCTCTTCACAGGACAGAAGAAAGGCAGTTTTGGATTGGATTTAATAAAAGAAACCCACTGAATTTTGACTCGTGGGAGTGGGCTGATGGGACTCCTGTAAGTTTTTCCAAACTGAAGACAAGGAAGTGAATTCAATAAGGGGGCCCTGGAACACTTTGGTCAACCAACCAAGAGAACCTGGAAGTAATGACTGTATTTCCTGTGACTCAGACCCAGACCAAAAACTGTACCAGATCTTGGTACCATAGGAGTTATTTCTGCAAAGTCCTGAGAAACATTCACTAACCATATAGTTCTGAGGCCAGCTATAGAATCTCATCCTAGAAAGGAATCAAAATCTCCAAAAACTCCCCAAACTATCTCCTAAGTGAAAAGTCTTGAGAAAGAAGCAACTATTGTTTACAATAATATTAGGCTTTCTTTACTCCACCTTCCCGCTCTAGCTTAGCTCCTAATTATAGGAATGTGGGACCCTTGTCCAGATCACAATGAAAAGAACCATTTTGGTTTACCTCTAAACGGACAGAAATGCCAGCCTTAGAAATACCTTCTCTTTCTCAGCCAGAGCAAGTTATTCAGTTGGGGGGAAAAATTTGCTTTTCTTTCAGCCTCATACTTGTAAAAACCTCTGTGAAGGAAAGATGGAAGTCACTATGCCATATTTTTTTTCATATGCAATGAGGAATTCTCTTATTTTCCTCAAGATGATAGGGGAAAAATGAAGCCGTATCCCAGATTGAAATGAGATCCATCTGAGGACACTTGCAAAATCAATGTATTCAGTTATACCTGTGAACTAGGAGGCCAACAAGAGACAGCAGTGAGCACTTAATGAAGCTCCTATTTATTGAGCCCAAATTATATTGCAGACAAGGGTTGAATGCACTGCCGCATGATCTCATTTCACCCTTATAATGATTCTGTGCAGTAGTTATTAGAATGCTGAAAGAGTTTGCCTAAAATAATGCATAGGATACCCAGGCCTCCAAAGCCATGATGTTATATCTCCTAGCTGGGAAATATCAGCAGCCAAACTTAGAAATAGTAAAGATCAATAGAGAAAAATGATCTCTAGCCCCACTAGAGAAAATTTATGGCAAGGAAAGGATCTGTGGAAAACAAACATAACAAGGATATTCTAGTTAAACATATAACATATTACACACACACACACACACACACACACACACAAACATTTCCACCTCTGTTCCACCACTGCTTCTCTGAGAAGGGTATCAGGACCCGAGAGTAAGAAGAGACCTTAGAGATTACGTGCTCCCTCCATCTACTATGCTATCAAAGAAACTGAGGCCCAGAGAGCAAAAGAAACTTAGCAAGGCCCACCTGCGGCATAAATGGCAGTCACCACATGGCACGGTTGGGTGGTTAATGTCAGTGTGGCACCTGGAAAATGAAATGTGATTTTATATAGAGGTTGAGAATGCTTCCTTTTGTTTTAGTAAAACCATCTTATTAGTGATTGAAAGGAGTAGACAGTTGGTTCAGAGTCAAGTTTGGTTCAGAGATAAAGCCATGTAGCAGTGCATAGAGTTGCTCACTACTACTCCCTACAGGACAAAACAAATCTTGAAACTCCCACTATTGTCTGAATCTGAACTTACATATTTTTAAGTTAAAGGAGTTGTTGTGCAGTTGTGTACGTGTTTGAGGAGGAATATAAATGTTTCAAATATCCTCTTTTTTCCAAAGATTTGCTCCGGTTTTACCTGTGGTCCATCCACTCTTCTGTCAGGTAGCCGTTAAATCATTGAGATGACCAAATTTTTATTTAACATCCCTCTCACATGACCAAACATGGAAAGCGTTGGATAGTTTCCCAATTAAAGCTAGCGATAATTTAGAATTTAGTGATTAAAGACTAAAACTTAGTGTATATGCGAAAGAAATCTACATCACAGATGAGACCCAAATCTGACAGATGAGAGTCTTCCAGAAGTTTATCCAGGGTACCAGGGGTACCAGGGCTAGCCTGTTGTGGCCAGTGAGACAACAGTGAAAGTTCAGAAGCTTGGGTCTGATTTGTTCCTTCTGGATAAAGGAAAAAAGCTTGCCTCTTTTTAAGAAAAAAAGCATCTTTAAGGAAAAATGCTAGTTTGGTTAGTTTGTTCTTCACAAATGTGGACCAATCTTTAACTGCAATCTTATCCAGACATTTCTTAAGCTTCCTCCAGAAGTCTGTGGTGATTTATTTACAGAGATGTCTCTTTTGATCTTTTGAACCTTTTTGTGGGGGATCATCGTTAAGAAATAACAAACTTCATCTGCTGCAGGTTGTCTCTTCATTTTTAGACAATACTTATTTTGGAGAAGATGCAAGAAATTGTGCTGTTTATAAGGCAAATAAAACATTGCTGCCCTTGCGCTGCAGTTCCAAACGTGAATGGATATGCAAAATTCCAAGAGGTAAAAATATTAAGATCTTCACTATATGTTGCTTTCTAATAATCTGCAGCATTTTTCCAAGTGAAGAGTTACAGAAATCTAAGATTTAAACATCCTGGACTACAGTACCAACAACCATCGTGACAAACCAAACTGAACCATTTTAGCAAAGAATGTCTTACAAGGGAATGAGAAAAGTAATATGAGAGCAGTATGCTAATTTAATTACTAGGAAATGAGGATAACCAACTATATTGTGGAATATGGTATCTTTCGAGTACAACCTGGAAGAAATGTCACTGTGACATTACAAGCAAACAAAACTACTTGTCAAATGAGTAAGTGAAAGAACCTAACGCCATTTGTGACACACAGTAGGCCCTTGACAAGTGTTCGCATCCTTTCTTCTTTAACCAGAGGCCTCTTGTGAGCCTCCTCTTCAAGTATGAGAACTAACCATATTTCAAACAGCACGAAGTACCTGGAAATGGTCTCTTTAAAAGCAAAGTACAAAATACCATGTTTAGAGCTGAAGTAATTCAGAGATGGCGTCCTTGTGAAGAAAGGTCATTCAAGGTGATTTGCTTTCACTTTGCAGATGTGAGACCCAAGATTCCACCCTGGTATCAGTATGGTAAGAACTATCCTGGCAATTCTTGAATTTCTAACTACGTGCCATTATATACCATTACTGTATTATTACACTCCTCCAATCGAGCCTCTCTTCTCTTAAGTCAATCTAGAACTGATTTGTTCAAATTAATTAATGGTCAAATTAATAAAAGTCATTACATGATGAAAGATTCATATTATAGCTTAACACTGTTTTGTGACACGTGATTTTAAAATATGCTTTTATCCCAGACCTTGCAATACAAATGAAATTCCTTAGATGAGAAAAAACAAGAAAATAAGCAAATTATATGCTTAGTAAAGTGTGTAAATATTTATGTATAACATAAATATTAGTAAATATTTATGTATAACACACACACATACATACACACACACTTTTTTTTAATGCTAAGTGACCAAATTACAAATTTAGGGGTCAGTCATAGCATAGCCTATTTGTCTGCATTATATCAGTCAATGGATTTTGCATCATTTGCATTGGCTTTTGTTTTTTTGGTTTTGTTGTTTTTCAGATGCACCCTGGCTCTTTTATCAGGATGCGGAGTATCTTTTTCATACCTATGCTGCAGAATGGCCCTCCTTTGAGTTTGTCTGTGGCTGGCTGCGTGGTGATCTTCTCACAATTCATTCTGCACATGAGCAAGAATTTATCCACAGCAAAATTAAAGCGGTATTTAAGTACAATTAACCATGAGAAATTCAGAACTTAGCTCCTTCTTCTGTCATTGAGGGATTTTTTTTTTTTTTTTTTTGGAATTCAGACATACATTTAAGTTTCATTTAAAGCCACAGATTTTTGAGAATTAATTTTCTTCCTGTCCTAGGAATTAAGAGAAAATAATGGAAACACAGGTTTTCTATGTTGGTCAATCATTTCACTTATCTTCATTCTCTATTAGCAAGAGCTCTATGAGCAACAGTTATGAGTAAGTAGAGTTTTATTGCTTTAATGAGGCTCGTCCAATCATCCAACACATACTTATTCAGAGTCTACTCTTCTAAGGGCTGGGGCTCTATCAGTGATTAAAATAGACCAAATTCCTGCCCTAAGGGAGCTTATAGTCTAGTCTGGGAAGAAAGACTGTAATCAATATAGTACATAGCATTACATAATATTTTATTAAAAGATAAGTAGATAAATGCCATGGAGGAAAATAAAGCATAAATGAGGGACAAGGTGTATGTGGGGCGGGGAGGTGGTGGGATGGTTTATGTGCATGGCTGTTTCAAAGTTGAATTTTACTTACAATAATATAGTACTTTTGAGTCTATAAAGACTCAGTATTCAGAAAATTATAAGGAGTGGTTTTCCATTTCAATTTAAGATAAAGACTTGGACAATCTTTGAGGAGCTAGGCCAATTGGAAAGGAGAATACAAAACCTGTTAAATAACGAAGCAAACTACCAAGGAATAGTGTACGTTTTCAGTGTATTTCTTCAACAGGCACTTATTGAGCAGGCATTGTGATATTTGCCAAAGACATAAACATGTCAAGAACACAAAAATAAGATAGAGTCTCTGTTTTTAAAAAGCTGGAAATAATTGTAAGTGAAAAGGGAGCAACATGCACAAATTATCAACACGTTACCAAAGGGGGGAAACTCACTCCCATTTTCCCTAGGAAATCTCTGAAAGTAAGAAAAAAATTTTTTTCTTTTCCATAATTTAACATTATTTCACAATCGCCAGGAATCCTTTCTTGAGCTATCATCTTTTTACATTTGTAAGTTGATAGTTAAAATGAAACTGTATATTTAAAGCATCCTTGGCATGTAAGAGAAATGTCTTCCCTTACAGCTCATGGACCTTTTCCATTTCTATAATCCTGTTTGATGCATAGACAGTCTGCAAGGTGCAGGTAGGTCAGGACTACTACTGAGTTGTAATGGAAAAAGCTGAAAAACAGGGGTGTTGGGTGACAACTCCACAGTCCTATAGAGTCTCAGTGATAGACCAACCACAAAAACAAGATACTCCCCCCTATTAGTTTGTGTGCTAAATTTTTTTACCACTCTTCCTCTAGTATAAATGGAACACTCAAGCCAAATCCATTTTAAGCATCCGCATGTCAGAAAATATGTTTGTTTCTTTAACAAAACAACATTCCTAGTGGCAATAACAAGACATCAGGTCAATGTCTGAAAACCAGTTCATCCATCGATAGGACAAAGTGCATGTCTCAAATGGAACTGATTTTTGGCCAATACTTATAATTGTGTCTGGTACTGCACTCAGTACTAATATTTAATGGCATTTAATCTTTCCAAGGACTCTCTGTGGGAAGTCTATTATTAGTACATTTTACAGTTAAGGAAGCTAAAACTCCAAAGAGGTGAAGTAACTTGGTTACTTCCACAGCAGCTAAGTGATAGAATCTGGAAGTGAACTCAGGCCATCTGACTTACAGGGTTATTTAAAAACCTTCTGCTGGCAGCAGAACGGCAGTGTAGGGGGAATATAAGAGCACAATGTCTTCGTTACATAAAAATCAAAAAGAGTTCTAAAATCCCTCTCCAAAAGATGGTGCCAGCTCTGTCTCAGACATGAGCAATGAAACCTTCTTTAGATCTTTCCAACAGAGCTTAGCTCCCCTAGGAGTATCTGCAGGTCTCCTCTCTTCACCTTTCCCTAAATTCACTCTCCCAATTATTAGTGGTTGGCAAGCCAGTGAGGATGGCAGGGTTAATACCTCCTGTAGAAGGGAATAGTAAAATCCGTGGGTTTAGCTGTTTGAGAGCTAGTGCCACGACACTGGTTGAGGACTGGACCTAGCTGTGATATCAAACCAGACAAACCTTGTGGTGTCTTACATGGCAAAATTGCAACACGGTCTGTAACCGTGTTGATACAGAACGCTCTGTCAGCATGATGGGTGAGCAGCTGACTGATCTAACACCACACTGTACTACAAAAGAAAATTACTGGATGGTTTTAAATGTGTAGACTGGAAAGGGGCAAGGGAGCTATGGGAAAAGGGTATCAATTTAGAAAGAAGAAAGCTGTATATTCCCAAAGCAGTTCTTATTATCACATAATCTATGGCTGTGTTAGGTGGTAGTAGTGACATTTATGGTGACCATTTACACTTCATGAGTAAGAAATTCCATATCTATGAATGTCCTACTAGAATGAATCTGTCCAGAAATTCTTTTTATTCCAGGATGAGGAACTAAACATGTAGAGATCATACCACTCACTTTTGTAGCATACTCATCCTGTGAGTGCAGGAAGAATCAGAATAGTAATTAAATATTGTTTAAATATTTTATTTATTTATTTGAGAGAGAGAGACAGAGACAGAGATAGTGAGAGAGAGCATGAGCAGCAAGGAGAGAGAGAGGCGGACTCTGCTGAGAAGCAAGTCCAATGCGGGGTTTAATCCCAGGATCCTGGGATCATGACCTGAGCCAAAGGCAGATGCTTAAGCTTGACTGAGCCACCTAGGTGCCCCTAATAAAGTATTTTTAGTATTACATTTGTGTTGTATAGTTTCCCTATAAAGAGTAGTAACTCAGAAATGTGAAAAGCAAAAATAGCATTTAGTTGGAAAATAAAAGAACTAACTATTGAAAAAGAAAGCTGGGTGCAATTTTTTAAATCTGAAGCAGATTTTTTTAAAACAAGATGTTTCTGTCTTGAAAAAGTGGTTAGTCAGTATTTTCTCTTTGAATAACAGAATACCACAGGCATGATGAGAGTGAATTTTTTGAGTACTTCTTTTTTGAGCTATGATTTTGGTTAGATTCACGCCAAAACAGTAAAAAGCCAAAAGCACTTTAGGAGTTGTTTAACATGAACTGCTAGCCAATTAATCCACTAACATTTTTATGCTGTGTTGTACAATATTTGCATTTCAAAATTGCAAGTCCTTCTTATTTTAATTTCATGTCTAGGGGCACCTGGGTGGCTCAGTCGCTTAAGCAACTGCAGTTGGCTCAGGTCATGATGCCAGGGTCCAAGAACTGAGCCCTGCATCCGACTCCCTGCTCAGCAGGAAGCCTGCTTCTCCCTTTCCCTCTGCACTCTTTCCTTGTGCTCTCTCTTTCTCTCTCATACTGTCTCTGGCATAAATACATAAAATATTTTAAAAAATAATTTCATGTCTAAATACTTCTAGCAAAAATATATAAAATATATTAGTCACCCTCCAAAATATAGTGTTTTAAACCCTTAAAACAACTTAGTTTTGATATTTTTGATGGAAACATTTGAACACATGACAGGTTACTCTTCCTTACATTATTTCATAGGTCAATTACTTCATAGATTATGTTGCCTCTTGCTGTATTTTATTTTTTAATAAGTATTCTTCCCATATGATGCTATCTATAATGACAGTAATAAAATATAGTTCATGTTATGAAATCTGTTGTCATATTACATTTTTTTATATGAAAGAATATTAATCAGTCTTTTTTTTTGTAATTTGATACCTAAGCTAAAATTTACAACACCTATATTTTTCACCATGGATTTTTTTTTCACCCTGGAAATCTTCTAGCTTGTCCTTCTAGCTTGCGGTTCTATTCCGTATCACAACAGGTTGTGATGTGCCATGTGGGGGATCACCATGCTGTAATTGAGGTGGTAATAAATATGTCACTTAACATGTAGTAGTTATAATTTCTCTTTAGAGGTCCTTAATTGGGGCAGTGAACAAGCGGGCCATGATTTCCGCTATTGTCGCACATGAGACCTCTTTAGATTGAATGAAATTGTTGTGGTTCTCCCACTGAGTTCACAGCCAGTCTCAATGGACCCATTCCAAAGCCTGACAATGGGAATCTAAATTCAGCATGTAAGAACATGTCCATGAAACAACACCTCAGGGATCCCAAATTATAACTGTTCCATCTTGCATTATTCTCAAATTGCTGGTATAGCAGACAGCCACACTGTTCAAGGAATAAAAATATCTGTTTATAAATTAAAATGTTAGAAAGCTATTAGATTCTGTTGTATGATGACCCAACATTCATGTGGAAAAAAATACAGGTATCTTAACATGTATTCTCCAATTTTTACAGAAGAAATGAAGTATGAATTTAAATATACAATGCCTTCAAATTAACAGGTTTTTAGCTTAAAAATTAAGTTACATTTCACATACACACAATAAAGTATATTGATTTAGAGGTCTTAGAAATCCTTACTGATTCTTCCTCTTTTATAGGTAAAGAGGGAATTTCAATTTCCTGGGTCATAAGTCCAGTATTACATTTGCTGTAATGTGTGTGTGTGTGTGCACACACACATGCGTGAACATGCTGTTTCATTTTATACTTTATTGCACTGAGATCTGTGTGATAAATAATGGTACAAAATTAGTAAAATATAGAAATAATTTTCTGGTTGTTAAGCAGTGGAAGTTCTGTAGTATTCCTTTGTCCTATCTTGTGTCTCTCTATTAAAATGGGAAGGGTGCTAATACTCAAGTTTAAAAGCTTAACAATCAGGCTAATGCCAAAAATTCAAAATCCTTTTTACTATTGATGTCTTGGTGCCTTGAACTGTTTTTCGAACAGTGTGACATATGCAGTGAACTATAAATCACTGAGATGAGAAACCACTGAATATTTAGTCAAAAAAAAGGAGTCCACATCCTATTTTACTTTACAATATTACTGTTTAAAGCCCTATTTGAGAGTTAGAAAATTTACTTTTAAATACATCGGGAACGTTGTAAGAATGATTTTCAGTATTTGATTCCAATTTCCTACATAATGAGGAGGGACTATTTGGAAATAATGAAGTTTCAGGTTCTCTCAAGATGCTAGGCCTTAGTGTACTCTTCTTTAGATAATTGAGTAAAATGCTGAAGAATAGAAAGCTATTAACAGGAACCCCATTAATCTTAATAGTGAAAAGGGAAAACAAGTAGAATAAAAGCTGACATTTTCTTTTTTTTCTCTTTAATAGCTATCAAAGTTTGGTGTAAATTGGTGGATTGGACTTCGAGAAGAAAAAGCCAATGATGGATTTCGGTATGGAACTAGATCAATTTGCATTTTATTTTGTTTGACAGGTTTTATTTGCAGAATGATTGGATGAGATTTTAGTGATCAGTTGTTGAGTAGCCGTCAAATGTTATCTTTAACTTATAAATTTTCATTTCTCTAAACAAAGATATGAATATCTTTTTAATTTAATAAAAATTACCCCAGAATTCCAAGAATGGTGTTGGAGATTAAACATACGGAATAAAAGAAGACCCTAAAATTCTTAATTTACCTACAGCTGGAGAGATGGAGCGCCAATAATATACCAGAACTGGGACGAAGGAGGAGAAGGATCTATGAATAATCAGAGCCAGAGATGCGGCTTCATTTCATCCATAACAGGTTATTTTATTTATCCATTTTGGGGTTTATAATAAAAACTGAAAATTTTCAGAAGGCTTAAAGTCTCCTTTTCATTGCATTAGTTCAGTGAGAAGGTTTTGTTTGGCTAGCTTGCTTTTTAATTGAATGTGGTGAGTTTCATTAGTCTTAAGTGTTAAGGATGGCCATTCCTACAGTTAATTCCAGCATTCATGTTCTTGGAAATGAATTACAACCAGACAAGTCATTCCTCATGCACCAGAACAGCACCAGAAATAGACCGAGTGAAACTGGTCAAAAATATGCCTGATAGATACAAGCCTCTAAAAAATTTCAATATGGGCCCATTTTAAAAATCTCTTCTTCATGATTCAGTTATAATTGGCCAGAACTTTAACCCCTTGGAATTTCCTCCCACTTTCCCATTTAAGAAAAATTTTCATTGAGTTCAGTATTTTTTTAATACTTGGCACTAACTGCTTTTGCCATAGAACACCAGCTACTTGCAGGCTGTATTTAGAAATACATGTACCTTTAAGATGGGTTTTTAAATTGAATTCAGTCCATCAGTACAGTGTTATCCATCCCACTCTTTCTATCCTATAAAAGGTAATTATGTTCCTGACCTTTAACGGATTCATAAGGAACCTGTGCCCCAAATCAGGAGAGGGATAAATATGGAAAGCAATCCTTAGTGTAAGGGTTTCTGCAGGGAAAAGGAAAAACCACGTTGTTAATCAGCTCTCTTTTGCCAGCAGGTGTCACAACAGCCTACAGAAAGGCTGTTTTGTGATTCTGGAAGACTAGAAGCTACTTTGCATTAAAAATAGCATTCGAGCCCCTCCTTCAAAATGCCAACATTTTTTGGCTTATATCCCTCACACTAGAAAACTGAAACTGCCTTTGCAATTTACATGCATCCTTGCCCTATTCTGGGATTTATAGCTTGAATGCTAATGAAATGCATTCTATAACCTTTACTCTGAAAATAGAGCTCTTCTAAATTAAAATACATTTTCCAGGAGGCTAAAGACTTTGGGATATATCTTCCTGAGGGCATGTATATGTATGCCTGTTTTTTTTTAAGGGTCGGTGTCAAAAACTGCTTCTTTCTTAGACGTTACTGAGTTAATTTTTCAAAACTGTGTATTTGCTAAAGAATTATAAATTAGAAATGATCATTTATTGTTTTAGAATCTTTTTTCTTATATTGAAGTTGAATATTTTAAAACAAAAATATTATTCTGCATTCTTTTGTTAATCAAACCAAATATTCTCAGAATTTTAATCAGTTCTGTGATTTCAACTGTAGTATTTTAGTTAGTTGGGGTTTGTTTGTTTGTTTTGCATTTGCAAAATTTCTACATTCTTGAATTAGATTTACTGATTTAGCACCCTGCCCAGTTTGTTCTTATTGTTAGAGAACTGTACCATTAGCAGTTTAGTTGAATTTCTAGATTAAAGAAAGTATGATAAACCGTCAGCAGTCATAATGTGATAAAGAACACCTACTAAGAGCCAGCATTGTTCCATGTCATTTCTAACCCATTTACTCTTCTAGGACTATGGGCTACTGAAGAGTGTTCCGTTTCTATGCCTAGCATCTGTAAGCGAAAGAAGGTTTGGATCATAGAGAAAGAGGAAAATACCCCAAAACAACACGGAACATGTCCCAGAGGATGGCTATATTTTAACTATAAGGTAAATTCTTTTTCAAAATGTTGCCTTTGTTTCTGTTTTTTAGATGTTTATTTTAGAACATAATCAAAGAGTGGGTGTGGCTTTGAAAAACCAGGAGTTGTCCATTAGGACCTGGAATTTTTTTGGTCACAACTTTCAAGATAGGGTTTTCAGTGTAGGTAGGAGCAAACCTCTAGGAATAAGGAAACAGCCGTGGCACCACCCTTCATTGGTATACTTAGTTTTTGCTATTGACACAGTCATCCATTGTGCTGTGTGACTGTTTCTTTAGGCATGATGCATGCGAGCCTGTGTAACTAGGCCCTGCCCCCAAATGAGCTGTCAACTCCAGAGGGTACAGTCTCCATCTTCTCCTTTTGTGTCTTCCCTGCCTGGAGCAGGCACAGAGCTCCACCCCACCTTGTGAATTGACCCACTAATAACGGAACTCAGTCAATGTCATCTTGAGCCTCATAAAGCTGGTGCTTCTATGCAGAACTGAAATTTTTTTTTTTAATTGCCAGTGGGGATATGGTAAACCAGATTTATTATTTCTGATACTGCCTCCAATTAAGGCCAAAACTTTCCCTCCACTTCTTATGTTTTATAATAAAATAACTTTATAGGCCTTAGGTGGAAGTAATTAAAATGCATCCCAAATTATAAATATTTCATTCTTTGATAATGGAAAAACCCAAACTGTGTCGTAATTTAATATGCTAATAAGAAATTGCTCTTTGTCTGTGGACAGCCAGTTTTCAATCTCTGTGTTGAGTTACATGTAGCAGAGCCTTTTCTCTTCTTCGTGAACTTCTTCTCATTGTTAATTTGTGATATGGGGCCACTTGGATTTTACATGCATTTGTTGAGCACCTAATATATATTTGGCATTGACTTTTTAAAATTGTGGGAATATTCACATAACATAGAGTTTACCATCTTAACCATTTTTAAGTGTATAGTGCAATAGTGCTAAGTATATTCACATTGTTATGCAATGAATCTGCAGACCTTTTTCATCTTATAAAACTGAAACCCTAAATCCAATAAACAATAACCCTCCATTCTCCCTCCCCCAGCCTCTGGCAACCACCATTCTACTTTCTGTTCCTAGTAATGTAACTACTTTAGATACTACAGATAAGACATTATTTATCTTTTTGTGACTGGTTTATTTTACTACAGATTGTCCCCCAGGTTCATCCATGTTAGAGCATATTGCAGAATTTCCTTCCTTTTTGAGACTAATATTCCACTATATGTATATACCATATTTTGTTTTTCTACTCACCCATTAATGAACATTTGGGTTTCTTCCACCTTGTGGCTAAGAGTTTTTCTAGGTGATCATAGATATATATCTTATTTTATTTAATCGTTTAAATACACAGAATTGTTATTCCCTCTTATATATAAGAAGACCAAGACTAATAACATAGTGTGCTTTTTCTGAAACTTCACAGCAAATAAGTGTCAGGTTGAGAATCAGCTTCAGGTTTTCGGACCTTTGAATCTGGTAGTCTTGTCTCTTTCCTACAGTTGTCATTTCATAAGAGAATTTAAGAATTAGCCCCATGACACAATCTGGTGGCACTATAAGATATCTTCTAAAATATAGTTGTTTTCGGGGCGCCTGGGTGGCTCAGTGGGTTAAGCCACTGCCTTCGGCTCAGGTCATGATCTCAGGGTCCTGGGATCGAGGCCCGCATCGGGCTCTCTGCTCAGCGGGGAGCCTGCTTCCCTCTCTTCTCTCTCTGCCTGCCTCTCCATCTACTTGTGATTTCTCTCTGTCAAATAAATAAATAAAATCTTTAAAAAAAAATAATAAAATAAAATAAAATATAGTTGTTTTCTAAAACTTTATGGTATTGAGATACATTTTTATTTTTTTTAAGATTTTATTTATTTATTTATTTATTTATTTATTTATTTTAAAAAATGTAGGAAGTATTCAACAGAAAACTAAGTTTTGAGATTTCATTTATTTATTTCGCAGAGATCACAAGTCATACAGAGATCACAGGCAGGCGGGGTGGGGGGGAGCAAGTTCCCTGCCAAGCAGAGGGCCCGATGCAGGGCTCGATCCCAGGACTCTGGGATCATGATGGCTTTAACCCACTGAGCCACCCAGGCGCCCTGAAAACTAAGTTTGGAATTAAAATCTTTGACAATTGGTTCTCTTTAAGCTATTCTACTGTGGTAGCATATATTTAAAATAAAATATGCCATTTTAAAAATTTTTTAGTGTACAGTTCAATGGTATTAATTACATTCACGATGTTGTTCAACCATCCTCTTTATTTCCCAAATTTATCATCATCCCAAACAGAAACTGTGTAATTATTAAGCGATAACTTCCAATCCCCCTCTCTCCAGCCCATGATGAATTCTAATCTGTTTCCTATCTCTGAATTTGCCTGTCTAGATATTTCATATACATGAATTCATATAATATTTGTCCTTTTGTTTCTGGCTTATTTCACTCTGCATAATGTTTTCAAAGTTTATCCATATTAATAGTATGTATCAGAACTCCATCCCTTTTTATGACTGAATAATATTCCATGTCATATTTTGTTTTTCCTTTTATCTGTTGATGGACTTGGGTTGTTTCTACTTTCTGGTTATGGTGAATAAATCTACAGTGAACAGTGGCATTCAGATATCTAGTGGAGTCCCTGTTTTCACTTCTTTGCGGTATATATATCTAGGAATGGAATTGCTATATCATATACCAATTCTATGTTTAACTTTTTGAGGAAACAGTAAACTGTTTTTCATGCGGTTAAACCATTTTACAAGCCTGCCAGTATATGATAGCAATTTCTTCACATCTTTTTTTTTTTTTTTTTTTAAGATTTTGTTATTTATTTGAGAGCGAGAGAGAGAGCGTAAGCAGGGGGAGGGGTAGAGGGAGAAACAGACTTCCCCACCGAGCAGGTATCCCGGCTTGGGGTTCAATCCCAGGGCCATGGGATCATAACCAAAGCCGAAGGCAGCACTTAACAGACTGAGCCACTCAGCTGTCGCTTCTCCACATCTTTAACAACACTTGTTATTATCTTTTTTATTATTGCCATCCTAGTGCATGTCTAGTGTTATGTCATTGTGGTTTGCTTTAGACTTCCCTAATAGCTAATGATACTGAGTATCTTTCCATGTGCTTATTGGCCACTTGTATACTATCTTTGGAAAAATGTCCATTCAAGTCCTTTGCCCAGTTTTATTTGGGTAATTTATCTTTTTATTGTTGAGTTGTAGGAGTTCTTTATATATTCTAGATATTAAGCTCTTATCAGATACATCTTTTGCAGGCATTCTCTTCTGTTCTATAGGTTGCTTCTTCTAATGTCCTTTGATACACAGATGTATCAAATTTTAATAATTTTATTTAAAAATAATTTTATTTAAATTTTAATGAAGTCCAATTTATCTAATTTTTCTTTTGTTATTCATGCTTTTGGTGCCATATCTAACCCAAAGTCAAAATTTTACTTCTCATGTTTCTTCTAAGAGGTTTACAGTTTTAGCTCTTATATTAAAGTTTTGGTTTATTTTCAGTCAATTTTTGTACCTTGCGACTATTAGAACAGATGCATCCTAGAGCGCTCTATATAGAAAAGCCACAAAGAAATGCCTAGCTTGTCTCAAAATCACTCTTTTACTACAGACAGTGAGCAACCCCGAAGTATGAACACAACTGTTTTAGTTATTAATCACTATTTCTCCCATGTGTAAAAGAGGATATTTTAAGGAAATTCATAGCAAATCAAATCCTTGGCATTAGAGAAACAATTCTCAGAAACTCTCAGTGGTTGTTTTTGGTTCAGAACTTGGTTATTATCCTCTCCCCAAACTTCCTCATCTGCACAGCTGAACTCCAGTCCATGTTTTCTCTTGTGTAAGCATATTGAGTATGATTGAGTATGTATGTATAGAGGCATGGTAGCAGTGATGGTGGAGCAGACTCAGGGCAGGAGAACAAGTGAATGCCTCCTTTGAAAGGAATAGAAAGGGGCATGAGTAAAGCACAAACACACACACGAGAGGAGAAAGACTTTCTGAAGTAGGATTGGAGCAGGATTAAAAATCCTTGTGTAGCTCAAAATTTAAAAAAAAAAAAATCTTTATTGATAACTAACAGCTAGATTAGTGGTTCACAGCCCTGACCAAATATTTAGAATCAGCCTGTGAGCTTTTTAAAAATGTCAAGGTGCAAGGGCATCCTAATGATTCTGATTTAATTAATCTGCATTGGATCTATGTATCAGTGTTTTTTAAAAGCTCCCTCAGTTATTCAAATGGGTAGTCAATATTTGCCCAGCAAGGCAACAGTTGCACAGCTTAGTCTTTGAATCATTCAGAGGATTTGACTACAAATACTGTCACAGCAGGCTACCTGAAAAAAAGAGATCTTTCCAAAGAGATCTTTCCCAGGGTGAGGTTTCAGGTTCTCCAAGTGTCCTCACCCACCGGGCCTTACCCTGCATTAAGATGGCTAAAATCCCACCATTTGCGTCTCACACCTTTGCCTTGATTCTTTTTTTTTTTAAGGGCAGTATTTCTGAGATTGCCTCTTCTGTCATCTACACCTTGGAATAAGTGGGCTTATCAGATTATTAGAAAAACTGATAATAGGAGGATTGAAAATGGAGAGGAGAGCCCCGTGGGGATGGCTCCCTTGATTAACAAAGTTAAAGAAGGAAAAACACAAGTAGCAATGACATTTTTCACCTCACAGTTCTTTCGCTTCTTGTTTGTCATTTTCCTGGGAATAATTTTTTTTGGTTTTTTTTTTTCTAAGAAAAAAAATCCTAGTTAGTTGACTAATTATCCACCTCTAAGAGTTTTAAAACTCAGCTACCAGAAGTTAAGCATCTTTTCTAATGTTTCATCAATTATCTCCTCTATGTTTGATTATATATGAGTCTTAACCTGGAATTACCCCTAAAAGAGTGAGTCATCTAAGACACTTGTCACAGCAGAGCTGTAAGCAGAAAAAATTCTAAGTGTGCGTGTGCTTGTGTGTATAGTAGGTTAACTCTTATGCTTCTACTCACATATTTTTTAAAGATTGATTGATTGATTGATTGATTTGAGGGAGAGAGAAAGAACAGGAGCAGGGCTGTGGCAGGGTAGAGCAGGGAGAAGCAGACTTCCCGCTGAGCAGGGAGCCCAATGCAGGGCTTAGTCCTGGGACTCTGTCATCATGTCAGCAGAAGGCTGACACTTAACTGACTGAGCCACCCAGGTGTCCCATTCACATATTTTTATACAAGGACCTGGATTGAGTGCTAATGGCTGCTTTGCACATCTAGTTTGGAATTAGCCAAAATTTGATTTCATGCACAACACAGCTTTTCCTTTAAAAGATACTCTCCTCTTTTCTAAAAAAAAAAAAAAAAAAGTATTCACATTATCAGCACTTTATTCATTCATTCATTTAACTATGTTGGATATTGATAATTTGATGGTAAGGAAAAACAAACAAAATCCCTTCTCTTTTGTAGCTTGCAGACTAGAGGGGGAACAAACATTAGCAAACCAATCAGGAGGGTAACTCTATAACTGTAACACATGCAATGAAAGGGAGTTACATAGTTATCTAAAAGTTTTTAACAGAAGAACCTGACTGAAGTAGTCAGATGGACAGGAAACATTAAAAGCAGGGAAGTACAGGGTATGCTAAAGTCCTGTGGTGAGAGGGAATGGACCTATTGAAGAAACTAAAAGAAGCATAGAGAACTAGAATGTGAAAAGTGAAATGAAAAAGAGTTTCTGTTTTTATCCTAAGAACAATAGGAAGCCCCTCAAGGATTTTAACGAAAGAAGAACACACCAGGACTAAGTTTTGAAAAGAATCATTCATGCCACAATAGCAAAGACAGATGTGAGGAAGGCAAGGATGAGGAAGGTTTTAAGAGTGGTTGGGAAGCTACTGTAATAATCCAGGCAAGAGAGAAGGAGTTTGGGCTAAGATAGAGAAGGCAGAGACTGTGATGTGGCAGCAATGGGAAGAATGGGAGAAGGCTCTGAGAAATTGGATGTATATCTAAATAGTAATTGAAAAGTGGTTGGAATGGGAAGGCATAGAGCTTCCCCAGTTTCAAGCTTATATAAATACATGGCTGACTTTGCAGTCAACATCAGTAAGAACACTGGAAAAGGACCAAGTTTGGGGGAAAGGTCACAAATTCCACTTTGAAGTTTTGAGCTGGAAATGACTTTGATATTAAAAAAAAGAATTTTATGTTCAAAACTTGTTTTCAATACAGTAGGCTACCCTTAATTCCCAGTGATAATAAGAGATGCGTTAAACTTGATCACATTTTGCAAATTAGTTAGTAAGTAAACAATTTAAAATTAAGAGTGCTGTACTTCATCTTACTGCTTTGCTTTAATTACTAATCACACCATTTCAAACTGTGTTAGTAAATATGTTTTGGGGTTTGTTTGGCTTTTTTTAGAAACGATGAAGTTGTGGTAATAGGAAATAGTCAAGCTAGTAAGTGGTGGCTGAGGCAAACATGGGGGGTAGGGTAGGGGAGCATATGTGTGTTTTCTGGAAAGATTTATTGAGCTAACTGAACCAATGAGGTTCATTGGTATTTATGAATGGTTCATTAGTGTGACTATCTGAACACAAGGTGAATTCACATTAAATGATAAGACTGCCTAATAATTAGTGTGTGCCACTCATTGGACTTTGTAATTAGAGAAAAGAGACAAAATGAAAGGAAATAGATAAAGGAATAGTTGTTATAAAATTAAAATCCTTTAAAGCCAATTCCCTTTCTTTGTGAAGCAAACAAGGTAAAGAGGACCAGAAGAATTGGAAATGTACTTCTGTTAGTTGGTAACACCAGGCTACATCAGTGTTTATGGTTTTTATCCTGAAAACAATAGACAATCCTTAATAGTTTTATTCATTATGTATGTATGTATGTATGTATGTATGTATGTATGGAAAATCCTAATAGTTTTAAACTGGAAAGTGACATGATCAGGATTGTGTTCTGTAAAGAACCTGGGCACTACTGACATTTGGAGCTGGATAGGTCTTTGTTATGAGGGGACTGACCTCTGCATTACAGAATGTTTAGCAGCATCCCTGTACTCTACCCACCAAAAGCAAAGCTCCCCGCTGGAGCTGTGACAACCAAAAATTTCTCCAGACGTTACTGAATGCTCCCCTTTGAGAATCATTGGACTAAATCTAGAATGCCTGAGAATGTCATCTGACAACTACTTAAGGGTCTGTTGGCTGTTATGTTCCATAAATATTTACTGGGGAACTTCTTCGTTGTGATGTTCAAAGAAGAGCGAGTCTCTCTGCTATTTAGGGAGTTTATGATGATGGGGAAGGATCGGGGGACTGAAATATAGAAATTAAAGGATGAGGAAAGATGTCTTTCCGAAGGAGGATGGGGAAGGATGCTCTCTCAAGCGTGGGCTTCCACACTAGCCTAGAATTATCTTGTAACTGGAGTTTTCTCAGTGGTGAAATCTTGAGCTCTAACCTTTCAATGACTGGGTTTGCCTGTGTTCATTGATAAGAGAATAGTGCACATGGAATATCCTTTGTTTACAGTCTCTCCTGACTTCTCTGGAGCTTTGCCTGATCTCCTATAGCCTTTTTTTTCTCTCTCTCCCTCTCCCCTGACTCCACCTGGCCCTATTAACAAGTTTAAATTTCTCTGACCCTCCCTGACCTGCCCAGTAGTTACTGTTCCACTTCTTACCCCATAATGACAAACCCTGCCATGCTACAGACATGATTGTCTCATGAGTAACAAACAATTCTCACTGCCAAATCCCACAGCCTTCTTTTTATGTTCCATTGACATTATTGGTCACCCTCCTTTCTGTTTCTCTGTCCTAGGTTTCCTTGGGTCTGCCCTTGCTTTCCTTCCAACTGTGCTCGGGTTTTTTTTGTTTTTGTTTTTGTTTATGTTTTCTTCTCTGACTCTTCCTTGTGGACTTACAAACCACACAGCTAACTCAAGGAATTAATGAATTTAAATATCCGATGTGGTTTGATTCCCTAGTATTCCTCTCTCATTTCAAGTGAAGAAATGTAACATAAATAAATAAATAAATAAAGTGAAGAAATGTTTTGTAGATAAAATTGAACTAAGCTGTTAATTGCTACCTCCAAATTTTTTAAAAATTAAGTCTACTACTATACACTTTGCAATCAGGCTGGCTCCTTTTTAAAAGGAATACTATTTTTCACTGAGGGGAAGACATTGTTCTGATATCCTGCATAACAAAACACATCCTTGCTTCTGTTCCTGCTGGATAGAAATGCATGCAAATATTGACTTACCCTAAAAGCTGGTCCTCTGTTTTACTTTCATACCTTTGGAGCAGCTCAAAGAAAAAAATGAGTCATTTCCGCTACAGAAAATTATAAAGAATTCTGAAGATTGATCCTCAGTGTCTTTGGGAGGTTTTTAACTCTTTTAAAAAAATATGGAAATGAGTGCTTTTTTTGATGTTTTCCAAAAGTGCCTTTTGGTGAAAATCCCCAAAGACCCAAGTGACTGGAAGAACTGGACATCCGCTCAAGATTTCTGTGTTGAAGCAGGGGGAACACTAGTCACCATTGAAAATGAGGTGGAGCAAGGTAGAGTACTCAATGTTCAATCAGGAAAAATAATGATTTTTATTCAAATATTTATTTAAATGTTCCCCCAAATACTAATATTTCCAAATCCACATTTGACATATTACTGATGACACATAAATTTTCAGTTTAACCTCTAAGGCTTATATCATGACATCTGTAAAAGTACAGATAAACTGCTGATTTTTGGAAGCTTTTGTCTCCCCAGTAGCAGTGGAAAAAAATGACATACTTATCATCTTTATTTCAAAATGGCTAAAATAATCTGAGGTATATTCTTTTATAATCGCATGATATAATTTTAGATCCCTTTAGATTTACCTGTAGGCTTGTATTTGGTATTTAGGCAATTGTATACTTCAGTTTAAGTATAGTAGATAAATCCTCTTTTGTTTAGAAAGGCACTGAATGAACACTGGAAATAGTTTTGTTAATGATATGATGAAATCCCAGGTTTTGCCAGCTAATGTGTGTCAATTTAAACTGAAACAGATGTGAAAGAGACTGTATTACCTTAATAAGAACAAAGTAACAAATTCCTACATTTGATTGGTAATTAAGTTTTGCTGTCATTTAAAATCACAGCTATAAACAGAATTCAATGATTACCCAAATGGTTTATATGGTATTAAATTTGATAATGTATTCATATTTTTCAGCTTTCATTACTATGAATCTTTTTGGCCAGACCACTAATATGTGGATAGGGTTACAAAATGATAATTATGAAAAATGGGTAAATGGAAAGCCTGTGGCATACTCTAACTGGTCTCCATTTGATGTAATAAATGTAAGTTTTCAGATTTATTTTTTAGAAATTATTTAGCAAGAGATCCTATTTGATACTTACTAAAGTGTTTTTTTACTTCCCATACTTTACAGGCATAAATTTTTATAAGTCTGTTATCAATATATTAATTTTAATAATGCAATTACATGTCATTTTCATGTGTTCCATTAATGTAATTACTATTACTATCAAAATAATTATTTATTTTGTAGGTTATGAAGTGATCTATGACCAAGTTTGCTAAATGCAAATAAAGCAATAATAGTGTTTGAATTTTTTAAATTGTCCTTAATAAAAATGCCAATGTTATAATGCTTTATGTTACCATTTTTTGAAAACATATGTATCTTTTCAAAGATTCCAAGTCATAACACCACTGAAGTTCAAAAACATATTCCTCTCTGTGCCTTGCTATCAAGTAATCCTAATTTTCATTTCACTGGAAAATGGTATTTTGAAGACTGTGGAAAAGAAGGTCATGGGTTTGTTTGTGAAAAAATGCAGGGTAAGAAATAGTTGCTTTTTTATTCCTTTCATCTCCATGCCCCACTCTTCTCTTCTATATTTGTTTTACATAGTATATAACTGTCATTTTCATAGCTAACAGTGCCAGGCACTTACTTTTTGAGTTTTACATATAATTACTCATTTAATCTCCACTACCCCAGAACCCTTTAGTGGGGTTCAAAAGACTACAGAGACCACCTGAGAGATGACCACATTTATGCATCCATATTGACCATATTAAAAGGCTTTACTGCTTTGTTCTGGGTTTATGAGTATATTCGGGTAATGAAAAAGACATTAAGGGGCACCTGGGTGGCTCAGTGGGTTAAGCCGCTGCCTTCGGCTCAGGTCATGATCTCAGGGTCCTGGGATCGAAGCCCGCATCGGGCTCTCTGCTCAGCAGGGAGCCTGCCTCCTCCTCTCTCTCTGCCTGCCTCTCAGCCTGCTTGTGATCTCTCTCTGTCAAATAAATAAATAAAATCTTTAAAAAAAAAAAAAAAGAAAAAAAAGAAAAAGACATTAAGAAGATGTTGGAAAAGAATCAGTGAAATAAACAAATATTTCCTGCTTTCTTGGAAACCTAAAAATGCTGGTGGCTAAATTGCCATCCATTGACCTAAAATGTTAGGCTAAATATGGGGCTAAATATGGCATGTAACATGTTTCTAGAGCCGATGATCAGAACCCCCAGTGAATTTTGGCATGAAATACAAATACCATACTATTACACATAGTCAGAGGGTTGATGATCAAGGCAGATGCACTATAAGTGACCTGAGTAATAAAAATAAAAACAGCAAGAACAAAAACAATAGCTCGTATCTTTCACCAAGTGCAAGGCTTCCCTGTACCATGCTACTCTAGAAGACCATAGTTTGTGGCAGGAGCTAGGTGGAACTCTGGGCAGCCTGTTGTACATATACTTACTTGGAATATTAATTATATCTCTTAGTGTTAAATGCATGTGAACTCTTTAATGCACTAAGTATCATCCCCAGAAAGGCAATTGCAGGAAGCCCCATTTCCTAATTCACAGTTATCACTTAAACATAGTAATAGTCAGGAACTGAAAGAAGATACCCAGTCAGTTATAGCAAGAGTATTATGAGAAGAGTCGAGTCTCGTAGGGAAAGAAATATCATGCGCTCACACACTTATGATATACTTAAGCCACTGTGCCTTGGCTTCAGAAGCATTAAGGCAAAAAAGTAGATAAAAGTCTCCCCATTTTATAGATGAGAAAGTTGAGGCTTAGAAAAAGTGAATTACATATCCAAGGTCTCTCAGTTAAAGACAATGATTCTATTCTATGACCTTGATGTTGATCTCTACTTTAAATTTTCCGCTTCTTTAAACTCTGACCACTTTCTCTCTCTGATATTTTTGGGACTAACAATGTATATGTTCTTTTGGATATAGTATAAAGTAGCTGTGGTTGAGAGCATAGGCACTGGAGCTCACACCCCTCCTTCCCCACCTCAGTACATAGCTGTCAGTGAAGTTTCTTATTGTCTCTGAACTTGATTTCCATATCTGTCTAGTGGGATAAGTACTGTCTCACAGTCTTTCTCTCTCTCTCTCTCTCTCTCTCTCCATATATATATATATATATATATATATATATAATGCTTAACAAGTTGCCAGCATACTACAAATGACAGTTGTGTCTATTATTATTTAAAAGTATTATTTAATTACACAAATTTTTCTGGCCTACAATAAATGCCCAAATTCTGCTCTGCTTCTTTATTTGCCATATAAATATGTGCTTACATTGGACTTATAGCCTAAAGTCTAACTGCCTGAAAGATAAATATTTCCACATAACAGGGAGAAAAGGACAAAGTCAAGAGCCTCAATCTGGGACTTGGTTTCCAATAGATATTTCTTTTTTAGGTCAATGGATGGCAAAATTATGTTGCTCAAAATCACTATGTCTTAAAGTTTGATGAAATCAATTACAATGAGAGAATTTTATATGTGTGAAAATACAGAGACATAATGGGGGAAACAGTTGAATTGGTATTTAGGCCACATATATGAAAACCTTCAGTTACCTTAATCGTACTAATTATTATCATTTTTAAAAAATCTACTATGGTATTATACTGGGTTTTTAAACATTTTTATTTTTTAAGATTTTATTTATTTGTCAGAGAGAGAGAGAGAGAGCACAAGCAGTGGCCCGGCAGGCAGAGGAAGAAGCAAACTCCTCACTGAGCAAGGATCCCAGTGCGGGACTCGATTCCAGGACCCTGAGATCATGACCTAAGCTGAAGGCAGCCAGTTAACCAACTGAGACACCCAGCACATCCCTATACTATACTGGGTTAAAAAAATAATAATTTTAGACTTGGTACCTAGGCTGGCAAACAGACCTCTAGTAAAGAATAAACAGGTATAAACATGTACTCCACAATTTGGTTGGCAAATAGGTTAATTTTACTTTGGTTTCATAAAACGTACTACTATTATGTTGAGGTCACATTTTCAGGTAAAAGTCAAATTCCCATTTTGCCATTTTTACTTGGCATAAAGAATCAACATTTACTGAGCACCTGTTGTGTTCCAGGTACTATACTCCAAATACTGAGTTCCAATAAGTGCCCTGTATGGTTATCTCTGAATTCTATCCACACCCCTCTAAGGAAGGACTTATTTGTCTCTTACGGAACAGAAATTTGAGATTCAGAGGGATGACATTTCTTCCCAAGGTCACTTAGCCCTGTGTAGTCAGAACTAGCATTGATTTTCAGGTCTTCCATCCCATCCACACCTCATCATGCTCTTTTTCAACCCCAAATGTAATAAAACCAGCTGGGAAATATCCCAGCTACCTTGGGTCAGCAGTTCAGAAACACTTACCTTGTTTTTCTGTTTAGGATTTTCTAAAACTAGCCTATCCTTGTACATAATATAGTATAGAACAAAAAGACAAGTCCACATATTAAAGAGGAAATACCTTGCATGTAAAAACACAGGCTTCACTGTCACATAATCTGTCACTCATGAAAAAGAAAGCATTACTGATCACGTCTGGGGAAACCTTGCCTTCTAATTTGTAAATCTTGACTCTGACAGGTGACATATTAATAGTAAGTCTTTATAGAACTGTGTATATTTTAAGTGTTTATTAATGTAATTTTTAAACTTATTTTTAGAATTTATACATGTAAACATTAAACATGATAACAACTATCATGCAATCTCAAACTTAATAAATGGTGGTATTTGATAATATATACTTGTAAAATTATATTTGCAACATTGTATATGATGACATAATATATGTCAGTATTCTCTTAGTAAGTATTAAGTTCTGCCAGAGCAGTATGTGTTAGGCTGGTGTAGGCAGTGGGATAAAACCTGCCTAAGGAGATCAGTTCCATCAAAAAGTGGTCAGTTTAAAAAGCGACAATAAAAAAATAGGAGATCTAGAAATGGTTAACTATATGTGTATACTTTTAAAACCACTCATGCATTAAATTTCCTAACTGTTCTCATTCTTAAGCATCACCTATGCTTTCAGGTATTATCCTCATTTTGAAATAGTTCTGGGAAGGAAAACTCTGATATTAACCACAGAATGGGCCATTATGACAGGGATCCAAACTAAGCTTTGCCTCCCCCCTTTTTCAAACAGATGCTAAAATTGACTTCTGTTGTTCTTGTTCTAGATACCTCTGGACACAGTGTAAATACATCTGATATGTATCCAGTGCCCAATATCTTGGAATATGGGAACAGAACTTATAAAATAATTAATGCAAATATAACTTGGTATACAGCAATAAAAACCTGCCTAATGCATGGAGCAGAATTGGCCAGCATTACAGATCAGTATCACCAGTCCTTCCTCACTGTTATCCTCAACAGGATAGGACATGCCCATTGGATTGGACTATTCACTGCAGATGTAGGTATCTTAAATTCCTTGGAACATCCCTGCATAAGTAAGTTTCATATCTGCTTCCTTGTCATATGGCCACTAAAATTGACACCAAAAAAATTCCCAGAAACTATAGTAAATGTAATATTTAAGTAATCAGTTTATAGAATAACTACTGGCCAACCTTATGAAGAACCCATGACTACAAATTATAGGTATACACCTTTTTAAGAGTTTACATCCACTTGCCTAATTTCTGGGAATTAATGCCCTTCAAAGGTTCTCTGAAAATTTCTGAGCATCTGGGGATCCTGCCTCATGTGGGCAATGGAACACATCTTAAACTCAAGTACCTGCATTTGAGTAATTTGTTGCATTTAAGAAATCCCCAAGAAAAATGGATCATGCTTCCTGCCTAGAAATGTGATTATTAATTAATTCAGTACCCCCTTGGAATTTAACATGTAGGTTTTCTCTCCCTCTCGGGATGTATTTTGGAAAGGAGGACATTTTTAGTTTTTTCCTTTTTTTTAAGTAAAAGTATTATGTGCTCAAAGTAGTGAAAAGTAAAATCTATCTATTCTATCCCAACCTCTGGTTCTACTCCACAAAGAGAATCACTTGTAAACAGTTTCTTATGCATAATTTAGAAATTTTCTACATATGCACATATATATATAAAAGGAATGAATATCTATATCATTTTTTAAGTAAAAATGAGGTCATACTACATGTTCTGTCCTTAAACTTGCTTTTGGTTTAATATACCTGGTACAGCTTTCCAAGCAAGCACATAAAAATCTAACACATTCTTTGGGATATACCGTAAGGATATACCGTATATATACATTAGGATATACCGTATTATTCTCCCTGAATAGAAATTTGGGATTTTTTTGCAGTTTTTCACAACTAAAATAATACAAACATTTTTGTGCAAGTTGGATAAATTTCTAGAAGTGAAATTGCTAAGCACATTTTAAATTTTAAGAGATAGTGCCATATTGCCCACCAAAAGTTTGTATTGACTTACATGCCAACAACTATGATGTCATTTTTTCATATCCTTATCAATACTAGGTGTCGTCAAAATTTTAATCCTTGCAATGGGGATAGGCAAGAGAATGATATTTTACAGTTGTTTATTGTATTTTTGCATAATAGAATGTTTTAACTTCATTTAGTCACTTTTGCATTATGGCCTCTGGACTTTGTATTGGACTTGAAAAGACTTTCCCCACACCAAAAGGATAAAATATTTAGCCAAGTTCTTTTAGGCACTTATGTTTTCAATTTCATGTGTGCATCTTTGATCAACCTGTAATTTGTTTTGGTGTCAACAACAAGATATTGATCAACTTCACTCCGATTGCTTACTGGAAAGTTATTGTGGTAGGGAACCAAGGATTCCCAAAGCCAAAAACAATATTGTTATGACAGATAATTCTATTTCTTTTTGTCAGGCCATATTCACAAGCTGTCCTAGACCCCCTGAAAAAGAAGTCTAGATGTGGAAATATAAATGTATGTTTGAAGTAAGGGCTGCTCAAACAGCTGTGGGCAAAGCCACCAGCAGTCCTAGCAAGGAAATGATGGCTCCATTTCCCTCCACAGAATGGTCTTAATTTTGACTGGTCTGATGGATCCAAATCTTCCTTCACTTTTTGGAAAGATGATGAGTCAGCCATCTTGGGTGACTGTGTTTTTGCTGACACCAATGGGCGCTGGAGTAGCACAGCCTGTGAGTCATTTCTTCAAGGAGCAATTTGTCATGTACCTACTGGTAGGTTCAATTCTATTCAACTCAACAAAAGACATACTGGGAACCTACTGTGTGCAAGGCACTGTGCTAAGCAGGAGCTATGAATAAGAAGTATCTGCCCTCAAGAAGCCTCTGTCTGGTCTGTTAGTTGATGTTCAGACACATAACTATTATACCAGGCAGGGCTACCAAATGATGGAAAAGAGGTAGCAAGTGTTGTGGGGGTTAGCAGGACAGAGAACACATCTTACCCACTTGAGAATAAGTAGAAAGACTTCTTGAATGACATTACTATGGGGACTGGCCTTGAAGAATAGATGGATGGTAGTCAGACAATGATGGGACATGGAGAGGCATTCTGAACAGGAAAGTTTGGGCAAAGACATGGAAGGAAGAAAGGATTGGACATGTATAAAGCAAAGCTGGTGTTGTGATTTGGCTGCATGAAGGGTACCTGTAAGGAGAGATGAGAAATCAGGCTGGAAACCTGCATTAAGAGCATGTATGAAGGAAAAGGTAACTCTGCTTCTAAAACACCATAAAAGTTATCCTTCCCTTTTCATTAGTCTTGCATTTATTGAGTACTTAAGAAGTGTCGGGCACTAGCTCATTTAAACTGCTTGTGTAGGGACACACTGGTTGGATCAGTTAGTAGAGCATGCAACTCTTAATCTCAGGGTCAGGAGTTTGAGTCCCATGTTGGGGATAGAGATTACTTAGAAGAAAAAAAAATTTATTAAATTTCTCATGTAAGAAAGATGTTGTTGTTAGCTCTCTCTTTATAGATAAAGAAACCAAAGTGTGAGGAGGATAGGTAACATGCCAACAGTCATGTGCAATTAGGATTTCAGCATGGATTTGACTCTCATGCTTGACCACTAAAGCAATGTCCACCTGAATTTTCCCTTAGTTATGTATGATGTTTTATTATGCTATGTTATTTTCCTGAATGCATTATTTTCCCTCATAGGTTGATTGGCAGGTAATGATTTGCTAAATCTATAATATTCAGCACTGCACAGAACACATTTTGTACATTTGGAAGTGCCTCTTACTGACTTCATTCAGTTTCCAGTATTTCTATGAATCACATCCCCCAGTTTTTCCAACTTTCGGATATCCTTTAGGATACCAATTATAAACACAAAAGACAGCCACCCTCACCCATGCTGCACCCAAACTAAGGCTAAGAAGTATGCCTTCATATACCCTGTTTGTGTAGGTAAAGATTATTTCTGCCAGAAATGCTACCAACCAGTCTTGCTTTTATAATCATTTATATTAAACCCACTCTTTCTGAGTATTATCATGAAAATCTCATTACACATATTT
The DNA here is from genome assembly GCF_020171115.1 of Neogale vison. NCBI lineage: Eukaryota > Metazoa > Chordata > Mammalia > Carnivora > Mustelidae > Neogale > Neogale vison. Next base: position 57,449,742 of record NC_058093.1, on the reverse strand, counting down.
ATCTTAGTCTGTCATAGAATTTAATGCAATGTTTATCTTAATAAATGAACCCAATCACCACCCTAAAATCATAACTGATTTTTGTTCATAGAAACAAAACCATTTGGACACCCAGAGTTGTGCTCAGAAACATCTATTCCCTGGATAAAATTCAAAAGTAATTGCTACAGTTTTTCTACAGTCCTAAACAGTATGAGTTTTGAGGCTGCTCATGAATTTTGCAAAAAGGAAGGTAATTCTTTTGTGATGGTAAAATGCTTTCAATGCATTCCTTCTTGACATTTCAGTAAACAATGTGGTTTTCTTCATTTGTCTGACTATTTAGTGACTTTAGGAACAACAAAAAAATTGAAAAAATAAATACTATTGAATTTGCTTGTTTGGGGATGGTTTATCTATGAAATTCAATGTCCAGGACAGAATTTTAAAACCTAAGATGATGTTTCAGAATACTACACTTTCCCAAGAAAATGTTCCTTTTGAATGCATTTGAATTATAAATTTTTTAAGTTTCCTAAAATTAACATTCTATGCTTTGACTTCTTATGTACAACCTTGTGTCTTTTAGTAAATGTGGCATAACTTTTAAATTTTTAATCAAAAATCACTTATTTACAACAGAAATTTTCACTCTGCAAAGACTGAACTTTACAAATTATGATATAGGAGACATTTTTTAACTGTATTTTTAAACTGTATTTTTAACAGTATTACACATAAACACAAATGCTTGCTTATATATTGCTTATCTCTTTTGTAGGGTCTAATCTTTTAACAATCAAGGATGAGGATGAAAATTCATTTCTCCTAGAAGAGCTTTTTGCTTTTGGTTCTTCTGTCCAGATGGTTTGGTTGAATGCTCAGTTTGATGGTGATAGTAAGTGATTTTGGTAGAGAAAAGGAGAGGGCATAAATAAATACATGGTGGGTGGTCAAGGTTGATGAAAATGGCAACTGGAAACTAGAAAGCTCCTCTTGGAAACAATAGCATGAATCCTAAAGCTATTTCTTCCAAAGACAATATTGCCAACCCTTTGCTATATACCCTTGGGTCTTTTGAAATAATCCCAGAATACTAAAAATGAAAACAAGCAAACAATAAGTTTATCTTACACTTATCTTCACATCATGAAGATTCTTGGATGGAAACTTGTGTTCACAGACTTGGTCAGAGACAATAAAACCCTGTTTATTTGAAAATACCCAGATTATTCCTCAATGTTATAAAAGCACAACAGAGTTATAGAAGTGTTTCAGGAATAAATTGTGCCATTAGAATTACTTGATTCTCATAAAAACCAGGGTTTGTGATCAAATGAGAGCATGACCTTCTTCTCTCTATGTAATTGATGGTTGTTTAAAGTATTTGTAAAGAAAATTATCTTAATTGGTATGGAGAACTTATTACAGTGGTATACCAAGGGGGAGGGTCCACTCTGATAAGGAGGAGTGTTTCAACCACAGACATTGTTTAGAATTTCTAGTCCACTGTGATAATAAAAAGATGACCAACTTTAAGTTCCTTTTATTGTTGGTTTTAAATCCTTTCAGACAATGCACCCCCATTATTGCTTACACATGGATGGACTCATTGCCCCCATCCTTCAGTACCCCAGTGGCTTGCTTTTTAAAGAAATTCACTGTAAAATTATTTTAGAAAGTGAGCTATTTTGCAATGATATAGGAGTTAGGACTGAAAATGATTTCTTTAAAGTGATTATAATGATAGGGAATATTTTAAAATCAAACTGTTACATTTAGAAAGATGATATTCTAAATGAACTAAATTAGAACAATATATCTAAAATAAATAGAAAGCTGTTCATAAGGGAACTTTACTAATACCTGCCTGTGACATTGAGTTCATGACTGTACCTAAGAGTTGCATGCATCAGATAAAGAGACAATCTCATTAACTGAGGAGCAGCTTTTTATGGCTCACTCTAGTTTTAGTATATTTGATCATTGTACATATAATTCGTAGTAAGTCAACAATTTTTCCACAGATGAAACCATAAAGTGGTTTGATGGAACTCCCACAGATCAGTCAAACTGGGGCATTCGGAAACCCGAGATGGATCATGTCAAACCCCATCTGTGCATTGCCCTAAGGATCGCTGAAGGAGTATGGCAGTTATCCCCATGTCAAGAAAAAAAAGGATTTATATGCAAAATGGAAGCAGGTGGGTAAAGCCAGAGGGTAATTCTTCATTTTGATTCTACCCTGACTAATGTTGACCCACCTCTGTAGCGTTTAAAGCTTTGAATATCCAAGTGTTCAGGGAGTATTCAGATAGAGTCTAACATTATCATCTTGTTCAACATCAAACAAGTCAGAGGGCATTTCAGCTCCTTGTTTCTCTAATACGAAGGAAAAAAAAAAATCATTATAAAGACGATGACTTTCCAGTGTCACCCTTGCTGTTAATGGGCAAAAAAAAAAGCAGTTTAACCTCAAAAAAAAAAAAAAATGGAACTAGCAGTGTTAACCAACATCCCTTATTCTGGCAACCAGTACTCGGAAATTTTAAGATTAATCTTTGGTCCCAGAAAAAATAATCTAGGCTTAGGTATTCCTGTTGTAGGTAAGTACAACAACAAAAGTCATATTTTAACTTTGTCTTGAGCTACATAGTTTGCGGTGATAAAAAGAAATAATAATTTTAGAAATCTAAGCCAGAAAATTCTAGTCAGTTGCAAACAATACAGAGATTTCTAAGATAGGATGTTAACAATGATCATTAACAGTAGAAATGTGTTTTTAATAATAATCACGTTTCTAGATACTCGTATTGCAGAGGAGGAGGAATTGGTGTGGTCCCGGCTGCTGGTGAAGGTTTCCGAGAAGAGATAAGGTTTTAGAATCCCAAGAGATAAAGAGAATAGAGAAGGGAAGGCATATTTGACAAAATCCCAGTATGACTGAAGGCAGCAGTTGAGAATGAGCATAGATAGAGTCAAGGGCTCACATTGGGTGGTGATGGGAATAAAACTGGGCAGTAATGTAGGATCCATTCACAGAGAGCACCAGTCTCAAAAGATGAACTTGATGGGGAAGAAGACACAGAACCCCTATGTGCTCTGTAGACACATGCAGTGGAATCACACTCATCCAGATGTAAAGGGAGGCAGTTGTAATTTGAGCAATAGAACTAGGAACACGAGGAAGGAAAAATCATCAGGTTTCTGTGATCTAATTAGACACTGGGGCTGAATGAAGGAGAAAAAAACTGGTAGGTTTGGCACGCGCATTCAAGCCCCAGTAGCCTAGATAGCAATTCTGTGTGGAAAACATGACTGAGCCTAATAACTAGTGTGCCCAAATGATCAATAGCATTTAATTTTAAAACCAAATCAGAAATACCTCATGTCTGTACAGGGCTGTAAATATTCCTATAATATAGAGGACACCTGTTTCATCCCTCACAGCAACTTCCTAGGGCTCTGGAAGAGATATAATATTCCCTTTTTACAGATGAGAAAAGCACTGGGGCTACATCAAGGATCATTTTCCAAATATTCTGACTCTACAGCCTTCTGTATCTGCCCACTGCCTGCATCCAGAGAATAAAAACTCTTTTACAGTCTTTCTTTAAAAAGTATCTTCACACAGACACATAATATATGTTTTCAGTTGTATTATGAAAAAGTGTACAGTATTATGGTTTTGCTGTTGTTGACAATGTTTCAAGTCTGTGAGAGTGAATGGGCAGAAGTACTGCACCTAGGCGCTTCCTCCACTCACAACACCACTGATCTTCCTCTGAGTTATTCTCTACATATTTCTCTGGATCTTTACCTAGATTAGAAATAGCAGAGCTTCATTTATTCTTCTCCTACCCACTTAAGCCCCCATGTTGCATCACCACTTCCTCATATCAGGGAGATCATATGATAGATGTCTTTCTCTGCTTGACTTATTTCGCTAAGCATGATACGCTCTAGTTCCATCTATGTTGTCGCAAATGGCAAGATTTCATTTCTTTTGACGGCTGCATAGTATTCCATTGTGTATATATACCACATCTTCTTTATCCATTCATCTGTTGATGAGCATCTAGGTTCTTTCCATAGTTTGGCTATTGTGGACATTGCTGCTATAAACATTCGGGTGCACGTGCCCCTTTGGATCACTACGTTTGTATCTTTAGGGTAAATACCCAGTAGTGCAATTGCTGGGTCATAGGGCAGTTCTATTTTCAACATTTTGAGGAACCTCCATGCTGTTTTCCAGAGTGGTTGCACCAGCTTGCATTCCCACCAACAGTGTAGGAGGGTTCCCCTTTCTCCACATCCTCGCCAGCATCTGTCATTTCCTGACTTGTTGATTTTAGCCATTCTGACTGGTGTGAGGTGATACCTCATTGTGGTTTTGATTTTTATTTCCCTGATGCTGAGTGATATGGAGCACCTTTACATGTATCTGTTGGCCTTGTTGATGTCTTCTTTGCAGAAATGTCTGTTCATGTCCTCTGCCCATTTCTTGATTGGATTATTTGTTCTTTGGGTGTTGAGTTTGCTAAGTTCTTTATAGATTTTGGACACTAGTCCTTTATCTGATATGTCGTTTGTAAATATCTTCTCCCATTCTGTCAGTTGTCTTTTGATTTTGGGACTGGGAGGGAGACAAACCATAAGTGACTCTTAATCTCATAAAACAAACTGAGGGTTGCTGGGGGGAGGGGGGTTGCAAGAAGGGGGGTGGGGTTATGGACATTGGGGAGGGTATGTGCTTTGGTGAGTGCTGTGAAGTGTGTAAACCTGGCGATTCACAGACCTGTACCCCTGAGGATAAAAATATATGTTTATAAAAAATAAAAAATTTTAAAAAAAGAAAGAAATAGAAGAGCTCAAATTTATAGATAGAGTCTACTTGAAAGAGACACTTTTCTACAGTAGAAAGTCCTCAAACAGGCAACCTCCAATTTTTTAAGTGGAGGAGCTATTATTCATTTCCTGAGATTCTTGAGATTCTTGAGAAAGGTGAGAATGTGATGATTTTAAAATCCTGGCATGGGGCTAAAGAGATTATCATTGCTGGACAAACTCCATTTCAGATCTTAACAAAACTTAGTTCCTTGCATGCAGGGACTATATTTTATTCATATTTTTATTGCAGCACAGTGCTGAGACCAGATGGAAATTTTTCAGCTTAAAAAAAAAAAAAAGCAGGGTATGTGTTTGTGAGCAATAATAATGATTACAATAAATCAGGGGTCAGCAAAATTTTCTTGTAAAGGGCCAGACAGTAAATATTTAAGGCTTTGGGGGCCATATAGTCTCTGTCACGCTGCCATTGTAGCATGAAAGCAGCCACAGACAACACATAAATGGGTGAGTGTGGCTGAGTTCCAACAAAACATTATTTATAAAAACAAGCACCAGATCTGATCCATGAGCCATAGTTTGCTAAGCCCTGCTATAAATAATAACATAATTTTGCTGAATTAAAAGAAAATTTTCATCTCCGTTTTTTTTCTTTTGTTTTTGTTTTAGATATTCATGCAGTAAAGGAGCATTCAGGAAAAGGTAGGTTTGAACCGTACAGAACATTTTGATTTCTCCTAGAAATAATATAGAAAGTAACTATGAGACAGTATCTATCTTAACGCATTGTTATTGAACTTTTCCTTTTTTCATCTTGTCTCAGGACCAAGTCACAGGATTGTACCTCTTGCAGTAGCACTCACACTGATAGTGATTCTGGCACTTTCCACATTTTCCTTCTGCATATACAAGCACAAGAGAGGTGTCTTCAGGAGACTTGCACAGTTTGGGAATCCTTACTACCCTACAACCAACTTCAGCACAGTACATTTGGAAGAAAATATTCTCATTTGTGATCTTGAGAAGACTGACCAGTAACAATGAATTCAGAGATTGCCACAGCCCTAATGATAAGTAAAGACAGGAGTCTCCCCCGCATTTTCCTTTACAGACCAGAGGCCACTATAATTTGAACTGTGTCACTATTTTAATTATTCTTAAACAAATCAGATGGGTGTTGATTTATTCATTTCCCCAAACTGTGATCTATTCTTAAAATGGGGAAATTATACAATGGTTACTAGTCAGAAAACAGGAACTATTAAAAGTAACTCCCTATTGAAGACTCTCAAACCAATGTGAATAATAAGTTTTGTATTACTATATTTCTACTGAAATTTTAAAAGAATTTTCAAACTAATCTGATCTATTCTGACATTTACTCACACTCATTCCGTTAAAAAAGAGAGGAAATGAAACCAATTATAAAACACTATGCTTGTATATAAGATGAAAAGTTAAAGTCATCTGAGAGGTTTCTTGTTTGTTTTTTAAATCAGTCATTTTAACATCAGGGTTTAGAAAACTAATTTCTAAACTTAAAACTCACATGTTCTGGGCTCTAATCTAATATTTAGGGTGATATTTGTTTTTAGTATTTCTGACTTCTCAAACTAAAGAAGAAAAATGACCTGTCTTTAAATAGGAAAGATCTTGGTTAGCAACACACTTGCATAAGCAACTAAATAATGTGGCCTAAAACCTTCAATTAATAAATGATGACTGTGTTTGATATTTTAAAATATAGATAAGCTTTAAAGAATTTATTAAAATTTCACTATCATTAAGACTCATGGTCTTTATTAAAACCAAAGGTATAAAGTAATCCATAACTCTCCTAACAACTGAAAGATATAAAATATAATTTAAATCTAAAGGAGAAAAAATGAAAATGTGAATTCCAGTATCACTAGAACTGCACTAGAAAATATATTGAGAAGTACTAAATAAATGACCCTCCAATTAATCTAGCTACCTTTGCTATATAAACAAATTTATGTGAAAGTATTCTACTTAGTAAACTATGGTTCTTAAGAACCATCTCTGTTTGCATTGGACTAGTCAGTGCAGTTGGTAAATAATGATCAATAGCATGACATTGTCCATAAATGAAATATAACAGATTTGACTTTCCTTCACGAATTTCTCATCATGGAAAAGTGACTTCATAATCAAAATTTTAAAGTTTACTCATTACCTAAATGTTCATTTGCATTCCTATCAAGAACCAAGTGCCATTCTAGAAACTGGATGTATGTATTGGGGTGAGCAAATTAATGAGAACTTGTTTTTATGTCACTTATTTCTTGATGAGAGAAAAGTGAAAGAGATCCAGTAAATTCATAAGTGGAAAATACCAGGTGGTTATGAAAATTAAGTAAGGTCTTGTGATAGAGAGGAACTGGGAAAATCTCAAGGCCTCCCCAGAGTGTGCATTTTTAATTATTACACCCAGCTGCCTTGAAACTAGTGGTCACTAGTCACAAGGTGGAGCTCTGGGAGAAAGTATGAGTGAATCTCTAAGTGAAAAGCCATCACCATTAGAAACAGAATTTGATGAGCATACCCTAAGAAGGGAGTTTTCGTGGCCTGAAACAGTTAATACAGCTTCCAAAAGCTTCCAAAAAGCTTCCAATGCAGCTCTGTGTTCCTGGTGTGTAGCTCACAAACTAGGATAATTTACTTCCATAATTTTTTTTTGAAGTTCATGTTTTAAAAGATATTATATTATGTAGCAGTTATATATTTATAATTCATGAGAATAATTGGCTTGAACTAACCAGGTGGCATAAAAGCCCAATTTAACAATCTGTCAAGTGAAATTAAAGTTCTATTCTTTTTAGTGGTCTTGGTAAAAACTGCTAATCAATTATCCTCCTAGTCAACGTATATTGAAGTGGAAGAGTCACACATAACAGTTTGACAAAGTATGTCTTTAATGAAGTGGTTTTGCAGAAAGAAACTGCTCTGTTTGTCAATGCTCTGTACTTTGCTATTTAGTATTGAGCTACATCTCTGGGGAATCTGTCCCCATGGACAGGATCATGCACTCCTTCCCATTACCTAAATTTCAGAAATAGAAAGTACTGAAATATTATGTTTTATTTATAGATGTGCACTTTAAAAAACTTTTTGCACATCTATTTTTAATCTGAACTAGATTTCATAACTATAGCATAAAAAGCAAAAAAGCATCAGGGTCACAAACTCATCCACACATAATTAATGTGCTCATCTCCAAAAAAAAAAAAAAAATCAGTTATTATCCATGACTCTGGGTAATGGGAAATCTTGGATTTTTCAATTAAAGATATCTTGCGCTTTTCCAATTCTAACAGTATTCTTTCAGTTTAAATGCTTCTTCAGTTGAAAGTTCCACTTCCTCTCAAGGATGGAATAGGTGGTCTCTTTAGATAAACAGATTTTTGGAGTTTCCTATTCCTCCTCAAAATGGTGTTGGATATATGAGAACTTGTGTTGTTGTAATACTGGGGAAGAGAAGGTGATAAGCCACCATAAATGTGTGTTATCTGTGTCCACTGAGGGTAGCTCTCTGGCCCCACTCCTAGGAACTTTGCTGGCATCAGATATGAAGCCTGTAGTTGGGGCAACCTGTAGTCTATTCTCTTTGATTTGGCTCCTTTCTGGCTCTCCCTGTCACTGCCCTACCCCCAATATACTGGCTGTGACTCCCATTCAATTATCTACTTGGACACTCAGTTATACAAGGCCACTTCACCTCTGCAGTAGTGAGACCTATCTAGTATCATCAGCTACTCTATTAGGGAAGGCCAAGTGCTGTAGCAAACAATCCCAAAATCTCAGTGGCTGAACACAGCAAAGGTTTATATCTCAACAGTGGGTTTGCAGTAGGACTTTGCATTCATGGGTCCAAGCATCTCCTATATAGGAGGGCCTCCAACTTAGAAGGCCTTGGGGTCCTCCAATGGACCTCCTACTTCTACCTGACAGAAGCTAACTTGGGACCTATCTTTGATTAAGTATGTAGCTTTCAGGGACTATTGAAATACATTGTTTAAGTTAACAGTCTCCATACTAAGGACACATACCCTGAAGGTACATAAAGATTTCCAAGGGCATGGATATTTTTTAAGGAGCTCAGTTTCCAGACTCTTTAACCTTCATATATATTCTTCCTTAGAACTAACTTTCATGGGAACACATGTGAGATCATAGTGTCATGCTGGTTCTTCTTTTCCACCTCTCTTGTACAAATGTCTATCTCTACCTTAAAACAAAAACAAAAAACCATGGCTTTCACTCCAAATCTTGGTATGATCTTGGGAAAATTCTCCATGGCATCAAACAAATGGAAAAAAATTCAAAGTCATGATGTCAATGAAGCTTCTTTTAGTAAAAGAAATTCTAAAACCAGTGTTGAGCCTCATGTCTTTCCCTGTGTTCATACATTTTTTGATGAAGGATGAAGTGATGAATGAGATACTCCATGTCAGGATATTCTAAGTTAATATGCATTATACAGTGGAACAAGAGAAGTGATAACTACTACTCTTTGTTTAAGACTATCTTGTGCAGCCCCTAACTATTGTCAGAGAAGGTATTTCTGGAGAAATTTCTGGTGAAAGCAAAGGAAGTGTAGATATTGATAAGAACCTGACACCTTACCTTATCCTAATGAAAAGTTTAAGGCAAAGCTCTGTGCTCTATCTGTCTTAGAAGATTTCTAAGTGAAGGTGAGTATTAACATGCTCATTGAATTGAAAACCCGAATCAGATTTTTTTCTGATCATTTACTTGTTTTATTTGGCTTGGGGATTTGACAATGACGATTGGCCTTACCTATTAAGTTTTATGATGAATGTTTTTCATTACCTGAATAAACTAAATTGGCAACTCCAGTGTCATGATTAAAGCAGTTATTAAGATAAATACATTTTAATAGGAAAATGGTATTGACAAAACTATAACAATATATCACTTTTCCCAACATTACTTTGTATATCAGATAAAACAAGAGGTGCCTATGAGTGAAAGAGTAACAGGCATAATTAATACTCATTTGAAAAGTCTTAGTCAAGTCTATTAATTTTACTTCTAGGAAACTGACAAAGTAAATCATTTTAATGACTGGGTAACAAATCCTTTTGCAACTTGACTGTTTCCAGTTCTTTGCTTTAAGCAAAACTCAAGAAGGACATAATCAAATGATCAGTTGTCAGATGATGAAAAGTGATTTTTAATGTAGAATCACTGTGACTTTGGACACAAATGAGAAAATTCAAGTAATGAAATTACATTGCTAAAACAAACACACTTTCATTCCCATCTACTTATTTATATGAAGAAAGTTTTTACATTAGTCAGGATAGGTTAGGGCATGCTGTAGAAACAAATAAACCCCCTAATGTTAATGGTTCAAAACAAAACTCAAAAATTAATTTTTTTGGCCATGCAAAGCCTGATATGGTTCCATTGGTTCTTCAGGGGAGTTCACATCCAAACAATAACTCCTAGATCTAGGCTGCATGTCCCTACCTCAGGAATATGGGGTTTTCAGTGATACTATGGCACAAAAAAGGAGTAGAGAACTCAAGTTTCTGCATCTTTAAGTGGCACTTCCACTCACATATCATTGGCCAGACTAGTCACATGGTCCAACCTAACTGCAGAAAGTCTGAGAGGTCTTTCAGTGTGCTCAGGAAAGAGAAGATAACCAACTACAACGAGCACCAGCAATTTCTACCAGAGTTTCTTGGCATGTACAGTTGAGTATAATAATAATAGAAATCATGTTAAATCCTGACTCATTATTTTAAATTAATTTTAAATTAATATTAATTAATTTTATCTGTGATACATCCATTTCATTAAGAGATACATTATAACATTTTAGTCTGATATAGACTATTATTTATGTTGTTCTGATCAACTCTGTACTAATAAAAATTGAAGTGATAGCTCAATATAGAAGAAAATGTATGATACTTAAAGCCTATGTTCACAGAGAATTTTAAAAATAATTTTAATTTATATTCATATTTTTTACTATAGGTTAACATGACAAGGTGATGAATAAAATATTTTCAAGATTATAAGTATATTACATTGGGATAAAATTCTGTGGGTAGATTGGAATGGAAATACAAGACTAAGGAAAAAAACAATGCAAAATCTCTGACTGCCAAGAGTTTTTGTGTATTTCTATTTTTAAGTAGATTATGATGGAATTCAAGTTGTTAAGGTATCTCCAATCAAAGGAACTAGGGCTCCCTGGAGAAGTGGCTGATTCCAGTTCTGGGGCAGGAAAAACGCAGGATAAAAGTGGATTATCTTGTGGTCCCAGAAAGTCAAAAATTGATCCCCAAAAGATGAGGTCATGTCCAAGGAACACAGAAACTAACAATATGGAGTTCCCAATGGCCAACATTTGAACAATTTGAGCAAAAAAATATTGATGGTATTGGATTATAACCCAATAATATGTATAACTATATGTATAAGAATAAATATGTATAAGTCCATATTGATAAAAAATAAACTGAATGGATGAATAAATAAACTGAGGAGAAATAGCAGTTCTTTTCTACAGAAGAATTACAATTAATAAGTGTAAAAGAAATGAGAGAAACAAAAGTCACCATTAGGCAAACACAACAGTAATAATTCATATAGGCAAGATTTACCAGTGGGTGCTAAAATTAGTGGGTGACCGTTTGAGGAGAAACAGGAAATTTGCATAGCCTTAAAGTATCACCCCAAGACAGTAACTAATTATAATAGGAAAGTACTACCTTTACAGTAAAGAAACTGCTTTATTCAAGTGATCAAAGCTAATATGAGTAGTAATTGGCCATACCAGCATCATGTACTCCCTAGTATGATGCCCTCAAAAGGTCACATGACTTCTTTGGTATCCTCTTCAATAAGGCATAATATTAATTTAATAAAAGAAAATACCATACAAATCTAAATTGAGGAACTTCTACAAAATAACTGACCACTTCCAAAGCCCCTACGTCATAAAAGGAATGATGCAAACACAGACATTTGAGGACCACTGCTGTTTGATGTTTCTTCTCTCCTGACCCAAATGAAAAACAAGCAGAATTCATCTTTTCTTCAACCTGCCTAACAGCCCTCCTACCAAAGGTTTTGCACTGACATACATCTTGCTGTCAGCCACATTTACTTGCTTTTTGCTCTTTTTTCTCTACACTCTTTCCTGACCCAGGTCTTGTCAAGATTTCTCATTCTCTTACTCCTGCTTATCCACGACACCTCATGGCTTTGTCATAATGATGAATCTTTCAAAAATGTTATGTCCATCATAATACTCATTGCCAACATTTATAAGACACTTGGACTGTAGTGATTATTTATAATACATGACTGGCATTTCCATTCCCTCTTCCTCCACCCCTCAAAACAGTGATTGAGGGCAGAGATAGGCAAGGCTAACCCCAGGCTGCTGCCTGTTTTTGTAAACAAAGTTATCAGAATGCTGCCATTCTCCTTCATTTTCACACCATGTCTGACCACTTCCAGGATGCAACAGCAGACCTCAGTGGTCGTGACCCAGACTGAATGGCCCATAAAGCTGATGACACTTAACATCCAGCCCTTTAGTCGAAAAGTTTGCTGACCCTGATCTAAAAAATTAAAAACCTAAAACGGGCAATCCAACATACATGGACATGTCGTAGTAGGCACTATTTTATATACGGGCAGTACTTCAACATATTGATAAGCAGTTCTGATCAATAAACGTTTATTGAGAGTCTACTATGGCCCTGGGAGAATCCTAGTCTCTGGTGCTAGAAATCTGAATAAAATTGTGTCTGTTCTCACAGGGTTTCAAGGGTAGAGGAATATGTAAATAATAAGTGCAATACAATGTGATACAAATAATAACAGGAGGAACAGAATCAGAAAAAAATAAAAGGACATTAATTCTGTCAGAGAAGGAGGCTTAATATGGAGAATGATGCCTACTAAATAGAAAATTTTAGATAAAATAGCTTTCTTTGCTATCTTTTTGAGGTTGGAAAAAAGTTTTCAGTTTGGGACTAACAATGAAGAAAAGGCGGACCCAAATTATCGTGTAGTTAACTTTGGAATCCTCAGAAAAAAGATAGTCACAAAAATGGTTGATACTACCTTTATGTTGTGGCTAAATCCATTTACAGCCAACTTGTTTATAGTGATTCCAAGTTATTACAGCAGTGGATTGGAGGAGGCAAGTAAGTATGCAGGGCTGATCACACCACAGCATTCAAAGATTAAATTCTATAAACAATTTTAATTTAAAAATCTATATATCATGTGTTACAGAAACAAAATAACTAACATATACTATGGCTTTCTTATAATTTGTAGGCATAAAGATCATGGCTTACACTAAAAAAAAAACTAAAGCTTTTATAATTGAATATTAGAAATAAACATTTGAAAGTAAAGTCTATTTTAGAAATATTGACTTAGTGGTTTATGGTTCTCAAAAGCCTGACAAAACTTAGGGTATCTTGGATTATTTACAAGAATTTATAGCATTTCGAATTTTATATCTGATTTTACAATTCAATATAAATTGACTGAAAACTCAGATTCGTTCATTTTTTATGTTGTTAAACTTGAAGTACAATAGTGCATGTGGTCAAAAAAAATTCAGCTAGAGGAAGAGGGGTAGGGAGAGGATGGTTGGGTTATGGACACTGGGGAGGGTATGTGCTATGGTGAGTGCTGTGAAGTGTGTAAACCTAGCAATTCACAGGCCTGTACCCCTGGGGCTAAAAATACATTATATGTTTATAAAATTTTTTTTTAAAAATCAGCTATAACCCCTATGTTTATTGCAATATTATTTACAATAATTAAACTAGGGAAACAGCCTAAGTATCCAGGAATACATGAATGCATTAAAATGTGGTATATATGCACACTGGAATATTACTTAGCCATAAAAAAGAATAACATCTTGCAATTTGCAACAACATGGATGGATCTAGAGAATATTACATTAAGTGAAATAAATCAGAGAAAAACAAATATCATATGATTTCACTCATGTGGAATTTAAGATACAAAATGAAGGGGCGCCTGGGTGGCTCAGTGGGTTAAGCCTCTGCCTTCGGCTCAGGTCATGATCCCAGGGTCCTGGGATCGAGCCCCGCATCGGGCTCTCTACTTGGCAGGGAGCCTGCTTCCTCCTCTCTCTCTCTCTGCCTGCCTCTCTGCCTACTTGTGATCTCTCTGTCAAATAAATAAATAAAATCTTAAAAAAAAATGAAGAAAAAAGAAACAAATCAAAAACCAGATGCTTAATTATAGAGAATTAATGATTGCCAGAGGGGAGGCAGGTGGGGGATGGGTGAAAAGGTGAATGGGATTAAAAGTACACATATACTGAAGAGTCCTGAGTAACTGGTTAGAATTGCTCAATCATTATATTGTATACCTGAAATGAATATAATAGTGTATGTTAACTACACTGGAATTAAAACTTTTAAAAATACAAAAAGGAAAAATTTTCAGCTGTAATATTCAGGTCTACATAAATGGCCAATATTTTAGGTATACTTATAAATACATTGAACCATATGTTTCATGTAAGTCAATTCCATTATTGCTGTTACATTTTAAATTTCAAAGAGAAAAATCAACAACTGTGCCTAAATCTGAAATGCTAGATTAAAAATTGCAAATCTACATGTGCTTATAATTCTTAATAAAGAATTGTAATTGCAGAAGAAAATCCATAACTAAAACCACAAAATGAGTCCCATGTATACTAGTGACCTTCTTTACTCAGAGTTAATTAACACAAGCACTTGCTTCTTGCGGAGCACTTTACTGTGATTTAGAACAAATTAAGGGGAAAAAAATCACTCAAGTGCTGTTTTCTTCACACCATGAAGTGAGCATGGTGGGCCAAAGTTAACTCATTTAAAATACTGTCATCCATGTCTTGTAATTATGAGTAGCAATACCATTTTTTTGCAAAAAAATAAAAATCCTGATCCATGCTATTTTCAATTTGTTTCAGCTTCTATTTAATAATGGAAATTGATTTTAAAAATGAATATTAAGTGTCCTTTTCAGTCCCTCCCATTAAGTGTCTCATTTACATTAAATTCAAGCTTTATATATTTTCTTAGGCATTCTTCAAATAAATATACTTTGAATTTAATATGGTATGCTACTAAAGGACTTATTTTAAAGGATATTTTCTCTTGCCCCTCCCCTAACCCTAAAATTGTAACTTTATTATTGTTTCCACATGGCATTTTGTGAATTAACTTGAACTTCTTAAGACCCAACTTATGAGGTCATGTCCCAAGGAGGTTATTTAAAATTTACTTTTACCTGCTTAGAGAGGAAGCCGGTAGGAGCTGGAAACCCAACTCAGAGACATAGGAATCAGTGGGACTCCTGCCCACTGATTTTGAGGGGAGAGTGAGAGTTTGAGGGGAGAGTAAGACCTAGAGCCAGAAGGAAGAACCAGGAAATACTCACTAAAAGGGTAGGCAGGAGCAAGGACTTAAAAGGAAACATTACATTGCTGTCACCAAGGACTTTGGAGTTCTTGATTCAAAATGCAGTTCTGGGGAGACTATGAGAAATCTGTTCAAGAATGAGGATGTTTGGAAAGATATATGCACTGCTATGTTTATTGCAGTATTATTTACAATAGCCAAATTATGGAAATACCCATCAATTGAAGAATAGATAAAGAAGATGTGGTATACACACACACACACACACACACACACACACACACACACACACAGGAATATTACTGAGCCATAAAAAGGAATGAAATCTTGCATTTGCAACAACATGGATAGATCTAGAGAGTACAATCGAACTGAAATAAGTCAGTCAGAGAAAGACAAATACCATATGATTTCACTCATGTGTGGAATTTAAGAAACAGAGAGAGAGAGAGAGAGATTTAAAACAAAAACAAGGGGCACCTGGGTGACTCAGTGGGTTAAGCCTCTGCCTTTGGCTCAGGTCATGATATCAGGGTCCTGGGATTAAGCCCTGCCTGTATCCGGCTCTCTGCTCAGCAGGGAGCCTGCTTCCTCCTCTCTCTGCCTTCCTCTCTGCCTACTTGTGATCTCTCTCTCCATCAAATAAATAGATGAAATCTTTAAATAAAAAAACAACAACAAATAAATAAATAAAACAAAAACAAAAACAAAAACAGAGTCTTAAGTGTAGAGCACAAACTGATGGTTACCAGAAGGGAGGCGGGTGAAATAGGTGACAGGATGAAGAGTACACTTCTTCATGATGAACACTGAGTAATGGATAGAATTCTTGAATCATGATATTGTGCACCTGAAATTAATATAATGCTGTATGCTAATTGGAATTTAATTAACTGGAATTAATTTTTTTAAAAAGAATTAACATGTCTAAATAAATATAGTGTTTACCCAGGCCATAGGTACACATAGTCCTTAAGCAAAAGCTTATCTGATGGGACAAGAGATTGTTTTACCTCTGTTTTCCTCTAGATGACACCTCAAAGTGCGAAGGAAAACCAGTGCCACTCACACTGCCCAACACGGGGTACCTCGGAATGAACTGGTGCCTCTTGGCCACGGGGAAGGATAGGAGAGCTAGTAACATTGTTACTCACAATAGAAACTCCAAGTCGATACTATGACTTACACTTCCAAAGGGAAGTTTAGAGAGAAAAGAGAAATATCGAGCAGGAAGGCCTACTTGCTTATGTATTGCTTTAGAAGATAATCTGTAATTTAATTGCATATTAATAAGTAAATATAATGTTACACTTTAATAATAAACTACATTTGTTAAGAAGTGTACTTTCATGGATGTCAGCCATCATAATCATCCTACTGTTGTTATTCCTCATACTGCATTGGAAGCACTTTCATCTGAACTCAGGTGGGACTCAGGGAATCAAAAATATCAGTTACAGCAAGGAACCATAGGAATTGATAGATGCATACTTAGTGTAAACATTTTATTTTCTGCCTCTCTGCCTACTTGTGATTTCTGTCTGTCAAATAAATAAATAAAATCTTTTAAAAAAACATTTTATTTTCTATTAGGATACATGAAGACACATTTTTCACAGATTTTTTGGTATATGGACAGTATCATTCATTTTAATATGGCTTCCTGTTGGCCTCATGCATAAAGCATACCCATAGGGTTTTGTCCACAATCTCCAGTTTCAGTGTCCTCAGTGCAGTGCAAATTTAAAGATAGCTGTAGGCCAATCTAAGTGCAAAGCCCTAAATTTTTATAACTTTCACAATATTTATAGGTGTCTTGCTCAATAACACAATTACCTATTCGCCTCCTGTATTGAATCTTCTCAAAGCTTTTAGCTGAGTTTTCATAATGGAATTTTCTTTTTATACTCATGTTTTATGTTTTTAAATTTATCTAAACTATAAAGTTACAATACCTAGTACCAATTGGCATGATTAAATTTAGGAACAAACACAACCAACTCATGTGAAGCCTATGAAGGAACCAGTAGGAGCAACAGCCTTGACCCCCAACATCCTGCTTGAACAGCACATTTCACAGAGGACTTGGCTGGCCCAGCATGGCAGCCAAAAAGCAGCCAAAAGCAGGCAAAAACTGCTTTTCAGTTATTAGTGTTTAAGGTTTGCAGCAAACACAGGAAGTAAGAATTTCCCTCAGAACTTAACTCTGAAATCCATACAGAATGGATCTGAGCATAAATAAGCAAGTCATTTCAAGAGAGAATATAGCTCCCCAGGTTACCTGAATACACGGTAACTTGATTAGACATGCCTGAGGAAAGAAAGCAAGACCGTTCTGAGGAAAGGAGTAGGGAGGGATATTATTCCCCTGTGGAAGCAGGCTCACAGAAAAACATCCTCAACAGTTTTAGAGGGAAAGTATTGTACAATGTACTTAGTATTAGACAATGTTTATTTCCATTTCCAATGGCAAGGTTCTTGGGGAATGGCCCAAGAATTTTAGGGTTACAAAGTCATCCCTGGGTGAGATGGATATATTATTAAACCATCTTACATTGTGCTATAAGCATAACTTCCTTTATTCCATTTCTATGCCCGAAATCTCTAGTTAGGATTTGGGTCCTCAGTGTAGGCTTGCCAAGTATGGAGAGAATGTCTGATCTCCCAGACTTTGAATATATTAGGTTCTAGGAGAGAGGTTGCCTATTATATAAGAAAATTGCTTGTGTCTGTGATTAAATTCCCATGCATCTAAAAGAAGGTGCTCATTTTGCAAGTACTCATCTGACATTTCTTAATTGTAAATTAACACAATAGCATTGTGATAGCAACTTCAGTCTCCTGTGTGATTTTGTATGGGCAGTGATGGCCCCAGATTGCCACTGTTGGAGGTGCTCTGGTATGGGTGATCTCATTGGGAAGGGGATCTTGACCCAAGGAACTCATCCTGGTGCAAAGATGGAAGAACACGTGTATAGTGCTTACCTGGATGGCAGAACAATCCTAGATTGGCATTACAATCTCTAGCTTGGCTTCTGTGGGTGTTTAGTTAGGGGGAACTAAGGCATTACATTCCTTGGTCCTAAACAATAGTGACTTTCTGTGATTTAAAATTAAGAACCAGGTCCTGGGACACAGTTGCGATCTTCAAGGTCCAACCCATCTCCACTTAGCATCCACTTTCTATGACGACAACTAGGCATATTCCACCAGCTCTCATCCTATTTATTTCCCAGTAGTATTTGAGGATCACAGATTGATGTCATGCATCCTGTTTTTCAGATGACGAAAATGGGCTTAGAAACATTCTTCAATTTGACCACCGAATGATACATGGCTAGTTTGTGGCAAAGTTGGATTCAGAACCTGAACTCATGATTCCTGGTTTCTAGCTTTTGTCGGTAGTTTGTGCTGCCTGCTGTTTGATTAACCCCAGGGCACTATAAGAAAAGTGGAGGTTAGAGAAGTTGAGGGCATGGTAGACAGGACCAAAGAGACCATGCCACTGGACTATGGGCAAATCGGTTTCTCAGCTAACTCAGATAACTTGGAAGGTGAGACATAGTTGCTACTCTGCTTTGGAATCCAAACAGGTCTCTGGAACTGGGAAGGAGCCCCAAGGAGAGCTCTAAAAGTGGAAAGGAGCTGAAGGAAAGGAGTGGAGGAGGGGGAGATAGGAATCCCAGAGGAGCTCTGCAGATCACCTGTCAAACAATTGAAAGCAAAGTTAACCATTTCTTTTTTCTGATGAATATTATGAATGGCAAGACTTCCTCCTGCAGTCCTGAACAGTAGCGAGACTGGGTTGTTTCTGTTTGGTTCCATGTTTCCAAAGACTGATGCATTCTTATTAAAAGCTAGTAAGCTGCATTCAAAACTGATTAAACATATCAAACAAACAGCTCTGAAAGTCACATAACCCTAGGGAAAAAAAGAGAACGTTGACAAAGACTTTTTCATTATTAATGACTGAGAATCAAAAGAATGGGAACTGCAAGACCACGGAGTGTAAATTCTAATAGGTCATATTCATATCTGATATAAATGCAACCTCTTAACATCAGTTCTGTTCCAGTCTTCCATATGTGCTGGATATTCCTCCAAATCCATGCCACGCCTGTCTTCACCCTGCTCTGTGCCTCAGCCTATATCTCTTGGACTTCCTTGCCATCTAGCTTCTGTTGGGTCCAGCTCAATGGGACATTCCAAAAGGAAATTCGAAGGTGAGAAAGAAGAAAGGTTTGAATTTTAATCACCTTGGCTCCCTCTTGGTTTAAAGTAACTTAACAGTGGCCACATTCCTCTACTGAGGCCACAGTTTTCATTGCCTCTCTTCTTCCACAGCTACTGTGTATTCCAGAGCCAGGAACAGCAGAACTGCTTGCTTCTTCAGGCCTCGGGTAGTAACGGCTCCCTGTTGCATGGAGTTCCTGGGTGATTCACTGTCCCTTGTTGCTTCCTTTAACCTTCCCATGCCTTTATAATATAGCTTCTTTGTTAAACTCTCTTCAACTCCACATCTCATGAGCCACTCCTTTCCTGGAAGGCCCTGAAATAGCAAGATTGCAAACATGGGCCATGCTTTTGACATCGGAGTGGCTCACACTTTAGCAGTCTTTTTTCTCCAGCTTTCAATTTCATTTTTGTATGAAGCTTTTCCAAGACAACAACATAAAATTCCAATTAAACACATGTTCAGCCCTACCAAACTCTAAAAGCAAGCATAGTAAATCATTCCCAAGTAAGCCATTCTTGTGCTAAAATAAGAGTGGACACTGTCAAGGGAAAAAGGGTTATTATAAGCCCAAACTGTTAAATTATAATTTCATGACTGAACACAACTGTAATCCATATTATTATTTTAAATTACACTATAAAAAGCAGTCATTTATTGCCTTTCCAAAACATAGTGATAATATATTACCAAATTATCAAGAGTCCTTTATTAAAGCTCTTGAATTTGATTTATAATGCATGATGTAGCTTATCCTTGAGAAAGATCTACTAAAAGGTATACTTAGTCTTAAAGCTAGTGAAATAAAATCTCCCTCTAATCAGCCACCAGAAAGCTTCCGCTTCAATGCTTTGTTGATACTGGTGTCAGCAGGACGTTAAAAGCTTGAAGCTTTTTATGTTTGATCAAATACCAACATTATGCTGAAGCAGAAGTATTAATTCACAGAGTGAAGCTTCCAAAACCTCTACAATTCTCCTTCATCTTTCCAACCCCCATCATAAAGGTCACATCAGATCAGGGAGTTTGGGGACAAAAAAGAGATGGAAGTTTTTGTGGATGTTTGGTATACACAAAACCACTCTAGAACCCAAGAGAAAAACAAGCACTGAAATATACTTTTCTGAAAATGCCAATCATCTCTAAGAAAGAGGAAAGCAACTGGCACTGGAAAACAAGATGGTGACATGGTTATTATTTTCAACTCAGAATGAGAAATGGAGTACCAGAAAGGGTCAGGAATTTGCCCCAAACTTTCCACTAGTGTTTGGGGCATCTGGGATCACTGTCAATCAGATCATAACACTACAGTCCCTTCCTGAATAAAATCTCTCTCAAAAAAGAAATAGGAAGCCTCAGAGGTTAAAGAAAGAAATTATTTTTTCCCCACAACTTTAATTTTTTTTCATCACTTTGATTCTGGGACTTCCAAAAGAAAGTTTTTATTATGCTGTCAGATTCACAAAATACACTCAGGGGAACAAATTTAATTTTAAGTATGTCTTAGAACCCTGCAAAAAAGTGTCAACAATAAAAACAATGTTCTCAGAAGATTATTTACACAGAAGAGCCCAAGACTCACTGACATCTATGAAGTTGCTATAAATGTTAATCTCAATAACTTCTAATGGTTCTCTCTCCTTCTTAAATACACATATATCCCAAAATGTAGAATTAATGTTTCCACCATAGTAATTTGGACACTGGGCAACATGTAAGGAACCTACCATCACTATTACATTACTAAGGCATTCTAACAGAATATTGGAAATGGGGGGGCGCAGAATGATTAGGAAAATAAGAGTTGGCACCATTATTTCTAGCAGGGGTACATGTAAGCTTGAAGATTAATTGCTGACATGGAAGTACATATGTGCATTGGGAAAAAGGAGGGAGGTCCAAAAAAGACCCTTTGGTTTGTTTGAAAATAAAATTTCAGAGAGTTGAAGAAACAGATGTTGTCTACCTCTTGGTGCCCAAGTCCTTACTGCCCTAAATCTACTGGACAATGTAAGGCATCACAGAAGTGATATACATCAGACTCAATAAGAAATGGAATTTACCGTGATATTATAACCTAATATAATTCTTAATGAAATATTGGATCTAACTGAATTGTTCATATTAGGGTCCTGGGGAAGATTTTTCCTATGATCAAAAGAGCAATACAGCCCACAAATCATACCTGGTATTTTGTTTTGCCATCCCCCTCCCCAAGTCAAAGAAAAAGATTTTCTAAACTGATGGTTTTCCTTGTCAGTAGATGCAAGGCTTGAAATTTGGTGCCCAAAACATTCAGCAATGAGTAGCTTCTCTTAGCCTAAAGATTCTGGCACAAAGTTCATTTTGATGAAGTTTTGGAGACTAGTGTAGTTGATAGTTGACATATATTTTGGCCACGTATCATCTCTGAACACCTTTCCTGACAGGCTCGCTCCCTAGGCTCCCTTGCAGCTCAGGAGCAGACAGATACAGTAGATTCAGTTGTTGGCATTTAAGATATGGATCTATAACAACAATTAAATTAACATTATCTTAAAGAGGCTGGACCATCCTTACCTATAGCAGGTCACATTTGGGACATTCTCTTCTTCCCATAGATCTGTCCATGTAAAATCCAGTTACACTAAGAAGTGAGGGTAACCATGGAATAGAAAAGAAAAGGAGATGATACAGGGAGCACATTTAATTCTGTTGGAATAAATTGATTGAGTCACTGTATTCAACCAAAATAATGATGAGCCTCATAATGATGAGGAGGCAAAATGACTACTTAAAAGATGATGGAATATTGTAAATGAATAATATACAGCTCTTGCCCTGGTATCTTGCCCTACGATTTAGTGAAAAAACATGCTTCTCTTTACTCATGCTTTACTCATTTAGTGAAAAAACATGCTTCTTGTTACTCCAAGAGTGGCCCAGGAACTTCCAACATCAAGGAGGAACTTGTTAAAAATATCAAATTCTAGGGGTGCCTGGGTGGCTCAGTGGGTTAAGCCTCTGCCTTCGGCTCAGGTCATGATCCCAGGGTCCTGGGATAGAGACCCGCTTCGGGTTCTCTGCTCAGCAGGGAGTCTGCTTCCCTTCCCCTCTCTCTGCCTACTTGTGATCTCTATCTGTCAAGTAAATAAAGAAAATCTAAAAAAAAAAAAAAAAAAGAAAAGAAAAGAAATATCAAATCCTAGACTTAATGAATCAGAATCTGCATTCTAACAAGACTCATATGCATATTAAAAGTTGAGGAGCACTTCATATGGGCACCAGGAGGAGGACTTCCTGGAGGAGATGGCATTTGATTTGGTACTTAAGTTGGTGCTTGGATTGAGCTACAGAGAAAGACACCTGATGTAAAGAAAACATGAGGCTTCAAGGTGGGAAAATGACGACAGATCATTAAATGTTAAAAAAAAAATCCCACTTATAGCATAAATGAGGGGAATTAGGTTAGGATCAGATTCTGGGTGGCTTGAGAGTCAGGTTCTAGACTTTTCACTTTAGCCTGGAAGCACCTAAAGTGCATGAAGAGGCAGGAGAAACGGTGATATAACCAGAACTGTGTTTTAAGAAATTTAATCTGATCATATGTGTCAAGTTGATTCAGGAGAACAACTAGAGGAGCTTGGTAGGGAGCACAGGTCAACTGTTCAGGCAAAAGTTAAAGAAAGTAGCAGGGAAAGGAAGAATATGAGGTACTGGTCCTGAAAAAATAAAAAGAACTTGATACTATTTGTTTGGGGATGTAAGGGATGGCATAGATAGAAAAATCCAGTTTGTGTGTTGAGCAAGAAAGAGAAAAATTTGAAAGAGAAATGGATTTAGAAGCAACATAAAAGCTGGTGAGTCTGCTGTTCATTTTTATGCATCTTAAGGATATGCGAGGGTGTGCATTTGGAAGCTTGCCCTTAGATCAATGCTGAGGAGAGAAGTAGAATCTGGAAGAAGATTTAGGAGAAATTGGCATAAAAATGTTAACTGACACCCAGGCAATAGAGTGTGGATGGTGAAAAAAGACAGACACAGAAAGAGACAGGAGGAATACCTTCACTTAGGTAGTGGGAGGAAGAAAAGGAAATATACTAGCCAGGGATCTTGAGAGCAAACCGCACAAACCAACTAACTCTTACCCAAGCAGAAAAGGAGTTTACTGATGGCATAGCTCTCAGAAAGCAGGTAAGGGAGAAGCAGGCTCAGAAAACAAGAAGGGACCACATGAGGCAAGCAGCTGTTAGCCAGGACAAGCTCCCACAGGCCATAGGAGTAAGTGATGAGAACATCAACACAGTGCTGCCTGCAGGACGTGTCCAGCAGTGCTGAGGCTGCACCATTGCTCTGGGTAGGAGACGTTTCATGCTACTTCCAGCTGCAGAAATATAATTCCTGACTGTTCTGGACAGGAGCCTCTGACTGGCAGGGCACGGGCCATAAGCCAGCACACTAGCAGCTGGATCAGGGGAGGGAGGAAGAGGAGAGTTAGAGCCTCCACCGACCTGTGGGTTCTGCCTGCCTCCACACCCCTGCCACAGTGATTTCCCCAAACAGACAGTGCTCAGGATGCTAAGCACCCCCAAACTGACAAATATTCACTAGAGCAACCAGGGAGGAAAGGCAGCAGAGCAATCAGGAGTGCAGTCTCAAAGGACAAGAGAGAGCAGTGGTCACGTGGTCAACAATGGCAAACAACCAGGGATGCCACTGAGGATGCGGGCAAACAGTTCCCAGATCAGGCACCTTTAAGAGGAAACAAGCCAGACTCTAAGAAGAGAGAGACAAGAGTGAAGTGACAACATGGAAGCTACATATAAACTATTCTTTTTTTTTTTTTTAAAGTGTAGGTCTAGAAGGCAAGATAACCAAGAAAGGCTATTATAAAACAGGGGGTATTTGAGCATATTTCACTGGGCAGAAATCTGAAAAGAGGGTGATGGAAAATTCTAGAGAAATTAAAGGAGTGAAATAAGATGTTAGAGGATGTGGGAGGGCCTGGCATCAAACACAAACAGGTGGTGGCAGAGGGAGGTAGCTAGAAGAGAGAATGGAAATGGGGACAAGCAACTCTTGGTGTGGTTTCTTTACCTCAAGTTCACATTTATGATGTGCCTATCATAAGTGAGTATTATGCTGGGAACTGTGGACACACAGTATTGGTAAGGCAAGTGATGATTCTCAAGGAGCTGATGAGCTAGTCA
The DNA here is from genome assembly GCF_020171115.1 of Neogale vison. Classification (NCBI taxonomy): domain Eukaryota; kingdom Metazoa; phylum Chordata; class Mammalia; order Carnivora; family Mustelidae; genus Neogale; species Neogale vison. Next base: position 57,425,017 of record NC_058093.1, on the reverse strand, counting down.
CATTAAATGACCTCTAATGTTCATTCAGCCTTAAATATACGCTGTAACTTTAATATTTTCAACTGCAAATATCAATAAAAACAAGTTAGAATTTAAAAAGGCCAAACAAGATACAAATTGCTGTAGGAAGTCAGGGCAGGAAGCAGACACTTCCAGCTGGGAAGGTTTCAAGGAGGAAGCAGGCCCTTAAAGGATAATTACACATAGCAGGGACAATGAACATTTGGAGGGTATGCCAGATAAAACAGAAGGGTCTTAACTATATCACACATGAAAGATTGGATGTTAGAGTAGATATGTATCAATTATGAGGCTTCCCAGCTTCTGAATCTCTTATTTGAGGTTATTCCATCTTATGAGACAGAGCTGTCACTCTATTAGCTAGAAGTCCAGATTCTCATTTTCCCTGACACCTTTATATCTAGGTGCCTTTATATCATGCCCCTTTATAGAGGGGCATGGATTCATCAGGTAGGCAAACCTGTCTCTGAGTTTTGCAGTGGCCATCACTGCACGCATCTCTGTGGCATAGTTTTGTGTTTCCCCTACACTGTCTAGATTCATTCCTAGAGCCTGGTTCTCCCATCCTCCTAGCAATTCCACAAACTCTTTGAAATCTTTTCAACATATTTCTTCTCTTTTTAATTTAGCCATATAGTCTTTATGTTGCTTGCATTTAAGAATCCCAGTAAACAGATATGATAGTCCTAACCAATATTGATATGATCATGGAAAAGTTCATAATCTAGCTTACATGAAGAATTGGGCAGGGGGTTGCATACTAGCTGAGCTTGTGTCAGGAAAACAGAAAGCTCTCTAGGCACAAGTAAAAGGGTATTTTATTTAAAATAAAAACAACAACAACAGAGGATTATACAATCTCTGAAGGTCCAGGGAAGCAAAGGAGAGAAAAGACACTGCTAGAATTCATGAAATTTAGAAATGCATGCATTGTATTGAAAGGTGTACTGAGGATCTCAGCCCTCTGCAGCACCCATGTAGGTGGTTCTCAGGAGGACGCTTGGAAATCCTGGCACAGCTGCTGAGATGTCTGCCATCGGCAGATTCTCAGGTACTTGTCTGGAGCTGCAGTTGAAGAAAAATGGCTTCACCTCTTCTACTTTGCAAATCTCAACCTAGTGCCTCTCAGAAGAGGGTTTTGAACTTAAACTCTACAAGGAGACTGAGAAATGTAATTTCCAAATTTCCAGTCCTGCCATAAAAGGAGGGCATTTAGAAGGATGGTCATTGGAAAGATGGGCGATAAGTGTCCCTCTGTGAGGGTTCAGATGCCAGGTTCCAACTCTCTTCTCTCTTTGAGCTTCAGCACTCTGCTATGGCACTATATCTGCAGAGCCAGTAACCTCATGGAGATTTCCAGGATTCAGATATCTCAATTTTCTCCAGTCTATCAGCTCCCTCTTCATTCTTGGAATCTTTGAATCCCTTGCCTCCTTGTCTTACAACCACTGTCTCTCTATAAGTCAGTGGACATAGAGAGTGGACATAGAGAGTCAGTGCAAACTCCAGAACTGTACCAGCTCCCCACAGCTACTGCTTAAAGCTTTGTAATAATATTATCAGGTCTGACTGCTACTTTTTTTTTCTCCATCCTCCACACACTCTAAGCAATGGCCTTGTCTCCTGTTCCGCAGAGAAAATAAATATTGTGAACTTGGAATCTCCCAGGCCTCTTCTTCCTCCTCCCCACGCAAAACCTGCATACTTCTTTGCACTCGACTCCAGTACTTACCACTTTTCTTCCCTTAATAGGAGGAAGCAACCTCCTGTTGCTCAAGGCTGAACTTCCCTCCTGTACTCCAGATCCTTAGGGATTTTGTTATCCTTATTATCTCTCTTGCCTAATTGCTTCAAATTCTCTTTCCTGCTTCATTTCCTGCACCTTATAAAAATGCTCAATTCTTGCCCTATACTTGGCCATTTATTTCCCTTTCTTTCTGTTCTTATCCATTGGCAAGATAACTAGATACCTGGAAAAGTTGTTGTCTGCACTCAGTCTCTATCTCCACTAACTAACCTCATGCCAGAAGACATAATAGCATATTATTTAAGAGCTTAGCTTTTAAAATGCTCAACATGGATTCACATTTTTCTAGGACTACATACTTAACTATGTGACCTACTACATATCACTTAGATTCTGCAAGTCTCTGATTATTTTCTTAAATTTAAAATAATCATAACTTCTTCTCAGGGTTATATGAGAAGTGCTTAAATAGCACAGAGTCTGGCATACAGTGAGTGTGCTTTAAATGCTCCTTGAAACACTGTTGATACTGCCCCCACCCAAGTCTCCAGTGACCATGTTGTTAAAAGTGATGAACATTCTTCTATTTTTTAAGATAATATTTTACTTGATCAGTTTAAGATGTTCCACAAAACTGACCCTTACCTTTTAATTTAAAGCCAATCTCCAAACTAGGGTATACAGGATGATTGACGTAGGTGATAGAAGAAAACATTGCAACTTATATTGTTTATAAAGTACATCATATTTCCTTCCATGAACCATAGGCATAGAAAGAAAAACACTGTCAGATAAATATGACACAGGTTCCTTGTCACTTGAAAGTTCAAAAACGTTTAAAATGTTCAAAAAAAAAGTTTAAAAGATTTAAAAGTTCAGTTAATATGTATTACAAAAACACTTTTTAGATTTACTTAAACATTTATTTAAATTTACAAATAATGGCAATATGATTGTTTTGGACTAAGTTCATGTAAGTGTGGACAGTGATTTCAGCTCTCTGATGAACAGACATTAAAATGAGGAAAATATGAATTTTATGTGGTACCTATCTATAGATCTACAGATACACACACACATATACACACAATGGAATATTATTTAGCCATAAAAAAGAATGAAATCTTGACATTTGTAACAACATGGATGGAGCTAGATAATATAATGCTAAGAGAAATAATTAAGTCAGAGAAAGATAAATAACTATGATTTCACTCATGTAGAATTTAAGAAACAAAACAAATGAGCAAAAGGAAAAGAGAGAGAGAAATCATGAAACAGACTCTTAATTATCAAGAACAAACCAAAAGTTACCAGAGGGGAGGTAGGTAAGGGTGAGGGTGGGGATGGATTAAATAGATGATGGAGATTAAGGAGTGCACTTGTCATTGATGTGCACTGGATGATGTATGGAATTATTGAATCACTATATTGTACACATGAAATAATATAACACTGTATGTTAACTAATTAGAATTAAAATAGAATTAAATAGAATTAGATATATAAATTTTTTTGGACTTTTAAAAAAATGCTTTTTGTTTTATTATTATTATATATGAAAACTGTGACAATAGTAAATTTTCATATGCCAAAAAACACAATAATAATAATAATAACAACTGTGGAATGCCTGGGTGGTCCAGTCAGTTAAGGGTCCAACTCTTTGTTTCAGGTCAGGTCATTATCTTAGGGTCTATCTATTAGTAGATATTATATAGATGAAAATATTATATGCATATAATCCATAAGTAAATATACATGGGGATTGTTCAAAAAATTACTAATTGAATACATACTTTAACAAGTTTGGAAACCACTGATTTAAACCATCTCTCTATAAGTAACATTCTTTCATTGAGTCCCTCTTCTACCTTTTCTTCTTGACTGTCTTCATGCCTCCTCTCTCTCCCTCTACTCCTGTTCTTGTCCTTCCATGTTAGTATTCCTTAGAATTCTTCATTGTTCCATCATTCATATAACTTAATCTACTCCCTGTACACTGATGCCTCTCAAATCTCTGTCACCAACATAGATAGATCCCTCCTGAGTTCTAGATTTAAGGGATTAGTAAATTTTTCCATATCCATACCATGGATATCTCAAATCCATCAAATCTCAAACAGAATCTGTTTTCTCCTTAAATCTTCCCCCTCCTCCTGCCTTCTTTATCACAGCAAATGGCACCATCATTTGCCAGTCACCCACTTCAGAAGCCTGGAATTTATTCTTTTAACTCCTGCTTTCCACTTCCAAATAGTTCTAAAATATGTCACCTGCTCTCTTTCACCATTGTTATTACTCTAATTTAGGCCTTGGCTGCAACAGAAAATATGTTACATTGAAAGCCAATAGTTCCATCTACAATGTAAAATTAAAATGAAAAATAATTTGCATCATTAGTTTATCATGCTAGAGTTACTAAGATCATTAAAATGGTCCAAAACAAAGACATCTGCTGTTAGAGAGTATGTGCCAGGACTCAACACAATATTGTTTTAAGCCAATAATTATCTGGGATGTGGAACTGATTTTTTTATCCCATAATTTGGTGTTAGTGACTTAAGTATCTGGCTGTTAGAGAAAATCCCATTACCATTTGGCAAACCATTTCTGACTGGATTGATTAGCCATGAAATGAATGCAAGTGATATGCACAGCTTAAATATGCACTTAATAGTTTAAATATGAGATGATGTTGACAGCTTTCCAAATAGTACTAATATTCTATTAGAGTAATTCACTAACATATATCAATATAATCCTTATATATTACCATCACTATCCCATTTTTATCTTTATGCCTCCAGAATTTCACATTTTTACCTTGACTATATCCCTAAATTATTCATTCTGAGACTTTCCAAGGTTGAGGAGCTACAGCAAACACTAGTTAACCCATAATGACCATTGCTGCTTTATTGCTGATTTTATTCTTCTCTTCCAATATTTACAATTCAAATGGAGATGAATTTGGATAGAAACTACAAAACCCTACACTACAGTATACAATTTGAAGAGAAATGCAAAGAATCTCAATACATGGACTGACAGGCATTAAAATGAGAAGTTTCTTTAGAATAATTGGGAGGGCCTAACTATCCCATAAATAACAATGATATCTCTAACCCTTTCAATAGCAGCTTATTATATTCTGTCTTCCTGTATGAGCTGCCTTATCTCTTATCTCCTCTCTGTTCCCATCATTACTGTCTTCGTTAACACTCTCCTGTTTCTTGCCTGGACTTTCCTAACAGCTCGTTTAGCCTTACCAACTTGGAATTTGTCCACATCTGCCAGAGTCATCTTGCCATCTCTTCAAAATGTAAATCTGATTATATCTTTTTTGATGTTGTTTTTGGTCAAACCCTTTCAGTGGTCTTCATTGTGCGGACAATAAAGTCTAGGCTCCTGAATGTTACACAGAGAAACTTTTTCTGACATAGCTCCACCTTACCATCCGGTATCCTCTTCTGCAGACAGAATTTGCTCCACTCCTGCGTATCCACTCCAGTTCCCAAATGTACTGTACTGTGTCTCACTACTAGAAGGCTCTCCACTCATTCTCACTTGACAGCCTCTATCAGTGCGCAAAATCAAATGTTACTCCATGGCCTCCTAACTCTGGAAAATCTTCATTACCTACTCATGCAAAATTAACTGTTCACTCTTTTAAGCTAATACTTGGCATTCACATGTCTCTATTTTGCACTAAATCCTACCAAATCATAAATGCTTCTTCACATGTCCAATTTCCATTAGGCTTGGAGCTCCTTGGAGAGAAGGACCGTATCTTGTCCATTTTTTATATCTCCAGTAGTGACTTTAGTACCCAACAATTTTAATAATAAATTTTAGCTATTACACACTAGAACTACTCCAGGTGCTAATCTAAATGTCTTCCCCATTTAATTCTCATTATATCTTAGTGTAGTAGGTACTATTAAAGCCCCATAAGAAAAGTAAGGCACAAAGTAGGTGCTTAATAAATGTTACTTAATGAATATTATTGTGTTTTAAAAAAATGAATGTAGTCATGTCATCCTTGCTCCCAAGAGTTCTCAGATATTGTTGCAATTGGAAGTTGATGCCTTGGGTAAAGTATATGCAATGGCATGAGTATAGCTATTTGGTTTAGGGAGACATGATTACCTGACATTCTGAATTCCACTCCACATATAAAGAACTTCAAGATGAACTGCTTTGTTTTAGTTTTTATTTTTGTTTCCACAGATTACACTAGCTTTGTAAATCATTTTCCCCTTCCCTGATCTCATTTATACCTAACCATTATCTAGAGAAATAGTACTACTATTACTCTTAAGTCAGACACAGAAATAAAGTTGTCAAGCCTGGGGGCAAAAATATCTACCTCAATACTAAGTGGGCAGTTCTTGTGCTAATTTAGTATTTATCTGGTTTAAGTTCTCTCTCCAGCAAGTCACACTACTGAGACAGATTTGAGAGTTATCTCAGATTGTAAGAAATAATTGTTCTGTTAGAAGTACAGTTTTGCAGTTCTTTAGCTATATCACTGCCCATGAGCATATGAATGTGGATAGACTATTAACTGATATGGGTTATTTCCAGAAAACATTTTCATTTTAACAACTCCAATGTGCTGACCTCAAATGCATAAGAAATGGGGGAATTTGGGACTGGGTGTGAGAGACAGAGGTATTTGTAGTCCAAGGATTGATGCCAAATCACAGTTTATAACAACTACCTGCTGAGGTAGAGAAATGTTACAAACACATCTTTAATTTCTAGACTAATTCATCAGAGAAACCCACAACTCACACTGAAAATCACAGAAAGATGAGTTCAGTAATAATCTAGCTAGTCATCCCAAGTGAAATCCACACCTTACCCAACATGGATAAGTGAGGAAAAGAGAGAAAAGAGGAAGCAGAATAATAAGGTAGTTGAACCCAAGAATCTGGCCATCTGTTTCTTTGGAGGGAGTCATGTCTTTTATCTTTATTTTGTATTTCATGTATTCTGTCATTAGAAAGAGCAATGATAGAATAGGGAAATACCTACTTCCTGAGGGAAATGAGAGTAAAGCTGAGTGAAACCAGAGCACATGTCCCCCTACAAAGAGCATAAATTCTATAAACTTGTTTCTATTCTTTTCAATTCTCCTGCTTCTTGCTCCTGCTGCCTGTTCAATTGTTACTGACTCCGTATATGTCATATCCATATCCCTAAGACAGAGGATCAAATTAGCTGAATCACAATAGTCCCTGTTCAGCAACCTCTCACACCAGGCATGTAGGCCCATTGATAGTGCTCTGTGCAGATCCCCCCCCCTTTTTTAAAAAAACATTTTATTTATTTGACAGACAGAGGGCACAAGTAGGCAGAGAGGCAGGCAGAGAGAAGGGGGGAAGCAGGCTCCCTCCTGAGCAGAGAGCCTGATGCAGGGCTTGATCCCAGAACCCTGGGATCATGACCTGAGCCGAAAGCAGAGGCTTAACCCATTGAGCCACCCAGGTGCCCCACAGATCCCCTTTAATGGCTGTGCTATGTTAGTATACTTCGGTCCTGGAGTGCTTTAACAACTCTCAACAACCAACACCTGCATCTCATTGTCAAAGAGCTGTCTTCAGGATGCATGAGAACAATTTTTCTGCATGCATAGAGAACAGATGGTGCCTTGAAATTTATATACCTAGGCTCAGCCCTTAACTAATGATAGATGAGTATGGGAATATAAATACCTCAGCTCCCTCACCCCGATGGGTTTGTCTGTGCTGTGATCACTTCTCTCCAATCCGCTCTGCAGAATTTCAAGTTATCTTCTGTGGGGTTTTGCTCGATATCCATCTTTTCTGTCTTACTTTCCTTCCCTGTCCCATGTGCCCACTACTCTACTTTTTCCTGAGAACATTTCATATCTCAAGAGTCCTGTGACAGTAAACAAATTCTAGATTTATTTGCAGATTTTCACCAGGGCACATTCAGACAAATCATCCTAAGACCTGTTTCTGAGGAAGACAACTCAGAAAATGGTATTTCATACTCTGCTAAAGACTGGTTGTCTTTGAGGAAGGAGTTCATCTTTGATCTAATCAGCTATGATCAGAGTTACAGGATCGTGTGGAACAGAAGATCATAACCTGTGTATGTCCTTTAACAGGGGCTTTGGCCATGGCATGGCAACATCTCTGAGGGTGAGAAGTAGAAGCTTAGGCCAGAGTACACTCATATTCATCTGAGTTATGCCTATTAGGCACAAATACAGCAAAGGGATAACAAGTGAAGGCAAAAGTTGCAAACCCTATGTCAAATCGGAGAACTTAAAGTGCTCTATGTACCCAGAGTGGAAATGATGATGTTCCATTTGCAATCATAAAGCAGCATCTAAAATATGAAAAGCAAAGATATAAGAAACAAACCTAGCAGGACAGTATCAATAGGGAAAAGACACCTACAGATACACACGTACATTGCTCACACATGTGCACACACAAAAAGGCTCCAGAAATCAACCCTTTCCACTAAGAGCAATGTGAAGCTGAACTACATTTAAGAACCTTAACAGTGTTTCCTTGGTTTTCTATTAACTCACAGGGGGAAGTCTAACCACCTATGGGGCAGAGACCAATTACAGCTATTTACAAAGTAGGAAGTATACACCTTTTTTTTAAAAAAAGATTTTATTTATTTATTTGACAGACAGAGATCACAAGTAGGCAGAGAGGCAGGCAGAGAGAGAAGAAGGGAAGCAGGCTCCCTGCTGAGCAGAGAGCCCGATATGGGACTCGATCTCAGGACCCTGAGATCATGACCTGAGCCGAAGGCAGAGGCTTAACCCACTGAGCCACCCAGGTGCCCCAGTATAACTTTTATTTATGGTTGTATTCTGTTTTTAAATTTTTGAATTGTTAGGTGTCTATCTTTCATTCTGTAAATTGCATATAGCAACCTGGTAGGTGATTTACAGACTATATTATTTTACTCTAAGAATAATAAAATACTTAAAAATCCCTTTGACTCAATAACTATTTAACTTACACATAGACATCACAATATAATAGTAACACCATAAAACAGCCATACAATGAATGAAATCACAAAACATACAAGGCACTTTGAAGGAACTGGAATTAGAAGTAGCCATAAATATTCTACCCAGATTTTTGGTGGTGACCTCACAAAACACGTGGTCCACTCTACCCACAAAAAGGAAGGGAAAAAAACCCAGTGTCCTTTACTAACCAAATGAAGGTTTTAGTTTATATTCTTGAATTATCATCCATTATTTCCTGACAGGCTTCTTTTCTTTGCATTGAAAGGAATTGTACCAGAGAGTAAGGAATAAAAACCATTAAGACTTGGTGTCTGGGGGCACCTGGGTGGCTCAGTGGGTTAAAGCCTCTGTCTTCGGCCAGGTCATGATCCCAGGGTCCTGGGATGGAGCCCCGCATCGGGCTCTCTGCTCAACAGGGAGCCTGCTTCCTCCTCTCTCTCTCTGCCTGCCTCTCTGCCTGCCTTGCTGCCTGCCTCTCTCCCTACCTGTGATCTCTGTTTGTCAAATAAATAAATAAAAAATCTTAAAAAAAAAAAAGACTTGGTGTCTGCTCCAATGGGGATGATAAGTCTGAACATAATTATAATACAAAGGAAAACCTATCAAGCATTCTCATTCTGGCTAATGGAATCAGGGTTGGCTTCAAGGAAGAGGCCTCTTTGAACTAGATTTCAGAGAACAATATGATTTCCAAAAGAAGAGGCAGGAAAGAGGAAACTACAAGGACTTATTCCTGTGCTTGCGGTTTTTCACTACACAGGTTAAAGTAACCCCTGCACGTCTTAGCTCTTTCTCTTGTCTTTAAGTAGAGAAACAGAAAGCCCAATTGAGTCTTTTTCTTACATAGTAAACTGGCAAAACAACTTTGGACAATAGTACAGTGTTATCTGTTAAAGTCCGATATATACATACCCTGTGACCAAGCAATTCTACTCCTTGGAAATACTCAAAATAAATGCATGCATTTGTACATCAAAATATTTGCACAAGCTGGTGCAACCACTCTGGAAAACAGTGTGGAGGTTCCTCAAAAAACTGAAAATAGAGCTACCCTATGACCCAGCGATTGCACTACTGGGTATATATCCTAAAGATACAAATGTGGTGCTCTGAAGGGGCACATGCACCGGAATGTCTATAGCAGCAATGTCCACAATAGCCAAACTATGGAAAGAACCTAGATGTCCATCAACAGATGAATGGATAAAGAAGATGTGGTATATATACACAATGGAATACTATGCAGCCATCAAAAGAAATGAAATCTTGCCATTTGTGATGACGTGAATGGAACTAGAGGGTATTATGCTTAGCAAAATAAGTCAATCAGAGAAAGACAACTATCATATGATTTCCCTGATATGAGGAAGTGGAGATGCAATGTGGGGGGGGGGTTGGGGGGTAGGGAAAGAAAAAATGAAAGAAGATGGGATTGGGAGGGAGACAAACCATAAATGACTCAATCTCAAAAAACAGACTGAGGGTTGCTGGGGGGAGGGGGGACGGGAGAGGGTGGGAGATATGGACATTGGGGAGGGTATGTGCAATGTGTAAACCTGGCGATTCACAGACCTGTACCCCTGGGGATAAAAATACGTTATATGTTTATTTTTAAAAATTAATTAATTAATTAAAATATATATTTGCACAATGATCAAAGTGCCTTATTTATATTTGTCAAAAACTGGAATCATCACACAGATAAACACATTTCAGTATGTTCATATAATGAGATATATATAGCAACAGAAATGAAAAAAAAACACAGCTACACAAAATGTGAATAAATCTTACAAGTACAGTGTTGAGCAAAAGAAATTAGATTCAAAAAAATACACAGATCATGAATCCACCTATATGTAGTTCAAAAACAGGCAACCCTAAGGGGTCTATTTGTAAGAGATCCAATTATAAAGTAAAGTAAGGACATTATAACCATAAAAATATAAATCGTGACTGCCTCTAGAGAGGATCAAGGGATATGTAATAAAAAAAAAAAAAAGGTGGGGGGGCGCCTGGGTGGCTCAGTGGGTTAAGCCGCTGCCTTCAGCTCAGGTCATGATCTCAGGGTGTTGGGATCGAGTCCTGCATCGGGCTCTCTGCTCAGCGGGGAGCCTGCTTCCACCTCTCTCACTCTCTGCCTGCCTCTCTGCCTGCTTGTGATCTCTCTCTGTCAAATAAATAAATAAAATCTTTAAAAAAAAAAAAGGGACACAGACACTGTCTATGGAAATGTTACATATTTTTGGCCTAGGTGGTGGTTACATAGATATTCCCTTTGTATTTATTATACTACACATTTATGCTTTACATATTTTTTCATATATGTTGCATTTCAAAATAAAAAAAAATAAAAGAGCATTTCTACCATCAGCAGTAAGTATCTTGCTTAAGAACCCAGCTGGCAAGAGGTGGAGTGAGGACTCAAATCCACATGTCTGGTTTCAAAACTCGTGATGGAAATGAGGACCAACCTATCAAGAAAGAGTAGTCCTAGCACCCACTTGTGGTCTCTACCATTTCCTACTAAAAGGAAGCAAACATCTTTAGAGAAGTGGCTGATTCTAGGTCTGGGACAAGAAACATACAGGTTGAGACCGAGACATCCTGTTATTTTAGTTCATGAGGAAACCATGAAAGATTCCTATGGATGTCTCCCCCTGCCAAAGTAGAGCATCAATAAATATAATAAATGAAACTGCACATTGAAAGATTGGAAGATAGCAAATACAAATAAATGATAATTAAAAAAATAAAATCTCATTGGTTGCCTTTAGAAGCTGCTATGAATGAACCACTTCCTTATACTTTCAAAACTGATCAATAAAAGGAAGAATCAAGTTTCCTATATGATTTGTACCTCTGGGTAACCAACCTGTTGATAAGGGAACGTTATTGTTTATAGAAGCATCCAACTAATAAATGAAGAAAAAATGTTAGAATATAATATCTGTTTTCTAACTCTTAATGATCCCAGTAATGATCATCAATGGCTGATAATACCACCATACAATGAAAAAAAAATCACATTATGGGTCTCCTGACAGGAAAGCACAGCCCACATGAAATAGCACTGTCAAGAATATATTGAATCTGAGTCTCATAAAGCCTACTCCTAATGTATAAGAGCTATGAGGGATAATGGAACATGTTAACACAACAGTGATACAATAATCAAAATCTAGATTCTGGGAAATTCTACAAACAAGTCAGCTTTTTCTCACACAATTACAAGGGGAAAAGAATGGAAAGACAGGGTGCCTAGAGATTTAAATATTCTTAAGAGAAATCTCAACCAGTATCAATGTTAAAACCTTATTTAGATCCTGATTCAAACACATTATAAAAACAAAACGGTAACATTTATAAGATATTTGGGGAAATGTGAACACCATTTAGGTATTAAACAGTATTAAAGAATTCTTGTCTTTGTTTTTTAAGTGAGATCATGTATAGTGGTTATGTCTTTACCAGATCTTATCTTTTAGAGATGCATACTGACATATTTACAGATGAAATACTTGATGTCTGAGATTTGCTTCAAAATAATCTGAAAGGAGTAAAGAGTGGGTCAGAGTAGAGATGAAAGAAGACTGATCATGTATTGATAACTGTTGAAGAAGGTGATGGGAACAGTAAATTCATTACACTATGCTCTCTACTCCGGGTATAGTTTTTATATTCTATAATAAAAAAAAATAGGGGGCACTTGGGTGGCTCAGTTGGTTAAGCTTCTACTTTCAGCTCAGGTCATGATCCCAGGGTTCTGGGATTAAGCCCTGCATTGGGCTTCCTGCTCAGCGAAGAGTCTGTTTCTCTCTCCCTCTCCCTCTGCTCATGTTCTCTCTCTCTCTCTTGAATAGATAAATAAAATCTTTTTAAAATTTAAAAGAAAAAATAAAAATAAGAAGTTTAAAACATGCTCAGAGTCTCTCTTCTTATAATTCATGGAGAGGGAGAAACTAAAAAATACTACACAGGGGAAGAATGTGGTTGGGAACACAAAAGAAGTTATGTTAAGAAAAAGAGGTCTGACTTTTCCTCCAAGGCTGAGATAAAGATGAGTTAGAGAGAGGAAAAATAGAGCCTGGTGAACTCACATTAAATGGCCTCTAGCCTACCAGCAAAGTAAGAGGCACATTTTGCTTCCTGGAGGAGGCCTACAAGGAGATGGAATTAGGTCTTCGAAAGAAGAAATTTGGACCATCTGCTTCATGGAGATAGTGAGTTGACAAAGGGTGAATAATGGTAAAGCTGGTAAATACAGTAATACCTCTCAGTACTAAATAGTGTCATAGCTCTCAGTACTAAAATTTCTTAGGAGTCACACTATCAAACTTCTTAAGTGTTTCTAAAAGTCAACAATCTGAGGGTTTTGAAGGGGTAGGGGGTGGGAGGTTGGGGGAGCCAAGTGGTGGGTACTATGGAGGGCGTGTATTGCATGGAGCACTGAATGTGGTGCATAAACAATGAATTCTGTTATGCAGAAAAGAAATTTTATTTTATTTTTTAAGATTTTATTTATTTATTTGACAGAGAGAGATCACAAGTAGGCAGAGAGGCAGGCAGAGAGATAGAGGAGGAAGCAGGCTCCCTGCTGAGCAGAGAGCCTGATGCGGGACTTGATCCCAGGACCCTGAGATCATAACCTGAGCTGAAGGCAGTGGCTTAACCCACTGAGCCACCCAGGCGCCCCAGAAAAGAAATTTTAAAAAAAGATTTTAAAAAACCCAATAACAATAAATAAATAAATAAATAAATAAATAAATAATTAAAAGTCCGCCAGCATTCTTACCTAAACTAAGGTAACCTTAATTACCTTAGTAATTAAGGTAAGGTATCTTAACTTTACCCTTAACTAACAAGTTAGGTGGTCCTGAGTTATGAGTCAGCTTTGAAGAGGAGTCACAACACACTCTGGTTTCTTCACTACCTTCTGCTAAAGTCAGGAAAATAATTGTTCTAAAGTATAAACCTGACCAGTTTCCCTGAGGAGCAAGGACTCCCGGGCTTAGGTTATTTATCATTTGTACTGTTGTTTTCTTAGAACAGATTTTAGCAATGGATTTGGTTATTCTGAGGAAAGAACTTCCAATTACACAAGTAAAAAGCAAACATATCACCCTTATTCTTGCCTCCCTGCCAAAACAGAGTGAATGCACGCCAATATCAAAACTTAATCCTTCATCACATTTCCCACATCTAGAAAATCGTCTGTACCATTAAAATTATTTCCTTATTTTCCAGAGAACACACCTTTGATAAAAATGTTTCCTAGGGAATTCCCACCATGCTTGAGGTGTTGTACTCTTGATCAAAACACATTACAGATCTTTGCAATACTCTCCTACCAAGTACACAAGTCTTACCAACACCAGCATCCTCTTAACCTTTGACCCACACTTGCATCATCACCTCACAAGAAAATTTCACCCTTGCTTCTATCAGAGGCAGGTAAGCAGCCCTAAGGTGCTCTCATTGGTGTTTTGGGAGTCTTCTCACGAATCTCAGGGGTCTGCATCTAACCTCTCTTGTGCTCCTAATATCAACAAAGGTCACTGAACCCTCTGAACTTTGGTTTCCTTGTCCATAAAATGGGAGGGCAGATGATGGACTCCAAAATTCTCTGTGAACTCTGTAATTCCATAGTTCCTTGGTGTCTGTGTGTGAGGTTAAGCTGAGTAAGTGAATGAGTAGGAAACATTGGCTCCTTTCCAGTTCCTTCTGTCAATGTTCTGTAGACATACTGATGGAACATTTCCTCATCTGAGAATTCTACAATTTAAAGTCTGCCAAGTAAGTTGTTTATTTTAATAAAAGCAGTTGTTTAATTTTGTCTTTTGTTTTTTAAGTGGGTGAATTACAACCTTATATTTGCCCTTTGGGGCCTGTATCCATGATTATAGTCTTCATGAGTTTAGTTATAACTAGGAATAAATACAAATCTTTATTATCACAGCACTATGGGAATTATTTAAAATTTATTCTTAGACCAAGCCCTTGCTTGGGCCCCCTGGGGCCTCCTTACTACACCTGGGATCATCTGTGTACATCATCAAAATTGCAGTTAAAATGCATCCCACACTACCTGCCCTTCTTTCTCTCTTTCTTTCTTTTTTATTTTTTTAAAGATTTTATTTATTTGTCAGGGAGAGAGACCAGAAGCAGGGATAGCATCAGGCAGAGGGAGAAGCAGGCTCTCTGCTGAGCAAAGGAGCCCAATGTGGGACTTGATTCCAGGACCCTGGGATGATGATGACCTGAGCCAAAGGCAAATGCTTAATCAACTGACCCACCCAGATGTCCCATACTAGCTTTCTTTATGCCACGACTCCTCATGTAGTTGAATACGCTCCATGTGTAATTTCTCTTGTTCACATCTTACTCAGTTGTAGATGCTGTCTCAGGTACAGTTCTTTCGTATGTTAAATCAGTATCACCAAGGTCCAGAAAAGAGAACAAAACCCATGCGAGGTAGTTCAATAGAAGACATTTAATATAACGAAATAACATCTTACAGAGATACTGAACGACCTAAAAATAAGTGCCAGTGAGGTTATCTAGAAAGTACCAATTACAAGAAGCTACTACTACCCCTGGGACCTGAGGAAAAGAGAAGCACTAGTGTTATCCAAATAGGAGCTTGGGCTACCCTGTGGGAGCTAGAACCTTGGAAAAGGAACCACCCAAACATGCTGGAAGCAGAGCATGGTTGCCTGATAGGAACTGGACCACAAAGGGTGGGGCTGCCAGGTATGAGCTAAAACTATAGAAGAGACACAGCTACTGCTTGACATGCTCCCAAAGCATAGAGGAGAGAAACACTTTGGGCTCTCCCCCTCCCAAACTTCCATTTCGTGCCAGTAATTCTCATTGGCTGAACCTAACCAGAAGGCAGTGAAAAAGGGAGCCTGAGAATGGAGAGTAGACCTTTGAGATTCAAAGCAGGGGAGGGCAGAAAGCGGATCTAAGAGAAAACAGACAAATAACCTGCGTATAAACTGGAAAATGAAATACAAATAACCAATAAACATAGGAAAACACGTTCAATGGCATTAGTAATCAGAAAAATCCAACCTTAAACTACAATGAGATACCATTTTGCTCCCCGCCAAAACTATTAAGATGCCAAGTATTGAGGATATTCAGCAGCAGGAATGTTTGTACATACTACTGGGAGCGCAAACTAGAAAGCACATTGGCATTGTCTAATGGTGTGGGTGCTGAACATACCATATGCTCTAGGAATTCCACTTCTAAGAATACACTCTCAGGAAAATCTAGCCATGTGCACCAGGAGACATATACAACAATGTTCACAGAAGCTTTGCTAACTATAGCACGTTACCCAACTGGAACCTACTCAAATGTCCACCAGCAAGAGAATGGATAAAGTGTGATTTATTCTTATAAAGGAACATTGCATAAAAATGAACAAACTGTATCTACACACACCAATACAGATGAATGTCTCAGGCATGATTTTGAGCAAAAAAAGATATGTGCCCAAAAAAAGGTGAAATGATTCTACTTACATAAAATTCAAAGACTTGCAAAGTTGTATAGACGATTTAAGGAATGAATCATATATGGGGAAACTATAAAGAAAGGAATGATAACTCTGAGGAAGGGTTACCTCTGTGTGTGAGTAAGGTGGACATGATCAGGAGGAGGTCCAGAGTCTAGCTACTCTTTTATAGGTATGATACATTTTACAATTAAAAACTTCACTTTAGAAATCTAAAAGCCCGGGGCGCCTGGGTGGCTCAGTGGGTTAAAGCCTCTGCCTTCGGCTCAGGTCATGATCCCAGAGTCCTGGGATCGAGCCCCACATTGGACTCTTTGCTCAGCAGGGAGCCTGCTTTCTCCCCCCTCTCTCTGCCTGCCTCTCTGCCTACTTGTGATCTCTGTCTGTCAAATAAATAAATAAAATCTTTAAAAAAAAAAAAAAGAAATCTAAAAGCCCATGTTCCCCCTTCCTAACGGTGACTAGGAATAAAATAATACTAATACTCTCACACATTCATGGAAGTTCTATAGTTAGATTTCCATTTTGGTATTCTCACTTATCTATTGACCTTGGCCTAGTTATATCAATCTTGTTTATGTTGTCTCAGTTTCCACATCTATAAAATAAGGATTATATTTCATTCATAGGCTGATTATCAGATACAAGAGCACACAGGAAATGCTCAGCACAACGGCCTGGCACCTGGCGGTTGGCAGATGTCTGTTATTTTGCTCGCATCATTGCCTCAGCCATGTGGTGTCTTCCCCTACACTTCTATCTACTGACTGTTACTCATCCAAGGACATTCATCCTGGTGCTTGAAGACCTTCCCACCCATCCAACTGATTTTTCCCTTTTAAAAATGCCTGATTTTTCCCTTTTAAAAATGCCTAGACCTCCTGTTGCCTGCACCAGGCATTTACCAGGTATTTATTTATTTATTTATCCTTTAAGGGGCACTTACTATGTATTTATTCAATCATTCAGTCAGCAAATCACGGTCCAGTTACTGGAAACATAGAAGTGTCTAAACAGACACTGCCTTCATGCATCCTGCAGCCTGGAAAAGGAGATTGACATTACGCAAGTGAGTGAGTACATAACTGTTTAATCCAGCTATGCTAAATACTATCAAGACAAAGTGTGGGACACATTGAGAACCTATCACAGGGAAGTTGACCTAGACTGCAGAGTCAAGAAAGATTTCCTGGGTGGCTCAGTTGGTTGGGTGGCTGCCTTCGGCTCAGGTCATGATCCCAGCATCCTGGGATGGAGTCCCACATCGGGCTCCTTGCTTGGCAGGGAGCCTGCTTCTCCCTCTGCCTTTGCCTGCCATTCTGTCTGCCTGTGCTTGCTCTCTCTCCCTCTCTCTCTAATAAATAAATAAAATCTTTGAAAAAAAAAAAAAAGAAAGATTTCCTTGAGGAAGTAACATTCAAGGTGAGACTTGAAGGATACATAGGTTGCTATTGTCACCATAGGCAATAAATAGTTATTTACGACATATATGCTAGGTGGAGATCAGTGCACATGTAACTACAGAAAAAGTAGACTAGTCCCCCCCTTATCCATGGGGAATATGTTTTAGGAGCCCAACAGATGCCTGAAACCAAGGATGGGACCAACCCCTATATATACTATATTTTTCCTATACATAACAATGATAAAGCTTTATTTATAAATTAGGTATGATTAAGAGATTAATAACAGTAACTAGTAATAAAAAGTGAACACTTATAACAACATACTGCAATAAAATTACGTGAATGTCATCTCTCTTCTTTCTTTCTTTTTCAAGATATTATACTATACTCATCCTCCTAGTGATGACGGGAACTTATAAGATGACTACATGATAAGATGAAATGAGCTGAATGACCTTTTGACCACACATCAGAAGAAGGATCATCTGCACTGTGGTTGACTGAGGGTAACTGAAACCACAGAAAGCAAAACCACAAGTAAGGGGCAACTACCCAAGCAGCAGGAGACATACATTTTAAATGCCAAGTGAACACAGTGTACAACATTATCTAGATGTTTGGAATCCCAAGGGTTAGGGATCGTCTGAGAGACATTTTATGTAAAATATGAGACTTGAGCAGAGTCTTAACTGGAAGGGTAGGACTAAGACAAGATAGAGGGAAAAGAGGCATTCTAGATTGGAGAAAATATGGATATATGGGCAGATATAGGAAAAGGCAAGACAGATCAGACAGGTTGCTTGAACCAAGGCATGACATAGGAAGGTAATTAAAAGTAAAAGTTCAAACTGTAGAGGGGCTTGCTTTACCCTACATAAGTTTTCTTCTGTATTATGGGCTTCTTTGAGACTCTCATGAATGCCCTGGACCTCTTCTCTTTCTCAAAAAAAATATATATATTTAAAGTGTATTCATAAAGCAGTATGTAATTTCAGGGGTTCAAAATCCCCCCTGAACTCCCAGTTAGCACTGAAAGGATGTGAGTAGAAGAAAGGTGACATGTTCCAAACAGTGTTTAAGATTCCTTTGCCTGGGAGCACCTGGGTGGCTCAGTGGGTTAAAGCCTCTGCCTTTGGCCCAGGTCATGATCCCAGGGTCCTGGGATCCAGCCTTGCATCGAGCCCCGAATCAGGCTCTCTGCTCAGCAGGGAGCCTGCTTCCCTTCCTCTCTCTCTGCCTGCCTCTCTGTCTACTTGTGAACTCTGTCAAATAAATAAATAAAATCTTAAAAAAAAAAAAAAAGATTCCTTTGCCTGAGAGGGAAATTGCTGGCAGGAAGGTCAGTTGAGAAATTACTGCAACATAATGCAAGCAGGAGCTCTTGCAGCCCTACCTTAAAGTGGTGATTATAGGAATTTATTAATTAAGTAAATTCATATGTATAGAGAGCTTACTCTGAGGTCAGGCCTGGTGCTCAGTGTAAAAAGGTATAATGAGAAGGTAAAACCCCTGCCCTCAACTAGCTCCAGGCTGGGCAGGATCAGAAAGGCAAGCAGTCACAAATGCAAAGGGGATCAGAGCATTAGCAGATTGTTTTACTCAGAACTTTCCACCGGCCAGTTCTAGAGAATCAAACCAATGTCTTTCACATCATATTCAATGCACTTCACAAAATAGCCACAATTCACCTCTCTGTTGTCATTTTCACTAAAGCCTCCACCACAACTACCTTCAACACACGCACACACACGTGCACACATGCACCCTGCAGGGTGGCCATTCTGGACTGACCTCTTCAGATACTGCTTTGTATTTCCTGCCGTTCTGTCATTATTTTTCTCTAAGCTGCTGTGCATGATCAAATTTCTACCCACTGCCCAAGGCCCAGTTTAGGTGTTGTCTTCCTTGAAGCTTTGTCCAGTCTCCCCATTGATTCTGCCCTGAGTTAAACTGTGTGTGCCTCAGTCTCCCCCAGTACTCAGTAAACTTGAGCAGGCAGGGATGCTGTCTTTTTATCTTATCCTGGGAGGTGCCCATCCCTATAATGGCAAGTGCTTAATATACCTACGGAACTAAAAGGTCCAGGTAGGGAGAGAACCGACCAAGGCAGATTTGGGAGCCATCAGCGAAGCCTTGGTGGTTGGAATCAGGGTAACCTAGATGCTCCTCTGCTTGTGGAAGAATTCACTCTTGGGGGACAGCAACGAAGGTGATTCTGGGCACACACCGTGTGCTTTTATGAGGTTTGAAATTAGAGGGCATTCACACCCAGGCAACTTAGGGTAGCCTATTTATAATGACTGCAGATCCCACAGGGAGAGGATAAATATTACTCTCACATTGCTGGTTTGGGGTGCAGACTTGTACATTTCTACAGATGATGATGGTGGTGGTGGTGGTGGTGGTTCTCATTTAATTACTAAGAAAAGAGCTTACGTGCGAAGATCAGATGGTTATAAGGCCTAAATCGTTGGAAGTGTTGATTGTAGGGTCACTCAAACAGCTCTTGCTCGTAATTCTTTAACAACTGCGGCGGAACTGCAGCGTGCCATTACTGCGCCTTTGTTGGCGCTCTCGGAATACACAAAACGCAACCAAGGACACCTGGATTCTTTAGCTTGACCGCGGGAGCAACCCTGCGGGTGCAGACTTCCGCTTTGGGGACCGAGAGGATGTGGTTGCCTTTCCAGCCCTGCGGGGCAATGAAGTCCTCCCACACGGAAGTGAACTACACAGAGAACAAGGTCCTAAACAGACCCAACCCACCACCACGGTGCTGTCAAGTCCCAGCAAGTGCCGTGTCTCCTCAACTTTACTGACGAAAAGGCGGGAGCCAGGACCCCCAAGCCCGGTAGTCTGCGCGACCCCCGCTCTCTCGCCCCGCGCGCAATTCCCGCCTCTCCGCCGGTCGGTCCTCCAGAAGGTGAGCCTCTCCGCTGGCTGTCTTCCCGCCACTAGTACCACGCCCTTGCCCCGCCCCGCCCCGCCCCGCCGCGCCTAATTGGCCAACGGCGGAGAGGGCGGGGCAGGACCCCCCGGGGAAGCTGGCGGCAAAAGCGCAGGCTGGACGCACCGGGAGGGGTGGGTGCCGCGTGCGCCTGAAGACCCGGTTGGACAGCTTGGGCCGGCTCAGGATGAGGAGGCGCTGGACGACCCTTTGCCGCGCGGCGGAGCTCCTCGTGCTGCTCCTCAGGAGCTTCCGTCTGGCGGAGCCCTCTGGTCGTACAGGTAACCGCGGGCGCACCAGCCCGCCGGCGGCTGCGGCTCTCGACGTTGTGGAGTCTGCAGGCTTTCCTGAGTTCGGGTCCGGCTGGGCTCCGGGTCTCATCACCTCTGCTTGCCTCGGGGGTCTGGAGCCCAACAAGTGACCCAGCCGAAGGGGAGGTCTGGGGAGAAGGCACTCCGTGGCCCTCGGACTCCGGGCAGAGGGCGGGGTGGGTCGTGGAGGGGCAGGGCCTTCTTCTAGCTGAGGAAGAAGAGGCCGCCTTAGAGAAGGCGCGCGGCCTTCTGCGCCGGTCCCCTGTCCCTTCCCGGTCCCCTGTCCCTTCCCGGTCCTCTCGCCACTAAAGTCCTGCTTCCCTGGAGTAAAAGGCTCCTCGGCACCCCTCAAACTCCAGTGAGCCCGTGTCGCCCTTCCTTCGCCTCTTGGCCACCTTGGCCACTCAGTGTCTAGAGGAACTGTCCAATCACAGCGCCAAGGGTGATTAACGATCGCCCGACTTCGCTGCACGGTTGCCAAAGGTGCACGTCAAAAAAGAAGTCCGCGTGAGCTATGTCTCCCAAAGTGACTGTGATCATCATTCCGTTACGATGCCCTCCCCGAAAGCCTTAAGCAGCGATCCTTTCTTCTAAGCTTATCGGCTCCAGAACAGTCCCTCGAAGCCTAGGGCCACCCGCTGGAGCACGGGTCGCTTGCCCGAGGACCACTTTCCTGCCTCTAACTGCGGAAGCTGGATCAGGAACAGACTCCCTCCCTTCGCTGATGCTCTGGGTAGTGCCAGCCTCTCCGTGGCCCCTGGCAGCAACCGGAGTTTGCTTTTACTTTCTTTTCGCCTTGGCAAAGGGGTCCCTGAGGACTTTCTTAGTTGCGCTGCACAGGGGGACAGTCAGTGAGCCTTCACCACCTACCACTTCTGTTACCTTGCCTGTTTGAGGAAGTAAAATTGCAAGGCAATTTTTTGAAAACTGTAGGTTCCCCCCTGTGGCTCTTATTTTCTTGTGGCAGCTAAACTAAGTTACTGCCAGATTTAGACTTCTTTCAGAGAGTGTTGAGAAAAAGCTTCCCAGAGTGTGAGCGACATCACCCTATCTACATCAAGGATCTTTTAGTGTGCAGATGGTCTGGGTTGCTCACCCTTCTCTGTTCTTCTTTTACCCTCCCTATTGGAAACTCCCAACAGGGAGTTTTTACTGGCTGGGAGAGTTCTATTCCACTTGCCCCACAATCCAGGGCGAAAAATTACATTGCCCTAAGTAACAACAGTCAAAACACACCAACCTTTCCATCACTGAAGTCTTGGTTTCCATCTGTTTCCGCTTTAGTCTGACTGTTTTGTCTCCCCCATGGAATTCAAGATTTCCTTAATTTTTGCATTCTCTGCAATCCCTGACCTTTGTTATCAACCAAAAGCAAAGAGCACCAGCTTAACTCCATTCTTCCTGCACTAGGTCCTCATAGGTATTTGATTTCCTGCATCCTTCCTCACCCGTAGCAACTGCTCTGGCCAGCTTACACACACCCTCAGACAGACCTGCGGTCCCATCAGGGGAAGTACTGGAAGCTTGAAACTCCAGCCCTTTCAGTTCTTGTTTGGCTGTGTGTCAGCTTCACGATGCTGGTAATGGCATGCGCTCTGTCACATGTATGCAGCTAGGTTTGCGCAGATGGTCTGGGTTGCTCAGGTGCTGAAGGAGTTCCTCTGTGTCCTTGGGGAAATGCCAATTTCTTAGTTTACTTTTTTGCCTCCTTGGAGAGCTAACAGCTTGAAGTAAAACAATCCTTCTGGCACTCCTAGGTTCTCACGAGCCCACACCACCCAATCTGAACCCCAAAGCTTTCTATCTCCTAGTAGATTGTCATAAACCCAAGGTCACTTCAGGATCTGTTTTCGAACTGGCAAACCCAGATTCTGATTCTTTCCTACTCCACCTGTACACTCTGCATATGTGGTGACTCCACGAAATGCTTAACATTGTGAGCTGTAGAAGTACCCCTGAAACTAAAAATGCTGCAGTCTTCATCCTTCTTCCTCCATCTCCCTCTCCATTTGTCTGTGATTATAAAATGTTGATGTCCAGGTTCTCTTTGGAACGTGCAAAGCTCTTTGGTTTAGGAAAGACAGAAGTTACCTAATGATTAGACAATAGGAGATGGTTTTCTTTTGACGGATGCGGCATACTAAAAATTCATTTTCAGTATATGATAATGTTACTTGATTATTTCCTTTCAGACACCACTAGAATGTTTATATAAAATGAAGCATATAAAAATTGCTACTAGGGATGATGAGGCTTCTTTTCATCAACCTCTGCCTTTTAGATTTGCCCAAATATTTTATGTGGAGGTAAACATTAAAATTCCATTTAGGGGACGCCTGGGTGGCTCAGTTGGTTAAGCAGCTGCCTTCGGCTCAGGTCATGATCCCAGCGTCCTGGGATCGAGTCCCACATCGGGCTCCTTGCTCAGCAGGGAGCCTGCATCTCCCTCTGCCTCTGCCTGCCATTCTGTCTGCCTGTGCTCGCTCTCTCTCCTCTCTCTCTCTCTGATAAATAAATAAAATCTTTAAAAAAAAAAATTCCATTTAGGACCAATATAAGGTAAGATGAACAAGATGCAACATAAGGTTATTAATAAGGAATCTGTTTATAAGTTGCTCTGTAATTACCTTTTCAAAGTGTAATACATTACTGAAATATTTTATATACCCTTATTTAATAAATTCTCTTTAAAAAGGAATTATTTTCAGTCCTTCCCACTCTTCAATCTACCATCCCAATAGAGTCACAGGACTGAGGCAGACTGAATAGCTTCTGCTAAGAGTATGGAAAGAGAGGGGGAGAATCAGGAGAAAACAAGACTCTCCCTACCTTACAATTATGTATGAATGCTTAGACATACATTATGTATGAAGGCTAATGGCAAGTTTCCTTAAATCATATCAATAATTAATGTCTGTGCTAAGTGATCACTATAGATGTCAAACATTGATTATACATATTGATAATACATATTGATTTTAATTTGGTTAAAAGACAGATTTAGAATAAGGCAAGTATTTATGACCATAGATGTTGCAATTAGGTAAGTTTGGCAACTCCTCTTTAAGATAGCTTCTCCATGCTACTCCACATCTCTCCTGTAGTCTTTCAGAGTTTCTACAAACTTAGTAAGTCTCTGGGTATCCTAGAAGTAAAACATATAGTAAATGGGAAAGGGTGAATTTTTTTTCTCTTCTATAAAAAGTACTTACAAAGCATCACTGTTACCTAAGTGCACATGCTTGATACTAATGGGATTCAAATGACCTAAAATGCTACTAGCATTAGCATGGCACAATAAAGTTAGAACATCTGTTCAAGAACAATATACAATGAACTTGCAAAGACTGGGAAAGCCTGCAAGGCTGGGAGAACTATTATCTTGTGGAAGCACAGGATGTGAGTACTGGAAGTGGTGTAGATATCTTATATTTCTCTGCTTTTATCTTATATCTGGAGATACAAAGACCCTGGAGAGATTAAGTGAATTCCCTAAGGTCCCCAGCTAACTGGTAGCTGAGGTAGGTCTTCAATCTAGGACATCTAACTCCTTATTTCACTGCTTATTCCACTATACTAAAGCTATGGCTAATCTATTGGATTCTGCAGTGGCAACTTGAGAAGTCTAGGACTCCGAGCTGCGAAGGCAGCAAAGTTGCTGCTAACCCAGTTCATCTGCTCAAAGGGCACAGAACAAAGTGCCCAGAAAAGAGAGCAATGAGACCACATGGCAAGGGAGGGGAAGGTTCCAGGAAGGGTGGTGGATGCTTATTCTCCTGTAGCAGCAGACTTCTTTTTTTCTGCAGTAATTACTGATACTTTGGAATGCAAGATATTTTTGGAGAAGTGAGAGAGAATAGTTTGAGAAAGAGAGAATAGTTTGAAAGACCCTCATGGGTCTGAGTGGATATTGAATATGTGGGAGGGCATTGGAGAAGCTGTGAGTGATAATCTAAGATAGTATGTTTTCCTTTTCTTATTAACTGTTGTCCCAAATAGGTGTCCATAAAGTAGAGAATGGCAGAGAGATGTCGAGGAAGGAAGAGCGAGGGATGGAAGCTACTATGACAAGGACACCTAGCTGCAGTTCTATGTAATATTTAAAAATACAGATATGAGAGCAAAAGTAACTTAATGTTTTACAGGATTTTGTGGTGGTTCCTATTATTTCTCTTGTTGCTGCTGCTGCTGCTGCTGCTATTTAAAACAACAGAAAAATTCTCTTTAAAGTTCAAGCTGAAACTTGACTTAATTTTATAGTTATTATTTACATAATGAAATTTCCCCTCAAGTCCTTAGCATGAGAATTTTTAACTCTAAAAGCCTGTGAATTATTATTAGAAAAGGTATCTTTCATCAGTAAAATCAGCGATTGGATGCTGGCGTCAAAATGAAAGTGCCTTCTGGGAACTAAAGTTTTACAGGGCCTTTTGCTGAACCCTTTGGTTTATTGGCAATGATTGTTTAATTTTGTCTAAAGTATTTCAGTATTTGTCTCATCAACATGGAGTTTTGTGCTATGACTTAAAAAAAAAACGCTTCTTGGGGCGTCTGGGTGGCTCAGTGGGTTAAGTCGCTGCCTTCGGCTCAGGTCATGATCTCAGGGTCCTGGGATCGAGCCCCACGTTGGGCTCCCTGCTCAGCAGGGAGCTGCTTCCTCCTCTCTCTCCACCTGCCTCTCTGCCTGCTTGTCATCTCTCTCTGTCAAATAAATAAATAAAATCTTTAAAAAAAAAAAAAAAAGCTTGTAAAAATACTGGCCAAATTATTCAATTGTAATTTGTTGTTGCAGATGTGAATCTTCTTCCACAAACTCAGGTGTGCAATAACAATGCATTACTTCATTTTTATAAAATCAAAATAAATATTTTCTGCAGCCCCATTCCACCAAGTTAGCAGAACTTCAGTTTCTGTCATCACTGAGTTCTCTCTAATCCATGAGAAATTGCCAGGAAAATATTCAGGGAGGTCCTCCTTTAGCTTTCAGCTTACACTCATTGCTTCTGAGTTTCCTACTGTCCAAACCTACTGGGTGGTGAATTCTGTATTCAGTTCATTTCTGGAGCTCAGGTTCATCCTCCCTAGGTGATCCACAGAGTCAGCAGCCTCCCCCACTAGCCCCTCCCCACGGGCTTCCCATCATGTTCCTGAAGGTGCTATGGTGGAGACCAGAGTTCTCTTCTATCCTTAGTATCCAGACCTTCATTTCCTCTCATCCCTTTATCCCACTATTCTACTTCGGTGCCCTCAGAAGTCTCCCCATCTCCTCTGAGCCACATTAATGCGGTGTAATAATTTGCCCTGCCATAGTAGCCAAAGCATAAGCAAGACAGAACTATGGTCCTGAATAAGTTCAGGATATTTTTCATTGACCACCTGTCTAAGGAAGAAGAAAACTAAGGAGCTTCTTCATCTCATTAAATAAAAGGAGAGGGGTTATTTCATGGAATAACAATAACAAATATACATACTCTTCTAAGTGCTTTATAGGTATGAGCTCATTTTAACTTAACATCCCATATGAAGTCCTATTTTACAAAGGAGGAAACAGGCATAGTGGTTAAATACCTTGCCCTGATCACATGGGAAATATGTAGCAGAGACAGACTATGAACCTGGCAGACTAGCTCATGCTCTTAACCCATACCAGTGTCCTCTGACTTTGTATAGGGCATTGTGGTTTATAGAGGTTGGAGGGTGGGAATAGTCCAGTGGTGCTCAGACTTTCCTCAGCAAGCAGGGGCCAAGGCTAACCACACTGTCAAGAATTCTGAAATGTCTTCTTTGACTGTCTGTCTTGACTCAGGTAATGATCCATTCACCATCGTCAATGAAAACATGGGCAAGTGCATCAAGCCACTGAATGACTGGATAGTAGCAACGGACTGTGATGGAAGTAGGGACATGTTATGGAAGTGGGTGTCTCAGCATCGACTCTTTCATTTGCAATCCCAGAAGTGCCTTGGGCTAGATATTACCAAACCCACAGATTCCTTGAGAATGTTCAGCTGCGACTCCAGGGCCTTACTGTGGTGGAAATGTGAGCACCACTCTCTGTATGGAGCTGCCCAGTACAGATTGGCTCTGAAGAATGGACATGCTATAGCAAGTACAAATTCATCTGATGTGTGGAAGAAAGGAGGCACAGAGGAAAACCTCTGTGACCAGCCTTATCATGGTGAGTATTGGAGAGGAACTTTGATTCATTTGTGGTTGTATTTGGTAAACGTGACATTGAACATGCACAACTGATCACAAATAAAGTATTTGCATTGGTAAGGGCAGTGAGCTAGCATTCAATACCAGGCACTGTGCATTATCATTGAGCTGCCTATGTGAGATTGGTGCTACTTTCCCCCTTCTACACATAAGGCTAGGAGGGGTTGGGTGCCTTGTCAGAGGTTACACAGTCACTCTGTAGTAAACCTGGGATTTGGAATCTCTGTGATACATGAGCATATGTATTTCCTGTGATTACATTCTGAACTCCAGAGCAAAGAAGATGTTAGAGTAACAAGAACTCCTTCACGCAGGATGAAATTCAAATGACCGAATAAAATCAAACTTATTCAAAGTATAAAAAGAAGAAAAAAAGAAAGGAAATTGTATTTCTCCTTGTCTACAGATTTTTATGTAATAGAAAAACTTAAAGACCTCATGTGAGTTTATTTTTATTTTTGGCATGGCTGTCACACTTTAATGTTTTTATTTATGATTTTAAGAGTGGACTTTTTTCTCAATTGCTTTCAAAAATAAGTCCACCTGACCCTTAAATAATGTGAAGTTTAGGGTTACTGCCCCCCCCACACAGTTCAAAATTTGACTCACCCAGAACTTAACTACTAACAGCCTAGTGTTAACTGGAAGACTTAGGAACAATGTAAACAGTTGGTTAACATATATTTGTATGCTATATGTATTACATACTGTAGTATTAAAATAAGATAAGCTAGAGGAAAGAAAATGCTATTAAGAAAATCATAAGGAGGAATGCCTGGGTCTGACTCTTGGTTTCAGCTTAGGTCAGGATCTCTTGGTGGTGAGATCCAGGCCTCCGTCTGGCTGTGCATTGAGCTTAGAGCTTGGCTTAAGATTCCCTGTCTCTTTCCCTCAGCCCCTCCCCCGCCACTCAAATACGAGTGGGTGTGCCTTCTCTTTCTCTGTCTCAAAAAAAGAAAGAAAGAAAGAAAGAAAGAAAGAAAGAAAGAAAGAAAGAAAGAAAGAAAGAAAGAAAGAAAGAAAGAATAGAAAATACAGGGCACCTGGGTGGCTCAGTGGGTTAAGCCGCTGCCGTCAGCTCAGGTCATGATCCCAGGGTCCTGGGAAGCAGGGAGCCTGCTTCCCTCTCTCTCTCTCTCTGCCTGCCTCTCCGTCTACTTGTGATTTCTCCCTGTCAAATAAATAAATAAAATCTTAAAAAAAAAAAAAAGAATAGAAAATACATTTTCAGTATTTACGTTACAGTATTTACTATACTGTATTTATAGAAAAAAAATCCACATATAAATGGACTTTTGCAGTTTAAATCCATGTTATTTGAGGGTCAACTATATACGAATATTGCCTATGAGGAAGCTGATCATGAGCTTTATGCTGGGTCTAGAAACTAGATTATAACAAATTTCCAAGTTTAAAAAGAATAAGTCAATTGGGGCTCTGGGTGGCTCAGTTGGTTAAGTGTCTAACTTGATCTCGTCTCAGGTTTTGATCTCAGGATTATGAGTTCAAGCCCTGTGTTGGGCTCCATGAATTGAGCTCCATGATGAGCAGGGAGCCGACTTAAAAAAATAAAAAAATAAGTAGGTTTATTTTTTTAAACCTCTAAATGTAATTAATTATCACCTAAGCAAATCTTTTTTATCATGTTGCTCTAAAATTACATGAAATGTTGATATATAAATATATACTTAATCGGCTTTTCTAAGTCTTAACTATTATCTCATCTTTGCTCTTCTTTGTAAATTTACTTAGCTTACAGAGATTTTTCTTTTCTCTCAAAGCTCATTTAAGCTAAATTTGGCCCCTTAGAGTTCCAGTTATCTGCACAAATTTCTCTCATACAGTAGCTATTTCTATTTCCTACTGAAGATGCATCCATTTCTGAGATGTCAGGTTCTAATCTTACGGGAAAATATTAGATTAGAGAATTAGAGATGGGGATTTCCTTTTCTTTAATCCTCAGTTCTTGAGTAGTTGAACAAGTCTGTTTATGCTAGTCAGCTTCTTCCTATATATACGGTGAAATACTACTCAGCCATCAAAAGACTGTCATTTGCAATGATATGGATAGAACTAGAATGTATTATGCTAAGCAAAGTAAGTCAGTCAAAAAAGATGACCATATGATTTCCCTCATAGTGGAATTTAAGAAAGAAAACAGATGAACATAGGGGAAGGAAAAATAAGATAAAAACAGAGTAGGAGGCAAACTGTAAGAGATTCTTAACTATAGGGCAAAAACTGAGGGCTGTTGGAGGGGAGGAGAGTGGGGAGCTGGGCATTAAAGAGGCCATTTGCCCTCTTTAATGAGGGCTTTAATGAGCACTGAGTGTTAAATACTAGCGATGAAACTGAATTCTACCTCTGAAACTAATGATACACTGTATGTTAACTAATGAATTTAAATAAAACCTAGAAAGAAAAAAAAGAAGCAATTGCTTTCTGGATACCACTTAATGGCAAGTTTAAATTTTGCCCTTTGAAAGTTTTTCTCTAACTTGGCAGCTAAGAGAGAACATGGAATGAAAGGAAAATGCCTTTTGAACTGGATTTGACTTGTTTCATTGTATTTGTTCAAAGATCAGAAAGGATAATTTTCTTGGCAGGGCTCTTTCTGTCTCCTGCCCCCAATTCTTTTGAGGGATGTGGTTGTAATTGTAAATTCCTTCAGTCCCCCCAATTTCAGTCTAACTGGTTTTCTTTCTAATCCTGTTTTTATTTTATGCATTTGTAATGTTCTCCCAACAAGGGGATCTTCTCATTTCACACAACTGCCAAAATGATCAGTAGTAAAAAAAAAAAAAAGAATCTACCTAGGGTACCACCCCAAAGAGAAAAACAGCAATGCCACAGCAAGATCCCACAGGCAGAAAGTGTTTCCTGACCTTACCAAATACAATATTTGGAAAACTGAATTTTCAAATAAGAAATTTAGAGATTTCTGAGAAAAGGCTCGCAGCTCTGATTCATCACCACATACTCAAGTTTTAATTTGCACAAAAGCCAGTGTCAAACCTGCCTCCTTTTCTCCATTTCTTTCCAGGTGATTAGTACCATCTAAGTGGTGAATGTCAGGAATCTACAAGTCACCTTAGAGTGTCCTGCTTTCCTCTCTCATTATTTAAATTTAAAAACATATTAAGTCCTGGCAGTTTTACTCTTTTAAATTTACATAGTCCCTTTTTGTTCTTTTTAAAGGATTTTATGTATTTATTTGACAGAGAGAGAGAGATCGCAAGCAGGCAGAGAGAGAGAGGGAGAAGCAGGCTTCTTTCCAAGCAGAGAGCCCAATTCGGGGCTCGATCTGAAGACCCTGGGATCATGACCTGAGCTGAAGGCAGAGACTTAACCCACTGAACTACCCAGGTGCCCCTAGAGACTGCTGTTTTAAGGACTTTATCTGGGACCCTTTGTGTCAGACTCCTTGTATTGGTTCCTGCCCCACCTTTTGTCTAGCAGTGTAGAGATAAGAAAGATAAAATAACCTGAGTCCCAGTAGGGTGAAGTCCAAGGTTATCCAGCTTGTTAGAGCAAAGCTACCGATCAAAGTCGTGATTGAACTCCCCAAATACAGCTTTTTAAATTTCTCCCTTGATTTTTGCTCTATATTTTTTGCTTCTAATATAAGAAAAATTATTTATCATTGTGTTGGGTTGCCTTTCTCTCCAACCCCCACCCTGTGTGAGTCATATTCATCACAGAGAAAACTTCAGTTGTATAAATGTTGCGAAGGGATTGCTTCTGACTAGCATCCAGATACGCGCTTATATCAATCATTAAGATATCTTGAGCTCACTCATACTCTTCAAGTATGAATATTTGGCTAGTCCAGAGGAAATTGACTGAACTATCTACATTTTGAACAACTCTTAGGAGCCTGCCCACCTCTTGAACCACTGAAGTGACTTTGCCTCAATGGAAAAATTAATGTTAGTTTTCTATATAAGTGATTCAACTCACAAATTTGTACCTACTGCAGAATATGCTATTGTTTTAAGAGCGCTATCATCATAAATTCACACAGAAGATGGAAAGAAGATGGAAGAAGACAGGAAAAGCCTGTCTCCCTAGAGAAACGCTTGGCTTTAAGAGGTCCAGTAGCAGTGAACAATGTGTGAGAATAAAACTCTTCCTAAATAGTTAGCATAATTTAGCTGCTACTGATGTGGTGGCAGTTATATGCTTATCATTCTTCAAAGCATGTTGTGACTAGGAGAGCTTTTTAATTGAAGCTCAGCTTTGAGCTATGAAACATAACTTGAAACCTGAGAAGGCAGCCATTAAAGTCACAAGTTGTCCTTAACATGTCAAGTACTCTAACAAGAGAGCCAGTTCTCATCCCTGTCACTTACAGTTTACTGAATGTCTTACTTAACTTCACTGTAAAAATGGGGATTTCACAAAAAAGTGTAATACTTGCCCTATTAATCTTACAGGTTTATGGTAAAGAGGAAGTGAAAGAAATGTATGTGAAAGCGCTTGGTATAACAGAAACAGGATTTTTAGGAAGAAACTGATGGTTCCTCAAGTAATGGTTGCTGGGCTCAGGGACTCCTTTTAAATGCTATGATATGGGAAAAGAAGTGGTCATGAGCTTTTGGGAGCTTAGTTATCATTAAAAATGAAACATAGGGGGACACATGGGTGGCTAAGCATCTGCTTTGACTCAGGTCATGATCCCCGGGTCATGGAACTGAATCCTGTGTTGGGCTCTTTGCTTAGCGGGGAGTTTGCTTCTCCCTCTGCCTGCTCTGCCTGCTGCTCCTCCTGCCTGTGCTTGCTCTCTCTCTCTCTCTGACAAATAAATAAAATCTTTTAAAAAATGAAATATAGGTAATAAGCAGGTTCCCTATAAAATATAAGATCAAATTACTCTTTAACAGAAATATTCTGTCTAAAATCATTTATGTCAGAGGAAAACAAAACGAATATTCCTTAAAAGATAGTTTGCAAATAAAAGCACCTAGATTATTCTTACTTTTTGCTCTGCTGCTGAAACTGTTAAGTATCATATTTCAGTTAAATGAACATTTGAGAAGGATAAAGAATGTGGAATCAAATACCATCTTAAGCACACTTTTAAGCAAATCTGTGAGACATTTTAATGGACCCTAATAGCCTGATAAATAGTGATAGGATCCAATCATTATGCTTTCTTTACCTAATAGCCATTATTTGACCTGATAATGACCTTGGTTTTAAACAAACTAAGGATATGGATAAAGGTAACCAAAATAATTACACAGTTAGCTGTTCTATAAAAACACCTTTCCAAGAGAACTGTTACCCGAAAAAGTATTGAGCACTTCCTTTAGTATTTCTACGCATGCTTGAGGTTGGAATAATTTTTCAGCTACTTTCCACGTACCAGGGAAATTTTTAAAATGAAAAACTAGTTCTGCTACCTTGCTGGCCACCAGCTAGTCCCTTGACCGCCCAGCTAAAGCTGGTTCTTTTATAACCTGAATTACCATGCCCTGCTCCTCTCCAAGAACCTTCTCAGAGATCCAGCTGTTTTTCTCCCACTTCCTTGAAATGCACAACTTCAATCCTATCAACAATCTGTGAACAATGGGACTATGTGTCAATCTGTCTAACTACAGTTTGTTCCAAAGTCCACACCCACCTTCAGTGATTCCAAGGTATTTTTCTGGCCCCACTCTTACTAAAGAAAAGAAAAGAGAATGTAAATTTAGTCTCAGGCAGGGCACCCCTGCCTTCTACCTCCCATGGTCATCAGTTTATCCGTGCTGGATCAAGCCGAGACCATTTAGCTCTTCATCACACCACTATAACTGAAGCTTTCCATGGACTATCTCATTGAATCCTCTTCAACAAACCTATGAGCTAGATACTATGATTCCTAACTTTCAAATATAGAAACTGAGGCTAATAAAAGTCTGGGAGCTTGTCCACAGCCACACAGTTGAGCCAGCATTTTAGTTCAGAACTGAATGCTGCATCTATGCTCTGAATTTTCACACTATGCAGCCCGCTTAGATACTGTATTCTCTTATGTGAAAACAGTAATCTTTCCTTCACAGAAAATTTAGGAATCAGTTAACTAAAGGTGATTGTCCAGTTTTTAATTTTCCTTTCCTCTACTTCCTCCCCACACCACAGAGATCTATACCAGAAATGGGAACTCCTATGGAAGACCTTGTGAATTTCCATTCTTAGTTAATGGGACCTGGCATCATGAGTGCATTTTTGATGAAAAGTATGGTGGGTCATGGTGTGCAACCACCTTAGATTATGAATATGATCAAAGGTGGGGCATCTGCTTACAACCAGGTATGTATGGGCTAGCAGACTTTATATAGGGAAAGAAAATAGATAACCATTTATGTGAGGCAAAAGGGAGAAGGAAGAGTCCAAGATAACTCAAAAATGACTGCAAAAAATATTATCCTAGAGAAGGTATGTGTTTGAGGAGAGAGAAGGAAATAATGTGTAGCTATGAACTTGCTTTCAGAAGTAGGCTGAAGAAAGAACCAAGACAGGATGGTGCCATGGAAGACAGAGGAGGAGGGAGTGTTCTGTAGCACAGATGCCTCAGGAAGAAGTGGAAAAGGCATGAGCAATTAAGAAATTGCTGCTGACATTTGCTAAAGTGGTTTCAAAAGACCAGTGGTCATAGAAGCCAGACTATAGTAGACTAGAAGTGTCAACAGAAGGAGAGAAAGCCTCTTAAGTTTTATGGAATAGAAAGAAAGCGAAGATGGTGGTTTGGGGGCTAGATAGGTTGAAAAAAACTGTTAGAGTGGTAGAGACTTAAGTATATTTATGGCTTGAAGTGAAGAGGGACCAAAGAGACCTATATCCCTGGTCTTCTCAAAATTGGTGACACTGTTCTCCTGCCATTTCTTTATGTTGGGCAGAGCATTTTTTCTAATTGCTTCTTACTAGAAGCAAACTACTCAGGGTGTGATAAAGATTTCACTGATCTTTAGAAAGAGAGACCAAAGTAGCAGTTGCATCATGATCTGGTGTATAACTGAGACATATTTTCATACCAGTCAGGTGAGAGTTACAGGTCATAGGACCTGACATGTGGTAAGTGCTCCAGAAATATTTTTAACTGGGCAGTAGATTGAAAGAATGTATAATAAAGAGAAAGGTAAAAGCTCCAGACCTAGGTAATAACAGTTAATACTTATAGGGTCCTGCCAAGTGTCAGGTACTATTCTAAGCACTCAAACTATATTAACCCATTCAATCTTCATACAACCCAATAAGGTAGGTACCACTATTTATCCCCGTTTTACAGATGAGCAAAGGGAGGCACAGGGGAGTTCTATCATTTGCCTCAGGTCACATAGCTAATACAATTTAAAGCTAGGATTCAAATCTAGGAAATCCAGTTCTGATTTCCCAAATAAATATAGATCATGCCTCATTCAGTAGCCAACCTGGTGGTATTACTAATGCTGATCCCTTCTTAAGGGAAGCTGAGCTTCAAAATGAAGAGGTCTAAGCAACTAGATGAGATTATCCTGAGCCAATGGTTCTGTAGCAGAATCACTTGGAAAGTCTGTTAGAACAGAGATTTCTGGGGGCCCATCTCCAGAAATTATAATTTAGTAGATTTGGAGTGAGCCCCAAGAATTTGCAGTTCATTGAGTTCCCAGGTGATGCTGATGATGCTGGTCTGGGGACCACACTTTGAGAATTCCTGTTCTAGGTAGAGGCACAGGCTTTTTAATACCCAGAACCCACCAAAAGATAAAAGCCAGTATTTGCTTTAGCTACAATTAGTATCAGGCAGAGTTTGGTCAACAAGGCACTGATTTCATTTAAACCTCACTGTAGTCTGGATCCAAAATTTTAGATGTGAAATAGAGCTTGGAGGTTATCCAGTTGCAAACCCTCATTGCTCAGGTGAGGGGAAGCAGATGCATATTGATGACATGGCTTGTCAGGGTCAGACCACATTAGTATGGAGTCTGATGGAGATTCCAGGATTCCTGACCCTCATTCCATGGTGTACTCATTCCACTCTACCTTGCTTCCTTGACTGTCATTGGTCTCAGTGTCTTTAGCTTCCTTTGGGAGTGGTAGGGGTAAGAATGGCAGTATTCATAGACCTCTCAGTTATTTTTAGGGAAAAAGCAAGACTGTGAGTTTCTCAAAGCCAAGGATTGCTAAACCATATACATTATATTTTATAGCAAACATACTGCTATCCCACTGGAAGCTTCTGGATTTACAGGCATAAGACCCCAGTGGTAATAAGGAAACTTTAGGCAATATACTAGCAAATCTACATATTTTGTTTTCACCAAAGTCACATCCACCTCTGTTGCTATTTAGGCCATTCAAAAGTGGTTGAAGAAGCAGTGTATGACATTCAGGAGATCAACAAGACCAGATTTAGAGACCAGTGCTCTGATGAGAGCTTTGCCACAAACTCCTCTATATCTTTGTTTCCATCTGTGAAATGAAAGCATTCGACAAGAGGATCTCAGAGGTCCCTTCCAGCTTGAAAGGCCATAAGTCTAAAATGTGATGTGTGACTGGTTATGGTAGGCCCTTTGGAAAAGTCCCTGAGTGGAATATGGGACACACTTGCTACAGTGTATATTGCATTTCCTCTTCTAGAGAATACACAGGAGTCTCTAAGTATATTTTTGAATCAGTTGTGTCAAGACCTATGTATCTCATCTAAGAAATAATTTGAAGGGTCTTTGAAATTATACATGCTTTTTAGATATTTGTTAAAGAAAATAATATGCACCTTATGCAATAAACATGTATGTCCATACATATATGCACACATATGTCAACATAGACATCTGCAATATTGATCATATAATATTAATTATGTATTATATATTAAATCATCTCTTAAAACATTAAGAGAAATTTGGGCTGAGTTTTTCAAACAAGGCAATCACTGTTGGGGGTTTAAGCAGCATGTCTGCACACACACACACACACACACATACACACAGTGGTTTCACTGCAGGCTGTAGGCAAACCCCTCTGCAGTTTGCCACCATCTTCAAGTAAGCTTTTTTTTGTTTTGTTTTGTTTTTTTCCAAGTAAGCTTGTTTTCCATCAGCTTAGGAGTTGACAATGTGAATACATTTGAAGACTCCTACATTTCAGCAGAGGGCAGGCATGGGCTAAAATATGGCATGGTAATTGATAGGGAATAAAGGGAGAGTAGAGGATAAGAAAGTGGAAGCTTTAATCAGCCAAAGTCATTTAGTTCTCATGACTTCAATTTCTTTGTGTAACCAAAGAATCAAAATATGGCCTAGTCAAACAATGAGCTTCAATTTTAGTGTATCCTAAGAGTATGGAAATTGAGTGTCAGTATTAGTAAACATTGCTAGTAATATAAAACATTATACCCTTACTTTATGATCACTAACATATCTTTCTATCAACAGAAAACGGCTGTGAAGATAATTGGGAAAAGAATGAGCAGATTGGAAGTTGCTACCAATATAACACTCAGGCAGCTCTCTCTTGGAAGGAAGCTTATGTTTCGTGTCAGAATCAAGGAGCTGACTTACTGAGCATCAGCAGTGCTGCTGAATTAACTTATCTTAAAGGTAGGTTTACATGTGCTAAAGCAAATTGCTGGGATTATAAAGATGCCATCTGTCTACCTCTGTTTTCATATCCAGGTATGTTGTTTCCTGTATATATTTTTCTTTCTTCTCTTAAATGTCAGCACTGAAACCTACAGGCAGAATGGTATAAATATTATCCTATTCTATCCATTGAAAATGCATTTCATATTGGAGACTGAAAAGAGGGTAATGTTCAGAAAATGGAGTGAGGTAGTGAGATTAAACTGCTGCCCTAAGCCTAATTGACGAAATTTTTAAAAAGGTGAACATTAAACTCCTTGAACATTGAAGAGTAGAGAAATCAAGGAAGCTGAAGAAGGTGGCTGAGTAACAGTACATGGCCTCAGGGAAAGGTCCTCGTGTTGAGTAGAGGAATGCCATCCTCAGAGGCAAGGAGAGGACAAAGAAATCTTAAAGTGGATTTAATCAGTGGACCCATTGAGTGGATGGGATTTTGTTTTATTTTATTTGTGTGGTGATGGTGGGAATTCTTAAATTTTTAATTATGAAAACATATATACAGAAATACAAAAAGACCTGAAAGAGACCCGTGTAACCACCACCCTGATGTTATACACTCTTTATACACTAACATTTTGTCATATTTCTTTATATGATTGATCCCCTCCGTCCTTCCCTGCTTCCCTCCCTCTAAAGAAAATGTTAATGGAGTTAAAGTCCCATGTCATCTCTCAAAATTACCATTCTTTGAGTACTTTTATAACATATGTATGTATAAATACTATATATGTTTTCATTATAGTGTTGTTCTGTTTTTATATGATATAAATACTTATGTGCCCTTTTGTAAGTTAATCCATTGTCAACTGCTGCTGTAAAGTATTGCATTGTGTGAATAAATCACAACTTATCCATTCCCCTATTGAGAAACAGATTATTTTCAGCTTTTGCTATTGCAAGGAACATCCTCATGTGTGCATCTTGGGGCAGGCATGTAGGGCAGTTTCTCTAGAGTAGGAATTGCTGAGTCATGGGGCGCACATCTCTTCACCACTAACCAAAAATTCCAAATTGTTTTCCAAAGGGCTGCCTTCATTTACACTTCCACTAGCGCCTGATGTTATCAGACTTAGTTGGCCAAAGTGATGAATGTGAAATGGTATTTAATTTTCTTTTATATCTTCCTGATAATTCATGTGGTTTTGTATCTCATGTTCATTAGGCATTCAGGTTTTCAGTTTATAATCTTTATATCTTATAATCAGATATAAAGTTGATATCCTTTGCCTGTTTTCTATTGAGTTGTTTGAATTTTTCTTATTGATCTGTTTAGTTCTTTATATGTACTTATCTAATCTTGTAGGATTACAAAAATCTTTTCCTAGTCTTTGGTCTTTTTACATTTGTTGCTTCTTATTATTTAAAAATACATTAGTTTTAATTTGGTCAATCTTTTCCTTAATGTTTTGTGCTTATTTATATTATTTAGCAAATTCTTTCTTAGCCTTAATATGACAAATATATCCTCTCATTTTTCTTCCAAACGTTTATAATTCTTCTTTTCATATCCGTAATCCATCTGGAATAAAATTTTTAAATGGCAATTTTTTTTTTAAGATTTTTATTTATGTATTTGACAGAGATCACAAGTAGGCAGAGAGGCAGGCAGAGAGAGAGGAGGAAGCAGGCTCCCCGCTGAGCAGAGAGCCCGATGCTGGATCCCAGGACCCTGAGATCATGACCTGAGCCAAAGGCAGAGGCTTTAACCCACTGAGCCACCCAGGCGCCCTGGAATAAAATTTTTAGAGATGGGAATCTAATTTATCTTTCTCTATCTTTTCCACGCTTTCTCTGCATGGATGTCAGTTGACAAAATACTATTTATTTCATATTTTTCCCTCAGATTTGTTATGCCACCTCTAAAAATTTAAACTCCCCTATTACGTGTGGATTATTTCTAGGCTCTCCATCCTATCCCTTTGGTCTAATTGTCTATCTGTGTGTCTATTCCATACTGTTTTAATTATGCCAGCTGTATGGAAAATATGGATGAGCAAGTCCTCTCATATTTTTTCTTGAATTGCTTTGGCTTTTTTTAACC
Organism: Neogale vison; assembly: GCF_020171115.1. Classification (NCBI taxonomy): domain Eukaryota; kingdom Metazoa; phylum Chordata; class Mammalia; order Carnivora; family Mustelidae; genus Neogale; species Neogale vison. The sequence goes on along the minus strand of NC_058093.1, from coordinate 57,386,156 downwards.
ACTTATTCTCTTCTATGAATTTAAGGATCACCTTATTAATCTCAGTGAAAAACTTTGTTGAGACTTTGGAATTGCACTGAATTTTAGATTAATTAAAGAGGCACTACCATCACTATATTATTAAGTCTTCTCATCCATGAAAATGGTATGCCTTTCTACGACTTATTTGTGACATCTTTTACAAATTCAGTAAAATTATGTATCTTTTTCCATCAGAGTATTGCACATTTTTTACTAGGAAGTTTATAAACAGAAAGGTTTTATTTTCTTTTTAAAAATCAAGAAACCCAGGGCACCTAGGTGGCTCAGTTGGTTGACTGACCAACTCTTTTTTTTGTTGTTGTTGTTGTTATTATTATTATAATTATTCTTTTTTTAAAATTTATTTATTTTCAGAAAAAACAGTATTCATTATTTTTGCACCACACCCAGTGCTCCATGCAACCCGTGCCCTCTATAATACCCACCACCTGGTACCCCAACCTCCCACCCCCCCCCCGCCACTTCAGACCCTTCAGATTGTTTTTCAGAGTCCATATTCTCTCATGATTCACCTCCCCTTCCAATTTACCCCAACTCCCTTCTCCTCTCTAACACCCCTTGTCCTCCATGATATTTGTTATGCTCCACAAATAAGTGAAACCATGTGATAATTGACTCTCTCTCTTAATTTTGACTCAGGTCATGCTTTCAGGGTTGTGGGATCAACCCCTGCATCAGGCTCCATCCTCAGTGAGATGTCTGCCTCTATCCCCCTCCTTCTGCCCTTCCCCCACTCTTGCTTTCTCTCTCTAAAATAAATAAATCTTTTTTTAAAAAAATCAAGAAACCCAAGTTATTGAGTCTTTGATGATTTGAATGACAAAATAACTATAATATATGACAATGATGCTTCAGATTGAGTACTAAATGCTTTTCATACATTGTCTTATTTAATACCATATAACAGCACTACAAGATATAGGTATTTTGATTGCTATGCTCACTTGACAGATGAGGAATGTCAGGATCAGAGAGAAAATGTAACTTGTTCAAGGTCACCCACAAGTAATTAGCAGAGCCAAATTTTGAATATAATCAGTGAGACTTGAAAACAAATTGTATCAGGCATGTATCTGTATTTCCTTTTTATAAGACTAGTAAGTTCTTTACAGGAAGAGGTGGGTCTCATGGGGTTTTTTTTCCTTTTGCATAAAATTTTAAGTATTATTGCTATGTATAAAACAAGTATCTACTGACTATTTCCAATAAATCCTATCACACTGTTTTGTAATAATTATAAATATTCGATAAATTCAAACTAATAGCAAAACCCTAATATCTCCAGATAAATTAAATAATTTAATGATCATTACCATGTCATAAGACAAGTATTTCCCATTTACTGATGGGAAATTGGTGCTTAAAAATAAAGTATCCAATGTCACACAGCTGAGAAGTACCAGAATTGGCATTCAAATACCAACATATATGATTCCAGAGCCCTTACATTTTTACTATACTACTTTCTGCTCTTACATAGTTTTCTTTTTTTCTTTTCATCATTAAAAGTCTACTAGTCTTTTGTCATGCTTTCTAGCTAGTCCTTTTTTCAGTCCTCCTTTCTTACTTAGAGCTTTCTTTCCCCTTTTCTTATGTTGTTTGGTACTTGAATAATCAGACCTCTGGAATGGAAATCTATCCATTCCTAAGGGGCTAGTGGTTGTCAGTGGAATTCTTTTCTAGAACTCCTTGAACCTTACAAAAAAATATTGTTGAAAGTGAAAAGTGCCAATGAATTTAAGCCTCCTGGAATATTGACATTTGAAAACTGATGTTTTCGAAAGTGAAGAATAAAAGTGTCCAAGTGTGACTATCAAAACCCTAACAATCTAATGATGCATTTGGAGGAATGAATGTTTTGTGATTTCTTTATGTATCGTTTTTCTTTAATAACTCATAAAAGTGAGATAATACATTAAATGATCCTGCTGTCCCAGCCCAGAGACTCCCTACATTTTATGTATATCAATAATTTTAGAGATACACCCTTTCTAATGTTCTTGGCTGTTTTCACTGTGACTGCTGTTTAAGCATATCATAATTATTATAACCTAATTATAATTGCTGGTTTTCCAAGACCCAAGCTGTACTTTAACATGTGAAACTCAGAGTATCCAAATCTTGACAATTTCTTAAAGTTTCTCTCCTCACTGAAAACTGCTATGGGTAAGCATTGGGATAGGAAAGTGAGGACAAAAAAGTGAATCAGACAGAGATTTTGTGATCCAGGTGCTTGATCTACTTGGGGAAATGGGAGTTGTACATATGCAGAGCAAAATGGAGAATGTATTCCCAAATGACTCTGGTTTGGTAGCTAGTGGTTGGATGGGGCTAGGGAATCTACTGCTAGAAAAAAAGGCAGACAGTGTCCATTGAAAATAAGTCCCCATGCAATCTAAAAGAGCTTTCTTTTTTCTTTCTGCCTGCTCTGCACTTAGTTTTGTTTTTATTTTGTTTTACTAATACAGGGGCTTTGGAAATGAGGGATTTGGTTTCCTTATAGTCACTGGTTTTTTTTTTTTTTTTTTGGAAGTTAGATTTTCCATGGCTCTGGCCTTCCCAGGAAACCTCTACCCACAGATTCATCCCAGAGCTACAAAAGAGGACTCAACAGTCCCCAGAATAGGAATAGCACATTTCCATTCTTCCTCATTTTCCTCCAGCCTGAGGGGTTATTCACTTTGAGTGGCTTCTGCAGGTGCCCTAAGGCTAAGTTAATTATAAATCAGGGACCCTACTGGCTAGAAGTTCTCCTCTGTCTCATTCCAAATGCATGATCATTGTCAGGCCTGTAGTCTCCCTTGTGGGGAGAACAGAAATAGAGGGTCTGGTCTGAACAGGTTTTAAAGACAGTGGCAAATATTCTACTTCAGAGAACTCATCTATTTGATTTGATAAGGTATAGGAATTTATACTAGCAATCATCTGTTTCTTGATGGCAAAATGGGAGTAAGCAAAGCCTCAAACTGGTTAGTTTCTTGCTTCGATTGTATGTCGAAAAAAAGTCTAGTTTCAGATTGTCCATGCCAAAAAGAAATCCCTGCCTTTTGTATTTGACCAACCTGGATTTTTAGACTCCATTTCCCATTCACATTAAGCTTGCATAAAATACATAAAGAACATTCTTGTTTTATAATCCTATGATTCTATTGAAGAATAAGTGATCAGTATGGCTCACAAATAGAACAGTGTAATGAAACAAGTTAGAAACCTAACAGCTTCCAAAGTTCATTGTGCTTCTTCATAAATGTGTATTTACCATGTGCACGTAAGTGATAGGATTATTCAGAAGTCCTGCTGGGGATATCTGAAAAGTCTTCATGGAAGGGAGGTTATTGAACTTGGGATGATGGGTGGGACAGTTTGGTTCTCCAAACTTTAACTAGTAACCCTAGTTAAAAATTAATAAAGGGAATTCTGAAGGTCTTGTATGGTTGAGTCTGGAATGCCATAAATATGTCACAGTTTACAGAACTTCTTTAGGAAGGCTGGAGAATCAATTACTTTTACTAATGAGAAATTTACATTGGATTAAATCCTCAATTTGTATGCCAGCGCTTCTGCTAACAAGGTGAAAGAAAAGGAGAATTCAAAGTTCCTTTCAGCAGTCTCCTCAAACCATCAACCCAAATACCCACCTTTTCCTTCCTCATAGAGTATCTCTACCATCTATTTTCTTGAGCAAAGTGAAGCAAATCCTTAGTTTCCCTTCCTCATACTTAAAAATTTATCTGTATCTGTCATCCCTCCAGTTTGCTCAAGGTTAACTCCTTCCCCAAAGCTCTTCACATCCACACCAGCTATTTCTTCTCTCTCTGATATTTTCATTGACTCTCACTCTACTGACTCTTCCCCAACAGTCCATAAACTTATTGAAATTTCTACCATTAAAAAATATAGATGGATGGATGTAGATATATAGGTATAGATACAAATGTAGCTATATCCCTCTTCTAGATACTGAATATCTGCCTTTCTTTCACAGACAAGCTCTTGGAAAACACTGTGTATCTTTCATTCCTACATTCACATCTGTTCCTCAGTGGAGTGGTAATTGGGCCTGTCCCTACCACCCTCTTTCCAGTCTCCTGCCCATCCCTTTAACATTGGTCTTTGGGTATTATTCTTGGCCCCTTCCATCTTTGCTGATTCTATTTCTGCTCTACACAGAGGGGCTTTTCCACTCCTTGGGTGTCAGTTCTAGTGGAGTCACCTGCTCAGGCATTTATGTAGTCAAAATTAACCTCAAAAAGTCCTTAGAGTATGGATATGGTTTTCTATATGCAGATCACATAGATATATCTGATATATATAAAGGAACAAAATGATATATACTACATATATTTGTATGATTTACATATAGAAAACATATCCTTATTTTAAGAATAATTTTTATGTAAATAGTGTACACATAAATTATATAAAACATATTGATATAAATCTATTTGAAAATCCTATAAATTATATTTTATAATTTATATAAAGGTTATATTAAATAATAATATTTTATAAATATTATAATTATAAATATAAATAAATTTTATATTTAGTCAGAGATAGGTTATATATATAATTTAATAATACATCATACGTAATTCCCTGAGAGGAATTAAGAAACTGTTATCAAGTGTCTTACTGTTGAGAATATTTCAATAAATTTGTAGAGATTCCAGCCTGTTAGCTCTTCCTATTTGTCAGCAACATCCTTGTCTTCTGTAGACCATTTCATCAGTTGTTCTATCTGTTCTACCTGGCTCTCAGAATCTTCAAGTTCTCTTATCACGTTGTCGATTAAGACTTAACCAGGCTCTTGTATAATTGTGTTGACTTTCTTGATACTGGTATGAAAATCCTTACAATCTTTTCATCCAGTTTACCAATACACATGGCCCCATGCAAGCATAATTGCATCCATTGCTTGTGGGCGTATGTATACTGAGTGTCATTTATCCACAACTAACCTCACTATTTAAATTATCTCTGCTTCTCTATCTTTCTCTCACTTTTTTTGCTGATGGCTTCTGGTTGCCAAATAATGAATTTGAATGACACATCTTCCCTGTAGTGTTTGTGTGTGTGTGTATCTTGTTATGTGACTCCATCCTAAAGATCTCCTTTGGACTCTAAAGCTATATATTCCATTGCCTACCAAACAGCTCCTGTACATATTTCTGAAGCAGTATGGGTAACACTTTACTGTTTAGGGGATTCACATCTGTTTTGTTCACTAAATTGAAATCATCATGGGGGCAGGGACTTTGTCTTTTTTGTTTTGTTTTGTTTTTTTGCTCTAGTACCAGTTAAATAATATGTGCTTAATGAATTTAAGCTGTCAGTCTGGAATACGATCAGTTCTTCAAATCTAAATATATATAATGGAAACTGTTTTCATCTGTATCAGTACAAAAGGTTAAAAATAGTGGAACAGCTATTCTGAGAAGATTCTGTTCTTGCCTTAGAAGAACTAGTAGGAAAGCAGAAATGAATTAACTTACCAGCCTTTAGTTAACCTTTGTTGGAGAGACAGCCTCCTACAAGGACTCCTGCCTTACCATCAAGGCCTTTAAATATTTTTGGTATTAGTAGAAACTTAAGTCTGACTTAGATAATAACTTAGGTAATTTTGTCACTTGTTAAAATTATGTTATTCTTACAGAAAAAGAAGGCATTCCAAGAATTTTCTGGATTGGCTTAAATCAGCTATACTCCGCTAGAGGCTGGGAATGGTCAGACCATAAGCCATTAAACTTTCTCAACTGGGACCCAGGTAACTGCTCCCTCTTCTACCTACTATGCCCAGAGCAAAACTTCAAAAAAGTAAATAAACAAAATCATCCCACTCTCTGACAGCTTATAAAAATTTCAAATCTTGGCAACTGTTATTGTGGTTACTTCTCAAAAGAATTTTTTTCCCTAATTCCTTCTTTATTATGATACCGTTATAGCCAAGTTGAACCATATCACAGATAACTGAGCATTTGTCTCTAACCTTTACGGCAACCCTACATTTTTAAGTAACAGCAGAATAAGCCCCATCATATGGCCTAGCAGCTGTTCTGTGTCCTATTGGTGACTTGACATGTCTATGACTAACCCATGTTGTTTCATCTGCAGCTTAACTCCATTCAGAAGTATGCTCTCATTTTAAAACTCTTGGGGTTTCCCACAGTAGTGCTCAAGTACTAACAACATAATGGTTGTATTTTATTACACAAATAAATACCTTAAGGAAAATTTTATAATGAATAAAACAAACAAAATCCTACTCAGCCAAAAGAGTTTTCTCCCCAAAAGAAGTTTAGATACCTTTTTAGAAAAATAAAATCTTAGGCTTCTGACAAAGGTAGAACCTAAAAGTTAACACTAGCTTCAGTACAAAATATCCTGTACACATATAAGAAAAATGGGCTAAGTGCAATAAAATACCAAGAGGTCATTTCAGTTTAATGGAATTTCATTATTAATGAATAAATTCTCTATTATCTCAGTGAATAAAATCTTTAAAGATGATTTAACCTTTAATTCAAGGTCTTAAGGGCATTATAGAACCATAATATAGTATATTTATTATATAGAATAGCAGATTAGGAGCTATTGTCCACAGAATATGATATGAAAGTTGATTGGGAGCAGATGTTTGGTTTTGATTTTTGGTTTTGTTTTTTCAATTAGCTATACCGTATCATAGTATTTTGCCCTATATCCTGTATTTTAAAAGGAAGACATATTTAAACACATGGGTGTCCATTGAGGCTTATACATCTCAATTTAGTAGAAAGTTTAACTATTTTATGAGTTCCAATAAAAGCAGAAAATTAGGAATACAAATTATTTTTTCTAACCACCACTCTGGGCCTAACCTTCTCCTTCGAACTCTTTCAAAATTTTCCCGTTTAAGATATGCCTAGCGCACCTATGATGATAGGCGGATCAAGCTGTGCAAGGATGGATGCCATGTCTGGTCTATGGCAGAGTTTTTCCTGTGAAGCTCAATTGCCGTATGTCTGCAAGAAACCATTAAATAACACAGTGGAGTTAACAGGTATCTTTTTCACTTCCTTGTGCAAGCCGGCCTTAAAATTACAGTTTTGTGAAGTTGAGTAAATCCATTTCAGATATCTAATTCTACCTTTCCAATGCCAGTGCCAAAAACTACTTCATTTAGACCTTGTGGCTGGATATTATTAACTCTATATGCCTAAAGCTTTGGTTTGGTAAAGCCCCATAAAAAGTCAGAGGTATTCTAGGTAAGAAATATATTTCTATCCACAGGTGGCTCTTTTTTCTTTAGAGCAATGGTGCTCAGAGTGTGGTTCCTAGACCAAGAGTATCAGTATCACCTGCACCTGTTCAAAACACATTCTTAGAACCCACCTCAGATTTACTGAATCAAAAACTCTGTGGGCCCCAACAACCTGTGTTTTAAGGAGCCTTCCTGGAGATGCTGATGCATACTCAGCTCTTATGTATGATCTGCCTCTGAGAAGTAAAAAACGATGGATGGGGGAACTCTTCTAGGGTTTCTAGCTACTTCTCAATGATGCCCATCTCTGTTCTGTCCTTCTTTGCCAGGCTGCTCCTTTAGGTTGTTGTGTTGATAAATCAGGTAGAAAAGGGAAGGTGCAGAAGGACAGAAACACGTACAAGGAAGGTTTTTTTTTTACCCCAAGGGATTTCAGGGATAAGAGAAACACAGAACAGTTGAAGTTTCTGAGGTACAAAGAAACTTCAGAAGCTTTTGAAAGGATAAGAGGAGTGCTCTGTCTGGCACAAGCCTCACCACATACCTGGTATTTGATTAAATCCTCCTGAATAAGAAAAACTGGTACTCAAAACTGGAAGGGAAAAAGGGGGGCTTAAAATGTCTTGTTTAAAGAATGTTGGGGGGGGCGCCTGGGTGGCTTAGTGGGCTAAAGCCTCTGCCTTTGGCTCAGGTCATGATCCCAGGGTCCTGGGCTCGAGCCCCGAATCAGCAGGGAGCCTGTTTCCTCCTCTCTCTCTGCCTGCCTCTGTAACTACTTGTGATCTCTGTCAAATAAATAAATAAAATCTTTAAAAAGAAAACAAAGAATGTTGGGGGAAGGGAATAAAATTTCTTATCCACATGGTAGCATAAAGCTATTTTTTTAAGACTAAAAAATAAATATATAGAATGAGGACTGTCAGGAGATGTTTTATTAAAACAATAGGGGAAAATGAACACTCATCTGCCAAGTTGATTCAAACCAAATTTAGTCCACACAACAAAAAGCATAATAGAAAAGATAGCACAGATGAAAATAAACCTGGGTGGTTGATGATAGATCAAATAAATATGCTGTAGTAGCAATTATTAAGTAAATATGATGTTTCCACATGATTGAATAATATGCATTTATTAAAATAACTGTGCTGGCAGGCAGATACAAGAGCAGAACAAAATGATATGCCTACTTATCATTTTAATCTTGTAAAAATATGTATTCATAGAGACAAAAACTAGAATAGGAAAATGTTTGTCCTAAATTCAATTATGGGTGTTTTTTTCCTCTGTTCCTTTATCATAATTATAAAATAAAATAATAATAATAATAATAGCAAGTGCTATTTCAGAAATGTGAAACTGAGTCACCTTGCAAGTGTGAGAAGCTAACCGGACCCGAGTTTTATCTTTAAGTGAAGAACAAACTGTTCACATTTTTAAGATGCTGTATTTTCATACATCAGGTATTCCAAACAGTTCAGAATCCATGAAGTCTGAGTAATTGACTTAATTTCTAATTCTATTAAGAAGGACATAAGTATTTTCTATGGTATTATACCTGTCTTTTTCTCCAGTCTTTCTTGACCATCATCTGAGTGAGTTTTAATGTGGTGAAAACAAAGAATCACTAATTGCCTGAGGATGTAGATCTAGTAGTGGGAAGGAAAGGAGAGGTCCAGAGAGGCCCTGTGCTCTTTCCCTCCATCGCTATCTTCTCTTTTATATAGAGTTTATAAATGTTCTACTTATTCTTTAAATCTCTGCCCCATGTCCAACAGTAGGCATGAAACCACATCCCCTTGCTGATCTGACCATACATGAAACGAGGCTGGACTTCATAACCTCTCAAAGTCAGAGACTGGAAGGGAACCTAACAGTTCCCAAACCAAGGAAGAGATTTGTTAACAAGTGGCTTACCCGACACCATCCTCCTGTCTATTAGGACTAAAGGCAGCCCCTTCTCAAATAGTTGGAGCCTAATCATGTAGCACGTTTGTATCACATTACAGTCCTATAATTACCTGTATCCCTGCAGTCAATCTAATGATGTAGAATGAAGCACCATATAAATTCATGTCCCTGTGCTATTTGACATCCCATTCCCCAGCTTTCCAGAATCCTCATGATTTCAGAAGGAAGAATTTGCAATGTTATTGATTCAAAATAGATGTATCTTTACTGGAATATAAATAGCTGTTTTTCCTGCAGATGTTTGGACATATTCAGACACACACTGTGATGCAGGCTGGCTGTCAAATAATGGGTTTTGCTATCTGCTGGTAAATGAAAGTGATTCCTGGGATAAGGCACATACAAAATGCAAAGCCTTGGACAGCGATCTCATCAGCATTCATTCTTTAGCAGATGTGGAGGTGGTTGTCACAAAACTCCATAATGGGGGTAAGTTTTAAAAATATCCTATTTGAGAGGTTTGAAACGTTCTAAAGTGCCCCTATTTTTAGATTCTTGGTAGGAATGAAAGCTTACAGTTTGATCCTTACAGATTTGCACTGTCCAATGGAATTTTCTGTGATGATGGAAATGTTCTATAATCTGCACTGTCCAGTACTGCAGCCACCAGCCATTTGGGGCTTGTGAGGACATGAAATGTAACTGAGGAACTGATTTTTATTTTTATTTAATTTTAATTAATTTACAAATAGCCACACATAGCTAGTAGCTGTCAATTTGACAGTATAGCCAGTGATGGAATAATTTTCCTCATCTCATAAGCTAAAACCTATTTAAGTTGCTTCAGATGCTTGTGATGATTATTTCACTTTTGTATTTATTTAAAAGCTAAAGACTGAAGAACAAAAATAAACTAGATGCGCAGTATCATATCCGCCTCCTAGGATTCACTAATAGTACTAGCTAACAATAGACACCTATTCTGTGTTGGCGTGATATTGTTTCCCCTGAGAAGGCAGCAGCAGCATCCTGGGGCAGGGGTGGACATCCATCCTATTCTAACTGGAGTATCTAGGATTGTATTTGTAGAATTCCATTGCAGTTTTCCCCGGTTGTCCAAAGATAGACTGCTGTTGTGAAATCTTTGATAAACCAAAATGGCATAAAACAAAGAAGCAAACACCATTTCATAAAAGCAAAACTCCACCTCAGATTTTGTTCACTTAGGGAAAATAGGTGCATATATCTTTCATAAAAGTGAAGTGACAGAAAGAGTTTTTGGGCAAGAGGAAACCTGTATACCCCATAAAGCAAAGTTTATCTAAATCTGGTATCAGGAACACCTAACCTGCAGATCACAATTTGGCTGTTCCATTATGTACTCTTGACTGCATAAGTACCCTAAAAAGCCCTTGACTCCTGGCCTGCCTAAATTATCAGTATTTTCATAGATTCATTACAAATACCATTGAGGCTCCTAAAACCCCATTATCAGAATGCAAAAATCAGTGACAATGTACATATTGAACTATGTAATTGAGTAAAACCAAATAAATAAAATATTTTTCTTTTAGATGCCGAAGAGGAAATATGGATAGGTCTTAAGAACAAAAATGTTCCAAGTTTATTTCAGTGGTCTGATGGTACTGAAGTTACTCTAACATATTGGAGTAAGAATGAGCCAAATGTTCCCTACAATAAGACTCCCAACTGTGTTTCCTATTTAGGAAAGGTAGGAAACTTTCTATGGCTTATTTATATTCTTATTGTATACCAAATAATGTTAAAATGACTTTGGTTGGGATATTTGTTTAAGCCTAAAAAGAAAATAAAACGTATGAGCCCGGTAGATTGTCTTTCTGGAAGCTACTAGAAAAAAGGAAGCAAATAAAACAACTAAATAAGCAGTGCACTTCCTGTCTGAGAGTATCTGCTCTGGTCTGAAACACATGAAGGAAATCCTATTAGTACTCAATTCTTGTGCCAGATTGGTTCTGATAAGCTGCTTTCTCTCTGGACCAACAGTATATTTAACATGTAGCCACAGCTTAAGGGGAAAATCCCATCTTCTGAATTCATGTTAAGATTTTCATATTAATCTTACTTTAAGAAGTGAAAAAATACTTTTATTTAAAAATTAGATCTAGGGGTGCCTAGCTGGCTTAGTCAATGGAGCATGTGACTCTTGATCTCTGGGTTGTGAGTTTGAGCCCCACATTGGATATAGAAATTACTTAAAAAAATAAAATCTTTTAAAATTAATTAATTAATAATTAATTTAAAATTAGGTCTAATTTTTTCAGAGAACATCTTTCTTATGTGGAATGCTTAGCTATTTATTGAACATGCTTTAGTTAATAGTCCAAATAGACTGTATGTTGAGAGAAAAGACATGTTTACCCTTATATTTTGTTTGTATCATTTTCCTAGGGACTCCTAATTATTTAGGGGGCTTGTGTCCCCTCAGGCTTTTAGAGAGACTTAAGTGGAAGTAGCAAATGTTATGCGTATTTAGTAGTGTTTCAAGGGTAAAGAGATATCTAGAAAGGTGTTAAAGATGAATTTAGAGGGGTGTCACATTTGGTGCTCTATTTAAAGGATTTTTAAGATGTTTTTGGTAGAGGTCAAAGATGGAAATGAGATTCCATAGACAAGACTACACTGATAACATACCTAGATAGCATTCCAGTGTTCAAAATTGACCCTTATCACAACTGACTTGTTGAAATTCAATTTGAAGAAAGCAGAGTGACTTAAGCAAAATTAATATTAAGTAGTGTATTTGAAAGAGAGAACTTTGAAGTCTAAGCTGAAGTAGAGTGGAAAGAACTTTTGATTCTGGAATTCTTAGAGAGTAGCTGTTCTAACTACCATGATTATGTTATATATGAGGAGATTGAAATAGCATGGTTGGTTGACATATCCAAAAGTTTTTCATCAATGGGCAGACTTTGGCCATGTCATGTGGAAGAAGGCTTGAACACTGTCAACTGTGTGTAGGCTGACTTCTTTCTTCAACTCCTGGACTAAATGTCCTTTAATGGTTTTATTGTTACTCTTATAAGAAAATGGAATTCATCTCCACTATGATCTTGAGGTGGTGCTAAAATAACAGACGGTGAGCCACAACTTTGCAGTCATGTTAGGTAGTATTTTCTAGGAGTGTATTCCCAGATGTAGTCATTTATTTTCTCTTTTCTCCCCTTGCCCCTTGCTCACAGTATTGTGAGAAGAAGCTATCTTGATTTAAAATAAGTCAGAGTTCAACTCTAAATATATGGCAAATAATTTCTCTGTGGAAAATTTTTTTTTCTATTTTTAAAAAGCTAGGTCAGTGGAAAGTCCAGTCGTGTGAAGAGAAACTTAAATATGTATGTAAGAAAAAGGGAGAACAAATGAATGATACGACATCTGACAAGATGTGTCCTCCAGATGAGGTATGTAAAGTCCCTGCATAAATTTTTCTAAGCAGTATTACACCTTCTTCGTCAAGGATGATAGGTGAGACTGAAACAATTCAGACTTGGGAAACAGAAGTAATGACTACCTTCTGTTCATTTACATTAGAGCAAATCAGAGAGCAGTGAATCATTACATATTAGCATTCTTACAGAAGAAAAAACATTATAGGAAAAAGAGTTACCTATTCATGATTTCTATAAAAATCGATGTGATTCCAACAGACACATGAAAAAGTGCTCCATATCACTCGGCATCAGGGAAATACAAATCAAAACCACAATGAGATATCACCTCACACCGGTCAGAATGGCTAAAATCAACAAGTCAGGAAATGACAGATGCTGGCGAGGATGGGGAGAAAGGGGAACCCTCCTACACTGTTGGTGGGAATGCAAGCTGGTGCAACCACTCTGGAAAACAGCATGGAGGTTCCTCAAAATGTTGAAAATAGAACTGCCCTATGACCCAGCAATTGCACTACTGGGTATTTACCCTAAAGATACAAACGTAGTGATCCAAAGGGGCACGTGCACCTGAATATTTATAGCAGCAATGTCCACAATAGCCAAACTATGGAAAGAACCTAGATGTCCATCAACAGATGAATGGATAAAGAAGAAGTGGTATATATAGACAATGGAATACTATGCAGCCATCAAAAGAAACGAAATCTTGCCATTTGTGACAACATGGATGGAACTAGAGCATATCATGCTTAGTGAAATAAGTCAAGCAGAGAAAGACATATGATCTCCCTGATATGAGGAAGTGGTGATGCAACATGGGGGCTTAAGTGGGTAGGAGAAGAATCCATGAAACAAGATGGGATAGGGAGGGAGACAAACCATAAGTGACTCTTAATCTCACGAAACAAACTCTGGGTTGCTGGGGGGAGGGGGGTTTGGAGAAGGAGGGTAGGGTTATGGACATTGGGGAGGGTATGTGCTTTTGGGTAAATTGGAAGGGGAGGTGAACCATGAGAGACTATGGACTCTGAAAAACAATCTGAGGGGTTTGAAGTGGCGGGGGGGTGGGAGGTTGGGGTACCAGGTGGTGGGTATTATAGAGGGCACGGCTTGCATGGAGCACTGGGTGTGGTGAAAAAATAATGAATACTGTTTTTCTGAAAATAAATAAATTGGAGGAAAAAAAATCGATGTGATTATAATCCTTAATGCCGATGTCTTTACTTCCCCCATTTATCTTTTCCCTCTCCAAAAATAGTTCAACCAACAACATTATAGTCTTATGAGGAGCTAGGTCCTGGAGGTAAGGAGAAATAAGACACTCCTGTCTGACACAGGCTCACAATCCTGTTGGAGTTATCTATGAAGTTGTAACCCACCTTCATCATGTGTATGAATGTACAGGCCATGTCCTTTGACTTCTCTAAATGTGAGCTTTTATCAGTGTAGTAGAATCTTGCTTATTAGAGGGGGACATTAAGTCTGAACAGTGTGATACTTCTCCTTGGATTTAGGGCTGGAAAAGACATGGAGAAACCTGTTACAAGATTTATAAGGATGAAGTCCCTTTTGGAACCAACTGCAATCTGACTATAACTAGCAGGTACGACCATCAGTAAACATGTACTTGTGAGCTTTTAACTCTGGGTTAGCTTTACTAAATAAGTCTCCTAAGAAAAATGCATCTTTAATATACATAGTAATTCATTCACTATAAAAGCACCTGCTAATTTAACTCTTGTTTTGTAGATTTGAGCAAGAGTACCTGAATGACATGATTAAAAAGTATACTAAGTCTCCAGGAAAATACTTCTGGACTGGCCTGAGAGATATAGATTCACATGGAGAGTATAGCTGGACAGGTGTTGGGGGAGTAAAGCAAGCTGTAACCTTTTCCAACTGGAATTTTCTTGAGCCAGGTAAGTAGTGGAATATGATGATTTGTGAAATGCAGTATACCTCCCAGATATGGTCTTCACTTAGCTTTGAAATGTGAGGGAAATGATCATCTTCAGGATAAGAGTCTGTCTATGGAACCATAAATGGAAGCAATGACTATGTCTTTCTTATGAAGTCCTTGGTAATAATCCCCAAAAAGGAGCTAAAAAACTCAGTTCTCAGAAACCACCCTCTAATGGCACAAAGCTAGAACCATTAATGTGAGGGTTTGTTTTTTTTTTTATCTTTTCCATCTAAGTCTCAAACAGAATCTAGAAGCTTCATCTTGAAGTGCTTTACGTTTTCATCTCTCTGCTTCTTAACCTTTTCAAAACTGAATGTGTTTATTTCTATTATTCCAAATGGGTGAAAATTAAGGCAGTAATATTGTAGGTATTGTAGGTATGGTTTATTCTGAAGGTTAGTTCATCTTTCTTCAACCAGCTCAAAGCATTGAACATAATTAGCCATCAAATTAGAACATTTTGGACCAAAAAAGACTTCAGAGGTCCCTTTTGATTTTAGAGTTGAAAGACTGAGTCTCAGAAAGGTGATTTACTTAACAAATGTTACCTGATTATTGAATTGCTAAAATCTGGATGCCCTGATTTCAGTCCAATGCTTTGTAAAGGATTTTGGCTTTCTATTAGACCAGAGTTAGACTGCATTAGAATTAGAAAGTATGCAACTTTTCTTCCTTTGGATTATTTATATTTTCTTGTTTCTGTACCATGTGATCATGAAGACCACTTTTTATAACCCAGTAACTAGACCATATGAGTGCATAACGAAACATAATATTTGAAATAGAGAATGCCCACAAAATTTGAAATAGATGGTCACCACCATAAATATGAATGGTATTGATAACAAAGTCATCTTTTTACTTGTGGAAGATGGAGGATACAGGTGATAATCCTAGTTAAATCTTGCCTTAGATTATAATGTTTTAATTATAATTATATATGATTATAATTATATGTATGTTATAAATATATATATGATTATAATGTTTATAATGTTCTAATATACAAAACATACGGGATTTCTTTTATAGACATTCAGATATCTTAGCGTCAATGTCATCTTCTTCATAGAAAAGCCTCAGTGGCTGGAGAGGAGCTCAGAAAGTAGCCACAATGACTATTCTCTCAGTCCTCTAGTTAGAAACACAATCACTGAGCTCTCTTTACCATAATTACTCCCAGCTTCAGCCAGCATGGTCCATCATGGACAAGGCATGGGTAGGGGGCAGAACAGGGGGAAAATAAGACACCCCACCAGGGCAACATAGCATTTTTCTCCCAGTCCTTTGGTCCAATTGCTGTCCATGTATGAGACATGAGACCATGTCTGCTTGGTGGAACAGAAGTTGTCCTTATTACTTTCCAACCTATGTTCTTGTCTCTTGCCCATTTCAGGCAGTGTGGTAGAATATAAAAGGGAACATGGCACTGGTAGGAAGTCACTTATTCTTCATCTGAAAAATGGATCTGATAATACAAGCTATCTCTTAATGTTGTGAATAAATAAAATTCTGGCAGAATAAGTAGAAAACAAATGTGTGTTACTATACACCTCCTTCTCTTTATTGTACCGCCTTTTCCTTTTGATCTGAATGTGAAAGAGTTTCATTTTGAGGGTTACTAAGTTCCTTAAAAACTGTTTAAAATTGTTAAGGTAATATGAATCCCTTAGGCTATGCTGAGCAGCTTAGTGGTTTAGGCTACAGCTGCAGATACAGACCAACTGAGTTCCAGTTTTGATCAACTTCTTACTAACATGTGACCTTGGACTAGTCACTAATCCTCACTGCACCTTAGTATGATGCTCTGGAGGTCTGTTGTAAGGACTGATTAATTTGATCCTGTTAGAATAGTACCTGGCAAGTTATAAACACTTCTCTTTATTACCGTCATGGTCTTCATTGTCGTCATCATTATTACGAACCACACATTTCTTTCTTCTGTTGTCTTTTATATTCTCTCTCCAGACCTTGCCCAGATAAAGGGTAAGGACACTAGAAAATGTTTGGACTTTAATTTTCAAATGTAATGTTTCAACCCCAGCTTCTCCAGGCGGGTGTGTGGCTATGGCTACTGGAAAGTCTCTTGGAAAGTGGGAGGTGAAAGACTGCAGAAACTTCAGAGCACTTTCAGTTTGCAAGAAAATAAGTGAGCCCATTCAGCCTGAAGAAGTAGCTCCCAAGCCTGAAGACCCCTGTCCTGAAGGCTGGCATAGTTTCCCTTCAAGTATTTCTTGTTATAAGGTAAAGCAACATTCTAATTCAGTTCTTTAATGAGGTTATCTTTCTACTATCCTAGTCCATATGCTTGTAGAAATTATGCTTCTCTGTAGGCACATATGTAACCTACCAGCGTGTTTGGGAATGCCACTGAACCTTTGTCATGAGACAGCTAATCCTCACATGAACTCATGTCCTACCCTAAAGAATAATGCCAGAGCCAGAACTGGCTCATTCTTAGTGTTCTTTTGTTCTGAGAAGTTAAGTAAGCTACATGCCATGCTGACACTTTGCTTATGATTCTCATATCCCTCTAATCCTTGTTGTTAAATGAAGAATTCTATCACTTCTTACATTTAAAAAAAAATTTTTTTTTCAGGCCTGTATCAGTCAGCTGTTCCCACAAAGAAACTATTACATACCATCCCCCAAAATTCACTGGCTGTAACAACAAACATTTCGTTTCATGTTCACACATCTCTGGGTCAAATAAGGATTGATTGTTTTAGTTTAGGCTTAAATGGTAAGCTCTGCTTTCAACTGAGGGTCAGCTCTGCTGGGCTCCAGGCTGTGAGTTGGGGTGTACTGCCTTTTGACTAAGTCTCGGGCTGATGGGGCAGTAGCTATCAGGGGCTTGTTCTTCTCATGGTCAACTGCTGGAGCCTGAGAGGCAAGCCTAAGCATATAAGCACATTTCAGGCCTCTGTTCACTATACCTCCTCTAATATGCCATTGATCACAGCAAAGTCACATAGCCAGGCCCCAAATCAAGGTATAGAGGAGTGTACGTCACCCTCCAGGAGGCCATAGCAAGAATGGACAGTTATATCACAGGGAACTGAAGAATTGGGATCAGTAATTCAATCTACCATTGTATAATATCTTCTTTTTTTGAAAAAATTTAGTCATCACAAACCAAAGAGTCTGAAGTGGCAAGTTTTGTTTTGCCACTCTCTGTCAATATTATCCTTTGATTCATCTTCATCAGAAAATAGCCCTGTACTTGTATAGGTCTTAGTGTAGTATGTCCATAATTATGTTCTTAGCACATTTCTCTGCAGAAGTCTACTCCCAAAGTATAAATGCGTATCCTTTATAACCTTACCGGGTGGTCCTAGGAATGCAGGAGAATTGCAGGTGTCTTGTTGGAGCGGTTCCCCATCCTGGTGAGGAAAGTCGCTCATTCACTCCACTGACAGCAGTAGCTGGCACCTGTGCTGGCCTTCAGTTGACACTTTCAGCAGGTCCTGTTTGCGTCACGGTATATGTTTTTTTTTCACCTGTTTTAATTACAGGTAAAAATAAAAACATTTTCCTGTTATTATTATACCTGTAAGAATCCCTTTCAGAGACCTGCACATTTGAATTTAAGAAACAAAATAATTGAGCAAAGGAATAAAAAAGAAAAACCAAAAACAGACTCTTAACTGTAGAGAACAAACTGAGGGGAAGTGGATGGAGGGATGGGTGAAATAGGTGATGGGGATAAACGAGTACACTTACGGTGAGCGCTGAGTAATGTATTGAATCGTTGAATCACTCTATTGTACACCTGAAACTAATAGAACACTGTATGTTAATTATATTTGAATTAAAATAAACCCACTTTAAAAACCTACACATTTGACCATAATAAACTTTGAAATTATGAATACTTTATGATTATGCCAGAAAAAAGATTAACATTGTGTCTTGTTAAGCTGTTTCATATAGAAAGAGTTGTAAGAAAAAGGAACTGGGAAGAAGCTGAGAGATTCTGCCAAGCTCTTGGAGGACACCTTCCTAGCTTCACTCATATGGATGAAATAAAGGAATTTCTTCACTTTTTAATGGACCGGTTCAGGTAATACTTTTAGAATGAGATCTTCTATGCTAAATTTGATGTCCTTCAGGTATTCAGAATTGACATGTTTTATTTTGTAAAAGGGTCATTCAGTGCTAAGCAGTTTTTTGTGTGTGTGCAAAACACTATAAAAAGTGTTTTATAGTGTGGGAGATAGAATCCCCATCCTTTATCTAGCATGATAAAGTCCAACAATGTGGATAAGAAGGTATGGTGAAAATCTAGAACAAAGATAAATCCCATGGTAGGGACCATGGAATTTCTAAAGGTGGATGAAATGCTTTGGGGAGGTATAATTGGGAAAAATGTTGGAAAGGATGGTTCTGAGAAGGTAAGGTAGTATTTTGAAAGATAAGACCAGGAGAAGGAGCCAGAGAAAACAGAACATTAGCTAAGGTACCGAGTGAGACCAGAGTGTATAGATATGGTCAGGGAGAAACGAGTCATACCATTAGCTAGAAAATAAGATATGGATATGAAGTTGGCGCATCCTTTGTTAGGGAAGGAGTTTGACCTTTAGTCGATAAGCAAAACAACCAAGTGTGTTTATATGTGTGTATATATAAAGAGAGAGAGGGAGAAAGAGAGAAATAGTAAGTAGATGTGGGGCAAGTAATTAGAAGGATATTACAGCCCTTTTGTGGAAAAGTACTTTGAGATGGGTAGGGAGAATATGAAAATAGAGAGGTAATAGAGATGCTACAGAGACAGAATCAGTAAGCCCTTGTGATTTTGATGTTTTGATAGGAGGATTCCTGGATGATTTTCCTGATGTCCATAGGGACAATGTGGAGGAATATGGATGAGGTGATGCTATCATAGGAGAAAATTTCCCTGAAGCTTTGGGAGAATACATGAGTATGAGGGCCTTCAACTTCACAAATTTATTTTTTTTTCTTCCCTCATTTTTATGAACGGAAAAGAAGACCCAAATCTGTAAATCAAGGATTCAGGGTAGACCAGGCAAAATTACGGAAAACAAATTACCATTTAGACATATCCTGGTGAATACTTTCCTTACCATTTTGATTCAAACAAAAGCCTGAAAGAAAAACAGCAAAAAAATTAAATAAACGAAACAGGTAACAAAACACAAAACCCAGGTAGTCTTCTTTAGGACATTAAATGTAAGAAGGCATTTAATTTTTTTTATTTTTTATTAGCATATAATGTATTATTAGCCCCAGAGATACAGGTCTGTGAATCGCCAGGTTTACACACTTCACAGCACTCACCATAGCACATACCCTCCCCAATGTCCATAACCCAACCACCCTCTCCCTTACCCCCTCCTCCAAACCTGTTTGTTTTGTGAGATTAAGAGTCTCTTATGGCTTGTCTCCCTCCCAATCCCATCTTGTTTCATTTATTCTTCTCCTACCCACCAAACCCCCCACGTTGCATCTCCCCTTCCTCGTATCAGGGAGATCATATGATAGTTGTCTAAGAAGGCATTTAAAAACTGACATTTAAAGAGTTTTGAGGTTGGGGCGCCTAGGTGGCTCAGTCAGTTAAGCATCTGCCTTCAGCTCAGGTCATGATCCCAGGGTCCTGGGATGGAGCTCTACATCCAGCTTGCGGAGCTGGCTTCTCCTTCTCCCACTCCCCCTGCTTGTGCACACTCTCTTTCTATCAAATAAATGGATAAAATCTTTTTAAAAAACAGAGTTTTGAGGTGGAAAATGTTTGCAATATATTAATTATAGTTCTCAATTACATTGCTTTTTGTTTGTGAAGATTATAATTGATATAACCCTATAGCTTCTTTCTTGAAAAAAATTCAAAGACACATTCCAGCTGAGAGATGAATTAAAAATCAAGAGCACATGAATAGGTAATTTATTTTAAAAGAATTGGGAGGAAGAACATATAATGTAAAACACCCCCAGTCTAAATAATGCAACATGTATACATAATAATAAAAATAGGAATTATCCTAAATCCTGAAAGAGAAACATTAGAGTATTTTAATTAGACCAGATTTTAAACTCTGTTTATAAATAAAAACTGGGATATAAAGAGATAAAATGGTTGTAAATAATGAAAGTATAATAAATTCCTCATTTACCAAGAAGTCATATTTAGAAACACAGATTATATACATTTTTAAAACAGAGCGTGTTTATCTACTGAATATGTAATGGGTGAAAAAAAAGTTTATGTAGTAAATTATGAAGGATATAGCAAAGCATGAAATCAATATAAAGCAAGATGGCAGAAAACCAAATTTATCTATTATCAGCTATGTATAAGTCTAAGTTTGCAAATTTCTTCAATAATGAAATACAACTATATGCTGAAAGATAACTCAAACAAATCTTGCCAGTAAGTACCTATCCAGCCCAAAGAGTATGATGATGTTCTTTTCCTAGAAGGAAGAAGCTACAAAGTGTCTCAAAGTTGAGAAATTTTGATAAAAATCCACATTTTTAACACTTCTTTAAAAATTAAAACAACAGGATACATTTTCATATTGTAGTAATAATTAGTTAGTCCCGAGTAGCCAGTGGCCCACCAAAATAGGGCATCACTCTACAATTTGTGGTGGTCTCTAATTTCTTACTCCTTGACCCGCTTTACTTATATTATATTCTTGTTCCATTTTAACCTAAAGAACATTTGAGTTAATAATCACAACTTAATACAGTAACTAAAATGGGAAAATTAAAAGAATGAGCAAAAATATTGTACAAATGTGAACAAAAACTGGAGTCACAGTATTAATATTAGATAAAATACAAGTGAAGTAAAAATGTACCAGATGGGGAAATGATATCTCTTTCATATTGAATAAAGATACAATCTACAATGACATTATATAATAGTCAAGAACCATTATACTTTTAAAAATATTGGCATCAAAATATACAAAACAAAAATATTAATTATGTTAGTGAAATCTTTCAATAAATGACAATAATGAGAGACTTTAACACTTGTCTGATTCATCAACCAGTGAGAAAGACAAAAGGAAATAATATACAAATAGTATAATTAAGATTGATTTAACAATATCCTCTTTGTTCATATATTACAAAGTCTATATATATTTTCTCTTTAGGCTCTTTGCCTGTTATCACTTAAAATAATTGACCTATTAGGCTAAAAAGAAAATCTAAAATTCCAAAGTGGTGAAATTATACGGGTACATAAGAAGTGAAGTCAAATCCTATCCACTTTTTTTTTTTTTTAATATTTTATTTATTTATTTGACAGAGAGATCACAAGCAGGCAGAGAGGCAGGCAGAGAGAGAGAGAGAGAGAGAGAGGAGGAAGCAGGCTCCCTGCTGAGCAGAGAGCCCGATGCGGGGCTCGATCCCAGGACCCTGAGATCATGACCTGAGCCGAAGGCAGAGGCCCAACCCACTGAGCCACTCAGGCGCCCCGAATCCTATCCACTTTTAAATTCAATGTTTTTAAGTAGCTTTGGCAAATAAAACTGTAGAGATGATAATAACAACACTTACTCTGAAATTCATGGGATATAGCCAAGGCTATAGTTGGATGTACATTAATAGCTCTAAGAGCTCTAATTATTAAACAAAAATAATTTAAAAAAGCATTCACCTAATAGTAAAAATAAACTTCAACATAAATACAAGAAAACCATAAGAAAGAACCTAAAAGATTTTATATAAAGATACTTAAAAATGAAGACTTAATAAGGGATTATAATAACACCCGTTTCATGGAGAAATTTTTTAATTGGTAAGAATACTATGCAAAATTCTATGCTGTTACAGATGAAGTTGTTAAAATGAATAATTTCTAGAGAGATACAAATTACTATACAATTGATGTGGTAAATAACAGCTAAGTAATTTAATAATCATGAAAGAAATGGAAAAAATCGACAAGGATTCTTCCAAGAAAGAGATAGGAAGTATAATATATGGTTGTATATGTGAATTTCTTCACATTTTATTTTAATTTTTTTTAATTTTTTTTTAAGATTTTATATATTTATTTGACAGAGAGAAATCACAAGTAGATGGAGAGGCAGGCAGAGAGAGAGAGGGAAGCAGGCTCCCTGCTGAGCAGAGATCCCGATGCGGGATTCGATCCCAGGACCTTGAGATCATGACCTGAGCCGAAGGCAGCGGCTTAACCCACTGAGCCACCCAGGCGCCCCATTTCTTCACATTTTAAAGAAGAAATCATTACCTTGTATTTCAGTAGTACAAGCAAGAGCTTGTATTCCATTATATAGAAACCAATATAGGCATCTGGTTTATTTCGCAAACTAGCTTAATTCTGATATCAAAGCCTGTCAACAAGAGCACAAAGAATTACAGACCAACTTCAAGACTAGACTTGAAAAAGTAAATACTGATAAGTGATAGAATAACAAACACTGGTACAGTGCTTATTATGTGCCACATAATGTCCTAAATGTTTTCTATTAGCTCATTTAATCCTTACAACAACCTATGAGGTAGGTACTATTTACAATGCCTATTTTGTCTAAATGAGAAAACAGATACAGAGAAGTAAAACAATTTGCCCATAGTTATATAAATAATAAGGATCCAATATTTGAACCCATTAGAGCCCACTTTCTTCACCCACTTCATTATAACACATCAAAATAACATACCTTGACCATGTAGGATTTCTTCCAAGGATACAAGGTTGGGTTAGTGCTAGGAACTCTGTATATCAGGTCAAATATCATATGAGCATCATACTGGCTGCTAAAAATACATCTGGCAAAATTCACTATTCATTCCTTGTTTACCATGTAAATATATCTTAAAGTTAACATAATTAACGTACAAATTATTGGTAAAGTAAGAATAGATGGTTAGGGGCACCTGCGTGGCTCAGTTGATTAAGTGTCTGCCTTCAGCTCAGGCCATGATCCTAGGGTCCTTGATCCCTGGTCACATCAGGTTTCTTGCTCAGCAGGGAGCTGCTTCTCCCTCTGCCCCAGTCCCTGCTTGTGTGCTCTCTCACTCGCTTGCTCCCTCTCTCTCTCAAATAAATTAAAAAAATCTTACCCAAAAAAGAATAGAAGGATAGTTCAACCAATAGCCATATTACATTTAATTAGTAAACATTAAATGCATTTCTGTAAAAGTCAGAAAAAAGGTAAAGATTCCTATTATCATCACTGTTATTGATCTTTGTTTGGAATTTATACCTGTGCATTAAGACTTTTTTAAATTATAACATGCAAATATTTACAATATATTAAGTGGGAGGAAAAGCAAATTATGGAAGAATAAAAAATATGCTATTTACATTTAAAAGTAGATTATAAAAATCCATCAAAGAAAGATAATCATTGTTACCTCTGGAAGATAAGATTTTTGAGTGATTTTTGAAATGTTTGAACACTTTTCCACATTTTCCAGATTTACATTCATATACCTATTATTGTGTTTTTCTCATTAAAAAAAGGGAAGTCTTGGGGCGCCTGGGTGGCTCAGTGGGTTAAGCCGCTGCCTTCAGCTCGGGTCATGATCTTAGGGTCCTGGGATCAAGTCCCATATCGGGCTTTCTGCTCAGCGGGGAGCCTGCTTCCTCCTCTCTCTCTCTCTGCCTGCCTCCTCTCTGCCTACTTGTAATCTCTCTCTGTCGAATAAATAAATAAAATCTTTAAAAAAAAAAAAAAAGGGAAGTCTCACTACAATGTGCTGGACACTTGATCCAAAATATAGTATATGTGTTCCATAAATACTCATTTATTAAGCATCTATCGTAGAAGTGCAGACATTCTGGACTTCATTTCTAGCCCTAGAAATTATTATACAAGATTTCATTGCACACTAACCTGAGCTAATTTAGATACCCAAACTCTTAATTTCCTTTTGAGGCTAGTGTTTCTTAGCTACTCCCCACAACCTTGAGAGTAGATTATAATGAATAGAAAATTCAGATCAAATCTTTCCACATATATAAACATTTATTAAGCATTCATTGAAGCAGACACAATACTTATTTCATACAATCTGTTTCATAAGCTTCCCACATCCCAGCAGTCTATCCTAGGTGTTCCAACCACCATTTTGCAAGGAAGGTTCATTTTAGGTTTATTTGACAATATTCCTGAGGCAGGATTCTGTTCCCATTACAGTTGGCATCAGGCAGTTCCTGTCACCTGACCCAATGACTAGACATGGCACGATTTAGAGATCAAGCCCTAGATCCATTTCTAATGGTTCTGGCTACCAGCCTCACCAGAAAGTAGTAACCTTTCATATGGATATGAGTGTCCCTAAATATTTTAACTATTCCCCATATCTTAAATAATTTCAGATTCAGTATTGAGAGCTCATTTCTAACATCAGGCTGATTAACAAGCTTCTACTTTTGCTGATATGTACCTATTTCTGATATTCTCTCTGCTAATAACCAAAACCTCAGGTGTGGCTTTAGATAATAGACATTCTTGTGGTAGCTGCCTCTGGAACATACTCTGATACCCTCCTGATCCTCCCTGAAGTGAGAATTTTGAGCAAAGCACCTTACTGGCCCCTAGATCTCAAGCTTGACACACACAGCATCCAACTGTCTAGGCCAAAGTATTTTTAAGTAAAATACTGACATAAACAAAATGGATTTTGGCTAATACCAAGCAAGAGGTTAGAAATCTTTAACTGGAACAGGGAGCCATGGATAAGTACTAAGCGATGAGGTTGTAGGTATTTGTGGGAATCAATTGATGGAAAATGGAATATCATATGTGATATAAATGATCACTAAGAGCTTTTATATACATATAAGTGTAATATATATTACACTACAAAATAAAATGAGTGTGAGGTAATGAAGGAATTTTCTTGGTTTGTTTCTTTGTTTCTGATCACACTTGCTGATTTTCCTTTCAATTAAGAATTAATACAAGTTCATTATATAAGATTTGGGGAATATAAAAGTGACAATGAAAAAAATAAAAATCACCTCAAATCTTAGTTCTTTTATAAAAATAATTAGCATTTAATGTAAATCCTTTCCATTTTCTTCCTATGCATATAGCTTATTTTCCAAACAATGTACAATGTTTCATTTTTTTTCTGATCACAAAAGTAATATATATTTAATTTTGAAGACAAAAGAGTACAAAAAAACCCAAATCACCATAATCCTTTCATTCATAGGCACCATTTTTTATTTTTTATTTGTACTCTTAACCTACCAGCTGATATATGCTGAGTTATTAAGCAGACTGTTGTCTGCTTACTAGGTGCTCCATTAATAAAGAGATCATTTGCCCATGCTATACTTAGAAAGACAATGTATTCTAAAACCAATATTGTAACCCTGGCTTGAAGGGAAGGTAGGAGATAAACTCATTTATATCAGAAAATGATTCTAAAGCTTACTCCTTGAAGTCCTTACCTTTTTATTGCAGGAATTGACCTTCTCAGATGTCCATTGCCCAAATTGTGTATTGCATGCCAAGGAGTTAAGTCAGATTACTGCTTATATCTTGCAATCTAATTTCCATGTCTCTATTTGTATTTCAGTGAAAAGGATTCATGGTATACCAAGTCATTATGGCTCTAAGATCCTTGTAACTCTTAATGGCAGCCCACCAGGGAAAGCCATTGTGGAACAAAAATAGTTTTAGGATTAAAGGAGAAAGCCTTGTTTGCAATGCTGTTGCTGCTGTGTGTACTACCTCCTGTGATGTGGCATGAATGGATTTAGATATAAATCTAAGGCTTTGCAGACTAAATGCCCTCATCAAATAGTATTTATTAGAGTTTATAGCTGAGATACTGTTTTCCTTAGAAACCAGTTGCAGCAGGAAATTTGACTGAGAGCAGGAATTTTAACACAGATACACATATTAACCTTTCCTGCAGTGTCTTCTTAACCTAATACCCTAAATTCATACACTTAGTGCTAGTAGGAGAAAAATTTATAAAGAGAGAAATTTTCCATTTGATTTAATTCTCCAATTATGATACATCTTTTCCCTCAAATTTTTTAAATCCACATTAGAGGTGTGCAATGATTCATGTGATTTTCAATTTCTTCTCTTTATCTGCCTATAGATAAATCAGAAATAAGTTAGAATTGAGGAAATATTTTCCACCTCTTGCCACACACAGAAAAAAAACACAAGTACCTTCTATTTTCTGTATTTATAACATACTAATGAATCTCTTGAATTAGGAGCTAAAAACTATAAATGTCTGCATTAAAATGAAGTTCAATCTCAGAAGGTAGTAAAGATTAAAAAATTGTAGACAATGCGGCAAATTGTGTTTTCTAGGAAACTATTTTATGAGATGCCACCAAGGAGGCAAAACTGAGCTTGAAAGCAGAGGTTTCTAAGTGAGCAGAGATGGAGCTAAGAGAGGACTGGGTAAAAAGATTAGAGACAGATCTCTAAAGAGGCTTTCTGTGGGAGCTGACTATTCAGTAAATGCAGGTGACAAATGACCTTTGACTATCTTCATGGTTGTACTGTTGATTTTAGAAAGAAGATAGGCTAACTAAGACTTACTTTAGGGAAACACAAAATGTGCACAAATTCCCCAGGCTCTAATACATTATGTGCACAGATTTGAAAGAAAAAAATTCACATCTCAAAGGAACGAGAAAACAAAATTAACCTCCTCTTTATTTTACCTATCTGACTTTAATTATACTGTATATGGCAATTATCTAGACCCTGTGGTTTAGAAATTCAGCAGTTGGGAAGTATGATAAATTTGGAGGCCTGTTAGAAAGCTCTGAATAGTTGAAGACACAAATTGCAAATTCCTCTTATAGCTGCTAAATTCAGACTGGACTTAATTGTCCAATGGATTATCTGAAATCTGCAAATTGGTCATCTTTGTCTGTGAAAGAAAACAGTATAACAATAAAGACTGAAAATTGCCCTCTTTCCATTGCAATAAGTTGAAAAGCTTAAGACTGAAAAGATGAAAAGTATTTATTTATATTTAAGTGTAAGGGAATGTTGAATAGAGGAAAGAGGTAAAGGAAATCAATTATTTTATTAAAACATGAGAAATTACTTTAAAATTCAGTTTTCTCAGGATGCCCTGGATGGCTCAGTCAGTTGCACATCTGCCTTCAGCTCAGGTCAAGATCCTAGGGTCCTGGGATTGAGTCCTGCATTGGGCTCCTTGCTCAGCAGGGAGTCTGCTTATCACTCTGCCTGCCTTCATGCTCCCCACTGCTTGTGCTTTCTCTCTCACAAGTAAATAAAATCTTAAAAAAAAAAAAATCAAGTTTACTCTAACCTTGACTCGCTGGCAAATTTTTTGAAATGCAGACTCATATTTTTCAGCTATACATTCCATATATTCCATACATTCTATTGAGCTCGAGAGTAAGGATTAATTTTAGGTTTGGAACTTACCCCTTCTCTAATATGCGCTATATTTATAGGCATGTAACACTTATATATGTGTCTATTTATTCATATGTAATATATACTCATATGTACTGATCAGACATACTACATGCAATTAGAAGGTTAAATTATTTGGAACGTAATCAGCATCACCAAAAAACAATTTACATGGATAACAGTCTACTTAAAAATTGCCTCCTTGGGGCATCTGGGTGGCTCAGTGGGTTAGAGCCCAGAGTTCTGGGATCGAGCCCCACATCAGGCTCTCTGCTCAGCAGGGAGCCTGCTTCCTCCTCTCTCTCTCTGCCTGCCTCTCTGCCTACTTGTGATCTCTGTCTGTCAAATAAATAAATTAAAAATTGTCTCCTTAAAAGTCCACTTAAAAAGCCTAACAAGTAGTCATTGAGCACTACATCAAAAACTAATCATTTACTATATGCTGGCTAATTAAGCATAATAATAATTTTTTTTTAAATACTAAAAAGTGTGGGGTACCTGGGTGGCTCAGTTGGTTAAGCAACTGCCTTTGGCTCGGGTCATGATCCTGGAGTGCCAGGATCGAGTCCCACCTCGGGCTCCCTGCTTGGCAGGGAGTCTGCTCTCCCTCTGACCTCTCCACTCTTACACTCTTTCTGTCTCTCAAATAAATAAATAAATTTTTTTTAAAAGCTTAACATTTTAGAGAATATTTTCAAGTGGAGTTAGAAGTAAAAAAAAATGTTTTTATGCTTATATCACTTCTATTTATATTAGCAGTATCTTCCTAGCTAAAGAATAAGTTTAATTGAGGAAAAGAGATATTAACAATATATGTCTCTGCTTCTATGTTATTCTATGTATACTTCCTTGGAATGTCTGTCCCTCTTCTCAGTCAAACCAAAAATTGGCATGTGTTAAATAATCGGATTATGACTCTAAAAGAAATACTAGCCATCCTTTGATGACTGTCTATTGTCCTGCTAGCCTCAGAAAATGTTTTCTGACTTCCTGCCATCCACAATGACCTTCTTTCTCTGAATTTTTTAACGTTTAAAATTTATACAAATTTTGTATCATTTGATATCTTTCCAAAACAGTTATTTTCTTTGTTCATGTATGTCTTGTCTTCCTGACTAATTTATACGCCATTTGAGGAAAGATGTTATGTCTTGTACTTCTCTGTATTAGCATGGCACCTAGCTCAATGCCTTGTACATAGAAGTATAATAGTTACGAATGTTAAATATAATCACTTAAATGACTGTTTAATTATGTTGTTCTGCTATAACCCATGGAATTTGGCTTTTAGAAGATATTTAATCTTTAAGAAAATGGGGTGGGGGTTGGCAACTGGCTGGTTCAGATGGTAGAGCATGTGACTCTTGATCTTAGAGTTGTGAGTTTGAGTCCCACTTTGGGTGTAGAGATTCCTTAAAAATAAAATCTTTTAAAAAAATACTTATATTTGTTTACTTTAAACTTAATAGGCTGTGGAAATTAAATAATTTTTTTAAGATCTTGATCTTGTTTAATAAAAATTTAGCCAAATGTTTGTTTTGCATTAAAAATATATATTTGATTATGTTATAGATAAACACTTTTTAAAATGCCACTGCTATCTTTGACTATATGGAAAACATTATCTAATATTGAAGGTGTCCAGTAAAAGATTTGGAATAATCATATACTTTTTTTTCCCTCAAGTTCAAAGCACAATAATTTTACCTTTCATATAAAGAGCATGACTCAAAAGTTAGTTTTAATAAGTGTGGTACTTTTTCCATAGCTATCTCATATTTAAAGTTCAGTTTTATTTCAGAAGGCATCTTAATAGAGCTTGAAATTATGCTTTTCAGTTAGTGACAGGACAAACTTATATGTCTTAAGCATTTTAGACATGTGAATGCTATATATGTTTGCCAAATCTGTGCTCAAATTGTTTTTTAATACTTCCTTTTTACATAGTGACCAGCGTTGGCTGTGGATAGGTTTGAATAAAAGAAGCCCAGATTTACAAGGATCCTGGGAGTGGAGTGATCATACACCAGTAAGTTTAAACTTTCTTGTAGGGATTATTTGTTTCCATACATCTGCACCTTTTTAACCATAATATATATATAATGGTTATAAAAATATATTTATTTATATATTTATATTTATATTTATTTATGTTTTATATATTTATATATATATAGCACCATATAACCATTAAAATTATGAAGAACTATCTTTATTGAAATGAAAATACATTCACATATATGAAGTGAGGGAAAAGAATACTAGCCTTACTTTTTTTTAAAAAAATAACCATACATGTATAAATAAATAAATACTTTTTAAAATTAAAAAATAACCATATAGATAGTTTCTCTGTAGGTCTAAAAATAGAAAAATATGGATATATATATAGATATAGTGGCATCTTTGGATGGTAAAGTGTGTTTTTCTTTTTCTTTGTGCTGTTTTTTATTTCCTTTTGTCACAATGAGAAGCTTTTACTTTTATTATCTAAAAATATAAAAGTTACATAAAAAAGAATGTATCTTGGGGCGCCTGGGTGGCTCAGTGGGCTAAAGCCTCTGCCTTCGGCTAGGGTCATGATTCCCGGGGTCCTGGGATCGAGCCCCGCATCGGGCTCTCTGCTCTGCAGGGAGCCTGCTTCCCCCTCTCTCTCTGCCTCTCTGCCTACTTGTGCTGTCTGTCTGTCAAATAAATAAATAAAATCTTAAAAAAAAAAAAAAAGAATGTATCTTTATTGGGAGAAATAATTTGTTTGGGGAAACCTCAAGAAGACCTTAAGTACTATTTCAAATGTTTATATTATCCTAAAGAGAGGTTTTAGGTAACACTTAGAGGAGCAAATTAGCCTCAAATTTATTAAATATTTCCTCCATATTACCATTGTGTCAATTCATCGTATATTCTTTCCAAATATAAAATTTCTTGGCTTTCATTTTCAAATGGGAGCAAATCTGAAATTAGTTAATTGAATAACTAGCATTTCAGTCCATGCCAAAAAAAAAAAAAAAAGTTCTTTTGCAAGTCCTTATTCTCTGTGATTCCAGCTGCAAACTTAATACACTATTAACCTCCACTTCTGAAACTGTAGCTTCCTTTGTTTGGAAACTGATGACAGTATGATATTTTCTAAGTCATCTCATAATTTAGCATCCTGATACTGAAGAAAAGATGAAAAAGTTTTCCTTCTGTAGCATGTGAATGTGTTTGAGTTATTAGAGCTGCCTAAATTACATCTAAATTGCAAATATTTGTACATCAGTCTTATGGTCTCAAGCCTCTCTTGTTTTTTAAGGTGTCTACTATTCTTATGGAAAATGAGTTTCAGCAGGATTATGATATCAGAGACTGTGCTGCTGTCAAGGTCAGTCCAATGCTGGGAAATCTGCATATTTAAAAAATAAATTTGGCATTGTATGCAGTCAGGCAACAGATCCACAGAGTGCCTTTTGTGTGTGGAGCATGATATTAGATGTAATGGGACGTAAGAACACCCATGGCCCCACCTCAAGCTACCTTAGACTTAATTTGAGAAGAGAAAATTCATATTCAAGAAAGGTGGCTCTTATCACTGTACAGTAATAGGCTCCAAATGAGTAGGCTGAGGAGGACTAATGAAACTCAGAAGAGGAAGTGATTCCTGTGACCTGTTTCCAGAAGGAGGTGGGATTGTACTGTGCTTTTGTACAGATAGGTTAGAGTAAGTCTTTCTAATGGGGGATGACATGAGGAGGTGGCTTCAAGTAAAGAGAGAGTGGAAGGAATAGACTAAGGCAGTGAGAAGGACAGAATACAGATCAAGAAATTTTCTTTGGTGCCATGGCTGAAGATAAACTTAGGAAATTACATTGGTGGTAGGCGACAACATTATAAATGGTTTCTGATGTGAACCAAGGAAGGTATGAAGAAGATTCATCTCAAGTCAGATTTCAAGATGCAGCAAGTAGGACCAGAAGATGTAAAAGACCAGTTAGGCATGTTCCTTTGAAAAATTCATTAATTTATTGATTCCATAAAGTAGTCTAAGTAGTCTTTGATGCTCTGGGGGATACACCAAAGATAAGGTAGAAAAGAGTTGTCCTCATAGAACTTACACCTAATAGGAGATAAGTGAACAAGCAATTGCAGGAGCTATGACAGATGGGGTATAAATTTTATGCAAGAACAAGAGTGTTATGAGAGGTAATGATGATTAACACTGGTAATGGTGATGATGGTGGCATCAGCTAATACTTGTTAACTCATGAGCTAGGTACTTATTTTACATAATACGTGACCTTGTGAGGTAGGGACCATTTCATATTCATTTTTTGAGGAAGAAATTTAAGTTCTGAGTAAGTATACATGGTTACAGAACTGAAACCCAAGTGTCTGGGTTTACTCTGCAGTATGACTAGGTGTTTATAGAAATAGAAAAAGTACTGGTTTATGGAGAAAATATTAACATTTTAGTTTAGATATTTTGAATTCAAGCTAGTAGTAAGAAATATCCTATAGTAAGTTGAAATCAAAAGATCAGAGTTGAAGGAAAAATGTATTAAAAAAAAGTGCAAAGGGCCAAAAGTGGATTTAGAACTGTCAACACATAAAATGTAAGATGAGGAAGTCGGGAGACATATATATTATATCTTTGCTATGCAAGCCCACGAAAGAGATTCAAGAGAGTGATTTTCCAGAAATGCTGCAGGAAGCTTGAGACATAGAACTGAGAAGGCCACTGGAAAGCACTATTTTCAAAGCAATTGTTCTAATAATAAACTGAATAGTATCATGCCATTTTTATAGAACTCTCAGCTTAACACATGAAAAGGTGAAAACCTCGGAGAAGCTTGTAAAGTTTCCAAACACTGCTGCAAAAACCATGTTCTATGTAAATAAGAGTTCTTACATGTAAAGAGATTAGAAAATCTACCCCCCAAAAAACTAAATAAAAGAGACACTGATGCAGCCAATGTCAGGAACAAGGCTAGCCAATCAGTGTCCTAGAAGGAGAATCTCCCCTCACTTGCGTTAGTACCCACCAGAATCTTGACCTTAAGAGAGAGTAGTCCAAAAAGTGAGGGAGATTCCTCCCATGTTATGCCCTCCCATTTCCTTTCTTGCCTGCCTACTAATTGGAGTTTGTAGAGAGCTATCTCAGATCACATAGAGGAGGTTAATTAACATCCTAGCAGTGCAGAGCAACACCAGAGCAGGAGCCTGGGCCCTTGATGTCAGACCATTATGTCACATTTTCACAGATCTGCTTTCATCATAGTCTGGTGTTGGGAAGCCACTGAAGTAAACATTTTTTTAGCTTGACCTTTCTGAAATTTAAAGATACAATCTATAGTTTCATATCACCAAAAAGAGAAAAAAAAAAAACAGTTTACATTTTGGATATAAACATGACCTTATGATAAATTTGCTGTATCAGCCCCTTTGAAGATTCTTGATGAGGCTGTTAACTATTTAAACAGTGTTCATTCATTGAACAAATATCTTAGGTACTAGGGCTAAAGTAGATTAAAGACTATAGGACTTACACTTTACTGTTTTATAAAGCTGCATCATGTTGAAAGTATTCTGCAATCCTCTTCCTCCTTTAGGTCATTCAGAGGCCATGGCGAAGAAGCTGGCATTTCTATGATGACAGAGAATTTATTTACTTAAGACCTTTTGCTTGTGATACAAAACTTGAATGGGTATGCCAGATTCCAAAAGGTAAGTGATACTTACTCCTTTTCACAATCTTCTCATGTGAACATTGTAAATGTTGAGCCTAAAGTACCTAAGAGAGCATTTTAGTCTATAATTATAACTTTAAAAAGCCTATGAAGATGTAGTTATATATATGTATATATATCTATATGTATAATACATGTAGATATCTAACTATCTATATATATCTATGTAGATATATATATCTACGTATACATATAGTTAGTATATTAAGCTCCATCCTGCTTGACTCCTACCCCAAGTACAAGGCTGGTTATTAGATGGTACTTTCCTCTTTGATCATGAAAGAATTTGTATGGAAGATAAAATTTAAGATGAATTTAGAGAGATTAGATAATGAAAGGTTATTTCAACTAAAAGAAGATATGTAGTGGAGGGAATCACTTCAATTTTTATTTTGATGCAAAATAAAGGATAAAATGAAGATAAGCTTGGGAAGAATGAGGCAAAAGTCAAGAAAGCAAAATTTGGCAGGTCTCTGTAACATGTAGAAGTAGTTTGCACTGAACCTCCAAACTGCTAGTAGTTTATGAAATTCAAATTCAAATTCAGGAAACTAGTTCGCTTAATAGTAGAGGCTTGGGGACAAAAAGGTGAGAAAGAAGAATAAAGAGATATCCTTTTACTCAACTTGTTACTAGGAAAATGTTAAAGAAATACTGAGGAAAAAAGGAAAATGTTTAGATTTTTAACAGTCAAATTATTTTTAATAACTTAAAAATAATTTTGAATAATTTTATTGGATATATTAAATTAATTAGTGGTAATTGCACAGAAGGCTCTAAACTAAATTTCTGAATTGAATGTAGATCATTGAAACTAAATGTATATCCTCCTCTAAGCTCTTAAAGAACCCAGAAGTTTCCTTCATGCCAATACCTAGTAGAAGATTGTTCTTTTTCCTTAAAAAGGCCATCACCATATTGCCTTTAAAATACATGATATCCAGGGGCGCCTGGGTGGCTCAGTGGGTTAAAGCCTCTGCCTTCGGCTCAGGTCATGATCCCAGGGTCCTGGGATCGAGCCCCACATCGGGCTCTCTGCTCCACAGAAAGCCTGCTTCCTCCTCTCTCTGCCTGCCTCCCTGCCTACTTGCGATCTCTGTCTGTCAAATAAATAAATAAAATCTTTAAAAAAAAAAAAAATACATGATATCCAGTATAGGAACTGAAAAGTCTCTTTCACAAAGGCAACTGGTAGCTTACTAATAAAAGAGGAAACTCGTGTGTGTGTGTGTGTGTGTGTTGATAACTTTAGTTATTTCTGATTACTTGATTAAACCTTTAAGAGGAATAAAAGGAAACCAGTTTGGGTATCCTTTAAATAAGCAGGGAAGTAACTAATTTGGATAAGGTCTCTGGTTTGAAGCAGTAATGGTGATGTTCCCATTAGACTTGATGTTTGCTAACATGGCACAGAGAGTGTCATTGCTCCCTCCAAAGTGTGCCTCATTAGTAGCTGCTACCCCAACCCCATGCTTACTGTTTGAGTGGTGGGGAAGACCCAAGAGTTCACACCAGCATAACCATAGGAATTACAAACCAGTGACCACAGGAAATATTCCAAAGAGCATGTGGTTGTCTTTTTTTTCTTGTTATGTATTTTTCATTTTAAACAAAAAGAAAGGAATTAACTAACTTAGCAAGCATAAATCTATTAACTAAATAAATAAATCTTCTAAATAATGACACCCCTGCCTTCCCCATACAGAAACAAAATTCTGAAACTAAGGAAATTCCTGTCTCAGCCTATTCACAGTGGTTTGAAGCAATCACTGATTGTTGGATCCAGAATTTAAATGTTATGTAAACTCCTCTTTAATAGTCCCTAAATTCTAAGTTACAGTGTGGCATATCAGTTAGTAGAGCCACCAGAGTCTGCTCAACTGGATTATTTCTGTATCAATCTGTATTTTTCTGGTTTTTTGAAAGCAGTCTACTTCTTCAATAGCCTAAATCACTGTGTCTTTTCTCTAGCTCTTGCCTTTTTAAAAAAGGCAAAAAAGATTCATATGATCTGAAGAGAAACCAGAGTATTTGCCTTTCTTATTACCTGACCTATTTGGTTCTAATTAGTCCTCTTCTCTATTCTTCTCTAATTCTTCTCTTCTCTATTTTAACAAGCTAAAATTTTTTAAATAACCATAACCACTATAGATATACATAGTTTTAAAAAAGTATTGTTTTTTAATTGAAAAAATTGCAAAAGTATCAAAAATAAAGCTCATAAAAATGTTTTTAGGAAAATCACCTATAATGGCACTACCCAAATGCATCTATTCTTTTATTATACTTTTTGGTATCTTGTACACACATACATAATCTCATAAAAGCAAACAAATTTTTTTTTAAAAGCCTTACATTCTGCTTTTCTCACTAATTTAAAGAAATTTCAACGTTAGACATAGCTTCCTCCAAAAAACAAATGAACACATTCTTTAAAAATTTTTATTTAAATTCAATTTAGTTAGCAAATACTGTAATATTAGTTTCAGGGGTAGAATTTAGTGATTCATCAGTTGCATGTAACACCTAGTACTCATTACATCAAGTGCCTCCTTAATGTCCGTCACCCAGTTACCCAGTCATCTCATCTCCACACACCTCCCCACCAACAACTCTAGGTTTGTTCCCTACAGTTAAGAATCTCTTATGGTTTGCCTTACACTCTATTTTTATATTATTTTTCCATCGCTTCGCCTATGTTCATCTCTTTTGTTTCTTAAATTCCACATATGAGTGAAATCATACAGTATTTGTCTTTCTCTGACTAACTTCTTTCACTTAGCATAAGAACACTAGGTCCACAGTGCTGCAAATGGCCAGACTTCATTCTCTTTGATGGCTGAGTGATGTTCCATTATATGATACATATATATAAAATACCATATATACAATACCTATACCATATATACATATGACATCTTTTTTATCCATTCGTCTGTCTGTGGGTATCTGTGCTCTTTTCATACTTTGGCTACTGTGGACGTTGCTGCTATAAACATTGGGGTGCATGTGCTTCTTTGAATCACTATTTTTGTGTCCTTTGGATAAATACCTAGTAGTGCAGTTGGTGGGTCTTAGTGTAGTTCTATTTTTAACTTTTTGAGGAACCTCCATACTATTTTCCAGAGTTGCTACACCAGTTTGCTTTCCGACCAACAATGTATGAGGCTTCCTCTTTCTCCGTATCCTTGCCAACATTTGTTGTCTTGTTAATTTTAGCAATTCTGACCAGTGTGAGGTGGTATCTCATTGTGGTTTTGATTGTAGTTCCTTGATGCCAAGTGATGTTGGGCATTTTTTCATGTGTCTGAACAAAAGTTTTTGACAAGATTACAAACAAGAAACTATGCATATTTTTAATTGATTTAACCCATTGTTGATAGAAATTATCCCATATACAAAACACTGACTCACAGAGAGAAACCAAGATGTTGGATATACAGGCAGTCCTCTGAGTAGGATCTTCTCTGCATTAGGCCCAGATATAACAGCAAAATTAAGAATAGCTATTTTACCCTGTAATTTCTAATAGTCATCAAACTTTGTCTTTGCCTTGAAAGCCATATGACCTACAACCAGAATGAAAAGGGAGAGGAAGGCAACTAGCATCCTGTGGGGAGATGTTCAGCCCTGGATTTGTTTGGGTGCTTTTGTAGAGGTCATCTTAAAGTGATTTTCATAGTCGTTGTGAGATAGGTGGTGGAGTCTTGGTTTTTTTGTTTGTTTGTTTGTTTTTAACAGATTATTTATTTATTTGACAGACAGAGATCACAAGTAGGCAGAGAGGCAGGCAGAGAGAGAGGGGGGAAGTAGGCTCCCCACTGAGCAGAGAACCTGATGTGGGACTTGATCCCAGGACCCTGGGATCATGACCTGAGCAGAAGGCAGAGGCTTTAACCCACTGAGACACCCAGGTGCCCCGAGTCTTGTTTTTTTTTTTTTTTTTTAAAGATTTTATTTATTTATTTGACAGAGAGAGATCACAAGCAGGCAGAGAGGCAGGCAGAGAGAGAGAGAGAGAGAGAGGAGGAAGCAGGCTCCCTGCTGAGCAGAGAGCCCGATGCGGGACTCGATCCCAGGACCCCGAGATCATGACCTGAGCCGAAGGCAGCGGCTTAACCCACTGAGCCACCCAGGCGCCCTTGTTTTTTAATAGAATAGAGAATTGAGTCTCAAGGACCTTGGCAGCTGATCAAAGTCCCACAGCAGTGAAGGTCTGAGGGCATTTGGAACCTGACCCACCCAATTTCAAGGCCCATCATTCTTTATAAAGTACCATATTTTCTCTTTCCAACCAGGAATTCTGGGTGATTTTTATTATTTTTCTCCCTGTTTGTCTCTCACCTCCTCAAAAGTTTCAATACTCAATTACTGTCCCTTGTTCACAAAGATACCCTGGGGGACAATGAACTCTAGCGACCCAGGTTTATAGAACAATTATTCAAATTGTATTAGAGGAAGAAGTAGTTTTTGAATAACCTCATCCTGCAGTGATGATTATCTTGGTGCCTACTCCTTACTGCTTCTATGTAATGTGGATAATATATTCATTTACTTACTTACACTTTCTAATTATTAGCTGTAATTTATCCATCTAGTCTTCCTTTGTGGCTTCGGTGATATAAGGTAGAGAACTGCTAGGAATACTTTAATAGTTAGCGGGTCTGCCTTTTTGATTGTCATTGACGCAGCTTTAGCTTAAGCCACACGAATTCAAACCGAAGCAATCATCATATGAAAGAAAATGGTTTGGCCAGAAATGGTCGAACTCAGCAATCCTGCAAGTGCTGTTGAGTTAGATTAAAGGCACTTACTTATAGTATGACATTATCTGTAATTGGATACTAATCTTGAGCCTTTTGCTTTCTTTCTTATATAGGCCGTATTCCAAAAACACCAGACTGGTACAATCCAGGTAAGTTAAGAAAACTGAAACTTAGCCAAAGCTGCTCTACCTTCTCAGTCATGTACT
The DNA here is from genome assembly GCF_020171115.1 of Neogale vison. Taxonomy (NCBI): domain Eukaryota; kingdom Metazoa; phylum Chordata; class Mammalia; order Carnivora; family Mustelidae; genus Neogale; species Neogale vison. Next base: position 57,347,492 of record NC_058093.1, on the reverse strand, counting down.
TTGTTAATTACTGAAGCCCAGGCCTAAGTGCCAGCTTCTCTATTACCTCTTCAAGGGAGATGAAATACCTCCAAGCAGGAAAGGTAATTGGCTGGTGGGGGATGAGGCTTTGGGCCTGGATTTGTTCCCCTCTGTGAGTACAGGAGGGTGGCAAAGTCTCTCACTGGCTCCGAAATCCTTGGTGCTTGGCAAGCAGCACTGCCCTGGCCAGAGCAAGTCAAAAATCTAATGCATTACTACTTATAAATACTTTCAAACACTGATTGATGCTGAGAGGGTGCAGTTTGATCTGTGCGTAACTCCATTATTTTTCTTCGTCTTTAGAGCGTGCTGGAATTCATGGACCTCCAGTTGTAATTGAAGGGAGTGAATATTGGTTTGTTGCTGATCCTCACTTGAACTATGAAGAAGCTGTCCTGTACTGTGCTAGCAATCACAGCTCTCTGGCTACAGTGACATCTCTTGCAGGGCTAAAAGCTATCAAAAACAAAATAGCAAATGTAATTTGAGAGAATATATTTTAAAATATTTTTCTTATTTTTCTATTTGTTTCATTAGAAATTATTTTAGAAATCTTACCAAATCTATAGAAGTTAAATGTTGCTTTCAAGTAAAATTTACCTAACAACATCCAAATTCATTTCATGTCAGAGAAGTTAAATAGAACTGCATAGGAGTGCCTAGATGGCTCAGTGGGTTAAGCCTCTCTGCCTTTGGCTCAGGTCATGATCTCTGGGTCCTGGGATCGAGCCCTGCATCAGGCTCTCTGCTCAGTGGGGAGCCTGCTTCCCCCTCTCTCTCTGCCTGCCTCTCTGCCTATTTGTGATCTCTGTCTGTGAAATAAATAAATAAAATCTTAAAAAAAAAAAAAGAACTGTATAATGTTTTAAAATATTCAAGATTAATTATAAGTGTCAAAGAGCGAAATTAGATAATATAAAATATTCTAATTCTTTGTTGGATTTTTGTACTAAAAGTTAAGTTTTGTCTTTTTGTAAAGATTTTGTTTATCTGATAGAGAGAGAGAGAGCTCAGCTTGGGGGAGTAGCAGGGAGAGGGAGAGGCAGGCTCCCAGCTGAGCAAGGAGCCCAATGTGGGTCTGGATCCCAGGACCCTGGGATCATGAACTGAGCAAAAGGCAGATGCTTAACCAGCTGAGCCACCCAGGCACCCCTAGTTAATGTGAGTTTTTATTTCTTCTAATAACTAACTTTGTAAAACAGCTTTTTGTAGGAAAAATAATTTTATATATGTATTTTTTAATATTTTATTTATTTATTTGACAGAGAGATCACAAGTAGGCAGAGAGGTGGGCAGAGAGAGAGGAAGGAAAGCAGGCTCCCTGCTGAGCAGAGAGCCCGATGTGGGGCTCGATCCCAGGACCCTGGGATCATGACCTGAGCTGAAGGCAGAGGCTTTAATCCACCGAGCCACCTAGGTGTCCCTAATTTTATATTTTTTAATTTACAATTATTTGCAATAGAACACTCCATATCCAATTAACATATGCCTATAATTACAGTGACCATATTTTCTTATGCAAAATAGTTCATACTGTTATCCAAAGAGTTTTCAGCTACTTCTTTGATGAAAGGACCCTATAATTTAGAGACCAAAGTAATGGAATGTCTGGAAATGTTAGCAGTTGTGGATATGGTGGGACTGGGCATTTAAATGAAACTTTTCCAGAAAACTCAGCACACACAAGGATGGGTGATTTTGTTGGTTGGTCGGTTTGTTTTTCAGATATCTGGTGATGAACAGAAGTGGTGGGTGAGAACTGCGGAGCAGCCAGTAGATCATCATTCTATGTAGTATGTGACACCATTGATGCTGCCTTTGTAAAGTCACTGGAAAGGAGCCATCCCAAATTCCCCTTTAGAAAATGCTATTTATAATGTGTTTTGAACATTAATCCGTAAGCTGTGTGGACTACAGACAGAAACCAAGTCCTTTTGCATATTAGCATCAAGAAATAAGGGGTATAAAGTAATGGCATAACATTAAATTTAGAATTAAAATTACAGTAAAAAAAAAAACCAGAATAGAACATGTAACTACGTTATGAGCTGTGAAATCTCTCATTTTCTTTCAGCTCACGATACCGATGGCCTCACTTTCCTATAACATTTCGGGAGGAATGCCTGTGCATGTCTGCCAAGACTTGGTTTAGCGGTAAATTAATTCCAAATCCTTTAATGTTGATTATGTAATATGTGAACTTCAGATTCAATTACCAGCTTAACCTTGCTTTCCTTTTGATTACACATTTTGTAGCTTCATCTTATTTTGACTTATTGCTAATGGCCATGGCTCAAATTCCAAGTGCAAATAAAAGTGCTTTTCACTATGAATATTTTGACTTCCTTTATCCTAAAGCCATTACGTATAAATAAGCTTACTGCTTTCATTCCTGAGAAGCATATAGACAAATTTGTAAAGATAAACAGGTAGCAATTCTAAATATAGTTTAGGTCTCTTACCCCTTCATTAACCTTCGCTTTCAACCTATCTCCCACCATCGGCCACTGTGGAGGTAACTATGGTCCTTCCACCAAATGTGTGCATTTTTACAGGCAATTATGATATGCTATAACCTACTGATATGAGTAATAACAAAATATAGAAAGGGCTAGAGAAGAAAAGGAATGTATTTTAACTGTTTGGGAAAGATCAATTGAAAGAGATTTTCGTTACTACTGGATTGTTTTTAAAATGTGCTGAATGGAAAATTCTCACCCCTGTAATCTTGCTTTTCATTTCTCAGACTTAAATAAACCGACAGACTGTGGTACCAAGTTGCCCTTCATCTGTGAAAAATATAACGTCTCTTCATTAGAAAAATACAGTCCAGATTCTGCAGCTAAAATACAGTGCTCTGGGGATTGGATTACTTTTCAGAATAAGGTAAAGAGAGAATTGCTACATTGTACAGATGATGATTGCTTTCATGATGGCTGTGTGGCCTGTGGCAGAATTGCAGCCCATCAAATAACCTCACTAAGATAGCCTCTATGTGTCTCAGTAACTCGCCTGATCCCCTAGAGTGCCAGAAACCAAGTCAACTCTCAAGTTAGTAATGCCTACAGGTCTTTCAAAGAACTATGTTCCTATTCTGTGCTAGTAAACTTAAATTGCTGAAGTTAATTGGTCAATGGATTATAATACTTTAAGTAATAAAACTGTATAGCATGAAGGAAACTGACAATTTCTGGATGATGTATTTTCCACTTGAAAGAAAGCATTCAAGTAGCATCTACCAATTAAATTAGACCAATATTTCCCAAACTTTTTGAGGTACTACACTACACATATGTTAACAAAATATCAGTCATTGATCTTGCCTCCAAAAGGGTTCAATGATTAAATAGGTTTGGGAAATGCTACCTTCCATATCTGCATCTTTGAAATGCATAATCCATATTGGTAAATGTATCTCTCTGGAAATGCATTTGGCTGCTAAGTAAGAGATTGCTATTCTATGTTAAAACAACACAATGGCCAAACTATGGAAAGAACCTGGATGTCCACCAATAGATGAATGGATAAAGAAGACGTGGTATATATACACAATGGAATACTACGCGGCCATCAAGAGAAAGGAAATCTTACCATTTGCAACGACGTGGATGGAACTAGAGAGTGTTATGCTAAGCCAAATAAGTCAGTCAGAGAAAGACAATTATCATATGATCTCCCTGATATGAAGAATTTGAGAAACAGGGTGAGGGGTCATTTGGGGTAGGAAAGGAAAAAATGAAACAAGGTGGGACCGGGGAGGAAGACAAACCATAAGTGACTCTTAATCTCAGGAAACAAACTGAGGGTTGCTGGGGGGTGGGGTGATAGGGATAGAGTAGCTGGGTGATGGACATTGGGGAAAGTATGTGCTATGGTGAGTGCTGTGAAATGTGTAAGACTGATGATTCACAGACCTGTACTCCTGGGGCAAATAATACATTATATGTTAATTTTTAAAAAAAGAAAAAAGTGGAAAAAAAGTCTGTTCTCTCACATGAAAGAAGTTTGACAGTAAGTAGGTTGGGGCTGGTACGGAAGCTCCAGGACATCTTCAAATCCAAACTGCTTTTGTCTTTTTGCTCTGTCATCTTTAACATAATAAAACTTCCAAGCTCAAGTTCAGGGTGTTTTGTCTAGGGTCTTTTCTAGAAGCCACCCAATGACATATATAGCTCATTGGCCACTCCAGTGTCTAAGGAGGCTGAAAAAAAAGCATTTTGTAGAATGGTTCAAGGAACACTATTTAGGGTGTACCACTCCACACTAACATGATCATCACATCAAAAAGAGAAAGGAAGCTATGACGACTCTTCCAAAGCTAAAATAGTAAGGACATATTTTGGCTTTTTAAAATTAGAACAATCTTTTTTTCCCCCAAAGATATGGGGACTAAATTAATTTACATAGTTGATGTAAATTTGAATTAAAATCTCCTGCCCAAGGACAGGGGGATGAGTGTAGGGAGATGGGGTAGCCGGGTGATGGGTGTTAAGGAGGGCATGTATGGTGATGAGCACCAGGTGTCAGCACAACTAATGGATGGTTGAACATTACATCAAAAACTAATGAAGTACTATATGCTGACTAACTGAACGTAATAAAGAAAGAAAAAAGAAAGCAAGGGGGGTGATTTCTTTTAAAATGTATGTTTTTATATAAGGAGGTGAGGATTATGAGTGCAGCCCTTGAAATCAGATGGAACAGAATCTAAATGCTGATCATACCGCTGTCTGACTATTTCACTTATGGGTGAAGTTACTGCACTGCCCGGTGCCTCAGTTTCCGCATTTGTTGTGAGATTAATTAAATGAGATAGTATTATGCTTACTGTTTAGCACATGGGATGCACTCAATAAATGGGAGATTTTTTTTTTAAATAGTTTGACTAATAGAACAATCTCTAGTTTTTTATATTGAGGGTGTAGATCTGCATTCATATAGTACCACTTTGTGATTTACATATCTCCATGTCAAAAATTAGCAGCCCTCGTAAAGAGGAGGTATTGATTTCCTATGTGAGCTTTCCTGTGTCTGGAATCTTATGCTTCATATATGTTTTTTGTTTGCAGTGTTTTCTAAAAGTCAAACCAAAGTCTCTCACATTTTCCCAAGCAAGTGATACTTGTCATACCTATGGTGGTACCCTTCCTTCAGTGCTGAGCCAGAGAGAGCAAGGTAATGGAATTATTTTTGAAAACATGTTTTATTCTGAACTGGGGGCCAAGTCAGTTCTGAGAGGCTTTGGGGAATTACCATATTAAAAAAAATCTTCTTAAACAACTTTGTTACAGAATAAGTGAAAGAATCTCTTTGTAGGTAAACCAGAGGTATTCATTGACATTTTTAGTGTATCTTTAATTTGAATAAGTCAAATGCTTTAAAAAAAAAAAATCTCTTTCTGACAGATTTTATTACATCCTTGCTTCCGGAAATGGAAGCTACTTTATGGATTGGTTTGCGCTGGACCGCCTATGAAAGGATAAGCAAATGGACAGATAACCGAGAGCTGACATACAGTAACTTTCACCCATTATTAGTTGGTGGGAGACTGCAAATACCAACACATGTAAGTTTTTTTTAATCAGAAATCTATATAGCTCAGGGCACTTGGGTGCCCAGTCAGTTGAACATTAGGCTCTTTATTTCAACTCAAGTCGTGATCTCAGGGTTGTGAGATCCAGCCCTGCCTTGGGCTCTTGCTGGGCACAGAGCTGCTTAAGATTGTCTCTCTCCAAAGACAATTATCATATGATCTCTCTGATATGAGGAATTTGAGAGGCAGGGCCAGGGGTTGTGGGGGTTAGGGAGGGAAAAAAATGAAACAAGATGGAACTAGGGAGGGAGATGACCCATAAGAGACTTTTAATCTCAGGAAACAAACTGAGGGTTGCTGGAGGGGAGAGGGGTTGGAGGGTTGGAGGGTTGGGTTATGGACATTGGGAGGGTATGTGCTATGGTGAGTGCTGTGAAATGTGTTAAGACTGATGATTCACAGACCTGTACTCCTGAGGCAAATAATACATTATATGTTAATTTAAAAAAAAAATCTCTCTCTCCTTTTCCCTCTGCCTCCACTCCCCACTTCTGCTTTCGTGCATATATGTGTGCACACACTTGCTCTCTCGCTCTCTCTCTCTCTCTAAAAGAAAAAAAATCTATATAGCTCTGAGAAATACCCAAGTCTCCTATAAATTATTGGATTAAGAACAAGGGTCTATTTTATGAATCCATTTAAATGCAATGTTCAGAGCAGGCACATCTTCAAAGATAAAATGTAAATTAGGGATTGCCAGAGGCTAAGGTACAAGGAAAGATTGGGGATGATGGTTGCAGAATTGAACATACTAAGAACTATAGAATGTGTGCTTTAACTGGGTGACTTGTATCTCATCTGATTCCCATCTCAGGAAAATTATCCCAAGAAAAACCACAGGAGTTCCCTGGCATTCAAGCAGGTGCCCCAGGTTTTCACACCAGCTCCAGACTCCATCGCACTTACTTCACAACCACAAAAAAGCTATCAGGTAGTGAAATGCAAATAGAAGCAAATAAAAGTGCTTTACTTAACATTTTGGGATGTGAGGCTCTCTCCTGAGGCCAATAGTACAAAATTGATGATTAGTGATGATTTTTGCCTAACAGCCAAACATAAAGAAAGGGGAAAAAGTATCATATTAACAATAAAGACCCTAAACAGTGATTCTGCTGCCCACTGCTCTGTCTGACCACCTTTTGCACAATGGCAAAGATGAAATTAACTTTAGACTCAGATTCCAAAGATATGCCCTAGACAATAATCAGCCAATGTTCCTGATACAGTATAACTTTGCTCAAGGTAGATGTTGGTGGCAAAGAGAACTCTGAGTCATGTATAATTATGTACAAAGTAAATATAAAATAATGCTTGGTTATTACAGAAAATTTGAGAGTTATAGAAGAGTTAGCACAATACAGAAAACTATCAACCCTGATCCCACTTAGGCCAGTAGCTTTTAAAAAGATTTTATTTATTTATTTATTTGTTTGTTTGTTGGAGAGAGAGAGAGAGAGCACACAAGCAGGCAGAGGCAGAGAGAGAAGCAGGCTCCCTGCTGAGCAAGGAGCCTGATGCAGGACTCGATCCCAGATCCCTGGGATCATGACCTGAGCCAAAGGCAGCTGCTTAACTGACTGAGCCACCCAGGTGTCCCTAGGCTAGTAGCTTTTAAACCTGTAACCGTAACCCATTGTAAGAAATATATTTAAATTACTATTTAGTACATGAATATAAATATAATATTGAATTGAAACAGATGTTTCAGGAAACAATACTTGCCCTTAACAGGGTGTGCACACTGATATTTTCTTTCTATTCTATTCTACTCTATCTATTCTCTTCTCCTTGTCCTATTTTATCCTATTTTCATTATCACATATGTGAGTCAACTAAAGGAGTCTGACCATGTTTCAAGACCATGTTTGAACCCTAATCTAGGAAATCACGATAAGTATTTCAGCATTATTTCTTCTAGGACTTTTTCATACATTATCTTTCTGACATAGATAAGATCTTGTATTCTGCTTTTCTCATTTAGTATTCTATCATAAGTAGTTTCTTATACCATTAAAAGAGGTACTTGATAAGCATTTTAATAGTTAATGCAGTATTTCTTGATAGGTATGCCACCATTTATCTAACCAGTGCTGAGTGTTCAGGCTGTTTCCATTTTTGCATAATCATAAATAGTGCTACAGTGAACAATTTTTGTGCATAATCTTTCATTATAGTTCAGATTACCTCTTTAAGATAAATTCTGGAAGTCGATAGCCCAATCAAAAGATGTAAGTAGTTAAAAGCTTTGGTCACCAGATGCTTTCCAGAAAGGTTTATGAGTTTATATTTTTGTCAGTAATATATTATGATTGCCATTCTATCCATACCATATTAATAATTTCTAACATGTGTTGAGCAGCTAATATGTGTCAGGCACTTTGCTAATCCATCATATGCATTATTTCATTTAATCTGCGCAGTAGATGTGAAAAGGTCTGTTACTCCACCTCTAAAAAATGTAGAAACAGGAGTCATGTAACTTGCCCTCAGTTATGCAGCCACGCATGCAGCTGGCATTTAAATCTAGGTCCATGAGTCTGCAGAACCAGTGTTCTTAGTGTCTCTACTATGTTACGTCTAAGGATCATTGTCTTTTAAAAATTTTTGCTAATTTGGTAATTTAAATATATCAATCCTGTTTTTGTTTATATTTCTCTATATCAAATGAAAACAAACTTCTGTAAGTTCAATAGTAATTTTAATTTCATCAGGTATGAATGTCCTTATTCTTTGCCAATATTTATCAAACCCTGCTTACTCTGTTTCTTGTGTTTATTAAAAATAGTCCTGTAGTTTTTTTTTCTTAAACGCTGAATACTGAAGATACTGTAGAAATAAGTTTTGATTTTTTGCACAGGTGTACGTTCAAATCTGTTTTTTTCCTTTTCTCCTCCATTTCTTTTAGGTTAGGAAGTTCATCATATAAATGTTAGTCAAATATATGTGTGTATTTTCTTTGCCTTTGTCTCCTGACAGCATGATACATCTGTGGTTTATGGTATATATTGTCAGCAAATACTAAATGCTTTTCCCTAATCTTGTCTAACATCACTTATTGCATATATTTCCATTTGTTAAAAGCAATACAGGATGCCTCCTTTATCATATATTGTGTGTTTGCATGAGTTAAATACTCTTACATAGCTATGACCTTGATCTAAATACTATAATTTTACATATTTAAAAAATATAATAAAAATAGTTACCTTTATATATACCTTTAAAAATAGTTTTAGCTATTCTTATCCATTCTTCCAAACTATAATTATTTGGTCAATCTCCAACTAAAACAAATTTTAAAAATTCTGATAAAAATTTAACAACATTTTGGGGAGAATTAACATCTTTTTATTAATCTTTCAATTCAAGAATATGGTATAGTATATCCATTTATTCAGGTCTTTCCTTAGAGCCCTCCGTATCTCATTGCTTCTAAGAGTGGCAGGTTTTTTCTTGATTTTCTCACTGACATGTAGAAAGTTATTGTTTTAGTATTTTTATGTATTTATTTCATTGGCCATCTTACTTAAAATCTCTTATTACTTCTCAGAGTTTTTCCCTAGATTTTTGGGGGTTTCCTAATTAGATAATCATAATCGTCAAATACCAGTTTATGCTTTATTACCTATGGTAGGACTTCCAGAACTGTGGTAGTACCAGAAGGAATAACCACCATCCTAGACGTAATCTGGATTTTGTAGGACTATCTCATTGTTATATATGATGTTGACTCTTTGGGGTTTTTTGTTTTTTGTTTTTTGTTTTTTTTCAGTAGGCTCGACACCTAGCACACAACCCAATATGGGACTTGAACTCATGACCCTGAGATCAAGACCTGAGCTGAGATCAAGAGTCCACTCTTCTTTTTTTTTTTTTAAATATTTTATTTATTTATTTATTTGACAGACAGAGATTACAAGTAAGCAGAGAGGCAGTCAGAGAGAGGAGGAAGCAGGCTCCCTGCTGAGCAGAGAGCCTGATGTGGGGCTCCATCCCAGGACCCTGGGATCATGACGTGAGCTGAAGGCAGAGGCTTTAACCCACTGAGCCACCCAGACGCCCCTCAAGAGTCCACTCTTAACTGACTGAGCCACCCAGGTGCCCCAATGCCAACTCCGTTTAAGTTATATCATTCTGTAACTAGCTTATTTAGAGCTTTTATTCAGGAATAAATACTAACTTTTCTAAAGCTTATTTCCAGCATCTGCTAAAACTGTCATATATTTATATTAAACCATCTTCATCTTATCATAAAATCTAGTTGCTCTGAATGGATTATTAACTTACTAGTATATGGAATTGGACTAATTAGAATTGTATTTGGGAATCTCTGTTCATAGAGTTAATTTTTTATGCTATATTGTCTGATTTTTTTTTTTTTCTGATTATGTTAGCTTCAGAAGATAAGCTGGCTAGCTTTCTGCCTTTGTGTCTTGAAATAATGACTCAGCCTGGAGAACTATCTTTCCCTGAAAGTTTGAAGCAATTACCTGCAAAGTGATGTGATGCTAGAACCCTTTTCAGAGATCATTCTTTAATGCTAAAGGGATTTGGTGCAGTGTTCCAATGCCTAAATGCCAAAATCACATTGTTGGGGTTTGAATTCCATTCAGCCATTTAGTATGCCTTTAGAAGTTCACTTGAGTTTTCTTTTTTTTTTCCCACCCCTCCCCTCACTTAAGTTTTCTTAAGCCTCAATTTCTCATAGGTAAATTCTGATACTATTATACCTACAATACAATGTGAGAATTACATAAAGTAATTCATTTAAAGCTTTTAGCTATCTCACACATAGTTCTTAAAATGAACTATTAGTATTAACTTTCAGTTTCCTCTGAAGTTACTAGTACATTTTGACGTTTCTGCTTCTCCTTACAACAGTTATGCTAATTTGTGCTTTTCAAGATAAGTTCCCCATTTCATTTGGATTTTCGGGTCTTTTTTAAGTTTTTTTAATTTAATTTAAGTAATCTCTACACCCCATATGGGATTCAAACTCATGACCCCAAGATCAAGAGTCACACACTCTTCTGACTGAGCCAGCCAGGCACCCCTCTTTTAGATTTTCAAATATATTCAAATAAAATTGTGTATGCTGTTATCTTTCTAAATCTCTATACCTTATTTTGGTTGTGTTTTAATTTTTTCTTATTTATAATTTTACAAAACTGGTGTCTCTTGGTTTTCTCCTCCCTCTTCTCCACCTTCTTTCTACTTCTATTGCTTGAGATGTATTTACAAATATTACTACATTTTTCTACCCTGGGTTTTTTTTTTGGAGTTATATTTTTTGTTCATTTTCTAATCTCCTGTGTTCAATTATTAGTTCATCTTTCTTTTTAAAAACAATATATTTAATAATACATATTTGCATAACTCCTTTACTGGGCATTTACACAGAGAAAATTGAAACACTAATTCAAAAAATGTGTGTACCCCTATGTTTACTGCAGCATTATTTACAATAGCAAAGATGTGGAGGCAACTAAGTATCAATCGATAGAGACCAGATAAGGAAAATGTGGTACACACACACACACACACACACACACACACAGAAATATTACACAACCATAAAGACATATGGGATCTTGCCGTTTGCAACAACATGAATCGGCTGTATTATCGGCTAAGTGAAGTAAGTCAGACTGAAAAAGATGAATACCATCTTATTTCACTCATGTGGAAAACATTCATGTGAAAAAACAAAACAAATGAATAAACAAACAAAAAGCAGAATCAAACCTATAAATGCAGAGAAAAGTTATGGCTGCCAAAGGGAAGGGGGAGGGGGAGGGGCAAACTGGGTGAAGGGGAGTGGAAGGTACAGGCTTCCATTTACAGAATGAATAAGTCACAGGAATAAAAGGCACATCATGGAGAATATAGTTAATGATACTATAATTGGATTGCGTGTAACTACACTGGGGTGAGCACAGCATAGTACACAGAGAAGCTGAATCACTATGTTGCACACCTGAAAGTAATGTAACATTGTGTGTCAACTATACTCAAATAAAAAACTTAAGAAGAAGAAGAAGAATACATGTCTGCCTCTGTAAAAAGTTTTACTCATATCCCTTGTGATCTTCCCCTTATTATTCTTAACTATAATTATTTTGTTTCATTTTGGGGTCAGTGTTTATTGTGAAGCATGTATGTATGTATGTGTTTTTTTAAAAATCTGTAGCTCCTGAGATAAGCTTACTTGTCTTATTTTTCTAAGTGTGTGATAAGTTTCAAACATACAAAAACTGTAGGAACAATATAATTTGAATTAATATTATATCTAGTATTATTGATTTGTGGTCAGGGAATGAACTCTAAATAGATACTTTAATTTCTAGATGTTTTTGGAGTGACTAGTGTAGGATCAAAGCTTTTTTTTTTTTTTTAAAGAACATTTTTATTTTATTTTATTTTATTTATTTGACAGAGAGAAATCACAAGTAGATGGAGAGGCAGGCAGAGAGAGAGAGGGAAGCAGGCTCCCTGCTGAGCAGAGAGCCCGATGTGGGACTCGATCCCAGGACCCTGAGATCATGACCTGAGCCGAAGGCAGCGGCTTAACCCACTGAGCCACCCAGGCGCCCCGGATCAAAGCTTTAAGATGAGTTCTCTATTGTGTAGTATCTACAGCTTGTCATCATAAAATTTTTATAAACATCTGATAAATTGAATTGACAATCATTACTTTTTTGCTTTGAAATGTGAAGAATGATAGCAGAGAATTAGATATTACTATAACTGTGTTTTCATCTTACTTCTACCAGTTTTTCTTTATCTGTTTAGGATTTATATTTAATAATATTGCCACTGTTTTATAATTTCTAAAGTTAGTTGCCCTTTTCCCATGCTTTGGAAATTTTTGAAGGATTTCTTGTGATTTCATGGTCAACTCTTTTATTTTTTTTTAAGATTTTATTTATTTATTTGACAGAGAGAGAGATGACAAGTAGGCAAAGAGGCAGGCAGAGAGAGAGGGGGAAGCAGGCCTCCCGCCAAGCAGAGACCCCAGTGTGGGGCTCCATCCCAGGACCCTGAGATTGTGACCTGAGCCGAAGGCAGAGGCTTAACCCACTGAGCCACCCAGGCACCCTCATGGTCAACTCTTTAATGGAATTTTTTACAGGAGTAAAAATCCAATTTGGAATATAAAGTTCTCCTGCTAGGATCTTCAGACAGTTATAGTTTCATGATTGTTTATACATGTTTGCCTTTTTGTTTAGATTTTTGAGGAAGAGTCCCAATACCACTGTGCACTAATACTCAACCTCCAAAAGTCACCTTATACTGGGACATGGAATTTTACTTCCTGCAGTGAACATCACACTCTGTCTCTCTGTCAGAAATATTCAGGTATAAATTATTATCTAGATAACTATGGTACTTTATACTGTTAGAGATATGCAATATTTTTTCACAAAAATCTTATAAATGAATTAATATTAATTTATAAATATAGCTTCCTTAAAATTTCAACATGGCTAAATCCATATTGGTTCAGTAAGTCAGGTTATCTCAAATGGAATGTGATTTTTTTTTCAACTAACATTGCTTTACTTAATTAAATATCAAAATTAAGTATCAGATGGAATTTGTTTAAAAGAGTTGTCTAATTATAGTAAGTTATGGTTGAATTTTGTTCTTTTTTCTATTCTGACATTTTTCAGTTATTACTTTCTATCTTGGAGAAAAGAGAAAATGTGTAATTTTTTTTTAAAGTGTAATGTTTTTAATTGACTTTGGTAAACATTCACAATTAAGTTTATCACACACATACAAAAAGGTGTGAGGCATTATAAACGGATCACTGTGTATACCTCATTGTAATCCAAATAAAAATAAAATGTGTGCTAAAAATAAGAATCATCCATATTCTCAAAGAGATGTTTTTAGAAGGTATTAATTACATTCTTTTCATTGATTACAATGTTTTTAACAAATGGTTTAAAAAAAGTTGTCATGTAATGAAAACCTCAAGTAGATAATCCATGTATTTCTAAAGAAAAAAAAATTTTTTTTAGATTTTTATTTATTTATTTGACAGACCACAAGTAGGCAGAGAGGCAGGCAGAGAGAGAGAGGAGGAAGCAGGCTCCCCACTGAGCAGAGAGCCCAATGCAGGACTCAATTCCAGGACCCTGGGATCATGACCTGAGCTGAAGGCAGAGGCTTTAACCCACTGAGCCACCCAGGTGCCCCTCTAAAGAAATTTTTGTTAAATTAAACCATGCTCATTTGTTCATACTGTTCAGTAACTGCTTTCTTCAGAGAAGTACTGTAAAGCAGTAGTTCAGCACAGCGTTTTGTGGGTTGTTTTGTACATTTTTTTCGTTGGAGCTCTCCCAGATGGAAACTTTGTAAGGGAACACCTAACACTTTCTCTTGTTGAAGGGGTTTAAACAAAGGAGGTATTTGACACCAACCTGAAATGGTAATCTTATCGCAGGCTACTTTTACTTACAGCTTTTTTTCCTTCCTAATTTTTTTTTCTTCCTTCTTTTTTTTCCTTCCTAAATCAGATCAACAAAAACAGAATTTTATTCTAATTTTAGAAAACAAATGTTGTGGCTCACACATATACCTAAGGTATACAGCCAGACATACCTAGTTCGCCTAACCAAAATCCAAAACAAATGAATAAATAAGTAGTATCTGAAGTACTTATTGTGGAGAACCTTGAGGAAATGTCCCATGACTTGCAGAGTGGGTGATTTTTTGTGTTTTTTTTTTTCCTTTTACAAATAGAAGTTGAAAGCAAACAGACCTTGCAGAACACTTCAGACACAGTGAAGTATCTAAATAATCTGTACAAAATCATCCTGAAGCCTATGACTTGGTTTGATGCTCTAAGGGAGTGTCAGAAGGATAACATGCACCTGGTGAGCATCACAGACCCTTACCAGCAGGCGTTCCTAACTGTGCAGGGCGTTCTTCATAACTCCTCTCTGTGGATTGGACTCTCCAGTCAAGACGTAAGTTTTCAGTCCCAAATGCCCAGATTGGGTGACGGAATGTGAAATTTTTGTTTTACACAGCATTTCTCATATCAAACTGAAAGAACCTGTAGATTGTCAGGTCTTACTCTTACTTGACAGTGAGTAAATTTCATGGCGTGTGTCATTTTTAGTAGCCATCATCTTTCTACTATTGAAAGGTCTGGTGCTTTATTGTTTAGATGAAGAAAAAGTTCAAGTGGACGTGTGTAGCTGAACAATTCTTTTTATTCTAGTTAAAGACTGAGTGGGAATCAGGAACTGCCCTGCCTCTCCAGCCAATGCAAAGGAGAGAGGAAGAAAAGAATTTAAAAATCAGAGTTGAATTGAGGGAGAGCAGAAGGCTGAGAGATCAGAGAGAGAGGAAGAGAGAGAATCCCAAGCAGTGTCCACACCAAGTGCAGAGCCCAATATAACGCTCCATCTCACAACCCTAAGCTCATGACCTAGGCAGAAGTCAAGAGTCAGACGCTCAACTGACTGGGCTACCCAGGTACCCAGTAAATTTTTTTAAAAGGAAATTAAAATCACCTGTAATTCCAGTACTAGTAATAAATATGATTTAATAATTTGATATATATCTCTCAAGGTTTTTCCTATGTACACATGTATATTTTTAAGACATTTGAGATCATACTATTTTTTAGCTTTTTTTCATCACTTAAGGATTTTGACATTGTTTCTTATCTTATTTTCTCTTCTAAGATTTTATTTATTGGGGTGCCTGGGTGGTTCAGTCATTAAGCAGCTGCCTTCGGCCCAGGTCGTGACCCCAGGGTCCTATGATCGAGCCCTGCATCGGTCTCCCTGCTCAGTGTGAAGCCTGCTTCTCCCTCTCCCACTCCCCATGCTTGTGTTCCCTCTCTCGCTATCTCTCTCTCTCTCTCTCTCTGTGTCAAATAAATAAATAAAATCTTTTTTTTAATTTATCTTTTTAAATCTTTTTTATTTATCTTTTTAAATTTATCTAAATAAATAAATATCTAAAAAATTAAATCTTTTTTTTTAAAGAGTTTATTTATCTATTTGACAGAGAGAGAGAGAGATCACAAGTAGGCAGAGAGTCAGGCTGAGAGACGGGGGGAAGCAGGCTCACCGCGGAGCAGAGAGCCTGACGTGGGGCTCCATCCCAGGGCCCTGGAGACCATGACCTGAGCCTAAGGCAGAAGCTTAACCCACTGAGCCACCCACATGCCCCTATAAATAAATAAAATCTTAAAAAAAAAAAAAAGATTTTACTTATTTATTTGAGAGAGAGAGTGAGCAAAAGAAGAGGGCACAAGAGGAGGGTTGGGGGAGGAGGCAGCGGGAGAGGGAAGAGCCGACTCCCCACTGAGCAAGGAGCCCAGTATGGGACTTGATCCCAGGACTCTGGGATCGTGACCTGAGCTGAAGTGTGTAAGTCTCAACCAACTGAGGCACCTGGGCATCCTGTTACCCTATTTTCAGTCTTCACCTATGTTTCTCTTTTTCCTTTCACTTTTTTAACAGGTTTATTACGTATCTGTATAAACTGCCTTAAATCTTTGGAATGTGACAGGATACAAATAAAACTTTACATTGAAAGCAGTGAAAGAGTATTGAAAGATTTTAAACATGGTAGTAACATTAACAGATTTTTACCTAAGAAGAATTATATTGGCAGAGGGCAGATTAGGAAATGAGCAATCTTGAGCTTTCTTGGAAATTCATGCAGGAGCTGATGCTGGTCTGAACTAATGCCTGAGGCAGTTCTGGGTTATATAAAGTCCAGAGTGTGTCTGCAGGAGCAGGTCACTTAAGTATGTAGAAGTGGAAATACATAGAAATAGAGGAAGTCACAAGGGCTGGGGAACTGGTGAGACGTAAGTCAATGATACAACGAGGAAGACAGAGCAAGACATGAGGCATCACCTTAGTGAATGTCAGGGAGGAACAAGGAGGCCAAGTTGTAAGTGAAAGTCAAAAAGAGACAAGGAATCTGGGAGTTTGCATAAACCCTAAAGGAAATGATTGAAGGAAATAAAAATATTTATCCCATTCTCATAGCCCGGTGGTATCTGAGAATGGAAAAATAAACAATCTTCCCAGTGGGCATTGAAAGGACATTATTCCTGTAGAAAAGATAGGTTTTAATTAAGATCAATTAAGGTCAAGAATTTAGTTAAGAGATACTAAAAGTCTTACTAAAGAAAAAGGGTATTCAGCAGAGATAGAGGGTACAGGGATTTATCTACAAGGAATAAAAGTTCCAAAGGACCAGATATCTGGGTTAGTTGTGAAGACAGCAGAGGTGAAGGAATCCAGGGTAATGCTAACATCACATGGCCAAAGGGCCACATCTGAGGCCACAGGGGCTTAGGAATTAACTGGCCACAAAGTTACAAGCTGGAACCCTGGTAGAGAACAATTTCAGGATGAAAACAGTTGCTGGTGTTGAAGCTTAAACATGTTTGCTATTTATGGGTCACTAAGGATATTGTGTGTGGCCTTTATCCAATATCCAAATCAACCAGTGATGTAAAATTGTCTTGGGTCTCAGGACAGCTTATGTCATTGGGTCAGTGTACAAGGCCTGGTGCTCTGTCAGCACCTTGGAGAAGCACAGACAAGTCTGTATCCCCACAGTCTGTCCCTTGGACTTTGTACCTATTTTGTAAAGTCTCTCTCAGGATAGGTGGTTGGTCAGGCCCTTGGCAAGATGTAAAGACGGACAGATGTTCACAGTCTTTTCGTGCACAATAAAATAGAGTGAATGAGGAAGATTCTCCATAAACCCAAGTGTGAAAGCAGCCTGAGTCACGGTTAAGAGGAAGGGAGCTAATATTTATGTGGCCATGTGTACCTGCTGGCCATTATGTGTTTTACACATCACCCCACTAATTCCAGCCCTGAGGTTAAGTGTCACATCCATTTAATAGCTGAGGGGATGGAAACATGGCAAAGTAAAATCAAAAACTAATACACGACTGCACCAGAATTCCAAACTAGATATGCTTTAGCTCCAGGGTCCATGTTCTTTCCACTCCTGCATGTTGTTTCTCTGACTTCCAACAACCCATAGTTCTAATTATGTATGAAGCAGCCCAGTCTAACGGCTCAGACCATAGGCTCTAGAGTCTGATGGCCTGGATTAGAATCCCAGCACTGCATATACAACATGCCTTCCGTTTCTCATCTGTGAAATGGGTACAATAGTTCCTATCTCATATGGTTGTTATGAAGATTAAGTAAACTGATACTTGCAAAGCCCTTACAAACGTGCCTGGTACATGGTAAGTCTATGTAACTATGTGTTAAATATAAAGTAAAATTTAAACATACATATATATATATATGGTAAAATTAAAAGTCATTAGGTTGATGAGGGACAAAAATAATAGAAAATGGATAACACGAAGTATTGCCACTTGAAATGTATTTCTGCTGCTTACAGGATGAACTCAACTTTGGCTGGTCAGATAGAAAACATCTTCCATTTAGTCGCTGGGCTGAAAATAATGAACAACTTGAAGACTGTGTAATATTAGACACTGATGGATTCTGGAAAACATCTGATTGTGATCATACGCAACCAGGTGCTATTTGCTACTATCCAGGAAGTATGCTAATTTTAAATATTTTAACTCTTCAGTTATTATCAGTCTCATGAATAGTGAGATTTAGGGGGGTAGTTTTGTAAAATCTGGTTCTGAAATTATAATCATATCCTTTTTTATAACAAAATTTTTCATGAAAATTTGTATTAAAGTAGAATTATTATGTGTTGGGTACTTTGTCATTGATTTATTTTAGACATGTTCTATCTTTATTTTTGTCAGCTGACAATGGTACTTGGTCTTTCAGTTTTAAGTCCCTACTTACCTCATTTTGTATATATTTCATGTTTATATTCTATAGGAAACTTGATTTGTGGGAATTTTTTTTGGTAATTCTTATCAACAACAGTTTCTTTTTAAGAGTCACTGTTAAGATTCATTTGTTTGTAAGTAACAGTAACCAGCTCAAGCTAGCTTAAGCCAAAAGGGAAATTTAGGTCCTCAAAAATGAGGTTATCGCTGAGCTTCATGAGAGTGGGAATCAGAAACTGGATGGAATCAGGAACCCAGAGATACTGTGTCCCACCTATTCCTTTTGTTTCTCTCTGTGGATTTGTACTCTTCTTTTCATGTATTTTCTGCTTCTCTCTGCCCATGATGAAACACAGCAGCTCTGTAGCTTTCGATTATAGCTGTAACTGGAAATGAATGGACTATCCCTGCAATCCACTTTCCAAATTCTTAGAGAGAATCTCATGCACTCAACCGAGTAAGGTATACGATCTCTAGCCTAGTCAGAAGAAAGTGGTTAAACAACGGCCAGAAGCCCACATTTGTGCATTTGCAGTAGAAAGAAGATACATCTACTTTCCAGACAAAGGGAGTTGTGAGCTGGGAGAGATTCTGAATGGTCTCTACTGCATATTAAATCTGTTTGATTGGCTTCGAGTAGAGCATATCTATGTTTGCATCTTCTTAAATGTATGGCTTTTTCATAAAATTTTTTAAAAAGCCAGATTTTCTAGATGTCAGATTTTCAACTACTTCTATTTCCTTTCATTTAAAGCTGGGCTACAAGGATGGCTCAACATTCGCAAATCAATCAATGTGATAGAACAAATTAATATGAGAAGAGAGAAGAACCACATGGTCCTCTCAATTGATGCAGAAAAAGCATTTGACAAAATCCAGCATCCGTTCCTGATTAAAACACTTCAAAGTATAGGGATAGAGGGAACATTCCTAAAGCAACGACTTAGAACAGCCCATATTTCATTAAAATGTACCTTTAAAAAATAAATAAAAAATAAAATGCACCTCTGAAATTAGAGAAGATATTGGTAAAGAGAAACTTAAGATGAATTCCCAAAGTTATAGGTAGGTGCCTGTTATTAATATCGTTGTATCATCTCTGAGGTTTGGTGACACAGAAAGGCAGAAACTACATTTAACCTAACAGCAACTCATGTTTTATATTCTTTCACTCATTTCACAGCAGGAGTGAACAGAAGGAAACTGTGTTAAATAAATTTCTTCCAACAGAAACCCAGTTAAGGTCACATTATATTTGACTATAAACAGAACAAGCATCATTAGGCTATTATTTATTGGCTTCTGGAATATTCCCTACAAATCAAGCCTAATTACCATGAACAGGATTTAACATTTATGTCTAAAGTTAGAATTCATACCCCTGCCTTTTTTTTTTTTAGATGAGACTGAAAAAGAGGTCAGAACAGTTGAGAGTGTTCAGTGTCCATCTCCTGTTTTATTTACTCCATGGATACCATTTCAGAACTCTTGCTACAATTTCATAATAGCAAAGACTGAATATACTGCAACACCAAGTGAAATTCATTCTAAATGCCAGAAATTTAGTAAGTACCTTATACAGCCATTACATGTATGTTCATTAAAAGTGTGTTATAAGTATTTATAATTAGCACTAGATTGCAAAAATATTCATCTCCTAATTTCTACATTATGAACAAAAAAAGTATAAAAATTTGTGTTTAGTCAAAATGGAGAATGTAAGAGTTACTTCTTTACCCATCCATTAGAGAGCTAGTCTGTCTTTATATGTATAAACAAAATGAGTTCTGCTTAAAAAGCAAAAAGAAATGACTCTAGCAAGCAGAGAACTGGATGTTAAACCAAGCTAGACTGTAGACAAAGTGAAAATAGGTGAATTGGGTTGTTGAAAGCTCAGATAGGTAGTCAAAAGCAAAGAAACAGCTCTGCTTCAAAGAAATTTGTATTTCACACTTTCAACTCTTAGGATTCTTCAAATATTCCCTGTGAGATCCACTGAGGACTTATGACTTCTGAACAGTGGACCTGTGAACTGTGGGAAGCTCCTTTGGATAATACCTAACCATTATTCTCGAAAGTGTGCTGTTTAGAAACTAGTCTTGAGAGGTAGTCTAAGAAAAGGATCCTTACAAAAAGAAAAAGGTTGAGAAATACACCATTGCTTCTGGTTAGACATTGTCATATGTACATCAGCATATCCTTTAAGAAGTACTGTCATAAATGAACTAGTTTAACTTCATGTAACAATGTTTGTGATGCTTTTATCCAACCAGTCTGAGAAACTCCTGCTAATTTCCTGAGGAACACTTTTTGGGAAATATTAAACTTTTTTAACCCTACTATAAAGACCGATATCTAAGGAAAGTGAAGATCTATCTTATAGATCATCCAAGAGGTTTTGTTTATTATTGTCTTTGGAAGTGTATCATTAATATGGGTAAATTTGTGCCAATTCAAAATAAGCCTTAAATGGGGAAAAGTGAAGTGAATCAATGTTTTTTTTTTTTTAAAGATTTTATTTATTTATTTTGACAGAGAGAAATCACAAGTAGATGGAGAGGCAGGCAGAGAGAGAGAGAGAGAGAGAGAGAAGCAGGCTCCCTGCTGAGCAGAGAGCCCGATGCGGGACTTGATCCCAGGACCCTGAGATCATGACCTGAGCCGAAGGCAGTGGCTTAACCCACTGAGCCACCCAGGCGCCCCTGAATCAATGTTTTAAATTCTCTATTCATCTGCTAGTTTTACACTATTTTCTAAGACCAAATTTAACATCGAAATATTAGGGACACCTGAGTGGCTCAGTTGGTTAAGCACCTGAGTCCTGATTTGGGCTCAGGTTATGGTTTGAGGGTTGTGAGATCAACTTTGTGAAGGGCTAAGCATGGAGCCTGCTTAAGATTCTCTCTCTGCCTCTTCCTCTGTCCCTCCCTTCCCATGTGCTCACTATCTCTCTTAAAAAAAAAAAAAATCAAAGTGTCTGAAAACTTCTTAATCTATTCATTTGAATACAATGAAATCATTTTTTAATGTATTTATTCATTTGAGAGAGAGAGCCCCAGCAGGGGGTGGGGCAGAGGGAGAGAATCTCAAGTGGACTCCCCATTGAGCACAGAGCCCTGTGGAGAGCTGGTTCTTAGGACCCTGAGATCATGACATGAGCTGAAACCAAGAGTTGGGTGCTCAACTGATTGACCCACTCAGGAGCCCCAGTACAATGAGATAGTTTAATTTACATGTCTGTCTTATTTTCCAATATTGTTTTTGAGTTTATTTAGCTGGGAAATAAAACTTTCTAAATCTATCGAAATAAAGTGTTCTATATAAGTAATTATTAAAATTATTGACTGTTTTTTATTTAACAGATCCAAAATCACATGTTCTGAGTATTCGAGATGAAAAAGAGAATAACTTTGTTCTTGAGCAACTTCTGCACTACAATAATATGGCTTCATGGGTCGTGTTAAGTATAACTTATGAAAGTAAGTTGTAAATCAACTGATTTTCTCTATTTATATTCATACTTCATTATACACTATTTATCAAGCCACAAAATATAGTTCTTCAAAATATGTTTACAAATATACAAAATTATAATTATGTACTTAGCAGAGCTTCTTTTCTTTGATATGTTCTTTTTTAAAAGATGTTTATTTATTTATTTGACAGAGAGGGAGACAGCAAGAGAGGGAACACAAACAGGGAGAGTGTGAGAGGGAGAAACAGTCTTCCTGCTGCACAGGGAGCCAGATGTGGGGCTCAATCCCGGGACCCTGGGATCATGACCCGAGCCGAAGACAGACGCTTAATGACTGAGCCATCCAGGCACCCCAGAAGAATATCTATAAGTACCAGACAATTTTTAGATCTCAAATCTGCCATTAAAATGCCTTTACCACCAAGGTTAGAGATAAATGGTGGAAAATAATTTCCTTTCTCCACTATCTCTCCTACCTATTCAAGACTAACTAAAAATGACCACACGCCATACAAATCTTTAATATTTACCTTGTATCTCTACTATGTATATGGGATAAATGAGAATGGAATTATACTTCCATTAACCTTGCACCTTTGGGTTTACAGCATTGGCTTGGACTATGAGTTAGAAAAATGAGAAACAGTTTGACACTGAGATAGATTATTTGAAATTGGGACTAAATGCCACAAGTCCAAGGCATAATTGCTATGAAATTTTTTAAAGATTCATTCATTCATTTCTTTTAGAGGGGGAGGAGAGAGAGTGTGTATGCATGCACACACAGTGGCAGTGGAGGGGGAGAAGGAGAGGGAGAGAATCTCCAGGAGACTCCCTGCTAAGCGGGAGCCCCACCCAGGGGCTCAACCCCACGACACTAAGATCATGACCTGAGCTGAAATCAAGAGTCAGTCACCAACTAAGCTACCCAGGCACCCTTCTATAAAATTTTTTTAAAACACAGGCCCTAATAATATCAAAAATAAGACCAATTTAGAAAAATACTCAATTAGAGATATCCTAAAAATCATAGAAGTTTTGGAATTAGGAAAAAAGTCACTCTGAAACATCACACATCAAAAGCATACATTTAGCCAAAAAAGGGTGGTGGGCCTTAATAAGGGGCATAAGGCAATGACAGCCAAAGGCAGAAGCTTAAATACTCAAATATGACCATTTAAAAAATTATCTTCTTGGTGTACCCAGATGGCTTAGTCAGTTAAGCATCAGCCTTTGGCTCAGGTCATGATCCCAGGGTTGTGGGAAAGAGCCATGCATCACATCTGGCTCCCTGGTCAGTGCAAAGTTGTTTCTCCCTCTGCCTTTCTCCCTGCTTGTGCTCCCTCTCAAATAAATAAAATCTTTAAAAATATATATAGCTTTCTCCTTGCTATCTAACCTGACTCATTTTTTAGATTTGCTGAAGTTTTTCTTAAATATTTATGGCATACAGATGAGTTAACAAAAATTAAGCTATCAGGCAATAGGTAAGACTTAGGTTGCCAATCAAAAATGAGTTCATCATAGTGGGACTTAAGGTCCCCAAACCTTTCTCCAATGACACTTGAATACCCTTAAAACTAAGAAGGGGAAAAAAAATGGAGAGAAAATAGGTGGAAAGTTTCTAGGCTTTACCTGGAAATGACTGAGGAAACAGTGTTCCTGAAGAGACCAGTGGAGACCATATCCAGGATATAGAAATTTCAATTTTACCTTCTGATATACTGTTAGTTATATTGTCAGAAACAACTGAAAAATATTCTGTATTATAAAAAGCATTTTCAGAATAGACTTCCTTTTAAGTAGTGTAACTTCTTTTTATAAATTGTATGTGTAACAAAATTTCAATTGAAGTATATAGACATGATACAGAAAGATGTTTCAGGGCACCTGGGTGGCTCAGTGGGTTAAGCCTCTGCCTTCGGCTCATGTCATGATCTCAGGGTCCTGGGATCAAGCCCCACATCAGGCTCTCTGCTCAGTGGGGACCCTGCTTCCCCCTCGCTCTCTGCCGGCCTCTCTGCCTACTTGTGATCTGTCTCTGTCAAACACATAAATTAAAAAAAAAAAAAAAGAAAAATGTCTCAAGCAAATAGCAAATTTGGTTTAAATCTAATTCTTACTGGCTTAATTCAACATCCATAGATTTGTTTAATTATTTCAGTGTACTTAAATAATACTTAATTATAATACCACTGGTACAAAGGATTTTTTTTTTTAAGTTCTGACTTTTCAGAAGTAAGACTATGTACAGAAACTACTAAGAGAAGCCACTTGTCAACTGAAAGATGCTTCAAGCCAAATGAAAAAGTGGGCCTTTTGTATAACAGTTTTAGGAATATACCATCACCCATCATGTTAGCCAGAAAATTGTCAGTTTAACATTTGGGGAGAGGGAAGGAGGGCCTGGGAGACATGAGGTGGATATAAAGCAGTGAGCAAGAACCAGTCGTGTGTAAGGGTTTCTAGTGTGTCTTTGCTGCAGGCGCATGTTTATTTATTTTTTTAAGATTTTATTTATTTGTGTGAGAGAGAATGAAAGAGGGCAACCCCTAGGTGGGGAAGGGTCAGAGGGAGAAGCAGACTCTGTGCTGAGCAGGAAGTCCAGTGCAGAACTCAATCCTGGGACTCCAAGATCATGACCTGAGCCGAAGGCAGTCGCTTAACCAACTGAGCCACCCAGGTGACCCAAGGCACATGTTTAGGTATACCACCTCAGAAGATGGCCATCAGCGAAAGGTACAAATAACCAGGACAACAATGGGTATGTACACTTTATAGTGACTTCACTCTTGATGCCAACTCATCATTTTAATAGGCCTAGCAAACTTATTTTTCAGAAACTTTGATATATTCCCTCACACAATTCAGCCATTTAAGGTATACAATTTATTGACTTTTAATATAGTCACAGAGTTTAGCTATCACTACCCCAGAAAGAAACATCATACCATTAACACTCCCTCCTGATTCTCTGTCCCTTCTCCTTACTCCCAACTGCTGATCCAGTGATCAACTACTGATCTATTTCCTGTCTCTACAGATTACCTATTCTAGGCATTTCATATAAATGAGATCATACAGTATGTGAATTTTTTTTGTGACTGGCTTGTTCTACTTAGCATAATGCCTTATGCATGTAACACTGTAGCAAGTATCTTTTTATGGCTGAATAATATTATATTCTGTGAATATTTTATTTATTTATTCTATGAAGAAAATATTCATATTTTATTTATCCATTCATCAGTTGATAGACATTTAGATTCTTTTCACTTTTTTGGTTGTGAATAATGCCACTATGAACATTGACATACAGGTTTCTGTGTGGATGTGTATTTTCATTTATCTTGGGTATATACCTAAGAGAGGAATTGCTGGGTCTTTTTTTAACATTTTGAAGAACTAACAGATTGTTTTCCTAAACTGCTATGCCATTTTCCATACCTTCCAATTTTTTCCACATCTATGCCAACACTTGTTTTTATCTCTTTTTTTGATTGTAGCCATCCTGGTAGGTATGAAGTGGTATCTAACTGAGGTTTTTACTTCCCTTCTATTTCATTTCCCTGTTGACTAAAGATATTAAACATAACTTTATGTGCTTATTATCTACTTGTATATCATCTTTGGAAAAAACTTTATTCTGATCATTTACCCATTTTTTAATTATTTGCCTTTTTTATTGTTGAGTTATAAACATTCTTTAAACATTCTTTACATATTCTGGATATAAGTCCCTTGTCAAACTATTTGTAAATATTTTCTCCCATCACTTTCTTTATTTTTTTTATTTTTTTACTTTCTTTATTTTTTTTAAGTAAGCTCTTTACCCAACATGGAACCCAAACTCACTACCCCAAAATAGAGAGTCACAACCCTACTAATTGAGCTAGCCAAGTGTCCCCCACCATCACTTTGATAGTAGAATTTGTAACACAAAACTTTTTTTTAAGATTTTATTTATTTAGGGGTGCCTGGGTGGCTCAGTGGGTTAAGCCGCTGCCTTCAGCTCAGGTCATGATCTCAGGATCCTGGGATCGAGTCCCACATCAGGCTTTCCGCTCAGCAGGGAGCCTGCTTCCTCCTCTCTCTCTCTCTCTCTGCCTGCCTCTCTGCCTACTTGTGATCTCTCTCTGTCAAATAAATAAATAAAATCTTTAAAAAAAAAGATTTTATTTATTTATTTGCAAGAGCAAGTGTTTATGGGTTTATAGGTTTAGCTTTTACCTTTAGGTCTATATGATCTATTTTGAGTTAATTTTCTATATGGTAAAAGGAAAGGTTCTAACATATGTACATATGTAAATACGTTTATATATATATTTAAGTTTATATAAATCATATATATATATTTGCATGTAGATATCCTGTTGTCCTAGGGACTGCTATTTTGTATTGAATTGTCGTGGCACCCTTGTCAAAAATCAGTTGACTGGAGTGCCTGGGTGGCTCAGTGGGTTAAGCCTCTGCCTTTGGCTCAGGTCCTGGGATTGAGCCCTGCATCAGGCTCTCTGCTCAGCAGGGAGCCTGCTTCCCACTCTCTCTCTCTGCCTACTTGTGATCTCTCTCTCTCTGTCAAATAAATAAATAAAGTCTTAAAAAAAAAAATTGTGCATGGTTTTAGGTCCAGAGAAGGGATTTCTATTACTAGTTTTATAATGTATTAATTTTTAAATAAAATAATTATATTCATTTTCATTATAATTAAACATATATAGAGGAGATATGAAAATTTGACTTTAAAAATAACAAAACATAAAGCTTACTATAGGATGGTGAAATTATAAGCAAATTTTATTTTTTATGTTTATAATTTACACTTTCCAAATTAAAAATAAGCATGATTTACTGTTATAATCAGAAAACATTTTAAAGAAATATACATAATCATATAGCTTTATAGAAAGTAAGTAAAGAAGAAAGAAAATCAGTTGAGTTTGAAATATTAAGTATAATTCAAGTCTTCATTTAATCTCTAAACATAGAAAAAAATGTTTCTTCCCTAGATAATTCTCTTCTGTGGTCTGATAAGACCATGCTGTCATACACAAATTGGAGAGGAGGAAGACCAGATATAAAAAATAACAAGTTTTTTGCTGGCTTGAGTACTGATGGCTTCTGGGATATTCAAACCTTCAATGTTATTGAAGAAATACTTCAGTATACCCAGAACAGCATTCTTGCTTGTAAAATTGAAATGAGTAAGTATGCTAATGTAGACTTGCCACCAGGGAGAGAGAATATAAGGCCATCACCTCCACGAGTGGGAATCATGCAACTGTATTTTTTGAGTGCCTTCTCTATTTTCCGTCCTATGAAAGTTACTACAGAAGTTACAGAGGAGGGAAAAGACACAGTCCATGGTGTCATGGTCTTGAAATCAAGGAGTAAAATGTAGTTGGGGAAATAGCATTTAACTCCTTAGCTCTGTTTTGCATAGGTTAGTTTTAGGTTATTTGGTACTGGCTTACGTTTGTTGGAAAGTCAAAAGAGATCAGTGAAAACAGGAATAATAAAAATGAAATGCATTGAGGACAAGGGAAGACATGGTTGGGTCTTGAAGACTGGATAAGATTTTTATAAATAAGAAAGTGTAAAGTTTTTATATTCTAGCCTAAAAATAAATGTCTCTTAAGTTTGCCTAATTCCTTGCGTAAATCTATTTTTAAATGCATATCAGTTTTAAATGTTTCACAGTTTAGAAAGTGTTATAATGGCCACTATGGTGTAAGGCCTCTGCTAACATCCAGACCTCCCTTCATAGTGCCACAGAATAACTTTCTGGGGCATCATTTCAATCAGCAATTGCCAGTGTTTCCCTGTTACCAATTACTTTGAGTCCATATAAGCCTCTAAGACTTCTTAGAAAAACTGTCTATTCTAAAATTCTAGGCTTTCTTCCAGCCCATTTCTTCCCCCATTCTTGGCTCAGTAAGGCTCTCTTTGTGTCAGGCTGATCTCTTAATTGTCCCATGCACAGTATATACTGATCCTCATTTGCACCTTATGTATGTTTTTTTATGGACAAGAAGTCTTCCACCTTCTTTTTTTTTTTTTTTTTTTTTTTACTTCTTTAACAAACTTTTTATTTTAGAATGATTTTTATATTTATAGAAAACTTACAGAGACGTACAGAAAATTCCCATATACACCATAACCAATTTCCCCTATTGGTGACATCTTACATTACTATGGTACATTTGTCACAACTAATAAGCCAGTATGATAGATTACTATTCACTGAAGTCCATTCATTATTCAGATTGTTTTTATTTTTTACTTAATGTCCCTTTTCTATTCAGGATGCTATCCGGAATGGAATACTATATTACATATAGTCATCTTGTCTCCTTAGGTTTCTCTTAGCTGTGAAAATTTCTTAGCCTTTTCTTAACTTTTGATGACGTTGACAGTTTTCAGGAGCATAGGTCACGTATTTGTGGAACGTGCCTCACTTTGGGGTGACTGATGTCTTTCTCATGATTAGACTACAGTTGTGAGTTTGAGATTTAGGGAAAAAAACCACAGAGCTAAAATGTCTTTTTTATCACATCCTAGGAAGGGTATATGCCATGAACACGACTTACCACTATTGATTTTAACCTTGATCACCTGGCTCAAGATGATGGTTGTTAGCTTTCTCCACTGCAAAGCTACTCTTTTCCCTATTTCCGTACCGTACTGTTCATAAGGAAGTCACTATAATCAGCCCACACTCATAGACTGAAGAGTTATTCATCTTCCTGAGGGGGCATATCTATGTAAATTATTTGGAATTCTACTGTACAAGAGATTTGTCTATTCTCTCCCAGTTTTAAATTTGTTCAGTCAATTGCTTATATCAGTATGGGCTCACGGTTATATATTTTACACTTTGGGTTATAATCCAATGTTTTAGTTGTGGCTGTTGGGAGGTCTTTCACTTGGTTCGTGTGCCTCTTTGAAGTACCCTCATCGTTGTGGTTTTGTTACTGTTATGCTATTCTTCATTTGTTTTTAGCTTACCTTCTGGTTACCTTACTTCTTTTTAGTCCTAATTTCATCTAACCTAAAATCTGCAAACCGAATTTGTTAAGCAGACTTTCTGACTCTCTTACTTCAGAGGAATCGCTCCTTCTCTACTCAGTCACGCATATCAAATTATGGTTAATTGTCTGGCCTGCATTTCAGGTATTGTTGTTTTCTGTCCCCAATTCCTATGTGAGCTCCTTACATGAAAGACAATGTTTATACCTTTCTCTAATCAACCAGACAACTGTAATATTTCAGAACCTATTATATATGTTGTGGCTATAAGAAAAATAAAGTCTGCATTTTACTTCCCTCATTAATAAGAAATCCAGTTTTATTTAACTTTAGAAATGATTGCATTTTCAGTCTTACCCAAAATATGTATTTTAAATAATTTAAATAATATCACTAATACTTTTAATTTAAATGTTGTAGTTGACTACAAGGAAGAATATAATGCTACTCTGCCACAGTTTATTCCTTATGAAGATGGTATTTATAACGTAATTCAAAAAAAGGTAACATGGTATGAAGCATTAAACTTGTGTTCTCAAAGTGGAGGTTATTTGGCAAGTGTTCATGACCAAAATGGCCAGCTCTTTCTGGAAGACATCGTAAAACGTGACGGATTTCCACTATGGATTGGGCTCTCAAGTCACGATGTAAGTCTTGTCTTATTTTCCAGAAATTTTCCAAATGTGTTAGAAGGTTGGAAATTTGAGCATAATATATTAATTCAAAGTAAGACATTGGATTAAGTACTGGGACTCAATTTGCATAGTGTAGTGCTTTCTTACCATTTTGCAAATAGAAAATTTTATCTTTTTGCAAATAGAAAATTATATATGTAGAATGCAGTAGGGCAAATGATGGATTGCAGCTGCCCTAGACACTGCCAGGTCATCCCAAGGACCCAGGAGATGAATATCTCAACATCACCTCTCTGTCACCTAGTTGGGGAGAACCAATAGGAAATCAGGGAAAACAGGAATAGCACAGAATCAGAAAAACCTGAGTTCTAGTACTGGTGATGGGTCTTCCATTTACATGTTCGGGAATTGTGAGCAGGTTACTTAACCTTTGCAAGCTTATTTCTTCTTCATCTGTAAAACTGGGGTGATAATATTTTCCTTAATATAAGATTATAGTGAATATTAACACATAAATTTATATAAGATGACAAATAAAATTCTTAATATTAGGACTAATAAATGCATGTTTTCTTCTCACTTTCCCCCCCTACAAACTGCACTATTTTAGAATAATGTTTTGGTAGTAAACATATCTTTTGTGCCACTATTTGAATCTTATTAATTAGTATATTCATATACCTATATAATGTCCAGAATTCCAAAAATAGGCATCTATTGAGTTTGGAATTGAAGGCCTAATTTAAATAATCTTTAGAACAAAGTGAAGAACATGAAAGAAAGGATGACAAATTAGGATTATAGAATCAGGGGAAAACCAAAAGTAATCTTTCCATGAGTTTCTTGGGAAATATTTTTTTCTTCCAGTCCCTTGCTGCTTGATGGCTTTCATAGTATGAAAAAATGTAGCCAGAGACACAAACCACAGAATTCTAAAACATAAAAAGCAATATTCAGAATAATATAGAGGTTAGGACTGTAAATCTGTAATTCTGACAAATGGGAGCCATTTGCATGTCATTTAATTTCAAGTGTTATATAAACTCATCCTTAAAAAAAATAAATCTGGAGACAGTGTATGGTAACTCTGTCTGTAAATTTAAACTTCTACTTAAATTGCACCAGAGTAAATGTCTCAAATCAAAGCATCAAAAGTAAATCCCTGATTTTACAAATAGGTCCAGACCTGTAACAATTATAAGCAAATAATTAACAATCCATTCTAATACTTCTTAAAGTATTGTGTGTGTGTGTGTGTGTGTGTGTGTGTGTATTCTTCTTAATGTTCTTTTTGAACATTCTTTTCTCTGGAATCAGGTTATCTCTATTATTCTTTTTTTTAAAAATCAATTCTTCTGCTAAAAAAATTCCTAAGCTTTTTTTTAATTTCTATTATTCTTAAAACAGGGAAATGAATCAAGTTTTGAATGGTCTGATGGCAGTACATTTGACTACATCCCATGGAAAGATAAACAATCTGCTGGAAATTGTGTTGTCTTGGATCCAAAAGGAATTTGGAGACATAAAAATTGCAAGTCTGTTAATGATGGTGCTATTTGTTATAAACCTACAAAATGTAAGACTTGGTTTTGAATAACTTTATTTATTAAAATGACATTTTGTTTTGTGCACATGATTAAAAACTCAAAGGAATTTTTTGCCAGTTTTTAAATAAGGTTTATTCACAAATCCTATAAAAATAATTTTGATACTTTGTGAAGAAAAACAAATATGATATGCCCATTCGGGGTATGTTTCCAAAGACTTTCAATTCCTCTGTAACTGGGTACATATTACTCTAGAATTTGTGAATTTTAATTTTAATTAGCAATGGTTTTCAAAGGCTAAAATGCTCCTTTTATTTTTTTTTTTAAAGATTTTATTTATTTATTTGACAGAGAGAGATTACAAGTAGGCAGAGAGGCAGGCAGAGAGAGAGGAGGAAGCAGGCTCCCCGCTGAGCAGAGAGCCCGATGCGGGACTCGATCCCAGGACCCTGAGATCATGACCTGAGCCGAAGGCAGCGGCTTAACCCACTGAGCCACCCAGGCGCCCCTAAAATGCTCCTTTTAAAAAAGAGTTCAGCAGCATATAAATTTGAGAAATACCGTAGGTTTGATTTACCATATTGATGGCTCTGGAAGTTTCTATAGTAAAGAAATCTAGTTAACTTTGTGTAACTAAGCATTTTCCAAACTTACATGACACTTAAAAATCTAAGGAAAAAGCCCCTTCCATCAGGGGCTGTCAGGGTTATCCTGACAGGTGGAGCCTTGAGGAAGAGCTTAAGAACCATGACCCCCCAGGAGCTGCAGAGGCCTGATGGACAAGCCAAGAGATGATGGCAGTGGCAGTTCTCAGCACTTGCCATGCTTTCTGCTCCAAAGAATCCTCCACAGAAGAGTCAACACTTGGAATTAAACAGATTCAAAAGAAGAAAATGTGAAAACCTTATCCAGAGAAGCAAGTGACTACAAGAAAGGGAGAATGATACCAAGAATGAAGAATGAACGGATAACCAAGAACTGACATCTCACTTGTTTGGTACAGAAAGTAGACGTAATGTTTTAGAAAAACAATTGGAATACATGAGAAATGTGGTAAAGTATACAAAAACGGAAAGGACAGCTGTGTTAGTTAAACAGACTTCATAGGATCAAGGAGAATGACAACACAAACAAACACAAATTCAGTGCTGTACAGGATTGAATAGTATCCCCCCTGAATTCATGACTACCCAGAACCGTACTTAGAAGTAGCCTTTGCAAATGTAATAGTTAAGAGGGGTCATGTAATGCTAATGCTTGATTAGGATGGGCTGTAAATCCAATGATGGCTGTCCTTGTAAGAGTTGAAAAACAGACAAAGAGGGAGAAAGCCCTTTGATGACAGAAGCAGAAATTGCTGTGATACAGCTTCAAGCCACCAGAAGTGAGGAGGCCTGAAACAGATACCCCCCTCAGACCCTCCAGGAGGAACCAGTCCTGCTGATACCTCAGTTTTAGACTTGCCTCCAGAGCTATGAGAGAATAAATGTCTGTTGTTTTAAACCACCAGGTTTATAGTAATTTATTATGGCAGCTCTGGGAAACTAATACAAGAGCAAATTTTTATTTTATTTTTTTAAAGGTTTTATTTATGTATTTGACACAGAGAGCGAGAAAGCATGTGCAGGGGGAGCAGCAGAGGGATAGGGAGATGCAGGGTCAGCTCAGCAGGGAGCCCAAAAAAGACCCAGACTCATGACCTGAGCCACTTCTGGGTATATACTCAAAAGAAATGGAAAGAGGGACTAGAATAGATATTTGTCCAACCATGTTCACAGCATCATTATTCACAGTGGCCAAAAGGCAGAAGCAGCCCAAGTTGTCCACTGACAGATGAATGCATAGCAAAATGTGTTATATACATACTTATGGAATATTATTCAGCATTAAAAAAGAAGGAAATTCTGACACATAATACATGATACAACCTGCATGGATGAATCTTGAGGACATTATTCTAAGCAAAATAAGCCAGACACAAAAGAACAAATACCATATGACTCCAATTATATGAGGTGCCTAGAGCTTTCAAATTCATAGAAACAGAAAGTAGAATGGTGGTTTCTGTGGTCAGGCAGGAATGGAGAGTTATTATTTAATGGGTACAAAAGACATAGCTACTCTTTGTAGGAGACAAATTGTGCTATGGATGCGTATTTTGTAAACAGATTACCCAATTTTCACTTGTGGATATGATTTTAAACGTGGTTTTTTATATGGCAAGGTAAAACTAGTTTTATATTGTCAAGATAAAAATAATCCAAAGAAAGAAACAATTTTAAGGATTATTTCAAAGCAGTTACAGGCCTGCTGCGCCTGTCTTTGCCTCTCCAGTTGTTTTTGCACTAGGGTAATTGCATCTTAGAGGTCTAAATGCTTTCTAAGTTTTAAAAATGGTATTGCAAAAAGCTAATGAGAATGTATACTCTTAGAGTGTGGGCTGTAGCTTTCTCAGATGTGGGTATTGGTTGAATGCTTCTTATCCACAGGAGCCACAGTTTCAAATAGGGGTTAGTGAGATTGTAAGTCAGATATTTTTTCTGTGCATCTTTACAGTCATGTCTAACATTTTTATAGCTAAAGAGGTATCCTCTCATACATACTCTTCAAGATGTCCAGCATTAAAAGGGAATGAGTCACAGTGGATCCAGTACAAGGAGCACTGCTACGCATCTGACCGGGCATTGCACAATTTCTCAGAAGCCAAACAGTTCTGTTCAAAACTTGGTGAGTTACAATGTATTGATTTTTCTTGGACTCGGTAATTTAATCATTGGAATCTTTTCCAAGGAAATAATTTGAAATAATGATTATATTTTTAAAAATATTTGGGGGCACCCAGGTGGCTCAATCAGCTAAGTGTCTGATTCTTTTTTTTTTTTTAATGTTATGTTAGTCACCATATGGTACATCGTTAGTTTTTTATATAATGTTCCATGATTCATTGTTTGTGTATAACACCAAGTGCTCCATACAATATGTGACCTCCTTAATACCCATCACAGGCTCACCCATCCTCCTACCCCTTTAAAACCCTGAGAGAGTCCATAGTCTTCTCATCGTTCATCTCCCCCTCTGTTCTCCCCCCCATTCATTTTAACCTTCCTTCTCCTAATGTCCTCCATGCTTTTCCTTATGTTCTACAAATAAGTGAAACCATATGATAGTTGTCTTTCTCTGTTTGATTCTTGATTTTGGCTCAGGTCATAATCTCAAGGTTGTGGGATCTAGCCCCGAGTTGTGCTCTGGGCTCAGTGGGAGTCTGCTTGGGATTCTCTCTCTTCCTCCCCCTTTTCCTCTTCTCACCAATACACACACACTCTCTCTCAAATAAATAAATCTTTAAAAAAATTTTTAAGACACTCGGGTGCCTGGGTGGCTCAGTGGGATAAACCCGCTGCCTTTGGCTCAGGTCATGGTCTCAGGGTCCTGGGATCGAGTCCCGCATCGGGCTCTCTGCTCAGCGGGGAGCCTGCTTCCCTCTCTCTCTCTTCCTCTCTCTCTCTCTCTCTCTCTCTCTGCCTGCCTCTCCATCTACTTGTGATCTCTCTCTGTCAAATAAATAAATAAAATCTTTAAAAAAAATTTTTTAAGACACTCAATATTTATAATAGCATTTTATAACCTACTTGCCTCATGACAAGGAAATGGTATTTTATGATATATATATGAGTTAATTGGAATATTGGAATAGCCATTATAATGACCAATGTAAGAATAAGTACATGCAAAATAAAAGTAAGTGGAAAGAAGAATAAAAAATTGCAAAGAGATCCATTATGTGAAAATGACAAATGAAATGGTTTTAAAGAAAGCTAGATATGTTTAGATGAAGGGATTAGGAAGTAAATTTTTTGTAGAAGTTAAGTATTAAATACAAAATTATAGATTTCCCCATTACTTCACTATTAATAAGTAAGCTTATCCTGACCAGAGTAACCAAGGAAGGACGGGTTGTTCCTCCATTCTGCAACAGAAATGGCCCACATCCTCTGATTTAACTATTTTAGATTTAACTAGTTTAGAAAGGGCAGCAGTAACCAGATCTCTCCCATGATAAATTTACCCCATAGTCAAACTGAAATGACTTCTAGGGAGACTACCAAGAGTATTTCGAAGACCTGCATCCTTGAGTAGCGATTTAGCCAGACTGATGGCATTTACCTCATTTATTTTGCTAACTGTTGTGGAGACATTTGGCTGATTTAAAAATCTCTTTGTTACTGCTAAGTACATGATGGAAACTTTTGTGTGGGAACTCTCATGTGTTATATATGTATACACACACACACACACACACACACACGACGGGAATTATTGTGAGCTATATATACATTCTGAAAGTCAGAAGCCTCTTGCTCCTACAGGAGAAAATTGAAAGGTTTACTGTCACTGTAGTGTGGAACTATGCCTGTCAGTTAGCCTTGGAGGCAGACAGGTCTAAGTTTTAACTCCCAACTCCCATACTTACTAGCTGAGTGGTATTATGGAAGTTACATGATTGCTTCTCTCTTCTCATCTGAACAGTGAGAATGAAAATGGCACTTATTTCAAAGGTTGGGTCGTTGTAGGAATGAATGAAATGAGATAATGTATGCAAATGTAGCACAGTGTATCCTGCAAATAGTGAGCAAATTATTCTTATTATGGGAAAAGATTGAGATTGGCTTTCTAATTTTATAACTGGCTAGCTGCATAAACCTGACCAATTTACTTAATCTCCTTGAGCCTTTGTTTTCTCCTCTGTAAAATAGTGATAATACCTTACCCTACAGGATTATAATATATTAAACAAACATGTGCACACTGTGATCATCTCTAAAGGAATAAAGACTTGCCTTTGCCCTTCTTCCAATGGCACCACCACAAAAGAAATGCTTTAGTTCAAGTGTGGATAGGCTTGCCACTACTGAAGACTTTATGATTCCACTTAGGATTGATTTGCAAGTCTAATTATTATTTTATTTCTATCCCTTGCCTGATGATGGTGATAACACTATTTTCTCTGTGGGTTTAGCGCAATTTATCAAGCTTCAACAGTATTCAATTCCATACTATATTTAGGAACTTACAGTGGGCATAACCAAGTATGCTTATGTATAAGATAATATTAAAGGAAAGGCTAATGCTCCCCAATATCCCAAACCTATTTGCTTTCATTTTCACTCTAATAGAAAAAAATTAAAGCTGAGTTATTATACAGAAATGGTTGTTGAGGAGAGCATGCTGAAATACATCTTTCTACAATGATATAGCTATTCATACACAATGGTCTCACTGGCAGGCTTTTTTGAAGAAACATAAAATTTCTCTATGTAGGGGCGCCTGGGTGGCTCAGTCGGTTAAGCGGCTGCCTTCAGTTCAGGTCATGATCCCAGGGTCCTGGGATGGAGCCCTACATCGGGCTCTCTCCTCAGCGGTGAGCCTGTTTCTCCCTTTCCCTCTGACGACCTCTCTGCCTTCTTGTGTTCTGTCAAATAAATAAATAAAATCTTTAAAAAAAATTTCTCTATTTAAACTTTCAATCTAGAAATATTTCTAATTTCCTGGAATCTATTAATGCTATACTTTTAAAAAATCTGACACAAATACGAGATTTTCAAAGTATTCTCTATGTAAAGCTTGAATTTCTCAATGATCTTGATCATGGTAGTTTGTTTGTTTGTTTGTTTGTTTCCCAAATGGCTGGTTGAGAATAAGCCACTTCCCTAGTTTGCATAAAGCTAATTATTTTAGGGTTTGTTTTCCTTCAACAGATCATTCTGCAACTATCGTTACCATAGAGGATGAAGATGAGAATAAATTTGTGAGCAGACTGATGAGGGAAAATAATAATATTACCATGAGAGTTTGGCTTGGATTATCTCAATATTCTGCTGGTAAGTGACATATTTGTGTGCACAGTGTGCAAAGAGTTCCAAATTGTCCTTAATACCAAGTCAGCCTTGCTAAAGAATGTCAGGTGGTGGTTAATTGAAATGCTTCCTATTGATGAATAAGCGTAGGTCTGCTGGCTGTTTTGGAGACTTATAAGTTCCTAATGACTATGAATTTGCAAGTAACTTATTAGTAATGATGGAAAACACTAATGAAATAGAAAACCGAGTAAAATCAATTGGGATGTCTAGAGGTTTAAGATACTTGGATCAACAACATATTTCTTTTTCCTACAGCAATATCTGTGCCCCCATGCTCCCACAAAGAACTCATGACATACTTACCTTAGAGCTCTAGGGTCTATTACCTGTGTTTTTGTAGCTTAAAACTCTGTTTTTCAGAAGCTTCTCTTCTTGTTGTTCTCTTCCCTCTTGAAACATTTTTACTGTAGAGAAAAACCAATTCTTAATGGCAACTTTGTTTTTCAAACAAGCTTAGCAAAATTGCAGAGATGGGTTAAAAAAGATTTGTGGAACAAATTTTTAGGGAATGATGGATTAATTCAAGCAATAATGGATAAAAGATTTGAGTGAACTTGGCATTGATAAAGAGTGAACTAAAAGCACAAATTCAATAGAAAAATAGGAAGTATGTTTTACATTTTAAGTCAAGTTGATTTCTAAGTAATTGAAATAAATGTGAATCCTAAAATATTAAGTACTTGTCAAAAAGTGAAATGGATTTGAAGTTGGCCATCTAAATGAATTCTAAATTTTGTTTACACTATCACCACAAGGTGGTGCTACCTCGGCTAGAAAATAAAAATGGAGTCAGGATTCAGGAGTCAGACACTCCTGAACCCTCTTGACCCTTACTCCCCCACCATGTCTTTAATGATATGAGTTTCTAAGTTGGGGGTGAGGGTGCTGATGGGGATTCAGGCGTTTAGAAATCTATCCCTCGCCCAGTAAAAGTGCAAGCATTCTGTACTTTAATCAAGATACCACATTTTATATCAGTGCTATCTAATAGAACTTTCTGCAAAGATGGAAATGTTCTGTGTCTGTGCCGTGTAACAGAGTAGTAACGAGCCACATATGACCATTGAGCACTTGAAATGGGACAAGTGTGGGGCACCTGGGTGGCTTAGTGGGTTAAGCCTCTGCCTTCAGCTCAGGTCATGATCCCAGGGTCCTAGGATGGAGCTCCCCATCAGACTCTCTGCTCAGCGGGGAGCCTGCTTCCCCCTCTCTCTCTGCCTGCCTTTCCGCCTACTTGTGATCTCTGTTAAATAAATAAATAAAATCTTTAAAAAAAGAAAGAAAGAAATGTGACAAGTGCAACTGAAGGACTGATTTCTTTATTTTTTTCACTTTCAATAAGTTTCATTTTAAATCATGGCATAGCATAGTTCTAAGTAAATTGAGTTGTATGATCTGCATGCCATTTTACTTTAGAAATTTAGAGGAAACTACCTTACAACCCAGCAATTACACCATTAGGTATTTACCCCAAAGATACAAATGTAGTTATCCGAAGGGGCACCTACACCCAAATATTCATGACAGCAATGTCCACAATAGCCAAACTGTAGAAAGAGCCGAGATTTCCATCAACAGATGAATGGATAAGGACGATGTCAAATGTCATACACACTTACACACACAATGTAATATTACTTAGCCTTCCGAAAGTATGGATACTTAACCATTTACCTTGATGTGGTTGAAACTGGAGGGTATTGTGCTGAGCAAAATAAGTCAATCAGAGAAAGACAATTATCATACAGCTTCACTCATATATGGAACATAAGAAACGGGGCAGAGGACTGTAAGGGAAGAGAGGGAAAACAGAATGAGAAGTCATCAGACAGGAAGAAAAACCATGAGAGACTGTTAACTACAGGAAATAAATGGAGGGTTGCTGGAAGGGAAGCATGTGTGGGGATGAGGTAATTGGGTAGTGGGCATTAAGGAAGGCATGTGATGTGATAAGCACTGGGTTTTGTATGCAGCTGATAAATTGTTGAACACTGCATCTGAGACTAATGATGTATGGTAAGTTGGCTAATTGAATTTAAATTTTACAAAAGAAATTTAGAGGCAATAAACTTAATTTCTTTCTTTAGATCAGTCTTGGAATTGGTTAGATGGATCAAAAGTGACATTTGTCAAATGGGCAAATAAAAGTAAGAGTGGTGGTGGAAAATGTAGCATTTTGTTAGCTTCAAATGAAACTTGGGTAAAAGTTGAATGTTCACATGGCTACGGAAGAGTTGTCTGCAAAGTTCCTCTGGGTAAGTATGGAACCTGTCCTTATTTTTGCAGAACATGTCAGGAAATAAATGTGCAACTCTATTATGTGCAAAGTTTTGGACCTGGTCCTAAAGTCCTTATTTAGTCCTTTCAATATATCCAAAAAACATGATGAAGCCATGCAGATTCTTTGCCAGAAAAATAGATTGTAAGAGATGGAAGTGCCAAGATGTCTAAGATTCCCAGATGAAACTACTAAACAGCCTAAGGTTTTTGTAATTCTTCCCTAAGAAAAATAGAAGCTACCAGAGTATTGGGGAACTCATTTCTTTGAATATATTCTTGAGATGTATTTGATTCTATCAGTCAAATATGTAAAAGCTCAAAGGTCTAATTCTGCAGTTAGTTTGCTTCCTTTCTCCTCATTCCCATAAAACTCATGATTAACTTAGCAACAATGCAAAACTGGATTTAATTACTTAAAGTTTCCTGGAAGGGAGGGTATGTGCTATGGTGAGTGCCGTGAATTGTGTAAGCCTGATGATTCACAGACC
This sequence comes from Neogale vison, assembly GCF_020171115.1. NCBI lineage: Eukaryota > Metazoa > Chordata > Mammalia > Carnivora > Mustelidae > Neogale > Neogale vison. The sequence goes on along the minus strand of NC_058093.1, from coordinate 57,307,677 downwards.
TATACCCCTGGGACAAATAATACATTATATGTTAATAAAAAATTTTTTTAAAAAATTTCCTGGAAGGAACATCTATAGGAAGTCATAATTTAAACTTAGATTTCATCATGAATTGATATATAAAATAACCATAAAAATCTCATCTTAATTTCATTTCTAGAGAAATGAACTCTAAATTTTTCACTGCAACATTTTTGAAGATTTAGCATAAAAATGTCCTTTTGGTGTATAAATATTAAAGATAAAACCCCAATGCTAGATGATTGGTATCTGTAGGGTGTGTGTGTGTGTGTGTGTGTGCATTGATTCAGCAAGTATTTGGAGTATCTACTATATCTCATGCCCTATTCTGTGTGCTGGGTAGGGGGATGGCTTCTTTCAATTAGGTTATGAGGGAAGACATTTAAGAACAGGAGGCACTGAAGCTGAGATCTGAAAGACCAGCCAAGCAAAGATCAGGGGAAGAGATACACCAGGTAGAGCTACCAGTTGGAACAAAGAGCCTAGAACAGAATGAGCTTGATTAGTGCTCAAGGAAAAGCTGAAAGGTAGGCAGGCACCAGGCACCTAGGGCTCTGGAAGCAAGGGACAAGGGTTCAGGTTCTTCGCTGAGTGAAATGGATAACAACTGGAAGATTGTGGAGGGGGATCTGGGGAGCAGGGTTACCATGCATAAACCAAGAGCTCTGCTTTGGCATTCTGAGCTATCCATGTGGAGGAGATATTCATATGGAATGTCTAGCATGCAATCGGACATATGAGAAAGGAGAGAGGTCAGCATAGAGATTGTATTTAAAGCAAGGGGACATGGGGCTCCCTGGGTCGCTCAGTGGGTTAAGCCTCTGCCTTCAGCTCAGTTCATGATCTTGGGGGTCCTGGGATCGAGCCCCATGTCGGCTTTCTGCTCAGCAGGGAGCCTGTTTCTCCGTCTCTCTTTACCTGCCTCTCTGCCTACTTGGGATCTCTCTGTCAAATAAATAAAAATAAAATATTAAAAAAATAAAAAATAAATAAAGCAAGGGGACAAAATGAGCCCATCTGGGCAGTATGCAAAGAAGGTGTCTGGGATAGCATTTGCAACTGAATAGCTAGGCACTGAATGAAGTCATCCTAAAACCTTAAATTTTTTTTTTAAAGATTTTATTTATTTATTTGACAGAGAGAAATCACAAGTAGTTGGAGAGGCAGGCAGAGAGAGAGAGAGGGAAGCAGGCTCCCTGCTGAGCAGAGAGCCCGATGCGGGACTCAATCCCAGGACCCTGAGATCATGACCTGAGCCGAAGGCAGCGGCTTAACCCACTGAGCCACCCAGGTGCCCTTAAAACCTTAAATTTGCTTTAAAGCTAGTAACACTTCATTTGGCCCTTGGTAAGTCAAACACAAAAATTCACAACTTTTAGCAATTTGCTATCAAAGTAAAGTAATATACTGAGAGTAATGTTCTTGAAAGGGTGTTGGGGTAAAGTGAGAATAAAGATCTTTTTAACTTCTTTAGAAGAAAATTGCTAAAACAATGAATAGAATTTAAATGAAAGAGGAAAGAGTGAAATCTGAAAAGAAAACACTCGAGTGATGATGCAGTTTGCTTTCTGTCTTAATGCTGTGAAACGGTCATGTGCTTATTGTGTCTGATTTGTACAGAGTTTACACGTGTGATGCACAGCCTAATGTATAAATCAGTAATGATGACTTTTATATTCTCTCCTCTAATGTCAAACCTTTCTCTGTTCTAGGCCCTGATTACAGAGGAATAGCTATCACATTTGCTGTGCTAAGCGTCTTAGCTCTCGTCAGTGCCCTGATTTGGTTCCTCTTCCAAAGGAACCGGTTGCATTGGGTGGGCTTCTCTTCTGTTCGGTATGAACAAGGAATGAATGAGGATGAGATTATGCTTCCCACTTTCCATGACTAAATTTTTCTAAAAGTTTGCTAATTTGCACTAATGTGTTAAGGAAAATGAGCCATTTCAGTTTTTCCCAGTGTCAGTATTTATTCTGTCCTCAAGTAGAAGTTGTAAGTACTTTCTCGGTTCTTTATCGCTGTGCTGGTATCTAAAGTGAATTACCCACAAAGTGCCATGTTTAAAACCTTACTTAATAGAATAGAGAACTTTGGTAGAATGGAAAAGAACCAAAGCTAGAACTAAAGTCTAAATTATTTGTAGGCTAGCAGATATAATGGGCATTTTCTCTGTAAGAATGTACTTAGTAATTAGGAAATGTATATATGAATGGCACAACTGCTTAGAGACTTAATATTGGCATGTTGCTAGGTCACAAATCTACCTTGTAGCTTTTATGAATATTTAACTTAGGGTGCCTCAGTGGCTCAGTCAGTTAAGTGTCCAACTCTTCATCTCAGCTCAGGTCTTGAGCTCAGGCTTGTGAGTTCAAGCCCTGCACAGGGCTCCATGCTGGGTGTGGAGCTTACTTAAAAAAAAAAAAAAAAAAAAAATCCAGCTTAATGGGAAATTTGTACCTCGAGGTCAAAACATAACTGTGAATAATATTAATATTATTTCAAAATAGTCATTTGTAGCATTTGGGAGAAATTATTAAACAATGAGATATGCTTACTTTTTAACAGAGCAAATTAATGCTTTTGAAAAGATGCTTCTTATACTGTTCCAGAGATATTTCATATCAAAATTGTTTAAATGCAAATATTTTGTTTTGTCATAATTATTCATAAAACAGTGGCTTTTAAAGGAGATTTAGTACTTAACATTTTCCTAAAGTGTGGGAACATTGCTTGTGGATTGATTTAGATATACTGTAGCAGTGTGCTTTTGTCTTGTCTTATGTACAACATATAACTCTCTCCTCTTAAAGGGAACCATAAAGGTTCCTCCTCATAAAGGGAACCAGCTAACAATACAAGTTCTTGAAATTTTCATAATTTTTATTCTTTATATATGTCAAATTTTGACTAAGAAATTTTTGTTACTTTGTTGCCTTTTTCTGTGAGCTAGAGAAAAGGGGTCTATGAAGGAAATTGTATATTTGCATTTGTAAAAATGAAAATTTTATTGTAAAATTCTAAACCTTGTGATTACTATAAAATATTTTAGATGATAAATGATTAAGGAAACACTGTTTTGTGATTATCACTTTAAATTTTATCACCAAGAATATATTTTTAATAATAGTTTCCACTGGACATGGTCAATGTTTATTCAGTGTTTATATTTATACTTTATAATATTTTACATAATATTCATAGATTTATTTTAAGATTTAGAGTGTTTATACTATAAGAAACTTATAATTTTCTAAGGCAGTTCTAGTGTAGTATAAAACTATAATGCAGTTATCCTGAAATATTTTTATTGACTTTGTTAGACTATTCCTCTGCCCTGTGATCTGTAAAATTTTAGTTGTTAAAGATTTTCTTCAAAGAACTAAATCAGTTTGATGTGAGAAGTACATCTAAACAAGGTGCCTGACTGGCTCGGCCGAAAGAGCATGCAACTCTTGATCTTGGGGTTGTCGGTTCAAGCCCCATACTGGGTATAGAGATTACTTAAAAAATAATATAGTTTTCAGAGTCCATAGGAGGGCACGGCTTGCATGGAGCACTGGGTGTGGTGAAAAAATAATGAATACTGTTTTTCTGAAAATAAATAAATTGGAAAAAAAAATAATAAAGATAAAAATAAATAAAAATAATAAAATATAAAATCTTTAAAAAAGAAAAGTAAAGTTGTATATAGTAGTGATGCTGTAATCAAGTTGGTTTTTTTTTTTTTTTTAAGTAAAAGTGTTGTTGATCCTTGTAGAAAAAAAATCTCTAGGTTGGGGTTTATAATGTTAGGCATATAGTATAACAAAAAATAAAGTGTGCTGTTGTTGTAATGAGAGGTATCCTTTATTTAAAGAATAAATGCAATCAGGGGCACCTGGGTACCTGGGTTGCTCAGTCAGTTAAGCATCTGACTCGGTTTTGACTCAGGTCATGATCTGATGGAATGTGAGATGGAGCCCCACGTCAGGCTCTGCGGTCAGCACAGAGTCTGCTTGGGTTTCTCTCTCCCTCTCCCTCTGCCCCTCCCCCTACTCTCTCTCTCTCTCTCAAAATAAATAAATTAATTATTTTTTTGAAAATATAATCATCCTATAACTCTGAATGTTTGATTTGAGTCTCTTTTTCAGATCCTTTGACTCAGCAATTCTTAACAAGTCTTTTAACTACGGATCAGCAGAAATTCCAACTATGGCTCACTTACTTCTTCTTTTTGGTGCTTCTTCAGGAGCTCCACCCCCACTGCCTAACCCAAGGCTTTCGTCACCTCCTTCTAAGTCAATAGGTCACATATTCAGTTCCAGACTCATATTTCTAACCTCCACTGGACTATCAACATCAGTCCTTCTCATGACCAGAAATGCTCATATTGTGTTCCTTTTCCCATTTCACTGTTGGGGATGTGTCAGAAGAACTGAAGACAGACCTTCCCAGTCTTCCCTAGCAAATCTGACCCCCGCACGTGATCTAACAAAATTGAGCTCTCAAAATCAAGTACCTAAAAAAAGCAAGTAAATATACCTAATGATCAGGTACAGGGGACAAATGTAGAAGTGATACCAACAGTCAACCTCTTTTTCCTCCCTGCACCCCCCCACACAGCATGTTCCCCTCCCTGATCCTAGGGCAAGATGCTGCCATTATCTGGGAGCTCCCCTCTGCAAATGACTGCAGTAGTTTGGTAGCCCCCTCATGCCCTGCTGAGTTTAGGCTAGGGAAAGAGATTCAGATTCCTTTATCTTAGGTTCATTTAATCCTAAAACCCTTTTGGAAAAATGAAGCCTTAATTGTTATTAGTACAATAATTTTATTTTGTTTAAGAAGAAAATTTTAACTAGATCTCAAAGACTTTTTTTACTAGACCTCATGATGTATACAAAGTTATATCTACTTCCCTGCATATTCTAAATTTAAAAATTCTTACAATATTACATTTCAACAAATTTAATATACATACTTCTCTTTTTTCCAAGCTAAATTAATCACAAGCAGAATTTTAGAAAGTTTTTTCCATTTCCACCAACCAGTTCTACTTCTTATATTCTCTTTGGAACAATATGAAGACACCATACCCCTCTTCTCCTAAGCTAGAATCCCATAATTGATCCTCAAATACTCTCTTTCTCATCTCCTTAATCCAACAATTCTGTCAATTCTACCTCAGTCTTCTCAGAGTGGCTGTCTCCATTATCAACTATCTAATTTCAGGCCTTTATCATTTTTCCTGGATTATTTGCAGCAGTCTCTTCACTGGTCTTCCTCATCAGCCCTTCCTTTTCATCCCATATTTCCCACCCCTGGGCCTACAGGAGCTGAAATACACAGAGGTCTCATTCGATGTTTTGGCCGAATGTTACATAGTCTTCCTCCCTATCTCAGGCCAAAAGGGATCTCAGCAATGCTCAGCCCAGGCACCTTCCCCAAGAACCTTATGTGTGCTGACAGTCAGCCCCAGGAAGCCCCAGGGCTTAGGTTTCCTGGCTAATGCCCAGTAAGATCGAGTCAACATTTTTCCAATTACCAACAACAGAAAAGCAAAGTCCGATAAAACTGGACTCTGGAAATGAGGAAACCATTAGTGATCTAAGCTAGTGGAAATGTAGCTAGTGGAGTCAGAATCCAGAGTGAGCTTTGAAGTGAAAGGGAAACAAGGAAATGGGGAAAGTGAAGTTGTGAAAAAGTATGGCGGAGAAGGAAAGGACAGGGATTGGGTCATAGCTAGAAGGAGGAGGGTTGAAGAATGTTTTTTTCCAAAAAGGGGGGAAAGAGGTTCACAGGTTCAGAAGCTGACAGGAGAGAAAACAAAACAAATCAAAACACTCCCCAAGAGTGGACTGAGAGAAGGTAATGATGCAGGGGAGAGAGAGATGAAGTCACGGAAGAAGATACTGGGGATAATGGAAGTGAAGGGCAGGTCCTAGCCCACAGAAAGAGGAACTGAGTTTGGATGGATTGGGGAAGCCTGCCTTCCTCTCTGAAGCCACACAGGGAAGACCTGCACGGAAGAGAAGGGAAGAGTATTGAAGATTTTCTTCTACGCATGATGGTCTTCCTGTCTCTACTGAGTAGAAAGCAAGGTGTTCTGATGAGAAACATGAGTAGCAAATTGGGTCTCAGCTTGAAGAGGAAAATAAAAAATTTGAAATACCTGATTAGAGGATTGGGGAAGGGCAATGACCAAGACAAATAAAAGGATCACAGAAAAGGCATACAGGGCCCAGACAAAATTAAAAGCCATATTATTTGTACTGACAACCATCAAGAAAATTGATTGGTTTCCCCTACCAGTCCTTGGGTACTTCAGTAAAGTTGAGGTACAGGGGTCTGTGAAGAAGAAAGAAAAGACCCCATCCTCAAAATATTAAACATAGAATCACCAGGGGTGCCTGGCTAGCTCAGTCAGTAGAGTATGCAACTCTTTTTTTTTTTTTCACTTATTTATTTTCAGCATAACAGTATCATTATTTTTTCACCACACCCAGTGCTCCATGCAAGCCGTGCCCTCTATTATACCCACCACCTGGTACCCCAACCTACCACCACCCCCCCCCGCCACTTCAAACTCCTCAGATTGTTTTTCAGAGTCCATAGTCTCTCATGATTCACCTCCCCTTCCAATTTACCCCAACCCCCTTCTCTCAAACTCCCCATGTCCTCCATGCTTTTTGTTATGCTCCACAAATAAGTGAAACCATATGATAATTGACTCTCTCTGCTTGACTTATTTCACTCAGCATAATCTCTTCCAGTCCCATTCATGTTGCTACAAAAGTTGGGTATTCGTCCTTTCTGATGGAGGTATAATACTCCATAGTGTATATGGACCACATCTTCCTTATCCATTCATCCGTTGAAGGGCATCTTGGTTCTTTCCACAGTTTGGTGACCGTGGCCATGAGCATGCAACTCTTAATCTGTGGTCATGAGTTAAAGCCCCACTTTAGGGCTTGGATTATCATGATCCAGCAATCCTACTTCTGGGTGTATATTCAAAAGAAATGAAAACAAGATCTTGAGGAAATATCTGCACTCCCGTGTTCACTGCAGCATTATTGACAATAGCCAAAACGTAGAAGCAACCTAAGTATTTGTCAATGAATGCATGGATAAAAAAAAATTTATATATATACATATATCTCCCACATACATACACAATGGAATATTATTTAGTCATGAGAAAGAAGGAACCTGCTTTTGTGACAACATGGATGAAACTTGAGAGCATTATACTCAGTGAAATAAGTCAGCATCACAAGAAAAAACTTCTTTATTTTTAAGGAAAAAATTTCTTTTTTTTTTTTTTAAGATTTTATTTATTTGACAGAGAGAGACCCAGCAAGAGAGGGAACACAAGCAGGGGGAGTGGGGGAGAGAGAAGCAGGCTTCCCGCTGATCAAGGTGCCATACACAGGGTCGAATCCCAGGACCCTGGGATCAGGACCTGAGCTGAAGGCAGACACCCAACAACTGAGCTACCCAGCTGTTCCAATAAAAAAATTTATAATTATAATGGCAATGGATGTTAACTAAACTCATGGAGATCATTTCATAATATATTCAGGCATCAAGTCATGTTGTACACCTGAAATAAACACATTATATGTCAGTTTATATCTCAATACAAAAAAATGTAAGTAAGACAAAGAAAGACAAATCCCATATGGTATCACTTATATATGAAATCAAAAACAGCCAAACTCAGAATAGAGCTGTGGTTACTGGGGGCTTGGGGGTGGGGGAAATGGGGAGATGTTGGACAAAGGGTACAAAGTTCCAATTATAAGGTGATTAAGTTTGGGAGATCTAATGTGCAACATAGTGATCATAGTTAATACTGTACTATATATTTAAGGTTCTTCCCTGTCTTTTAATGACTTGATAGTTCATTTCTTTTTAATGCTGAATAATATTCCATTGTATGGAGATAACACAGTTTGTCCATCACCTATTGAAGGACATCTTAGTTGCTTTCAGGTTTTATCAACTGTGAATAAAGCTACTATAAACATACCTATGCAGTTGTTCAGGTAAATACTAAAGCACAATTGTTGAAATATATGGTACAAATACATTTAATTTTGCAAGAAGCTGCCAAACTGTCTTCTGAAGTGGTTGTACCATTTTGCATTTCCACCAGCAATGAATGAGAGCTCCTTTTGCGCATCTTCAACATTTGGCATTGTGCTTTGGATTTTAGCCATTCCAATAGGTGTACAGTGGTATCTCATTTTTGTTTTAGTTTGCAATTCCCTAGTGACATATGATGCCGAGTGTTTTCATACCCTTTTTGCCATCTGTATATCTTCTTTGGTGAGGTATCTATTTAGATCATTTGCATATTTTGAAATTGAGTTCTTTGGCTTTTTGTTGTTGAATTTAGACTCAATTTTAAAGCACTCTTAGGGGGTACCTGGGTGGCTCAGTTGCAAAGCATCTGCCTTTGGCTCTGGTCTGATCCCAGGGTCCTGGGATCAAGCCCCACATTGGGCTCCCTGCTCAGCAGGAAGCCTGTTTCTTCCACTCCCACTCCCCCTGCTTGTATTCCCTGTTTTGCTGTGTCTCTGTCAAATACATTTTTTAAATCTTTAAAAAAATAAATAAGATAAAGCACCCTTTTGCTAATGACATAAGACTGTGTCAGGGTCTTACTTGGCCCTGTTTTGTTAATTGTGTTGGCTGGTTCCAGATGTCCTCCCCAATTTACAGTTTTCTACTTTATACATATAGCAAGCATAGTTTTTTTTTGGGGGGGGGCGGTGGTCCTAAACAACAAAACTTTGTTGTCTCACATTTCTGGAAGCTAGAAGGTCAAGATCAATGTATGGGCAGAATTGGTTCCTTCAAGGGCTGTGCAGGCAGAGTTTAAAGATCCTTCATCCAAGATGCTGGTAACAGAAGTTGTCTGAGGGTGGCACTTGGGTGGCTTGGTCAGTTAAGTGTCTGACTTCAGCTCAGGTCATGATCTCTGGGTTCTCAAATCCAGCCTCTTGAGGCTCGGGCTCAGCAAGAAGTCTGCTTCTCCCTCTCCTCCACCCCTACCCCTGCGCGTGGGTACTCTTTCTCACCCTCTCAAATAAAATAAAATATTTTTAAAAAACAGTGTTGTCTAAGGGACATAGTCCAACTGGAGGAGCCTTTGAAAAGGTTTCTGACCATTAGCCCCAAAGGAGGAATCTTACAGACACTTGAGCCAAGTGATCAAAATTAGCATCACCAATGTGAGACAGATTGACACGGTGTCTCTCCTGAGCAGGACTCATCACTTCTGTGGTACTCTCGCCAAACAAACAAAAAACCTGAATCCCGTTCTTCCAATCTCCCTTAAGAGGAAACCTAAGACAAACCCAAACTGAAGGACATTCTACAGAACGATCGTCCAGTACTCTTCAAAGGAGATGTCGTCAAGACAATGACCGAGTAACGGTCTCCCATTAAAGGGCACTCAGGAGACAAGACATCTCAGCGCCATGTATAACGTCAGGTTGGATTTGAACAGAAAAGGCCCCCGGAGGGACAACTCACGAGACGTTGCAAAAGCTGAAGACCAGCGAACAGTATCACACGCGTTTTAATTTCCCAGCTTCGACCATTCTGCTGGAGTTCTACACGGTGTTAACGTTAGAGAAGCTAGCTGAGGGTTACGAAATTCTTCGGACTCTTTTTGTAACATTTTTGAGAGTCCGAAATTATGCCAGGTCAAATGATAAGTTTCAAATACCAGAGAGAGACGTGGAAGAGGCGGCGCGCGGGCGGGCGGGGAAGTCAGCCGGCGTCTGGCCCCCTCGTCTCCCCTTCCCTCCCCTCACGTACCCTCCCCTCCCCTTCCCGCCCCTCTCGTACCCTCCCCGCCCCCCGGGGCCGGCCGCCTGGGAGGGTTGGTCCGCGCCCCGCACTTCCGAGGAGCGCCGCCCTCGGCGTCCGCAGCCGCCGTCATGCCCCGGCCCGCGCTGCCCGCTGTCCTGCTGCCGTTGCTGGGCCTGGTCACCGCCGCCGTCGCGGGTGAGCTGCCCCCGGCCGCGTTTCCTTCCTCCCTGCCCCTGAGCCCGACCCCGAGCGGTCGCCTTCAGGCCCTGCCCCGCGTGACTCCGCAGCCGCCGGCCGCCCCAGGGTCTCGCCCTGCCCTGCGCGCCCACCCCCGTGCGCCCCCGGGGCCCTGCGTCCGGCCACCACAAGCCCCGCGCGCCCACCCGGGCAGCGGGTTCTGACGGAGCGCCCCGGGAAGGGTCGCCGAGGACCCGAGCCCGCCCTGGCTCCCCCACCGTGCCCCCAGCCTCAGCGCAGACCCCGCTCGCGGGGACGGTCTCCAGACGGGGAGCTCGTTGACTGCAGAGCAGAGGGACTCAGAGCCGCGCACCGGGGCAGTTTCCGGACCATTTGGGGATGAGGAGCGGGGAAGTTGGCTGCGGAGATTTCCCCTTTGCGCGGCGGGGACAGGGCAGGGGTGGGAGGAAGCGGGCCCTCCGGCGCTCGCCGCCCTGTTGGTCCCGCTGCCTGGCGTTGGAGTTGTTGAAACAGGAAAACAGTTCAGCCAAATAACCCCTGGATCGAAGTGGGACTCGAGCAGGCGAAGCTTCGATTCCTCTTAAATCGTGTGATTTAAAACAGCGTTTCAGTCTGCTCTGCGGTCATGCAAGTGTCACCCGAAAACAGTTACACATGGTTAGTCAGCCATTTCCCAAATGACTCCTGAGGAAAATAGACAAATCTGTTGAATATGTGAGGTGGGTCTTTTGTTTGTTTTTAACAAGTTTTTTGAACACCATGTCCAAAATACTGAATGGGGGAAAGACTTCCATCCAAAAACATGATTGATTAAACCATTCTAGGAATTAAAGAACAGAATAAACAAGAACTCAGTGAATACTTGTGTGGGTTTGAATAAAATGCTTATGCGAGTGTTTTGTGTTTTTGTTTGGGGGGGGTTCCCTCCCTTGAATTTCGCTGTCATTTTATAAGTTCCTACTGGAAGCCTGCTGACAGGCAGGCACATTGTAAGGGGTCTCTGTTGGAGGGGCAGTAGAGTAAGCAGCTCAGAACTTGCTCCCTAACTCAAAGCTCCTTTTCTGGAAGGCCTTGTGGGTCAGCATTTATGACTGGTTATGCCATCTGCTGCCTATGAAGGAGCACACGCAAGATGTGCTCATTTTCACACTTCATACTGAGCATGTTGGATTTGTCTAAGACAAGACTGGACGGTTTTGAGACACACACACACACCCCCATCCACACCCGCATATGTTGGCCAGTAACATCTGAATGTCCTTTAACCCACCTTCTGGGTTTGCATTGCCTTCAGACTTCAGGTTAGTCAAAATTTACTTTTGTTGTCACATTAAAAAAAAAATTCTAGATGTTGGTATCTCTCTTTTTCAGAGAAGCTGGGGGTTTTTGTTTTCTTTTTTAAAGATTTTTACTTATTTATTTGACAGAGATCACAAGCTGGCGGGGGAGGGGGGTGCAGGTACAGGGAACAGGCTCCCACTAAGCAGAGAGCGGATACAAGGCTTGATCCTAGAACCCTGGGATCATGACCTGAGCTGAAGGCAGAAGTTTTAACCCACTGAGCCACCCAGGTGCCCCAGAGAGAAGTTGTTTTGAACAGTAAAACAGGTCATGCTCTCTTTGAAAAATTGTGTTCTTTTTCCTTTTATTTTTATTTTTATTTTTTTTTCAAAATTTTTTTTATTTATTTAACAGACAGAGATCACAAGTAGGCAGAGAGGCAGAGAGAGAGGGGGAAGCAGGCTCCCTGCTCAGCAGAGAGCCCGATGTGGGGCTCGATCCCAGGACCCTGGGACCATGACCTGAGCCGAAGGCAGCGGCTTAACCCACTGAGCCACCCAGGCGCCCCTCTTTTTCCTTTTATAAGTCCAGTACAGTTAAACGGGCTTTTCAAGAGCTTAAGAAGTACATGTTGAATAAATTAATGCAGGTAATTAACCAGTTTCGATCAGTCAGGAGGCTTTAAGGATTAATTTAGAAAGAACATGAGCTTTGGAGTTAGGTACAAACCATATGGCTTTGAAAAAGTTACCTAACTCATTGCACTTGGAGAGAATACCCTGTAGGACTGTAACGAGCATTAAGGGAGAACTCTGGCTCTTACCTGTTGTAGGCATGCTAAATCATGGTGTCCTTCCTTTTGTTCTCTTCATACAAAATGAAGGGTAATTATTGTGACTAGAAGACATCGTGAGTGCCATTTTATGTGGGTTGGATATTTCTGGTTAATGAGCACATTCATATACATGCTGATGATTTCATCACAGTGCTTTACAATATCTTACCCAGACAAGATCAGGAATCCTATTACACTTAGAACTAAGTGAAGAAAGAGCTTTTCAAGGTTATCACAAAATTAGCTGAGTGGCAAGATCTTAACAGCAAAGCTCCCATGGTATTGCATGAAGTGTAAATTTAACGGTGAAGTGGAAATCATTGTTACTGTTCTCTGTTACTTTGGAGTTCATTAGTGTAAGTGATCTTGTGTTCTTCATCATTATCATGAAAATCACGATGAACAAACCATTGTTTCAATTCCCAAGTAAGGTTCCATGGCACGCCTTTTCGAAAGTTCTTCTGTAATGGTGACTTTTCACATAGTAGTTGATCACTGTGTTTACTGGGTAGGTGATCGCTCATGGGTGGCGTGAGAGGAGTGGATATAAGCTTGGTCAAAGTAAGTCTTCTTTCTGTGGTCATCATGTGGATCAGAATCTAGGATACGGATTTTGAATTGCCGTAGCCTCCAAGCCTGGATGAGGGTGCCCCGCCTTCCTCGCTGAGGTTATCTTTCACTGCTCTTCTAGCCGTTCAGTGTTTATCCACACTGGGCCCCTGGGGACTCAACCACCTGCAGACTCTTCTGCCCAGACTGTCCTCCCCTTCCCCTGTCCTTGCCATGGCTGCCCCCACCCACATCATTCAAATGTCACCTTCTCGGGCCTTCCCTGAATGCCCCACATTCTCATGTCCATATTGTGTCTTCTTCAGAGCACTTGATGCTGTCTGAATGCATCTTGTTTATTCATCATCTTCTTGCTTATCTTTCCACTTACCAGAAGGAAGATACATAATAGCAGAGACTTTAATGTCTTAGGAATTTTTGTTTTGTTTTGAGTTGTATCTTTGCACTTTATTGTAATTTATAATAAAAGGACCAAGAATTTTAAATGAATGATTTTTAAAATAAGGGGGATAATGAGATTTTGTTTCTTTCAAATTATTTTACTTCTGTCATGAACTGATATCATAATTGAATTCAAAGCATCAAATCATTTAATCTTTTGATGTGACTTTTTCTAACTCTTATTTTGCTTTTGTTTTTGTTTTAAATTTTATTTATTTGTCAAAGAGAGAAAGAGAGAGCACAAACAGGGGGAGCAGCAGGCAGAGGGAGAAGTAGGCTCCCTGCTTGGCTGTATGCAGCCGGATGCAGTGCCGGATCCCAGGAAAGGACCTGAGTGGAAGACAGACCTCAACCCACTGAGCCACCCAGGCATCCCTAACTTTTTCTAAGTCTTGTAAATGGCACAGTGATGTTTTACGGGAAATTATCTCAGATAGTTTTTGTAAATTTTGAAACATTAATAAATGTTTCTTTTTCTTCTAATGAGAAAGTGAAATTAGAGTTAGGTATTATTTCAGGACTTCTTTCACTGTTGAGAAGTATTCAAAAATGTGCTTCTCTGTTGAAAACTAGTTTTGCAACAGGGTTAGTGTCACAGTTTTTTATGATACCTATTAAGTATTTATTTCTTTTGTGGATTATTTTGAATTTTGAGGGCAGATCTCGAGACTGAATCTATAAGAAAATGGACCAGAGATGCTCAGGGAGAAAGGTGCAGAGTAACACTGGCACCCCCATTCTATAAATAAATCTCATGACAGCTCTTCTGCAAAGGGATGGAGAGGAGAAGATGGAGGTAGACATCAGGGAGTGTGAGTTGGGGAGGGTGATGTGGAGAGGGAATGGAATGTCAAGAGTGTCTGAATTTTCTTGTGCTTCAGGGAGATCTTGCAACCCAGAGTACAGCCACAGGCCCTCTAGATTAGTCAGGGACTTGGAGCACCACTCCTGCCTCCCTGCGTAATAAACATAATAAACAGCTCGTCCTTTTTGTCTGTCTGCCACAGTTGTTCTTGCGGAAGCTAAGTCACTGTGACTCATATCTTAGTGGGAGAGGGGCAAAGGTTTTATTATTGACCAGGGGAAAAAATGCAGTCTTTGCCTTCACTTTGTTAACATTCAGAACAAGTGTTTCCCAAGGATCACTTCCTCTTGTGCTGTGCCTGGTTGCTTAAGAAATTATAAGGGAACAGAGAGTTCTGCTAGAACTGATCGGTAATGACAAATATCCTTGTAGATACGCCGTTTTATTCTTTAGCACATGGTAATTTTAGGCAGAGGATCTATATAGAAACTTTAGGAATCTTAAGTACAAGCTTTTAAAATTTTCATCAGTCTCCTGAATTTCTATGTATATGGAGTCAACAGAATTATAAAGTCAAAATCCGTAAAGAGTCACTTAGGTGCATTATTAATTACCTATCTTTCAGGACAGCTGTTAAGAGTAAGATCATAGAAAAGCACTTCGCAGAGAGCATTGTGGGCAGGTTGTGTGTGTGTATGTGTGTGTGTGAAGTTTATATGTTGAAATATATTTTTACAGGGGCGCCTGGGTGGCTCAGTGGGTTAAGCCGCTGCCTTCGGCTCGGGTCATGATCTCAGGGTCCTGGGATCGAGGCCCGCATCGGGCTCTCTGCTCAGCGGGGAGCCTGCTTCCTCCTCTCTCTCTGCCTGCCTCTCTGCCTGCTTGTGATCTCTCTCTGTCAAATAAATAAATAAAATCTTTAAAAAAAAAAAGAAATATATTTTTACAGAAGATATTATAGAACCTCTAATTGAAAACTTATGGCAGTATTTTGGCAAAACAAGATTTTTTCATTTTAATTTTTATTTTTATTTTTATTTTTTAAAATTTTTTATTTTTTATAAACATATATTTTTATCCCCAGGGGTACAGGTCTGTGAATCGCCAGGTTTACACACTTCACTATTTTTATTTTTTAAAGATTTTATTTATTCATTTGATGGAAACAAGATTTTAATGAGAATGGGGTTATAGCAGAGATAACTTCGCATCGAAGGAGGCTTAGCTTAGCTTTCTGCTCATGAAGTGCATGAACCTCAACAGCTTTCCTCACAAGAGGTATCCAGCCTCTGCTTGAACACGTTTCCTCTCAAAGTAAAAATATATGTCTTGAGTAGGGCTTAGAGCTGGTTTCTAGGGCACTCACTGACTGATAGCATGAGAAGGAGGGTTCGGGGGTGAATTAACTGAGGGTCACTGCTAATGCTGAGATGAACCTAAGGACAAGGCAGTTGAAATTTTGAGGTAGTGAAGTTAACAGTTTGTTTTGTATTCTTCTGCCTATAGAGTCTTACTTTTGTTGTCTTACCACATATTGCTTATTTAATTATTGAACAGTGGTCTTTGAGTTGTTGTCATCATCATCGTCATCATCCTTGTCCTCGTTCCCATCTCAGGGGTCCACATTTGCTATTCCCTGTCTGACCCAGATTTCCACATGGCTTTTCTCCTTGGGCTTATGCAGACTTTTTTATTTTTATTTTTTTTTTATTTTTTAAAGATTTTATTTATTTAACAGAGAGAAATCACAAGTAGACGGAGAGGCAGGCAGAGAGAGAGAGAGAGAGGGAAGCAGGCTCTCCGCTGAGCAGAGAGCCCGATGCGGGACTCGATCCCAGGACCCCGAGATCATGACCTGAGCCGAAGGCAGAGGCTTAACCCACTGAGCCACACAGGCGCCCCTTATGCAGACTTTTATACGTCACCTTGATGATGAGATCTTTCTTAGACACCTTTCTAAAATTGCAGCCGTCATACCTACCCTACACCCAGGATCTTGCTTCTCTGTTTTAACTTTTCTCCTCAGTATTTATCACCATCTTGGGTTGCTCGTCTCCAAGATGGCCCCAATGATTTTTTCATGCTGGTATTCGTAGTTTTGTGTAGCCCACTCCAGCACTAAATAGGGGTGACCTATGTAACCAGTAGGATATTGCAGAAATAACAGTGTGACTCTGAAGGCTGGATTAGAATCATTTGCTCTGAGAGAAGCCACCTGCCATGTCACAGGGACCCTCAAGCAACCCTGTGGAGAAGTCCACATGGTGAGAATCTGGGCATCTTACCGACAGCCAGCACCTACGCATTGTCCGTATGAAGCAGCCTTCTTGGAGACTTTTCCTCCCACCCCAGTTCAGTTTCCAAATGGCTGCGGCCCTGGCAAAGAGCTTGACTGCAGCTTCATGAGAAACCCCAAACCGGAATCACCCAGCTGGGTGGCTGCTTCCAAATTCCTGACCCAGACAAACTGTGTGAGATAATGAAAGGTTTTTTTGTTGTCTTGAGTTGCTAGTTTGTTATATAGCAATAGATCGCTAATATATCATCTGAATATAAAACATCATCTAACATATTTTGCCTTTGTGTATCTGCCTCAACTAAAATATAAGCTCCAGGATGGCAGGTTTGTTTTTTTTTTTTCTTTTTGTTCACTATGGCATCTAGAACCTAGAACACCTTTCTCACAACAACCCCCTGTGAGAATAAATACTGTTATTATCCCTGTTTTACAAATAAGGAAACTAGGGCACAGTGAGATTAAGTAACATATCTGGGATGATGTGGTCAGAGCCAGACTTCTCTGCAGCTTAATGTTCTTACCAGAACCCTGCCCTGTTCCAGTTCTCTGGGTTCTGTCTTGTATTATGTGTAAGGTGCTATGATAGTTATTATTGAGGGTACAGTGAGATTTAAGAAACGGTCTCTGTTGTCATGCAGTTAACAGTCCAGTTGGGAAAACTGGGTAAATATCAGATAACTGTCATAGAGGGCGATTTAAATGATCAGTGTTTTTGTTTTTTTTTTTAAAGATTTTTATTTATTTATTTGATAGACAGAGAGAGATCACAAGTAGGCAGAGAGGCAGGCAGAGAGAGAGGGGGAAGCAGGCTCCCTGCTAAGCAGAGAGCCCCGATGTGGGGCTCGATCCCAGAACCCTGAGATCATGACCTGAGCTGAAGGCAGAGGCTTAAACCACTGAGCCACCCAGGCGCCCCTGATCAGTGTTGATTATCAAAGGCAACACAGCTCCTTTTCCAAGAATAATGGCTACCTGTGGTTCTTATGCATAGGTCCTCGTGGTCCGTGTCATCTTACCCTCACTGCCAGGGCCACAACTAATCAAAAGAGGGTTAATTAACCTAAATTAAAGGATGATTTTTCTAGGCTAGGCAGCCACTCAAGGGAGTTCCTAGTATAAAAACCTTACGAGGCCTATTTGATGAGATGGCATCTTCAGATGTCTTGTTATCCTATGTATCCATACAGTAAATGTCTATCATTTGACGTAACCTGAGCAGGTCTTTTTTACTCCTTGTAACCAAGAAGGTTTCTCATCCATGTTGTAATGCAAAGTCCAGAAAGTTCGAAGTTCAGAGGAGTCTGAGGCTCTAGGAAGATGAGGGTTGGACACTCCACAGAGAACTGGCCCACAGGCTGCCCCTGAAGTAAGAGTATACTTTAACCAATAGGTGGTTTAGAAAGCAGAGTTCTAAAGCTTTCATAAAACATAGGAACTACAAGTGTACAAAGAAGTAATTTATAAATTGACCTCATTTGGTGTTGATTATATTTTTGTGTATTGAATAGACTTGCTTTATTCCATATAAAGCATATTGCAAAAATTATTTTTTATATTCTTATTTATTATCAGTAGAAAATATTATGTGTAGCTTTGACTGGAAATAATATGACAGCATTTGTCAGCTTGTGATTCAAGAACTTCCAGTGATATGGAAAGTTGTTTTAGGTGTCATCAGACATGCTAATGGAGTCTGTTTCCTTTTAAGATTTTTTTTTTAATTTTATAAGGATAAAGAAAAGGCAACAAAAGGAATCGGAAGAAAACAGAAGAAAAAAAAAGATGAAAATCAAAATTTGCAGTTGACAGTATCTCCCCTTGTGACTATTTGGGTTTCATTCTGGAAATGACTGTTTATTTTGTCTATCATGTCTTGCACATATACTGAATGAGTGAAGTAGGCAGTCTCCTCCCTCTTCTCCTTCCTCCTACCTGATAATAGTTTATGTGTTGGCTCCTTAGTAGGTGCTTATCATTGTGCTTTCTGTGGTACTCCTTCTGTTTTGGGATTTCTTTTCCTTTTTCCTTTCGTATATGGCAAACTCCTTTATCCTGTAAGTTGTAGCTCAAATTACTTCCTTCTTTTTGAAGTGTTTCTTAACTTTATAAGTTATTTACTCTTTATTGTCTTGTGTAATATTTTATCCATCATACCTTTGTAATATCTGTTATGTGTATGTATTTAACTCTCCCATCAGAGTGAGCACTTTACGTGAAGGACTCATTCCTCTTTATATCCCTTTCTCCTTACCCCTTAGCACTGACCATTATATCTGACATAAAGGAGTTGGTCAGTAAATGGGTAGATGGATGAACAATTATTAATAACTTGTTCAAAGATGTGAAAAAGGGAACTCTGCTTCTGGCTATAACCAGGTGGGGAGAACAACTAGAAGTTCTAGATAAAATCCCATAAAAATCATATTTGCAGGCAGCAGAGAGCTGCTCTGGCCATTTGTTGAGGTGAGACCAACATTGTGTATATTAACTTTTCCCCCTAGGAGAGTTGCCAGAATCTTAGGCAGCGAAAGGAAGAACAGAGTTCTGGGCATTCTCATGGTGTTAAAAAGACTGAATTTTGAGTTTTAACTTGCCAGAGAAGAGAGGCTATACTTAGTATCCAGGCTTTCTTTGGAATCCATGGATATTGAGCCTCCTAAAGGCTTTAACACCCACTCAGGTCAGCTCAAACCTTGACTCTGTTAAGGTAATTGTCAATACCCAATCTTCCTACCAGAGTCCCTTCCAGAGGAGAATAGTATCATCTAGAGCCTCTGCATTTTTTCCTACACAGTGTCTGGTACTTGATTTAAAAATAAACCAAACATATACCAGGCATAACAAGAAATAGGCCAAAGGAAGAGAGACACAAAAATAGACTGAAGGCAACCCAGAAATTAAAGTTATCAGAAATGGACTTTAAAATAACTAAGAAGTTCAAGAATATAGATAATAAAATTGAGAACTTCACCAGAGGTCCAGAAACTACAAAAATACAAACAAATTGGAATTCTGTAACTGAAGAAGCATTGGCATTACAAACTCAATAGATGGGCATAACAGCAGATTTGTTAAAACCTAAAGAGTAGATTAGTAAACCAGAAAGAACAAGATAATAGTATGGAGAGCCAGAAGTATTAAAAATATGAAAAGGAGCAACAGGAATATTTGGGACAAGTCTGACATAAACATAATTTGAGGCCCAGAAAGGGAGGAGAGAGAAAATGGAATAGAAGTGTTATTTGAAGGAATAACGGCCAAGAACTTTCCAAAAGAGATCAATGAAAATAAGCCATAGATTCAATGAGTGCACTGAATTAGCAGCAGGATTTAAAACACACACACACACACACACACACACACACACACACTAAGCATACCACTTTCAAACTGCTAAAATACAAAGATCTTGCAAGCAGCCAGAAAGGGCATCAGACAGCTGATTTCGCAATAAGGCTTCCATCAGGAAGCCCAAAACTATAAAATTCATCTTAAATAAAAAAATAAGCTGACAATCTAGAATTCTGTATTTGCAAGAATATCCTTCAAACATGAAGGCAGTATAAAGATATTTGCAGAAAATAAAAAACTGAGGGAGTTTTTTGTTTTTTTTTTTTTAAAGATTTTATTTATTTATTTGACAGAGAGGGATCACAAGTAGGCAGAGAGGCAGACAGAGAGAGAGAGAGAGGTGGAAGCAGGCTCTCTGCTGAGCAGAGAGCCTGATGCGGGACTCGATCCCAGGACCCTGAGATCATGACCTGAGCCGAAGGCAGAGGCTTAACCCACTGAGCCACCAGGTGCCCCTGAGGGAGTTTTTAATAGATACTTAAAGAACGACTTAAAGAGGCTGGGGGTTCAAGGTACAGAGTAGGAGCATCCTGAGCTCAACCCTTCCACGGGCACAGCAAGGCTACAACGACATGCAGATCAACCATCTCTGCGAACAACCTGAAGACTAGCAGAGCAGCTCTTCCCCAACTAAATATGGGGGAGAAAAGCCACTTTGAGAAGGGTAGGAAGGGCCGAGATGTGGTCATCACCACTAAACTGGCCTTATGAGAAATGTTCAAGGGACTTCTTTAAGGAGGAAAGGCCACAAATAGAAGTAAGATTATGAAGAAAAAAATTCATGGGTAAAAGGGAAACATACAGAGTAAAGGTAGGGGATCAACTACTACTAAGAGCTGGTACCAAGGTTAAAAGACAGAAGTAGTAAAGTCAGTTATATCCACAGTCAAGGGATACACAAAATAAAAAGTTGTACCCGTGGTGTCAGACATAAAATGTGGTGGGCGGAGTAAAAATGTAGTGTGTTTAGAATGTGTTCCAACTTAAGCGACTAACAACTTAAAATAGACTGCTGTTTACATAGGATGCTTATATATGAGCCTCATGGTAACCACAGACCAAAAACCTATAACAGGTACACAAAAAATTAAAGAGAAAGGAATCCAAACCAAAATTATAGGGAGTCATGTCACAAGGGAAGGAGCAAGAGACGAGGAAAGGAACAGAGCGAACTATGAAAGCACCCGGAAAGCAATGAAAGAAATGGCAGTAAGTGCCTAGCTATCAGAACTGCTTTAAATGTAAATGGTCTAAATGCCCCAATTAAAAGATACAGGGTGACTGACTAGATTTAAAAAAACAAGACCAGGGCACCTGCTTGGCAGCTCAGTTGGTAAAGCATGCAACTTTTGTTCTTGGGTCTGTGAATGCAAGACCTACACTGGCATAGAGCTTACTTAAAAGAAACAAAAACAAAAGCCAAGACCCATTTATATGCTCCCTAAAAGATTCGCTTCAGACCTAAAGACACATGTAGACTGAAAGTGAAGGAATGGATAAAGATATTACATGCAAATGCAAATGGAAAGAAAGCTGGGTAGCAATACTTCTAATAGACCAGTCTTTAAAAGAAAGAGTATAACAAGAGACAAGGTCATGACATAATGATAGAGAGATCCACCCAGCAAGAGGATACAGCAATTACAAATACCTGTCCACCCAATATACGAGGACCCAAATATATAAAGCAGATATTAACAGACCTGAAGGGAGAGATGGACAGGAATACAATAACAGACGGGGACTTTAACACCCCACTTACATCAACAGAAAGATATCCAGACAGAACATCAATGAGGAAACAGCAGCCTTAACCAACATATCAGACCAGATGGACTTAACAGACATATAAGGAACCAAGTAGCGGAACAGACATTCTTTTCAAGTGCACGTGGAACTTTCTCCAGGATAGTTCACGTTAGGCCACAAAACAGGTCTCGGGGGCGCCTGGGTGGCTCAGTGGGTTAAGCCGCTGCCTTCGGCTCGGGTCATGATCTCAGGGTCCTGGGACCGAGTCCCGCATCGGGATCCCTGCTCAGCAGGGAGCCTGCTTCCTCCTCTCTCTCTCTGCCTATTTGTGATCTCTCTCTGTCAAATAAATAAATAAAAAATATTTTAAAAAAAAAACAGGTCTCGATACATTTAAAAAGATTGAGGTCCTATCAGCATATTTTCCAACAAATATTTACTATGAAACTAGATATCGAGTACAAGAAAAAAATGGGGGGGAAACCTGCAAACATTTAGAGGCTAAACAAAATGCTACTAAACAACCAATGGGTCAGTGAAGACACCAAAGAGGAAATTTAAAAATACCTTGAGAATAACAGGTGTTGGCGAGGATGTGAAGAAGGGGAACCCTCATGCACTGTTGGTGGGAATGCAAACTGGTACAGCCACTGTGGAAAGCAGTATGGAGGTTCCTCAAAAAATAAAAAATAGATCTACCCTGTGATTCAGTAATTCCACTACTGGGTTTTTAGCCCCCCCAAAGCAAAAGATAATTTGTTTATTGTAGCATAGTTTACAGTAGCCAAGATATGGCTGCAGCCCAAGGGTCCATCCACAGGTGAATAAAGATCAATACGTCACCACACCCTGGAATATTGCTCAGCCATAAAATACAGAGATCTTGCCCCTTGTGACAACATGGATGGACCTGGTGAGTACACTGCTAAGTGATGTTAAGTCAGACGGAGAAAGAAAATACCATGATTTCACTTCTTTGTTAAATCTAAAAGAGTTCCTCTGAGTAAGGACCACATTTGCAGAGAGGGCAGCCCAGGTGAAAGCACGATGGCTGAGTACTGTTCCTCAGGAGGAGAGTCTGAGGCCCTAGCTGCCCCGCGCATCCTGTTTTCACCCTCCCTGAACCCTGTGCCTCCAGACGTGTCTGGCCTCTCCAGCTCCTAACCATTTCTGGACTTCCTTGCTTTTTAACTCCTGGGATTGTACTGCACATATATTTTACACCCAGGTTTTTGTTTTTTTTTTTTAACTTAGTGTTTTATTAAGTAAATGCTCTTGGAATATCCCTACCAACTACCTTTAAGCACACTGAGAGAGTTCTAGATTCCAACCAGCGTTCAAGCCAAGGTAGTCACATGTGTAATGCAAGTACTTCTAGGACAACAGGAAGGAAAAAACCTGTATACAAAATAAATTGTAACTTGAGATGCCTACTCTCATGTTAGTACATCTTGCATGATTTAGTTTTCATTTTTAAGTATCCTCGACATAAAAGGTGGGGCTCGAACCTACAATCACGCGATCAGAAATTACACGTTCCACGGACTGAGCCCCCACTTTGGAGGATTTAACCACTAAATGTAGCAGTATGAGGCTGGGGAAAATTCAGGTCTCACCATGGGGACAGTTTTAAGTAGCCTCTAGTATTAGGTTGTTGACCCATCTCCTGTAACAATGACCTGAATTAATGACGACTTGACAAAACAGTTTATTTCTTTCTCTCATAATAATCGGAGTGTGATATGATGGTTCCGTGTAGGATCTTTGTTGCTTTGTTATTCCCAGGCTATTTCCATTGTTTACATGATTGAAGATGGCTGAGTACATTTTGGCCAGTGGGAAAGAGGATATATGATCCAGGGAGCATACTCCTTCCTTTTAAAGGCAATTTGCATGGTTTGCTTCAGCTCACAGCTCATTTTCCAGAAGTTACTGGAAGACTGGAAAACAGTTTAGCTTGGTGGACATGTATTCTGTGCTATATGAGAAGCTGAGATAAAAAAAAAAAACCTCCCCCCAAAATATAAAATAAAATAGAAAAAATACACCAGGGCAAGAAAAAGTGCTGGGTTCAAGTAGGGGACAACTAATGGTCTCTGCCACGTTCTGAGTTTGGTAAACTCAAGGTTGTGGAGTTTAAATTAACACTGCTGATGGTTAAATTCTGATCTTCATAGTAGGGCATTTTTTTACTTGTTCATATTAAAATTACAATACACAGAGAACTTAAAAATAAAGCTAGGTAAAAGTCATAGCGATTTTCCCTACATAGACCTAAGGGAATAGGGATTTAGATTAAGCTCTTTTTAGTCACTGGAATTCAGTAAAATCCTCCCCTTTTCTCCATTCTGGGCAGTGAAATCAAGCTCTTCAAGGTTTACTTTTGGAAAGTAAGCTCATGCTAACTACTGACATTTCAGAGCCATGGCTTACAAATGTACACATTTATAATGAACAACAACAACAAAAAGATGAAGATAGAGAAGAAGGAGGTGCCATTCTACTTACAACTACGAGGAAGAGATATGATTCTGTTTCACAGAACTAATTCAAAGAATCTGCTTTGATGAGGTTTTAAATTAAGAATGTTCATAAGAACATCAATCTTGTTTTCCTGTGCAATATGAAAACTTGTCTATCCATAATTTTGCAACTTGTCTCTGCTCTTGGAAGTATAATTTTTAAAAAGGCTATTGCAGAACTCTTGAGACTTTTGAAATTGTTACTAAATACTGCAAAGATAACCTTCAAAAAGAGCTTGTAATTCCGATTGGTTGTCCTTCTTGATAGTTTGTTGTCTTGGTAATAATGCTGTAATTTACAAGTCTGAATTCATAAACACCCTAAAGGCTTGTAACTTTGCTCTGTCAAATCAGAAGAGAATCATTGGCACATTTCTCTTTTCCCAAATGTAGAATGGAAAAAAATAAATTCCCATCACACTAGTCGATTTCTTAATTTAACAGAGCTCTGTGTCTAAATTCTTTTTTTCTTTCAAAATTTAATATCTGGTATCTTTAGGAATTCACGGAATTCTTCCCAAGTTATTTAACAGTGTTTCTTTTTCCACATAGACTGTCCTTCATCTGCCTGGGTTCAGTTCCAAGACAGTTGTTACGTTTTTCTTAAAGAAGCCATCAAAGTAGAAAGCATAGAGGACGTCAGAAATCAGTGTACTGACCATGGTAAGGAGCTTACTTTTCTTATTTTTTTTCCACAGCCATAAATGGTGTTCACACATTTCTTTAAAAAATGGTTTTGGCATATCTCACTCACACCTGGGTCCTTGTAATAAATGAACAATTTTTATTATATAATGCAGCAGCCACACTGTGGAGTTGGGTATATATTTAAGCTTTGAGTTGGAAGACAGCTGTTAGACAGTCCTGTCCAGAGCTGTGTGATAGAAGCTTAGCAATAGCAGTATCTTTTTCACGTGCGTACCCTGTGCCAGGCACCAGGTGGGTTTGATTATCCTTACATACCTACCAGGTGGTTTATATTAGCCTCCTTTAATCAAGGGGAGAAATGAAGTTCAGTTATTTGTTCAAAGTCATGCAGGTAGTAATTGACAGAGCCAGGATTCAAACCAGGTCCGGATCAGATTTTAGGGCCATAGCCGTTAATCGTTCTGCTGCTAGTCTGCCCTTGGGAGTGCTGTTTCGGGTATGCAGTGTGGGCGGAAGTCTGATGGGGCCATGAAGGGAAACTGATAGCGAAGTGTATGTTGGAGAAAAAGGAGCAAAAGGCTATTTGCTAGTAGATACACTCAGTGTTCCCTGGAAAATATATTTACAACGTTACATTGTTAAATATTTCAAATCAATATGTCATTTAAGAAAATTTATTTATTTGAGAGAGAGCACGTGAACCTGCTTGCGCACACAAGCAGGGGGAACAGGAGGAGCAGTCTCCCCACTGAGCAGACAGCCTGCCCTCGACTGATTCTGGGACCTGGGACCATGACCCGAGCCATGGTTGAGGGCCGACATTCAACCAACCGAGCCATCCAGGCGCCCCTAAAAATGTCATTTTTAAAAAGGTGTGCCTGGGTGCTCTTTATATATTTGGCTGTTTGGCCGAAAGTACATCCTTACTGTTAAGCCTCGAACTGTTGTGATTCTTCTTTTTTTCTTTAATTTTTTTTTTTTAAAGATTTCATTTATTTATTTGACAGAGAGAGATCACAAGTCAGCAGAGAGGTAGGCAGAGAGAGAGGAGGAAGCAGGCTTCCCGCTGAGCAGAGAGCCCGAAGCGGGCCTCGATTCCAGGACCCTGAGACCATGACCTGAGCGGAAGGCAGAGGCTTAACCCACTGAGCCATCCAGGCGCCCAGCTGTTGTGATTCTTAAAAGTTCAAACCGAAACTAGGATGTGAAATAACATCTCTTTCGGTGGAAATCTCTCTGATGGTGATAGGAGAGTCCTTGATTTTCTAGAAGTGCTTTTTATTACTGCATGAGATCTAAAATCTCTTGATCATTTCATTAATTTTATCTTAGACTTATTCATAACTCTAGCATTTAGAAATGCCCTTTACCTAAAAAAAAAAAAAAAAAGCCACAATTTCTGACAACCAACCAGTATGATATTTTGGAAGAATATCAAATCATAATTATGGAAGGAATGAATGTAAGCAAAGAAGTGTTTAATCCTATTAGGTGCCACATAGTACTCAATACATATTGTTCCCCTTGGAGAAACTCATACCTGCCAAATGGTGTGGAATATTGATTCTTTAAGAACAAGACAAAAGTTCCAATCTACCAGTATGGCTTCATTTTAAAGAAATTGAATAATAGGAACTTTTTTGGAAAGATTTTATTTTTAAGTTATCTCTACACCTAACGTGGGGCTCGAACTCACAACCCTGGGATCAAGAATCACATGATTTACCAGCTTACCCAGCCAGGTGCTGCATATAATAGGGCTTTTTAAAATGGGGTTCCTCCATAATAATTTTCTACTCTCTTTTGAAAAAATCACTTACATTAGGTATTCTTAGATATAGATTTCAATATAGGTTTATAACTCAAATTATATTGGAGTCTGAGAACCAAAAAGAGACACGTTCCTGTACTCGTATGCTTATATGAAGCACAAGGTTCACTGTCTGGCTTTAAGCCTTCTTTTAAGCAGGTAAGCAACTGCTTACAGTATAGAGGTATAATTAATACTTGTTGGCTGACTTCTACAACTCAGTGTATAGTGAGGTGTTTTTCTTTTGTCATATTTGCCATTTTTCTTTAGCAAACAAAGCAAAACAAAATTGGAAACACCCAGGAACTTTGTGACTTGTTTTGGAGTCCATTAATTCTACTTGTTCAAGCAGGATAGCCATTTGGAGGTTTTAAATTGTTATGTACAAATTTGCTTATAAAATTTATCTTGTGTCTAAAAAAATACCTCTGTCTTTTCCCCAGTTAAAATTTATAAATTCAGTTCGTCTTACTAATTAGATTTTTTTTAAGCTTTCTCATACGTTTCTGTTAACCTTACCATTTATTTGATAATCCTCTGTATTCATTTCCACTCTGGAAATACCCAGTTCTTTGATGAATTAGGCAATTAGCTAAAACTAATTAATAATGCTCATATTTATTTTTCGCTAGAGTACTGTTTTGGTTTAGAGTAGTAGGTGGACATGAATTCAGGGTTTGCTATGAAGAACAAAAAGCATAAGGAGTACTAGAATATTTACATTTGGATTTATAAAATCTTCCCAGCTGTACAAAATCCTTAAACCTATCATTGGGGGTTTAGAAAACAAATGACTTGTTAACCTTTTGGGCTACAGAGAGCTATATTTAGAAATATTCCCAGGGCTTTTGCAAATTTACTTGACATTACCCTCTCATTATTCATAATGAGGAAAAAAATTGTAAGAAGCTAAAATTTTTCTTATTTTGCAACATTTACCTTTAATTTATAATGTTATCATTCTAATAGAAAAAAATAAATATTTTTAGTCTTTCCTTTTTGTGATTTGTGAGCTATGTCACTAGATATAAAAAGAATTAAAGACCCAAATTACATCTCAGCAGGTACTGTCACTGGTAATGCATTGTAAAAAAAATTTTCTAGAGCACATGCATTCTTCAGGGACTTATGCTGTCATTTGTTAAAGAAAATGAAAGTGTGTCTTATTTGCCTGACACAGTAATTTAAGTTTATACAGTATTTAATTAGATTACAGTGTTAAGAATCATTAAAGTTCCATTGGCTGCCACAAGGTCAAAGAAAAGGATGAAAAACTCATCTCTGAACACTTAAGCCTAAACTATAACCTAGTTAAATACTTCCCTTGAGAATTTTTCTAGAGTGGCATTCTGGTCACATTTCACAAGTAAGTACAAGTAAGTATCAGGGTGAAACAGATTAAAAGTCTATATGACATTCAACAGACAGGCAGCTGGACATGATAAGAAAACCATCACAGAGTTTTTAAAAATCAAGCAATGACTCAGGGAACCTCATTGAATCCTAACTTTGGATTAAAGTATTAAGTGTTTTAAAGGTCAGTCTTATTTTTCTTCTTTTAAAGATTTATGGTAATTGCACAGTTTATGCATGGTCACTATAAAAAATGAGAAAAACATGTGCAGATATTTTAAAAATAAAACAAAATCAGGGGTGTCTGGGTAGCTCGGTTGGGCATCTAAATCTTGATTTTGACTCAGGTCGTGATCTTAGGGTTGTGGGATCAAGCTGTCAGGCTCCTTGCTCAGCGGGGTGTCTGCCAGAGGTTCTCTCTCTCCCTGTTTGCCCCTCCCCACCGCACTTTCTCTTCCTCTAAAATAAATGAATAAATCTTGAAAATAAAATAAAACAAAATCACTCTAAATTGCACCACTCTAAGGAAAATGTAATGACTGTTAACATTTTGGTAAGTATCCAAGACTTTCCCCCCCAGGCAAATTTATATCAAATGCTTTTTAAAAATATATATATAAGAAAAGGGATCGTATTTGGCAAACTGCTTATAATCTGCATTTTCCCTTAAAAATATCTGTGGCAGTAAAAATACAATGCATATTTCCTAACAACTGTACATTAATCTGGTATATAGAAATTCCATAACTGATTTAATCAATCCTCTAATATTGGCTATTATTTTCAGTCTTTGTCAAAAATATGTGATGACCATTAATAATTGTGTTTAATGAGCACTGAGCTTACGATTGTTTTAGCACAATTGTTAAGGATTGCTGGGTCAAAGAGGGCCAATGGTGAAATGGATAACGTGTCTAACTATAGATCAGAAGGATTGCTGGCTCACCTAATGTGTTTTTAGGACTTTTGACACATTTGCCAAATTGTTTCCAAAAAGGCTATACTAACTTTTACTCCACCTAACCACTTTTGAATTCCTGTTTTGTTATACCCAAGGCCAGCACTGTTTAATCTGTAAGCGTGGAAGTCTGCTTATTTTGATTTACCAGTGAGATTGCATTTTTACGCATTTCTTGTGTTTTATTTGCTTCTGTGAGGTTGTCTTTTTTACAGTCTTGAAACCATTTTTTTTCTTCTATTAAAGTATTTGCTTCTTTGTTTATAATGGAGCTTTAGTCTGCTGGTTTGTGATTTTCTTAATAATACAGTATAACTTTGGGGAGATTTTTTTGGCCCTGTAGTAATTTTCTTTCCCCTGTAGTTAAATTTTTCTGTCTGCCTCTTTTAAAAGATGTAGAAGTGGTCACCTAATACAAATTTTCTTTTTTTAAACCATTATCAGTATGTAACAGGAGCTCTGTCTTTTCCATTTGTTAACTTAGGAAAATATTATCAACTTTAGTGTGATGTCATAAAGATAGTAGACTATGATTTAAGCTCCTATAATTCTCAAAATGTGGTCCCTGGATCACCTGGAATCTGTTAGGAATGTCAGTTCTCAGGCCCCATCTCACACTGGCTGAACCTGAAACTTTGGGTGTGGCGGAGCGCTGTTTTAACAAGCCCTCCAGGTGATGCTGATGCCTGCTCCAGGTGAACTAAGAGTCTGATGATTTCAGGAGCCTTTGTGAAGTCAGGATGATTTTGGAAGTATGCAGTTTAAGAGTGTGCAAGATTTTTTCATTTCTCCATTTAGTTGTATTGGTTAGAGTATAGAAAATAGAATGTGTTGGGCCGCCTGGGTGGCTCAGTGGGTTAAAGCCTTTGCCTTCAGCTCAGGTCATGGTCTCAGGGGCCTGGAATCGAGCCCCGCATCGGGCTCTCTGCTCATCCGGGAGCCTACCTCCTCTCTCTCTGCCTGCCTCTCTGCTTACTTGTCATCTGTCAAATAAATAAAATCTTTTTTTTTTTTTAAAGTGGAATGCTTTTTAATTTGCAAGAGAATCTTTGTCTAGGTTAAGAAATAGGGTTCAGTGTCTCTCAGAAAAGTAGTTACTCCTGATATTTATAGGGTGCTTATATGGACAGGTAGCCCACAGACCGTGAGGACAACAGCAGCGAAGGTAGGTGAGACGTACAGTATGGACGGCTGCTGCTCTTTACTCTGGAATCATGTGAGAGAGTCCCAGGAAGAATGAGCTAACCAATGAGAACGAGGACCTCTTCTATCAGTCCACTTCCCAAAGCCAGGACTTTTTAAGGACCACACAGACAAATACGGGAAGGCACAAGGCTTTGGGCAGCAGGCATGGGAAGGCCGTTAAATGAGGCAGGTCAGAGAGACTGGTGCTTGAGCTTCACAGGGTCTTGGAGTTGTTCTGGCAAGTTGCCCTTGAACTTTTCAATTTTCCCAGATATGGTCAGAGCTTGTCTTCTCTACTGTAGTGAAGTGAGGACAGGAGAAACCATGGGTGCTAGCAGAAGTAGTCATGGGAAAAAGCAAAGTTGAGAGATGCAGAACGTGTGTTTATTGCTGAAGTTTTGCACGAGGTTTTGTTCCCTTGTCTGTAAAATACCTACCAACTCTGTATGAATGAAACAGGGAGTACAGAATGATTCTGCCCAATTTATGCCATCATTTTAACTTTTCTCATATTTTCAGAAATGTGCATATTCTCAAACTAAATTTTTAAAAAGGTATAAAAGTGTAGTTATTACAAGAGCATTATATTATAATTATGCATTATAACAGTGCATAATTCTTATATATTTCATGTGATTTTCATTGATTCTGGAAACATGTTTTGTTTTTCCCTTTTAAAAATAATTCCAGGAGCAGACATGGTAAGCATACATAATGAAGAAGAAAATGCTTTTATACTGGATACTTTGAAAAAGCAATGGAAGGGTCCAGACGATATCCTACTAGGCATGTTTTTTGACACAGATGGTAAGTAATATTTACCCTTGTAGGAAATCACTTTTTTAAAATGGTACTAAAATTGATGACTTTGAGATTCTTTAGTTCTCTAGTTCGAGTTGGTGTTTTCTGTGGTGTCCAGGTATAGTATATTCAGTGTGCATCGTGTACCCAGTACTTGGCCTGCACTGAATACAGCTTTTCCCTGAGCAGCTCAATGTGTTTCACACAGAAGAATCAAAGTTGATTCTTTTGTCTGCAGTAAAATATGGTTCTAGGCTCAAATTTTTGTAATTATGGTAGGGTCATAAATATTAGTGTTTGTGTCAGCAACAGGATAAAGCTAAACTGAACTATCAGAGTTACAGTATGTATTTAGTGTCCCTGTAGAAAACAGAAAGCTCATAGATAATAAAATGAAACTACTAAGTTTACTATTAATATTTTAATTTTCTTGGCTATTTCCCCATGAAAATGTTACTATATTATTTTCTTTTCAAGAACTTTTTTTTTTTTTAAAAGAGAAGGTGAAGGGGGACAGAGAAACTCAGCAGGCTCCATCTCCCTCGAAGAGCCAACACATGGCTTGATCTGACAACACTGAGATCATGACCTGCGCTGAAATCAAGAGTCAAATGTGTAACCAACTGAGCCACCCATACACTCATGCATGGAACCTTCTTCAACCAATACTTTTTTTTTTTTTGGTTAAGATTTTATTTGCAAGAGAGCAGGAGAGAGAGAGGAAGAGTGAGAGCCTGAGTGGGGTCGAGGGCTAGGGGTAGGGAGAGAGGAAGAGGCAGATTCCCTGTTGAGCAAGGAGCCTGATTCAGATCTCCATCCCAGGACCCCGAGATCATAACCTGAACTGAAGGCAGATGTTTAACTGAGCTACCCAGGCACTTCTTGAACCAATACCTTTGATTTGCTTGTACACAAGATATACTCTTCCTAATTCAAATCCTACAATCAAGTTTTGATCAGACATACCTTAGTAACTTCCCACCTTTAATCCTAGACCCTTTTCTATGGCTCTAAGTTTAAAACTTTCATAATAATGAAAATATTCTTAACTGACAGATGCAAGTTTCAAGTGGTTTGATAAGTCAAATATGACATTTGATAAGTGGACAGACCAAGAAGATGGTGAAGACCTAGTTGACACCTGTGCCTTTTTGCACACCAAGACGGGTGAATGGAAAAAAGGAAATTGTGAAATTTCTTCTATGGGAGCCCTTTGTAAAGCAGCTAGTAAGTATAACTGAAGACTTTTTTCCATTCCTGGAGGCTAGGGAAGGTAGGGATGGTTTTAAAATAATTTTGAGCCAGGTATGCCTCAGTAAATTAGAGGGAGTAAGAAAGACTTCAGAACATATTAGGATGGTTTGCTGTCAAGTCTCCCAGAAGTCAAATGTATTTCTCTTAAATTTCAGAGGTATGACCAGATCATGTGAACCAGGCATACCTTTATTCTATCTGCTAAACTTAAGAGCCTGCAAGAAGTTAAAAATTTCTTCTGTTGTTTGAATTACCATAGCTTCCTTGCATTTGGTTTGATTAAACGGAAATGGTGAAGAATACTGACTCCTGACTCAAATTCTTTACGAAGAATTTGACCCTGTACAAGTACTGTCATCCTTTGTTTAGACAAATGAAGAAAAACCACATTGTAGTTTATAATTTGTTCTGGACTAAAGTGTAGTTTTTCTTCTAACCCATCAGAATGCTTTTCTTTTTTCCTTTTTCCCAAAGGGTGAACTCTGAATCTGGCCCCTGCCCCTCTACCCACCCATCACCCCCTCCCCCGCCCCAGCTCCAGTGGTCCCCTCCTCCCCATCAGAATGCTTTCTAATGAACATAATTATTGTGTCCCACAGTATTTTGATATTATTGTTAAACATCAATGTTCTAAGTTTTAGAACTGTTTTCTCATTAAAAACACTTAAAACTTCAAAATAAGATTTCAGGATGCCTGAGACACACTGGCCATTTGCCCATTTTGCCTCTTTAGGATTTACCCCCTTCTACTTCTGTAAACCAAAGCTATTTTTCCCTTTACATCTTAGTTTACATTTTTTTCTTTTTTTTTTTTTGTCTCAGCAGGGTTCTTAACGACAGTTTATAGTGACTATATTAAATTCCTCACAGTTTTATGGTAGTTGAATTCAACCTCCAGTATTTATTGGATTTTTAAAAAGTTGGATCTTTTCATATACGAAGTCTCAGGGCACCATTATTATAAGCCAGATTTTTTTAAAACTTTGAAACATCAGAAAGTTTACAAATTTATACTAATGAGGTCACAGGTGTACACTTTAATTTTACTAGCTTTGTTTTCTACAGACTCTACCAAAATTCTCTCTTGTTTACCTCACTTTTTGAGTTACCTAATCCTTTTCCACCAGCCAAGCTAATGCATTACATTAGACCTCTATATCTTCTTTAAAAACAAACAAACAAACAAAAACCTTTGTTCAAATGGAAAGCACAACTGACCAAAAGAAATATGGATAATATTAAACTATTAAATAAGGGGTTCATTTTTAACTATTCTGAAGATATTTAAAGGTGAACTTAGAAATCATACTTGAATATTAATTTTTATTTTCTTTTGTATTTTAGTCCCATATGAAAAGAAATATTTATCAGGTAAGTAATGGTCTTTTATTAAAATTTTTCCCAAAAATGAAAGATTCTGTTAAAATATTAGAGACTCCCTAAAAATTAATTGTGTAACATAAAGTAGAATAATTTTTGTAAGAATTTAAAAAGATCTCAGCTTAGTACATTCTAAATATAACTGCAAGTTATAAATTTTTTAAACACCAAAAAATATTTCCCATTTTGTTTTTGTAGGCAGTCACTCTGCAATCTTTTATTTAAAAAAATTTGACCTCATTGTTTTAATTCATTCAGCATCTGTCTTAAAGGTTTACTAAATGCATTTTTAAAAACAGTTAATATATTAACGTAGCTCAAAAAGCATAATTAAAATAAGGCAAACACTGAAAAGTCTGTCTCCCTTCTTGCCCCCATCTAGCCTTTTCTAACTTTATCCTTACTGGACTCCCATTCAGTTTCTTCTTTAAATGTCTGCTTCTTTTGCCAAAATAAGGAAACTGAGATAGAGGACTTATTTTGCCCCTTTTATTCACTAATATATTTTAGGTATCTCTCCGAATCATTACCTATAGATTGAACTTCCTTCTTTACAACTGAATTTACAACTGAATACTCTTCCATTGTATGGATATGCGTAGTTCTTTAACCTGCTCAAGACCCTTTTTACCTCTGTTTCCAAACATGTGCTATTACAGTGCTGCAATGCATGAACCTATCTTGCACAAATAGATGTTATCTAAAGATTCCCTGTAAATGGGTGGAAAATGGATATAGAACTTGGATCAATATATTAAGAGGAATTGCACCATTTTGCATTTGCAGAAAAACGTGTTACAAAACTTGTGGATTTTTGGCAACTGGTAGTGTAATTTTTAATCTATCTTTTTTGGAATCTGTGTGTGCATGCACCAGGGGTGGGGAGTAGGGGCAACGGGAAGAGGGAGAGGTAGACAATCTTAACAGGCTCCATGGCTGTCGTGGAGTCAGAAACAGGGCACGATCTCATGACTGAGATCGTGACTTAAGCGGAAATAAAGAATCGGACACAACGGAGCCACCCAAGCGCCCCATTTAATCTATTTTGAGGTGTAAGATGTAGATCTTAAGTGTACAGGTTGATGGTTGCCTCTGTATACACCTGGCTACCTACCTCTCAAGTCAAGATACAGTACATTTCTTGGGGCGCCTGGGTGGCTCAGTGGGTTAAAGTCTCTGCCTTTGGCTCAGGTCATGATCCCGGGATCCTGGGATCCAGCCCCACATCAGGCTCTCTGCTCGGCAGGGAGCCTGCTTCCTCCTCTCTCTGACCACTTGTGATCTCTGTCAAATAAACAAATAAAAAGATACATTTCTGTTACATTAAAAATTTCCCTCTGCTTTTTCCCAGTACATATATCCCCTACCATCATGTCTCCTACTTAACCACTATTGAGTTCTCTCACCATAGAGTTGCTTGCTGTTAACATAAATATAAATCTACTAGCTTTTTTTTAAATGATTCACCCAAGTTGAGTATCTACTGTACCTATTTTACTGTTGCATAATATTTTATAAATATATCACATTTGCCCAGTCTCTAGTTACATATATTTGCATCATTTCTTGTTTGATACTATGTTAAGAGCTGCCTATGAACATTCTCATTTGGACCTATCTTGTCACTCTCCTGGAGTATTTTCCGAAGAGTAGAATTGCAAGGTCATAGGGTAGCTAACATGTTTAGCTTTATTAGAACCATCAAGTAATTTTTAAAACTGGCTTAACTGTTACATTCCCACTGTCAGTGTATCCAAGTTCTATTTGCTGTACACATCCATCCCATGATACTCAACCTGATTTTAGTCATTCAGATGTGTAGTGATCTGTCATATTAATTTTCATTTCCCTGATGAATAATGTTGAGCACTTTTACACACTTACATTTCAATGTGTTCTTTTGTGACATAC
The DNA here is from genome assembly GCF_020171115.1 of Neogale vison. Lineage (NCBI taxonomy): Eukaryota > Metazoa > Chordata > Mammalia > Carnivora > Mustelidae > Neogale > Neogale vison. The sequence continues at coordinate 57,272,501 of NC_058093.1, read as the reverse complement.
CTCCAGATTTTTTGTCCTTATTTCTAATTGGTTTGCCTTTCTGATTGGTAGTTTTGTAAAATTCTGGATAGGAGTTGTCACATATATCATTTTTTCTTTCAGTTGGAGGCTTGCTAGAACTATGATGAATGTGTTTAAGAGTTCATGTAGATAATGGAGAATCAAGTTCTCACTCTTCCATAGGAGGAATAAATATCAAAAAAATTAAAAAAGAGCAAAGGGGCACCTGTCTGGCTCAGTTGGCAGATTACATGGATCTGATCCTTGAGGTAGGGCATTCAAGCACTACACTGGATGTAGAGCTTACTTTAAAAATCAAGGAAGGCACCACTTCATAGCCATTATGTGCAAATAAATAAATAAATAAATAAGTGCAAAAAAAAAAAGGGCAAGAAAACAAAAAACAAGTGATCACAAGGATATGGAGAAAGTGGAACACTTGTGCATTATTGGTAAGAATGTAAAATGGCACAGGCAACAGTATGGTAGCTTCTCAAGAAACTAAAAATAGAAATACCTATGATCCACTTCTGTGTATATACCCAGAGTGAAAAGGGGTATCAAAGAGAGATTTGTACACTCACATTCAGAGCAGCATTATTCACAAGTCACAGGTGGAAGTTGCCAACCCAAGTGTCCATCGACAGATGAATGGGTAAGCAAAATATGGTGTATATACACTACAGAACATTATTTAGCCTTAAAAAAGGCAGTTCTGATGCATCCTGCAACATGCACAAAAATGGAAGACATCAGATGCTAAGTGAAATAAGCTGGTTACAAAAGGACAATTCCAATTATATGAAGTACCTGGAGTAGTTGACCTCATAGACACAAGGTAAAATGCCGAATGACAGGGATGAGGGGAGGGAAGAATGGGGCATTATTGTTTAAGATACAGAGTCTCAGGTTTGAAAGATGAAGAGGTCTGTGGATAAATGGTGACACAGCACAGTGTGGACTGTTGTTCTGTAACAGTGTGAACTATAAAACTGTCAACTTAAAAACTGGTTCAAATGGTACATTTTGTTATGTGTATTTTACATTAAAAAACTGAATCAAGATGGGTGCCTGGGTGGCTCAGTGGGTTAAGCCTCTGCCTTCTCTCAGGTCATGATCTCAGGGTCCTGGGATTGAGCCCTGCATGGAGCTCACTGCTCCGTGGGGAGCCTGCTTTCCCCTCTCTCTCTGCCTGCTTGTGATCTCTGTCAAATAAAAACCTTAAAAAAAAAAAAATTGAATCAAGAAAAGCCGTGTAAGCACGTTATTTACAAGCATGAAGGCAAGTACAAGTTAACAGCATTGGGAATGCAGGGTGAGCAGTAGTGGTAAAGCAGGAGCAGCACAGTACTTTTTGTTACGTTATCTTGTAGAACTATGAATTTTAAGCTACGCACATGTATACTTGGAGGGGGAAAGGATTTATGCAGATTGAAATGTGTAGGAAAGAGTCGGTAGGTCTAAGTGGTTCTCAAAACCCTATTAGGAATAGCTGAAAGATCTGGCAGTATTTGATCCAGAGTGGTCTCTGAATATATGAAATACAAAGATTTCATAAATGTGTAACCACTATGCGCCTCGCTTTCTTGATACACATTTTTTTTCATCTGATGGTCTCCAGTAAGAATACAACCCACACCTTAACAAACTGTGACCACTACAAACTTTTATTATTTTAGGACCAAAAAGGAGCGAACTCAGCTGTGGCTATTTACCTAGCTCCTCCTGTGTTATTTTTTAAAGAAGACTGTCAATATTTTAAAAATATCAATGGCTCTCCCTCACTTTAACAAGTAGCTTTTGGCCAGATTTTCTTCGCTGAGCTTTACATTTTATCTTCCTAAAAGCATAGCTCAAAGTCCGTTCAGATAACCATAATGTAAAAATTCATCTGTAAACAGAAAATAATTTGAGGTCTTTTGGATGCTACTAAATACAAATACCTTCCTCCCCCAAAGCATTTGTCTCCTAACTCCTCAACTGAGTTAATTTAATTTCCCTGGACTGACTGACTAAAAGATTACAACCTGAACAGCCAAGAACTGTTAAGGTTGTACATCATTAAGGAATACACACAGATACTTGACTAAATTAAAACAAAAAACAGAGGTGCCTGTGGTCATGACCTCAGAGTCCTGGGATAGAGCCCCGGATCTCCTGCTTCATGTGGAGTCTGCTTCTCCCTCTCTCTGCCCCTTCCCCAACTCATGCTCTTTCAAATATAAAAACTCTTTAAAAAAAGGGGGGGTGGATATTCTATTGCCATTCCTGGTTTTTTCAGTGGAACAAGTTTTTAAATGCCAAACACCAGATGAACCAATAAGCTTCATTAATGTAAACAAACCTCTCAAGACATCTAGCCTTGAAAAGCACATTAAATATAAAGTCTTAGACCAGGAAGTAAAAAACAGAGACAAAAAGAACTGTAGTATGCCAAGTGTGGATAGTTTCCATTTTAGAATCTTAGAGTGGCAATTGTAAAACTTAGTTGAAATCTTGAAATGACAGTTGTTCAAGCGAAGAAACATAATAAATTCATTTTTATCAATGTGGGAAAATCCTTAAAATAGGCAAATAAGTACATGATGAAACTGTATTTGTGCTCCCCCGAGTGCAAAAGAGGTTAAGTGATTTCCATATATATTTTTTGTCTTTTTCTTTTCAGATAACCACATTTTAATATCAGCTTTGGTGATTGCTAGCACAGTAATTTTAACAGTTTTGGGAGCAATCGTTTGGTTCCTGTACAAAAGAAATTCGGATGCCGGTTTCACCACAGTTTTTTCAACTGCACCCCAATCACCTTATAATGACGACTGTGTTTTGGTAGTTGCTGAAGAAAACGAGTATGCTGTTCAATTTGACTAAGATTTTGGAAATCTCAGATTAAGACATCAAATACTTTGACAGTGATTCCTGTGTAGGACTTTAATGTAAAACTTGATGAAAAATTAGTTTTTATGGTGTATTTCCTTATTCCAGCAGCATTCATTATTCTCATGTAATCACTGTGACAAAAATCGATCTTTAGGTTCTTCTAAGAACAAAACTTAAAAAAAATTATCATAGATATAATTTAGTAGTTTTAACCACTTCCTTAAAATGCACCTTTCACTTGAAAAAGTTTAAATAAAGGCCAAAGTAGTAAAACAGATAAAAACCCAGTCTACTCCTCTATCTTCCTTTCCTCCCATTTAGTTGAACACCATAGGTTACAGTTGAATTAAAAAACAAGAACTATGTACCGCTGTAGTTTTACCAATCACCAGGTTTTTGCCAATTTCTAGGTCTTGCTCCTTTATTAATAAACAAGATACGGGAAATAAGACTGTTAAATAGATCTGTACATTCAGATGTCACACATGCCATTTACTATCGCAGTTAATTCTTTTAATATTTTTATCTTCCTTTTTGAGTTAAATGTAGAAAATACTGTATATTTTAAGGAGCTCCTATTCCATGTAACTTTCCAGTTTCATCACTTTGGACCAGGAACAGTATTTAGCACTGATCACAAATGGTTAGAACTTCAATGAAATACATTTTTTGAATCAATAAGATTATAGCCATACTAGGAAGATGTGGAGGAGGCTGGCAGTGAGGCTAACATTTTGACCAGAGAGCCCGTTTAAGGACTTTTCTCCTACTACCAGAACTGTTCCTATACAAGGTATATTATGCTCTCCACTACTATGAACTAGCCATTCGATGACATGAAAACTATGTAAGCAAAACCTGTAGAAAAACACTACATACTACTGCAGTGGTGATGCTCAAAGTCTTCAGTAAAATGCATGTCTTAAGAAAAAGGTGAAAAGAGTAAATCATTTTGGGGGTAAAAAATGAAAATGAAGCTGAAGCAAGAGTGATTTTCCTTAGTATCCTTTACAGCTTAAAAATTTGAAAAGATAAAAAATATACAGAGTTCACATAAAATCAGATTTATTGTATTTGTAAATTTGAAAGTTCAAAGTCGTCATCTCTCTCCCTAACCCACATGCCACCAGTTATGGGGAATACTTTGGGGAGATACCCTCTTATGCTTGACCAACGGCAACAAAGTCCCAGCTTGTGCCATCTGTTTCCACTGGCACTATGAATAACATCCTTCATCACAACTGATGGCACCACTGTTTACTGACACAGGAAAAATGAAGAGATGACAGGACTGGTACTAAACAAGCAGATGTTACACTAGTTGTAGTACACAAAACAATTACAATTATAAGAGCTTTAAATTTCTGAGATCTTGGATATTGTCTTATTTTATTATTGATAAGCTATTAAGAGTGGTACAAATGGTGAACAGACAATTCCAGTCCTACTTTTTCTATTCAAGTTCTATCAGCCCTTTAAGAACTGGGAGTGATCTTAACTCTTCCTTAATAGTCAAATTCCTCTAATAGTCAAATTTCTACAATGCCCAATATGGTACCAACAAGCTACATGGGGCTATGGGGCTATTTAAATAAATATAATGTTTAAGTGTTGTTCCCTAGTAGCACTAGGCACACTTTAAATGCTCAAAACACATGTAGTTACTGTAGCTACCGTATTGGGCAAAACAAATTATAGAACATTTCTATTATCACAAAGTTTTATCGGACAGTGCTGCTCTAGAATCTCCTCTTCCTACAGAACTCCCATACAACTGATTTTCTTCTGTTCATTTTGATAACTTCTACCCAGTGGCAGCTCTTCCAAAATGGCCTCTTTAACCTGATTTCTATATTTTATCTTTCAAGTAAGTTCTTAGAGATCCCTGGTATTGAAGTGTTAAATCTTAATTTTCTTCATATATCAGAACATCTGTTAAGAGGCCCTTGTATCTATTCGGTGGTCAACAGCTAACTGGATCATTCAAATCTGTATTTTTCACATTAAGAATAACATAAATGTGCTTGTTTATATTCAAAATGTATAAACGGCTTTTTTTTTTAAGATTTTATTTATTTATTTGACAGAGAGAGATTACAAGTAGGCAGAGAGGCAGGTAGAGAGAGGAGGAGGAGGAAGCAGGCTCCCTGCTGAGCAGAGAGCCTGATGTGGGACTCGATCCCAGGACCCCGAGATCATGACCTGAGCCGAAGGCAGCGGCTTAACCCACTGAGCCACCCAGGCGCCCATAAACGGCTTTTCTGAACATCTTGGTTCTAGCTAATAAGGACAATATAAATTCTTACATTTGGCAAGTATCTAGAGAGAATATTACTTTTAACTTCATTTTCCTAGGAATTTGCATTCTTGTAGTGAATGGGATATGGTCTCTGTTTAGGGTTTAAAAGTAATAACCAATGAAAAGACTTTCCTTATTTCCTTATTCCCTCTAGTTCACACTTACTAGAAGCTTTTACAATACTGAAATATGAAATCGTGGTACTAAGGAACGACAAGAATACTATAAAAGCTCAAGCCACTGTGTATCTCTGTCATTACAAAACTATAAACTGCGTGCCAATGGAATGTTTTCTACTAAATTTTTTAAATAAAAAGTTTTGTGGGTTAAGCAGAAGATACTTAAATTTTTCATGCTGAGTTCTATTCAAAGTGAAACTGTTTCAAACTCAAAGCATCCCTAAAGACCCAGATGACAGATATTCAAACTGGCATTCTTAAATTTTGTATTTTTTCTTTAAGGCAATGCAAAGGTAACTGCTGAGCTGAGCAATGTTTTAGAAAGAGTTATATATTTTTGTATGAAACCGGATTTTACTTTTTAATAAAGTTCTTGGCTCTAAGGTTTGACGTCTACTTTGAGCACCAATTTAAAAGGAAACATTTCAAACTATAAAGTAAATCAGTCAGTATGCACTTTATTTCCAGCCAAGGTTTTACATTAAGACCAACAAACTATGTGTGGGCAAACTGTTGATTCACGTTTGAGAAATTACATGGTTTCTACTTAGGTTCGGAAAATGTAGTTCGTTGCCATAACATAAGACTTTATTTAATCTGAAAACCACCTGAAGGTGTTTAGAAGTGTATCCTAAGAGATACACTGGGTGACAGAGGAAATATACAGTGTTATGAAAGTATACACAATTCATGACCACAGTGTAGAGCTATTCATGGTGAATAGGTAATGTTCATCTGTTCTCCAAAAGTAGTGAAAAACATTAAGTCACTAAATAAATGCTCAGAATTACCAAGGAACAGTTAAAAACGACCAGGATCCAAACAGGTTACTTATATATTTATCTATAAAGAAGTGACAACACTAAAAAACACATTGAAAACCAGTGTTTTGAACTTTAAGTGTGGGATTTAAAAATATTCCATTAACTTGAGAGTGCAATAATTTTTTCCAAATAACATTTGATGGGCAATTCTGATATACTTTACAGCTGAAATATTCCTAAAAGGAATATCTACATACTATAGCCTATCAAATATAATCTGCATTTTGCAAATCAATACAAAAATTTATCCATCATTTATATTTCATATTTATATACTTTTTAAAAATTAGATTTTATTGCTAAATGAATTTAGAATTCATATTAAATTTGGAAACCTAGTATAATGCTTTCATACCTTATTCCCAATTGATATTTTAGAAACACTGGAAGCAAATGATTATGAAAATGAGACTGCAACAGAAGGCATTTTGAAAGGAAAAATAATTAGGTGCCATTTGCCATTTTATTTCAAAAGCATATTTTGTCCCACTTTTTTCACTAGCAAGAGACTAAAACATGAACCTTTTTTTTTTTAATAAATATGACTACAGTAATCAGAACACAAAAAAGAGTCGTCAGCATTGCTTAGATATCTAAAACAAGGGTAACACTTTCCCACTCACCTAAAAGAAAAATACTTTTTGATTACCAGTTTACAAACATCAGATTCACTGGCCATGTTAAAAGGTCCAGCAAAATTTTAATTAAACAATACTTGAGAATGAATACACACACACACACACACACAGAACATCTGTGTGTGTGTGTGTATATATATTCATTATAAATATATATACACACGTGTGTATGTATATATATACACGTGTGTGTGTATATATATATATAGTCAATGTATTCAATAGGCATTCCCCCACAAAATTAATTCATACTTAATTGCCACTTTTAATAAACACTTGTTCACAGATCATCCATTTGTCTTATATGAAGTTAGGCAATATCAAATGTTCTGTTATGGTCTCCATCTTCTTCGGAATCATCCTCTGAAGCTGTTGAAAGAAAACAGGATGATCAAGAATGATTTTAGGGGGATGAGAATGGAAGTAAGTATGAAGCCAGAATAGCAATGACTTGTAAAATAAAAATCCCAATTTAGTATACTGTTTGATCAAAATGGTAAATGACAGGGTTAGGGGTGGTCTGACTGTGGGCGATGCCCATCCACAATGTTCCCACCCCCACATCTTTTTGTTAGGTTAGTTTTTATAAAAATGAAAATGCTTAAAAATGTGCTTCAAGAAACATCTTCTAAACAACCGAGACCAATCTGTGTTCATAGTAGCTAATGATACAGACACCAGAGAAAAAATGAACTTAAGGCAAGTGCTCTCACACACCTGAGAAGAATCTGGTTTATTACTGCTGCATGTTTGATGCATCCGATGAGAATGAAAAAAAATGTACACAGAATAGGTTATGGGTGTTCTTCCAATTTACATCAAAGCTCTGTCTATACAATGCCAAGAAAAGCTCTATTTAGCCAAAAAAGCTTTATATAGACACAGCCCAAGTTAAAATAATTGGATTCAATAAAAACCTTTTTTTGAGATTATTCCTATGCCTCCACGTTATCAGAAACATCACTTGCGCAATGTTTCTGACATCAATTTATTATTAAGTAGCTCAGAAGATTAAAATACACATCCTGGAATGTCAACAGGAAGGACATAAGTAAAAAACTATGTATTCTATAAACTGTTGTGTGTTCAGAAAAATGGAAGTTCACTAAAATAAACACCCAACCAGCATTTCCCTAATATCAAGGGCAGAAAGGTTAAACGTACACTCTTCTTGTATTAATACTGGACTCAATATTTAAGAGTACCCAACAAAAGGAATTGACAAAAAAATTATGCTATATGTATGGGTGAAACCTAAGTTTCCTTAGTCTATCTATCTTGCAGATCTTAAGTCCATTTTTAATAAATGGTATCAAGCATGTACTTAGCTCATAAATGAGTAGATCCTGCAGTTAAGTTTTATGCTTAAAAATTTTTGTCTTAAAACTTAACTTAAAAAGTTAAGTTTTATGCTTAAAAATTTTTTAATTTTATGCAAAAAAATTTTCTGTATCACAGAAAATATCAAACTAAAAAATAAAACAGCTCTTCAGGGAAATTCTCATGTTTTCTATTTGATTAAAGCCATAGGAGAAGAAAATTCAGTCAGAACTAGCTCTTAGAACATAAGAAAATTCTGGTACTTAGGATTAAGCTTGCAGCACCCACATCTGTCACTCACAGCTGAATTTGGGTGTATTTCACCTCCATCTTTCTCACATGCTGGGAGTAGACACTGCTATGTTTAAGAAACTAAATTCTAAATGAGAATGTTAATTTTAAAAAAACAAAACAAGCAATCTGAGGAAAATATACAGTGAAACAAATCACTATCATCACATTTGGCAAAGTATTAATTATAATTTACCAAAAAAGAGACTGTTGTGTTAGACAACACAAGGGATCTAAACTAAGAAGGTATAAAAGAAAAAGTATTTATACCCAATAAATTCACATTTTATATACCATTTACTCCTTTATATACCATTTTCACAAATACTGAAATGTGAAAATGCATTATCTGGTGGAACCTCTAATCCTCTCAGAACTTAAAAACAATACAGACTTAATGACAAAAATCAGTGTCTTAGAATATTCAAGGCATTAAAAGGTTCCCATGAAGACCAAGTCCTTCCCAAACTTTAAAGGATGCTGAGCTTACCCTAAAGGTAAAAACATTATGCACACTACAGGTAACACTCCAAGTGTTTTGAAGATGAGTACAGAAGATAATCCAGTGGAGAATACATATTTTAAAGCACTTCAAAGAGTGTGATGGAATCTGACCGTGGGGAGCCAGTTGCTTTGGGTGAAAAGGTACAAAAGGTACGGTAATCTTGGATTCTCAGGGATTGTTTCACAGCTACTGATATCTGTGCCCACCTGATATGAAGCACCCTGGAGGTTGTAGGACTTGGAGGTTAAGCTGTGCAGATGCCTGTAAAGATTTGGGCATTAAGTGCCTTCACATAGTAGCCCAGGCAGAAGTCCTAATGCTGGAACGTGATCTTAAGAGATTGGAGCTGCTGGCGGAGCTGGCTGCCTATTAAAGGTCCATGAGGACCTGAACAAGGAGCAAAAAAAAAACTATGGCTTCTGTTATAGACTCAGAATTAGGAATCTTTCATCCTTATTTTCCTAGAACTACAAACAAACCCAGGGAAAACCTTTAGTGATCTAACAAAGCTGAGTAGCAAGTAAAACTTCATAGACACACACACAAAAATTGAACAGATTTAGAAGTGTGGTTTGACCAGTGAATGTTTTCTTTTTGATTAAAAGTTCTAAAACTAAGACATTCAAAAATAAAATTTTATTTAAAATATTAAAATACATCCTATACCTTAAAATAGAATTTAAAAGAATATATGCTTTTAAAAAACTGTCAGTTGCTCTACCCATCTTTCCCAAATCAATTATTTTGCTATTATTAAGCCTATAAATGAAGCTCTAATTTGATAGAAAGAATATACAATTAGGTTTTGCTTTGTGGGTTTAATTTGCAAAAGTAAATTCAACAAATCTGGGAAGGGGAAATTCCACCTACTTTCGAGATCTTCCATATGTGCCTGAAGAGTTCTTGCAAGGTTAATAAACTAGAAACAATGCAGAAAGAAATATAGTAGTTTAAATGTTGCAAATGTATCTAAAAAGAGATTAGTATAGGAGATTCATTTCTACTCAAGAAAGTCAAACACCATTTTAAGCCTTTAAATAGGGGTCTTTCTACCCCCACATCACAAATTACAAGCTTAGGATATTATCTTTTAAATGTTGTATATAATCATTATATAAATGGCCATGTAGATATCATGAATCATGTAGAAACTGAAAAGATACAATAAATTAATCCAATGGCATTCTGTCTTCTTGCAACACCTCAAAAAATTATGGAGAAAAAAATTAAAACCAATACAATTTGGACACAAATGAATTCACTTTTAGTGGTCAATTAAAAAAAAAAAAAGAACAGAATAAAACAAGAATAATAATCAGTATTTTCCTGCCTAAATTTGATAGCTCCAAAGTGTTTTTAATCTGGTGAAGACTTCCCCTTTAATATAATCTGTCTCTATCTTTCACAAAGGCATCCAACAGATCTTATTATATGCATTACATAAGGTTTATTCATTTTGACAAGGTAAGTCACCTTCTAAGAAATAATTTTATAGCACTTACTAAATTTAGGTTCTATGATTTCTTAAGGCCTTAGAAATCAAGAGAGCTCTGCTCAAATTCTGAAAGCTCTTGATAGCTCATTCTTTTTTTTCTTAATCATATTAATCTGTCCAAAAGGCTCACAAGAATAATGTTCACATAATGATTACAGAAAAGTATTTTTTAACCAATTAGAAATAGTATATGTATTGGTTATTTGATAATTTTCAAAATAAAACAGATTTTACATTTCACCAGATCTATTCACAAGCAGATTTACATTTCACCAAAAACTCGGATCTATTTTTAATCATCAGAGTGAACATTTATTTTAAAAAGTCTGAAATAATATCTTTATGAACATGTTTTAAGATATGAAGTGTTCACATTGCTAGAGTAATGAGATGGAGACCCTAGCCCCTGCCACATTAAATGGGCCAGGCAGCAGAGTATAAATTTCCTATGGGACAATGAGGTAACTTGTATCACTTTACTTATGAGCACCTAAAAGACAGCTAGCTCAAGTGTTAAGGTAAGAGTAAACAGAGTAAACACACAATAGTCCGTATCTTCAGTAGTTTGTAATGTGAATGCTTAAAAATTAGTTCACTGGCAATCTTTTATAGGATACTAACAAATGAAATTGAAGTTAATTTCCCAAACTCTTGGTTTTTGAAGTTCAATTTCAATGTCAGATTTCTAAGTTGTAATAATGAGCTGGATGTTCCCTTCCAAATTAAAAAGAGCATTTCCTCTAGGTGTTTTCAATTCATCCCCGTTTTTCACTGAAATATATTCCAATTACCTTCAAGAGCTAGGAAATTACTTCTACAAAAAGCTTAATGAAAAAAATTAGGCTGTTTGATAGAGAAGTAAGGAAGACAGCAATTTCTATTAAATCTATAATATCTTTATTTTTAAGATACATTTTAATATAAGAGCTCCCCCCCCAAAATAGAATGTAAACATATAAAAGAAAGTGCTTTCCAAAGCAAACACTTGCAGCATCGCACCCTTCCCCCCCACTCCAATATTACTTACTCGGACACGCGTGCTTGGTTCATTTGTATTTCCCATCATATCAGAAAAGCTTTGTTCGCACAAGTGCAATAACACAACTAGGTAGAGACCAGAGCTGATAAACTCATACTCAGCCTTTAACAGGGAAGCAAATGAGAAAAATACGGAGAATGAAAAATTAGTAGAATGAGATTGATACTCAGTATACTGATAAACTAGAGGAAATGTATTTGTAATCAGTTTCTAGGAAGAGATACAGTGCCATCTATTAAAAAAGAAATAAAAAATCATCCCTCGTAGTTTCGAAAAATTTTACTAATCTTATATAATGTGTTCAAATGGGTGTTCTTTATTCTCATATAGTCTTCCGTTATGTAATTATTTATATAAAAGTGGGGAAAAAAATTATGTGATAAAATAAATGCTCTGGTTCCCTATAAAGCTTGAAATAGATTTCTTTGCACAGATGGCTGTAACTGTTTACTTAAAAATTAGCATTTCATCTATAGCTGTATCAATATATTACATAACTAAAATCCTATTTTGAGAGGTCAAGTGTTTCTTATACAATTTAACTAACGTCAAGGCACAACAAATACAAAAATGAACTTTAAAAAAAAGGCAGTAGGGCGCCTGGGAGGCTAAGTCAGTTAAGCATCTGTCTGTCTTTGGCTCAGGTCATGATTCCAAAGTCCTGGGATCGAGTCCATACTTCTCCCTCTGTCTCTCATGAATAAATAAATAAAATCTTAAGAAAAAAAATAAAAGCATAGTAAAGTAACTTCCAGATATTGCATAGAAATTTGCAGTGGGCAAAAATAGTTCTTTGGTTTAAAGCTGTTCTGCTGTTTTGAAGGTAAGAATACAAAACATGAATATAATATTATTAAAAATCTAAACTGTTATGTAATTGTTACACAGTGAACTATCTGTAAATTGCATCATTTTCTCATAATAAAGTTATCTGAAATTAAGAATTGTATGTTCTTAGTACGAACTTGAGCGAGTTACTGATTACAGAGATTCTTCAGAATACTCAACAAATTTCAAATTGATAAAAAGTTTCTCTAAATACTTCATTAACTGCTTATTTTTAACTTAAAAGGTAATCATGTGTCTAGGAGATTTAAAAAAAAGAGTTTAATGGTTATCACCTTGAAAAAGATGAAGGCACTGGATAATGAAAAACTAAACTGTACTTAAAATGAAGGTAGTTGTCAGGCCACTAGAATCCATAATTCACAAAGAACAAAGATGTTAAAGCCAGGAAGCTTAATCATGACTGTCATTTTTATAATGACTCCACCCAGTATTTCCTAACACCTCTAAATTATTTAAGAAGTGGGTCATTAAAATTCTTGAAGAACAATAAAAACATTCCTAACTATAATGAAAAGTCAAAACCACCTTCAAGAGACATGATGGAGCACCTAAGAAAGAATGGCAGGAGAAAGCCATCCTTTGAAACCTACACTAATTTTGAGAAGATTAAAAAAAAAACCAAGAACAAAAAAACCACAAAATTCTTTCATTATTCCACCTTTCCACACCCCCCCATTCTGTAAAATACCAATGTCCAGCTGTCTACAGAGACGTCTTAAGAATTTAAGACAATGCATTACTCAGACTGATATTCCTTTTGGAGTACATTTTAGAGTATGCTTCAAAAAAGAGTAAAACAATAATTAACATTAAAGTAATATCTATACTACAGCAACTGCCTAATGTTTCATTCATTAAATGAGTGACTCTTAACCTGGAGGTAAGCAATTAGCTTCAAGAGATCTGGGAATCCCTAAAATTATATACAGATTTTGTGTATATGTATATTTTATAAGGTGTGTTTCTGGTTTTATCCAGATTTTCAAAGGGTATTCATATTCCCACATTTAAAAAGTGAAGCATGCCCAAAAAAGATCATATATTGCATGTTTCCATTTGTATGAATATATCCAAATTTCATCCAATTTGTATGAAATATCCAAAACAGATAATCCAGAGACGGAACACAGATTAGTGGTTGCCAGGGGATGGGAAAAGGGGGAAGGAGCAACTGCTTAATGGGCATAGGATTTTCTTATAGAGATGAAAATGTCCTGGAACTAATAGAGGTGATGGTTGCACAGCACTGCAAATGTACTAGTACCAATAAACTGTTTACCCTAAAATGGTTACGTTATATAAACTTCACTTCACCAAAAAAAAAAAAAGGGGGCGGAGGAAGGTGCTCATTACTCCTTCATTTAAAAAGTGCTTTTTCAAGCATTCGTGCATTCTCTCATCATCATCTTTTTATCAAAAATTTGCTAAGCACACTTGGATAATATGGCCCTAGAGCCATCCTTTGTAATCTCTGCCAACATCTTCCCTCTTCCCCTGAATTTCCTTTAAAAAGGGGAAAAAACTGAGCTTTAAGCTTCAAGAAAAAAAACTGATCAAATCAATGGGGGGTGGGGGTGGGGAGGAGTGATTAATACATACCAAAAAAATCTGAGAAATGAGAGGAAAATATTTGAAATAAAATCTTAATATGATCAGAGAAATCCCAACATTATTCATTATATAATTAACAGCATGACTGTAGTGATACAATACTGAAGGAAAGAGAAACAATGTGAACTTGGAATAAATGATTTCATGTAAGATAACTTGTTCAACATAAAGGTAGGAGTGGGAACAGGGCGGGGGGAGCGGGGATTAGGAAGGGTAGAGGGAACCAGACAGGAGTAAGAACAAGGGGCATCAGATAGGTTCATAAAAAAAATTATTCCTGGGCGCCTGGGTGGCTCAGTGGGTTAAGCCGCTGCCTTCAGCTCGGGTCATGATCTCAGGGTCCTGGGATCGAGTCCCGCATCGGGCTCTCTGCTCAGCAGGGAGCCTGCTTCCTCCTCTCTCTCTCTCTGCCTGCCTCTCTACCTACTTGTGATCTATCTCTGTCAAATAAATAAATAAAATCTTAAAAAAAAAATTATTCCTAACATAAAAAATATAGAACTAGGATGCCGGTGTGGGGACTGGTGTTTTAACTATTTTCCAGTACTCAAGAGGCATTCACAATTGAGATAGCTATGGGGAGAGAAAGTTGGTATTACTACTTTGGGACTAATTTTCTAAGCTTTTATTATTTTCAGGTTTATTTAAAAGACGTATGATGAATTTTATTTTAAACCCAGAATCTGTGACTTGGTTATTTGCCTTTCGCTTTAAAAAGTTAGGGGAAAAATAATACAAAATTATAAAATCATATAATACCTAATGTAATAACAGAGAATTATATTAAAACCATTACTATTATTATTTCAATGTCGGTTTTCTGACCATGTTTTAATCTTTTCTTCAAGAGTTGTCCTTTAAGCATAGAATAGACACTTACCAAATTAGGCAAAATATACTAACTTGTTCATTTGCATGAGCTCTATGTAGTTCATGAATATCAAAATCCTCCAGGTTAAGCTGCAACTTCTCTTTACAGAGTTCACAGGTGGTTACGGCCTCTAACGAAGAACCTGGTAAAATCAAAAGTAAAGTTTAGTTCTGCTATGTCTCCACAAACATTTTTCCTTGTAAAGTTCTTTTTGAAAAAGATTTTATTTGAAAGAGAGAGCCTAAGCAGGGTGGAAGGTGGAAAAGAGGCAGAGGGAAAAGCACACTCCCCATGGAGCAAGGAGACCAATGTGGGGGTTGATCCCAGGACACTGAGATCATGACCTGAGCCAAAAGCAGCTGCTTAACCAACTTAACAACCCAGGCACCCCTCCTTGTAAAGTTTTAAGCTTAGAATATAAGTATATACTCTATACATCAATAAGACTACATTGATAACACTGATGTGCTTGTCAGGTTCTAATCTACGGTATTTAGGCCCAGCCCATTATTTAGGTATCTACTGTTTTCTGCCTCCCAGAAATGCACATACATCTCCACCCCTGATGGTGGGAAGCTGACAATGGAATGTCGTCTGTACTTCCCACTTCCTCAAACAGCTTGACAGGATGCCATGAAAACAATTTTAAGTAATACAGTATCCCAAACAATGAGTTACCCTATACTCAGGCCAGTATCTTTGACAACATAGACCTTTTGAGCTCTAAGAAATGTACCTTCCCTAATGAGGGGAAAAAAGGAATCCACTTCTGTCCTTTCAGCCACAAAAGGAGTGAAGTTCTGATACATGCTACAACACCGATGAACCCTGCAAACTTGCTAAGTAAAATAAAGCAGATACAAAAAGGACAAATATTATAATATGATTCTATTTAAATGAATTATGTAGAACAGGCAAATTCAGAGAGAAAATGAGCAAGTTACCAGGGACTGAGGAGAAGGGAGAGGTGGAAGTTGCTACTTAATGGATACAGTTTTTGTTTGGGGTGATGATAAAATTTTTCAAGTGGGTAGTGGTGGTGGTCACACAGCATTCTGAACGTATTCAATGCTACTGAGCTGTATACTTAATAATGGTCAAAAGGAAATTTATATGTATATAGTTTATCAAAATTAAAAGGAAAAAAAAAGCTCCTTCTATCCCATATACATTCAGTTATTGGTTACTCCTCAGCTTCTGGGTCTAATAGGTGATAGTCTAATTAAACATAGCCATTTCCACACCTCTACCCCACCATTTTTATTTTTAGATAGAGCTTTAAACCGAAAAAGATGTCCTAAAAGTTTAAGAAGTCATGTTATTAACAGCGTAGAGGTTTAGATTCAATTCAACTAACATTTGTTGACTTTGTTATGTGCTAAGATTTAGAAGGAAAAGGTAGTAAACCCTGTTGTCTTCAAGGAGCTCTTAAACCTCTTAAAACAGTAAATTTGGCATGAAGTCCAAGACAGCAATGGTAATTTATATGCATTTTCTTTTGAAAATACCTAACAGAAAGTGAGTGCTATTTTGAGGTAATATGTTGTCTCAAAATGTCCTGTAGTCAAACTACATAAGATATTCACAGTATTTCAAGGAATGAATAAAAACTAGTTGTGACTGTTGCTATTTTAGGAGTCTAACATACTTAAAGATTTTGAAATTAAAAATGCCATCTGGAATATTTTAATAAAAAAATTAGTATTGTACCACTGACAACTAAATTCAGGGAAAGTTTGTATTATGATCTGAAGGAGAATATAAAGAATGTGAAAGATAAAATTTAGCAGACATTTCCTAAAACTATCTTCTGATTCAGAAGCAAAGTATTATTATAAAATATGGACCTTGGAGACAGACCATGTAGTACAAATTGTTACACATCTTAGGGATTCATTTCTTCTCTTCTAGGAGTTAAGTGACTTCTAGAACATTCAAAAAGGTCATATATAGCTGAGAAAAGTCCATTTATACCTACATTGTTTAGTCCACGACTCTTTCCACGTATACCCCACCTCATTCAGTAGGCCCTGACTGCATCTGTCTAAACTCATATGTCTATAAACTTGCTTTATACATCTCTGCACATCCTGCAGAATTTAACAGTCCACACATGGCAGCTGCTTAATAAATGTTTATATCAATCTCTACTAGAATGAATATTCTACCAGACGGGTCTTCGTGTACGTATGAGAAAGGCTTGTGAAAATTTATCAGGAAGGTTCAGATCTTGAGATCTTTACATTCATCTGACTGTATCTTAGAAAGTACCTATTATAACCTGATAAAACCCATCAAACTGAGTATTTGCCACATGCCAAATACTGTGAGAAACTATAAACATCATCTCATTTGACCTTCACAACAACCCTGTGTGGTACATACTACTAGTTCTACTCATAATGGAACTGAGGCCCAATCCCAGAACTACTTAAGAGTGTCTAAAACTAGATCTAGGCATCTTTGTATCTAAAAACTCTACTGGGTAATTGTGACCCAGCAGCCAGGGTTGAGAACCAATGTTAACAAACTTACTAGAGATCCTCCAGGTTAAGTGTTAGAGCCATTATGCCAATCTCGGCTTGTCTAATTCCAAAATGCCAATGTTCTTAACACTGTATTATCTGTTTTTCTGCCTACACAACACTAACAATCGAACTGCAAATATTATCAGAAGGTGAATCACACTGTTTTTCATTCTGGTAATGGCTAACATTCCTGGGCCCTGACTATCAAGAACCAATGCTTCCATGACAAACACTCATTTCATCTTAATAAGGCCCTAGGGCAGTGATAACAAAGCCAAGAGGCTGTTTTAACACCATACAACTAAGAAAAGGCTGCTACAAATCAGACGCATCTGTCCCACAGCTTTGTGATCAGACTACCTTAAAACAAAAACAAAACCCCCCTACCCCATGGAGGCCTTGCTACCTAGCTACACACAAACAAAATTTTCCCAGGAGCCTCATAATCTCTAGCTTAAACAGGTTACCCAATGCTTTCAAAAGATTATTAAAATTAGTATTAATGCCATCATACTTCACAAATGATTTTCCTAAGTCACCAACTGCAAGACAGTCAATCTCATACTGTGTCCATTTATTAATCTGATCTAATTTCCCACCCTACTCACTCTACTAGTTATTTTCACTATGTTCTCTGGTACTCATAGTCTAAACTTCTCTCATAACCAGTCTCTTTTTTGATTAATCCTAAATCACAGTGCCCTTCTAGACTATTACATACTTTTTTCCCACAACCCTTTATACCTCAGGACCAAGAGGTAGAAATAAATAACCCCATACCTATTGCTATTTTGAAACTCTAAGTCCCTCCTCTTTCATTAATAACTTTAGCACCTGGCTTTCCAACTTTATCAACTTACTTCTTGGCCATTTCAATATCCACACACACTTCCTCAATATCTGTGCTTCTAAGTATCACCCTTCCCCACCCTGCCACATCCTATGACCCCATTTTACTCCCTAATTCCTCCACCTTATCACCAGTCTCCTTAACAATAAAGCTTACTGAATAGGGGTCTATGTGGCTGTTTCCTGTCTTACCTTGTTTTTTATTAATCATGCTCATGATTCCATCACTCCACAAAAACTGAAACCACCAAGGACATTCATGCTACCAACTGCCATTTCTTTGTTCGAATCTCTTTGTGATACTTGGTATGTTTGATCATACCCTCTTTAGAACACTTTCTTCTTCTGGCTTACACAACACTGCATTTTCTTAGTTTTCTTCCTACCAGATTGAGGCTGCTTCTCAGATCTCCTCTGCTCCCACTAAATATGTGGGTGCCCCAGGTCTCTGTCCTGGCCTTATTCCTTTGATACCTGTTCTTGCTCTAGGGACTTTACTTAATCCCATAGCTTAAAATTATTACTTACGTGCTCTAATTCCCCAAAATGTAACTTTCAGCACTAATGATTTCCTGAAACAACAGGTCTGTCTAGCTGACTGCCTAGATCACATTTTTAGATGGTTTTCTAATAAGCAGTTTACGTCTAAAACAGAATTATTTCCTGCCCCACACTTATTCCACTCCTACTCTTTAAGTTCAGGAAATGGCCCCACCATGTACTCAGTTGTTCGACACAAAAATATCAACTTCTCAAATTGTTCTTTCTCCTTCACCACATCCAATCTATTGGCAAGTCATAACAGAATCTACCTCCCAAACACACCAGAATCCAACCATTTCCACTCACCATCTCTTGTAAGATAGATTCCTGGATGGACTCCCTGCCTCCATTCTTGTCCCCCTAAAATCCATTCTCCACAAAGCAGCCAAAATAAAATCATTTTACTCCCCTGCCTTTCAGTGGCTTCCCATCACACTTAGACAAAAATCTAAATTTCAGACATTAGTTTTAAAAGTCTTAAATGACATAACCTCTGCTAATCTCAACTATCACCCCTCTCCTTGTCCACTAATTATACTCCTGCCACACTGCATTTCATTCAGTTCCTCAAACACACCTATAATATTACCTACTACCTGAAAGTTTTCACACTAGAAGTTTCCTCAGTTGGAATGCTCTTGCTCTCATTTTGGAATAGCTGGCTCCTCTTTGTTCAGTTCAAATGTTCTCACCTCAACAAGGCATCCCTTTAACGCCCCATACCACCACAAAAGCAAGTGCCTTGTCTGTCCTGTTTACCATTCTAGATCCCACATCTGGAACTGTGCCTGGCTCCCTAATGGGTACTCAATTAACAATGAATCCCTATAGTAACCTTATTACTACTCCACAACAGCATTAGAAACAAGTATTTCTCAAGGCCACATAGCTGGTAAACAGTAAGCATGACTTTTTCAGAAAGATTTTACATAAGGATCAACTGTGATAATCAATTATAGTTACCCAACATCTATGAAAAAGTAGTTTGTTGGGTTAATAAAATACAAGAAACACTACGAAAAATTTATGAAGCAAGACTAATGAGTGCTTGTTTTTAAAAAAAAAAAAAAAAAGATTATATTTTTTCATTTGACAGACAGAGATCACAAGTAGGCAGAGAGGCAGGCAGAGAGAGAGAGAGAGAAGCAGGCTCCCCGCTGAGCAGAGAGCCCGATGCAGGGCTCCATCCCAGGACCCTGGGATCATGACTGTAGCCGAATGAGCCACCCAGGCGCCCTTAATGAGTGCTCTTTAACGCTTTTGCTGCAAAACATAACATTCTTTTGAAAAGAGTGTAACTCTGACAATAAATTATAATCAGATTTGCTAACTAAAATACATTTGTATGTATATCTCTTAGAAAACCTGTGAAAACAAAATACATAAAAAGATAAATCTCACCGGAGTTAATTTTGGCCTGTAACCACTTTTTCATACACTCTTGGTGGACATACTGCAAACTTCCTGTGCACTTGCATGGCTCTATCAACAAGTTAGATGATGATGCAGCTGCCATCTGACAAATTCTACATAAGTCACCTTCTTCTTCTTCAGAATCCTCTAAAAGGAGGCTAGAAAAGAAGGAACATTTCATAAACAGAGTTATGATAACTCATCCTGGATGGTCATTTCCAAACATACCTATCTTGAACAACGTCTTTGTTATTTCTACTCATGTTCTGAGTAGAAAAAAGCAAAAACCTTAAAAAACAGCGACCACCATTAAAAAAAAAAAAAACAAAAATAACAGTTCAGTAAGAATAAAAATTATATTTTAAAGATAAACAGAACAGGATATATCCTATTAATCTTCAAATGCTTTAAGTAATTTTCTCTTTGATATCACACTTTAAGTTTCTTATTTTTCATGATTACTTTACAAACATACCTAAGAGATTTTAATTTCTGTATCAGACTACTTTCGATTCCAACAGTATAAAGGAATATACTTACTTACATACTTAACACTTTTCTCCCCCACCTCCCCAAAAAAGTCAATAAATGACTTGTTTTTTTTTCATTTACATGCTATTTAAACTGATAAAACTTTTTGTATTTAATCACAGTAAAAGACAACAGGTTTTTAAATTCTCCATTTCCCCCACCCACAGCAATGTTATTCAATTATCCTAATTTTTATAGGGCAGGCTTTTCCAGTTTGAAGACTTTCCATTAACCTATGTCCTCTATTTAATAGGCCAACATGTACTGCTTAATTTAATGCAAGATGATAGCTATGTGTATATATATATAATTTTTTGTTAAAATCCCTATTACCTTAGTCTATTGCTGGAATGAAAGAGTACTCACAACTGAATGCTTAAACTGCTACTGAAATACAAGTGGATTATACAGGTTCCTAATGAATTTAGAAAAAGATGTGTGGAAAGAGGATTAGATGTATAACAATTAGGTGACTATCATGCTCTGACTGAACCAGAGATATAACCTCAACCATAAATATTTATGTTTTACCTTCAGATTTAACCTCCTTTGGCTTACAGTTTCAATTTTTTCTTTTAGTTGGGGGGGTTCAATTTTTTAGATTCTCATTCATTTACCTGTGGAGTGTCTTAAAATCTTCAGGTATGAGCAAAATATATAATAAAGGAATACACACAGATTCTATGACAAAATAACCAACAAATGCTACTTTATAAACTATCTAATTAGACAGAGTGATGCTAGCTTAATTTCTCTCTGGAAATTACTAAGCTAACGCTTTGCTCTCTGTTTATACCACTGGTTACTGAATTCCTCAGCAGACAGCTTGTAATGAGAGGAAGTTGCTATAATGACATTAAAGCTAACGCTATCAGGGCAGTGAGTGAATCGTTCTCCAAGGAAAAAGAGCAAACTTTAAGTGCAGGAAGAGAATAGTCCCATGGTACAATTTGTCCTACATAAAGAGAAAAGGGAATATAGTGGCCTAATGTCCAACATCTTAGGCTCCCCTTTATCCCCAGAGGTTTAGATTTGAATGTATTTGTTCTTTAAAAAATCTAAAAGGATAGTAACAACTATGATTCCCAACAATGCCATTACATTAGGCCTTTATGAATAAGAAAAAACAAAAACGCAGAATACCCCACAGCCTTCACTTTACCTAAGTCTCTTCTCAGAAGTGTGTTTTACATGTACTATCCTAATCTGTTTTTATCAGGAAAATTATTTTTCATAAAAATTATCTTAACAGATTGAAAAACTAAGTATATAACATGACAAAATAATCAAGTTGGGACTAAAATTTCTGATTTTTATCTTTACTCTTTTACCAGAGATTTTTAAGCAATCTTCAACGCTACAAAGATACATTTGCATAAGAAGATTCTAAGTCCTGAATTTAAACTAGTATTTCCATCAAATAGTCATAATATACAAAGAATATTCAGTATACACCTGGACTTCAAAAGTAAAATAATCTGTGTAAATGATTTTTACCTCATTCCAAAACAGTCTGAGATAATACAAATAAATGGTAAATAAATCTTACTAAAAGCTAGACAGATTGTTCTGATAATCCATGACCATTGAGGCCCCTTTACCAATCTCATTTAGCAGCGGTCTATCAAGAAAGAGGTAAGAGATTAAGAGTTTTGTCTTTTGAGCATCTTTATCAAAACCTGGTTAAAAATAATCTTTAGACAATTTCTTGATGCAATCTATACTCCCAGTGTCTACCTTCATTATTAATTCTCATCTATTTCCTTTGAGAACCTAACATCTCAGCGGATATAAATTTTAAGGAGAAGAAACCTTAGATACCAATGTTATGAGAAGCCATTTTAGAAAAGGACTCCTTCCTCTAATCTGCTCTATGCTTTATCAACTTATGACAGGTATTCAAATTTACCTCTCTTTTATTTTCTGCAGTCTCTCTGGGTCTCTTGAAGGTGCACTTTTAGTTTTATCACTTTTTCCATCAGATGAACTCCAACCTGAAGGAATAATATCTACAGTGATCATGACATTGTCGGTTAAATTATTTCCAAGTGCTGGGGGGACTGCAAATCGAAATAAGGAACCAGGAAGGATCCCTGTTATTCCTGTATTTCTTCCACTGTGGGCTGAATCTGACGTGGAGCCACCAGTACCAGCATTACTCGAAGCCGTAGATGCCTGTGATCTGCTGGCAGTAGCCCCAACAGGATCACTCTGTGCTTCAAGGTGAACCACTTCATTTGATTCTCTTCTAAACATATGATGAGATCTAGGTGGTATATCAGAGGTAGGTATCCTTGAAGATTCATCTCGTCCCTCTCGTCTCCTTCTAGAGAACAAAGGTGTGCATCTATTTCTAAGTGAGGAAGATAACCATGGTCCTGTATTTCTACCTTCAGATTCCTGGTTAAAATTTTCTGAATCTGGCTCAGAGCTATGATTTTGGCTAAGAGAAGACAAACCCCATCTTCGCCTAAGAAATCGAAATCCCTGAGAAGCTTCAGATGCCCTATTATCGGGGACATCAGAAGATGATGCTGCATTGCTACGAGACTGTGAAGCTGTCAAGATTCTTGGAGACACATAGGAATTTTCAGAACTCAACGATCTTGTATTCAAGGAATCCTGGCTAGATCTTCGTGAAAAAAAGGTAGATGACATACTAGAAGCTATACGCGACAGCAATCTCCTGGTTGAACGTCTACCTTCATTGTCAGAAGATTCTTGAAATGATCTTTGAGATGAACCAACCCTATCTGAACTGCTTATGGTTGAGGTTTCATCTCTATTTGAAATATAAGAAAATCCAGGCTGTGCACTGCTTTGGGGAGATTCCAATTCTCTTGGAGAAAAATTTGATCTCAGAGAATTTCTACTAGAGTCCCTAGAACATGGTATGGTCTGATGTTCAGAAGGCATTTGGTGGTTTGTAGATGATGTATTCAACTGTAAAGTGCTCACGGAGTGATCTTTTGGTCTTGCTCCCTGTGAATATGAAGAAGGAACTCTGTCTTGAACATCTATTTTTGAAAGAAAAGAAAGATACCAATGACATGAAATAAAATTGGAGTATTATTAAATTTGCATTTATTAATTACTGCAAACTGAAAAACTGGATTCAAACCAAATACTGCTATATTATAATATACATCTTAACTATTATAGGAAAAAACATGTATTTCTCTTTCTGTACCTCTGATAAAATACAGTATTGCTGCTAAGTCAACACTGTAAACTGAAAAGAAAGAAATGTGTCACAGCTTATGAAACAAACATCTAAATCTACTAACTTCTTGAAGGTTTAACAGTCACAATTTGTTAATCAGAAACTGATATGGTAAAATAATATCTAAATGGACAAGGAATTTTAAATGGGACAAATAATTCAACATAAATGATTCTAACAAATAAAGGCAAAATAATCCTAGAGAGACAGTGTTTTTGGAAATTCTTACTCTGCAATAAGCATAAAACTTATTTCACACAAATATTATTATCCTTATAATTTTATGGCAAACCATGCTAACAGCTAAACTTTCTCCAATCTTTTTTCTTTCAAAGTAAGAGCAGTGGATGTTATCTCTGGTTACTCATCAGACATACCTCTACTTCTTAATACTTGCTGGGAGCTCTAAGTTAGAATAGGGTCCTGGTAGTTGCAGTTTTGAAAACTATACCCCTGGTGGTTCAAATCTTGAAATGGGATGAGAAATACTTGTGCATCCCTTTATAAAAGAATATTTATGCATACACTTAGCTTAAGAGTGAGATGCTGCTGCACTAAAACATGGAGCCTCATGAAGGAGTAAACTGTTAGTGGCTAAATCTATTCTGTCCTATACTTGTAGACCTCCAAGCATAGATGGTATTGATACTATATACTACAGCTCCTCTATCTGAACCCAAGCAAATAAAAAAGATGTTTTCACTGGTCTTAAGCAAAGGCTTGCCAAAATAAGCGTATTTAATAAAACCTACACCTTTTTTTTTTTTAAAGATTTTTATATATTTATTTGACAGACAGAGATCACAAGTAGGCAGAGAGGCAGGCAGAGAGAGAGAGAAGGAAGCAGGCTCCCTGTTGAGCAGAAAGCCCGATGTAGGACTCGATCCCAGGACGCTGGGATCATGACCTGAGCCAAAGGCAGAGGCTTTAAGCCACTGAGCCACCCAGGCGCCCCTAAAACCTACACCTTTTAAGAACAAATGTGTTTTCTTCTATGTAAATCAAACTCTACTTTTGCCTGCTAGCTATGTCAACTTCCACAAGCACTTTGATTTTTTAGTATTTTTGTTTTATGGTATTTAGTTTTTGAAAAACTTAAGCTTAATGTACACTGACAGAACTAGTGTGGGTCTTTATGGCAAGTGAATGAAAAAGGCACATTCACATTAAACAAAAGTAATTCTAAACTATGCCTTAAAATGTTGATTTCAAGCTTTAATTAGGTCAGAATTTAACTATAAGTAGTTATTACACTACATAGTTGGACATGGACAACATGGGTTTGATCTGTACAGGTCCACTTACATGTGGATTTCTTTCAGTAAACACGGTAGGTATTATGTATTTTCTCTTCCTTATGATTTTCTTAACACTTTTTCTAGCTTTATTTTAAGAATGCATTACATAATACATAGAACATTAAAAAAAATGTGTCAACTGCTCATGTTTTTGGTAAGGCTTCCAGTCAGCAGTACGGTTTGAGTACTAAAGGTTTAGGGGATTCAAAAGTTATACACAGATTTTTCAAGTACCAATACTGGAGGAGGGGTGGAAATAGGGGTCAGTTCCCTCACCCCTGCACTGTTCAAGGCTCAACTGTACAAGGCAAATGATGTTGGGGTATAATAAAAATTATTTAGTTTACTTTAGAATATTAGGCATTCTTTTTTATTTATTTATTTATTTATTTATTTGAGAGAGAGAGAGTGTGAGAGAGAGCATGAGCGAGGAGAAGGTCAGAGAGTGAAGCAGACTCCCCATGGAGCTGGGAGCCTGATGTGGGACTCGATCCCGGGACTCCAGGATCACGCCCTGAGCCGAAGGCAGTCGTCCAACCAACTGCGCCACCCAGGCATCCCTAGAATATTATGCATTCTTAAAAGGAAAAGCACAAGTAAGAAAATTACTGGAAGACAGAACCCAGATACGAATTTACATCTGTTATAAACTTTTTATTTATTTTTTTAATTTTAAAGAATTTATTTATTTGACAGAGATCACTAGTAGGCAGAGAGGCAAGCAGGGGGTGGGGAAGGAGGCTCGCTGCTGAGCAGAGCCTGATGTGGGGTTCGATCCCAGGACCCTGGGATCATGATGTGAGCTGAAGGCAGAGGCTTAACCCACTGAGCCACCCAGGCACCCCTAAACTTTTTACTTTTTAAAATAGAACAAATATGGTACTAGAATACATACTAAGCTATTTTGAATTCTTCATAAGATGCACTTCATGTACTCATTTGTACTATGATTTTAATGACTTACACAAAGAGAGAAATATAACATTATTAGATAAGTTATACGTAACAATACAATTTACACTTACAGGACGAAGCTGTGAAATCACCACTTCGGTGACTATAATCCATAAGATTACTAATAGAAGAATCTGCTCTTCTCTCTAAATCTCTTCTCTCTCTCATTAAGTCAGTTCCAAATGATCCAAGTACCATTGATGAAGATCTGGGAACCTGATTATGTCTCCATGAAGAATCTTAAAATAATTGAAGACATTTTAATTCAGAGAAAGCTTTCAAGGTTTCTGATGACAAATCTTCAGTATTACACAGGGAGGTTATTGTGATCCATTATAGGAATCTTCAAGGTTATAGAGTTGCAATCAGAAGCAAAATTCAGCAAAACATAAAATTATTCATCAATGAACTCATCACTCATATATTATTTCCTACTTAAACACATTCTTCTCTAACACTAAAACCTAACACCATCTGTGATGTCAATGTCTCAGTTACTTTCTAGAACATCTGACCACACAATGTAAGTATAATGTAAAATGATTACAGAACAAAAATGTGAAGCTTGCCAAAGATGCAGAATTTCCTGAAGTCAATGGAAGTGATCTTGGAGAGAACAGCCAAAATTCAAATCAAGCCATCACAAAATGGAAAATGTTTTGCTACAGACATTGACAATATTTTATCAGAAATATTACCACTGACATCACACTTGGTTCCTCTTATTCTAAGAATTAAAGTACTGTTGCAATCATAATCTAAATTTTTAAATGAAATCATATCTAACAAAATAAATTAAAGGTAAGTCTCAAAACTTCCCCCCCTGACTATTTACCCTGAAAATTTTGGTTCTTTCTTTCCTAGTCCCAATAGCCTTATTGATTCCTCCTCATTAAGGGAAATGGCCCAAAGTATGTAATGCTACGCCTTCACAGAGTAGAAGGGACCAAAAATATCTGTGCACAAAGGTGTTTCTCTACAGTGTTAAGGACAGTCTGCTCTTACCCATCACACTACTCTTAATATTCTTTAGATGGGCAGTGTCTTTCCCAAGGCGGTGCTGCCTATCAAAATAGAAAGGAATCGCTTACACTAATTCGACTGATAATACATAAGCATTTCAATAATTTTATCTTCCAACTGTGTCATCACAAATTCTGTCTCACCTTAAAACTATTTCAGGCATTCCCTAGTGTTTCATTTGAAGAGGAGTGTAAGTGAGGAGGCAGCCTCCTGACCTCCTACAGAAAAGAAAGTGCTTTTCAATTTGTGCAACAAATGTGTGTCTTTGAGTACAAAATACCATATATGGAACTTTATTGATAAGACATCTAAATTCCATAATGGTTAACTGACTTATAACCATATAGCTAGTTAGATGGCTAGAATTCTTTCAGAATCCTTATACAGAACTCCTACTAGAATACCAACTATTTTTGTTTAAAGAATTTGTTTTTGAAAAGTATAGACTACAACATTTACAAAAGATAAGCTTAGGTTAGGAAATATTAATATATTTATCAGTAAAATTGGCTTTCCTAGTATAACAATTAAAAAACTGACTTCTCAAAATAACCAGCAAAATACAGGTCACTTTTACCAATTCAATTACCAGATATATCAGCTATTCTAATTAACCAAAATATACTAATCCTGTTTGTGTAGGATATATGCATCAAATTTAGAATAAAAATCCAGAATGAAAGTTTATTTCAGTTGTAGCACTAACTTAAGGTGAGACCTGAGAAACTCAACTACATCTGACCCACTATCTTACATGTGTTCTACTTGCTTAATACCACTATGTCTTAGAAAAAGGGCTTTAGTCCAAAATGCATATACAGTGACCCTTAAACAGATTTAATTTTTACCTGACACTGCATTTAAACCATGTCCAATATTTCTCCCAACTGAGGTAGATGTACAGTTTGTGCAGGAAAGTTTAGGTCTTTTAGAATCATGATCCCGTTGCTGGTTTTGTGATCTTGATCGTGCTCCCTGAGTTATCTCAGATTCACTATACCATGTAGACTGAAATGGTGATGCAGATGCTGATGCTGACGTAGACTGTAAGTTAAAAAAAAAAAAAAAAAAGTGTTTTGAGGAAAGAACAGAATGCTTGCTTTCGGTCTATTAAATTTAATCCCCAATTTCATTCATTCCTCATAAGCACAAATTTTTCTACTATGTAGGTTTTTTGTAGTTTTTGTTCCTTTCTACCAATGTGTCCCTTTACTTTATACTGTAATTGGACGTTGCTGGGTAATCAATCTGATTCAGATTAATTCTTCCATGTAACTGTATATATAAACAGCTGTTCAGGAAAAACTGAAGAGCAAAAATCTTATAATCATTTTGTTATCTTGGTTTACTATTTCCAACTCCTGTGGAACTGGTTTCCTAGTCCTATAAGTGAACAGAACACCAGAAGAATACTATTATATAAACTTATTAGGAAAACTACTATAAAAACAAGATTTTTCTGTTTTCTTTTTTAAAGATTTTATTTTTTTATCTGTCAGAAAGAGAGAGACTGAGCAAATGCGGGAGCAGCAGGCAGAAGGAGAAGTATGCTCCTCATTTCATACATCACTAATAAACGATATTTAAAAAAAAATTCTGACCTGGAAGTTTTTTTATCAGTGAAGCAAGAAATGGATAAATGAGTACATATTAAACACAGTACATATTAAAACTCTTAGCTCAAGTTTTTCTCCTTTAACATGTAAATATATACACACAAATGATCCATAACACAAAAATCACTTAGAATGTACAAACTATTTTACTCCCCCATAATTTCTTTAATTGGTTAAGGAATTTATTCAATATAAGGCATAAAAAGGGTAAGGATTAGTTCATTACCTTAAAAATGTAGGTTGTAAGAAGAACACAGTATTTCAACCGTAACTGCTGAAAAGTGTCTTTTTCTTTTATGCTTCAATTACAAGAAGCACACAGCATGCTTTCAGGGAACTACATTAGTTCATGGTAACTCTACAGAATGAACCTTGCACACATGGAAAAGCAGAAGCTGCAAAACTGAATAAGGAGGAGTGGACCAGATCAGGATTTCATGCATCCCTTGCACAGAGGGTATTTTGCTAATGGAATGTGTCTTCAGCTTAGTACAAACTTGATCACAGAAGCCTTCTACATCAAGTCCTCACAGAGCTTCAACCAATCAACTGGAGTAGCATAAGAGGTGAAATTCATTAAGTATTTCAAAACCAAACCATCACATGTGCCATAGGGTTACTCGGTACCATATGCTACAGGCCAGTGATTCTAAGATCTCTGAAGTTTGGAGACTAAAATAAAAACAGTTTTAATGTATAATTTAGAAAGAATTGCCACTTTTTTAATTAAAAAAATTTTTTTATTTATTTATTTAACAGACAGAAATCTTATGTAGGCAGAGAGGCAGGCAGGGGGTGGGGGTGGGCAGAGACAGTCTCCCCGCCAAGCAGAGAGCCGAATGCCAGCTTGATCCCAGGACCCTGGGATCATGACCTGAGCCGAAGGCAGAGGCTTTAACCCACTGAGCCACCCAGGCACCCCAAGAATTGCCACTTTTGACAAGTAAATCAAAATTAGCAAATGCCATCTAATCCCATCCCCAGTTTTTAAGAGGGGCATTTTATATACTCCCAAATCATGATGGATTTAACAAAATAAAAGAGACTTTCAAGTGAATAAACTTCACTTGTACAAAATCTTTTCCTTATTTTTCTTGTTTTGCATGGACCAGACAAACTGTGTAAATATAACTTTGGGAAAAACTGAATGAGGAAAATACCATCAGATCAACTATTTCTTAGAAAGATCCTTAGAGCACTGTGGGAGATGAAAAAAATGAAATGAACAGAAAGAAAATCAACCATAAAGTCACTGAAATAGCAGGAAATAGTCCTTGTGACACAAGTAACGGGAAGACAGCAACTTTAAGACAAAAACTCATCAATTTTAGAGACACAGTGAGAAATGAACAAAAGGTCTAAAGTCAACCCAGTTTTCAGGCATTGGCTATTGATGAGAAAAAAGATACACTCACTGTTCAGAAAACAATTTTCATGACTCCTAATTCTAAAATGCATCCCATTATGTCATCCCAGAAACAAAATGCTTGTTAATATCAATATATGGAAAGGAAAAATAAAGGTTCTGACCAGTATTTCTGCTGGCTTAAGATCAAAACCAAAATCTTTTTTGGCTTCTATCAATTTGGTTCACTGTTCAAGTATCTTTGGTCTGAATCATTTACTTTTTACCATTCTAAATTATTTTAACAATTAAATAAACCAAGAATTTTTCTTTTCTTTTTATTTTTTTTTTTAGGGAAAGAAAGATTTCAGTCCTACCTCACTCTTCAACCTCCAGGGAACAAAAAGGGAAGGGCTGAAGCCAATGGCCAATGATTTAGTCAATTTGACTCTGTAATGAAGCTTCCATAAAAACCAAAAAGGGGCACCAGGGTGGCTCAGTCAGTTGAGCATCTGACTCTTGGTTTCAGCTCAGATCATGTTATCATGGGTTACAGGTTAAATAGTAAAAAAAATTATTATTATCTACTACTGATTTAATCTCCTTACTCATTAGTGGTATGTTCAGATTTTCTATTTCTTCATGATTCAGGTTTAGTGGGTTGTGTGTTACCAAGAATTTATTTCTATAGGTTGCTCAGTTTTTGGAATATAACTGTTCATAGAAGTCCCTTAGGATCCTTTTTATTTTTATAGTATCGTTTATTTCATTTCTGATTTTGAATTCTCCTCTTCTCTCAGTGAACCCAGCTAAAGGTTAGTCTGTTTCGTTTAGCTCCAAAACAAAACAAAAAAACCAGCTCTTAGTTTCACCTATCTTTTCTATTCTCTTTTAGTCTCTATTTAATTTACCTTCTGATCTTTTTCATTTCCATTATTCTACTCACTTTGGGCTTACCTGGTTCTTCTTTATACCACTCCTTTGTAACACTGCACTGGAAGTTCTAAGTAATGCATAATGCAAGAAAAGGAAATAAAATGTACACAGATTGGGAAGACATAAAACTATCTTTATCTGCAGAGGCCCCCCTCTATGTAGAAAATCTCACAGAATCAACAATAACAACAAAAACCATTGTAGAACCAATAAAGGATCAGAGTAATGTTGCAGGACACAAGGTTAATATATTTAAAAAAAAAAAAAGCAATCACTTTCCCATATACCAGTAATGAAAAAGTGGAATTTAAAATGAAAATTTTTTTTACAACTCAATGATAAAGCAACAAATAGCCCAATTTAAAGATAAGCAAAGAATCTGAATAGACATTTCTTCAAAGATATAAAAGTAGCTAATTAGCACATGAAAAGATGCTCAAAATCACAAGTTATCAAGGAAATCTAAATCAAAGTTGCAATGAGACATTTCACACCCATGACAGGATGGCTAGAATCAAAATGTAAAGATAAATGTAAGCGACGATGTGGCAAGACCAGAACCCCCTCACAGAATTGCTGGTAGGAATATAAAATGGCCCAGCTAGTTTTGGAAAATAGTCTGGCAGCTCCTCAATTAATTGAACACAAAGTTATATGACGTGACTGAACAATTCTACTTTTAGGTATAAACCTGAAGTAACTGAAAATGTAAGACTGCATATAAAAACTGCATATAAGTATTTACAGAACTATTAGTCATAATAGCCAAAGGAAGGAAACACAAATATCTTATCAGTGGATGAATGGATAAACAAAATGTGATATACCCAAAAAATGGATTATGCACCCATAAAAAAGGTATACCCAATTCAATGGACTATGTTCATCTGTAGAAAGGAATAAGGTACTCATATATGCTATAACACAGATGAACCCTGAAAGCATGTTAAGTGAAAAAAGCTAATACAAAAGACTGCAGTGTATGTTTCTACCAATGTAAATGGAAGTCCAACATAGGGAATTCTCCGGAGACAAAGTAGACTACTGGCTGTTTAGTGCTGAGAGGGAGGGGCAGTGCAGTGATAGTTAAAGATTCTGGAGTTTTTTCCTGAGGTGATAAAAAGGTTCTAAAATTGACCGTGATAGTGATTTGCACAACTCTGTGAATGTACTGAAAACCACCAAACTGTATACTTTAAATGGGTGAGTCATATGGTATGTGACCTTTAACTCAATAAAGCTATTCTTAAAAAAAGAAACCTTAACAATTACTGCAAATACAACCAATGCTACCTACTGGACAATGCTTAATCATTTGGAAATCATTTAATACACAGTAACAGAGGCAAATCCAGAATGAAATGCTATTCTTTGGCTCATTTCAATGAGTCAATGCTGTGACTGTGATGACTGCTAATCCCAGCTTCAAAAATTTTCCAGACCTAAATTATCTTAGCCATAGGCAACACCATGGAACTTTGACCTCTTCTGAATATTCACATGCTAGAGAATCCACTGCCACACTAAATTTGAAGTCCTATTTTCTACTTTCTCTTCAGAATGAGTAGTCTTTTCAATTCTCATTAAAAAAAGAAAAAGATGGGGCGCCTGGGTGTCTCAGTGGGTTAAAGCCTCTGTCTTTGGCTCAGGTCACGATCCCAGGGTCCTGGGATCGAGCCCCGCATCAGGCTCTCTGCTCCGCGGGGAGCCTGCTTCCTCCTCTCTCTGCCTGCCTCTCTGCTTACTTGTGATTTCTCTCTGTCAAATAAATAAATAAAATCTTTAAAAAAAAAAAAAAGAAAAAGAAAAAAACATTAGTGGATTTTAAGATTTATGAATTCACTCATGCCCAAATCCAGGTAAGAAACCTTATACATACATAAGAGAGAAGGATCTTCATTCATTACTCAAAACTCCCCAATAAATAAATGAAGACTACCAGAAAATTGGTATTCAGATCACTCTACTGTTCCTTGAAAGAACTGTTTTTCACTGAGCTGTACACTTTGGCATCAGGTCCTTTTCTTACGCTGAGATTTACCAAGAAACAAGTTGAGTAAACTAGCAATATACTAATAATTTTAATATTACACTGAAGACAATGTTCACTGTATCATTCACTGTCCCCTTTCAGACCAAACTGTCAAGCACTGCTTTCTTGGAGGAACTGGGTTTTTCTTATGAACAAAACACCTTGTAGATCTGATTCTATTTCCCTGTGACATTCCGGATACCCAAAACAAAAGTCCAAAGTTAACTCTAAAACACTGCAGGGCTTATAAATGCTTACCAGTATTATAAATTTGACCCATTCAGTACTTTATCGATATTTTTCTTGATACCATTTTAAAACTATTCTAATTTTCTTATCTAATTTTATTTATATGTATGCATGCATGTATTTAGTTCCTTGGAAGCTAACCTTGTAGTAGATAAACATGTTAATGACTATCGGTTCTTTTAATTTTTGACATAATATGGTATGTAAAATATGCAAATAGTACTGAGCTCTGTAAGTTGATCTACAAACTCGAAAACACATAAATAAAAAGCTTCTCATTATTTCTTATTAAAAGTGATTAATCTCAAAGCAAGAAAGGAAAAGTGTAATGGAATTAGCAGCTCTTAAACTGAGTTATAGAAATATACATGAAACTTCTATAAACAATTACATATTCACAGAATGCTCCCAAATTTTTACTTTTAACAATATGAATTAAAGGAATTAAATTCTCTTTTAAACAATATTTAAAATTCTACTTACTGCTCACAAAGAGATAAGACGATCATAGTATTCAACCATTCAAATTTTAACAAAAACTTCCAAGATGAAGCAACAGAAATACCAGCAGGATTAATAACAGAGGCAGCCCAGCTTACAAATGGCTGAGAACCAAAAGATCTTCAGAAAATCAATTGTTCGGAACTTAGAATCTGTATTTTCCCAAAGAAACAATGCTATCCGTAAGTCTTAGATTCTTAAACTCAGGTACTTATATACTAATCATGTGACTGAAGGAAACCACTTCTCTTCCCAGATTTCAGATCCTATCTTCAAAATGACACAAGTATTATCCTATTTAACTAAAATTAAAAGCAAAAAATGTTCCATAAAATATTAAGCACTATATAAAATATTTCCCTATTATTTAATCCTTAACATAACTGAAATTGAGCATGCCTAGTCCTGACCCTCATTTCTGAAGCTTCAGAGAGAAGGGAAGTGTTATACTGAAAACATCTGTGAGAAAAGAGAGATTTAAAAAAAAAAAAAAAATTCCCTTCGATATTTAAAGTTCTCATTCATTAAACATACATTTTGTTAAGTAGTATTAAGAATATTATATAAATATGTAATATGTAATTTTAATATTCTGACAACATACTACACTATACCTTAAAAATACCTATTTAAGCCAATAAAAAGTCGGGAAATAATGATAACAATAGCAATCACAATCATCATTATTATAAACAGACACATCTTACTAAGTTCCAGGCAGAGTTGTTTTAGGTGCTTTAATGTGTTATTTCTTTCAGTAAATCTTAATAAAACCACATGAAAAGCTGAATAAAAAAGCTTAATAAAAGCCACATGAAAACCACGTGAAAAGAAGAAACACAGATATAAAATAATTTGTGCAAGAACACAGAATTCTGTTTTTAAATCAAAACTAAAGAGCAAAGCAAGCTAGAAGATTGGAAATGTTCCTATAATCCATTAAAAAAAAAACTGGATGCCATTTAAAGCAACTGAAAAACATTAAGAAAAACTCCTATGCTGATTTATCTTATTAAGAATCAGTAAAAGACATTAAGTGGTTTTTTATGCTTGTACTTGTTTAACTTTCACAATGAAAACCGAGATTTTTAAAGTAATCTAGGACTTTAAGAAAAAGCTGGAAAAAACAGCCCTGAAAATACTTGTCTTTTAAAGTGAATGTCAATAAATTTTCTAAATACAGCTAAGACTTTTAGCAGCTAATGTAATTAATTATAATAAAAACAAATGTAATAGCTAACTTTATATAGTATATCATGTGACAGGCAGTATTCTCATTCAGTGTAATAATTCATCTAACACTAACAACCTAATACAGAAAATAAGAAAGACGTAATAAAGAAACTTGCCCACATTCACACAGTAAGTAGTGGAACAGGACTCCAACCCAGGCAGTATAGTCTGGTTTCAGAGTCTGCTCCTCAATAAAAAGCTCTGTGAAAAAATTAGAAAAAGATCTACAGATAAATTTTTTATGGAGACAATACAGGGGGGAAAAAAATCAATCTTTGCTCTTAATAAGTCATAATCATGTAACCCAGAACTTTTCTACAGGATAGTCTCATGATTCTGTACCTCTGGCAAGTGTCCTTTTGTCAATCAACAGAATTAAAAAAAAAAAAAAAAAACCATTATCAACCAGCATTTAAAATGACTCAGTAAACTGCGGAAGGTATGTGCAATGTTGAGTGCTGTGAAGTATGTAAACCTGGAGATTCACAGACCTGTACTCCTGGGGCTAATAATACATTATATGTTAATAAAAAATTAAAAATTAAAAAAAAAAAAAGACTCAGTAATAGTTCATAGAAAATGAGGAAGTATGTGATATATGCATTTTAGGGAATTTTTTTCCTCTGAATATTTGGTAATATGCTTATTACTGCATAGAAACATTTTTAAATGACTGTCATGTAGAATATCTCATTTTTTTTTAGAATATCACATGTTATATACATTTATAAATGCGTAAATGAAAATTCTCACTAAAGGATTCTCTTAGATTCAAGTTACCTAACATCAGACTTGTCCACATCACGTATGATTTAATTAGCTTTTTTAGTCAATAATGCAATAACCTGAAATTTGAAAGATGAACAATAGGAACTGAATTAAACCTGGAAATCATGCTTCTGAGATTTATACTGTTTTTTTTTACAACTGTTATGTTTATAACACAACTGTTATATGTATAAGTTAGTATAACTAATAAACCATTTCAAAACCCTAAGTGCTATCAATCCAAAGGAAAACTAATATATAAGAGTAGCTTATGTAGATTATGAATCTGCAAACTCATTAGATTAACCATGAAAATAAAGTCCTAAAGTATGTCTAAAAGATTGTTAGTAATACATCTTCACAAAAGACAGTCTGTCAATTTAATAATCACCTGCCACTAAAAGCAAAATATTTGGAAGCCATACTAAAAAAAAAACCCTTAACAATCATTACTCCACTGCTGCCTTGTACATGCAGAGAAAAAGTCAGATGAATACGTACAATGTTAAGAAAGGATGCACTTTCTATCCTTTGACCAAGTCATCCACATTGTTTAATGCAAATTTATACTTAAACTAATACTTATGTTTTTAAGTAAATGGGTTTCCAAGTCTTTGAAATACAGCATAATGATTTACATTAAGACCACAATGCCTCCTTCATAATTTTGAAATCCACAAAGACTAAAAACATTGAGTTTTTGCTACTTGGTGTGAATAATCATTCATTTTCCTGTGGATATATTAATGTATTTTATTACAGGATGCCTCAGATCCATCTGAGTGTCTTATTAATTATACTCATTACTTTCCTAAAATCTAAAA
Organism: Neogale vison; assembly: GCF_020171115.1. Classification (NCBI taxonomy): domain Eukaryota; kingdom Metazoa; phylum Chordata; class Mammalia; order Carnivora; family Mustelidae; genus Neogale; species Neogale vison. The sequence continues at coordinate 57,235,837 of NC_058093.1, read as the reverse complement.
ACCATATGGCCCCACGTATTTTCAAAGAAACTATGTACATATATTCCAAATTAAGATGTTACCTGATATTCAGAATCCAGTCTAAATGAAGAGTCTCTTGAGTGATAGGTATCATTTAAATTATTCCCTCTGCTTCCAGACATCATCCTAGCACTTAAAGAGGTGGGGGGTTGGACTGAAATTCTTCTTGGAATCCTTGACGGTTTAGAATCCATTCTTAAGGTTTCCTGTGAAATGCAAATTTTGATTAACTGCCTTTGGAAAAACACGCAAACCTTAGATTCTTAATCCTCCTTAATCATTAGCTCGAATCAAGAATTAACCATGCAAATTAACTGTATCAGACATGGTGAATTATGAGACTATCAACACCCTGTCTTCTCTAAGGCAGAAGTCTGAAGTCCATCAAAGGCTTCCCACTGTCCATAAAATGAAGCAAACTGATAAAAGAGGGATGAAGAACTGGGGTTGTTTCCAAAGCCTGGGCTCTTTTCCTTACTCAATTTTGTCTCTATGGAATCCAACACAAATTTGTTTTTGACTGTCTTGCTATCCTTACCTATTATTAGTGCTTAATACTCATACCATGAGCATTAGCTATACTATTTGCACTCCCCTTATCACAATACACTTTCACAGACTTTGTACATACATGGAAACTGTACATTCCCCATTCAATTCCTAGTCATAATATGAAAACACTCATCATTTTTCTTTGTGTGCTTCTATCCTGTACACACTTTAAGACACTCAAATTATTAACTTATAACTTTTATAAGTTATGCTATAATTTATTTTATTTCCCTTTTTCAAAAGTGATAATTTCTAAGTTTTCTTTAGTAAACATTCCTCAACCTAGACCAAGAGTCACAATAGCTATGTGTAATCTTTTAAATATACAAGTACTTCCCACTTTTCAAAAGTCCACATTATGCCCTGTCACTTTTATGAAAGACCTATATATAGTATCTGCTTTTGCTAAGCGAAAGAAATCCAGAGAGAATTTTTGCTTTTATAAAAAGGGAACGGAAAGTGAAAAAACAGCATTCAACATTTGTTTTGCAGCACTGAGGCAGTGGATACCCTGAGTAGCAAGTGCCAACACCAACCCCCTTCCCCAGGAACTACACTCCTCATCTCAGCATCAAGCCGCCATAACTTTAAACTGTCTGCAAGCTTCTGTGCTTTACCTCAATGTGTACTGTGTATCCATTTGCACAATGTGTGTACAGTAACAGAAAAGTCTGAGAGGGGATATTTTTTGGGTCTGGAAAAACTCAAAAAGTTTTCCCATATAAACTAATAACTGCTTCTTCACTTTACATCATTCTAGCCTACAAAAGGTTTCAAAGAAATACTCTACTTTTGGATAGGGGTGGACACCTGTGTGTATATGAAAGGAATGATATAACATGTACTCTCTTATGTCTGGTTTTATTTGCTCAACGTTGTATTTGTGAGATTCATTTGTATTGTAGCATGTAGCTGTAATAAGTTCACTCTAACTGGTTTATATAGTATTTGTTATCAATACACATAAATTATTTGTCCATTGTATTGCAGATGGACACTGAACTGTTTCCAATTTTAGGCTATTACAAACAGTGCTGCCATGAAGACATTACTTTTATAATCAAAAAAATTTTAAAAATCACAATAATCTCTTCAACTTCTCCCTACCCACTTTCAAGAAGGGTCAAAAATTTCCTTCTTATTCTGGTATTGGATGACATTAAAGTAACTACAAACAGAGGCGCTTATCTGATATGCCACTTGGACAAGGCGTATGTGCTTTATTAAAACATTCAAATTCAGCAGCACCTCAGTGGCTCCTCAGCGGCTCAGACAGTTAGGCATCTGCATCTTGATTTATGCTCGGGTCATGAACTCATCAGAATTGTGAGATGGAGCCCTGCATCAGGCCCTGCACTGAGCATGGAGCCTGCTGAGATTCTCTCTGTTCCTCTCCCTCTGTCCCCTGTCCCTCTGTCCCCCCCCACCCATCCACCCCCACTCCCCACAAAAGAAAAAGGAAAAAAAAAATTCAAATTTAAACATTTAAAGTAAAAATACCTAATCTATTTTTGGCATGGAACCTCATTAACTCACCAACTCTGGATCAATCACAACTTCCTACCTTAAAAGTTACTACAAAAGAATTTCCTTTCGTTATATTTACTTTAAAAACATGGTATCAGGCAATAACAGAAAAGAGACTGAAAAGAGGAAAAAACCACTAAAACATATTGTCTATATTGCAGCAGGAGATATACAACAAACATGAAAAAGATGTAACACAAACTCATTATCAATTAAAATTATTCCACTAAAAATGTCCAACTAATGACAAACCACAGTAAAAAAGTTACAATGAATATGACTAAATCAGAGCAAGCTTATCAAAAAAGGTCAGTTTAGAACTTCCAGTTAAAACACGAGAGATTATCCTTATGTACCTGTTTTGCCCCTTTCTAAAACCCTGATAAAACGATAGGTAATGAATCCAAAGGGGGCCACAGAAGGCAAGAGATTTCAATGTGTATTTGGAAATCCAAAGGAAGAGTAAAGGCACAATAATTAGAGAAGATAAAACTACACCCTAGGCTCTTAGAGGTAGAAACTAGAAGCAAAGCATTTGGCCTTAGTACACAAAAAAGCAGCATGACCTGAGGGTACCAGATACCACCACAAAAGAGAAGATGCATGGCGTTAAAAGTGAATTGAAATCAAATATGTAGTTCAAACAGTAAACCGACGAATTCTTCCCCTAGCTTCAATTTCCCAAAAGTATTTATTCTCTCCAGAGTAAGGATTTCAGATGTAATTCATTCCACCCAAGTATATAATCAAATTTGCAGGACTAAGTGTGAAAAATAAAATCTGTATGTTCAATGTTGAGACCTGAGAACTTTTCCCAGCCCTATTTCTACAATGTTGCCATAAAATTAAGGGATTTTACTCTTGGATCACCAAACAAAAACATGGACAAAGATTTCTGGACACTGGTATTTGGACTGCTCCCAATTACCAAGCTAGACTGCCACAGGAACATCCTCCCCCACAGCAAAGTTCACTAGTCACCAAGAGTTTTCTAATTAGGTTTTTTTTTTTTTTTTTTTTTACCATTTCCTTCAAACAGATGAGCATTAAGGATTACTAAGTATCCAATCAAATCCTCTGATATGAAAGACCAGGATTAAAAAAAGGAAAAAAAGGAATATAAAGAAAATTTGGGGAAAATAGCTAACTACTACCCTCAGAGATCAACAGACATCCATTCATAAAATAATAGGGTGCTTAAGAAAACAACTGGAGTATAATAAAGAGCTTGTGGACATTGAAAATGGGATACTCTTTCTGAAAACGGTGATACAATGAGATTCAACATAATTACTGGGAATAAACTGAGGAAACCTCTCAGAAGTACAACTTTAAAATAAGAGAATTAACCAGGGGAATTATCATCTTACTTTAGGCATAGTTAATAGAGAAGAAAGAAAATGGAAAGAAAACGAAAACTACTAAAGAAATAAAAGAACCTTTCAAGGACTGAAGGATACAAATCTCCACATTGGAAGAGCTCTAGAGAACCCAGCAGGATCAAAGAAAAAAAAGACCAACACTAAGCACAATTTAACACCTTGAAATTTTAGAACACCAAAAAAGAAGAGAAGATCTTGCCCTGGCTTCTTAATGACAACTGTAAAAACTCTTAAGACAATGAAGCAAAGCCTATAGTACTGAGAAAAATGTTTACCCTTGAATTCCAATCTAACGATTAAATGTGAGGTGGAGAATAGGACACATTTTCAGACATGTAAGATCTTTTAAAAAGATCAAAAAACAAGACAAATATCAAAGGAAGATAAATGAAGAGTATGTCCTACGAAATGGAGAGTATAAAGAATGAAAGAAACAGACATGGAACCCAGGAAACAGTTAAGAAAGGGAAATCCAGACACAGAACCCAGGAAATAGTTCCAAAGGTAGGTAGGAAGCATAAAATCCAGACAGCAGCAGGACTGAATAATGACAGCAAAGTTTTGGAGGGTGGTTGGGGGAGACTCCTATGGATACTATTTGGCATATGTGGAAGAGACCATAATACAACTGGGGAAGAAAAATTGCTAAGTACAAAGAACAAATGAAACTTTTCTGTTAGGAAACAGTTATTGTTCAAGAAACAGGGTGTCACGGGATGCCTGGGTGGCTCAGTTGCTTAGGCGGCTGCCTTCGGCTCAGGTCATGATCCCAGGGTCCTGGGATGGAGTCCCACATCCAGCTCCTTGCTCGGCGGGGAGCCTGCTTCTCCCTCTGCCTCTGCCTGCCTCTCTGTCTGCCTGTGCTCACTCGCTCTCTCTCCCTGTCTCTGACAAATAAATAAATAAAATCTTTAAATAAAAAGAAAGAAAGAAAGAAAGAAAGAAAGAAACAGGGAGTCTGGGTGAAATGTGGGTGAATATTTACTAGTTACAATAATGTAAATATAAGGTATTGAATCAACAATTTTGCTACAAACATGCTATGGGATGGAGATGATTAGGGAAGTAACAACAAGCATGAATAAAGAAAATACGTATGAAAAATCATGAACAGTATAAACATTCTCTAGAAATGTGAAGGTAAATCCCAGAACAGCTACAAAGTTGAGGGTCAGTACCTTTGGAAAGACACTGAGAATGAAGGGTGGGGCAAAGTACTCTTCTTTTCCTTTTTAAAATATGATGATCAAAAATAAATAAAATAAAATATGATGACCATATCTCCTGGTTTGTCTAGTATCTCCAGAAAAGTCCTAATTCGTGCTCATTACCCCAGGACAATTATTAATAGCCCTTGGGGGCCTGAGTGGCTCAGTGGGTTAAGCCTCTGCCTCAGGCTCAGGTCATGGTCTCAGGGTCCTGGGATCAGCTCTCTGCTCAGCAGGAAGCCTGCTTCCTCCTCTCTCTCTGCCTGCCTCTCTGCCTACCTGTGATCTCTGTCTGTCAAATAAATAAATAAGTAAATAAAATCTTTTAAAAATAAAAAGTGGACTGGTTTGGATGATAAAGCATACACAGTTGCCTAACATAAATCTTTTCTACCTTCTATCCCTTTTTTTTTTTTTTTTTTTAAGACTGATTTATTTATTTTAGAGAAAGAGAGCAAGCAAGCGGGGTTGGGGCAGAGGGAAAATCCCAAAGGGGACTTCCCACTGAGCACAGAGCCAAATGCAGGGCTCAATCCCAAGACCCTGAGGTCAGGACCTGACAGAAAATCAATAGTCAGCCACCTAAACTACAAGCCATCCAGTCACCCTTATCTTCAGCTTTTAATTTTTTTAACTTATTTTTTAAAATTTTTATTTTATTTTTTTTTATTTTTTTTTATTTTTATTTTTTTTTTATTTTTTTTTTTAAAGATTTTATTTATTTATTTGACAGAGAGAGATCACAAGTAGGCAGAGAGGCAGGCAGAGAGAGAGAGGAGGAAGCAGGCTCCCTGCTGAGCAGAGAGCCCGATGCGGGACTCGATCCCAGGACCCTGAGATCATGACCTGAGCCGAAGGCAGCGGCTTAACCCACTGAGCCACCCAGGCGCCCCTAAAATTTTTATTTTAAAGGCTTTTATTTATTTGACAGAAAGAGAGCACAAGTAGACAGAGCTGCAGGCACAGGGAGAGGAAGAAGCAGGGAGCCCAACGAGGGGCTTGGGGATCATGACCTGAGCAGAAGGCATTTGTTTAACAGACTGAGCCACCCAGGCACCCCCCACCCCCGCCGGCCATCTTCAGCTTTTTATAAACCATTTATACTACATCCATACAGGATTTCATTGAAAAGAAATAATTATGAATTGGACATTCAAAGAAGGTATACATTAGTAACAAGAATATCAATGGTTAAATACTGACATGCAAAAACCCATAAATGATTCAACTAGTAGGTTTACTATTTTATTAAGATGGCTATAAAAATACTAAATAAAGGATGGTAAAAAAAACCAAACAAACTGCTAAACAGGGCGCCTGGGTGGCTCAGTGGGTTAAGCTTCTGCCTTTGGCTCAGGTCATGATCCCAGGGTCCTGGGATCAAGCCCCGCATCGGGCTCACTGCTCAGCGGGGAGCCTGCTTCCTCCTCTCTCTCTGCCTGCCTCTCTGCCTACTTATGATCTGTCTGTCAAATAAATAAATAAAATCTTAAAAAAAAATACTAAACAAGGGACTATTTGTGATGAGGGTATTAACAGAAAGACAAAATGTTTTTTAAGAGATACAGGCCTAAGGATGGTTCTATAACAATTACGCTTCTTAATAATACCTTATAGTTTACTTTGTATTTATACTCAATTTTTACTTGCAGACTTACTTGCAGAATGAAACTAACCTAGTAGGAAATCTGCTCAAAATAATCTCTTGGGAGAAGGCAAAGAGGCAGAGTCCTCTGAGATATAGAATTTATACTCTATGAAACTATTTTTGGAAACTCCTCTACATAAACTGATTGAATTCTGACAATGTAGGTGTTACCAGAAAACTTATATAATTTGGTTGCATAAGTTGTAGGTCAAAAGCACAAAAAACTGTAGAAAAAAAATAAAATGTGCAGTCCTTGAAAGACTGCTACCAAACTTACAGAGTACTATGGAGACATCTTTTCAAGCCTACATGTTTAGAGTGTGCTAGGCACATTAATACTGAACATGAGGAGATGAGAGGACAGTGCTGAATGTAAACACTTAGATAATGACTAGGAAAATACTGTAGTCAGGCAGCGAACAAACAAACCACACAAATAACCATGTAACTTAAACTGTTCTAAGTGCTGTAAAAGAAAGATATAAGAACTATCAGAAAAAAGGTATTTGAAGCTTAATACTTTTAACCAAGACTTAAAGAGTACAGTACAAAACAGTTTCTAAGTAATCTTGCCTCAATGGTTAGAATAATAGTTTCTTTGTTTTTCTAACACTATATGCCTTTAAATCTAAATTTCTTAAGATGTGATTCTTGAGTTAGACAGCTATTTGGTAATCAGATGAACTGGCTGGCTTCATAGGTGTGTGACATATGCAGGACAAGACCCTGCACTTGACTGAAAGCTCGCTCCTGACATCTTGAAATTCTTGATAATTTTATCCTTGAACCTGTGGTTTATTTTTTAATTTTTCTTATTTTGGGAGTCAGGGGGGAAGTGAGAGGGAGAGCAAGAATCTTAAGTAGCCTCCATACTCAACTCATGAGTCGAAACCAAGAGTTGGATGCTTAACCAACTGAGCCACGTACACACCCTTGCACTTGTGTTTTGTAAGTCACATAGGACAGTGCAACATGAGCTTGAGCAGAAGGGAATGGGATTATCTGCCATGCCTTCTCACTGAAGTTGTATACAGCATTCATGATGCTGTGAAATTTCTACAACACCATTTGTATTCTCTTTAAGCCTCATGCAAGTCCTAGGCATCAAGGGTCCACCTGATGGAATTAGGTGTTCTTGTTCCTTATCAACATATCTGAGTAAAGTGAGGCACTGACGGCTCCCAGGGGCTGATTTTCCATTCTTCAGACTTGGTTTGAACATGGGAAGAAGAGAATGAGCTACAAAAATCTTTTGATCAATCTTTGAGACTTCCACTGAACTTGTCAGCTTTGGGAATGAGATCACTTGGGTATAAATTCTCTGGAGCAGATATTGAACTACGAGTTTACCTAAGTGGTTGTGATTTTACCCTGCCTGTTAAGAATACCTTCCTCACCTTGAGGCATTTTAAAAATGACTGTCATAAGCAACAGGAATGAAAAAGAGATATTCGGGGTGCCTGGGTGGCTCAGTGGGTTGAGCCGCTGCCTTCGGCTCAGGTCATGATCTCAGGGTCCTGGGATCCAGCCCCACATCGAGCTCTCTGCTCAGCAGGGAGCCTGCTTCCTCCTCTCTCTCTGCCTGCCTCTCTGCCTACTTTGATCTCTGTCTGTCAAATAAATAAAATCTTTAAAAAAAAAAAAAAGAAAAAGAGATATTCATACCAACTTTACAATTTATGTAGTCTGTTCATCTCATAAACCTGTGACTTGTTACCTACTAGGAAAACTGGCACTTCTTCCCCGCCTAAAGATAATTTCCTTCTACTGGGCTTCCTGAAAATCTCTGAAGCACTCTTTAAAACAAGTTCATGTTTTCCAGTGACCTGCTAAATATTATAAAGGATCTTTAGACAAAAAAAGTGTTCTACCTATAAACAGCACAATTCAAATCTATACTGTGGAAATAATTTTGCCTTAAGCCTCCTCTCAGTTCAGATAAAAAGCCTAAAGGAATTCTCTATCATCAACTGACATGTAAAATTCTGTAATTCTGTGCCTGATGTTATCTGCAATTATTAATATCTCATAATCACATATTAAGTGCAACTGAAAAACTGTATCACAACTTATACTGGAATACAAACAAATTAAAGCTGAATTTTACAATGTTTTCAGGAAGACTTTACTTGGATACCAGGGCTACTGTGGGTAAACCAACATAGTTAGTCTTTAATAATACCATGCTAGGCTCTATCTAAACTGAACTCACATTTTCATCTTTTTTATTTCATTCTACTAGCAATGATGTCATGTCCAATCAAACTTTTTTTTTCCTAGTACTTACCTATAGAAAAAATCTAAATTCTTTGGCCCGGCATCCAAAACTCTAACCTACTGTTTCCACCTAATGTCCAATTACCACCAAAAAAATGAAAACAACAAGAACAAAAAAATAAAAAAAACTTTTAAAAGTTACTGAGTACTTTCAATATACCCGGTGGGGTGCTAAATTCTATAAATATAATAATAAAACCTATCTCCTAAAACTCGTATTTCAGGGGTAGAGGGAATGGACTAAAAATAAGCAAGTACATAAGTAACTGTGATACAAATAACAGAGATACACAAAATGCTATGGAAAAGAACCTGAAGTTTTTTTTTTTTTCCTGAAGATTTTATTTATTGACAGAGAGAGATTACAAGTAGGTAGACAGGCAGGCAGAGAGAAAGAGGGGGAAGAAGGCTCCCCACTGAGCAGAGAGCCCGATGCGGGGCTCGATCCCACAACCCTGGGACCATGACCCGAGCTGAAGGCAGAGTCAACCCACTGAGCCATCCAGGTGCCCCAAGAACCAGAAGTTCTTGATAGCAGATTACTTAAAGCAATCCTTCCTCAAAACAATGAAAAATGTTGATTAAAATATAAAGACCATCCTCTTAAAAGCAATGAAGGCTTAATGACAAGAATTACTAGGTCAGTAATGAAGGGAAAACGCCATTCTAAGAGATATGAAAATACAAAAGTCACTTCTGCCCTGGAAGCACTTGTAATTTCTAGAAAGTTTAAATTTTAATTTTACCAGTCTTGCATAAGAAATCAAAGTCCAAGACATGCATAAGGCATGTCTATGTGCATACGGATTTTTACTAGTCTCCCAACTTTGCTTGAGTATTTTCAAGCAAAACAAAACAAACAAAAATTGGGCTTAAATATTCCCCTCTCTGCTTAATGCATAGAAAAACATAAGAGGACATCACTCTAACTCCTAACATAACAACGGTAAGCCAGATAATCTATTAAATCACTTTTCTCGAGTCCACCAGAGTGGAGGCTACAAGGCAACAGATGAGTTGAACAACAAAGAACGCTAAGCCCCTCCACAAGAAGAAATAAACCAAAGGTGGTCACAGAAAGGCTGATAAGAAAGCCAAAACTGATCAAATTCTTAAATACTGAAAGGTAAATATATGCTAGTGTGAGACAGTTTAGTAACTCTGGGATCCTCGACACAAGGTTGAGTGTTTTCCAAAGGCCTCGATTGAGAACAGAAGAGCTGAAAACTTCATTCTCTATAGTATGATCATGCAGGGCCTGCCTATGATTAAGAAAAAGGAACTTGAAGAAGGTTAGTCATGCTCCAGAACCTGCAAGAGTACAAGGTGGGACTGGCTGTGGCTAGGAAAGAAGGTATGAAACCCACTTCCAGCACAGACTCTATGCTAATACAAGGCAAAGGTCTGTGGCCACTGAGGAAGGGCTATGAATGCTTGCCCAAGATCTTCCATCAATACAAGGCAGAGATTAGTTGCTTTTGGGGTGCAGGGGGAGCAGAGGGATGGCAGGGGACTGCATGCACTCTGGACTCCAAGAGGCAGGTAGAACAGAAATTTGAGACAGCCCCACCTCTGAGGACCAGGCACAGACAGCCATCCTAAGACCAAAGAAAGATATACAGAACTGAGAACACCCGCTTTTACCACGAGCTTTTGCTTCAAATAAGAAACAAAGACAGCCTACTGCTGAGGAAGTTACAACAGCCACGGGGAGAGAGAGAGACAAAAACCTTTGGGGAGAGAGAGAGACAAAAACCTTTATAGTACAGATGTGCAGGGCCTGCAGGAAGTTGAGGATAGTAAAAGAATACTATTGTAAGATATCCTCCAGTACCCCAGCCTCACACTAAGCACGAAGTAATGGCAGTCTAGTACTGAAGAACTCTGAAGGTAAATAAAGTGATGATCAAGTTTAAGCCTGGCTCAACTACAGTCGAAACCAACTCAACCCATCACAGTACACAATTTGACAGAAGTAGAGTATGTCTATATCCAGGCTTAAATATTATTTATTTCAGCCTCTACTTTTTTTTAAAACTTACTAACCAAAAATTACCAGACACACAAAAATATAAGGAAAAAAATGAACCCACTGCCAAGAGACAAGAGTCACCACAACTACATAAATATGGCCCCAATGTCAGCAAAAGGGAAAATTGATCCATTTAACAATAAAGTAAGCAAAACTGAAGAACTAGGGGAAATAAGCTAAAAGAAAAATTATCCAGAATGACGCATGGAGGAACAGATGGCAATAAATACATAAGGGAGGGCTTAAGAGACACTGAGAGAATAAGGAAGTCTACTGTACATTTAGTTGGATTTACAGAAGGAAAGGACCAGGGCAGAGAAAAAAATTGAAGAGATACTGCCTGAAATTTTTTTCAAAACCAACAAAAGGATCAGAGTTAGAAAGCCCAACTAAAATAATTACCAAAGAGAATTAGCAATTATACCAATTTCTACATCAGATACACCACTGTATTTATTTTTTGTTTCTTAATCCTATGAAAATTTTATTTATAAACAACAAAAACCTGAAAATGCCATGGGAGCACTGACTGGGAATAGCCAAAGTTCCAGATGCAAAAGACTCCAGGGGAAGTTACATCTGAGATGACCTTTGAAGAATAAAAATAGAAAAAGGAATAAGGCATAAACTTGCTAAAGCATGTTAAAGAACTGGAAAAAAGGGGCGCCTGGGTGGCTCAGTGGGTTAATCCTCTGCCTTCGGCTCGGGTCATGATCTCAGGGTCCTGGGATGGAGCCCCACATCGGGCCCTCGGCTCGGCAGGGGGCCTGCTTCCTCCTCTCTGCCTCTTCTCCGCCTGTGTCTCTGCCTACTTGTGATCTGTCTGTCAAATAAATAAATAAAATCTTTAAAAAAAAAAACTGGAAAAAAGAAAACAATCTGAGCGTCAGAGTAAAACTGAAGGCATAGAAGGGGAGAGAGAAACAGAAAGGTCTCTGAAGGGAATGAATACATAAAATCAGACCCATATTATAAAGGTAATCTCGGGTCCTTAGCTCAGGAGTTTATACTTTAACAAGGCAATGGTTCTGAAGCTTTTACCACCACTAATTTGTATATTATTTTTTTCCTTTAGGACCCCAGAAATAATATTCCTGACAAACAGTGTTTTTGAAAATGAAACATTTATCTAGTTTTGCCTAACCTTAATAACAGATTCATATACATATTCCTACATTTCTTAGAATAAATTTAGTAACTAATTTTACTACCTTTGTGGAATAATGGGGAACAACCTAATGTTACAGGCTATAGGCTCAGAAACTAGTCAAGATTTTGAGATACCAACAGCTAAAAACAAAGAAAAAAAAATTCCGAGTTTGTCCCCAATTAAGGACAGGTTATTAGGAAGAAATATACTGGCTCTGAGGCAAATTAATGAGGTTCCAAAAGTAAACAGAAAGCAGATTCTGGGTGGCTCAGTAGGTTAAGCGTCTGCCTTCCGCTCAGGTCATAATCCAGCATTCTGGGATAGAGTTCTGCATAGGACTTGCTGCACACCAGGGAGCCTGCTTCTTCTGCCTCTCCCTTACACATACCCCCCACCCCCGGCCACCGTCTCTGACAAACAAATAAATTTTTTTTAAAAAAAAAGTAAAGAAAGAAAGCAGATTCAGTATGTCAAATAAAAAAGAATTCTATGGGGGTGGGGAGGAATTATCCAGAATACTGATGAAAACCAAACATTTTTTCTTTTTTGGCAGGGAATTCACAGAGTAGAACACAGAGAAGCATGAGTTTTAAAGAAACAGTCTGAAGTACACAGAAGAGGTCTAGAAGCATGGTGGAAACAGTTTTGAAAACAGAGAGCAAGCTGAGGTGATAACAGATTTTCAATCACTCACATTATCTACCCATACACCTATGCTACCTCCATGCCTTCTGATTTCACTGTGCCTTTCTATGGTCACCTAAGGAGGTCACTCTCCTCTGATTATGCCTAATGAGTAGATCTGGGGCACTATGAAAAAGTGAATTGAAAAGCTTCAGGCAGTATAAGGAAACACTTAAGACTAAAGGAGTTCTACATATTTCTCTACATAACAGTAAAGCTTTTTTCGGGCACTACCACAGATTAAGAAGTATGACTTGGATTTCTGGTTACCAAATTTAGAAAGCTTATTAATTCCTAAGATCAGAAAAATGAAAGCACAATGTTAGGTTTTTTTGCTAATTCTGCTTATAAGGGGATCTCTCAAACAACGTGTATCCTTTCCTGTTACTCTCTAGACCACTCTCTTCCATTAAACAGTGTTGGTCAGGATCTGTCAAGAATCACACGGTAGTCATAAACCAAACCACCAGACTAAAAAAACAGGCCCAGGCCCATCTACAGTAACAAATAGTATGGCCCACACTTAAGACCTTCCCTTTAATTAATTAACAGAAATAAATATGAAACTGAGGCCAGGAAAGATAAATTAAGCATTGTGCAATTTTTAGCACACCAGCCCATTTCTATTTGCAAAAATGACAGTTAAGAATGCAAGCTATGAGATCTGTCCTTTATTGGTATGACTCTAGGCTTAACTTCTCTAATATTTATTCACCCACAAGATGGTGATAATGATAGTACCAACTTCAAAGGTGTATTATGAACTTTGCTGGCACACAGTACTGTATTCAGCAAATACTTGCTACTATTAGGCAATGCTATCACCATTAAAGATTTTCATACAGTTTAGTAGATATTGTCTTGCTGGGCCTGGGTGGCTCGGTCAGTTAAGCATTCCACTCTTAATTTCAGCTTGGGTGATGATCACAGGGTCCTGGGATTGAACCCGACATAGGGTTCTGCACTAAGCACAGAGATGGCTTGTCCCTCTCCCTCTGCTCCCCCACCTTCCCATCCCTGTGCTCTCTCCCTCCCTAAAATAAATAAAATCTTTTTAAAAATTGTCTTTAACACATAGTAAAAAGATTTTTTAAAGTCATTCAGATTTATTATGGGAGGATTATTATCTAAAAAATACCTTGACTATTTAAGTGTACAAAAAAAATTGGGAAAAATAAGCATTATTACCATTTTATTGTTGTCTCTGGTTGGGTTTTGTTTTCTGTTTTATATTCAGTTTTCCAAAATTTCTTTAATGTACTTGGTCTCCCCCCCCCTTTTTTTAAGATTTTATTTATTTATTCGACAAAGATCACAAGTAGGCAGACAGGCAGGCAGAGAGAGTAGGAAGCAGGCTCCCCACTGAGCAGAGAGCCCAATGTGGGCCTCGATTCCAGGACCCTGGGATCATGACCTGAGCTGAAAGCAGAGGCTTCAACCCACTGAGCCACCCAGGCACCCCTGGTCTTTCTTTTAAAATTAAGGGAAACAATTATTTGCAAATGAAAAGACACGTTTTCTCAATAACTTCTAATAAAATTTATAAAGAACTTCTAATAATTCCCTAAATTGCAGTACTACTGGTCTACCCTCTTTAGTATCCACATACCACAAAAGAAATAAATATTAAACAAAGAGGTACTATTCTAGTAAATATTAAGTAGGTTAAAATCACTCACAAAAATGTTTCAAATACCCAAGTATGCCTTAAAAAATTTACTATTAAAAATTTCAAACATATGCTAGAAACAGTAATAAACCTCCATGTACCAATCAACAGTCTCCAACAATTATCAACATCTGACCTATCTTATAATCTATTTTATCATCCTCCATTTTAAATCAAATCCCAATCAGGACATATGTAAGACTGCCTGTACTAAAAACTGTTCTAAGCAACTTGTGGTAAATTACAAAACAGGGCTCCAAATTTCTCCCATCCAAGTACACAAACCTCTTTATACTGTGATGTTGCTAAAGGTAAAATCTTACTTTTCCCCACCCCTTGAATATGGGCTAGTCTTCTGACATTTACTTTGACTAAGAGAATGCAGTGTTAAGTGACACTGTATGATCTGAAAGGCTGTAAAAGTCTTATAACTTCCACTTTCACTCTCTTGGAATGCTGTCTTGGGACCCACGTGTCAGTAGGCCACATGGAGTAAAGCCTAAATGTCAACCAATACCAACCATCAGACATGTGAGTAACACCATCTTGGACTTTCCAGTCTGAGAAATCCTACAGCTGAATGCTGTTACTTGGGTGAACCCTGGCAAAACCAACAGAACTGATTAACTGGTACACAGAATTGTAATAGTAAACAGCAGTTTTAATCCACTAGGTTTTGAGGTGGTTTCCTATGAAGCAATAAAGTTTCATAACTCACCTAGTTTTAATTTTTCTACAAAGTATCTTATTCTGTGAAAAATTGGATTCAGAATTTGTCAAATATCTAAGGGAGCTGAAGTTAGTGAATTATCAAGAGCACAATACTATAAAATAAATTCATGGCATGAAAGGCCAGAGTTACCACACAAAATACTTATGTATTCTAATAGCCACTGGTCTTTCAGAATTGTAAACATAATTCCATTATTTACCTCTATTTGGTATATCTTTATTTTATTTTATATCTTTATATCTTTTTATCTTTTATATATCTTTTTTATCTTTATATATATATATCTTTTATATATCTTTTATATATCTTTTATATCTTTATATCTTTTTTTTAATATATCTTTTATATATCTTTTATATCTTTATATCTTTTGGTATATCTTTATTTTATTTGGTATATTTATTTGGTATATCTTTATTTATTTGGTATACCTCTATTTGGTATATCTTTTTCTTTAAAAGATCTGCTTCTGGAGAAAAAAACAGATATAGACTTAAATGGGAAATGCAAGTGTTTTATTGATCCTAGTGAATATGGAGATGTGGAAACTATGTTAGAAGACAGAAAGTCTTCTTAAAAACTGCCTCTGCGTTTTTGTTTTTGTTTTTTAATTTTAAAGATTTTATTTATTTGACAGAGATCACAAGTAGGCCGAGAGGCTGGGGGATGGAGGGGAAGCAGGCTCCCCGCTTAGCAGAGAGCCCAATGTGGGGTTCAATCCCAGGACCCTGGGATCATGATCTCAGCTGAAGGCAGAGGCTTTAACCCACTGAGCCACCCAGGAGTCCTAAGCCTCTGCGTTTTTAGATGACAGATAACTTAAAACAAAGATATACCCATGCCTGAAATAATCAGAAAAATGTTTAATGTCCTCACGAGAAAATATGACTATTAAGTCTATGCTACTTCATAAGACAATGTGTTCTCCTCTGAAGTATACTTAATCTGTAAATGTCAAGTTTGAATCTTCATTCAGAGTGGACACCATGTTAAGGTTTTTTTTCTGGAAGGGGAGAAACACTTTAAGTGCAAAGATCCCTATAAAAGGTGAGAACCTAGCTTTTAAGGTTCAAAATTTGCCCTCTTCTAAACCTGTTGACAAAACTGGGTGTAGAGCAGTAGGTGATTTCAAAACCAGATGTTCAACATGTAGTTTAACTGGTAGAGCCACAAAGAAATGTATTTGAGAGCAAGAAAAACCAGTTTTGACCACATGAGTTCAGACCAGAATAGAAAAGTTAAGATCAATGAAAACTGAACCCCAGCCATGCTCAAATTAGAATTTTGTACCCACCCTTGGGTTCATCTTACTATTAGCAATTGTATTAAAGATAGAGTCTCTATAAAATGATGATTTGTTATTACAAATCATTACAACAGAATTTTGCTTTAGTGATTTCAAATAGATCTTACAAGTAATTCAAAATCTACTTATTTTGTTATAATCCTAATGTGATCAGTTACTTCTGTTAAATTTAAGAGCTAAAACATTCACTAGTTAAGTTAAATTTGTTGCTTAAAAAAATTAGGTTTAACACAAGCATTTCAGTCTGCATTCCATTTGTGCATTTCCCATTGTTCTTCATTACTGGCACTTAATTATCTGCAGTAACAGAATGATGCTGTCAGTAAAGATAATCTAAAAATCATTTTTATTGGGCTTAGGGACGCAATAACTCTCCATTCCCACAGCATAGAGCACTTTCTGAAACAGTAGGTCTTCCATGTCACCTTCTGATTTGTTGCAATTATGGGAACAAATTGTCCATTCCTAAAACAAAATACCATACCATGACTTTGCAGTTTCCTATCAAACTGCTAGTCACCTTAACATCTCAGTTCAAGCAATAGTTCCTGTAAAAAAATTTCCCCAAAGACTGAACCTTTGGTCAATTTTTGTTTTCCCACAGTACTACTATGTTCTTCCCCTGTGATAATAGCAGTAGTTGTTTATACATTAGTCTCATGACTGAACTGTGAGTTGTGGAAGGCAGATGCTGTGTCAAGCGCATTCTTGTAACATGAAGCCTTGGTCTAGTAGCCAGAATACAATGAATAACAAATTATCAAAAAATGTTTCACATAATTTGATAATTCTGCACTATTATTTTCCTAAAATTTTAAAACATGGGCAACTCCTAAACATACACGAGATGAAGAGTTGTGTGAAATGGATATGGAGCTCATTAAAAATTGGCTGTACGAGAGCCATGGATGACGTGTCAGTTGATTACCTGACATCTTCATGTAGAACATAGGTGTATATCTACATAAAGGAATCTCTGTGCTTTATCTTGGAAAAGCAGCTCTCTTGCCAGTGCAGCAAAAAAGTAATCACCTGTATTTAAGTAAGTAGGAATTTTTAATCATTCTTACTCAAGACATCTGACCCCACATGCAACTTTGGAAAAAAGTCAAGACCATGCTTACAAGCTTACATCTGTGGTATAAATTTACAGCAAAGGAAAAGTTTTAAAATTCTTATCTAAAAACATTTGTAGTATGGAACTTACATTATTGGAGGGAAGGGGTACCACAGGCAGAGTAAAATTTTAAGGTTATTCTGACCAGAATATAAACAACTGGACTTTTCAGGTATCAATTCCAATTGTTTTATATCCATTAAAAATTCATTCCCAGAGCATTACTCCCCCTAGGTGTTAGACTACTATCAGCTACCTCACCTAATCTAATTCAATTCCCATCTTAACTCAAAGAAAAGTGCTATGTTTCTAAGAAAACACAGGTTAAATAATTATGGCAAAATTAAGACCCAAACCCAGATCTTCTGACTCTAAATCCCTCAGACACAACTGTTTCACAAGAGGCTGTAGAGCTGTAAATGAAATAGATCCTCATTCCTGAAACATGTTTATCCTCTTGAAAAATCTAGCTACACCATGTGTTTGCCTTGTTAATAAAAGTATACTGTTTGGTTTTTAAGTCAAAAATTCATTTTTAACCTTACCTTAGCTCTTGACAGAAAAGTGAGAAAGGAGTACGGGGAAGTTTAAAATAATTCACAAAACAAACCTAAAGTCCTACAAAAAAAAAAAAAAAACTTACTAAATTCAATTTCACTTTGGCACATTTACTCTCAGTAGTGCCAAACGACACTGGTCGTGACGAATCCAATACCAGGACAGATTTTCCCCCATTTATTACTATCTACATGAGCACGTAAGGAAAAAAACAAAACAAAACAAAAAAAACAATTGTACTATTTTATGGTGCTTCTCCTTACGTGTTCATCTTCACTACGCAGTTCCATCAAAATGAGAGAATATCTACAACTGATATGTTCCAGATTTTCACTTCTTAGGCCAACAGGTCCGTTTTACATATATACCATCAATTTGAAGGATACAATTTCCCACGACACAAAACTCCCAAAGTAACACGACAGTCAAGAAATGGAGCGATCAATGACCAAATCTTCACCGCAACTTAAGGGCTGGCAAAGTCCCTTCAACTGGAGACCGGGTTGGCGGAGTCCCAACCTTCCCCGCCCTCTACACGGCGCTCACGAAATACCTCACTCGTGACACTCCCGGCCCGCAGGGTTCCGGAGGATCCTCCTTACCCCCATCCAAGAGGAGGCCGCCAAAGGCCAAAGCAGTACCCAAACCCCTTGCCCTCGCCGACCACACGTTCATCAGGAAGACGTACAATCTGCCCCTCTACCCGTCACAAACTCCACCACGAGACGAAAAGGCCACCGGCCGAGGCCGGCGCCCGGCCGCCCTCCGTAACCGCGGCGCCGATCACGCTCCTCCGCCCCAACCAGAGACGAGGGAAGCAGCCTCTGCGTCCCCAGGCCTGCACTTCGTTTCCTCCCCTCCCCCACGCGGCCTTGGCTAGAACCAACTCCCCCAGAGGAGAAGCCGGAGAGCCGCAGCTTATTACCCTGCTCCCGAGCTGGCACGGTACAGGGCGCGTCCTGCTCGAAGCGACCACCGCCTTCTTCCTCGGAGATCAGGGCCCCTAAATAAACCAGAGAACTCCGCAGAGAAGCACAATGGCGCCCGCCCCTCGCCCGGATCCGGCGCAGAACCAGCCGCCACCGTTGAAAGCCCCTCCCTTCTTCTCCCCCGCCCCCAACTTCACAGACTCCGCCGACTTCTCGCGAGAGGGGCGGTGCTGCGGGGACCCGAGAGCTGCGGGCGGGCTCGACGTACCCTACCGCGGGGTGGTGCTCTGACTGCGGCAACCGTTGAAGGGCTGCCCCCGGGGAGGCAGCGAGGCCCCTCTGGTAAGCAGCTGCGGCGGGTCGGCTGGCGGGCTGGCGGCTGGGCCAGTGAGGGTGCGGACCCCGGGAGCTGGGCGCTAGAGGCCTGTCCCTAGTTGGCCGCCCTCGCCTGCTTGGCGAGAGGTTCTGATCCAGCCCTACCGCTCCCAGGCGCCCGAGTCCCCGCTACAGGCTCTTGCCCCCTCCCGCAAAGCTGCAGGACCCACTGCTTCAAGTACCGCCCAGCTATTTTTTTCTTTTTTCTTTTTTTTGGCTCCTAGTAAGTGGCGCAGCGAATGTTTATTGACTTAAGCACTGCTTCATCCGACCTCCCCTCCTCCCGCTCCCTTCCCGCCCTGCTGTGGTCTGCGAGCCCTCCCCTTTCAGGGTAGGAGCGGGTTTCTCCGGGACCGTTCCTTGGTGGTGGTCATTAAGTCTTGGTGGTGGTGTACTTTTACAGTTATGTCTTTTAAAATCGTGGTACCGATCTTTGATAGCGTAGCTACAGATTTTGCAGTAAAAATTCACTTGGAAGAAAATCGTGAGGTAAATGGTCTGGTTAAAATGAGGCGAAACTTCCAAAAACCTCTAAGTGTGGTAAACCTAATATATAAAGGACTAGTAAAAAATAAAAGGGAGTAAGAGAAGAAAGCCACAATTTATGTGGATTTAGATACTACGTGGATTCAGGTGATATTGTGCGTGTTTTGAATAATTTATCAAACGTAAAAGTTCTTTACCGGTAAAGATAAGTTATTGAAACTTGTAGGCTTACTCAGGGCACCTGATTTTTTAAAGTGACTTATTTTATTAGGTTTTAAGCAATGCATTGCATTCAAGTAATTCTAATTAATGACGTATGAGTTGGTTTTTTTGTTTGGGTTTTTTTTTTTTTTTTTTTTTGTCATTTCATCTGAAGGGAACGCACTATCACTTATCCCATTTCACTCTGGGAGACTAACAGATTGTCCATGTCACTATTATAAATAAATTGTAAAATGTAAATTTTAAAGATTTAAAGTTTATTATCATTTAAAGTTGGCAGGTAAATGCCAGTCTATCTTTTCAGGATGTGAATTAAAGAGCACCTCGTATGTTTCTTTAGAGGAAATTAATTTGCCCTTTTTAGGAAACATTTTTTTTCCTAGCCTGTTTGAATATACCTCTAGCTTTGTGGCTGTTGATACTCACACCTGAAGCACCAGACTGCATGAGTACAAATCCTAGTTGTGCCTCTTATCTTACTACCTTTCTTGTCTTGAGCAATTCCTTAACCTTCCTGAAACTTGTTTCTGTAAAATGGGGTTGATAACAATACTCGTACCCCACAGGGTTGTTGAAAGGATTAAATGAGATAGGCATCAATTCCTGGAACATAGTAAGCACTCCATAACTATTACATATTGTATTCCTTGTCTAAACCACTGCTAATACTGTGTTTCTGGGGCTTAATATTTTAGGTCCCTTAAACATCTTCTCAAGTGTTTTCTACGCTAAGAGGAATGGCTGCACCACTTTCCTGAGCTATGGCAGTCAGACCTGGTAGCAGTAACTTCTCTACAGAACCCCCAAACCTGGCAAGAATGGTTCAGATTTTGGCAGATTATGGCTTCCTCCCCACCCAGAACTGATGATATCAGCAGAGGTGAGTGTGGCACCAGTTTTCTGTGCAAAACATATCTTCCAGACTCTAATTTCTTATCAACTCTAGTAATTGGATAAAGATCACTGATAACTATGTTTTTATTCCGTAAGAATGGTTAGATATTGTTTTTTAAAATACCTTCTCTGATTTGAATTTCCACGTAATTATCATTATTAACAAATAATCATTGAGATTTTCCTGTGTTAAAGACAATTTGATGGAAATTGTGGATGCAGATGAGTTACAATGGTGACTATATTTTCTGAACTAAAAATCAGTACAAAATGATTTGACAGGCAAAATTTTTGAATTCAGAGCTGTTTGATCAATTTAGACTCCATAATTGTCTTTTTTTTCCCCCCACAAAATTCCCCTAATTGACCTTCCTTTGCTAAAGTTTTTGTCCTTGGACCAACTCTGACATACATTTTATATCTAAAGATCTTGGTTCACTTGCCCACACCACTCATTGGTTCCCATTTCTGAACTTGGCTACTTCTCTAAATTAGGCTCTTATTTACTATTATGAATTTCCTCCTTCTACTTTATAAATTTGTCATTTGGTCATGGTTATAAGAGCCCTTTCCTCTTATGGTTAAACATTTCTTCAACTATCTAATAGCTTAGAAAATTCTCTTTCAGATATTGAATTTAAAAGTTCCAGTGTCGGGTGCCTGGGTGGCTCAGTGGGTTAGGCCTCTGCCTTCAGCTCAGGTCATGATCTCACAGTCCTGGGATCGAGTCCCGCATCAGGCTCTCTGCTCAGCAGGTGGCCTGCTTCCCCCCCCAATCTTTCTCTGCCTGCCTCCCTGCCTACTTGTGATTTCTGTCAAAGAAATAAATAAAATCTTTAAAAAATTTTAAAAAAAAAAGTTCCAGTGTTCCTTTTTTGTCATTCTACAACCTAACCTTCTAAGAAGTTTCTCTATGTGAGGGCAATCTTATAATACTCTTCACTTTGAATAAACAATGTGATCTTGAAAAAGTGTGGTCATGTTTGCTTTTTATAAATCAAATCATTTTTAAATGTAGGTTATTTCTTAAACTTTTGATTTACAGGAGGTAATACTGGGGATGAGAAAAGAGTGGTTATAGGGAGGTCCCTGAGTTGAAGAGAAAGGATGCCAATTTCTTCTTAAATGGAAATCTTAATCCCTGGAAAGGAAGCCTTGTAGCATCAACCAATTTGGGAATCAACTATTTAAAGTTACGGGTAATTTGGGGCGCCTGGGTGGCTCAGTCGGTTAAATGTCTACATTCAGCTCAAGCCATGATCCCAGGGTCCTGGGATTGAACCCCACTTTGGGATTCCTGCTCAGTGAGGAGCCTGCTTCCTTCCCCCTGTACCCCTCCCCTTCTTATGTTCCCTCTCTCACTGTGTCTCTGTCAAATAAATAAATAAAATCTTTTTTTTTAAAAGTTATGGGTAATTTTATTTTTTTAAGATTATATTTATTTATTTGAGCGAGAGAGAGCACCCAAGTATGCATGGGGCTGGGGAAGGAGAGAATCCCAAGCTGACCACACTGAGTGGAGCTGACACAGGCCTTGATCTCACGTCGGAGTCATGATCTGAACTGGAAGCAAGAGTTGAGCACTTCACTGACTGAGCCACACAGTGCCCCAAGGTATAGATAATTTTAAATATGTAATATTATTTAATCATAGATTGAGAACTCATCCCTTTTTTTTTTTTTTTTTTTTTTAGATTTTATGTATTTATTTGAGAGAGCGCATAAGCCAGGAGGAAGGTCAGAGGGAAAGGAAGAAGCAGGCTCCCCACAGGGGGCTCAACCCAAGACCCTGAGATCATGATTTGAGCTGAAGGCAGATGCTTAAATCAATAAGCCTCCCAGGCACCCCTAGGACTCTTCTTCTTACTTAAGGATTCTGTGCTTTAAATCTTTGATGTGAAGAATCCCTTTCATTCCAAAAATGATAACCCCATGATTTAGTGATTTTATGAATTTTAATTTTTCCCTAAATTGAAGGTAATCTTAGAAATTTGAGTTTGATCAAAAGGTACCACATTTAATAAGTAAACATCCAAGACACTTGTTGGTTGATTTCTGCTGCAATAATTTTCAATCCCCAAAGCTAATAGATGAAACAATATAAAAACAAGTAAAGAGAGTACCATTTTAAAATCCTCACTGAAAAAAATGGGGGGGAGGATACAACCCACCTCTCTGAGAAACCCTTTCTTACTTTCTTATACCTAAGCTCATGATCAAGAGCTCACTGGTTCTAGGAATATAATTTTTGCTCATATAGCTACTCCAAAATATATGAGCTGATCAGAAGCAATAACCAATTTATTAGACACTTGGAATTCATATGTGAAGCACATTTCACACTGCCTGAAACATGGTTTTAAACAAAAGCAAGTATCTTTTATTATTAATAGTACTGGGGGTTGGGAAAATATAGTATACAAGCCAAATCTGCTTCACTGCCTATTCTTGCAAATAGTTTTATTGGAACACAGGCTGGCTATGTTTACGTATTGTCTGTGTATTAGAGTTGGCCAGAGAAACATAACAAATAGTATATAATAGTACTACCTATCTATGTATCTAGAGAACTGGCTATCACAGTTGTAGGGTAGACCAGAAGGCCAGAAACTCCCAACAAGCATGGATAGTATAGCCTTGAAGCTGAATTTTTTCTCCAGAAAAGCTATTTTTGCTCACAAGGCTGATTAGCTGAGGCCCATAGTATTATCAAGGATAATCTCCTTAAAGTCAACATATTGTAAATGTTAAGCACATTTACAAAATCTCTTCACAACAATGCCTAAATCAATGTTTGATTAAATAACTTGATACTCTGTATTCACTAAGTTAACTCCTAAAAATAACCATCACCACCTATGACTGCTTTTATCCTACAGTGGCAGAGTTGACTAGTTGTGATAGGGACAATATGGCCCAGAAAGCCTAGCATATTTACTATTTGTTTTTTTACACAAAGTTTGCTGACCTCTCCAGTAAAACTATACTAACTGTGAAACTATATTGAGCTGACTGTTCCTTTAATAACAGTCAAGCTAAACACATACACATCAGAATGATAATATTTGGCCTCTATGGCTACTTCAGTTTACATTTAATGAGACTATAAGCAGAAGAGCATCCAAATACTTATATAAATTCCTTGGGTATTTCCTCTGGCAGGTTTGGTCACTATCCCCTTCTTAATTTTTTTTCATGTGTATGATTTTGTATCAATGTAGGTATGTGATTATGCATACTAGCTATTTTTTTTTATTTTTTTTTAAAGATTTTGTTTATTTATTTGACAGAGAGAGATCACAAGGAGAAAGAGAGGAAGGCAAAGAGAGGAGGAAGCAGGCTCCCTGCTGAGCAGAGAGCCCGATGCGGGACTTGATCCCAGGACCCCGATATCATGACCTGAGCTGAAGGCAGCAGCTTAACCCACTAAGCCACCCAGGCGCCCCATACTAGCTATTTTAGTACAGGCCTTTTCTCTTTCTTTTTTCCCCATTACTTCATAATATGGCTCTCCTGCCTCTAAACTACTCTACAGATATCCTTACAAAATTAGTGTCTTTCTGCACTTTTTTCTGCGTGATCACACAGTCTTAAAAGAATAGTTTTAGAGGCGCAGTTGATTAAGTGTGCGACTCTTAGCTCAGGTCATGATTTCGGGATCCTGAGATAAAGTCCAGTGATGGGCTCTCACTGGCCACGGAGCCTGCTTGGGATTCTCTCTCGCCTTCTTCCTTTGCCCCTCTCCATCCATTGCATGTGCAGTCTTTTTCCTAAGTAAGTAAGTAAATAAATAAATAAATAAATAAATAGAAGAATAGTTCTATAACCCACATGTATGGGTATGCTCTCTTTCTCCTTCTCTCTCTCCACACAGAGAACTTCTCGTAGTTTTTTTTAACCATTTACTTTATAAAATAGCATCGTTTCAATATGCATATTCATCTTGCTTTTTTCAACCAAAAGTACCTCTTATCTACATCCCTATTTATATTGTTTATCCTTTCTTTTCAATTGTGATAGCTATTACCACTCTGTCCTGTCTTCATAGTGTTTTTTCAGCTCTCTCATCTTTTTCTTCACTTGCTATTTAGTATCTTTTGCCAAAGATACATTCATATGATAAAATGTGTCTCTGATTTCTTTCGTAACTTTTGGGTTTCTAGCTTATTTTTAAAATACCTATCTCTGGATTGTATCATGTAGTATCCTAGATTTTCTAGACTATGTTTAATTAAACTCAAATTAATATTTATATATGCAATAAGATAATAGGCTACAATTTTATGTTCTATTCAATGGATAGCCAGTTTTGCATTTCTTTTTTTTTTAAGATTTTATTTATTTATTTATTTGATAGACAGAGATCACAAGTTGGCAGAGAGGCAGGCAGAGAGAGAGGAAGGGAAGCAGGCTCTCCACTGAGCAGAGAGCCCGACGCGGGGGTCGCGGGGGACGCTGGGCTCGATCCCAGCACCCTGAGAACCTGACCTGAGCCGAAAGCAGAGGCTTTAACCCACTGAGCCACCCAGGCGCCCCCAGTTTTGCATTTCTTAAATAATCTTGTCTTTATGTATGAATTAGTCACACACTGAATTTTCAAATTTATACCAGATTTATTTCTGGATTTCCTATTGTGAAAACTGAACAATTCAGAACTAGAAACTGTGCAGAGAACTATCGCTTAGGTCCCTTTTGAATCCTTTTCACATATTGATACTGTTCTGCATTTTGGTCACCCAAGTATTCAATAATAAGAAATGTAACTATTTCCTCCCGAATCACCCAATAATATACCTAACTAGCTTTGTATTATAGACAATGCATGTTATACTACTAACCTACCTAGGAATTATCTTAATATTTTTCCACTATTCATTTCCTTTTTCAGCAACTTGCTAAAGCCGTTGAATATACTTCATTATATAAAAACACCTTATCAATATTTTTGTATTTCACAATAATTTTTTTAAAAACTATACACATAAGCACATTTATACTACTTAGCTTCTTCTTTTTCTTTTAAAGATTTTATTTATTTATTTGACAGACAGAGATCACAAGTAGGCAGAGAGGCAGGCAGAGAGAGAGGAGGAAGGAGGCTCCCCGCCGAGCAGAGAGGCTGATGCGGGGCTCGATCCCAGGACCCTGGGATCATGACCTGAGCCGAAGGCAGAGGCCTTAACCCACTGAGCCACCCAGGTGCCCCCTTTTTCTTTTTTTTTTTTATGATTTTATTTATTTATTTGACAGAGATCACAAGTAGACAGAGAGGCAGGCAGAGAGAGAGAGAGGAGGAAGCAGGCCCCCTGCTAAGCAGAGAGCCCAAGGTGGAGCTCCATCCCAGGATCCTGGGATCATGACCTGAGCTGAAGGCAGAGACTTTAACCCACTGAGCCACCCAGGTGCCCCTATACTACTTAGCTTTTTAACCCTGTTTCCCATCCCAGAGTCCAGTCTCAGTTTTCACCAGGTAGCATTGGCCATTCTTGACAGCAAGTGGGCTATTTGTATCTTTAAACAATACAGAAGATTTCGAAATTTTTCTGTATTATGTCATCATAAATGTTATGATAACAGTGCAATGCTTTAAATATTTCATTTATAGTTAATGTTTGTAATTCTTAGCTTTAACAGAGTACTCATTTTGTTGATGGTGGTTGTTTTTTGTTGTGGCTTGATTATTATTCTCTTTAAACCAAAGAACACTCTACTTTAAAAACATTATATTTTAATTCAGTTCTTGGAGATGCTAATTCAGTACTTTTTTGTTTGTAGACAGTTAATTGTGCTTAAATTATGGAAAGGCTTTTTTCAGGAAAAGTAATTATTTTATTGTTTTAAAGTCCATTTATTAGAGCTTATGAACTTTATCTCAAATAGTTCTTCAATTGAAAGTTTTGAACATGTGTTTTCATATTAGGGTCCTAAGATATGAATGAAAATATGAACTACAACTTTAATGAATATTTGGTTTCCCTTCATGGTTTTATAAATATATTGATGTGTTTGTTTTGTTTTAGACATTATTTCTTTAGGTTGATAACCAAATGTTTTCTTGGTATGTCAATTTTGCTACTAGTCATCATGTTACAAATTGCTGGAGTATTTCTAAAATACAATTTTTTCATGAAGTCATATATCAGGATTTTAATGGGCCTTATTATCAATCTTTAATCTGCATAAATAAGACATTAATCAGATTATAGCCTTAAGAAATTAATTGGACAGATGAAAATTGTATCTAATTGATAAAGACTTTAAAGTTAAATTTCATAATTTTTCCTGAAAATGTTCAGAAATAAAAGCTCTTAGTGTTTAGTCTTACCTATGCCTGTAATCAAGCCACATGGAAGCTACTAGCATTTTTTTAATTTAATGGAAAAAAAATGTATGGAATGACCTAAATATACTATTGCAACAGAATTTGCTTCTAAATCAGCTAAAGGGAGAGAAAATCAACTCTTAGATATTGAGTGGAAGTTTATATACCCTATTTAGAAGACTTTCGTTTTCTTACTAGCAGAACCGTGTATAGAATTTAAGCTTTGTCCATAACAAAATTGGCACAGACTGTCTTTGCAATGTTTCTAACTTATTTTATTCAGGAAAATGTTTTGGAAAAGAACAAAACCTTATTAATATAAAGTAGATGAAAAAATGCTTTTTTTTTTTTTTTAAAGATTTTATTTGTTTATTTGACAGAGAGAGATCACAAGTAGATGGAGAGGCAGGCAGAGAGAGAGAGAGGGAAGCAGGCTCCCTGCCGAGCAGAGAGCCCGATGTGGGACTCAATCCCAGGACCCTGAGATTATGACCCGAGCCGAAGGCAGCGGCTTAACCCACTGAGCCACCCAGGCGCCCTGAAAAAATGCTTTTAAGAATAAAATATAAATAAATTTTTAAATACAGATTCAACTTTTAAACATTACATTGTTACTTTTAAACTCATAGTAAGGGAGCATTTCCTTTTTTTCCTGAATTGAAAAAAAAAACATTTTTTTTAAAGATTTTATTTATTTATTTGACAGAGAGAGAGAGATCACAAGTAGGCAGAGAGGCAGGCAGAGAGGAAGGGAAGCAGGCTCCCTGCTGAGCAGAGAGCACCATGCGGGGCTCTATCCCAGGACTCTGAGATCATGACCTGAGCCGAAGGCAGAGGCTTTAACCCACTGAGCCACCCAGGCGCCCCGAAAAAAACATTTTTAGCTTAGCATTCTGTCAACTCCTATAGATAAATGAATAAATTACCTTTATTTGTGAAAAAAACAAATGACACAGGTTTTTAGTCTTGAAGAATGGGACCATGTATTCCTGTTAAAAATCAAGGTATAGTTTTTGGTTACATGTGTAAGGAATTTGGAAGTCCCTACTCCATCGTAACAAGTAAAAGGCTGAACAGACTGAAAAATCAGCAGCTCTTCTTAAATTTTTTTTAAGAGAAAGAAGGATACAAGGCAAACACTACCCCTAAGATGGGAGATCCTAGACAAATACAATGAGTTGTGACTTATAGGAGTAGAGACTCAGGAGCTGAAACCACCACAGGAACAGGTGCCTGGGTAGAAAAATGTGAACTGTAATTGTTGCAATTGCTGGAGGCTCAGTGCAGACAATTCTGAGACATAACAGCTCCAGGAAGACCCAACCATAGGCTGCCACAATATTGTGAGATTCACCTTCAGGAGCTAGAACAGATTCCCAAAGTAAATAACTCTTGGACTTCTGGCAAGGGGAAAAGGAACCATTTTGAAAATACACCGGATCACTGTGTTCCTAACAAACCCTGCCTTCAGGAAAAGCTAGTTAACCAAAACCTAACCTGCTGAGGTATTATCAGAGCCTAACTAATCTGGGTAGGAGAAATACCCCATTATAGCCAGCTTTAGCCTTCCTTGCAGAAGAAAATACCCACTCCAGCCAACTCTAGCCATCCTGTCCCACCTAAGGCAAAAGAAAGCAAAACAAAACAAAACTGAAAAGCTCTTTTGAAGTTCACAGCCCATAGGCATTGGCTCACTAAAACACTGAGACCTAGTCATGGCGTTATACAGTGCTTCCTTTCCCTGCTCTCACCATTACGTTACTAAAGATTTATTTATAGTTGTTCCTTTTACCCCAGCATATTATGTCTGACTCTTAAGAAAAAATTACAAGGCATTCCAAAAAACACAAAACAAAAACCACACAATTTAAAGAGAGCATCAGAACCAGACATAGCAGAGTTGGGTGGAATTTTGTTGTTGTTGTTGTTGTTGTTGTTGTGTGTGTGTGTGTGTGTGTGTGTGTAATTTTTTTTTTTTAATTTTTTTTTTTTAAAGATTTTATTTATTTATTTGAGAGAGAGAGACAGTGAGAGAGAGCACAAGCGAGGAGAAGGTCAGAGAGCGAAGCAGACTCCCCATGGAGCTGGGAGCCTGATGTGGGACTCGATCCCGGGACTCCAGGATCACGCCCTGAGCCGAAGGCAGTCGTCCAACCAACTGCGCCACCCAGGCGTCCCTGTGTAATTTTTTTTTAACATGGCAACCTGATTTCACATCATGCACATTTTCTGAAGTTTGAGATTCTTAACCTATATTCTTCACAGAATAGGAACTTAAAACAACTATGATTGATTAATATGCTAAAAGATCTAATGAATAAACTAGATAACACACAAAAGTGGCTAAGAAAAATAAGCAGAGACTTAGAAATAGTAAGAAAGAACAGCAACAAAAACAATGCTAGATAGGGAAAAAAACACTGTAACAGAAAAGAAGAACATCCCTGATGGGTTTATTAGTACACTGGACATGGCTGAGGAAAGCATCTCTGAATTACAGTGTATGACAATAGAACTCTTAAAAACCAAAGATCAAAGAGAACAAAAAGTATAAAAAAACCCAGAACACAATATCCAATGACTGTGGAACAACTAGAAAAGGTGCAACATAGGTGTAATGGGACCATCTCAAAGAGAAAATAAGAAATATTTAAAACAATGACTGAAAATTTCCCCCAAATTGACACCAAACAAGATACCCAGGAAATTCAGAGAACACCAAGCAGGATAAAGGCCCAAGGAAACTACAACTTAGCAGATCACTTTCTAATTGAAGAAAATCAAAGATAAAAGAATTCTGAAAGAGGCCAGAGTTAAACAACACCTTATAGGAACCAAAGGAACAACATAGAGGCAAAGCTAAGGAACAAAGAAAAGAATTACACCAAATTTCTCCTCAGAAACCAGCAAGCAAGAGTGTCAACTGAAATATTTAAACTATTGAGAGAAAAAAACCCACTAATGCAGAATTCTATACCATGTAAAATTACCTTCAAGACCTGAAGGAGAAATTGACAAACAGAAGTTGAAGAAATTTGTTGACAATAGATCTGCCTTACAAAAAATGTCAAAAGGAATTCATTACAGAGAAGGAAAATAATATAGCTCAGAAATTCATATCTATGTGAAGAAAGAAAGAGCATCAAAGAAGGAAACATGAAGGTAAAATATGAACTTTTTTTCTTTTTAATCTAATAGCAGTTTGATCAAAATAATAACAATATATTGTTTTTTGTTTTTTGTTTTTTTTCCAATTTATTTATTTTCAGAAAAACAGTATTCATTATTTTTTCACCTCACCCAGTGCTCCATGCAAGCTGTGCCCTCTATAATACCCACCACCTGATACCCCAACCTCCCACCCCCCCGCCACTTCAAACCCCTCAGATTGTTTTTCAGAGTCCATAGTCTCTCATGGTTCATCTCCCCTTCCAATTTACCCAAAAGCACATACCCTCCCCAATGTCCATAACCCTACCCCCCTTCTCCCAACCCCCCTCCCCCCAGCAACCCACAGTTTGTTTCGTGAGATTAAGAGTCACTTATGGTTTGTCTCCCTCCCTATCCCATCTTGTTTCATGGATTCTTCTCCTACCCACTTAAGCCCCCATGTTGCATCACCACTCCCTCATATCAGGGAGATCATATGATAGTTGTCTTTCTCCGCTTGACTTATTTCGCTAAGCATGATACGCTCTAGTTCCATCCATGTTGTCGCAAATGGCAAGATTTCGTTTCTTTTGATGGCTGCATAGTATTCCATTGTATATATATACCACATCTTCTTGATCCATTCATCTGTTGATGGACATCTAGGTTCTTTCCATAGTTTGGCTATTGTGGACATTGCTGCTATAAACATTCGGGTGCACGTGCCTCTTTGGATCACTACGTTTGTATCTTTAGGGTAAATTCCCAGTAGTGCAATTGCTGGGTCATAGGGCAGTTCTATTTTCAACATTTTGAGGAACCTCCATGCAGTTTTCCAGAGTGGTTGCACCAGCTTGCATTCCCACCAACAGTGTAGGAGGGTTCCCCTTTCTCCGCATCCTCGCCAGCATCTGTCATTTCCTGACTTGTTGATTTTAGCCATTCTGACTGGTGTGAGGTGATATCTCATTGTGGTTCTGATTTGTATTTCCCTGATGCCGAGTGATATGGAGCACTTTTTCATGTGTCTGTTGGCCATCTGGATGTCTTCTTTGCAGAAACGTCTGTTCATGTCCTCTGCCCATTTCTTGATTGGATTGTATAACAATATATTGTTATATGTACTTATGTATGTGTCTGTGTATGTGTAAATAAGTGCTTCTGTGTACTTATATGTAAGCAAAATGAATAACAACAATGGCATAAGAGCTGGAAGGAAGAAATTAGGATTATTTTGTTACGATGAGATACACTACTTCTAAAGTTGTATACTGTTACATGAAAGTAAATTGGTTGTGAATATATATTGAAAACGGTAGGGGTAACCAGTAAAAAAAGCAAAAACAAAAGAATAATTGATATGCTAAGAAAGAGAAAATAGAATTATGTAAAACATTCAGTTAAAAGAGGCAGAAAACAGCGAAAGACAATAAAAACAGAGAACAAGATCCGAGCACCAGGCGGGACAGGGCGGAGCGCCAGCATCGTCGGGCACTGGGCGGGTTCGCGGCGCCATCGATCAAGGAAACTTCACTGAAGATGTCTAAGCAACAGCCAACTAGTTTATAAATCCAGAAACTCCTGGCTATGTTGGATTTGTAAATCTTCCCAATCAAGTTCACCGAAAATCAGTGAAAAAGGGTTTTGAGTTCACACTAATGGTGGTCGGTTAATCGGGTCTTGGAAAATCAACTCTCATAAACAGCCTGTACCTCACTGACCTTTACCCAGAAAGAATCATCCCCAGAGCTGCAGAGAAAATTGAAAGAACTGTCCAGATTGAGGCTTCCACTGTGGAGATCGAGGAGCGAGGAGTCAAGCTACGCCTGACAGTGGTGGACACGCCTGGCTATGGGGACGCCATCAACTGTAGGGATTGTTTTAAGACCATCATCTCCTACATCGATGAGCAGTTTGAACGGTACCTGCATGACGAGCGTGGCTTGAACAGACGGCACATCATTGATAATAGAGTGCACTGCTGCTTTTTCTTTATCTCGCCCTTTGGACACGGACTTAAGCCTTTAGACATTGCATTTATGAAAGCAATACACAATAAGGTGAACGTTGTGCCTGTCATTGCCAAAGCTGACACGCTCACCCTGAAGGAACGGGAGCACTTGAAGAAGAGGATTCTGGATGAAATTGAAGAACATAACATCAAAATCTATCACTTACCTGATGCAGAATCAGATGAAGATGAGGACTTTAAAGAGCAGACTAGACTTCTCAAGGCCAGTATCCCATTCTCTGTGGTTGGATCCAGTCAGTTGATTGAAGCCAAGGGCAAGAAGGTCAGAGGCTGCCTCTACCCGTGGGGCGTTGTGGAGGTGGAGAACTCGGAGCACAACGACTTTCTGAAGCTGTCGACGATCTCATCACCCACATGCAGGATCTCCAAGAGGTGACTCAGGACCTTCACTATGAAAACTTCCGCTCTGAGAGGCTCAAGAGAGGCGGCAGGAAAGTGGAAAACAAGGACATGAATAAAGACCAGGTCCTGCTGGAGAAGGAAGCAGAGCTCCGCCGCATGCAGGAGATGATCGCCAGGATGCAGGCGCAGATGCAGCTGCAGATGCAGGGTGGGGACGGCGACAGCGGGGCCCATGGGCATCATGTGTGAGAAAACGCTTTGCAAGATAGAGAAAACATTCCGCATGAATTCTACAGCTGCGTGTTTCCGAGAGATCATTGGAAGGGTGCCCATCCACATTTTACAGTACCTGTGCCTGAGAATTTAATTTTTTTTTAAACTTTTGATGTGTTGTTTTGTATGAAGTGCTTTTAACATTTGTATTTCATTGTTATGTTATACTTTAATTTTGTGAGGTGAACCTTGCATTTTTCATATTTCTTCCACCTTGACTAACCACTAATGTTGGCGCTGATTTCCAGGATCAGCCATTATATATAATTAACATTGAATTTCTTTGATTTGGCTGGCCTGACTAGTTGTTGAGGAGCACTCTTGATTTCATTTCTAGAACATCCGGACGTAGCCAGCCTGTGCCTGGGTGCTAGCAATGTGGACCCAGTGATGGGGAAAGGTGAGCTGGCATCTGCAGGGCACTCACCTGCCAGGTCACCAGGATGGCGCTTCTCCCTTGCTTCACTTTGCTTCAAGCACAATACCTAAAACCAGTTTTGCTGCTGTAATTCAGTACTGTTAATTCATCTGCACATTTGCTTTTTTACCAAGTAAAACAGAATTATTATCTAATACGGTATGTGTATACTTAAATAGCTCTTTTAAAAACAGGTAATCAGGGGCAAATTTTAAGTCTTTGGCTTCTGATGCTAGGTCATTTTTTAAGCTGCTCTGCAGAAAACACCACAAGCCACGTTTTGTAGTGTTCCCCACTGATACTGGTAATACTCCGCTATGTCAGCGAGTGTCCGTGAGCTCCAGTTTTCATATTACAGCAACAATTCTTACCCACACAGAGCCAATAAATGATTTTTACTCAATTAACATGAAAAATAACTTTTTTAAGGAAAATTAATAAATGATATATTTAGAAACCAGCCTTTTTTATATTTTTCTATGGCACTCTCATGGGCTTTCTGTAACTATAGGTTTGTAAGATCTGCCTCAGCAGTGAGAATCGGGGTACTTTGGAGGGTAGCCCTCTGAACCCAGACCTGTCCTGGGCCCTGAGGCTCGTGACCCCATAATGCCTGAATGCCGAGTTGGCTTTCTTTTAACTGGTTCTCTAAAATTTTTAATAGTTTTCTGAAAGGCAGATAGGAGCAATCATTTTTCTGTGTGCAGACTGTTGTATATTTTCAGCTACCGTCACATCCTTTGTTGTGTTGGGTGAGACTGAAAGACATTTCAAATCTGTGCCATAGTGTGGAACTGATCAATGCTACCAGTCCAATCGGTTTTCTGTGCTCTGTGGCCTTCGCCGCTCCCTTCCCTCCAAGGGGCACTGAGGGGCTCTGGGGCTTGCTTCTTTCAGCATTTCTACTGACACTGGGAAACTGGTCCCCAGAAAGTGACAGGTGAAAGGACACCTGGAGGGAGCAGGTGTTGGCTTTGTGTTTTCATTTAGCTCTAACAGGAGGGGCAGAGATGCAGAAAATGCTTCACCTGAAGATGGGAAGAGTTTTTGCTTGGGCCAAAATAAAGTGACGTGGTCCAGACGGGTTAGTCACAGAGGCGGGCTACAGACAGTAATCGGGTGTTCTCAAGAATTTTGTCTTCTCATTGTTGCATAAAGAAGCTTTAGGTTCAGGTACAGTCATATAAAGATCCATCAAGAGGAAACGTAAAGTGTTTGACTTTAGAGCACCTCCGTGTAAGGCCAGCTATCTGGGTTACGTTGGCATTAAGTACACTAGGAAAAGCCATTTAAAAGGTAGTGCTGGGGGCACAGTTGTGCATGGTGGCTGCAGCCCCCGCCTGCCAAGTTTGCAAGAACTGCTAGGGCAAGCCGTTAGTCACATGATAAGGGCTATTTGGATGGGCAGACCTATATCCTCTCACGTCTATGGCCCCCTCTGTTTTGCTGCCCAAATCTAAAAACGTACTTTCACTTAGAGATAATTGTTTTACTAAGGGGTAATCTTTACCTATAGAAATGTATTTTGAAAACTTATTTCACACAGCAATTTTGTATCCATTGAAACTAACCTTTTATCAATAAAGCACTATTGTTTAGCTATAAAAAAAACACAAAAAACAGAGAACAAGGGCAATAAATAGAAAATAGTAACAAATGTAATAGATGGTAATCCAAATGTATTAGTAGCTATGTTGAATGTCTGGTCTGAGTGCACCAGTTAAAGGATATCATCAGAATGGATAGAAAAACAAGATCCAACTGTATGTTTTCGACAAGATACTCATTTTAAATATATATGCATTATGCTTATAAGCAGACTTCAAAGTAAATAAAGCTACTAGGGATAAAGAGGAGGATTACATAATGATAAAGGGGTCAATTCTTCAAGAAGACATAACAGTTTTTAATATGTGTGCATCTAACAAGAGAGCATCAAACTGCATGAAGCAAAGAGAATGAAATGAATTCATTATCATAGTTGGAGACTTCCATACTCCTCTCTCAAAAATGGATAGATCCAGCAGATAGAAAATCAGTAAGGACATATTTGAACTCAGCAACATTTTTTTTTTAATTTTTAATTTTTAATTAACATATAATTTTTTTTAGCCCCAAGGGTATAGGTCTGTAAATTGCCAGATTTACACACTTCACAGCACTCACCATAGCACATACCCTCCCCAGTGTCCATAACCCAACCACCCTCCCCCTAACTCCCTTTCCCCCAGCAACCCTGAGTTTGTTTTGTTAGATTAAGAGTCTCTTATGGTTTGTCTCCCTCCCGATCCCATCTTGTTTCATTTTTTCCTTCGCTACCCCACCAAACCCCTCACGTTGCCTCTCAAATTCCTCATATCAGGGAGATCATATGGTAATTGCCTTTCTCTGATTGACATTTCGCTCAGCATAATACCCTCTAGTTCCATGTACATCGACGCAAATGGTAAGATTTCATTTTTTGATGGCTGCATAGTATTCCTTTGTGTATATATTTGACATCTTTATCCATTCATCTGTTGATGGACATCTAGTTTCTTTCCATAGTTTGGCTATTGTGGACATTCTCAGCAGCATTTTTAATCAACAGGGTATAATTGACATATATAGACTATCCAAAACAGGAAAATGAATATTTTCTCAAACTCACATGGAGCATTCACCAAGATAAACCACATTCTAGGACATAAAACACACAGTAACAAATTTTAAAATAGAAATACAATGTCTGCTCTGATACCACAATGGAATTAACCTAGGAGTCAACCACAAAAAGATAACTAGAAAATCTTAAAATACATGGAGATCAAGCAGTATACTTCTAAACATAGAAGTTGAAGAAGAAATCTCAAAAAAAGTTTTAAATATTTTATGGGGTGCCTGGGTAGCTCAGTTGTTAAGTGTCTGCCTGCAGCTCCTATCATAATCCCAGGATTCTGGGATTGAGTGCCACATCAGGCTCCCTGCACTGCAGGAAATCCTGCTTCTCCCTCTCCCAGTCCCCCACTTGTGTTCCCTCTCTCACTGTCTCTCTCTCTCTCTGTCAAATAAATCAATAAAAATCTTTAAAAAAAAAACCTTTTAAAAAATTTTAAACTTTATGAAAATACAGCATAATCAAAATTTGTGGGAAGTAACAAGGCAATGCTTAGATTATAGCATTGAATTCCTATGTTAGAAAAAAAAAAAGATCTAAATTCAATAAGTTTCCACCTTAGGAAAGCAGGAAAAAAAGTCCAAAGTAAGCAGAAGTATTAGAACAGAAATCAATGAAACTAAAACCAGGAAATCAACAGAAAAAATAAAACTAAAAGCCAGTTCTTCGAAAAGTTCAATAAAATCACTAAGTCTCTAGCTGAGGTTAACTAAGGAAAATAAGAGGATACAAATTAATAACGTCAGAAACAAAAGAGAGAACATCACTACAGATTCCATGGAAATTGAAAGGATTACAAAGGAATGCTATAAAGATCTCTATGCCCAGAAATTTGATGACCTAGATGAAATGTACCAGTTCCTTTAAAGACCCAATTTGTTAAGACACACACAAGGAAATAGATTTGAATAGGCCTATATCTATTAGAGAAATTGAATCAATAATTCATAACCTTCCAGAAGAGTAAGTAGCAGGCCCAAATGGGTTCACTACTGAATTGTACCAAACATCTAAAGGAGAAATTATACCAGTTGTCTACAGTCTCACAGGATAGAAGCAGAGGGAATACTTTTTAACTTGCTCTGTGAAACCAGCACTACCCAAAACCAGACAAAGACTTACAAGAAAATAAAACATGAGACCAGTATTTTTTATGAGCATAAATGCCAAAATCCTTGACAAAATATTAAATCAAATCCAGAAATGTATAAAAAATTATATATCAAGTGGGGTTTATCTCAGATATGTAAGGCTGTTTCAACATTAAAAAATCAATTAAGGGGGCACCTGGGTGGCTCAGTGGGTTAAAGCCTCTGCCTTTGGCTTAGGTCATGATCTCGGGGTCCTGGATCGAGCCCTACATCGGGCTCTCTGCTCAGCGGGGAGCCTGCTTCCCCCTCCCTCTCTCTGCCTGTCTCTCTGGCTACTTGTGATCTGTCTGTCCAATAAATAAATAAAATCTTTAAAAAAATAAAAGATCAATTAATATAATCCATCATACCAACAGGCTAAAAATAAAAAATCACATGAACATATCGAATGTAGAAGCAGCATTCAACCAGATCCAACACCTGTTTGTGACTGTTTGTGACTCAACAAACTAGGAATAGAGAGGAACATTCTCAACTTGATAAAGAGTATATAAAAAATCTGCAGCTTATGTCATTCTTAATGGTGAGAAATTTGAAGCTCTCCCACAAAGAATAGGTACAATGCAAGGATTTCTCATCTTACCTCTCCTTTTCAACATTGTTCTGGAACTCCTTGCTAATGTGATAAGGCAATAAAAGGTTTACAGATTCATGCTGTATATATATACAAAATCGACATGATGTATCCTTTAAATATCTTACAATGATATGCCAGTTATACCTTAATAAAGCTGAAATTTGAAAGAAAAAGAAAAGGAAAGGTATGTAGATTAAGAAAGACATAAAACTGTCTTCATTTGCAGATGATATGGCTGTCTATGTAAAAAATCTGAAAGAACCAAAAAAACCTCCTGGTGCTAATACACGATTATAGTAAGGTTGCAGGACATAAGATTATTATACAAGAGTCTGTTGCTTTCTAGTATAAATGAAAACGTGGAGTTTAAAATTAAAAATTCAGTGCCATTGACATTATCTCCAAAAAGAAATACTCTCCAAAAGAAACATTTGGATATAATTCTAACAAAATACATATAAGCTCTATATGAGGAAAATTTTAAAATTCTGATCAACAAATCAACAAAGAATTAAATAAGTGGAGAAAGATCTCATGTTGATGGATAGGAATATTCAGTATTGTCAAGAGGTTAGTTCTTTCCAACTTGATTAATAAATTCAGTGCTGTCCCCCCAAATTTTCAGCAAGTCATTTCATGGGCATTGACAAACTGATTCTGAAGTTTATTCAGAAAATTCAGAACAGTGTGCCTGGGTGGCTCAGTCAGTTAAACATCTCTCTTTAGCCTAGGTCATGATCTCTGGGTCGTGGGATTGAGCCCTGCGTTGGCCTCCATGCCCAGAAGAGAGCCTATTTCTCCCTTTACCCCTCTCCCCTGCTAATGATCTCTCCCTCTATCTCTCACAGTCTTTTTCTGTCAAATAAATAAAATCTTAGAAAAGAAAATTCAGAATAACCAATGTAGTATTGGAGAAGAAAAGCAAAATTTTAGACTTATTATATAACTACAGTAATCAGAGCAGTGTTTTATTAGCAAAGGAATAAACATAGGTCAGTGGAACAGAATAGAGAGCCCAGAAATAGATTCTCATAAATAAGTCAACTGATCTTTGACAAAGTTGCAAAGGCAATACAATGAACGAAGATAGTTGCCTCAAAAGTAGTGCTGGAACGACTGCATATCCACATGCCAAAAAAAAAAAGGGGAACTAGATACACACTTTACTGGGCACCTGGGTAGCTCGGTTAGTTAAGTGACTGCCTTTGGCTCAGGTCATGACCCTGGAGTCCCGCATCAGGCTCCCTGCTGAGCAGGAGCTTCCTTCTCCCTCTTACCCTCCACTTCTCATGCTTTCTCTCTCTCTCAAATAAATAAATAAAATCTTAAAAAAAAAAATCTCTTAAAAAAAAAAATGGATTGGGGCGCCTGGGTGGCTCAGTGGGTTAAGCCGCTGCCTTTGGCTCGGGTCATGATCTCAGGGTCCTGGGATCGAGCCCCGCATCGGGCTCTCTGCTCAGCAGGGAGCCTGCTTCCTCCTCTCTCTCTGCCTGCCTCTCTGCCTACTTGTGCTCTCTGTCTGTCAAATAAATAGATGAAATTAAAAAAAAAAAGGATCATAGGCCTAATATAAAATGGCAAGACTATACAACTATAGAAGACAAAACAGGAAAAAACCTAGAGACCATGGATATGGTTATGCCTTTTATTTTTTAAGATTGATTTTATCTATTTATCTATCTATTTATTTTTATTTATTTATTTATTTATTTATTTATTTGTTTATTCATCAGAGAGAGAGCACAAGCAGGCAGAGTGGCAGGCAGAGGAGAGAGAAAAGCATGCTCCCTGCTGAGCAAGGAGCCCAATGCAGAACCGTTTATCAGACACGACTTTGGCAAATATTTTCTCCCAGTCTGTAGCTTGACTTTCTCACTGTCTTGACACCATCTTTCACAGATCCAAAGTTTTTAATTTTAATGATGTCGAGCTTATCAATTATTTCTCTCATGGACCATGTCTTTGGTGTTTTATTTAAAAAGGCATAATCAGGGGCACTGGGCTGGCTCAGCTGGTAGAGCATGTGACTCTTGATCTCCAGGTGGTAAGTTCAAACCCCACAATGGGTGTAGAAATTACTTAAAAACAAAATCTTGGGACACCTGGGTGGCTCAGTCAGGTAAGCTGCTACCTTCGGCTCAGGTCATGATCTCAAGGTCCTGGGATCGAGTCCCACATCGGGTTCCCTGCTCAGCAGCCAGTCTTCTCCCTCTCCCTCTTTTTGATCTCTTTCATTCTCACTCACTCTCAAATAAATAAATAAATGATTTTTAAAAATCAGTAGATTTTAAAGATTCGTAGAATTGTATCTGTAACTGAATGCATTCTCTTTTAATATTTGTGGGGGGTGCCTGGGTGGCTCAGTGGGTTAAGCCACTGCCTTGGGCTCAGGTCATGGTCTCAGGGTCCTGGGATCGAGTCCCACATCGGGCTCTTTGCTCAGCGGGGAGCCTGCTTCCCTTCTTCTCTCTCTGCCTGCCTCTCTGCCTACTTGTGATCTCTCTCTGTCAAATAAATAAATAAAATCTTTAAAAAAAATTTGCACTGTGGGATGTATGTATAAATTTTATTTTGGTCTTTTGGTGGCTGATTATGACATTAATCACATTTAGATTTAACTTATAGAATACTTTATAATATTTTGGATTGCCATTCATTAGAAATTTTTGAAATCTGTAGTTTTTTTTTTTTTTTTTAAGATTTTATTTATTTATTTGACAGAGAGAAATCACAAGTAGACGGAGAGGCAGACAGAGAGAGAGAGGGAAGCAGGCTCCCTGCTGAGCAGAGAGCCCGATGCGGGACTCGATCCCAGGACCCTGGGATCATGACCTGAGCCGAAGGCAGTGGCCTAACCCACTGAGCCACCCAGGCGCCCCGTGAAATCTGTAGTTTTTATTAAAAATGAAGTATTGTGGGCTTGGTCGGTCTCTCTCAAATAAATAAAAACTTTTTTTTTAAAAAATTAAGCATTGGTCTATTCACAGCAAAATGAAGTTTTCTGTTATTTTTATTTATTTTTTATTATTTTTTAAGATTTTATTTATTTTACAGAGAGAGTGCAAGCAAGAGGAAGGGCAGAGGGAAAGGAAGAGAGAGAATCTCAAGCAGACTCTGCACTATACACAGAGCCTGATGCCGGGCTCGATCTCATGACCCTGAGATCATGACCTGAGCCAAAATCAAGAATCTGATCTCCCAAGTGACAGAGCCACCCAGGTGCTACTTTAATTGAAATTTGTTTGCTATTTAAATTTGTTCTAACTTTTTTCATAATCAGATCATGTTTAATTTAACCATGAAGTCTACGCAACACAATATGTATACATAATATAAATTCTATTTGAACATTTTTCTTAAGATAATATTTATTAGGGTGCCTGGGTGGCTCAGTCATTGGGTGTCTGCCTTCAGCTTGGGTCATAATCCCAGGGTCCTGGAATCCAGCCCCTCATCAGGCTCCCTGCTCCATGGGAAAGCCTGCTTCTCCCTCTCTCACTCCTCCTGCTTGTGTTCTGAACTCTCTCACTAAAAAAAAAAAAAAAAAAAGATTTTTTTTTTTAAAAAAAGATTTTTTTTTTAAAAAAGATTTTTTTTTTTAAAAAAAGATCTTTTAAAAAAAAAGGATTTTATTTATTTATTTGACATGGAGAGAGAGAGAGAGAGAGAGACAGCAGGAGTAGGTAGTGGGGAGGGGAGGCAAAAGCAGACTTCCCGCTCAGCAGGGGCCCTTCACAGGGCTCAATCCAGGGACTCCAAGATCATGACCTGAGCTATAGGTAGAGACTTAACCAACTGAGCCAGCCAGGCGCTCCTGAACATCCTTTTTCTAAAGAAAATTAGACTACACCGGCTTATGAGATTGAGAAATTTTTCATCCTGTCCATTAGTGTTACGACTTGCGATAAACATGCCCGCCCTCCCTCCCAAATCATTTGTTGAAACCCTAATCTTTAATATGATGGTATTAAGAGGTAGGAACTTCAGGAAATAATTAGGTTTAGACTGTTATGATGGTGGAACCCTCATAATGGGATTAGTGCCCTTATAAGAAGAAGAAGAAGAAGGAGGGACCCATGGAATACATGATGACAGGCAGCAGTCTATAACCCAGGAAGTTCATCTAGCACTTCCCAGTCTCCAGAACTATGAGAAATATATGTTATTTAAGCCACCCAATCTATGGTATTTTTGTTACAGCAACTCCAGCTAACTAAATAAAATGGTATAGGTAAGTAGTAATGAATAATAGTAATAGAAAATAAATAGTATGAAAACATTCTAAGTGAACATTACCATTAACAAAATTTACTCTTTTATGATTATTTTGTAAATTGCTGCCTGATATTAGGAACACAAGTAGAATCTTTGAGTTTCCAGACTTTATTACTTGTCATTTTTTTCATTTTAATTCCAGTATAATTAACATAATGTTATAGACGTTTCAGGTGTACAATATAATGATTCAGCAGTTCTATACATTGCTCAGTGCTCATCATGACAAGTGTACTCTTAATCCCCTTCATCTATTTCACTCATCCACCCACCCACCAAACTTTGGTTCACTATCAGTTTGTTCTCTATAGTTAAGAATGGTTTTTGGCTTGTCTCTTTTTTCCTCTGCCTTTTTTTGTTTGTTTGTTTTTTGTTTTTTGTTTCGTTTCTTAAATTTCACATAGGAGTGAAATCACTTTATTTCTCTTTCTCTGACTGATTTATTTTACTTAGCATTATAGTCTCTGGCTCCATCCATGTTGTTGCAAACAGACTTTATTATTTAAATGATTGTGTTTGTGGTAGAAACTGTCATTTACAAATAAACTGTTGGGTTTAATAGCAAATCATTATTCAAATATTTACTGTCTATGTGTTTGAATAACAACTCATCGAGTTATAGTATCTTCCTGTAATTTAAAAAGAAGAAATTGACATTTAAAATTTTAAAGGGACCTGGTTTGAAAAAGACTTTTTTTTTTTTTTAAAGATTTTATTTATTTATTTAACAGAGAGAGAGATTACAAGTAGGCAGAGAGGCAGGCAGAGAGAGAGAGGAGGAAGCAGGCTCCCCGCTGAGCAGAG
Source organism: Neogale vison (assembly GCF_020171115.1). Classification (NCBI taxonomy): domain Eukaryota; kingdom Metazoa; phylum Chordata; class Mammalia; order Carnivora; family Mustelidae; genus Neogale; species Neogale vison. Next base: position 57,193,067 of record NC_058093.1, on the reverse strand, counting down.
AGCCCGATGCGGGACTCGATCCCAGGACCCTGAGATCATGACCTGAGCCAAAGGCAGCGGCTTAACCCACTGAGCCACCCAGGCGCCCTGAAAAAGACTTTTAAATAGTTACATTGAAGATGTAGTTCATACTCTTAAATTTCATATAAAAAGCCATTCTAATAGACTGATCTTTTTCAGATGCCCTATTGCTTCTTTTCCTTTCTTCCTGGGAGAACTGTACAGTACAGTATTTTTCATTATTTAATTATTGAAATATAGTTGACACACGATGTTACATTACTTTCAGGTGTACAGCATAATGATTCAACAACTGTATTTATGCTATGCTCACCACAAGTGTAGCTGTTATTTGTCACCATACAACACTATTATAATCCTATTGACTATATTCTCTTAACTGGAAACCTGCATGTCTACTCCTTGTATTTAAATGCAAAATACAATTTTTTTCAAAATATATGAATAAAACTTTCTACATGTCATTCAAATTATCATAGATGTTAAAGATACGACATAGAAATACAATATTAATGCCAAATTCTCAAACCTTTTTAAAAGAACATTTATCTAGACGGTGAACAGACAGCTCTCTGGGATTACTTATATTTATGGTCTATTTAAAATAAATTCATTATTTTGAGGCAGTTGGTAAGGCAGTTGGTAAGCCACGGTATTGGAAAACTTTATGCTCATATCCTATGCTGCGTTGTGGTTTCACAATTTAACATACATATTCAGTATGCTTTTCATTAACATTTTAAAAGTATCTTAAAACAGTTTCCTATTTTAAACACTTTGAAAATTTTGTAGGATAACTTGATTAAGTGATTTATACTAGCAATGAATGATAGTATTGACAGCTCATATATTTCAGATTCGAAAATTTGAAGGTGGTCACACTTTCTTTACTTCACATTTTAAATTTTTTAACAATTTCTTAGGATTTTTAAATGTTTAACTTTTTATACCAGTAAGGAGTTTGTATTGTAATGCCGTATGAGTAAAAGTCCCAGGACTGTTGATTCCTGTAGTTGAGATAAGTAGCTAAGATCAATACATAGGTTCTAGGATTTTGAATTGATAGGATGCATTACAATACAGGATGAATAAAATCCATTGTAGACTTTGTGGATGTGGTGTTACAACTGGACCCAGCAGTAGGGATAGAATTCAAATAGAAGTGAGAAGCAGTTGTGGTGACTGATTAATCAAAGCACGAAGACAAAATATTATTCTTTCATCCACTGACATCTATTCTATGCTCCATGAAGAATAGACTCTGAAAATTCAGGGTTTATTTCTAACAATGGATTTTTTTTTTAAGCACATGGTTGTGGGGGAGGGGCACAGGGAGAGGGAGAAGCAGGTTCTCTGCTGATCAGGGAGCCCAACATGGGGCTCGATCCCAGGACCCTGGAATCAGAACCTGAGCTGAACAAAGACACTTAACTGACTGAGCCATCCAGGTGTCCCATAACCATGGCTTTTTTTTTTTTTAATAATAGTTTTGATATGCTTGAGACAACTGAAATATTGATTTAATCTATATGATCCAACAATGTCCATTGGAATGGCATGCTCAGTTTAATAAGGGATACTGGAGATTGTTCCTCGGTTGTGTGTCTTTGTCCCTTCTGAGTATATTGGGTATGTCTAACTCCATCCTATATTCCTTGCTTTGTCACCACATGCCATTTCTAATATCTGGAATAATCAGAGACAGTCCTTGCAAATTATGGGCACTCAGAAAATGTTAAATGAGCTAACAAGAAAGTTTAGGGATTTTGTTTTTTGTAAGTTGCTTAAAGAACTTAAGTGGTAACTATCTAGTAGTAGTGCATATTCACTAAATGTTTTGAATAGATAAATATTGTTACTGAGAAATCTTTAGTTTAAGATACTATTGACTCTTTTTTTTTTTTTAGATTTTTTAAAGATTTATTTATTTGACAGAGAGAGAGATCACAAGTAGGCAGAGAGGCAGGCAGAGAGGTGGGAGGAAGCAGGCTCCCCGCTGAGCAGAGAGCCCGATGTGGGGCTCGATCCCAGGACCCTCGGATCATGACCTGAGCTGAAGGCAGAGGCTTTAACCCACTGAGTCACCCAGGTGCCCTCTTTTTTTTTTTTTTTTTAAGATTTTATTTATTTATTTGAAATATATAGAGAGAGATCACAAGGAGGCAGAGAGGCAGGCAGAGAGAGGGTGAAGCAGACTCCCCGCTGAGCAAAGAGCCCAATGCGGGCCTCGATCCCAGGACCCTGGGATCATGACCTGAGCCGAAGGCAGAGGCTTAACCCACGGAGCCACCCAGGCACCCAAGACACTATTGACTCTTAACTACAGGAAAGAAATTGGGTTACTGGAAGGGAGATGGGTGGGAGGATGGAGTGACTGGGTGATGGGGCACTTGAAGTAGTAAGTGCTGAGTGTTGTATGCAACTGATGAATCACTAAATTCTACCTCTGAAATTAATAATACAGTATATGTTAATTAAATTGAATTTAAATTAAAAAATTTGAAAGATGCTACTTCATTATATAAGACATGATTATACTCAATAGAAATTTTAAAATTGTTGTTAGTGCTTTTGGATAGTATTATAAAATGAATAGACAAATTTTAACTCTGAGGACTGTTAAGAAAGAAAGCATTGATTCAGAGCGGTGTTAAAAGTCAACTCCCCATCATATAGAAATATGGTAGGAAGGGCTGAATCTTTTTATTACATGGAGTAGCAGTAGCTCCTATTAAAATATTTTTATGTTAAGAAGAAAGAGACTGGGGACGCCTGGGTGGCTCAGTGGGTTAATCCACTGCCTTCAGCTCAGGTCATGATCCCAGGGTCTTGGGATCGAGTCCCACATCGGGCTCTCTGCTCAGCGGGGAGCCTGTTTCCTCCTCTTTCTCTCTGCCTGCCTCTCTGCCTACATGTAATCTCTCTCTGTCAAATAAATAAATAAAATCTTTAAAAAAAAAAAAAAAAAAAAAAGAAAGAGACTGTTGGGTGCCTGGGTGGCTCAGTCAGTTAAGTGTCTGCCTTTGGCTCAAGTCATGATCCCAGGATCCTGGAATCCAGCCCCACACCGGGCTCTCAGCTCTGCAGGGAGCCTGCTTCCTCCTCTCTCTCTTTCTCTCTCTGCCTGCCTCTCTGCCTACTTGTGATCTCTGTCTGTCAAATAAATAAATAAAATCTTTAAAAAAAAAATGGGTGCTAGGACAAATGGATATCAACATGTAAGGAGATAGAAAATAGATTTAGTGGTTGCCAGGGACTGAGGAAAGCAGAAATTGGGAGTGATAGCTGACGGATACAGGGTTTCTTTTTGGAGTGATGGAAATGCTTTGGAATTACACAATGGTGATGGTTGCATAAACGTGAATATACCTAAAACCATTTAATTGTATATTTTATGTAGTAGTTTACTAGGGCTGCCATCATAAATACCACAGACTGAGTGACTTAAACAATGGAATTCATTTCTCACACTTCTGGAGGCTAGAAGTCTGAGTTGAAGGTGTCAGCAGGGTTGATTTTATTCTGAGGCCTGACATTGTCTCCTAAGACAAAGGAAACAAAAGCTAAAATAAGCTATTGGGACTGCATCAGAATAAAAATCTTCTGCACAATGAAGGGAACAATCAACAAAACTAAAAGATAACCTACAGAACAGGAAAAGATTTGCAAATGACATATCTGATAAAGGCTTAATTTCCAAAATATATAAAGAATTTACCCAGCTCAACACCCAAAAAACAAATAATTCCATTAAAAAATGGACAGAAGACATGAAGAGACATTTCTCCAAAGAAGACATACAGATGACCAACAGATATATGAAAAGATGCTCAACATCACTCATCATCAGAGAAATAGAAATTAGAACAACAATGAGATATTGCCTCATACTGGTCAGAATAGCTAAAATTAATAGCATGAGAAACAAGTGTTGGCAAGGATGTGGAGAAAGGGGAACCCTCTTAACACTGTTGATAGGAATGTAAACTGATACAACCGCTCTGGTAAACAGTATGGAGTTTCCTTAAAAAGTTAAGAATAAAACCACCCTGTGATTGGGCACTTGTACTACTTACCAGAGAATACAAAAATACTAATTCAAAGGGATATATGGACACTGATGTTTATAGCAGCATTATCATCAATAGCCAGATTATGGAAAGATCCCAAATGTCCATCAACTGATGAATGGATAAAGAAGTGGTACAGGGGCATCTGGGTAGCTCAGTTGGTTAAGCATCCAATCTTGATTTTAGCTCAGGTTATGATCCCAGAGTCATGAGATTGAGTTCTGCACTGGGCATTGGGCTTGAGATTCTCTCACTCCCTCTACCCCTGCCCCCACTCATGATCACTTGTTCTCTCTCTCTCTCTCTCTCTAAAGTAAATAAATTTGTAAAAAAATAGAGCAGTACACACACACACACACACACACAAGAATATTATTTAGCCGGGGCACCTGGGTGGCTCAGTGGGTTAAGCCGCTGCCTTCGGCTCAGGTCATGATCCCAGAGTCCTGGGATCGAGTCCCACATCGGGCTGTCTGCTCGGCAGGGAGCCTGCTTCTTCCTCTCTCTCTTTCGGCCTGCCTCTCTGCCTACTTGTGATCTCTGTCTGTCAAATAAATAAATAAAATCTTTAAAAAAACAAAAAAAAAGAATATTATTTAGCCATAAAAAGAATGAAATCTTGCCATTTGCATTGACATGGAGGGAGCTAGAGAGTATTATGCTAAGCAAAATACATCAGAGGAAGTCAAAATACCATATGAGTTTGCACATATGTGGAGTTTAAGAAACAAAACAAATGATCATGAGGAAAAAGGGAGAAAGACAAACTAAGAAAGAGACTCCTAACTATAGAGCACAAACTGATGGTTACCAGAGGGGAGGAGTTTGGGGATGGGTTAAACGGATGATGAGGATTAAGGAGGGCACTTGTGATAAGCACTGGATGTTGTATGTAAGTGTTGAATCACTAAATTGTACAACTGAAACTAATATTACACTGTATGTTAACTAACGAATTTAAATGAAAATTTTCAAAAAAAGATACAAAGAGACATTTCTCCAAAGAAGATGTACAGATGGCCAACAGACACAAGAAAAGATGCTCAACATTACTCAACATCACAGAAATGCATATCAAAACTACAATGAGGTATCACCTCACACTTGTCAGAATGGGTGGAATCAAAAACAAGAAACAGAAAGTCTTGGTGAGGATATGGGAAAAAAGGAATCCTCTTGCCCTGTTGGTGAGAATGCAAACTGGTAACAGCCACTGTGGCAAACAGTATGGAGGTTTTTTAAAAAGTTAAAAATAGAACTACTGTACTATCCAGTAATCACACTACTGAATATTTACCCAAAATATACAAAAACACCAATTCAAAGGGATATATGCACACCTATGTTTATTGTAGCACTACTTACAATAGCCAAAATTTGGAAGTAGCCATCAATAGATGAATAAAGAAGTGGTATGTACATACCATAGAATATTAGTCAGCCATAAAAAAGAATGAGATCTTGCCATTTGTAACTACATGGATGGAGCTAGAGAGTACAGTGCTAAGTGAAATAAGTCAGTCAGAGAACAGCAAATACCATATGATTTCACTCATTTATGGAATTTAAGAAGCAAAACAAACAAGGGAAAGAAAGAGAGACAAACAAGGAAACTAACTCTTAACTATGGAGAACTAATTGATGATTCCTAGATGGCTGGTGGATGGGAGAATGGTGAAAGTAGGTAATGGGCATTAAAGAGTACACTTACCATGATGAGCACTTAGTAATGTATAGAATTGTTGAATCTCTGCATTGTACACCTGAAACTTCTATAATACTGTCTGTTAGCTATACTGGAATTAAAATAAAAACAAGCAACAACAACAAAAAAACTCTGGGCAGCTGGAAATGTGGAATTTGCCATATTGTCATCTGAGCAGTCCAGCTCAGCAGCAGAAACAAACACATGTGGGCCTTACAGTGAACTCCAAAGAGGGCTCTTTCAGGGAGAAACCAAAACTGAACGACTCACCTGGAACACCAAATGTGAAACTGATGCAGCCAGACAAATGCAAAATGTTTCTCATTCAGGCCACAGAAGTGGAAACCCTGGCCCATCCTACTAAGAGCATTGATTGGATATCACTCTCATCTTCAGTGGATCTGCTTTCTTCTGTGTGTATATGTGTGTTATTTTTAAGGAGAAAATAAAATGCAAGCCAACTTACAAAAAAAAAAAAAAATGTAACCTGAATTTAAACATGAAGAAATATCAGTCAAACCCAGACTGAGGGACAATTTGTCAAAAAATGGATGTTCTCTTAAAAAATGTCAAGGTCAAGAAAAAGAATAAGGAACTTGTTTCAGATCAAAGATTAAAGAGATGTTACAATAAAATACAATGTATGACTCTGGGCTGAGTCATTGGCCAAGATAGAAACAAGTATTGTTTTGTTTTTATTTTATCTTATTATTTTTTTCATAAAGGATATTAATGGAACAATTGGCAAAATGTGAAGGTCTGTAAATTGGATAGTGCTATGTTAATAGTAATTTCCTTTTTTTGATAAATGTACTTTTTAAGGAACTACATTGAAATATTTATAAAGAGAAACGATGTCTGCAGTCTGAATTTTCAAATTCAGAAAAGTCTGTGGGGGAGGAAAAAGAGACAGATAAAGCACATGTTAAGTTTAGGGAATCTGAGTGAAAGGTTTAAGGAAATTCTATTTTTTAAAACATAAACATGGGGTGCCTGGGTGGCTCAGTGGGTTAAAGCCTCTGCCTTCGGCTCAGGTCATGATCTCAGGGTCCTGGGATTGAGCCCCACATTGGGCTCTCTGCTCAGCTCTCTGCTTCCTCCTCTTTCTCTCTCTGCCTGCCTCTCTGCTTACTTGTGATCTCTGTCAAATAAATAAATAAAATCTTAAAAATATATATATAAACTTAAATTTTGGAATAATTTGAGAGTTATAGGAAAGTTTAAAAGATAGTACACCCCTCACCCAATTTAATTTTTTTTAATGTCATTTTAAATTATAGTGGTACATTTTTGGAAACTAAACCAATATTGGCACGCTACTATTAAATAACCCCAGATTTTATTCAGTTTTCATCTGTTTTCTATGAACTTTTAAACTTCAGACTTTAATCACATCTTACAATTTTTTCATGTAATGTTCCTTTTCTACTCAAAGTTTCAGCCCAGCCCACCACATTGCATTTATTTGTCATCGCTCTCCAGTCTCCTTTGGTCTGTGACAGTTTCTCGATCTTTTCTTATTTTTCATGACTTTGACAGTTTTGAGGATACTGGTGAAATTGAATGCTCCTCAATTTTGGTTTGGTGTGTGTGTGTGTGTGTGTGTGTGTGTGTGTCTATGACAGTTACGGCTTTTTAGAAAGAATACTGTAGAAGTGAAGTACCCTTTTCATCACATCATTTCAGAGAGTAGATGATATCAACAGGGTACCTTTGGTGATATAAATCTTGATTATTTTAGGTAAGGTGGTATCTTCCAGGTTTCTCCTCTGTATACAAAAACTTCCAAATTATCCTACTCTGTTTGGGAGACAGTCACCAAATCCAGCCCACTCTCAAAGGCAGGGGCAGGAGGGCAGGTTAAGCCTCAACTCCTAGACAGAATAGTTTTTATATCCTTTATAGTGAATATTTGACTCTTCTTTATTTTTTATATTTCTATGGTCTCATGTATATTTATTTTATTCTTTGGGTTAAATCTAATATGTTATTTATCACTGAAATAGTTCCAGCTTTAATCATTGAGTATCTTGGTAGACTCCTGTGGCCTCTTGACATGTCCCCATCCTTTTGGTTTGTGAGCATTTCCTTGTTTTCTGGTACTGTAAAATGCTTTGGCTTTATCTTGTATTTTCCTCATCCCGGTCCTAAATGGGCTATTTCTCCAGAGACTTCTTCCCTTTATTGAAGAATGGTATCTAGAAACCAAGGTCTTGGCACTGAGTGGTTTGTACTATTTTGTAACTTTTGTTAAGTCTGTAATTATTTCAAAATAAAAAGCAAATTTAAAAAAATGAGTTAAGGGGCACCTGGGTGGCTCAGTGGGTTAAGTGGGTTAAGCCTCTGCCTTCAACTCAGGTCATGATCTCAGGGTCCTGGGATTCAGTTCCTCATAGGGAGCCTGCTTCTCCTCCTTTCTCTCTCTCTGCCTGCCTGTCTGCCTATTTGTGATCTCTCTCTGTCAAATATATAAAATCTTTAAAAAAAATAAAAAATAAAAATTATACAACTCAGTGGAACATTTTTATGCATCTTATTTGTACTTCTTTTAAAGTGGAAATACTTTGTCATATTTCCATATCTTATGAAAAGTATAGAGGTCTGTGATTAAATTCATGAAACCATTTACATAACAAACTAATAACTAAACAGTCTAGTCTAACATGCATACATAAAAGGGCATAGCAGAGGCATAAAGGAAGGAGATCTTGACATCACTCATAACTCTTTCAAGTAATAATACCTCCAACCTCAAATTCCATTATAGTGAATAAGCATGATGTGGACAGTTTCGCCTATTTGACAGGAAATTCCATATAAAAATATATCATCTCTCATGGAAGTTTTAAGATATACCTCTTTGATCTATCAGATACTTCTGTTCTATATCCTAGAAAATCATCTTAATTATTCATTTTTTTAAGGTCTTGTTTTTTGTTTTTGTTTTTGTTGTTTTTACTAATGTCTACATGCAGTGTGGGGCTTGAACTCATGACTCAGAGATTAAGAGTCACATGCTCTTTTTAAAAATTTTTTAATCTTTATTTAGATTCAATTAGCCAACATAGAGTACATCATTAGTTTCAGATGTAGCATTCAATAATTCATCAGTTGCATATAACTCTTCTGACCGAGTCAGCCAGGCTCCCCCTTAGAAAGTCATTTTAGAAAATAAATTATTTCTTCCTAAATATAAGCACAAGTACGGAAAACACAAATGAGGATATAGATATGCTTTAGGTCTTAGTGACACTAAGAGTATATTAACAAATAATCCAAAAAGAATGTGAATAAAGACAGCTACAATGTTCACTTACAAGAACATGGATGGAGCCAGAGTATTGTGCTAAGCCAAATAAGTCAGTCAGAGAAAGACAAATACTATATGATTTCATTCGTGTGGAATTTAAGAACAAAATAAATGAGCAAAGGGAAAAAAGAGAGAGAGGCAAACCAAGAAACAGACATAACTATAGAGAACAAACTGATGATTACCAAGGGAAAGTGGTGTAGGATGGGTTAAATAGGTGATGAGGATTAAGGAGAGCATTTGTGATGAGCACTGGATATTGTAAGTATTGAGTCACTATATTGTACACCTGAAACCGATATTGCAGTGTTACCTGAGTGGAATTTAAATTAAAACTTAAAAATACAATGTAGCATAGATAACGGTTTTTATGGCTTTACCCCATAAAAAAAAAAAATTCATTTATTTAGAGAGAAAGATTGAGAGCATGAGCAGGAAGGCCAGAGGAAGAGGGAGAGAGAATCTCAAGCAGACTCTGCGCTGAGTATGGAGCCCCACATGGGGCTTGATCTCACAGCACTGAGATCATGACCTGAGCCAAAACCAAGGGTTGGATACTTAATCAACTGTGCCACCCATGCACCCTATGATTTTATCCTATTTTTATATGAAACTTAACATGAGTAAAAATTTTCTAGATCATTTTCAGTCTGCAGGTTGTTAGCAGTTGGTGTGTCATGAAGTCAGCTTAGTTAGTCACATTTTTTCAAGTTAAATAAGATAACAAAATGCCAGTGTTAGACACATAATATAATTACTGTTACAGAAACTTTTGTTACAGGTATTTATGTGTATGAGCAAGTGATTTGAGAGTTGTAAATACATTCTTATATTGAATTTAGGCCAAAAAAAGTATTTTTAAAAATATGGTTCTAGAATTGTAGACCAAAACACTTAAGAGTGGACCTCTGAGGAGTAGGAGAGTGATTTGGAAAGTAAAGGTCTGAAAACATTGATTTATACTCTTGCACAAACAGTACAGAAGAAGATGGTAAAGCCATGCAAAGTGGTGATCCACTTTGTGGTTTCCAAAACAAAGTTAATATAATTTTGTCAGATCTCCACTCCCATGATCTATCTCTTCATATTCTCCATGGACGCTTATGGAGCCTGATAAAAATCCCCTTTCTCTAACCTTACTATTTAAGTCTTATTCCTTAGAGCTGGTTAAATGTCCTAATGGAGGTGCCATGTAATGTACAGGATATAGACCATATTAATTTTCTAATATCCTTTCTCCCTTCATAAAATCTGAATTCTGAAATATTTCTGGTCCCAATATTTCACATAAAATGTTATAGATTTATTTATTGTCCTCTAGCTTCCACTATTGGTAAAATGTTTTTTAGTCTTAATTTTCATTCATTTAAGTAATCTATTCTTTCTGGTAAATTTAAAATTTTCTCATTATCCTTATTGTCCTTACTATTTTTATCATAATGTATCTGGGTAAGACTCTTTATTCTGCTTGTACATTATCAACCTGTGGATTTAAATATCTCCTCAATTCTGGAAATTTTTCACCTATTATCTATTGAATATTGCTCCTCTATTATTAAGTAATTTCTGGAATTATTTTTAGATATATATGAATAGCCTTTAGAACTATCTATCCTGTCTTTTAAATGTGTTTTCCTATTTTTATTTCTGTCTTTCTCTATTGAGAATTCAGTGTAGCACTTTGGTAAATAGTGTTGTCAAACCAAAAACTATTTCCTCCACTCTTTCTTCATGAGCATTTTTTCTTTGTTTATGTGGTAACTATGTGCATCAGAAAAGATATAAGGAGGGGTGCCTGGGTGGCTTAGCCATTAAGCAGCTGCCTTTGGCTCAGGTCATGATCCCAGGGTCCTGGGATTGAGCCCTGCATGGAGCCCCCCATCAAGCCCCTACATCAGGCTCCTTGCTCAGGGGGGAGCCTGCTTCTCCCTCTCCCACTCCCCCTGCTTGTGTTTCCTCTCTCACTGTTTGCTTTGTGTCTCTGTCAAATAAATAAACAAGCAAAATCTTAAAAAAAAAAAAAAAGAAAGAAAGAAAAGATATAAGGAGTAGGGGCACATGGGGGCGCAGTTTGGCAGTTTCTTAGAAAGTTAAACATGCTAGCCATGCAACCTAGCAATCTTAATCCTAGGTATTTACCCAAGGGAATGAAAACTGTTTCCCACAAAAAACTGCACATGAGAGTTTTTAACAGTTTTATTCATTCTTGTCAGAAACCAGAAACAAAACAAATATCCTTCAACTTGTGAATGGATAAACGAATTGTGGAATCTCCATGGAATGGAGTATTTCTCAGTGATACAAGGGAAGGAAGTACTGATTTATGTAATGACACAGATGAATGTCATAAAGTGTTATGCTTAGGTGAAGAAGCCAGACTCCAAAATCTACATACTGTAGTAATTGTACTTTTATGACATTCTGGAAAAGGTAAAACTATGGAAAAGGTAAAATAGCAGTGGTTGCCAGTGCCTGAGTGACAGAGAAGTTGACTACTGTGGTACTTCACATCCTAATTTCTAGAACCTAAAAAATGTTACCTTACATGGCAAGACAGACTTGCAAATGTAATTCAGTTAAACATCTTGAGATGGGCAATTATCCTGGGTCATTTGGGTGAACCCTCAAAGTAATCACAGGAGCTTTTATAAGATACAGGCAAGAGATAGTAGCAATGGGACAACAAAGATTGGAATAATGTGGCCAGGAAAAAAAGTATACTGGCAGTTTTCAGAAGCTGGAGGAAGCAAGAAACAGATTCTTCCTCAAAGCTCCCAAGGAGATAGATGTGTTAACACCTTAATTTTAGCCCTTTAAAATTCATTGCAGGGGTGCCTGGCTGGCTCAGTTGGTAGAGGATTCAACTCCTGATCTCAAGGTTGTGAGTTTGAGCCCCCTATTGGGTATAGAGATTATTTAAAAATAGAATTTTTTAGGGGTGCTAGGGTGGCTCAGACAGTTAAGCATCTGACTCTTGATTTTGACTCAGGTCATAATCTCAGGGTTGTGACATTAAGCCCTATGTTGAGCTCCACTCTGGGTGTAAACCCTGCTTAAGATTCTCTCTCTCCCTTCCCCTCTGCCCCCACAACATGAGTGCTCTCGTGTGTGTGTGTGTGTGTGTGTGTGTGTAATAAAATCTTAAAAAGAAAAATTCATTTCAAGCTTCTTACATGTGGAGTATTTGTGTTTTTAAGGCACCAAGTTGACATATATTAGCTATTGTAAATAATGCTGTACTGAACATGGTGGTACAGATAATCTTTTTGAGATCCTGTTTTCATCTTTAGATATCTACCCAGAAATCAGATGCTGGAACATATGGCAGTTCTATTTTTAATTTTTTGAGGAACTTGCATTCTGATTTCCGTAGTAGTTGTACCAATTTACATTTCCACCAACAGTGCACAAAGGTTTGATTTTCTCCACTCAGTGACTTAGTCTAGCTGAAATATGCTGAGTCTGTCTGCAGAGCAGATCTCTGAACCTAGGTCACTTCCCGCTGTGTGTCTACTAATAGTAGCCTCTGATTTTCTTCCTTGTACCTAACTATCTCCTTAAGTGTCAGCTTTGCTGATCTTGGTGGGATGAAACCAAGGCAGTACCTTTACACCATGCCCCAAAGAGCTGGAGGCGCTGGTTGCTCATCCTGTTCTTCCATTCCTATTTGGGAAGTTCTTGAGCCGAAGGCAGAGGCTTTAACCCACTGAGCCACCCAGGTGCCCCGCTTTCTTTAAAATTTTATTTGCCATTTTTATGTGTTTGGGATATAGGAAGGGAACCCAAGTATGTACTTACACAATTAGAATCTAACATAGATGTCTAACAAATAGGTAGTATGAAGACCTTAAAAACACGAACTTATTAACAAATAAGTACCAAATGCAAAACTGGAAGAATAGCTCAATACAGTAGGTGACAAATAAGATTTTAACAATATCTCAACAGATTGTAACCTTCTCTTTCTCCTCTTTTTTCTCCTCCTCTTCCTTCTTTTTCCAAGATTAGCTCCTTTCCCTATATATTTTGGATTTTGTTCTGGTACAAAAGTCTGCCTAGAACTACCCCATCAATCTCTCTCTTGCTCTGTCTTGTGAAAAAGCACACATTTGTAAATAGGCCAAGGATTAAGAATGGGATTATTTTTTTCCTAGAAAGTTAAAATAATTTTATAAGGATTATTGTTTGTTGAGAATAATTTTTCCTAAATAGAAAAGGGAACATTTGTTACAACTAGAGTCCCAACTCTGATTATGTAGTAGTGGCAGCTTAGAGCTGTGCATTGAGCATTTTGAGGCCACATCAAAGCTCAAAATGTAAGTGTGTCTTGATTGATTATTGACATGTGCCATGAGCAGAGGAAGAGGTAATAGTGGCCTTGTTATTTACCATTTCCTTTCTAGATTTTTAAAAATTCCAGTATAGTTAACATACAGTGTTATGTTTGTTTCAGGTATACAATATAGTGATTGAATAATTCTGTACATTCTTCAGTGCTCATCATGATAACCATACTCTTAATCTCCTTCACCTATTTCACCCATACTCCAACCATCTCCCCTCTGGTAACCAACAGTTTGCTCTCTATAGTAAGACTATCTTTTGTTTTGTTTTGTTTTCTTTTTTTCTTTGTTTTGTTTCTTAAATTCCACATATGAGTGAAATTATATGGTATTTGTCTTTCTCTGACTGACTTACTTCGCTTAGCATTATGTTCTAGAGTTCCATCCAGGTCTTTGCACATGGCAAGATTTCATTCTTTTTTATGGTTCAGTAAAATTCCATTGTATATATATACCACATCTTCTTTATCCTTTCATCTATTGATGGGCACTTGGGTTACTTCCATAAGTTGGCTATTGTAAAAAATGCTACAATAAACAAAGGGTTGCATTTATTTCTTTGGATTATTGTTTCTGTATTTTGAGGGTAAATACCCAGTAGTGCAATTACTGGGTGGTAGGGTAGTTCAACTTTGAAAAACCTCCATACTGTTTTCCAGCGTACTAGTCAAAAGAGAAAGGAGAGGGGGTTAGGGTTAAACAGCAAGGGGGATTAAGGAATGCACTCATCATGAAGAGCACCGGGTAAGGTATGGAAATGTTAAATCACTATATTGTATACCTGAAACTAATATAACACTATATGTTAACTGGAATTAAGATTTAAAAAAAATTTTTAAATGAAAGAAATAAGATGGGGCGCCTGGGTGGCTCAGAGGGTTGGGCCTCTGCCTTCAGCTCAGTCATGGTCTCAGGGTCCTGGAATAGAGCCCCTCCTCCGCCTCTCTGCTCAGTGGGGAGCCTGCTTTCCTCTCTCTCTGCCTGCCTCTCTGCCTACTTGTGATCTCTCTCTCTGTGTCAAATAAATAAATAAAATCTTTTAAAAAAATGAAAAGAGTAAGAAATTCATTAAAAAACAATAGAAAGGAATGAACTATTGATAACTGAAAAAATTTGAATATCAAAGGGGATGGTGAAATAAAGAAACCCTTCTCAAGCGGTTACATTATGTATGATCACATTTATAAACTATTTTTGCAAAGACAAACCTACATTGATAGAAAATAGATCAGTGGTTGCCAACAGCTAGGGATTGTGGGAATGTGTAACTACAAAGGTATAGTAAAAGGGATTTTGACGGTAGATGATAGAAGTGTTCTGTATCCTGATAGTGCTGATAGTAACATGAATCTGTACATGAATTAAAATTCATAGAACTATCTGCTCCTTCTAAAAACCAAGTTAAAATTTTAAATAAATTGTAGAAAAGTATCTAGACTAGGACTTTGAGTTGGCTTCAGGTTGTATATGTGCTATGATATGAAGGAAAGGAAAATTCTGAGGATTAGAAAAAAATCTAAGAAATTATATATGCAAAAAAACCCCACATTGTATAGCAAGTTGGCAGTTGGGGTTAGTATTTAGTGTCTCATGAACTTGGTTTATGTTTTGTAATGGAAAGGGTATACAGAAGCATTTTACTCCAGAATATGCATTGGCCTTGTACCATTAAGTAAAACAGATGTTCTGAGAAAATGCTCCATTTTTTTTTTCTGATGGTTTCACATAATTTCTGACAGCATTACATCCCCCAGTTGGAATAGGACAGAATTAGATGACCTTAATAATACTTCTCCTAGCTGTAAAGTTTGGTTTGTTTTAATTTTTGTCAAATCACTTTTTTGAGTTTTCATGTTTAAAGTATTCATTTTTTAATACTATGCCAACTAAAAATTTAAGACCACAAGGTGGGGATGTAAACAATACAGCATTTGTTATTTCCCTTCTGCTTAGAACTTGATAGGTACAGCCATAAGCGTAATTCCCTGAAAAGAGGGAAGAAAACAAACAAACCATAAAAGAAGTTGTTTTTCTATTTCTAAATGTTATGGTAGTCTGGATTTGGGAAAAGTGAAGCCCCTGAAATAAGAATAAAATCATCTGTGCTCAAATAGCATACTCTAAAACCACAGTTTCTTTGGATGACATCTCATTGTTGCAATATGTGATATTTGTTGGTTTACGGGCTTACTTTGTTCTAATACATGTTTAATGATAGATATGAAATAAAATAAATTTAATAAGGTTATATTATAATTTCCTGTATTTTAATACTTTTTTTGTTACTATAAAAAAGAATGATCAGGGCGCCTGGGTGGCTCAGTGGGTTAAGCCGCTGCCTTCGGCTCAGGTCATGATCTCAGGGTCCTGGGATCGAGTCCCGCATCGGGCTCTCTGCTCAGCAGGGAGCCTGCTTCCTCCTCTCTCTCTCTGCCTGCCTCTCTGCCTACTTGTGGTCTCTCTCTCTCTCTCTGTCAAATAAATAAATAAATAAATAAATAAATAAAAAGAATGATCATTTACCTCTTTTAAAGATATATTTAAAATTATGTTAATTTCATGTCTTATTACTGTTTTTAAAAATTTTATGTTATTTTATTTTTTCGGTTTTCCAAGATTCATTGTTTATGTACCACACCCAGTGCTCCATGCAATACGTCCCTTCCTTAATAGCCACCAAGAAGCTCACCCATACCCCCCATCTACCTCCCCTCTAAAACCCTCAGTTTGTTTCTGAGTCCACAGTCTCTCATGGTTTGTCTCCTTCTCTTTTCCTTTCCTTCTCCTAGCATCTTCCATGTTATTCCTTATGTTCCACAAGTAAGTGAAACCATAGGAAAATTGACTTTCTCTGCTTGACTTATTTCACTCAGCTTAAACTTCTCCAGTCCCATCCATGTCTTTTAGTCTTCTACATATAATTAGCAAAAACATAACTACATTAAGAAAATTAAGAGTATCTTTTAAAAATTGCTCTATAATAAAATACCATTGCGCTCTGTTGCAATCATTTTTTTTAAGAGTGCTTAGAAAAAATAGATTAGGGGAATGAGAAGGTCTTTTTCTTTTTCACCTCTAAAATGAGGAGAGCTGTATTTTCAGGAATTAAAACTGTCTTTTTATTTCTTGAGAAATTTTTTCTCTCATACTGCATGTTTTTATTACTTTTCAAGCAAGTGAACATGATTACTGATAATTATGTGGGCTTTGGTATGTATACATTGTATCACTGTTGAAGATTACCTTTAACCATGGTACAGGATTTCTGTTCAATAAGGGCTGACACCTGTTTTTCTTTCAGGAGTCCATCTTAGATTTTTGGTTGCTTAGTACTCATCATCAGTATTTTGACTCAACTAGAATTAAAAGGGTTAGCATATGTATTATAATTTAAATGATTTATTCAACAAGGAAAGTATGTCAATTTCTAGCATAATGGGGATAAATTATAGATTATTATATATCTGTGAAATTCTCAGGTAAAATCAGCTCAGAAATGAAGGTCTGAGACTATGATTTATTTAATATTTATATCTTAGTTAAGTAAATGCAGCAATTTTTAAGGGAATAACTATTATTTTAAGTGAATAATCACTTTAAGACTGTGCTTAATATATATATAACATAAATCTTACCATTTTCCCCTGTTCTCAAATGTACAATTCAGTGGCATTTATTACATTCATACTGTTGTGCAACAGTTTGCAAAACTGTTTTCATCACCAAAAACAGAAACTTTAACCATTAAGCAATGACTCTCCATTTTCCCCAGCTACTAGTAACCTCTAATCTACTTTCTGTCTCTATGAGTTTATCTTGAAAAACTTGATTTTAGTACAATTTTATATTTTTAATTTTTCCACTTGACTAGAAATTATGGTGAAGGTCTACTAATGTTATTTGGAAGAAATAAAGTACTGTGTACACTAATACAAATACACAAATAGCTCTGAATCATAACAAAGAAACAAGTTACCTATTTCAGTAAGTTTACTAAGCATCTTATTTATTCTTAGGATTTCCTTAGTATTTTCAGGAAGAAGAGAACTCACAACTCTATTTAATTTTTATGACATGCTTCATATTGGAACAAAAATCAGGAAATAATACATCTATACATACATATATATTTAAGGCCCTCATTTTAGTCACACTAAGATGACAAATGTAATAAAACAGTATAACAAAATAAATAGAGGTATATGAATTAGAATGAAAAATGACTCTAAAATACATTTCATTTTAAAGGTTCTTCCATTTAACTGTTTCAAATCATACACAAGGCACATTAGTTGAGGGGCACCTGGGTGGTTCAGTGGTTAAGTCTCTGCCTATGGCTCAGGTTGTGATCCCAGGGTCCTAGGCTCAAACCCCACATCAGGCTCTCTGCTCAGCAGGGAGCCTGCTTCCTCCTCTCTCTGCCTGCCTCTCTGCTTACTTGTGATCTCTGTCTGTCAAATAAATAAAATCTTAAAAAAATAAGACACATTAGTTGAAAAATTTCAAAATGAACAGCAAATAAATAGCATAAAAATATTTTTACTGATCTTTTAAGAAACTGCCTCTCAGATAAAAAATTTTTTTAATATATTTTTTTAATTTATTTGACAGAGAGACAGACATCACAAGTAGGCAGAGAGGCAGGCAGAATGGGAGGGGGAAGCAGGCTCCCTGCAGAGCTGAGAGCCCGATGTGGAGCTCGATCCCCGGACACCGAGATCACAACCCAAGCCGAGGGCAGAGGCTTAACCCACTGAGCCACCCAGGCGCCCCTCAGATAAAATTATTTTTAAAGGATGGGCATGCTTGCACTGTAAGCTAAACAATGAAAATGGAGTCTTCTGAACAAGAGTAAATAGAGAATTTTTTTTTTAAGATTTTATTTATTTATTTGTAAGAGAGGGAGGAGCGAGAATGAGCACAGGCAGACAGAGTGACAGGCAGAGGCAGAGGGAGAAGCAGGCTCCCTGCCAAGCAAGGAGCCCGATGTGGGACTCGATCGCAGGACGCTGGGATCATGACCTGAGCTGAAGGCAGCCGCTCAACCAACTGAGCCACCCAGGCGTCCCGTAAATAGAGAATTTTAATGACTGGTCAAATATTAACTGTCCACACCTAGAATTTTCTGAAAGAATTTAGATGATTACTAATTTAATAAAATGCTTCATGTTTTGGTGTTGCTGAATGGAAAGATACATGATAAATCTACAAATGAGTGGAATCCTTGTAAAAATGTCTATACTAAGTATAATAATTTGATTCATATTATAACTGGGTATATTGAACAACATTGGTGATAGAGATAAGTGCGTTCTTTCACTTGAAAAAGCTAAAATAAAAAAAATTAAAAAGCTAAAATTTTGTTATTTTCTGTAATAAGCTGATATGCTGGTAAATATAAAAATATACTAGATAATGATTAAATCAGTTGAGGAAACCTGAGAAACCATTTTTCTGTACACTCTTTTAGGTAAAACTGTACTCTTAATTATCCCAGAAAAATTACTTGATCTTTTTTTTTTTTTTTTTTAATTTATTTGTCAGAGAGAGAGAGAGAGTGAGCACAGGCAGACAGAGAGGCAGGCAGAGGCAGAGGGAGAAGCAGGCTCCCTGCCGAGCAAGGAGCCCGATGTGGGACTCGATCCCAGGACGCTGGGATCATGACCCGAGCCGAAGGCAGCTGCTTAACCAACTGAGCCACCCAGGCGTCCCTACTTGATCTATTTTTTAATATCTCTTGAGATGACCTTTCTTGGATTTCGTAATTCTATAACTGGAAGGGTTTTTCTTTATAATGTTTTACTTATGTTGCTATGATATTCTTTACTTTTCACTTATTCCCTCATATCCTGAGTATAAATGCAGAATAGTTCAATAATGCATACAAATTTTTCCTATCCCTGAGTGAAGGATCAGAGGAATTGTTGAATTGTTTGGCTCATTCAGTTTCCATTAAATTACATTATATTGTGCCTTCCTGTACTAAAAAGAGATGGGAAAGATAAGAATTGTATTTCCAGAATCCCTTGGCTGCTAGGGTTCTGGACACATGTTAAGCCCCTTCAATAATAAGCATTCCTACAAAATTTGGAAGGAAGAAGTTTAAAGTGAAGGCTGCTTTTCTCTTCCTCTTGGCTGTCACTGCTAGGCAGCATGTTCAGGAAAATTTTCAGTGATTTTGTTCTGGGAGTCATTTTTATTTTTATTTACTTATTTATTTTTTAAGACTTATTTATTTTAGAGAGAGGGAGCATGAGCAGGAGGGGCAGAGGGAGAGGCAGAGAGAATATCAAGCAGACTCTGCTCTGAGTATGGAGCCCCACATGGGACTTGATCCTATGACCTGAGATTATAAACTGAGCCAAAACCAAGAGGCAGACTCTCAACAAACTGCACCACCCAGGCACCCCTGGGAGTCATTGGTAAAGAGTTTTTTTAGAATCTGTTCCTCCAACCCTTCCTGTAGTTTGTATTCAGCTAATTCCTTGTATTAAATGTCTTTATTAACAAATTAACAGTATGAGACACCTGACTGGCTCAGTTACTAGAGCATAAGATTTCTGATCTTGGGGTCATGAGTTCAGAGTCCAGTTTGGGCAGAGAGCTTACTTAAAAACAAAAGCAAAAATACACCACACCACCACCACAACAACAACAACAAAACAATAGAACCATTGCCACTAAGTCAGGAAAAGATATGGGTGCTTAATATTGCTATGAAACTTTTAGACAAGACAGAATTTGCACTCACTGTAATTGGAAAGGAAGAAGCAAACCACTCCTGTTTGCAGACGGTATGATTCTATATCTAAAAATACCCAGAAAAATTAATGGAAACCCTAGTAAAACAATAAGAGAATTTAAATAGCAGCTTATAACTTCAACTTATAAAAATTAACACCCTCATGACAGACTGGACCACATGGGCATCACAGTTATATTCTGAGCATCCCATCCTAAAGCAACAGCATACACAATTTTTCTCAAGTGCACATGGAACATGCTCCAGAATAGATCACATCCTGAGTCTCAAATCAGATCTCAACCAGTATCAAAAGACTGGGATCATTCCCTGCATATTTTCAGACCGCAATGCTTTGAAACTTGAATTTAATCACAAGAGCAAAGTTGGAAAGAACTCAAATTCAGGGAGACTAAAGAGCATCCTACTGAAGAATGAATGGGTCAACCATGAAATTAAAGAAGAATTAAAAGGGGTGCCTGGGTGGCTCAGTGGGTTAAAGCCTCTGCCTTCGGCTCAGGTCATGATCCCGGGGTCTTGGGATCGAGCCCCACATCGGGCTTTCTGCTCAGTGGGGAGTATGTTTCCTCCTCTCTCTCTGCCTGCCTCTCTGCCTACTTGTGATTTCTCTCTGTCAAGTGGCTCAGTTGGTTGGACGACTGCCTTCGGCTCAGGGCGTGATCCTGGAGTCCCGGGATTGAGTCCCACATCGGGCTCCCAGCTCCATGGGGAGTCTGCTTCGCTCTCTGACCTTCTCCTCGCTCATGCTCTCTCTCACTGTCTCTCTCTCTCAAATAAATAAATAAAATCTTTAAAAATAAATAAATAAATAAATAAATAAATAAAATCTTTAAAAAAAAGAATTAAAAAAAAACTTATGGAAACAAATGAAAATGAAAACACAACTATTCAAAACCTCTGGATGCAGCAGAGGTGGTCCTAAGAAGCAAGAATATAGCACTACAAACCCTTCACAAGAAACAAGAAAAGTCTCAAACAACCTAACCTTACACCTAAAGGAGCTGGAGAAAAAACAGCAAATAAAGCCTAAACCCAGCAGGAGAAGAGAAATAATAAAGATTAGAGCAGAAATTAATGAAACAGAAACAAAAAGAACAGTAGAACAGATTGACAAAGCTAGGAGCTGGTTCTTTGAAAGAATTAATAAGATTGATAAACCCCTGACCAGACTTACAATGAAGGAAAGAGAAAGGACCTAAATAAATGAAATCATGAATGAAAGAAGAAAGATCACAGCCAACACCGAAGAAATACAAAACAATTATAAGAATATATGAGCAGGGGCACCTGGGTGGCTCAGTGGGTTAAAGCCTCTGCCTTTGGCTCAGGTCATGATCCCAGGGTCCTGGGATCGGGCTGCACATTGGGCTGTCTGCTCAGCAGGGAGCCTGCTTCCTTCTTTCTCTCTGCCTGCCACTCTGCCTACTTGTGACCTTTCTCTCTCTCTCTCTGTGTCAAATAAATTAAAAAAGAAAACTTAAAAAAAATATGAGCAACTATATGCCAACAAATTTGACAGTCTGAAAGAAATGGATGCACTCCTAGACATGTATAAACTACCAAAACTGGAAGAAGGAACAGACCCATAACCGGCAAGGAAATTGAAGCAGTAATCAAAAATCTCCCAACAAACAAGAGCCCAGGGCCAGAAATCTTTCCAGGAGAATTCTACCAAACATTTAAAGAAGAATTAATACCTGTTCTTCTGAAGTTGTTTCAAAAAATCAAAATAGAATCAAAACTTCCTAACTCTTTCTATGAGGCCAGCATTACCTTGATCCCAAAACCAAAGATCCCACCAAAAAGGAGAATTACAGACCACTATCCCTGACGAACATGGGTGGAAAAATTCTCACCAAGATGCTAGTCTGTAGGATCAAACAGTACATTAAAAAGATTATTCACCCCAACCAAGTGGGATTTATTCCTGGGCTACAAGTTTGGTTCAATATCTGCAAATATATCAGTGTGATACAATACATTAATAAGAGAAAGAACAAGAACCATAGGGATACTCTCAATAGATGCAGAAAAAACATTTGACAAAGTAAATCATCCTTTCTTTTTTTTTTTTTTTTAAAGATTTTATTTATTTATTTGACAGAGAGAGATCACAAGTAGGCAGAGAGGCAGGCAGAGAGAGAGAGAGAGGAGGAAGCAGGCTCCCTGCTGAGCAGAGAGCCCGATGTGGGACTCGATTCCGGGATGCGAGATCATGACCTGAGCCGAAGGCAGCGGCTTAACCCACTGAGCCACCCAGGTGCCCCTAAATCATCCTTTCTTGATCAGAACTCTTCACAGCATAGGGATAAAGGGTACATACCTCAATCATAAAAGCCATCTATTAAAAACCTACAGCGAGGGACGCCTGGGTGGCGCAGTTGGTTGGACGACTGCCTTCGGCTCAGGGCGTGATCCTGGAGTCCCGGGATCGAGTCCCACATCAGGCTCCCAGCTCCATGGGGAGTCTGCTTCGCTCTCTGACCTTCTCCTCGCTCATGCTCTCTCTCACACTCTCTCTCTCAAATAAATAAATAAAATCTTTAAAAAAAAAAAAAAAAACCTACAGCGAATATCATTCTCGATGGGGAAAAAATTGAGAGCTTTCCTCTTAAGGTCAGGAACATGGCAGGGATGTCCACTACCACCACTGCTGTATAGCATAGTAGTAGAGGTCCTCAGCAATCAGACAATAAAAAGGGATAAAAGGCATCCGAATTGGCAAAGAAATCAACCTCTCTTTGCTGAAGACAGGACACTCTACGTGGAAAACCCAAAGACTCTACCCCATAATTGCTAGAACTCATACAGGAATTCAGTAAAGTGGCAGGATATATAATCAATGGAGAGAACTCAGTTGCATTTCTATACACTAACAATGAGACAGAAGAAAGAAATTAAGGAGTCAATCCCACTCACGGTTGCACCCAAAACTATAAGATACCTTAGAGTAAACCTAACCAAAGAGGCAAAAGATCTTTTTTTTCTTTTAATTTTATTTATTTATTTGACAGACAGAGATTACAAGTAGGCTGAGAGGCAGGCAGAGAGAGAGAAGGAGGAAGCAGGCTCCCTGCCAAGCAGAGAGCACGACGCGGGGCTCGATCCCAGGACCCTAGGATCACGACCTGAGCTGAAGGTAGAGGCTTTAATCCACTGAGCCACCCAGGTGCCCCGGCAAAAGATCTATACTCTGAAAACTGTAGAACACTCATGAAAGAAATGGAAGAAGGAACAAAGAAATGGTAAAATGTTCCATGCTGATGCACTGGAAGGACAAATATTGTTAAAATGTCTATGCCACCTAGAGCATCTACACATTCAATACAATCCCTATCAAAATGCTATCTACTTGGGTGCCTGGGTGGCTCTGTTAGACAACTGCCTTCAGCTTTGTTCATGATCTTGGAGTCCCAGGATCGAGTCCTGCATCAGGCTCCCTGTTCACCGGGGAGTCTGTTTCTCCCTCTAACCCTCCCCTCCTCCTGCTTTCACTATCTCAAGTAAATAAATAAAATCTTTAAAAAAAAAATACTATCCACTTTTTTTTTTCACAGAGCTGGAACAAATAGTCCTAAAATTTGTATGGAATCAGAAAAGACCCCAAATATCCAAAGGAATGTTGAAAAAGAAAACCCAAACTAGTGGCATCACAATGCTGGACTTTAAGCTGTATTACAAAGCTATAATCATCCAGAGAGTATGGTACTAGCAAAAAAACAAAAACAAAAATAGATACACAGATCAACGGAACAGAGTAGGGAACCCAGAAATGGACCCTCAGTTCTGTCGTCAACTAATGTTCAACAAAGCAGGAAAGAATATCCAGTGGAACAAAGACAGTCTCTTCAACAAATGGTAGTGGGAAAATTGGACAGCCACATGCAGACGAATGAAACTGGACCATTTCCTTACACCATATACAAAAATAGACTCAAAATGGTTGAAAGACCTAAATGTGAGACAAAAATCCGTCAAAATCCTAGGGGAGAACACAGGTGGCAACCTCTGGACATCAGTTGCAGCAACTTCTTGCTAGACACGTCTCCAAAGGCAAGGGAAACAAAGATAAAAATGAACTATTGGGACTTCATCAAGATAAAAAGCTTTGTATAGCAAAGGAAGGAATTGACAAAGCCAAAAGATAACTGACAGAATGGGAGAAGATATTTGCAAATGACATATCAGATAAAGGACTAACATGCAAAATCTATAAAGAACTTACCAAACTAAGCACCCAAAGAACAAATAATACAATCAAGAAATGGACAGAAGACATGAACAGATATTTTTCCAAAGAAGACCTCCAAAAGGCCAACAGACACATCAAAATATGCTTCACATCACTTGGCATCAGGGGAATACAAATTCAAAATCATGATGGGGGCGCCTGGGTGGCTCAGTGGGTTAATGCCTCTGCCTTCGGCTCGGGTCATGATCTCAGGGTCCTGGTATCGAGCCCTGCATCGGGCTCTCTGCTCAGCGGGGAGCCTGCTTCCCCCCTCTCTCTCTGCCTGCCTTTCTGCCTGCTTGTACTTTCTGTCAAATAAATAAAAATAAAAATCTTTTAAAAATCACGATGAGACACCACCTTACACCAGTCAGAATGGCTAAAATTAACAAGTCAGGAAAGGGAAGATATTGGCAAGGATGCAGAGAAAGGCGAAACTTATATACTGTTGTTTGGAATGCAAGCTGGTGCAGCCACTCTGAAAAACAGTATGGCGGTTCCTCAAAAGTTGAAAATAGAGATATCCTCCTACCCAGCAATCACACTACTGCGTATTTATCCCAAAGATATAAATGTAGTGATCCAAAGGGGCACCTGCACCCCAGTTTTTACAGCAGCATGTCCACAGTAGCCAAACTATGGAAAGAGCTCCGATGTCCATCAACAGATGAATGGATAAAGATGTAGTGTATGTAAGTAATGGAATATCACGCAGCCATTAGGAAATGAAGTCTTGCCATTTACAATGATGTGAATGGAACTAGAGGATGCTATGCTAAGCTAAATGAGTTAATCAGAGAAAGATAATTATCATATGATCTCACTGATATGTGGAATTTAAGAAACAAGGCAGAGGATCATAGGGAAAGAGAGGAAAAAGGGAAACAAGATGAAACCAGAGAGGGCAACAAACCATAAGAGACTCTTAATCAAAGGATAGAAACTGAGGGTTGTTGGAGGGGAGAGGGGTGGAGAGAAGGGGTAATTGGGCGATGGACATTGGGGAGGGTATGTTTAATAATGAGCACTGGACGTTGTATAAGACTGATGAATCACAGACCTGCATCCCAGAAACAAATATTACATTATATATTAATTAAATTTTTAAAAATTAAAAAAAGAATTTTAACACCTTCACATAGACACAAATAGTAAATAGTTAGAAGATAAAATGTAAAAGACTTAATTTTCAATAGTAAATAGTAAATAGTTGAAAAATAAAAAGTTCAACTTTCAAATTTGTTGAGTTTTCTTTTCTATAGCTTTCACTTCAATTCATAAGTATTAGCGGCTTCTGTACTTGCTTTATCTCTCTTTCTGTACACATACATTATTACTATTATTATTGATTTTGCTGGACTATGACCCCTTTCCTTTACTTCAGTGTTCATGTCATAAAAACAAGGATATTTTCTTACATTGTTACAGTATAATTATCAAAGTCAAGGAGTTCACCATTGACACAATATTAGTATTTAATAACATGCAGTCCCTGTCACTTTTGTCCCAGTTCTTTATAACAATTGTCTGCTCATGTATAGTTACACATTACATGAATTGTCATGTCTTAGTCTTTTAAAATGTGGAATACTTCCCTAGTCTTTCTTTGATGTTTATGGAAGGGACACTTTTAAAGTGTTTAATTGAGTTGTTTTATAGAATTTATTTAAAATTAGATTTATCTTGTTTCCTTACTAAATTCAGGTTATACATTTTTTTCATATCTTTATTAAAATATATTTCACAGGGATACCTGGGTGGCTCAGTCAGTTAAGCATTTGCCTTTGGCTCAGGTCATGATCCCAGGGTCCTGGGCTTTGGGCTCCTTGCTCCTTGCTCCTTGCTCCTTGCTCAACCAGGACCCTGCTTCTCCCTCTGCATGCCACTACCCCTGCTTGCGCTCTCTCTCTCTCACACACAAATAAATAAAATCTTTAAATAATAGAAAATTTTAAAATATATATTTCACATACCATAAAACTGACCCTCTTAACATGTAAGGTTTAGTGGTTTTTACTACATAGACTTGTACAACCATTACTACTAGCTAATTTGAGACTTTTTTTTTTAAAGATTTTATTTATTTATTTGACAGAGAGAGATCACAAGTAGGCAGAGAGGCAGGCAGAGAGAGAGGAGGAAGCAGGCTCCCTGCTGAGCAGAGAGCCCGATGCAGGACTCGATCCCAGGACCCTGAGATCATGACCTGAGCCGAAGGCAGCAGCTTAACCCACTGAGCCACCCAGGCGCCCCAATTTGAGACTTTTTAAAAAAGATTTTATTTATTCATTTAATAAAGAGAGAGGGAATGAGCACAAGTAGGGGGAAGGAAAAGGAAGAGGGAGAAGCGGACTCCCTGCTGAGCTGGGAGTCCGACGTGGGGCTTGATCCCAGGACCTGAACCTAAGGCAGATGCTTAACCATTTGAGCCACACAGATGCCCCTAATTTGAAAACATTTTAAACCCACTGAATGGCATTATCAGTCATTCCTGCTCATCTCCCCATCCTGTACATCCAAGCCCTAGGAAACTTCTAATTTACTTCTGTTTCTATGGATTTTCATGTTCTAGACAATGAAATCATAAATATGTGGGGGTTTTCTTTTTTTTTTCTTTTTCTTTTTCTTTCTTTCTTTCTTTCTTTTTCTTTCTTTCTTTTTTTTTTTTACTGGTTTCATTCTCTTAACAATGTTTTCAGTGTTCAGACTTGTCAAAGTGTGTATTGATATGACATTCTTTTTATTACCACTAATATGCTATTGTATGGATATACCATATTTTGAGGATCAGTGTATCAGTTGATGAACATTTAGGTTTTTCCGCTTCTTCGCTATTGTGAATAATATTTCTGTGGAAAAGATTTTGTATGAGCATATGTTTGTAATTCTCCTGAGTATGTGTAATTTCTGTGTCACATGGTAATGCTACCTTTAGCATTTTGCGAACTGTCAAACTGTTCTCTGAAGCAGCTACATTATTTCATCTTCCCACCAGCAAGCAATGTATGAGTGTTTCAGTTTCTTGGTATCTTCATTGACATTTGTTATTGTCTGCTGTTTTTATATTAACTATAAAGAGAGGCAAAGGGACAGCCTGGTAGGTGTGAAGTGGTATATTACTAGTTTTGATTTGCATTTCTCTAATACCCGAGGATAATGACCATTTTTTCATGTGCTTATTGATAGTTGCATGTCTTTGAGAAGTGTTTGTTTAGATCTTTTGCTCATTTTTCTGTGGGAGCATGACTGATAAGATTTTTGTATTTTCTAGATAAAAGTCCTTTGCTTGTTATGTGATTTGCAAATGTTTTATTGCATTCTGTGAGTTATTTTTTCACTTTCTTATTTGTATTCTTTGAAACACAAAAGTTTGATTTTAAAATAATGTAGGAGGGCCTGGGTGGTGTAATCAGTTAAGCATCTGACTCTTGGTTTTGGTTCAGGTCATGACTCAGGGTCATGAGATCGAGCCCCATGTCAAGCCCCATTTAAGGCTCCATGCTCAGCAGGGAGTCTGCTTGAGATTCCCTCTCTCCGTCTCCCCATCCCCCTCCCCCCAGCTTGTATGCTTTCTCTCTAAATAAATAAAACTTTTTAAAAGTACAATTTATCTACCTTTTATTTTGTTGCTTGTGCTTTTTCAGTGTTGTATCTAAAATCCTGTTGCAGAACATAAGTTCATAAATGTTTATGACCTTGTTTTCTTCTAGGAGTTTTATGGTTTTACCTATTATATTTAGGTCTGTGATCCACTCTGAGTTAATTTTTGCATTTGGATATCAGTTTTCTTAGTACCATTTCTTAAAAATACTCTTCTTTCCCCTACTGAATTCACATTGATAATTCATTGATAATCTTGCTGAAAATCCATTTAACATCATTCATTGTAAAGGTTTCTTTTTAATTTAATTTGAATTCTTTTCCGTTGATATATATGTCTGTTATTAGGCCAGTGCCACAGTGTCTTGATTACTGTTGCTTTATAGTAAGCTTCAAAAATGAGAAGTATAGGTTCTCTAACCTTATTCTTTCTTTACAAGATTGCTTTGGTTTTCCTGGGTTCCTTGTTTTCCATAGAAAACTAGGATCAGCTTGTTGACCTCTGCAGGGGGGTAAAGAGAAAGCATGGATTTGGATGGAGATTGTCCTGAATCTGTTCATCAATTTGGGGAATATTGCTACTATAAAAATGTCAAATATTTCATTCCAAGAAAATGGGATGTCTTTCCATTTATTTCTAAATCTCTTAAAACAATATTTTATAGACTCAAGTGTACACATCTTCCTCTTCTTTTGTAAAATTTGTTCTTTGGCATCTCATTTTTTGAGTACTTATTTTCTTTCTGTTTAAGATATTCTGCATCTGTTTCATACATTTTTCATCCTAGCCGTAGAATGAGCCATTTCTCCAAGAAGCCTTGGTTATTTTGATGGGTAATTGTATTTAAGAATCATTATCTGTATTTCAGTGTGTGTTCTAAGGCCCACTGAATTCTAATATTTTGTAGAATTATATTTTATAGAATAATATTTGTAGAATTAATATTTGGCCTTCTACAAGGAAGGAGCCAGAATTCTTTAGGGAATTCTGCTTTCATGTATGGAGTCTGAAAAAAATAATACAAGTCTGAAATATATTATTATTGTGAGAAAAAATACTTTCTAAAATGTCTGGAAGTACTGACAAAGATGCCAAATTTTGATAATTCAAACTTAGAAAATAAACTCATGAGCCAGTTGAATCTGTAAAAAGTCCATGATTATGTTCAAAAGGAACAAACTGTATTCAGTAAATCATACATTTATTTGTATGGGGATCTATGATCTCCAGTTACAAAATATAGAAAAATATATATTTTACAATTACCAGCTAACTGATAACTCACCAAGAATCAAGAAGTTGACTGTGGAGTAATGAATTTGTATCTGTGGTTCTTAGACAATGCTTAATATAAGAACCTCCCAAATACAAGTCTGGTTGCAAGTACATTGAGAGATCTTTCAAGGAATCTGGGGCCTGTTCTGGACAAATTTTGGGGGAAGCTTTAAAAAAATTGTCTGGGGAGCTTGAGATGTGACCTGAAATTCACCTGCCTCCCAGTAAACTCTCAGAAATATGTTAGGTGTATGGCATATACTTATACCAAGTTAGCTGGCAAATACCCCAGAATCTCAAGCAGTGGGAAAACTTAGGAAGCTATAACACTCCCCTTCCTCCTCAAAAATCAATGCTGCTTATTCCTGGAAAAACCATCACTCTGTTTGGCACTTGTGTATTTCCTCCAGGATTCTAAGGACACAACATGCTGTACTAGATGTAGTGTTGTGTAATATCTACCTCTTTTTTATTTTAATGAAAACTGTAGAATTCTATTTTTCTGTGATTCTCTTTCCAACTGAAAGATTTATAACAAAAGAAAAGTAAAAATGAGTGACAGATGTTGAAGATTGTTTATGTAGAATGAGCTCCTTTAGAATTAGAATGAGCTCCTTGATTAGAAGCTTACAATTTGTGTGTTTAACTAATAGGGTAGTATAAGTTAGCTAGGTCATAATTCTAAAATATATTCATGGTTGTTGTACTATTTTATCTTCAATGTTTTTGGAAGTTCAAAATCATTGTCTTCAAAATCATAAGTCTTGATTTTTTAAAAAAAATTTTTTTAAAGATTTTATTTATTTTTGAGAGATTGAGAAAGAGTATTACCTGGGGAGGGGCAAAGGGAAAGGGAGAAGCAGACTCCCCGCTGAGCAGGGAGCCAGATGTGGGACTTGATCGCAGGACTCTGAGATCATGACCTGAGCTGAAAGCAGATGCTTAACTGACTTAGCCACCCAGGCATCCTGCCACTAAAAACCTTCTAATATACAGAAGTTTAAAATGTTTTTTTTTTTTTAAATGAGAAGTGAATTAGTAGTGTTGACTCTAACATAATAACACTATATACAAAAACACAAGGCAAAGGATTCCTGGGATAAACATGAGGTGAAGGATTTTCAGATCACTCTGAAGTCTGACAGCATGATTATATCTTTGGGCAGCTCCCAAGTGTATAAGTTTCGTAAAGAAAGATGTAAAACTGTACATTTTTTCAAATGATAAGATTGATTCCTAGAAAACGAAGGAATCTGCATAGCAACTAGAAAAAACATGAATTTAATAATGTTACGTGTAATGAATCATTGAACATTACATCAAAAGCTAATGATGTGAAGTAATTCAACTAAATTTAAAAAAAAGAAAAACATCTAAAAGAACAAAAAGAAAAAAGAATGTTACAAAATACAGAGTTACAATAAAAAATTGGTGGTATTTTAATATACTAATAGCAAATAATTAGAATTTTTTAAAATTCCATTTACGGGGGGTGCCTGGCTGGCTCTGCTTATAGAGCCTGCGACTCTTGACCTCAGAGTTGTGAGTTCAAACCCTACACTGGGCATATAAATTACTTAAGGGAAATAAATAAATAAATAAATAAATAAATTCCATTTACAGTTACACCAAAAAATAATTCTTAGGAATAAATAGAACACAAGGCATTTACAACTTCTACCCTAAAAACTACAAAACATTGATGAGAGAATTTAAAGATTAATAGAGAGCTATACAGTCTTCATGGATTGGAACATTCAAGATTATTCACATGACAGTTCTAACCAAATTTATCAGTATATCAAAACAATTTCAATTAAAATTCCCAACTATTTTGGTAGAACATGAGAAGCTGATTCTAAAATTTATATGGAAATGCAAGAGAAGAAAACATGAGTAGGCAAAGCAATTTTTGAAAAAAGATTTTATTTATTTGACAGAGAGACAGAGAGAGAGGGAACACAAGCAGGGGAGGAGGAGAGGAAGAAGCAGGCTTCCTGCTGAGGAGGGAGCCCGATGTGGGGCTTGACCCCAGGAAACTGGGAAAATGACCTAAGCTGAAGACAGACGGTTAATGACTGAGCCACCCTAGCACCCCAGCAAAGCAATATTTAAATGGTAAACAAATCAGGATGACTTAACCCTAATGATTTCAGAACTTCAGATAAAGTTTCTGTAAACAAGACCACTTCTGGGGCTTCTGTGTCCAACTCGATTTTGGCTTAAGTCATGATGTCAGGGCTGTGAGAGAAAGCCCTATGTCAAGCTCCACTCCCAGCGTCACCCTCACCCTCTGCCCCACTTGCACTCTCTGTATCTCTCTCTCTAAAATAAATAAAATCTTTAAAAAACTAAAAAGACTACCTGCTATTGGTAAAATGCTCAGCCTGAGGATGAGTGGAACTGAAATAAATCTTAAAGTAAATCCAAACATACATAATTATCTAATTTTCATTAAGAGTACCAAGTTCAGTGAGGGAATGGAGAATATTTTTAATAAATGATGTGGCTAACTAGCCATCCGTATGGCTATCGACTCCATATCATGAGGAGAAATTAACTGAAAATGAGCCATAGACTTAAATGTAAACTTAGCACTCTAAATTTTGGGGGAAACAATTTTGCTACCTTGGGGTGGGAAAATGATTTTTAATGAGGACTCAAAAAACTTGACCTATAATAGAAAATATAATAAGTTCCTTTTTAAAATCAAAATTTAAAATTTTGCTCTTTGAAAACACTTTTAAGAAAATGAAAAAGCAGTGCGTTTATAAGGGAAATATCTACAAACATGTATAAGAGGACTTGCTTACAGAAAATAAAAGGAGCACTTATAACCTATTAATTAAAAAATGATCTAGTTTAAAAATGGGCAAAGGGGGGCACCTGGGTGGCTCAGTGGGTTAAAACTTCTGCCTTCGGCTTAGGTCATGATCCTAGGGTCCTGGGATCGAGCCCCAAGTCGGGCTCTCTGCTCAGCGGAGAGCCTGCTTCCCTTCCTCTCTCTCTGCCTGTCTCTCTGCCTACTTGTGATCTCTGTCAAATAAATAAATAAAATCTTTAAAAATAAATAAATAAACGAAAATGGGCAAAGGTTTTGTACAGTCACATCATCATAAAGATAAATGAATTGATAAATAATCACAAGAAAATATGCTCACATCATTAGTCAACAGAGAAATGTAAATTTAAATCAAAATGAGACCCCTCTTATACTCATTAATATTGTTCAGGTTTAAAAGGCATCAAAATTAAATATTGGTTAGAATTTGCAGAAACTAAAACTCTCAAGTTCTGGTGGACACATAAAATGTTGTAGCTTAGTCACATCTGAAAATGGTTGGCAAATGTTTAATGACATGTATCCACCATTAGAGTATTACACAAAATATTTTCACTGCCCTAAAAATCCCTTATGCTCCACCTTTTCATTCATCCCTGCCTTCCTGCCTCCAAACCCTGGCAGCCATTGATTTTTTTTTTTTTTTTTAATGTCTTCATAGTTTTGCCTTTTTCGGAGTGTCACATATTTTGTTCTTATACAGTAAGTAGTCTTTTCAGATTGTTTTCATTTAACAATAGGTGTTTAAGTGTCTTCCATGTCTTTTACTACTTTGACAGCTCATTTCCATTTAATGTTGAATAATATCCCATTGTATGAATATACCACAGTTTGTTGATCCATTCACGTACTGAACAACAGACATCTTGGTTGATCTGAAAGCAGGTTTTTGCGTAGACATAAGTTCTCAACTAATTTGGGTAAATATCAAGGACTGTGACTGCTGAATCATACAGTAAAAGTATGTTTAGTTTTGTTTAAGAAACTGCCAAACTTAATTTTCCAAAGTGGCTGTATCATTTGTATTCCCAACAGCAATGAATGAGAGCTACTCATTTTTTGTTGTTGTTGTTGTTTTTATTTTTTATTTCTTTTCAGCGTAACAGTATTCATTCTTTTTGCACCACACCCAGTGCTCCATGCAATCCGTGCCCTCCCCAACACCCACCACCCGGTTTCCCCAACCTTCCACCCCCCGCCCCTTCAAAACCCTCAGATTGTCCTTCAGAGTCCATAGTCTGAGAGCTACTCTTGCTCCACTTATTTGTCAGCATTTGGTGTAGTGTTTTGGATTTTGACCATTATATTAGGTGTGCAGTAGTATCTTATTGTTTTAATTTACAGCCTCTAAATGATATGATATTGAGCACCTTTTTATATTCTTATTTGCCATCTATAAACCTTCTTTGATAAGGTGTTAGTTCAGATATTTTGCCCATTTATGAATTGTGTTGTCTTCTTATTGTTTTTTTTTAAGTTCTTTGTATACTTTGAATACCAGTACTTTATCAGATACATGTTTCTTAAATATCTTTTCCAGTCTATGGCTCATCTTTTCATACCCCCTTTTTTTTTTTTAAGATTTTATTTATTTTACAGAGAAAGAGAGCACAAGTGGGAGCAGCCGGCAGAGAGAGAGGAGAAGCAGACTCTGTGCTCAGCAGGGAGCCCAATGTGGGGCTAGATGCCAGGACCCTGGGATCATGACCTGAGCCAAAGGCAGACACTTAACCCACACTGAGCCACACAGATACCCCTTGTCTTTTCATACTCTTAACACAGTGTATTTTTCAGAGCAAGCACAGATTTTAATAAGGTCTAACTTACCAATTTTTTGTTTCATGAATTATGCTTTTGTTATTGTACCTAAAAAATTTACTAAAAACCCAAGGTTACATAGATTTTTCTCCCATGTTATCTTCTTGGAATTTTATAGTTTTGAATTTTACATGTAGGTTTATGATCCATTTTGAGTTTTTTCATCTTGAGTTAATTTTTGTGAAAGTTTTATAAGGTTTGTGTCTAGATTCAATTTTGTGCACGCATATGTCCAATTGTCCCAGCACCCTTTGAAAGACTATCCTCCACTGACTTGTCTTTCTTCCTTTTTTTTTTTTTTGAGAATTTATTTATTTGACACACAGAGAGACAACAAGAGAGGGAATACAAGTAGAGAGAGTGGGAGAGGGAGAAGATTTCTTGCTGAACAGAAAGCCCAATGCAGGGCTTGATTCCAGCATCCTGGGATCATCACCTGAGCTGAAGGCAGATACTTAAAAACTGAGCCATCGAAGTGCTTCATCTTTGCTCCTTTTTCCAAATTCAGTTAAATAATTTTTTGTGGGACTATTTCCAGGTTCTTTTTTTTTTTTTTTTCCAAAAATTTTTTTTAAAAGATTATTTATTTATTTATTTGACAGACAGAGATCACAAGTAGGTAGAGAGGCAGGCAGAGAGAGAGAGGAGGAAGCAGGCTCCCTGCCAAGCAGAGAGCCTGGTGCAGGGCCTGATCCCAGGACCCCCAGGATCATGACCTGAGCCAAAGGCAGAAGTCTCAACCCACTGAGCCACCCAGGCGCCCCTATTTCCAGGTTCTTTATTCTGTTCCATTTATCAGTTTATCTATTCTTTTTTTTTTTAAGCTCTATGCCCAATGTGGCACTTGAACCAGCTGCCCTAAGATCAAAAGTCAACCCCAAGACCCAGAGTTACATGTTCTACCACCTGAACCAGCCAAGTTCCCCTCAATTTATCATTTTTCATCAGTACCACACTGTTTTGAATACTGTAACTTTACAGTAAATCTTTAAATCATACATTGTCTGTTCTTTAGCTTTTTTCTCCTTCAGTATTGTGTTCACTATTCTGAGTCTTTGCCTTTCCATATAAACTTGAAAATCATTTTGTCAGTATCCAGAAAATAACTGGCTAGAATTTTGGATGGAACTGCATTCAATCCATAGATCAAGTTAAGGAGAAATGACATCTTGACAATATTGAGTCTTCATATCCATGTACATAAACTAGTTTTCAATTTAGTTAGATCTTTAATATTTTTTTATTTTATTTTTATTTTTTTAAAGAGTTATTTATTTGACAGACAGAGTTCACAAGTAGGCAGAGAGGGAGGCAGAGAGAGAGGGAGAAAGCAGGGTCCCTGCTGAACAGAGAAACCAATGTGGGGCCCAATCCCAGGACCCTGAGATCATGACCTGAGCCGAAGGCAGAGGCTTTAACCCACTGAGCCACCCAGGCGCCCCATAGATCTTTAATATTTTTAATCAGAGTTTAATAGTTTTTCCTCATATAGATTTTTCACATATTTTGTTATATTTATATCTAAATATTTCATGGTTTTTTGATGGCAATGTGAAAGGTATTGTGTTTTTTTGTTTTTTTTAAGATTTTATTTATTTATTTGACAGACAGAGATCACAAGTAGGCAGAGAGGCAGGCAGAGAGAGAGGAGGAAGCAGGCTCCCTGCTGAGCAGAGACCCTGATATGGGCCTCGATCCCAGGACCCTGGGATCATGACCTGAGCCGAAGGCAGAGGCTTTAACCCACTGAGCCACCCAGGCGCCCAGGTATTGTGTTTTTAATTTCAAGTTCCAAGCACCCATTGCTTGTATAAGAAGGCAACTGGCTTTTGTATATTAGGTTTGTATTCTACAACCTTGCTAAAATTGGTTATTAGTTTCAAAAGCTTTTGGTTGCTTTTTGGATCTGAGAAGAAAAACAGTTTTTTTTCTTCCTTCCCAATCTATACATTTAATTTCCTTTATTGTCTTATTGTATTAGCTAGGACCTCCAGTATGATGATGAACTGGAGTAGTGAGAATGGATATACTTGCCTTGTTCCTGATCTTCATTGGAAAGCATGTCATGTCTCACCATCAAGTATGATGTTAGCTGTAGGTTTTTCTTTTCTTTTCTTTTCTTTTTAATAGGTGTTCTTTATCTAGTTGAGTAAATTTCTTTCTATTTTTTTTTTTAGGATTTTATTTATTTATTTGACAGAGAGAGATCACAAGCAGTCAGAGAGGCAGGTAGAGAGAGAGGAAGGGAAACAGGCTCCCCACTGAGCAGAGAGCCCGATGTGGAGCTCGATCCCAGGACCCCAGGATCACGACCTGAGCTGAAGGCAGAGGCTTTAACCCACTGAGCCACCCAGGTGCCCCAAATTTCCTTCTATTTTTAGTTCCATGAGTTATTATTATGAATGGATTCAGGATTGTCTCAAATTCCTTTCTTGCATCTATTGATATGATCATATGATATTTCTTCTTTCTCTTTCACTTGATGTGATGAATTACATTAGTTGATTTCTGAATGTTAATCCTACCCTTACATATCTGAAATAAATCCCACTTCATCATCATATATAATTCTTTTTACACACTGCTGGATTCAATTTGCTAAAATTTTGATGAAGATTTTGCATCTTTATTCCTCAAACACACTGACCCAAAGCCTTCCTTTCTTACAACTTGTATGTCTGGTTTTGTTATTTGGGTAATGTGAGGCTCACAGAATGAGTTAGTCAATATTACCTTTGTTTCTGTCTTTTGGAAGAGAGGGTAGAATTGGTATAATTTTTTCCTTGAATGATACTGTTATTTTTTTAAAAATTCCTATTATTATTTTGTAATGTGGCTTACTAGAAGTTGCCTCTGTTGTGGCATAACTTAGTGGTCAGCTAATGATTTGGCTAGAGGTTATGTTCAGGTATCTTGACTTGATAAGAACTGTATGTTTTGCCCATTAATCTGTTTATGGGTTGCAGAACACTTTTAATGTTTGACCTAACTCTCTCGTTTCCTTTATCTTTTCACCTTTCACTGAGTGCTCCTGGAATTGTCTTGCTTGTGTGTAGAGCTAACCAAAGAACTATGCAGTGCCCCTATATACCTATCTTATTTCTAGGGAAGCCCATCAAATTTCTGGCTGATCCACCTTTCACCCTAACTAGATGTACAACTTCTGGGTAGCAAAATGAAGGATTCTCCCCATTATTTCTGATCTTATTTGATAATTTTAGCAGGCAAAGACACAAGTTTTCACTCCTCATCTGTAACTGAGGACTACTCTGACATCAAAATGTGGTAGTTTCTGTGACTGATCAATAGGTAATGGTAAAACTACCATTCTTGTACATTAAGTTGGGGAATGGTAATAGAAACCTCTCCACATAACACAGCCATAGACTTCCAGTATTAATATCTAAAATTGCATTAGTTTTTCAGGAATAAATGTTTCTCATATTTTATCTGCTTTGGGTTGATTTCCAGTGCCCTGAAATTGACTTTTGTCTAAATTTTACTCTTAAAAAAAATTCCCCTTTATTGAGATATAATTGACACATAAAGTTATAATATATTTAAAGTATACATGGATTTCCCCATCTAGTTAATTAATACTTCCATCACCTCACATATTTATTTATTTATTTATTCTGATGAGAATATCTGTAATTTTTCCACTTTTGTACTTATTCCTCTTTTGTGGAGAGGAAGCATCAACCATAACTGAAAGTCCTCTATTAATTAGGCTATAATAGTTTCATGTGTTACTTTTTTATTGTGGTAAAACAAATGTAAATTTATCTTGTTAAACTATTTTAAGTATACAATTCAGTGGCATTGAACATATTCACATTATTGCATAACTATTATCACTTTCTATTTCCAGAACATTTTCATTATCACAAACTTTGTACCTATTAAAAATTAAGTCCTAATCTCTTCTTCCCAGCTCCTGGCAATCTCTATTTACTTTCTGATGATATGAAATTGCCTGTTCTAGATTCCTCATATAGGTGGAATAATGAAGTATTGGTTCTTTTCTGTTTGAGTTTATTTTACCTAGTATATTTTCAAGGGTCAACCATGCTGAACCACATATCATACATCATTCATTTTTGTGACCAAATAATATTCTATCCTATGGACATACCACATTCATTTATCCATTCATTATGTGATAGAATTGCTTGTTTACACCTTTTGTCTATTATTAATAATGTTGCTATGAATATTTGAAATATCTTTTGTGGGCACATGTTTTCATTTCTCAATTTGTTGTAGAATTGATCGATCTGTGTTTAATCTTTTAAGGAACTGCCAAACTTTCCTAAAGTGGTTATACGATTTTTTATCCCCTCTAGCAGTGTAGAAGGGTTCCAATTTCTCCATATCCTTCTCAGTATTTGTTATTATAAAAACAACATTATTGAGGTGTAATTGATATATATTTATATCTAAGGTGTATCATTAAATAAGTCTTGACATATGAATACACCTGTGAAACTATCATCACAATCAATAGAGTGAATATATCCTTCACCCCATTATATTTTCATCCCCTTTGAAACCCTTTCTCTCTCCTTATGCCTGCATCTCTGGCACCAGGCAACTATTTATTTACTGTCACTATAGATATGGTTGTATTTTTTAGGGTTTTATATAAATGACATCACATGTATCCTCCCCTCACCTCGTGGCTTCCTACATTTAGCAAAATGATTTTGAGATTAATTCGTATTGTCATGTGTGTGTTGATATTTCATCCTTAAATATTGCTGAGGAGTATTCCATTTTATAAATGCATCACAATTGGGTCATCCACTAGCCTGTTATCCACAAACATTTCAGATGTTTCCAGTTTGGAACTATTACAAATAAAACTGGTAGAAGCATTCTAGAACCAGAGTTTATGTGGATATATACTCTTTTTACTTGCATAAATTCTTTTTTTTTTTCAAGATTTTATTTGTTTATTTGACAGAGATCACAAGTAGGCAGAGAGGCAGGTGGGGGGGGGGGAAGCAGACTCCCCCCTGAGCAGAGAGCCCGATGTGGGGCTCAATCCCAGGACCCCAGGATCATGACCTGAGCTGAAAGCAGAGGCTTAAACCACTGAGCCACCCCGGCACCCGTTTACTTGGGTAAATTCTTAAAGTAGAATGGTTAAATAAGGTGGCAGGTATATGTTTAACTTTTTAAACAACTGTCAAACTATTTTCCAAAGTGGTCTTATAATTTTGTATTCTCATCAGCAGTGAATGAATGTTCCAAGTCCTCCACAACCATGTCAAAACTTGCTATGCTCAAATTTTATCCATTCTAATTGTTGTGTAGAGGCATCTTGATGTATATATATGTGTGTGTGTGTGTTACTGTGGTAATTCACAGAATGTGAAATTAACTATTTTGAGGGGAATAATTCAGTGGCATTTAGTACATTTAGAATATTGTATAACCATCACATTATTTAATTGGAAAACCTTGACATCACCCCAAAATAAAATCTCATACAAAGTGGTTTTTATATATTCCCTCCTCCGAACCAGTTGTGACTATCAATCTACTTTCTGTCTCTAGATTTAATCCATTGTGGATATCCCACATAATTAGAATCATAAATAAATGTATGGCCTATTGTGTTTGGCTTCTTTCACCAGCATAATGTTATTGAGTCTCATAGACACTGTAGCATGTGTAACTACTTCATTCCTTTTTATTAGCCAAATAATATTGTATTATATGACTGTATGCCAATTGGTTTATCTATTTATCCACTGATGGACACTTAGGTTGTTTCTACATTTTGGCTATTATGAATACTGCTGCTATAAACATTTGTATACAAGTATTTGAGTATCTAGCTTAAGTTCTTCAGAGTATGTACCTAAGAGTGAAATTACTATGTCATATGGTAATTCTATGTTTAACTTTTTTAGAAACTGCCAAACTGTTTCTCATAGTTGCTGAACTATTTTATATTTCCAACAGCAACATATGTATGTAAGGTTCCAAGTTCTCCACATTCTCACCAACACTTTTTTCTTAATTTTTTGTTCAGTGGCCAACCTAGTGGGAGTGAATAAGTATCTCACTGTGGTTTTGATTTGCATTTCCTTAATGACTATGGATGCTGAACAA
Organism: Neogale vison; assembly: GCF_020171115.1. Lineage (NCBI taxonomy): Eukaryota > Metazoa > Chordata > Mammalia > Carnivora > Mustelidae > Neogale > Neogale vison. Next base: position 57,152,965 of record NC_058093.1, on the reverse strand, counting down.
CTTTTTGTATGCTTATTAGCCATTGCTACACTACAAGTCTATTCAGATCCCTTTCCATTTTTCAATTTGAGTTTTTTGTCTTACTAATTGAGTTATAAAGGTTTTTACATATTCAAGATACAAGTCTCTTAATAGATACTTGGTTTGAAAATGTTTTTCCTATTCTATGGGCTGTCTTTTTACCTTCCTGATAGTGTCCTTTAAAGTACAAAAGTTTTTCTACTGATTCAGTCCAATTGACCTATTTTTATTTTGTTGCTAACATTTGAGAAACTGTAAACCCAAAACCTATAGAATGAATAATAGAAATAGTGAAAACTAATGTATTCTATGACTGTAGTTAAAAATAATGTATCAATATGACACATCAGTTTTAACAAATATACCATAGTAATCCAAAATATTAATAATAGGGGAAATTAGAGAAGGTTATGAGGGCATATATGGGAACTCTCTATACTTTTCCTTATTTTTCTTTAAAACTGCACCCCAGGGGCACCTGGGTGGCTCAGTCATTAAGCGTCTGCCTTCTGCTCAGGTCATCTTCCCAGGATCTTGGGATCTAGGTCCGCATCAGACTTTCTCCTCTGAGGGAAGCCTGTTCTCCCTCTGGCACTCCCCGCTCTTGTGTTCCTTCTCTCACTGTGTCTCTCTCTGTCAAAAAAAATAAATAAAATATTTTTTTAATTAATTCTAAAAAAATAAAAAAATAAAGCTGCTCCCCCCCAAAGTGTGTTAATTTTGTTTTAAATTTGAGCAGAGTCATCAATGGTATGCCCCGCTGCAGAGACTGATTCTGCAGTTTAAGTCCACGCAAGTTGCTTTAACAAAACTTTACGGTAAATAAAACAGAATCCAGAATTGACATATGCTCTCTAAAATGTTTTCAAAAACTAATTTCTTCTTGCAAAGAAATAAAGAATGATAATACTAGACAAGAAGGCAGTTCATGGAAACTGACTCTGGGTGGACACAAATGTTAGATTTAACAAAGATCTCAAAGCAACTATTAGAAACAGCTTTTTAATAATTTAAAAGTTATGTTTAAAGAACTAATGGAGGGTGCCTGGGTGGCTCAATGGGTTAAGTCTCTGCCTTCGGATCAGGTCATGATCTCGGGGTCCTGGGATCGAGGTGCACATTGGGCTTCCTGCTCAGCAGGGAGCCTGTTTCCTCGTCTTTCTCTGCCTGCCTCTCTGCCTACTTGTGATTTCTCCATCAAATAAAAAGAAAAAAAATTTTTTTTTTAAAAGTAAAGCACTAATGAAAACCATAGTAAAAGAACTCAATATAAAAGGAATCTAAATAGAGAAATTCAATGTATAGTAAAAGAACAAATAGAAATTCTAGCACTTCAGTTTATTATAACTGAAATGAAAAATTCACTAGATGGGCTCAGCAGCAGATAGAATCAGTGAACTTGAAAATCATTTGAAATCACCCTATCGAGAGACAATGATTGAGGAAAAATGAAAAGAATCTCAAAGAACTGTGGAACAGTGTGAAGTATCCCTACATACATGTAAATGGGCATCATAGGAAAAGAGGACAGGTGAGGGAGGCAGAAAAATTAAAGAAATTATTAATGAGAACCTCCCAATTTGACAAGAATATTTAATCTGTAGGTTGGAGAAGCTCAACAGATCCCAAGTGTGAAAAAGACAAGGGACCACAATTGGATATATTGTAATGAAACTGTTGAAAGTCAAAGACAAAAAGAACTCTTGAATGAAGTAAGAGAAAACCCATGAAAAAAGGAGGAACAATACTACCAATAGGTAATTTTTCTAATCAGAAGTTGTGGCAATGAGAAGACAATGTAATAATGTATTCAGAGCCTTGGGGGGTTGAGTTTGGAAGAGGCACTGACAACTAGAGAATTCTATATCCAATAAAATCATATTTCAGAAATGAAAGTAAAATAAAGACATTCCTAAGAAAACAAAAACTAAGATTTTGTTGCTAACAGGCACTATAAGCCTTAAGAAAGTTCTTCAGGCTGAAAAGAAATAATAGTTAACAGTAACTCAGATCCACATGAAGGAATGAAGAGCATTAGAAATTGTGTTTATATGTGGGTAAACATAAACGACTGATATTTTTCTTTGTTTTCTTAATTTTTTCAAAAAGCACTAAAAAAGTAGTTTAAAGTAATAATTATGGTATTTTGTTGTCGAGTGTATAACATACATAGACATTACTGGTACTAATAATAATGGAAGAAATGGAATGTATAGGAGGAATTTGTTATAGAATTAAGTCAGTATTTATCTGAAGTAGGTTATCATAAAGATTCATTTCGTAACCCTTAAAGCAATGACCAAAAAGGAACTTTTAAACAAAATTTAATAACCTAGGGCCGCCTGGGTGGCTCAGTGGGTTAAAGCCTCTGCCTTTGGCTCAGGTCATGATCCCAGGGTCCTGGGATCGAGCCCCGCATTGGGCTCTCTGCTCCAGGGAGAGCCTGCTTCCTCCTCTCTCTCTGTCTGCCTCTCTGCCTACTTCAGATCTCTCTCTGTCAAATAAATAAATAAAATCTTTAAAAAAAAATTAATAACCTAATCAAAAGTGGAGTTACAATGTTGCATTGAAATCGTTTATTTAACATGTAAGACCTGAAAGGAGTAATTGAAGACCAAGAAGGACAGTTAGGAAACAAATATAATGATGAAAAAAACACAGCTGTGTTAATGATTACAATAATTGTGAATGGACTTCAGTTGAAAAGCAATATTCACATCTTTTTCCCTGTAGAACACTACTTCCAAATCCACTCTTCTTTTTAGTCTACTTTGCCTCTTACTCTAGGAAGCTTATTTTTATGGATTATATGAGTAAAAAAAAAAATCCTCTGGCACCTGGTCAATTTTTACCAATTTTAAAAATTTTGAAGAGAACTCTTCAAAAATATCAGAGGAGTGGCGTATGTAGTATGCATTTATCCCTGTGGTTCCCTCCCTGTTAGGGCTCCTTAGACAACCTATGTCTCTATGCTGAAGATGACGTTTTCTACACTACTCCCTTCTGATATTACAGTAATCACTGCCTATGAAAATCTATGACTATAGGGACAATGAAAGCTCTACTGCTCTTAACCCTGGGTTATTGTCTTGTTCCTTGTGTTTTCTCTTCACCCTTACTTAAAAAAAAAAAAAAAAGATTTGATTTATTTATTTGAGAGCGAGAAGGTGAGCAAGAGAGGGAGAGAGAGAAGGAGCAGGGGGGAGCAACAGAGGGAGAGGAAGAAGCAGACTCCCCGCTGAGTAGGGAGCCCAGTGTAGGGCTCAGTCCCTGAGCTGAAGGCAAACATTTAACCAACTCAGCCAACAGGGCACCCCTTCAACCTCACTTTTATGAATAGTATCTTTGTACATCAGGTTTCTTTGAATTATCCCAAATTGTGCTATCCGTGTGCTAAGAGAAGAGTGTTGGTTGATATATATAGCTATGATTTTTAGGTGGGCTATTCATTCTCCTTCCTCATATTAGCCATTTTCTCTTACAAGGATTTTTCCATACTTATACTTTTTCTCAATCTAAAAAATATTCAAAACTATGTCTTTCACATCTTTATTCAGATTTAGTCTAACAGTAATGCATATTTTAATTATTTTAATTCGTTGTTTTGCATTAGGTAATTCCTCATATGGACTAATTGCTTTTTGTTTTTGTTTTTTTTTTAAAGATTTTATTTATTTATTTGACAGAGATCACAGGTAGAGAGGCAGGCAAAGAGAGACAGAGAAGCATGCTCCCTGCCGAGCAGAGAGCCCAATGCAGAACTTGATCGCAGGACCCTGGGATCAGGACCTGAGCCAAAGGCAGAGGCTTTAACCCACTGAGCCACCCAAGCACCCTGGACTAATTGCTTTTGAATCCTCGTAGTCTTTTTCTTTTCCCCCCTCCTCTGCACGTCCCATGTTTTCTCTCTGCTTTCTCTGTCTCTCCTGCTGCATCTTCTTTGAGGTAACCAAGCAAATGAAAACTAAATATTTGTATTTTGTTCAGAGGAAACTATTTTTAGAATGTATACTGTGTTCCATGTATTTTACTATTGCTGTAGTGTTTTTTCCCTTTCTTTTTAAAAGATGATGTTTTTAAGTGATCTCTACACCCAAAATAGGGCTCAAACTCACAGACCCGAAATTAACAGTCCTGTGCTGCGCAGACCTAAGCCAACCAGGTGCCCCTCTACAATATTTATTCAAAGCAGTATTTTCTTTCCTTTTCCTCTTCTTTTTTTCTTTCTTTTCCTTTCTCTCTTTCCTTCTTTCTTTCATTCTTTCTCTTTTCTTTCTTTTTTTCCCCCCACATAGTCATGTAAGTCTCTCTGGCATTATTTTCAATAGATAGCACTAAAGAAAGACCCCTGTAGATCCTCACTTTAAAACAACTTCTGGCATTGACTTTTAAAGCATTGACTTTAAAGTCAAGCGTCTACTTCAGTTTGCAGTATGTATTGATAGTTACCTTATATGGATCAGTTGGCTTATATTGTGTTTTTTTCCATAAATTTTCAAATTTTTTATATTATTTATAGCCTGGGTGGCTCAGTGGGTTAAGCCACTGCCTTCGGCTCGGGTCATGATCTCAGGGTCCTGGGATCGAGTCCCGCATCGGGCTCTCTGCTCAGCGGGGAGCCTGCTTCCTCCTCTCTCTCTCTCTCTGCCTGCCTCTCTGCCTATTTGTGATCTCTCTCTGTCAAATAAATTAAAAAAAAAAAAAAGTTTTTATTTTAACCCCAATTAGTTACCATACAGTGTTACATTAGTTTCAGGTGTACAATATAGTGATTGAAACACTCCATACATCACCCAGTGCCTATCACAAGGGCACTCCTTAATTGTCATCACATATATTTTTTTAAAGATTTTATTTATTTATTTGACAGAGAGAAATCACAAGTAGATGGAGAGGCAGGCAGAGAGAGAGAGAAAGGGAAGCATGCTCCCTGCTGAGCAGAGAGCCCGATGCGGGACTCGATCCCAGGACCTTGGGATCATGACCTGAGCCGAAGGCAGTGGCTTAACACACTGAGCCACCCAGGCGCCCCTGTCATCACATATTTAAACTAGTCCCCCCAACCCATCTTCCCTCTATTAACCATCAGTCTGTTTTCTATAGTTAAAGAGTCTGTTTTGGGCACCTGGGTGGCTCAGTCGGTTGGGCATCTGCCTCCAGCTCAGGTCATGATCCAGGGTTCTGGGATCAAGTCCCGTATTGGGCTCTCTGCTCAGCGAGGAAGTCTGCTTCTCCCTCTCCCCTTCCCCCTTGCCCAGGTCTCTCTCACTCTCTCTCATTAATAAAAATATTTTTTTTAAGAAATCTGTTTCTTGCTTTGCTGTATTCTCTTGCAGTTTCTTTCTTTTTTCCCTTACTCATTTGTTTCTTAAATTTCCCCATCATATGACTGAAATCATATTTGTGTTTCTCTAACTAACTTATTTCGTTTAGCATTGTACTCTCTAGCTCTATCTATGTCATTGCAAATGGAATGGCAAGATATCATTCTTTTTCATGGCTGAATAATATTCCTCTGTCTGTCTGTCTGTGTGCGCGCGCGTGCCGCGCGCGCACACACATATCATATCTTTATCCATTCATTAATCAAGGGACACTTGGTCTGTTTCCATAATTTGGCTATTGTAAATATGCTGCTATAAATATAAAGGTGCATTATCTCTTTGAACTAGTGTGTTTTGGGGATGTCAGTAGAGTATGGGGTCAGTCAGTAGAGTGTGTGTAGTAGAGTATGTGACTCTTGATCTCAGGGTCATGAGTTCAAGCCCCATATTGGACATAGAATTTACTTCAAAAAAACAATGAGGGGTGCCTGGGTGGCTCCATGGGTTAAGCCTCTGCCTTTGGCTTAGGTCACGATCTCAGGGTCCTGAGACTGAGCCATGCATCAGGATCTCTGCTTGGCTGGGAGTCTGCTTCCCCCTCTCTCTCTGCCTACCTATCTGCCTACTTGTAATCTCTCTCTGCCAAATAAACAAATAAAATCTTTTTTTTAAAAAAAAGTACTAAAATAAAAAATGAATTAGGGCATCTGGCTGGCTCAGTTGGTTGAGTGTCTGCCTTCAGCTCAGGTCATGATTCCAGCTCAGGTCCTGGAATGGAGCCCTGCATCAGTCTCCCTGTTCTGCCCCTCTGCCCACTTGTGCTCCGTCTCTCTCTCAAATAAATAAATAAAATCTTAAAAAAAAATTATGAATTAGTGTTTTTGTATTCTTTGGGTAAATACCCAGTAGTGTAATCGCTGAATCATAGGACATTTCTATTTTTAACTTTTTAAGGACTTTCAGTACTGTTTTCTAGTGGCTGCACCAGTTGACTTTCCCACCAACAGTGCACAGGGGTTCCTTTTTCTCCACATTCTCACCAACATCTGTTTCTTGTGTTTTTGATTTTACCCATTATGATCAGTGCAAGGTGATATCTCATTATAATTTTGATTTGTATTTCCCTAATGATAAATGATGATGAGAATCTTCTCATGTGTCTGTTAGACATCTGTATGTCTTTTTTGCAGAAATATCTCTTCATGCCTTCTGCCCATTTTTAGTTGATTTGTTTTTTGTGTGTTGAGCTATATCAGTTCTTTGTATATTTTGGATATTAACCCTTTATCAGCTATGTTATTTGCAAATATCTTTTCCCATTCCGTAGGTTGCCTTTTGGTTTCATTGATTGTTTCCTTCACTGGGTAGAAGGTTTTTATTTTGATGTAGTCCCTAAGTTTACTTTTGCTTTCATATCCCTTGCCTCATAGCAACAAAAATGTTGCTATGGCCAATGTCAGCGAAGTTACTGCCTGTGTTCTCTTCTAGGATTTTTATAGTTCCAGGTCTCACATTTAGGTCTTTAACCCATTTTTTTTTGTTTTGTTTCTAAGATTTATTTATCTATTTTAGAGAGGGGGAAGGGGGAGAGAAGGGGCAGAGGGAGGAGAGAGAGAAATCTCAAGAAGACTCCCCACTGAGTGTAGAGCCCAACATGGCCCAGACCCAGGACCCATGAGATTATGACCTGAGCCAAAACCAAGAGTCAGATGCTCAACTGACTGATCCACCCAGTTGCCCCATCTTTAATCCATTTTGAATGTATTTTTGTGTACAGTGTTAGAAAGTGGTACAGTTTCATTTTTTTGTACATAGCTGTCCAGTTTTCATAACACCATTTTTTTGATAATGGAATACTATTTTTTTTAATGAGCATAAATGTTTCTTTCTTGCTCATATAAAGTTCATTATGGTGCTGGTTGCCCTGCTCAATCTTCTAGTCAACTATGATACCATTTGTTTAAGAGACTTTTTCCCATTAGATATTCTTCTCTGCTTCGTTGAAAATTAATTGACCGTGTAATTGTTGTTTTATTTCTGGGTTTTCTATTCCATTCTATTGATCTGTGTGTATTTCTGTGCTAGTACCATATTGTTTTGATTACTACAGCTTTGTAATATAACTTGAAGTCTAGAATTGTGATGTCTTCAGCTTTGCTTTGCTTTTTTTTTTTAAGGTTGCTTTAGCTATTTAGGGTGTCCTGTGGTTTGTTTTTGTTTGTCTTGAGTTTTTTGTCCCAACCTCATTTTACAATGCTTTAAACATATGTGCTATATTCAAGTGTATCTTTCTTCCCTTTTTCTGCTCCCAGTATGCATTATTTCATAAGTTCCCACCCTGTGTCCTGCTTGTTTATATTTTATTCTGGCAATCATAGGCTCTGAAGATATTACAGAGAAAAAGAAACTAATGTAAAACCTTAAGCATCTTTCTAATTCTGGTTGCCTCTGTGCACCTGGGAAATAGTATACATTACAACAGAATGGGAGTTGAGTTCTTTTCCCATCTGTGTTAGTCTGTGCTATTCTGGTTCAAGGAATGTATTTCTGATTCCATTCCATTGTTATAACAGTGAAAGACCAGCAGAGATTTTGGCTTTTATTGTTTAAATTTCCTGTACTCTTTTTTTAGGTTAACTCCCAAATCCAGTGAATGTTAATGCTTTTTTGTACTCCACTGACTCCCAAAGAATTTCATATGTGGAGGAACTTGTTAGAGATTATCTTTGGAATTTTATATTTGGTAAAGATATGGTCCAGAAATTAAAGTAGGATTCCCCCATGAAAAACCAAATGTAACAAAATATATACAGGTCTGATTACTAGTCAACTGCCATTGTTTTTATTTCATGCTACATCATTTATTATTTGAGCTTATTTATCAATGAATCCCCATCAGAAGGAGTACTAGTATAGTGGTCAGTATCTAGATTTTAATAACAGATGTATCACTAATTAGCTAAATGATTTGAGAAGTCACTGAACTTGGGTGCCTGGGTGGCTCAGTTGGTTGAGCAACTGCCTTCAGCTCTGGTCATGATCCTGGAGTCCCAGAATGGAGTCCCACATTGGGCTACCTGCTCAGCAAGGAGTCTAATTCTCCCCTGACCTTCTCCCCTCTCATGATCTCTCTCTCTCACGTGTAAATAACTAAAATCTTTTAAAAAAAAGGTCACTGAATTTTATTTGTAATTACAACATGCATCATATTAAGGGGGCTGATTCAGGTTTTTTTTACATTTTATTTTTATTTTTTTTTAAAGATTTTATTTATTTATTTGACAGACAGAGATCACAAGTAGGCAGAGAGGCAGGCAGAGGGAGAGGGAGAAGCAGGCTCCCCGCTGAGCAGAGAGCCCAACACGGGGCTCTATCCCAGGACCCTGGGATCATGATCCAAGCCAAAGGCAGAGGCTTTAACCCACTGAGCCACCCCGGTGCCCCTTCTTTATGTTTTAAATTTCAATTCCAAATGGTTTTGATTCATAAGACAATAAGCAAAGACTAGTTTATGTTTTGGTAGGAGGAACTAGGTGATACAAAAGCTGTAAGCTATGGTTATTTCCAACTGTTTTATATGTTCTTTAAAGGAATTAAAAAGAAGATCTATCTCAACTGTGCACAGCTGAGGTTATGTACACATTAGAAAAAATTTAAAAATACTCTAATAGAAATCTTACAGAAATGACATTTTAAAAAGTATCAAATGCTTATCAGGTATTTGTTGAAATTCTTACTGAATTTTTCATAAGGGGGTACTGTAGGAGGTTATTTAAAAAAGACATCTTGCATATTCAACATCATTAGTCATGGGGAATTGTAAATAGAAACTACAATGAGATACTGCTTGCACCCTTTATACCTATAGGGATGGCTATGATAAAAGAGACAGAGACCAGGAAGTGATGGTGAGGATATGGAGAAATTGTAACCTTCATACATGGGTCCTGGAAAGGTAAAATCGTACAGCCACTTTGGACAATAGTTTGGTAGTTCCTTAAAAAGTTAAACATAGTTACCATATGACTTGGAAATTTTACTCCTAGGTATAAACCCCCAAGAGAACTTAAAAGATTACTGACAAAAACCTTATGCAAATGTTCATAGCAGTATTTTTCAAAATAGCCAAAAGGTGGAAATACTCCAAATGTCCATTAACAGACAAATGGAAAAATAAAATGTGGTATATCCATACTATGTATTATTACTCAGAAATAAAGTGGAATGAAGTACTGATACTTGATGCAATATGAGTGAATCTTAAAAACATTATGCTATGTGAAAGAAGCCAGTCACAAAAGACCACATTATTGTATGCATCTTTTTCTATGTAATGTCCAGAATACACAAATCCATAGAGAGAGAAAGTCAATTAGTGGTTTCCAGGCACTGGGGGAAGTGGAGATTGGTAATGACTGTTAATGGTTATGGGGTATCTTTTTAGGGTAATGAAAATCTGGAATTAGTAGTAGTGATTCCACAAATTTGGGAATATACTAAGAAACACTAAATTGCACACTTTAAAAGGGTAAATTTTAGGGTTCCTGGGTGGCTCAGTCGATTTAACATCTGACTCTTAATTTCAGCTCTGGTCATGATCTCAAGGTTTTGAGATCTAGCCCCCTGTAGGCCCCGTGTTGGGTCCTGTTTGGGATTCCCTCTTTCCCTTTGTCTCTGCCCCTCCTCCCTAACACATGCTCGTGGCTATCTCTTTCAAAAAAAATAAATAAATAAAAATGTAAATCTTTTGGTTAAGTGAATTATATTTCAGTATTAAAAAATCTTTAAAATGACATCTTGGAAGCATCCCCTGTCATAGCTGATTCCAGAAGTCTAATTGTAGAAACAGCAGTAAATGAAAATGTACACTACTGCCAAAAATTAAAATCGTCTGTAGAGTAATTATGAAAATGTACAAGGTGTGTTCACTAAATCTAAAGAGAGCGCTAGAATTGGAGAATCAACTTAGATGCATTCTTTCAGAAAATAAAAACAGTTGGGGGCACCTGGGTGGCTCAGTGGGCTAAGCCTCTGCCTTTGGCTCAGGTCATGATCCCAGGGTCCTAGGACTGAGTCCCGCATTGGGCTCTCTGCTCAGCAGGAATCCTGCTTCCCCTTCTCTCTCTCTGCCTGCCTCTTTGCCTACTTGAGATCTCTCTCTGTCAAATAAATAAATAAAATCTTAAAAAAAAAAAAAAACTACTGAAATCATTTAAAAATAAATAAATAAAAACAGTTGTAGTCACTGGGAAAAATATGTAGAACTTTTTCTCTCTACTATTAGTTCCCCTAATTGCAATGAGGTTTCTGTTAATCAGAAAGTTATACAACCATTCCATTGCTGTTTTCTGAGATGGCATTATAAAACACCAGCCCTTTCTCATTTTTTTTTCTATATTCACAAGTACATGACTGCTAGAATAAATGGATTAAATTCTTGAATATATGGTTCTCCACAGGTATGAAGAAAGGTAGTACTACTTTGATAGCATTATGTGCTAAGGATTTAAATTTCTATGGTTTTTAGCAGGAATGTTTTAACAATTGAAAATAAATCTTGTTTCTGAACAAGATGGAGTAACAGAAGAAGATTTACCCTCCTACCTGAAATAAATGGAAAAAGAATGAATTTATGAAACAAATGGCTTTGAAGACATGGGACATGAAGTTAACGAAGGACAGTGTTCCCTGAGAGACAAGAATCAGACAAGGTGAGCCCTACTGTCTCTCGCCGCATTGAAGGACTATCACAAGGCAGGTAAATTGATATAGAGTTCAGAGGGTTGAAGAGACATTGCTGAGAATCTATGACAGCAGAGAGCTCTGGAATTCACAGGATGACATACTGGAGTGGAGAGAATCACAAGAGATTTGCAGAGGATCCCCCTTAAGTTTTCAACAGAGTATTGATGAATATATTCATATGAAGAAACTACCTGAGGCTGGGGAAAGAGCCACTGAAAAGGGGTAGAAGAGGGAAAAGTACATGGAGTTCTCACAGGGATAGGAACAGTGTTTGTTCCTATATTCCAGCCTAGAATACCTCAAAGTTCGTAAAGCATTGGGTACAGTGTTTTAAAAAATCTTGTCTTAGGAGTGCACCATACTTAGCTTAAACTTGAATGCCACTTGGTTCCTGCCTAACAAATCTTAAAAGCAAGGCCTGAAAAGATCAAATAGTTTCCAGGTAACTTAACTGCATCCCAGAAAAAAAAAGCTCAAGAATACTTATGGGATTATGAAAATGTCCAGCACCTAACAAAGTAAAATTCACAGTTTCTGACACACAGTAGAATATTATGAGGCAGGGGGCACCTGGGTGGCTCAGTTGGTAGAGTGTGCAACTCTTGATCCTAGGGTAGTAAGTTTGAGCGCTATATTGGAGGTAGAGATTACCTAAAAAACAAACAAATAAATAAATAAAGTTTGCTTTAAAGAAAATTACTAGACATGCAAAGACACAAGAAAATATGAATAATGAAATAAACCAATTAATTGCAACTAATTGAGAATTAACACAGATGGTAGAAATAAAAAGATCAAAAGTTATTAAAGTGTATTTCATTTGTAAAACAAAGCTAGAGAAAACATTGAATGTGAAAATGAGTATTTTTCATTAGAATAATGAAGATACAGGAAAGGTCCAAAATGGGGGGCACCTGGGTGGCTCTGTTGGTTAAGCATCTGCCTTCAGCTCAGGTCATGATCCAAGACCCTGGAGTCAAGACACACATCGGGCTTCCTGGTCAGTGGGAAACCTGCTTCTCCCTCTCCCAGCTGCTCATGCTCTCTGTCTTCCTATCTCTCTCTCTCAAATAAATAAAATCTTAAAAAAAAAAAATGAACTTCTAGTGCTGATAAATATTATCTGAGATGAAAAAATACACTGGATGGAATTAACAGCAGATTTTATGTTGTAGAAGAAAAGATTAATGAATATGAAGTGGCAGCATTAGAAACTATTCAAAATGAATCACAAAGCAAAATAATTTTTTTTAAAAATGAACAGAACATCAGTGACCTATGAGACAACTTCAGGTAGCCTAAAATAATTGTAATTGGACCTCTCCACAGAGAAGAAATAATGGCTAAAAGTTTTCTGAATTTGATGAGAGCTCAACGATTCAAGAAGGTCAATGAATGAAGGCCAAAACCAAGAAACATGAAGAAAACCACATCAGACTAGGTCATCATGAAATTGTTCAAAACCAGTGAAAGTGAGAAAATCTTAAAAGCAATTTGAGGAAAAGAGACACATGACCTAAAGGGCATCCAACAGAAGAATTTTAGGAGATTATCAGAAACAATGTAAGCAAAAAAACTACACACAAATATCTTAAAAATACCTAAGAAGGGGTGCCTGAGTAGCTCAGGATTTTCCTCAGGTCCTCATCTCATAGCTCATGGGATTGAGTCCTGCATTGGACTCCACACTTGGAAGGAGTCTGCTTGGATATTATCCCCCTCTGTACTTTCAGGATGCTCCACACTCTCTCTGTCAAATAAATAAGTAAATTAAAAAAAAATACTTAAAGAAAAATAGTGTTCTATAGTTCTTTTTATAGAATAGTATAGAATTCTATGCCCAGCAAAAATCTTTCAAACTTGGAAATGAAGTCTTTTTTAGACTTGAAGAAGCTGAAAGATAAGTGATTTTTTATAAAGGTGCAAGATCAATTTAATGGAGAAAGGCTAGTCTTTTCAATAGATAGAACTGGGAAAATTGGATATCCATGTGCCAAAAATGGATTTTCATTCATACTTTGCATGATACCTAAAAACTAATTCAAAATGGATCATAGGCCTATATGTAAAATCTCAATTATAAAGATTCTAGAAGAAAAGGAAAGATTCTAGAAGAAAACATAAGAGAAAGAGAAAATCATGATTTTCTATGAGGTTTTTCAAAAGCTGTATCTGTAAAAATAAAAATTGATCAGTTGTTTTTTTATCAAGAAGGAAAACTCTGCTCTTTGAAATATACGAGTAAGGGAATGAGAAGACAGATGACAGTCTGGGGTGATAAACTTACAAATTTGATAAAAAGACTTGTATGCAGAATGTATAAAGAACTCTCAATACTCAGGAATTAGAAAATTTACAACCCAGTTTAAAAAAGGGCAAATGATTTGAACAGAAACTTCAAAGAAGATATAAGGATGGTAAATAAGCATATGAAAAGTTACTCAACATTATTAGTTATAGGGAAATTCAATTTAACACACAAATCAGATAATACCAGACACCTAATAGAATGACCAAAATTATAAAGATATACCACCCCACACTTTGGTTAGAATGTAAAAGATCTGGAGCACTCACTCACTTCTGGCAGGAAAGTAGACTGATACAGTCACTTTGGAAAACAATTTAGTGATTTCTTAAAAAAATTAAATATATACCTACCGCATGACCCAGTCATTCCACTCCTTGGTATATATTCAAAAGAAGTGATTTTTTAAAAAGGTGGTAACATACATCGCCATACAATTTTGTACATGAAACTTTATAGCAACATTATTTGTAATAGCTAAAAAGTGCCCATTGCAATCCAAATATTAATCAACTGATGAATAGTAAATAAAATCTGGTATCCATGCAATGGAATACATCTTTGCAATAAAAGGGATTAAATAGGTGGTACATGCAAAAAAAACTGATAAATATCAAAAGAAGTATACTGAGTGGAAGAAGCCAGACCAAAAAGAATACATACCATATGATTTCATTTATCTAAAATTCTCAAAAATGCAAACTGAATCCATTGTGAATGAAAGCAAATCAGTGGTTGCCTGGCATCACAGAGTGGAAGAGTGGGAGGGAGGTACTATAAAGGGGCATAAGGACCTGGTACATAGAGAGGCAGATTTAATCCCTGCTGGTCTAACCTAGGGCATATGCTATTAAAATCAAAGGTAACTGATAACAAATCTAAATTAAATCGTCAGCTATCTAAAAAAGTAAAGGAGCATGAGGTGTCTTTTGAGGGTAATGGATATGTTCATAATCTTGAGTGTGTTGAAAGGTGTATACATAAAAGATCCATCTATAAATATTAAATATGTACAATTTATTGTATGCACATTACATGAGGTCTTCACTTTACACATCTCTAATATGTACAAGTTTTAGTATATTAAAGTATACCCACCCCCTAAAAACATGGTTCACATTTAATCTACCACAGAATATTCCTTCTAAATAATTGCATGGATTACAAACTTTGCTCCTAGCCCCTCAGTCTATACATCACTTTTTAAATAACAGATGCATGTCATGATAGTGACAAGTGATAGTACTTTAAAAAAAATTTGTTGATGATTTTCTACTGCATATCTGATATTAGTTCATGTACAAACAGCAAAGCACATAGTTATGTTGCCTCATTGCCTCCCAGTGATCAGTCCACATTACCTTTTGACAAAACGGATAATCAAAAGAGGGAATTGGCTGACTAATATAGTTAATTTTATGTGTCAACTTCACAGGGCCATAGAGTACCCAGATATTTGGTTAAACATTATTCTGCATATATCTGTGAAGGTGTTTTTGGATGAAATCAACATTTAAACCAGTAGACTGAGTAAAGCAGATTGCCTTTGTGATGTATGTGGCCCTCATCCAATCAACTGAAAGCCTAATAAATAAAATCAAATGGCTGACCTTTGAATAAGAGGAAGCTCTTCCTGCCTGGCTGATGCACTATAAGTCTTCTCATGCTTTGGGCTCTTCTTGAGTCTTGATCCTGCCAACTCTTGTACTGAAACTTACAACATAGATTCTCCTGGTACTTAGGACTTGAGAATCAGTATGGAACCATACCATTGGCTCGCCTGGATCTCCAGCTTATCTACTTTAGATCATGGACTACTTAACCTCCATTATTACATAAGTCAATTCTTAATAATAAATCTTTTTATAGTGTTAGTTATATTTCTCTGGAGATCCCTGACTAATACAGATTTTGGTATCAAGAAGAGGAATGCTGCTGTATTAAATACATAAATATTGAAGTGGCCTTGAAACAAGATAATGGGTAGAGGCTAGAAGAGTAATGAAGTGTATGCTACAGTAAGAACATTAAAGGCAATTCTGTCTCCGACAGAAATGAGGAACAGGTTATTAGGAACTGGAGGAAAGACAACCTTTGTTATAAAGTGGATGAAAACGGCTAAATTTGTTCTTGTGTTTTGTGAAAGATAGAGCTTCTGAGTGATGAAATTGAATATTTGGCAAAGAAGATTTCTAAGCAAAGCATTACAGGTGTGGCTTGATCTTTATTGCTTATAGTAAAATGTGAGAATTGAGATAAACTGAAGAAAGTATTGTTAAGCAAGAAGGAACCACAATTTGGACGTTTGGTAAATTTTCAGCCGATCCATATTGCAAAACTGAAAAGCTTGTGCTCTTAAAGAGAATGCTAAAGGTGTGGCTAAACAACCATTTGATAAAGAGATCATGGGTGCAATTCATGGATATAATCTGCCATTTAAGCAGAAGCCTGGACTAGAGATGGGATTATGCCAGGTCTTTTTTGATTTGTTTTGCTTTTCCTTAAAAGAGAGGGCTGGGAGGGTCAGAGGAAGAGAGAGAATCTTCAGCAGGCTCCATCCACATCCTGCATGAATCCTGATACAGGGCTTGGTCTCACAATCCTGAGATCATGACCTGAGTGGAAATCAAGAGTAGGATGCTTAACCAACTGAGCCACCCAGGCACCCCATGTGTGCTCTTCTTAAAGAAAAATGAAGAAAGACCTCAAAAGAGATTCAGAACTCTTTTTTTTTTAAAAAAAAGATTTTATTGGGCGCCTGGGTGGCTCAGTGGGTTAAGCCGCTGCCTTCAGCTCAGGTCATGATCTCAGGGTCCTGGGATCGAGTCCCGCATCGGGCTCTCTGCTCAGCAGAGAGCCTGCTTCCTCCTCTCTCCCTCTGCCTGCCTCTCTGCCTACTTGTGATCCCTCTCTCTGTCAAATAAATAAATAAAATCTTTAAAAAAAATAAAAAATAAAAATAAAAATAAAAAAAGATTTTATTTATTTGATAGAGAGAGAGAGATCACAAGTAGGCAGAGAGGCACGTAGAGAGAGAGGCGGAAGCAGGCTCTCCACTGAGCGGAGAGCACGATGCAGGGCTCAATCCCAGGACCCTGAGATCATGACTGGAGCCGAAGGCAGAGGCTTAACACACTGAGCCACTCAGGTGCCCCGAGATTCAGAACTCTTTAAGGCTTCCACTCTACAGACCTGGGGAGCAAGGCTGTTTTCCAGGAGCCCTTGAAGAGAATCACAAGGTTAGGGCTGCCCTGCACAGCTATAGCAGTGATTCTTCCATTCCAGTGGGCCTAAAATGTGGGATATTGAGCCAAAGATGGTTATTCTCAAACCTGAAGATCTAATAAGATTTGCCTTGCTAGATTTTGGATTTGATTATTACCTGTCATCTTTCCTTTCTTTCCTGTTTATCTCTTTTGAAATGGGAACGTTTATTCTCTGCCTGTCCCACCACTGTATTTTGGAACTTGTCTGGTTTCACAGGTTTACAGCTGAAGAAGAATTTTCTTTCATAATGAATTGTACCTTGAATCTCACCCATATGTAATTTAGATAGTATTTGGATGAGACTTTGTACTTTAAAGTTGATGCTAGAATAAATTAAGACTTGGCGGTGGTTGGGATAAAAATGAATGTATTTTGCATGTGGAAAGGATACGGATATTGGAGTGCTAGGGATAGAATGTTATCAATTGGATGCCTGTGTCCTACCAAATTTCTTATGTGGAAACCTTAATACCCAATGTGACTTTATTTAGAGATGGTTCCTCTAAGTAATTAGGATTGAATGAAGTCATAAGGTTAGGCCATGACCTAATTGGATTAGTGTTTTTTCAAGAAGAGATACCAAAGAGATGCCTAGGTGGCTCAGTTGGCTGGGAGTCTAACTTTTGGTTTTGGCTCAGGTCATAATCTCAGGGTTGTGGGATCAAGCCCTGAGTCAGCTCTGTGCTTGCTCAGCTGGGAGTCTGATGGGGATTCTCTGTCTCCCTCTGCCCCTTCCACATCAAATAAATAAATAATTTTTAAAAAGGAGCAATACTACAGTTGTGGGGGTGGAGGTGGGGGGCCTTAAGGGGAAAAAAAGGTGGGGGATGCCTAGCTGGCTCAGTCAATGGAGCTTGTGACTCTGATCTCAGGGTCATAAGTTTAAGTCCCATGTTCAGGTTACTAAATGTAGAGGTTACCCCCATGTAGAGGTTACTAAATAAAAAAACTTTTTAAAAAAGGGCGCCTGGGTGGCTCAGTGGGTTAAGCCGCTGCCTTCGGCTCAGGTCATGATCTCAGGGTCCTGGGATCGAGGCCCGCATCGGGCTCTCTGCTCAGCGGGGAGCCTGCTTCCTCCTCTCTCTCTCTGCCTGCCTCTCTGCCTGCTTGTGATCTCTCTCTGTCAAATAAATAAATAAAATATTAAAAAAAAAACTTTTTAAAAAAGGATACAGAAGGCTTATTTTCTCTCTCTCTATCATATGAAGGCATAAGCAGATAGTAGCCATGAACAAGTCAAGAGAAGAGAATTCAGAATGAAACCTACCTCATCAGCACTTTGACAAGGACTGGACTTCCTAGCCTACAGAACTGTGAGAAATAAATTTCTGTTGTTTAAATCATCCAGAATGTGATATTTTGTTATTGCTGAACATGTTAACATGGACAAAGATGAAAGTGCAGCAAAAAAACCGAATTGATAATTCTGTTAGTGAAATCCAAATCTATCTTAAATGGAATTGTAGATGAAACAACAGATCATGGAGATGTTGATACTATCATCATTCAAAAGACTGTAGATATTAAGTCAGAGGAATTTAGTGAAAATGAGGTTATCAACATAAAGGAGGAAAGTAGTTGTGACAAAAAGGATTAAGATGTCCTAGGAGAAGTCATCCAGTAAGATATTTCCAAAATAACTATTAGTGATATTTCATAACATTGACAGCACTAGGTTGGAATGTTGGGAGCTGATTCAGAATTAAGCTGATTCAGTATGAAAGGAGGTTTAGGTCCAAGATGGTGAAGGACTAGGAGATCTTGGGTTTTTTGCCTGGTCACAGGAATTCAGCTAGATAGCCATCAAATCATTCTGAACACCTGTGAACTCAACCAGAGTACTAAGGAAAGAACTGCCGCAATACTACAAATAGAAAAGTGACCACTTTTTAGAAGAATGACAAAACAGAAAAACTCACCTCCAAAAAAGAGAAGAGTCAGTACTGAATGCCAGAGACTTAATCAGTATGGATATTAAGTGAGATGTCAGAACTAGAGTTCAGAATAATGCATGTAGATACTAGTTGGGCTTGAAAAAAAGCATAGAAGATACTAGCGAAGCCCTTTTTGGAGAAATAAAGGACCTAAATCTAATCAAGTTGGAATCAAAAGTGTTATCAATGTGATGCAATAAAAAATGGAGACTCTGACTGCGAGGATAAATGAGGAAGAAGAGAGAATTAGTTATATAGAAGACAAAATGAGGGAAAATAAAGAAGCTGAGAAAAAAGTGACAAACAACTACGAGATCACGAGGGGAAAATTTGAGAAATAAGTGATACCATAAAAAGAAACAATATTAGAATAATTGGAATCTCAGAAAAAGAGGGTAGAGAGAGAAAGCAGGGGGCAGAAGGTATATTGGCAAATTGTGGCTGAAAATTTCCCTAATCTGGAAAAGGAAACAGGCATTCAAGTCCAGAAGACAAAGAGAACCCCCTTCAAAATCAATAAAAATAGGTCAACACCTCAACATATATTAGTGAAGTTTGCAAAGTTCAGGGACAAAGAGAAAATCCTGAAAGCAGCTCAAGACAAGAGGTCCTTAACTTACAAGGGTAGGTAGGAACGTTAGACTGGCAGCAGACCTACCCGCAGACACAGAGACTGGTAGGTCATAAAGGACTGGCATGATATATGCAGGGTGCTAAATGATAAAAAATATGCACCCAAGAAAAATTTATCCACCAAGGCTGTCATTCAAGATAGAAAGAGAAATAAAAAGCTTCCAGTACAAACAGAATGTAAAAGAATTTGTGATCACTAAACCAGCCCTGCAAAAAATATTAAAGGGGATCCTTTAAGCAAAATGAAAGCCCAAAAGTAACATAGACCAGAAAGGAACAGAGACAATATACAAAAAGAGTGACTTTACAAGTAATACAATGGCACTAAATTCATATCTTTCAGTAGTTACTCTGAATGTAAATGGGCTAAATGCCCCAATCAAAAGACACAGGGTATAAGATTGGATAAAAAACCAAGACCCATTGATATGCTGTCTGCAAGATATTCATTATAGACCCGACGACACCTCAAGATTGAAAGTAAGGGGGTGGAAAACCATTTATTTTGCTAATGGACATCAAAAGAAAGCTGGGGTAGCAATTGTTATATCAAACAAATTGGATTTGTTTGATATAACAAATTGGAAGTCCAAACAAATTGGACTTTAATAAGAAATGAGGAAGGACACTGTATTATAATTAAAGGGTCTATCCAACAAGATCTAACAATTTTAAATATGGGAGCAGTGAATTATATACATCAATTAATAATAAAAACAAACACCTTGATAATAATACAATAATAGTAGGGGTCTTTAACACCCCACTCAAAGTGATGGACAGATCATCTAAGCAGAAGATCAAGGAAACAAGGACTTGAATGACCCACTGGACGACATGGACTTCACAGATATATTCAGAGCATGCCATCCTAAAGCAACAGAATACATAATATTTCTCAAGTGCACATGGAGCATGCTCTAGAATAGATGATATCCTGGGTCACAAATCAGGTCTCAACTGGTACCAAATGATTGGGATCATTCCCTGCATATTTTCAGACCACTATGCTTTGAAACTTGAATTCAATCACAAGAGCAAAGTTGGAAAGAACTCAAATACAGGGAGGCTAAAGAGCATCCTACTTAAGAATGTTTGGGTCAACCAGGAAATAAAAGAAGAATTTAAAAAAAAACCCAACTCTGGAATCAAAAGAAAATGAAAAAAACAACTATTCAAATCCTCTGGGATGCAGCAGAGATGGTCCTAAGAGGGAAGAATATAGCGCAAGCCTTTCTCAAGAAACAAGAAAAGTCTCAAATAAACAACCCAACCTTACACCAAAAGGAGCTGGAGAAAGAACAGCAAGTAAAGCCTAAACCCAGCAGAAAAGAAATTAGTAAAGATTAGAGCAGAAATCAGTGAAATAGAAACCAAAAGAACAGTAGAACAGATCGACAAAACTGGGAGCTGGTTCTTTGATGAAGGCACACACAAAAAAACGAAAAAATGTTCCATGCTCATGCATTGGAAGAACAAATATTGTTAAAATGTCTATGCTATCTATAGCAGTATACACATTCAATACAATCCCTATCAAAATACCATCCATTTTTTTCAGAGTTGGAACAAATAATCCTCAAATTTGTATGGAATCAGAAAAGACCCCAAATAGCCAAAGGAATGTTGAAAAAGAAGACCAAAACTAATGGCATTACAATGCCAGACTTTAAGCTCTATTACAAAGCTGTAATCATTAAGACAGTTTGGTACTGGCACAAAAACAGATACATAGATCAGTGGAACAGAGTAGGGAACCCAGAAATGGACCCTCAACTCTATGGTCAACTAATGTCTAACAAAGCAGGAAAGAATATCCAATAGAACAAAGACTGTCTCTTCAACAAATGGTGTTGAGAAAATTGGACAGCCACATGCAGATGAATGAAACTGGACCATTTCCTTACACCATACACAAAAATAGACTCAAAATGGATGAAAGATCTAAATGTGAGACAAAAATCCTTCAAAATCCTAGAGGAGAACACAGGCAGCAATTTCTGTGACCTTGGCTGCAGCAACTTCTTGCTAGACATGTCTCCAAAGGCAAGGGAAACAAAGGCAAAAATTAACTATGGGGACTTCATCAAGATAAAAAGCTTTTGGAGTG
Organism: Neogale vison; assembly: GCF_020171115.1. Lineage (NCBI taxonomy): Eukaryota > Metazoa > Chordata > Mammalia > Carnivora > Mustelidae > Neogale > Neogale vison. Next base: position 57,131,623 of record NC_058093.1, on the reverse strand, counting down.
CCTGGGTGGCTCAGTGGGTTAAAGCCTCTGACTTCAGCTCCGGTCATGATCCCAGGGTCCTGGGATCAAGTCCCGCATCGGGCTCTCTCTGCTCAGCAGGGAGCCTGCTCCCCACCCTCCCGCCTCTCTCTCTGCCTGCCTCTCTGTCTACTTGTGATCTCTGTCTGTCAAATAAATAAATAAAGTCTTAAAAAAAAAAGATAAAAATCTTTTGCACAGCAAAGGAAATAGTTGACAAAACCAAAAGATAACTGACAGAATGGGAGAAGATATTTGCAAATGACATATCAGATAAAGGACTAGTATGCAAAATCTATAAAGAACTTATTAAACTCAGCACCCAAAGAACAAATAATCCAATCAAGAAATGGACAGAAGGGGTGCCTGGGTGGCTCAGTGGGTTAGAGCCTCTGCCTTCGGCTCAGGTCGTGATCCCAGGATCCGGGGATTGATCCCCGCATCAGACTCTCTGCTCGGCAGGGAGACTGCTTCCCCTCCCTGCCTGCCTGCCTCTCTGCCTGCTTGCCTCTCTGACAAATAAATAAATAAAGTCCTTTAAAAAAAAAATGGACAGAAGACATGAACAGATATTTTTCCAAAGAAGACATCCAAAAGGCCAACAGACACATCAAAAAAATGCTTCACATCACTTGGCATCAGAGAAATACAAATTCAAAACCACAGTAAGATACCACCTTACACCAGTCAGAATGGCTAAAATTAACAAGTCAGGAAAGAGCAGATATTGGCAAGGATGCAGAGAAAGGCAAATCCTATGTACCGTTGTTGAGAATGCAAGCTGGTACAGCCACTCTGGAAAACAGTATGACAGTATGTGGTTCCTCAAAAAGTTGAAAATGGAGCTATCCTACTACCCAGCAATTGCACTACTAGGTATTTACCCCCAAGATATAAATGTAGTGATCCAAAGGGGCACCTGCACCCCAATGTTTATAGCAACATGTCCGCAATAGCCAAACTATGGAAAGAGTTCAGATGTCCATCAATAGATGAGTGGATAAAGAAGATGTGATATGTGTATATATATCTAGATACCTAGATATATAGATATATATATATAGATACAGATACACACAGTGCTGTACTACTCAGCCATCAAAAAAAAAAAGAAAAAAAATGAAATCTTGCCATTTGCAATAATGTGGATGGAACTAGAGGGTATTATGCTAAGCAAAATAAGTCAATCAGAGAAAGATAATTACCATATGATCTTGCTCATATGTGGGATTTAAGAAACAAAACAGAGGATCACAGGGTAAGAGAGGGAAAAATAAGATGAAATCAGAGAGGGAGAACAACATAAAAGACTTTTTTTTAAGAGATTTTATTTATTCATCTAGACGGAGAGAGAGCACAAATGGGGCAGAAGGGGCGGGGAAGAAGCAGACTTCTCGCTGAGCAGGAAGCAGGTCCTGGGGCTCAATCCCAGGACCCCAGGTTCATGACCTGAGCTGAAGGCAGACACTTAACCAATTGAGCAGCCCAGGTATCCCAGGAGACTCTTAATCATTGGAAACAAACTGAGGATGCTGGAGGGGAGGTGGGGTGGGTGGATGGGGTAACTGGGTGATGGACATTAAGAAGGGCACCTGATGTAATGAGCACTGGGTATTATATAAGATTAATGAATCACTGAAATCTACCTCCGATAGTAATAATACACTATATGTTAATTAATTGATTTAAATTTTTAAAAATGCTGTATGGAATTCAAGTAATAGAAAAAGCTGCTCACTCCTCACCATAACCTTAAGTTATGCAAGGAAGAGAAAACAAGTATTGTTCAAACTATTCTTTGTCTTTTTAAAAATATTTATTTATTTGAGAGAGAGAGGGAGAGCGCATGCTCGCATGCACAAATAAGCAGTCTGCAGAGGGGCAGGGAGTGGAGAGACTGCTGTGGCACAGAGGCAGAGGGATAGCTAGTATCCTGAAGTAGACTCGCAGTCAGTGTGGAACCCGAACCAATGTGCAAGCCAGTCCCAGGACCCTGAGATCATGACCTGAGCTGAAGTCAAATGCTTAACTGATTGAGCCACCCAGGCACTCCAGAAAATACTGGTTTTAATATTTTTTCATTTCTTTGTTAATCTGTAGGCAATAGTAAAAGAGTTTTCTGTATTTTGACAAATTTTGTAAAGATTATGGAACAGTCATTAATTTTCTAATAATTATTTAAAAATCTTCATATGTAAAAAAACAAAACAAAACAAAAAAAACCTGCAGTTAACATCACACTCAATAGTCAAAAACTGAGCTTTTCCTTTAAGATTGGGACTAAGACAATTACATCCACTCTCATCACTTTTATTCAATATAGTACTGGAAGTCCTAGCCACAGCAATTATACACACAAAGAGAAACAAAAACAAAAGGCCTCCAAACTGGTAAGGAAGGAAAACTTTCACTATTTGCAGATGGCATGATACTATATATAGAAAACCCTAAAGACTCCGCCAAAAAAAACTACTAGAACTGATTAATGAATTCAGTAAAATCAATATACAGAAATCCATTGCATTTCTATACACTAATAATGAAGCAGCAGAAAGAGAAATTAAGAAAATGATCCCATATACAACTGTACCAAAAATAATAAAATGCCTAGGAATAAACTTAAGCAAGGAGATGAAAGACCTATACTCTGAAAAGTGTAAACCACTGATGAAAGAAACTGAAGACAACACAAACAAATGGAAAGGTATTCCATGTTCATGGATTGGAAGCATAAATATTGTTAAAATGTCCATACTTCCCAAATCAATCTACAGATTTAATGCAATCCCTATCAAAATACCAGCAACAGTTTTCACAGAACTAGACCAAATAATCTTAAAATTCGTATGGAACCACAAGAGACCTCGAAAAGCCTAAGCAGTCTTTTTTTTTTTTTTTTAAGATTTTATTTATTTATTTGACAGAAATCACAAGTAGATGGAGAGGCAGGCAGAGAGAGAGAGAGAGGGAAGCAGGCTCCCCGCTGAGCAGAGAGCACGATGCGGGACTCGATCCCAGGACCCTGAGGTCATGACCTGAGCCGAAGGCAGCAGCTTAACCCACTGAGCCACCCAGGCGCCCCAAGCCTAAGCACTCTTGAAAGAAGAACACAACTGGAGGTATCACAATCCTGGATATCAAGATCTATGACAAACCTGTAGTAATAAAAACTCTATGGTACTGGCACAGAAATACACACACAGATCAAAAGAACAGAACAGAGAGCCCAGAAATAAAACCAAAAATATACGGTCAGTTAATCTTGGACAAAGGAGATGATACTGTGCAATGGGAAGAAGACTATCTCTTCAACAAATGGTGTTGGGAAAACTGAGCAGCTACATGCAAAAAAATGAAACTGTACTTTCTCACATCATACACAAAAATAAATTTAAAATGGACTAAGGACCTAAATGTGAGACCTGAAACTATAAAAATCCTAGAAGAGAACACAGGCAGTAACATCTCCGACCTCAACCATAGCAGCATCTTTCTAGGTTTGTCTCCTGAGGCAAGGGAGACAAAAGCAAAAATAAACTATTGGGATTACATCAATATAAAAAGCTCCTGCATGCCAAAGGAAACAACCAACAAAACTAAAAGACAGCCTTCAGAATGAGAGAATATTTGTGCAAATAACATATCTTTGTATCCAAAATATATAAAGAACTTAAACAACTCAATACCAGAAAACCACAAATAATCAAATTAAAAAATGGACAGAAGACATGAAGAGACATGTCTCCAAAGAAGACATGCCACAGACTCATGAAAAGATGCTCAACATCCCTAATCATCAGGGAAATGCGAGTCGATAAACTACAATGAGATATCATGTCACACCCATCAGAATGGCTAAAATCCAAAACATAAGAAATAATAGGTTTTGGCCAGTACACTTTTGGTGAGAATGCAAATTGGTGTGGCCACTGTGGGAAAACTATATGAGATTCCTCAAAAACTTAAAAATAGAACTTCCATATTATCCAGTAATTCCATTCCCAGATATTTACCCCCAAATATGAAAACACTCATCAACAAGGTATATGCAAACCTATGTTTATTGTATCATTATTTACAGTAGCCAAATATAGAAGCATACCACATGTCCATCAGTAGAGGAATTATAAAGAAGTGATATATATATGTGGTGAATAATATATATATATATCCATTATATCCATACCTATATATCCACATATCCACATATATATATATCCATTATATCCACATCCTATATATATATATAATGAAATATTTCTCAGTCATAAAATAGAATGAAATTTTGCAATTTGCAACAACATGGATGGATCTAGAGAATATAATGCAAAGGAAAATAAGTCAGAGATACAAATACCATATGGTTTCACTCATGCAGAATTTAAGAAACAAAAAGTATAAAAAAGAAGAGAAACCAAATAATAGACTTTTAACTATAGAGGACAATCTTATGGTTACCAGAGGGATGATATGTGAGGAAATGGGTGAAATAGGTGAAGGGTATTAAGAGTACACTTATCTTGGGATGCATGGGTGGCTCAGTTGGTTAAGCAGCTGCCTTCGGCTCGGGTCGTGATCCCAGCGTCCTGGGATCGAGTCCCACATCGGGCTCCTTGCTCGGCAGGGAGCCTGCTTCTCCCTCTGCCTCTGCCTGCCTCTCTGTCTGCCTGTGCTCGCTCTCTCTCCCTCTCTCTCTGACAAATAAATAAATAAAATCTTTAAAAAAAAAAAAAGAGTACACTTATCTTGATGAGCACTGGGTAATGTATAAAATTTTTGAATCATTGTATTATTGACCAGAAACTAATATAACACTGTAGGTTTACTATACTGGAATTAAAATTTTTTTAAGTAAAATAAATTTAAAACATTAAAAAATAAATACAAGAGCTTGAAAAATGTAAAAATTAGCACAAACAGCCCCCAAATAAAAATAAATATGTTACAAGGAGTTCCTGGGTGACTAGGTCAGTGGATCATATGACTCTTTTTTTTTTTTTTAAAGATTTTATTTATTTATTTGACAGAGAGAGATCTCAAGTAGGCAGAGAGGCAGGCAGAGAGAGAGAGGAGGAAGCAGGCTCCCCGCTGAGCAGAGAGCCCGATGCGGGACTTGATCCCAGGACCCTGAGATCATGACCTGAGCCGAAGGCAGGGGCTTAATCCACTGAGCCACCCAGGCGCCCAGATCATATGACTCTTCATCTTAGGGTTGTAAATTCAAGCCCCATATTGGGTGTAGAGGTTACTTAAAAATGAAATCTTACAAAATTATATGTTAAAAGTTTTTAAATATATAAAAAATTTATATGAAACTTTGTTTTCTGAAGTTTCATTATATTTTTATATATTTTTTAATATGGTAAAGCCTTGAACTGTTGTTACTTATGAATGACTTTGGTATATTTAACAGATCAATCATTCAGTAAATAGAATGTTAGCTTTTAGTAAATAGATTTTTGGTGACTTGACCTGATTCCTAGATGATTCCAACCACTTATATAAGTCCTATTTGATAATGCAAATTCAATGATAAGCTATACATGTTTATAAACTCATATATACATAAATAGGTATAATATATATATATCTAGATCCAGCTACAAATCTGAGAACCTGTCTTTGACTTAAGTGTGAACAAGGAAAGTCTACAATAGCCTATGCCAAGCACTAAATTGTTACAGATACTACCTCATTAAGGTGAAAGAAAATAGAAAATAGTCATTAAGTAATCTATGGAAAGCATCACAGAAGAAGAGAAAATGAACATTATCCCCCAAAACAAAGAAAGAATATAAAACTAAAAATTTGAAGAAAATTTTATGAACATTTTTAATTTTTGCTATAAGGTTAGATAGTATGATTTTGATAAAAGTTGAGCAGAAAAACCAAAGTACAGTAGAAAAATGTTAAAATTGAATAAAAAGAGTTTTGAGTGATATCAGGAAAGATTTCAAGGAAATTAAAATTTTGCTGATGGAATTTAAATCTATATTAGTGGCAGTATGTAACCAAATTATCATGTAGACAAATCATTGGTGTGATCTTGAGTTTACCCTGTAAGCAGAGAAAAAGAAGAACATATAGAAATGATAGTATTTTTAATCATATCCAACTTAAATATGTTACAGAATAAGCAACTGGCAAATGGGGAAAAATCAAAAATATTTAATAAGATTTTTAAAATCTAACAATTCCAGTTAAATAATTTAGCCTAATCTAAAAAGAATCAACAGAGAACCATTCTTAAATCTACCTGACAATATTTTTGAATTGTAAGAAGAATAAATATTTTAAGAGTTTCTTATAAGGAAATAAAATGTGATATACATTAATTATTAAGAAATCTTGGGGCACCTGGCTGGTTCAGTCAGTAAAGCATGTGACTCTTAAACTTAAGAGTCCTGAGTTTGGGGCGCCTGGGTGGCTCAGTGGGTTAAGCCACTGCCTTCGGCTCAGGTCATGATCTCAGGGTCCTGGGATCGAGTCCCGTATCAGGCTCTCTGCTCAGCAGGGAGCCTGCTTCCTCCTCTCTCTCTCTCTGCCTGCCTCTCTGCCTGCTTGTGATCTCTCTCTGTCAAATAAATAAAATAAAATCTTTAAAAAAAAAAAAAAAAAAAAAGAGTCCTGAGTTTGAGCCCCATGCTGGGTGTAGAGACTACTTAAAAATAAAATCTTTTTAAAAAGTGTCTTTAGGGGCACCTGGGTGGCTCAGTGGGTTAAAGCCTCTGCCTTCAGCTCAGGTCATGATCCCAGAGTCCTGGGATCGAGCCCCACATCGGGCTCTCTGCTCGGCAGGGAGCCTGCTTCCTCCTCTCTCTCTCTCTGCCTGCCTCTCTGCCTACTTGTAATCTCTGCCTATCAAATAAATAAATAAAATCTTAAAAAATAAAAAAAATAAAAATAAAAACTGTCTTTACATGTTTCAGGCTCATTTGAGTGGGCTCAACTTTCTCTATAAGAATTCTGTAAATTCTTACAGTAAATTCTATAAGAAAAAGAAACATTTAGGGAAAAGATTGATTTAAGAAAAATTTTGTGTTCATCTGCTTTGTCTTTCATTTCTGAAGGAGGTATAAAGAAATTTTCACATTTCCAAATTCATAGAAAATAAATACTTCCCAGACCTCTGTAGAAAACAAACAAAACTTTATAAAGACATATTCCTTAACTGAAAGATGATTTTTAAAAATCTTTCTAACTGCTTCAGTAAAACAGCTGTGATGTCTTTGTTGTAAACCCCAATTGTTAATTTGAAGTCTTTATTTTACTCAACTTGTCAGTGGCATTTGAAAGAATTCATGATTTATCCTCCTTGAACATGTTTTTTTTTTAACTTGACGTTTAGAACATTACTCTTGGTTTTTCATTCATTTTATGGGCCACTCCTTCTTAATTTCATTCATTAGTTTTTCTTCTTATATCCAACTTCTAAGTATTGCAGTACCATAGGGCTTTAGCTTTTCTACAGTTAGTCTTTGGTGATCTCAGCCATTTCATATTTCAAATACTATCAACATTTATTTATTTATTTATTTACTTACTTACTTATTTATTTTTAGGTAGGGTCTATCCCTACATGGGCCTTGGACTCATGATCCTGAGATCAGTAGTCATATGCTTTACCGACTGAACCAGCCATGCTTTACCGACTCAGCACCCCTACCATCAACACTTTATATACTATAAGGAAATAACTTCCAAATTTGTATCGCCAGCCTTAGATATTTTCCCTAAACGCCAATCTAATATAGCCATCTTTGTACTTAATATCTTTACCTGAGTGTTTAGTTAGCATCTACAACTTAACAAGTACAAAACCATTCTACTGATTTATACCAGACCCCAAACCCTTTAGCCAAGGCAGCACTTTTGCGGTCTGTTTTTAAATAATGCTAACTTTAGTCTTTCAGTTCCTGAAAACAAAAATCTATTCCAATCCAGCAACAGATGCCTTTTATCTACCTTCAAAATATATTCAGAATCTAAGCACTTTCTCCTATTTCAATCACTACTGTCAATTTTAAGCTTAGTATTATCTTTCCCTAGTTGGATTTTTTAGCAGTCTTCTATATGGTCTGCTAACTTCTGCTCTTAATCTGCTACAGTCTGTTCTGACACTGAAGCAAGAGAGATCTTTTGCAAAGGTAAGTCAGACTGAGTCATTTCTTTGCTCAAAACCAGTCAGTGGTTTAGGGTAAAAATCCAAAGTCTTTCTATAATGGCTTAAAAGCCCTACAGAGTATGGCACCATTAATGGCACTCTGTGACTTTATCTTTTGTTTCTCTTCTTGACCTCATTAGCCTATTTAATGTTCTTGAACCAATTGAGTGTCTGCAAATCTTATTCCCTCTGCCTGGAAAGCTCTTCCCCTATATGTCTACCTTCCTTATTCACTCATTTCTTTTTAGATTTTTGCTTAAACATCTTACTAGTGAGGCCCTTTACAAACCACTTATTTTATATATAAAGTTTTCTCAGAAGGCAGCTAGGCCCACTTTTTTTTTTTTTACACATTTTGTCTGTGGCTAGTTTTTTCACTACAATAGCAGAGTTGAGAGATTGCAACAGAAACATATGGCCCATACAGCCAAAAAATTTATTATTTGGCCTTGATAGAAGTTTGCTGACCCTGGTATAAACTGTGTGTTTGCTTGTGTGTTTATAGTCTATCTCTCCCTGCAAAAAAGTAGCCCTATGAGGGCCAGTTTACTGTTTTCACTGCTGTATCTCTACAAATATATAGCATTTATACTAGGACCTGAAGTAGAAAAGATGTTCAATAAATATCTCTGGAGCAATTAAATGACTGAATGAAAGAAAAAACATGGCATAGTATAGTAATTAAAGGATATATGAAAGGATTTCAGTAGAAACAAAAATTCCTCTAGATTTAACCTTTGTTATTGTTTATGTATATTATTAATATATTAATGTAATTAATATACTTTCAGTTAATTAATATGCTTAATTATATTATTTTAAAATTAATATACTTTCAATTAAGTATGTTTTCAATTAAGAGACTTTTGTGTAAAGACAGTAGAAAGAAGTAGAACAGAATTTCACTGTTCTGACACTTAATGATATGAACTACAACAGTTAAAGAAAAGTAAGAACCAGAAGGAAAACCTAAAACAAAATAAAATGTTCACCAGCAGTAACCAGAAATGAGAAACAGGATAGAATCCTATATAATACATTTCAAAAGAAGGAAAGAGGGCGCCTGGGTGGCTCAGTGGGTTAAGCCGCTGCCTTTGGCTCAGGTCATGATCTCAGGGTCCTGGGATCGAGTCCCACATCGGGCTCTCTGCTCAGCAGGGAGCCTGCTTCTTCCTCTCTCTCTATCTGCCTGCCTCTCTGCCTACATGTGATCTCTCTCTGTCAAATAAATAAATAAAATCTTAAAAAAAAAAAAAAAGAAGGAAAGAAACAGAAGATTTGCTGAAGCATAGTGTGTTGCCCAACCTCACATCTACTTTCTAAAAGCTGTCTTAATCTTAAGATTAATGATGATCTTGAGATTCATCATTAATATGCCTATAATAGTAGAAGAATAGATGAATAGTGTCTCCATACATTTTTCTCGTTCTCACTATGCGGAAATACAAACAGCTGCTGGGAAGAGATGACTGAAAGTTGAACAGTGAAGGATAGTGTTGGTTTCTTGGCAGAAACAGAGGCTTCAAGATTCCTGAACTAAGGGAATGATCTGAATCCCAAGTGCTGTCTCCCTATGGAAAAAAAAGAAAAGTTTCCTCCCCTTAGTAGTTAAGGTGAACCTCCAAGAAAATCTCAATTAACTTAATTCCTCCAACAAAAGCTGCACGTAAAATCTGCAAAAAGAACTCCAGCTGAGGGACACCTGGCTGGCTCAGCAGAGCACATGACTCTTGATCTCCTGGTCATGAGTTTGAGCCCCACATTGGGTATAGAGATTACTTAACAACAATAAAAAGCTCCATCTGAATTGTCTCCCTCTGCTCATAGTTTAGCCATGCTAAGTAGCTCACAGTTCATAAATTTAATTTTTGCCATTTTTAAAGATGCAGCTTATCTTATTTGGTTTCCAGGGAATTTCAGTCATTTGTTTTGCTTCTTGTAGGATCTTTCTCCTTTTGGATTGCCTCTCTTCCGTGAAGAATGGGGGAGAGGGAGAAAGTTTATAAATATATAGGGGGAAAGAGTAAAAAAATAATTTGAATTCTTTCAGGCTAGGGAAATTTTAATGTCATTGGCGCTCTTTAAAAAAAATGACAGGGGTGCCTGGGTGGCTCAGTGGGTTAAAGCCTCTGCCTTTGGCTCAGGTCATGATCCCAGGGTCCTGGGATCAAGCCCTGCATTGGGCTCCTGCATTGGGGGTCTCTGCTCGGCAGGGAGCCTGCTTCCTCCTCTCTCTCTCTGCCTGCCTCTCTGCCTACTTGTAATCTCTGTCAAATAAAATAAATAAAATCTTTTAAAAAATGACATGTTTTGGTAAACAATTCTGGTAAAATAGTAGAAGCTTTCCAGAATAAACACAAAATATTGCTTTCTAGTATTTTTGTCTCTAAAAGTGGAGAAGACACCAAAGCTAAGAAAGTATTAATTCAGTGCTGCACTCCTCAGAGCAAAAGCAGTTATAAACCATACAGTTGCCAAGTTTATTAAACCAGCAGCAAATAATAAATATTATGTCTGGCAATAAGTCAGAATCAAGTATTGGCAAAATTCCTTTAATGTGATACATTTGGACACTATAATATCAATGATATACAGTATAAAAGCACAGTTACTCTAACATGTGCATGCTAATACTAGGCTTTAGAGTTGGATGAAATCTTTTATGTGAAGAATATGAATAAACTCTTTATGTGCAGTTCATTTATGAGGGTGAAGTGCTTGACAACTTTTTTTTTTAATTGCTAGAAAACCATGCTAAAGGGGAAGAAATTTTTAAAATTTGGATCATAATTATTTTGTGATCCAAAAATTTTTCTGGAAAAGATGTGTTGGAATCTGTATTGATGAAATAAAAACTATTGGAAAAGGAACAACATTACTAGTTAAAGAGTTGACATCTGAATATTACTTCTCATATTGCATTATTCCTAGGGCACAATTGTCTGTAAATAACATGGACTGATCTGATTTAGTTCTTATTTTTATTTGTTTTTTTTTTTTAAAGTAACTTTCATGTCCAATGTGGGGCTCGAACTCACCATCCTGAGATGCCCACTGTAAAAGCCTAAGAAATAGACTATTGTAGTAACCACAAGCACACACCTGTGCACCCATATTATGGTCTCTAAACACCATTTGTCCCAGGCTAACTCCAGGTTACAGTGGGCAGAATTAAGAAGTACATACTTTTAAATATAAAATATGTAATGAGTTCTTCATAAATCTCATTAAGTATCAGAGAGTTTTTATGTAACTCATTCATTTTATATGATTCGTTTTTGCCCCATAGCAAAAATAAATTTTTAAATATACCAACTTTGCTTTTTGCAAAACATCATTTGCTTTTTCTCAGACTATGCATGCAACAATATTAAAATAACAGCACCACTTTATACCACAAGAATACGGTTAGTGATAATAATTTAAGTTCCTGTTTTGTTGTTGCTGCTTTAAAGTTATTTTTCTTACTTTATATCCTATGAGAGACATATTGTTAAATTACTGTGTTTGTGTGTGGTTTTAAAAAATTATTACATGTAAAGTCACTTGGAATAGTCTCTGTATGAAACTCCATATACAATTAAGTTTATTTCATTTAGCTTTCATTTTGATGGGAGTGTTTTAAAATTTAATTTGTTTTTGTTTTATAATTATGTAAATTACTTTATATGATTCCAAAATCACATCTATAAAACAAGTTTCATGAGAAAACTTCCTACTAGTCTATCTTTTCTACCTTGCTCACTTTCTCCTTATAGGTAGCCATTTTTTTTAAGGTTTTGATTTTTCTTTTCATTTAAAAAATTAAGTGAATATATGGATGAAAGGTAGCATATGATATGCTATTATTATTATATTAGTATATTATTATATACTGCGGTTGTGAAATACTTCATACTATATACATTTCTCATTCATTTTTAAAAATTGCACAATACTCCACTCTGTGGACCCTAATCAATTCAACCATTTCCCTATGATGAACATTTGGGTTATTTCCAAACTTTAGCTATAATAAACAATGCTTTAGTGAGTATCTTCTTATATATGTTTATTTTAGATTTTCATCTGTGTTGGTCAGACCTAGAAATGTATTTTGCTAGTCAAAAACAAAAACAAAAAGAAAAAAACCCCTACATATGTAACTTTGCTAGATACTGTCAAATTCTCTGTTGTTGAGGTTTTTCCATTTTTCACTCCAACAAGCAATATCTGAGAGTGGTCCTTTTCCCATAAAGTATCTTACTAACAGGCTATGTTGTTAAACTTTTGGATTTTTGCCAGTTTGTTGGGTGAGGAATAGTATCTCAGTGATTCTTAATTTGCATTTCTCTTATGGGCAGGGTTGAGAATATTTCTATTTAAGGGGCATTTGCCTTTTTTTTTGTTAAATGTCTGTTCAGGGTGTTGGTCTTTTATTCATTTTTAGATACTCTATATATAGGGTTATTGAATTGTCTCATATAAATTATTTTTTGAGTTTCTCATTTGTCACTGTACTTATCTTGTGGTATTTTTTCTTTTCTTTTTAGTCATATGAAACCTTTTTTTAAAAATGCCATATAAGGGACGCCTGGGTGGCTCAGTTGGTTAAGTAGCTGCCTTCGGCTCAGGTCATGATCCCAGCGTCCTGGGATCGAGTCCCACATCGGGCTCCTTGCTCGGTAGGGAGCCTGCTTCTCCCTCTGCCTCTGCCTGCCATTCTGTCTACCTGTGCTCGCTCTCTATCCCTCTCTTTCTGACAAATAAATAAAATCTTTTAAAATTTCTCAATTTTCTATTGTGTTTCATTGATCTTTTTCTCAGATGCCAATGCCAACTGCAAATGATAAAGGCTACATATATAGTGTATTTTAATGTCTGATATGAGTTCGCCCCACACACTTTCAGTGCTCTTCTTTTTCAGGGCTTTTCTTGTTTTTTTTGTTTTAATTCCAAAAGAATTTTATAATCAATTTTATGCTTATGACACTGTTCTTAATCAGGAATGTTTATCGGAAGCACTGTCAGAATTTTTTTTTTAAAAAGGAGAATAGATTCTTGCTTTCAGTTCCAGACCTACTGAATCTCTGGGGCCTGGGTATGTATATTTAAAAAAAAACTTTCCAGTAGATTCTTATAAAGCATAAATTTAAGTTCTAATTCATGAATATTTAGTGATTTGTATTCTCTTATATATTCTGGATCTTACCTAATGACTCCAGCACTTATCCAGTTTTTTTAAACCAGAAATCCTTATAGTCTTCTTTCAGTCCTTCCTCTCCCTTAACTCCCTGTGTTTTCAGTTGATCACCAAATCCACATTTTACCTCAAAAATATCTGGCTTTAAATGTTCACTACAGTACCACTGTCCTTCATCATCTTTCTCATGAACTGTTAAGCACTTTGGTCATACTGTGGTTTATCATTTGCACTGCCTATGTAGTTTTTGCTCCCTAAAAACAAGGTTGATCATGTCACTCCTTTACTGACTTTTGTTGGCTCTCAGGATAAATTCAGTCACATTACTGTGGTATCTTAGGCCTTTCACTCTCAGGTCCTACCCTCCTTTTCCTTCTTCATCCCTGGTATTCCATACCTCACAATGAATATTCCTGTTTTGGTGAACTTCCCCCTAGTGGATAGACACCAGACTTAGTAGATCTTTGTATTTAAATTTACGGTTTCTTTTACTTAGGATCTGTTCATCCTAAGTCTTGCCTGCTAGGCTGTCAGTATTTGAGACGCAGTTCAAATGGCATCCCTTTAATAAAGCTTTTTTTTTTAGGCTCACAGAATTATTTGCCGCATCCTCTTTATTCTAGCAAAACTTTATTATTTGTATCTTTATAATGTGATTTATGTGATTCTCTAATCTCCCAGGAATTTCACACTTTCAACATCAACCAGAATGTGAGCTTTTCATGTTTTCTCATTCTCTAGCAGAGTGCATAGCAGATAGTGAGCACTCAAATGTTGGATGAATGAAAACAAATAACTCTTCATTAGTTTGTACTGATTGAAACTGAAACAAGACATGACAGTGGCCAGCTTGTTCTACTATTGAAATCTCTCATATTGGCTTTTTGTATCAGCCTTCCTAGACTTTGATCTCTATACATACATGTCCATTCCTTATCCTTTGAAGATCCATACCTATAGTAATAAATTAGATACTTAACCATCTTTATCTCTTTATCTCCTTATTTGAGAAGTTCTATCTTGGTCCTAAAAATAGATGCTTCTTTACAGAAGAAAATGCAACAATTTACATATAGTGATGGCATGATTAGCATGGGATAGGTATATATCTTATATAGGATTTCAGAAATAATTATCAGTAATATTAGAAAAGATGTTTGATTGTTAAATTCTTTTGCAATTCTGAAAATGAATTTAGATGATGATTCTAGGTACAGACTAAGTGCTACCAGGGTGAAATTATTTTATAATTGTAGTAATTATTCCCTCACCCTCCAGCTCTATGACTGTGTTGTAATCTTTGAAACAATCAAATATGAAAACATAAAGAAGGGAAGGAATCATATTAAAAACTAATTTAAGCACAATTTCATAGAGGGTAGCAAATACTGGAACAATCCAGTTTTAAATATCTAGTGTACTTTTAAAAAAAATCAGTTTTAAAGGTATAAATCGAATAATTAACATATTTGAACTACCAATAACACCAAATTATTTTAAATATATACTTAAATACACAAATTAAGCTTTTTTATTGAAATGCAGAAATTCATCTTGTGAATATTAGCTATTGATCTGAGTTTTTCATTTATCCACTATTTTGCTGATTATTGATCACCATTTTACTGCATTTCAACCTTAAGAGTGTTGCAAAAATATTTTTCAAATTATTGGAGTAATAAATATATATAGTTTTAATAAAATAGTTTTTAAGTATTTTAAAGACAGTAAAATCAAGTTCTTTATTGTCATGACTTTTATCATTTATTCCAACATTCTGACAACACTGAGTCTTCTTTTGTACAAGTTACTTCATCATTCAAAGAAGGAAAATACAACTTTTGTGTTGTTTATGGCTGCAACTTGAAATTACATATACATAGTCTTAAAAATATTTTTTGGATTATGATTTTAAAATTAACCAAAGGAATGATAGGAATTTTTAACATGAGTTTTTATTTTTATATAAGTTAATCACTTTTATTACCAATGTACAAGTGTTTTCTGTTGATTAGGCATATATTCCGAATTTAATAAATGAATTTTATTATGTCAAATGTTTTTTTCCCCACAGGTTTCTTCTCTAAAAACAGGCAATATAAATTACATATCCTTATGAAACCTAGTGGTTGGAAAAACAAAGTACCATCTTAAACTGAGTATCATTTCAAAATATTACTGGAACCTAAATTGAGCCTTATTTTGCTGTATATCATTTGGTTATTCAAATTACTCAAGTGTGCCATTTAACTTTATTTCAAGAGAGAATTCCGTATAAAAGTTGAGGCAACTTGAATCTAGCCCTTTTAAAAAAAAAAAAATCTTTTCAAAATTGAATACTTTCTCAAAAGCAATGCTAGTGATTAAACTTTCAGAAATGGATAGTTGAAATATTAATATTATAATTCTTTATATATAGAAATATCAGTGAGTTGCCTTATTTACTTCCAAATGTTTTAAAATACTGTTTGAATAGTGACCACTATTATTTAAAATTAGTGAACTTTTTTTGTTAATTATTTTGTTTGGAATATCTAAATGCTAGCATTCACACGTAGGTTTTAATCTATATTTTTCTTCTGGAACACTATTGGTAAATTTTGAGATGGTAGAACTCTTGACCCAGTCATACATGTATAGAGCTTGGCCTCTGAGTTAATTAAATATGAGTTAATAATATATTATAAGGAAATTATTGTCCTTATTACAGTTATTAGGTAGTTACTCAAATTATAGCTTCAAAGGAATGCAGAGCATGGAAAACTCAGGATTAAATTATGCATTTGAACCTTAGGCCAGCTTTTACTGTAGAGACGGTTTTCTGCTAAGAGAGAAATTGTATGTCATTGAAATTAAATGCTTTTCTGGGGATAGAAGGTTCCAGTTTTTAATGAAATTACTGAGTGTGGTGTAGTGAAATGATTAAAATCTGTATTCCGGGAATGTGGCAGGGAAAAAAAATCAATAAGTGCTAGCGCAGCTTTGCTGCTCAATGTGAATCCTGAGAACGAAATAAACAACTACAAAAATAATAATTAAAAACATATCAGCACATTAATTTATTTAGCATCAGTCTCCTGAGACATCATCTTCACTAATTTTTAGCATACATTTTACTGTGTAATGAGCAGCCTTTTTTTTCAGATATCCCTATTAGACAGGCAGTATTTCTGCCCTTCCCCCAGTGCTCCTGCACTGCAATCATTGTACTTGCACTTATTATGTTACAAATGACCGAGGTAAGGCTGACATTCTCAGTGCATGCAAAAAGACCTAGTCTGCCAAGCTTTTTTTTCCCCCCTAATGAAGCAGCTTTGTGAAATCTCCCCATGTGTTAATACTAATGAAGATCCTCCAGCACAATTAAAATCACAGCCAGTGGCTGAAGAGGAAACATAAAACAATAGCATCTTTTAAGATACATTTATTCACAAATGTATGTACAAAATATACATATATGGTCAAATTATTCTTCTGTGGCTTGCTTTTCACTTGCTCTTCATCCTGAAAATTAAATCATGCAATTTTTAATTATATAAACGTGGAGACTTCCATGTGTTCTGGAGGAAAAAACACTACCTCAATAAAAAAAAGTATATATATTCTTGTGTAATAAAACGTTAACCAAAGTTACAATTTTTTAAAAATCATTTTTAGGAAGTTATGGGGTGGTGTACCCAGGAAGGAGTAAGGTGTACTTCACCTTTATTTTAACTTTATTGGTTTTAGGATGTTGGGATTCGGGGGTGAGGGAGAAATGTAAGAGTAAATAACAGAAAGTTGGGAGATTCTGGAAGTAAACAAAAAGCATACCTCCTGTGTAGTTTAAAGATGGAGAAATGGGCTTAACTTGATTTTTTTTAAAAAGTGTTCAGTTCCTGCGATTAGCTAACCCCACTCCTTTTGACTTCAGAAATTGGAGGGAGAAACTACAATTGGGATTATCTTTCACAGGTTTAACTTCTAACTTTAAAACGATTTGCTGTTTTAACGTGTTTTATCTAAACTTTAATTCAGTGCATCAGCACTACAGCTAGTTTAACTTGCCTGTGTTTGGGCAGCAGAGTTTTATCCCGGGACCATCTTGCGTCCTGCTTTTTGAGTTCCAAACATCCACAAATTCCTGGCATATTAATTTAGATGGTTTATAGACTTCAGCCGAATTCTGAGTTTACAGACAAAAAAGTTTAGGTGGAAATGGTTAATCTAGGCTCCCTATTGTCCAGTTTTAAATTGGGTTTCCAATCCTATTTTCTGTCCTGCTTTGGAAAGAAAAAAAAATATTAAGTTTCTTAACTTTTCCTTGGGACAAGGAACGGTTGCAAACTCAAAGCTACAGAATTCTTGGGAGGAAGAAGCAACCCCCCTCCCTCCCTTGGCTCCTTTAGGAGCTGATAGGTCATTTATTATTGGAACTGAAATGGTATAAACAATTCTCTCTCTTTTTCCCCTTGTTAACAGCAACTTTCATTGTTAGAGAGAGGAGAGAGAGAGAAGCCTTGTTGGTTGACGTCACTTGGTTCATGAAGCCTTCGCCTAGAAGTGAAGCTGCTGAACAAACCTTGAGAAGAATCATCTCCTGCTTCAATCTGCTGCTGGATAGGAACTAATCAGAGAGAGGCGGAAGGCGGAGAAGGAGGGAGTCAAGGGCTTTCGCGATCACAAATCTCACCTCCACTCCAACTCTCTTTATACTTTCCTTGCAAAAATAATAATCGAGACAAGGAGGTGGTAGGGCTTCCAAAAACAAAAATCGTAACCTTCAGCCATCTGGGGAAGGCAAAAATCTCATCCACCGCAACTCTCAGTTCGAAAGTAAAGGTGAGTTTAAAATCTTCGGGTGTGAGGGGTGCGGGTGAAGATGGAAATTCCAAATGTTACAAAGCCGGTTGTTAGCAGAACAGGAGAAACTACGCTCCGCGAGCGGGGACTCCGGAGTTGCTTCTCTCGAGGCGCTCGCCCTGCCCGCCCTGCTCGCCCTCCGCGGCTGTTTACCCTCGCCGGTCGGTGTGTCTCTTTGTTGTGCTGGCTGGAAGGCTGGGGCGGTGCTCGGGGTCCCGAGCGGAGTTTGGGGGAGGAGGACGCGGTCCTGGGTGGGAGGTGGGGGGTGCGGTCTCAGGAGAATGTAAACTTTATTCCTAGCTGCCAGTGCGGGACTTCGGTGCAGCAGGGCCGCGGGCAGACGCCGCCGCCGCCAGTCCGCCTCCTTTGTGCCGGTCGCCCTGCTTGGCCGCCCGGGCTGCGCGCCTCCTCTTTCCTTCGGCTCCCAGCGCTCGGGTTGCCGCCAACAGTTTTGCTTCTTAAACGATAACCTCTGGCACTGTTGCGATCGCCGTTCCTCCCCGGGAATATACGCTGCTCCCCCAATCCCTGCCCTGGTAGTTTCCAGATACCCCCCCCCACCCCCCAGTCCGCCTACTGCTGCCCTTTTTTTGCCTCCGCCCCCTCTTCGCCTTAGGACTGATGATCGGCTCCTGGCACCCCACCCCCCCGACCCCCCAAGTCCGGGCCTCTTTTGCTTTTTCTGTGTAGCTTGGAGCTCCAGAGTTTATAGAAAATGGGCTGGTGGGGGGGCGGGTGTTGTAATGGGGGCAGGTGAGGCTGGGAGAAGATCTGGATACGGGAAGATCTGTGCCTGTACACGGAGGGTTCGAGGAGCGTAGCTTTTCCTACAGTAATGTCTGTCTCCTAGCAGTTCTTCCCCGGGAACAACCGCCAGCCCTCAACTCTTCTTCGCTCTTTTAATCTTCTTGTCGCTCCCCTCCCCCTTCCTCTTTCGCGGCTTTCCTCCTGTTAAAGTAGTTCCATGAACCCCAGAATTGGGACTTAGGAAAGGAAGGAAGTGTTTGTTGGAGAGTAAGAGCTGGCCCTGCTGTTTGGGAGATTTTTCTCTTTTCTCTCCCTCTGTATTTATCTTTTGTGTGTTGCTTCCTTATAAAGAGAGAAGCAGCTGCAGTCCTTGGCCGAGTTGTTGAAATTTATCCCTTTGTGTATATTACAATATCCTCCATTTTTTTTTCCTGCCCTCTAAACAACAAGCGTTTCGCCATCTTGGGCAATTTTTATTCCCAACTCTCCCTTTTTTTATTTTTGAGAAAGGGAAAGAAGCCTTAGAAAGGCAAAAAGTGTGTCTGGATAAGACTCAAAGTTTAGGGAATGTTCAGGGGGCCCAGTGACGTCATGTAAACTTTATCGAGAAATTTTCCCAAGAGTAAATTTTTCACCTAATTTTTTTTTTCCGGTTTGAAAGGGCAGGTAACTTACTGGTTAAAGATAAGTTGTATTGCTTATTTTTGAGTCGCGTTCTCAAAATGAATCCTCAGCGTCTACACATTTTACGTTTTGGTAACAGGTGGAAAATTATGTGCAAAAAGATGGTATAAACTTTTATAGTGTCATTGGTATTCACCTAGCTTTTTGTCTACGTGTTTTTTCTTAAAAGGTTTCAAATGTTAGTTTTCATGAGTATATTCCTTTCTCATTTACTCCACTCTGCTGTAGATGTTTCTTTAATCAGCTTGGTTAATATTTTACATACAATTATTTTAAATTACCTAGGTCCTCTTTTTTGTAATTAAATAATTTTTTAAACATATTTACTTACATTTTGGAAAGATACAACTATTAAAATACCTGGAACTACTGGATACTTTTAAAATTTAGTGGCACATATTAAACGATTGGCAAAAATGTCATTAGTATTTAAAAGGCAAAATTTATTTTAAAATATATTTTATAACTTCAAGCTGTAAGCTCCTTGTCGGCCATTATGAAAAAATATACAATAAAAATTAGTGTTGCTTTAATTTGCTTGTCTAAAATAGTTTTTTATCTCACAGAAGTTCGGTTGGTCACATGACCAAACTTAATGATACACTGACTGGTATATAAATAAGAGGCACTGTAAATTGAATGGGAAAGTGGGATTCTGTCTCCTGTAGTCATTTTCAGTCAGCATATTTACTTCTCTTCTAACAAGGACATGAAACTGTCTGTATTTAATTTGCATTCTCTTTGTCTTCTGGGATGGGGAAAAACACTGGTTATAATTAACTTAAAAAAAAACTAATAGAAACAATTCTGAATACATTGAAAAGGTTTGTCTAACATAAAAATTTACATTGTATGTAGTATGTTTTATCTCTGGAGCAGTCTTCTTTGGTATTATTTGCTATGTTATTTATATTGGAATTTGCTTTATGTAAAACGCTATATAGAAAGCTTGACTGAATTGAATGTCTGCCATTTATGTGAATTGTAGGTAGGTGAAAAATGTTTAAATAGTTAAAAGCACATAGAACAGATGGTTTTAAATTATACATGCAACAAAGGACTAGAAGATTTGGCAGATTATAAATGGCAAGCAACAGAGGATAAGCAGTTTAAGAAAATGGTAGTTAAGTACATTTGATGTCTCACACCTATTGTAAACACTGTACATATTGTCACTATGCTGCATAATCAATAATTTAGACAACATTGAGGCACTTTTAAGTTTCAGATAGAAAAAAGTCAAATTTTACAAATGTTTGAAATGAATGGCTGAATGTAAAATTATTTTAAGTCTGTGATGACAAATAAGAGTCTTTCAGGGGAGATGATCAAACTGTATGCTGTAAAAATAAAGTTATTTATTAGGACTTAATATTGTATTCATATAATGGTTTGGAGAAAAGTAGGAGTAGGCAGATATTTTAAAATCCAGAGAATAGTATCTTTACTGTTCCTATATGTTAAACTATTGCTTAAGTATAGTAGCATTTACTCTTTCAAACACTGCTTAAAATATTTTTAGAGTGTTCAGTCTTGGAAATGCATTTATTAGAATGCTGTTGGCATTCTTACCAAATGAAGGATATATTTTGATATTTTTTGCGTTTTGTACATTATGATAATTTTTCTGGGTGAATATAGTTTACTCTCAATTTTTAAAATATAACGATTTTTATGTAGCCTTTGCCTTTATAGAAGAATCTGAGTAATTATATTTAGCATTTTTCAAGATTTAAAATAACAAAGTATTCAAGTTGGCAGAAATTTGTTTTTATTTTTATGTCATTTATTTAAAATGCGTTTAAGACTGTAATGGAAACCTTGGAATTTTAATTCTGTTGCCCTTTCTCTCATTTCTTTGTTTGCATGTTTATTATAGAACTGCAGTGTAAAGGAGCAGATGTTTTGCCAAACATCCTGATGTGTTGCTTTTTCTTATGGGAGTGCATAACTGTTCCTTCTGATGCATCAACTTGACAGCTGGTTGATTTCATGGAGCTGCTAAGAAGCCATTAGTGGTGTCATTGAATTGAAACAGAACAGTCACTCCCAGCTTGAACTGCAATTGTTAATGTCTTTGTTGCTACTTTTGTGTTACTATACAAGATGTAGGATATCACAGTTGCATGAAAGTTCCAGTTTTCTGTCTTATCTCCTTGAATTAGTGAAAGAATGTGTTAAACTTGATTACTTTTAGATTTAAAGATTTCTCAGAGGATTTTAAATTGTAGTTTCTGACCTAATCTTAGCTAAGGCTACCAAAAGAAGTGATTTAACACAAAGTAATGTGTGATTTTGACCCCTAGTTGAAATAATGTCTTGATGATTTTTAATATACTTGATATCCTGAGGGATTAATTAAATTACCTAGTTAGGTATTTTAAGAAGCTTTTGAATATATAAAATTAAGTATTTCATACCATAAGGTTTTAAAAAAAATTGTTCTTTAATAAATGTTGACTAGTTGGATTAAATATTTCTTTAAACTTTTGTTGCAGAAGGTAATCAGAAGAGAAAAGAATTATTGAGGAAGTGGGCAAGTTTATATTTAGTTTTCTTTATAAGGAGGTGAAGATATTAAATAATTGACTAGTGGCCATTTAATAATTTTAAAAATTGAAATATTTTTATTATACCTACTAACTTTTAGTGATAGTTTCACCTATCAGACTATGGTACTAAAAGGTGTCAGATCATCCCATTGATACCTAAATGTTTTCTACTTACTTACTTACTTACTTTATTTATTTATTTAATTTGATAGGAGAGGAAATAGAAAGGAAGAGGAATAAAGAATGACCATTCCAACAGAGAAAGCACTTTTTAAAAAAAAAAAAGTGTAAAATATCTTTAGGATAATAAGCTTAAGGATATACGATGTAGTTTACCACTATTTCAGGAGATATCAGTTTTAGTGTTTACTCATTTTTACTTCTTAAATCTTTATGTACCATAAGTATTTAAACAATTTTTCAAAGAGCATAAAATTTATAACATTTAAAATAAGTTTGCCTATAATAAATACTTAAAATGTTAAATTGGTGATCAGAATATATGGTTTGCTAAGTTAAATACCATTAGAAGGATTTTCTATACAATATAAACAAATTGTAAACATTTCTAAGACACTGCTAAGTGATTGCAGAATTATGATTTCCTGCAATTATAAGTTTATAGAGATGTTTTCCTTTTAAATCGACCATGTATTACTAAGACTTCTTTCAGGTAGTACACTTTCTCAACTCTTTTTTATATAATAGCCATACAGTTCCTTAAAAAGAAAATCATTCTGTTACCTTAGCCTATGATTTACTTTTTAAGAAACTCATAACATTTGTGTCAAGGCAAATGTTCATATAAACTAAATTATGATAAGTTGCAAATTAAACATAAACTTTTACTTTAAAGGAATCTCCATTCTTAGCTCATTTTTATAGGTAATATAGTCTGAATTGTAGTGCAGATCCACATCCCATTATGTAAGTAGGAATTTTTCCACATTTGGTCATTCTAAACAGAAGAGTCATAAAACGTTTAAACTTTCACAAGTTTTTCTATTGACCCTATTAGCTTTGAAATTATGGGCAATAAGTATAATTAATTTGCAGTTACCCGTGGAATTAGAAAATATTGGCAACATCTTTGCTGAAAGAAAAACAAATTTTACATGACTTTTAAATCTACATTGAATGTTATGTGAACTGTGGCAATTCATAATACAATTTGAGATGTAAAATATTTAATAGACTTGATATTTATTGTTTAAACAGGTTTTTTTTTTAAATGAATAGGCTTCTATAGGAGTGTGAGGTGAAAATACAGTTTTTATCCCATATATTTGAAAATTTGCTCTATAAGGTGGGGTGTTTTCTATCTTTTTTTAATTGATGCTTTCAAAATAGTTGTTCTTATAATTTATGAAATTTGTATTTTGGTTTTGAATGCCTTTCATTCAAAAAATAAGTATTAGAAATAATAATGTAGTAATATGTAGATAAGAACCTTTACTAATTTTGTGTATTTAAGGAAAAAGAAGTATTTGGTTTGAAGATAATTATTGCATTGGTACTTCAGCTATGTGTAGATGTAATTGTGTGTTTTTCCACTGTTTTCTCCTCTTAACACTTTTCCACAAGCATGCACTCATTAATCAAAGACGGTGCACTCCTGCTGAGGGCAGAGAGGTTCATCAAATTGGCAGTCAGTTTGGTGTAAAGAACAGTGTACTGAAGCTCTTAACTC
The DNA here is from genome assembly GCF_020171115.1 of Neogale vison. NCBI lineage: Eukaryota > Metazoa > Chordata > Mammalia > Carnivora > Mustelidae > Neogale > Neogale vison. Next base: position 57,107,744 of record NC_058093.1, on the reverse strand, counting down.
ACTGGGACATAAATAAATCTAAGGTCTTTGTATGCAAACCCTGGAGGTTAATACTGTATAATTCAATGTCCTGTCTTTGTTTTTATGATTGATGTTTTTAAATGTTTCAGGCTTGATGCAAGTCTTCTAGTAGGTCAGGTCTGACATTCTGATTGGCTGAAGAAAGAAAGCATTAGGTTGTCAGAAGGACTTTGAGTCTGCTGCAGAGATTTTGATTTTTTTTCTTACGAGATCATTGTCATATTGCCTGAGCTGTTATAGGAATGTACCAATGATTGACATCCCCCACTGTGATAATGGACCCAGTGCATGAAATGCCAATAGTTTGGTCCTATTTGTTCGGAAGCTTACTGCTATTTGTATCCTTAACAGAGCTAACATGTAGAACAAGCAAAACTACTGGGATTTCTCTGTAGAAATAGTGCTGGGATTTGGCTTTAACATGAATTGGTTGCATATTCATAATTTAAGAACAGCTGGTTACAGCAAGCACATAGTCATTTGCAAGCTATTATAAACCATTCCACTCACACATGGAGCCTGTGCTTGGTGAATTTTTTTTTTTTTTTTTTTTTTTATTGATCTACCTGCATTTAAAATCTGGTCACTGCTGCTACAGAAGCTCTTCATTTTAGCTGTGTTTGCAACATAGAACAGCTTCAATTTTAAATATTTAATTTAAACTAAATGCTGAATAAAATGAAGAAGCTTTGAAAAACCAAGTGTAGAAAGTCAGTAATGTATTACCTACATATATTTCATCTTGGCCAGAAACAAACAAACCTAGATTACACAACTATTGTAATTTTTGGAAAATATGTTTTATAATTTTGTCTATAGGTAGGTAACTGAATTATCTTTGATTCGAAAATGTTAATTATATTTTGCTAGTTATCTATAGTTGTAACTAAATAACCAATGATTGTGATTAATTAACTAATTAATTAATTAATTAGTAAAGCAATTTCACATAATATATAGAAACGTGACTATACTTTTAGTTTATGAATGGTGTAAGACAGGATAGGAAGAGCAACAGGACATTATAATTTGATTAGAATAATGCTAATCCTAAAACCAGAAAGCTACTTTAATTTTTTTTAGAAGAAATCTAATGAGGAGTCTTCTGCTTTTTCGGTCCCTTCTGGAATATTAAGCATAGCTCTGCTCAAGTCCACTTGTAATATTTTTGTGCATGTTGTGCTGCCTAGTAGTGACTGAAAGAAGAGGAAAGAACCTTTGCATCTCAAGCTTTCAGTGGGAAGAGTGGGAGGTGAAATGTTAAATATGATTTCAGATACCCTTGTAGGAATCACAGGGAGCTCTGCCTTGATTTGTGTATGTTAAAATAAGTGGATACCTGAGTGATTTATAAGGATGGTGATTATACTGAGCCTTCTACACAACATAGTGTTCTGTTCACATGTGCATGCATGTGTTTGTCCCCACACTACATGATGAAGTAGCTTTCAGCACTTCAAGGTTGAGTACCATTCCTAAGAGTGCCTTTTACTCTTCCTTGGCTTCACAAATGGCTGGAGATGTTGGTAATATAATAGAATATATGGCCAAATTTAATCTAGCTGATAGTGGGCTGTACTTTTTTCTAAATAATAAATTCAGAGGTTATTAAAGGACGATGTGTTATGTTTTAGTTTCGAATTGCCTATGATAACTTTATTACACAGTTAATTAGCTATTATTTAAGGTTACATGGGTCATTTTGTAAATTATCATATTCTCCTTTTCTTTGTTTTTTGACTGTCATCCTTTTAGTTATTTTCCTGCTCTTTGGGAATCTCATCACAGAATAAAGTGAGGAAATAAAAGGAAGTGAAATTCAAATAAGTTTTGTTTCCTTCCTCTCCCACTTGTTGATAGATCAGAAAAAGAGAAGTTCTTAGGTTTCCACCAAAATGAAGGTTTCAGATTTTACTTGTCTGCCTTTTTTGGTTCTCATTACAACAGTTAATTATATTTAGATAAAAAGAAAGATGAGATAATGAACTCAGTTCTTTTTTTTTTTTTTTTTAAGATTTTATTTATTCATTTGACAGACAGAAATCACAAATAGTCAGAGAGGGAGGCAGAGAGAGAGAGGAGAAAGCAGACTCCCCGCTGAGCAGAGATTCCCAACGCGGGGCTCGATCCCAGGACCCTGGGATCATGACCTGAGCTGAAGGCAGAGGCTTTAACCCACTGAGCCACCCAGGTGCCCCATGAACTCAGTTCTTAAAATATTAGTAACCTTCGAGCATCTGGCTGGCTCAGTCAGAGGAATATGTGACTCTTGATTTCAGGGTCAGAAGTTTGAGCCCCACATTGGGTGTAGAGATTACTTAAATAAAACTTTAAAAATAAATAAAATATTAGTAACCCAACAAAATCGTAGAAATTATAGCCATTATTTGAAAAATGAATTGACTAAGTAATGACAATCACTGGTATTTGATACGCTTTTATTGTTCTAGTACCAATAATAGGGAAAAACAGGACAGCTACCCTCTTTAATCAAGTTCATACTGAACTCTGTGTTAAGTATTCTTAGAGACCTATGGTTGAAAGTTTGTGAAAGCTCAGAATAAGGAAGAGATGACTTCTGTTTCAAATCATTAAAAAAGGCTCTTTTGGTTTAGGTAGCTTTAAATTAGACTGAGGAAAAGGAGTAAACTGAATACTTAGAGATCAGGAAGAAAGGATCCAATAAAAGAAGGGCATTGTGAACACCTCATAGAACGAATAAATAAAAGCTAGTTCTGTTAATTATATGGCATGGTCGGGGAACATTTTGATGTTATCCCTAACCCATACCTCTTCTCCCAGAATAAAAAGAATGTTATGGGATCCTCCTTTTCCTCCATTGCTTTCAAGAATGACTTCTTGGCTTTTTCTAGAGAAAGTGGGTTAATCAGTTTCAAATCATCCTTTTCAGTGATAGGTTTGTTGTTTGTGGAGGCCAGTTTAAAATCGACAGAACTGCCCTTTCTGATCAGAGTTATTGAAATACTTTGTTTCTCTTAAGATTAATCAGAACCACTCCTTTCTCCTTCATTCTCTTAAAATGCTTTATAAATGGTTTTTGTTTTTGTTTTGAAATGTAATGCATGGTCATATATGCTAAGAGCACTGAGCAAAAGAGGACATCTGTTTCTCTTTTCTCAGTTTCTTGGTGAAGAATTAGCTTTCCAAGGGAATTCAATGACTGACTCAAAAAGTGCTTTTACTTCTTTTAGTTACTTTGGATAAATAAAGACGATAGACTGGCTGAACTGCCAGTAATAGGAATATCCATAAGGACAAAAAGAAACAATTTATAGCCCCAATTTTTTATTACATTTGTACTGAATTTCACTAATAATAGAAATACGATTTAATATAGAGAGTATGGGGCACCTGGGTGGCTCAGTCCATTAAACATCTGACTTTTAATCTTAGCTCAGAGCTTGATCTTGGGGTCATGCGTTCAAGACCCTCGCTGGGCTCCATGCTGGGTGAGGAGCCTACTTAAAAAAAAATAGAATATGAAAAGGAAAGATTAAAAAAAACGAACACACCAATGTATAAGGTCTTAATTTTCAGTAGTTAGACTTTTCCTATCTTCATCATTGGCATACTAAGATAATGAAATTTATTTCAATTTCCTTATTTACAATGTTGTGATGATGATTTATTTTCAAGAGATGTGTCAGAAGAAAACCTTAAAATTTTTACATAATTATTTCTATATGATGATGTATTTTGAGATAAATTAAAGTTGGAAATGAGTAGAAATAAAGAGCTATCTAATGTCTGAGTTTAGAGACAAGCCATACTTTCTCTGGTTTCATGATGATACTGTTATTGAAACATTACTTCTGGACTTCCTTGAGAAAAGGATTACTGTTGACATGAACCATTATGGCAACATATGAAACAGCAAAGCCCATCTTGAACATCTAAAAAAATAGGGAACAGCATGTAAGTCACAGAATGATGTGTTTCTCCTTTTATGGGTTAGTGTAGCATACTGGAAGAAATAGGGTCTGCCAGGCAACCGTAACAGACAGAGGTTGTTGGTGAAATCTCTTTATTTTAAAAGAGGGGTTATTGCAGAGCTAAACCAAGTGTTGTTAGGGGGCGGGTAGTAACAAGATCAAAAAAGGAGACAGTTTTAAAGGAGGTTAAGAGAAATGGAACACTTGCATAATTGAGTCCTCTTGGAAAGTCTCAAGATTTTCTCCATTGTGGCCTAAGTACCTTAGCATTGACTTCTTATGCACTGTCATTAATATTTTCAGCAACTTAGGGAAAATAAGTCTTATCTATAATCATACCTTGGGGATTTGAAGTAGGAAGTTGAAGGGTTAGGGAAGGGCTGTGCAAACAGTAAACAGCTGGTCCAGGAAGAGAACATGTAATACTTTGGCCAGTTAGGGGAAAGCTTTCTTTCCCTTCCCTTTCCAGAAAAACTGTTCATAGATGTACTGCCAAAATTCAAAAAGGTGAAGAAATGGTTTAAAGAATTTGTAAGTGCTTTTCTACTATGTGTAAAACGGGAGGGTAGGAACAAGGTATGCCAGAGACTGTGGGTGGTGGTGATGGTGGTAGAGCTAGATACACTGTGACCAGAACTTTCCACTATTTGGTTTTCGTGGGTTATTGTTTTTAATGAAGTGTTCTATTGACATAGTATCTTGATTTGACCTTTTTTGCTTTAGTGTGAAGCACTTTTTGTGAAATAGGTCTCTTTTTTGCAATTTATTGCAAACACTTTATTCTTAGTAGGTAGCTACATTTGATATGTTTCAGCTTAAGTCCTGAGCTACCAGCTAAATTAATTACATCTACCTGGGTAAAAATGCATGTTTAATTTGTATTTGGTAATCTCATGACTTCACAAGAGACTTGAAAGTAATCCTGTAGTTACCCATGGAAACAAGTAAAAATTACTTATTTTTCATGTTTCGTACTATTGTGATGGGCCAATAGTCACATGTTAGGCAGTAGTGATTAGTTAAATAAATTGACTAAATAAATAAATTGATTAAATTGAGAACTAGAATCAGGCTGACATCTATTACTTTGTAACTAGAAACAATTCAAAGTACTCAGAAATAAAATGCCTAGCCCATGATATGCGTAAGGAAGTCATAGTTTACTTAGAGAAAAAGGTTGTATATAGAGTATAATCTCATCTTTTGTGATTTTTAACCCACTGAAATTCAGTTATTTATTGGGGTAGAAAATTGGGGGTGGGAAAGGAAAAACAATTTCAGTAACCATCATTCATTCAGTGACGTTATCTACAGGCAGGATACAGGAGTCCGGTGTCTCTGGGTAGTTCTCATAGTATTCTCATAGGCTCTTATGTCTTAATATATTTTTTTGTATTCATAGCTCCTAAATGCATGCCAGCTATGAGTATCTGGAACTCAACTATGTAAATGGCATCTATTTTAATGCTGGCAAATGGACTATGTTAGACTTATTGAGAGATCATGTATCTGTCTCCAGTATAGTTCATGTCAAAGATAATATTTACTGTATTTTGATATATCCTACTGACTAGAACCTATTGATATACCTACTGACTAGAACCCCCAATAAGATGAGTCTCCAGCAGCCAACTCTTGATTTCAGCTCATGTCTTGATCTCAGGGTCGTGATTTCTTTCTTTTTTTTTTTTTTTTTAAAGATTTTATTTATTTATTTGACAGAGAGAGATCACAAATAGGCAGAGAGGCAGGCAGAGAGAGAGAGGAGGAAGCAGGCTCCCTGCTGAGCAGGGAGCCCGGTGCTGGACTCGATCCCAGGACCCTGAGATCATGACCTGAGCCGAAGGCAGCGGCTTAACCCACTGAGCCACCCAGGTGCCCAGGGTCGTGATTTCAAGAATGTGAGTAGGCATGGAGCCTACTTTATTTTATTTTATTATTTTTTTAAGATTTTATCTATTTGAGGGGGAGAGAGAGAAAGAACACGATTGGGGGGGGAAGGGCAACAGAAGAGGGAGAACCAGGCTCCCTGCCTAATTAAAAAAAAAAAAAAAAAGAATGAAAAGATGTCTATTGTATATGAAAGTAGCATGGTTCAGAATAGTTTATATGCTAAAGTATTGCTGTTGATACCCCAGAATGTAAAGAAAGAAAAAAATTGGCTTGGAATTAAAAGTGCTCAAGGAGATGGTAGAACTTCAGTTAGCTTTTGAAGGAAGTACTAGATATTTTATTTTATTTATGGTAGTAGTTTTTTTTTTTTTTTTAAGATTTTATTTATTTGACAGAGAAACAGTGAGAGAGGTAACACAAGCAGGGGGTGTGGGAAAGGGAGAAGCAGGCTCCCTACTGAGCAGGGAGCCTGATGAGGGTCTCAATCCCAGGATCCTGGGATCATGACCTGAGCTGAAGGCAGATGCTTAATGACTGAGCCACCCTGGTGCTTCTATAGTAGTAGATATTTTAGAACAACAACTTGAACAAAGGAGAGAATGGAGGGAAACCTGCCTAACTAAAATTTGTTTGTAGTAGGAGATAAAGTAGGAGATAAAGTTTGAGTTAGCTAATATATTTTTAAGCAAAGATGTGATATGATTAAAAATTTAGAAAGATGGATTTGGAGGAAATCTGTTAAATGTGTAGAAGTAGACACTTAAAAGAAAAACCAGTGACATTGCAGAAATTCCAGTGTCCGGTGGTAATGACTGGACTAATAGCAACAGAATGGGTAGGAGGATAAATAAGAGGTACATGATAATTTAAAGGAATGAGGTTGAGCTAGTTTGGGGAGGTTAGAGATTGTAATACCTAGCATACACATTTATTTCTTATGACTATAACAATAATCTGATGTAGCCAAACACCTATTTCCTCCTTTCTAGATACTGAAAGTAAGAACAAGAGAGATTGGGGGCACCTGGGCGGCTCAGTTATACTTAAGCATCTGACTTCCGCCAGGTCATGATCTCAGAGTATGGGATTGAATCCTGCATTGGGCTCCCGTCTCCACGGAGAATCTGCTTTTCCCTCTGTCCCTCCCCTTGCTTGTGTGCGCTCTCTCTCTCTCTCTCAAGTAAGTAAGTAAATAAATAAATAAGAACAAGAGAGAATGACTGTGGCTTACCACTTCCTAGTGGCTAGATACTATTTCTAAATACATCATATCAGTCTCATGATGAGTTTAGCTTAAGATAAACTCTGATCTATTTCTTTAAAACCCTTCTACCTTACTCCTGATGGATCACATTTGTATGAAGATGAATACTCACATCCAGTTAGCCTCATATTTTTCATTTTTGTTTGCGTTTATTGCTCTGCATGTGTTTAAACCACTGCTAAACATCACTTTCTGAAAACACTCGGAGATAGGAGGCAGCATGTTCTAAACATATTACAAACATACCATACTTTTTATAGATCCCTGAGGACAGACTTTCATGAATCCGTGATTATACCCATGATGTTCCCTGTATGCAATTCTTATTCCCTCTCTTTCTACTTGGTAAAATCTGCTTATTTTCTAAGACTTCTGGAGAGTTGTTTTTTTTGAAATTTTTCCTTGTGCTACAATGGAATGCTAATAGTGGAGCTCATGGTTGTTCATACAGATAGATTGATTCTTTTCTTCTGACCTTTTTTTCTTTTTAAAGATTTTATTTATTTATTTGACAGACGTCACAAGTAGGCAGAGAGGCAGGCAGAGAGAAAGGAGGAAGCAGGCTTCCCGCTGAGTGGAGAGCCCGATGCAGGGCTTGATCCCAGGACCCTGAGATCATGACCTGAGCTGAAGGCAGAGACTTAACCCACAAACCACCCAAGTGCCCCATTACTTCTGACCTTTAAGGTTAATGCTTCAATGCACACTGCTTTTTTGTTGCTGTTTGGCATCATTTCATAGGATAAATTCCCAAAAAAGTAATTATTGGGTTAAAGGCTTGGGAATATTTTATGGCTCCTAATACATGTCTTGTGAACTTAGCTTTTGAAAGGATTTATGAGTTTATGGTATATTAATAGTAGTAGGTAGTCATACCTATTTCACTACACCTTCGTTGGATTGGGTTATATTCATCATTTTTAGCCATTGCCAGTTGCATTGCAAAAAAATTATACCTTATTGGGGCGCCTGGGTGGCTCAGTGGGTTAAAGCCGCCTTCGGCTCAGGTCATGATCCCAGGGTTCTGGGATCGAGCCCTGCGTAGGGCTCTCTGCTCAGCAGGGAGCCTGCTTCCCTTCCTCTCTCTCTGCCTGCCTCTCTGCCTACTTGTGATCTCTGTCTGTCAAATAAAAAATAAAATCTTTAAAAATTAATTATACCTTATTTAATCTGCATTTCAGTGACTAATTAGAATGAGTGTCGGGGCGCCTGGGTGGCTCAGTGGGTTAAGCCGCTGCCTTCGGCTCGGGTCATAATCTCAGGGTTCTGGGATCGAGCCCTGCATCGGGCTCTCTGCTCAGCAGGGAGCCTACTTCCTCTATCTCTCTCTCTCTGCCTGCCTCTCCGTCTACTCTGTCTGTCAAATAAATAAATAAAATCTTTAAAAAAAAAAAACGAGCGTCTTTCAGTTAACCTGTTTCTCTTTTGTGATTTGTCTTTGACATTGCCTGTTACTGTACAGAGGTCTTAGTACATTTATTATAAATTATTTATAAATTCTAAGTATTAATGATATGCTATTAGTATATTTATTATAAATCTTTAACTTATTTAATAGTTTTTTATTTAGAGAAATGTGAAATACTAACTTGTTCTTTCTAGATTTTTTTAAACATTCTTTCCATTTTTAAGCTTAGAAAATGTCTTCTTGCCAGGGCACCTCAGTGGCCCGGTGGGTTGAGCAACTGACTCATGATTTTGGCTTAAGTCATGATCTTGAGATTATGGAATCGAGCCCCACTTTAGGCTCTGCGCTCCACATGTAGTCTGCTTGGGATATTCTCCTTCTCCCTCTGCCCTTGCCCCCGCCCCCCTGCCGTCTGCTCATACTCAGACTCTCTTTCTCTCTAAATTAAAAAAAAAAAAAGCCAATGTCCTCCTCCCCAGAGTTTTTATAGTCACTTCTCATATATTTTATTCTTTGACATATAATTCTTTCCTTTCCTTTTTTTTTTTTTTTTTTTTTTTTTAAGTAAACTCTGTGCCCCAGGTGGTGCTCGAACTCCTGACCCCAAGATCAAGAGTTATGTGTTCTGCCAGGCAGCCCTTTCCCATTCCTTTTTGCTAGTAAAACTACACTTTTTTTTTTTTTTTAAAGATTTTATTTATTTATCAGAGAGAGAGGGAGAGAGCGAGCACAGGCAGACAGAATGGCAGGCAGAGGCAGAGGCAGAGGGAGAAGCAGGCTCCCTGCCGAGCAAGGAGCCCGATGTGGGACTCGATCCCAGGACGCTGGGATCATGACCTGAGCCGAAGGCAGCTGCTTAACCAACTGAGCCACCCAGGCGTCCCAAAACTACACTTTAATGCTCATATTAAGGCCCAAATTCCCATCAACAGTTGGTATCTGTACTACATTTCTGCTGTATACTCTAAAAAATTTGTATTATAGGGAATGTTGAACTAGACCACTAAAGGTCAACTTTTGAAGGCACTGTCAAATTTTTATTTTGTTTCTATCTCTTGTAATAATATTCTTTATTAAAATACTAATTTTATTGGATAATACTCAGCATATTAAAAATAAATTTTCCTCGATAAGGTAGGATTATCATCCTGGTAAGTAATTCTATTATACTCATTAGCTGCCTGAATTATCACTATTTGAGAATACAACTTGAACCTTTAGAGAATAAATTCTTATATTATCTTATATTTGTGCTATAAGTTTGTTTATGATAAAAGTAAATTGTACATGTTACTCTACAGCTTGCCAATTATTCTTTCTTACAGCTGATCATATTCATTGTCCTTTCCTTTTTTCTTTATATTAATTTTGTTGTTTGTTTTCTAATATTTAAGAAAGGGTACAAATGATATAAAACATTATGTTAGTTTTAGATGTACAACAAGATTTGTTTTAATATTAGAGGTGTATTTTTGACTAAAAAATTATCAAATGTTTTGAAAAGTACAGAAAATATTAAGATAAAAATGTCAAATGTCCAAAATTTTATTACTTGCATTTTTGTTTTATTTTATATTGAAGTTTATTTAATGAAATGAAAGTCTTCATAATTGAAAAAACAGCAAGTTAGTTTCATAAACCTCCCCTCTAAAAAAAAAAATGAGGCGGCTGGCATAGAGTGAAATGGTTTTGTGCTATCAAGTAAGAACAAATAAAAAAATCCTATTAAATTAAGCAAAAAAAGCACACTGTTGACTTTGGCAATAATAGTTTCAGTGAAGTGGTTTAGACTAAAGCTAAAGAGATAGGAACATGGAGTTTGGATATTGTTATTGTTGTTTTTAAGGGAAATGAAAAGAAATTGGCAATTTCTAGGAAAAAAATATGGGCTTGAAGGTAACTTTCTTGATGATGAGAATGACGATATAAGGGCAGGGAACATAATTCAGAAATTCTTTGAGAAGTGGGATGACATGGGTTTCAGACCCATGTTAGATTGATTGACATCAGCTAGAAGGAGGGGCAACTCTATATTTAGAGGGAACAAGAGGATGTGGATGTTTATAGCAGTCATATTGGAGCTTTGGTGGAAAGAAATTTCAGAGTTCAAGTTTGAAATACCAGAAATTCTTCAAGTAGAGGGGTATCTGGGTGCCTTAATTGGTTAAATGTCTGATTTAACTCTTGATTTTGGTTCAGGTCTTGATTTTATGGTCATGAGATTGAGCCCCTGTCAGACTCTGTGCTCAGCAAGGTGTCTGCTTGAGATTCTCCTCCTCCCTCTCTTTCTGCCCCTCCCCCCAACTCATGCAGGAAAATAAATAACTCATGCAGGTTCTCTTTCTTAAATAAATAAATAAATCTTTTTAAAAAATTTCTTCAAGGGGCACCTGGGTGGCTCAGTGGGTTGAGCCTCTGCCTTCAGCTCAGGTCATGGTCTCAGGGTTCTGGGATCGAGCCCCGCATCGATCCCGCTGAGCGGAGAGCCTCTGCCTGCCTCTCTGCCTATTTGTGATCTCTCTCTGTCAAATAAATAAAATAAATAAAATCTTAAAAAAAAATAAAAGAAATAAAAAAATTTCTTCAATAGCCTCTTTGCTGGTTTTTCATAAAGTTTTAATTTCTGATCTTTTTTTCTATGTAAGTATTTATGCATTTTGTTTTCTTTTTTTTACAAAATAGGTACTTGTAGGGACGCCTGGGTGGCTCAGTTGGTTGAGCAGCTGCCTTCGGCTCAGGTCATGATCCCAGCATCCTGGGATCGAGTCCCACATTGGGCTCCTTGCTTGATGGGGAGCCTGCTTCTCCCTCTGCCTCTGCCTGCCATTCTCTCTGCCTGTGCTAGCTCTCTCTCCCTCTCTCTCTCTGACAAATAAGTAAAATCTTAAAAAAAAAAAAATTAGGTTCTTGTAGTTTTTCATTCTTTTTTACTTTATTAGTTCTTTTTTTGGATTATATCAGGAGGCATTTTCTCATGTCATTAAAATTTTCAAACAGTATAATTTATTCAACTACCTAAGTTTGGGGCATTTAAACTGTTTGATTACATATAATATATAATGAAATAATATAACATCAAACATCACTAAGCCTTTGTGCATATTGTAATTTATTTCATTAGGAAACATTCCAGGAGATTGAATTGCTGGGTCAAACCATAATGAATGGTTTACATTTATGCAGTGGTATTCTGGTAAATATTAACAACTGGTTTGTGTGTTGGCGGAGGGAGTCTTGATTTATAGTGTGTGCTCTTTTCCCTGGTGTAAATACTCCTGACACGGCCTATTTCATTCCAACAATTTAATACCACTGAACAGAATTGGATGTGCAGACACACAATTATTATACAGTATCTGTACCAAGCTGATACAATAGATGTAAATAACTTCAACAGCTCAAAGAATAATAAAATGTGGTAAAATAATTAGAAAGTGATAAATTTTGAGTGTTTATTGCCTTATTTTTAATATAATTTATTGATTGGTAAGTTTATACAATTAATTTTTTTAAAGATTTGTGTATTTTATTTTATTTTTTTTAAGATTTTATTCAATTTATTTGACAGAGAGCAAGAGAGACAAGCAGGGGGAGCCACAAAGGGAGAGGGAGAAGAAGGCTCCCTGTTTGAGTAGGGAGCCCAAGGCGGGGCTTGATCCCAGGACCCTGAGGTCATGACCTAAGCTGAAGGCAGATGCTTAACCGACTGAGCCACACAGGTGACCCTATGTGTTTATTTTAAAGAGGGAGTGGGAGTGAGAGTGGGAGAGGGACTGATGGAGAGGAAGAGAGAATCCCAAACAGACTTCCTGCTGAGCATGGAGCCCTATGCTGGCTCCATCCCACAACCCTGAGATCATGACCTAAACTGAAACCAAGAGTCAGACACTCAACTGACTGAGCCACACAGTCGTCCCTATATAATTTAATTTTTAGAGATGACTATGTTTAACAACTGGGTTGCAAAATTCCTAAAAATTTTAACAATTGACTCTTGTGAACTTCTATGAGCAAGGTCTAGCAAATCACTATTTTCTTTTTTTTCCTTCTCTCTTTCCCTTCCTTCTTCCCTTTTCTGATATTTATTTTGGAATCCTACCCCCATATTGTTATTTTCAAAATAGGAAAAAATACAAGTATTTAGAAGACCAGTGTTGCATTCTTTTTGTATATGGCTCTAAGGTTTACTTTGCTTTACTCTTGAATTTTTATCGTAGATGGAATCTACTTAAGTGAGAGTTGAACTGTGAACTCTCAGCTTTTTTTCCCCACAAGTCATTCAATTTCTCCTGAAACATTGTGGCATAATTCTTACTGGCTATTGATTGAATTACTCAACTTTCTTATTTTTTTCTAATAATTTATCAGTTGATTCTCTAGGATTTTCTGTATATGTAATCATGAGATAATTTTGTTGCCACACTTCTAATATTTACAACTTTATTCTTTGGTGTAAAGAATTAGTTGCCTAGTATTAACACTGAGCATACCGTTATTTTTTTCTGATTTTTGAAATGCTTCAAATACTTCATCATTTTCTGTGATACTCACTTTTGGTTTGTTAGATGTGTTTTTGAGAATCAGGTTAAGCAAGTATTCATTGATTTCTATTAAGACTTTAACATATTCAGAAAGGAGATTGAAATTTACTTAAATATATGGGCAACTTGGTAGTTCTTGATGGCTTTCTCTATTTACCTTAGTGTTTTGTTTTGTCTTTTAAAGATTTTATTTATTTATTTGACAGAGAGAGCCCAAGCAGGGTGAGTAGCAGGCAGAGGGAGGAGCAGACTCCTCACTGAGCAGGGAGCCCAAAAGGGGCTTGATCCCAGGACCCTGGGATCATGACCTGAGCCAATGGCAAATGCTTAACCAACTTAGCCACCCAGGCACGACTACTTTTCATTTTACAATTTGTGCTAGATAAAGGTTTAGATGTTGATGGTTTTCAATATTTGGGATAAGCAACAAGATGAACTAGACAACAGGAAATACAGTTTGTTTTCTTCTAGAACTTTTTTGGTGAATCTCTTGAGATTTGTGTTGTGGGTGTACCTGTAATCCTTTTTTTTTTTTTTTAAATTTTTTTTTTTTTAAGATTTTTTTTTTAATTTATTTATCAGAGAGAGAGAGGGAGAGAGCGAGCACAGGCAGACAGAGTGGCAGGCAGAAGCAGAGGCAGAGGGAGAGGCAGAGGGAGAGGCAGGCTCCCCGCCGAGCAAGGAGCCCAATGTGGGACTCGATCCCAGGACACTGGGATCATGACCTGAGCCGAAGGCAGCTGCTTAACAAACTGAGCCACCCAGGCGTCCCTGTAATCCTATATCTGAGGGTCAACCTTTGATTTTAGCAGTTCCCCTGTTTCAGGGAGAGCCTGACATACCTGTGGATGGGGGATATTAGTAGGGGGAGAATTGCTACTCTTTAATACTGTGGATTATGAGTTTGGTATGGTGAGTCAGTACTTGTGTCTGCTTAGTCAAATTTGATCATCACTTACAAAGCTGGCTCCTTTTCAACCGTAATGACAGGTTGAGGAAAATTAAAACAATGAGGCTTAAAGGCCCCTTGATGTCTTTCTGCAGTGTGAACACAAGAGCCAAGCTCTGATTCCCACTTCTCTTATAGGCCTTCCATGTTCCTAAACTTCAGTTCTACAAGTTGTGGGTTGGGACATTTCAGAATATTCTTATTTCTTAAAATCTGCCCCTTATGCTCTTGGGACATATGTGTATGGAGTCAGAGTCTTGTTATAGTGTTGGTATTTTCCCTGACTTTTTTGATGATGGCGTTCTTATACCAGTTTTGGGCCTTTTGGGTGGATTTTTTGGGAGGGATTATGTGAATGAATGCTGTTTTATTTTTTTTTTTTTAAGATTATTTATTTATTTATTTGACAGAGAGACATCACAAGTAGGCAGAGAGGCAGGCAGAGAGAGCGAGAGAGAGGAGGAAGCAGGCTCACTGTTGAGCAGAGAGCCCGATGCGGGACTCGATCCCAGGACCCTGAGATCATGACCTGAGCTGAAGGCAGCGGATTAACCCACTGAGCCACCCAGGTGCCCCAATGCTGTTTTATTTTTGTTTAAGGCTCTTTTCATATACTCAAGAAATGTTCCTCAGGAGAAGTTGTACTATCTTATACTCCATCCCGTGGACTTTGAGAATTTTTTTAATGTATTATTTTTTTTTTTTAAAGATTTTATTTATTTATTTGAGAGACAGAGATCACAGACAGGCAGAGAGGCAGGCAAAGAGAGAGGAAGGGAAGCAGGCTCCCCACTGAGCAAAGAGCCCCTTGCAGGGCTCGATTCCAGAACCCTGGGATCATGACCTGAGCCGAAGGCAGAGGCTTTAACCCACTGAGCCACCCAGGTGCCCCTTTTTTTATTGTATTCTTAATGGGAATAATTTTATTTTAATATGTATATATATATATATATTTAAGATTTTATTTATTTATTCAAGAGAGAGAGAGAGAGAGAGAGAGAGAGTGAGTGGGGGAGGGGCAGAGGGAGAAGACCCCAAAGAGCCCAAGACCCCAGGATCATGACCTGAACCAAAGGCAGATGTTTAACCAACTGAGCCACCCAGGGATTCCTAATTTGTATATTCTTAATTATTACAGATAATCATATGTTTCTGTTTACTGGGGAATTATATTTGTATTTGAATTGTTTAAAAGCAATTATTTTTACTAAGATTTTTGGATGGATATGCTCATAGTAATTTTAAAGATTTTTCTTGATCCCCTCCACCCCAAAAGCCTGGTTTTACTGTGAGGTTTATGGGTGATTATTTTCTGGATGTCATGACCCTGAGATCACAGCCCAAGCTGAAATCAAGAGTCTGGGACATTCAACTGACTGAGCTACCCAGGCACCCCTCAGGACCATTCTTATAAGACGATTAATATTTGGATGCATAGAACTAAACAGACATACATTCCAGATTGTCTGTAGATAAAGATGGAAAAATTTGGCTGAAGTTTGTATGTTCACTGTGGAAAATAGTGGTTGAAATGTAGATTTTGGGCATACTCTTTGTTTTCTGATGTTTATAGGTTAGCACATCATGTATTTTATAAATGAACATTTATTTTCATTTTATTATTTTAATTGTCACATAGAGGTAGGGGCTTACATTTTTGTTTCCCTTAGCAGTAAGAGCAAGCACATTAGATATGAGTTTTGTCCAAACTACATCACATCTTAATGCTTTACTTCATCATTTACTTCTTAAGTGTTTATTCTAGGCAAGGAACTCTCCAAGTTAAGGTAGGAAGAAATAAAAAGGTGAATAAGATACCTTATTGATTATCTAATTTAGCAAAAATACTCAAGTTTATCAGCATTATTTAGCATGTTTTAAATCCTTATATAGCAGTATACTGTACGTATCATTTTCTGACGTGCTTTTTCCACTAATCTTCGTGTTTTAGTTTCTGTGGGTTAGGAAAATGGGATTGGCTTAGGTGGTTTTAACTCATGGTCTCTCTTGAGGTGGTTATCAAGCTTCCAGTTGGGACAGCAGTCATCTCAAAACTCAGCTGGGGCTGGAGGATCTGATGCCAAGCTTAGGTTATTATTGACAGTTCCTTATTGGCTATTGGTAGGAGGCCTCAGTTCTTTGTCACGTGATCATTTCCATAGTGCTCCTTCTGACATGGCAGCTTCCTTCCCCCAGAGTGATGAGAGAGACAGAGACAGACACAGAAGGCAAACACAGAAACATAGACTCTTTGAAGTGACAATGTTTTGAGAGAGGAAGACGGATATTTTGAATATAAAGCACCTTGGCAAAGAATAAACAGTTCAGACGATCTAACAAAGTAATGATTTAGGATACTAACAAACTTAAGATGATCCCAGAAATATTTAGAAACTTTGCTGAAGAATTTGTGTTCCAGGGGTGCCTGTGTGGCTCAGTGGGTTAAAGCCTCTGCCTTCGGCTCAGGTCATGATTCCAGGGTCCTGGGATTGAGCCCCACATCAGGCTCTCTGCTTAGCAGGGAGCATGCTTCCCCCTCTCTTTCTGCCTGCCTCTCTGCCTACTTGTGATCTGTCAAATAAATAAATAAAATCTTAAAAAAAAAAAAAAAAGAAATTTGTATTCCAGACACATAGTGTGTTTCATTGGTATTGTGTGTGTGTGTGTGTGTTTGTGTGTGTGTGTGTGTGTGTGTGTGTATATATATATATATATATATGAAAGTTTAATACCAGTATTAATAGAAGGTTTATTTTCATTCTTAAAGGTAGCTGCTTTGCTTGAAAATAAAAAAGTCCCATTAGAGCCCACTGTTTCAAATAAAATCAAAATTAAAATGAATCACAAGATATGCTGTCATATTTTAAAGCCTTAATTCTAGTACTGTGAATTTTGTGATGGAAGGTAAATCTGGACATTTGGTGATTTTAGAGTTTTGCTTAGTTTTGTTTTTTGGCCACCCAAAGTGGGAGTGGAATCAAAATTTTTAGAAGTTATAATGAAAATGTAAATACTTTTCCGTGAAAACAAGGAAAAAATAATTGACTGGAAGTATCTTCAAAATCATATGAATTGTGATTCCATTCTTCCTTTTCATATTTTACCATTCAGTACTTGACTATCCCTCTATAACTGTTATCTTAAAATATTTGCTTCTGCTTCCTGAGTCTACCTTTGTTACCATAGAAACAGAAGTGGACTAGGGAAATTGGCAAGACAACCAGCAACTGAAATTAATGAGGATTCTAACTCTTCACCTGTAGTACTTGTATTTCATTTACAACTCCTGTTTTAAAAATAAGCAATGTAAGGACTGTTGAGCAGGAGAAAAAAACCTGAAACTTAACTCTCATTTGCTTCAGACTTGTTCTTTTGCCTAGAAAACTGTTAGGAAAGAACCTTTCTAACAGCTCGGAAAAGAGCTTTTCATTCTTGTGAATGGTTAGACTACTATCTCTTCTGTGATGTTATACCTTTAGATGTCTATAATATGCT
Organism: Neogale vison; assembly: GCF_020171115.1. Taxonomy (NCBI): domain Eukaryota; kingdom Metazoa; phylum Chordata; class Mammalia; order Carnivora; family Mustelidae; genus Neogale; species Neogale vison. Next base: position 57,090,220 of record NC_058093.1, on the reverse strand, counting down.
TTTCTGTTATATCTTTAGATGTTTATAATATACTTTTCAGTCATAGGTTTTAAAATAACAAAACCATAGGTTTTCTAGAGAATGAGATGTGATATTATGTGATGCAAGCCTACTGTAGTCAATATGTTTCCACACATACTACTTAAGTGAATCCAGAAAAATAGATATGGATCTTAAATTCTGAGAAGTTATTAAAAATATTATATGTAATCAGACTATTACTTGTTTATCTTGTTAAGAAATAAATGTTTTAAAATAAAGTTGTAAAATATAAAATGTTACTTTTAAAGGTATTTAGAAACTTCCAAAAGGTACCTTTTTGCATTTAAAAAATATTAGATTAATTTAAAAAATATTTTTTGTTAAGTAATTTCTTTGCCTGTTGTGGGGCCTGAACTCAAAACCCCGAGATCAAGAGTCACATGCTCTACTAACTGAGCAAGCCAGGTGCCCCTCTTTGCATTTTTAATTTTTTCTTGAAATGTAGGTAAATCTGACAAAGTTCACCTTGTAAATAGATGAACTATTCAAGATTGCTAGAAGTTTGCTTCCTTCAATGTTTTTCCCCCTTTTTTACAATTAAGACATAGCACATTTTTAAGTATTTTTTGCCTTAGAAACCCAAATTTAAGCTGCTTTCCTCTGGTTGCTTCCTTAAAAATTGTAAATTCCTATATTAAACCTACAGGCGTACGTCAAAGATATTGTGTGTTCTGTTTAGGACCACAACAATAACGTGAATATTGCAATAAAGTGAGTCAAATGAATTTTTTGGTTTCCCAGTGTGTATAAAAGTTATGTTTACCCTATACCATAGTCTGTTTAGTGAGTAATAATACCATTATGTCTAAAACAATGTACATATCTTTTTTATTTTATTTGACTATAGTTGATATACAATATTATATTAGTTTCAGGTATACAACTTAGTTTACATATTATGCTATTACAATATCATTGACTATGTTCGTTATGTTGTGCCTTTTATTTCTGTGACTTATTCATTCCATAACTGGAAGGCTATATCTCCCATTCCCCTTCACCTGATTTGCTCAAACCCCCTCCCCCATCCTCTATGGCAACCATCAGTTTCCTCTCTCTATTTATAGGTCCAGTTGTGTTCTTCGTTTCTTCATTTGTTTTTGTTTTTGTTTTTAGATTCTACTTATGAGTGAAATCATACGACATTTGTCTTCCACAGTCTGACTTATTTCACTTAGCGTAACACTTTTGGTTTATCCGTGTTGTCTCACATGGCATCATCTCAGCATTTTTTATGGTTGCATAATAGTCTCCACAGTGGAACTGCTTTCAAAGCTGGAGTCAGTCCTTTCAAATCCTGCCACTGCTTGGGGTGCATGAGCGGCTCAGTTGGTTAAGCAGCTGCCTTTGGCTGAGATCATGATCCCTGGGCCCTGGGATCAAGCCCCACATCTGGCTCTGTGCTTAGCAGAGAGCCTGCTTTTCCCTCTGTCTGCTGCTTTCTGTCCCTCTCTCTCTTCCAAATAAATAAAAATCTTTAAAAAACCCAAAACCCTGCAACTGCTTTATCAACTATGTTTATGTAATATTCTGAGCCCTTTGTTGTCATTTCAGTAGTCTTCACAACGTCTTCACCAGAAGAACATTCCATCTCAAGAAACCACTTTCTTTGTATAGCTGTAAGAAATAACTCCTCATCCATTAAGGTTCTGTCATGAGATTGCAGTAGTTCAGTAACATATTTAAGACTCAACTTCTAATTGTAGTTCTCTTGCTATTTCTACCACATCTGCATTTCCTTCCTTTAATAAAGTCTTGAGCCAACCCTTCAAAGTTCATTCATGAGTGTTGGAATCAGCTTCTTCCAGACTCCTGTTAATGTTGATATTTTGACCTCTTTCTATGAATCACAAGGGTTCTAGAATGGTGAGTCATGTCCAAAGGTTTTCTATTTCCTTTGCCCAGATCCATCAGAGGAATCACTATCTGGCAGTGATAACCTCACAAAATGTATTTCTTATGTAATAAGAAATACTGGTAAATCAGAATTACTCCTCCATCCATGGGCTACAGAATGGATGTTGTATTACCAGACATGAAAACAACATTTATCTCCTTGGACATCTTCATCAGAGCTCTTGGGGAATAGGGAGGGCCAAGATAAGGGAGAGAGATCCATCAGTGGCGCACTCAGAATACACTCAACATTATTATCCTATAACTTTATTAAGTTCATCATCTTATATGGGCATGGTTCATGGCACCCCAAAACAATTTAAATAGTAATATCAGAGATCACTGATCATACAGATCACCATAGTAAATACAATAATAATGAAAAAGTTTGAAATAAAGACTTCCAGGGGGCACTGGTTAGGATCTTCCACCTAGGTCAACCTTCATGCTTACTCATGCCTGCAGACCCAGTACTGTTTCTGCTGTGCCCAGTGCCCCATGCATTGGGCTTCCCTGTTGCGGGATTCTGCAGCCAGTCCAAACTCTGCTGCCTCAGCCTCTGCAGCAGCCCGAAGTGGGAGTGGGCCTTTTGTGGGGCACTTAGGGCTTCTCTGCCTGCAAATGGGATGGATCAGCTAAGCTACCTGTGCTCCCGAGCATCCTGGGGCTGCAGCTGCAGCATGCTATACACCGAGAGGACAGAGCTTTGGTTGAATTACTGAGTGATGAAATTAAGGAGGAAGAGAAGAAGCAGAAGCAGAAGTCCTTCCCCAAGATACTGGGAAGTTGGGAGCTGGAAGTGAATGGGACAGAACCAAAGTAGTGGGGAAAGTTCCTAGAGAAAAGTTCATTCACTGTCACTCTCAACATTAACAATAACATCTTGGCAACATTTGATAGGGAAGAGGAGCCCTCCCAAGGGCAGAGGGTTGAAGAACAGGAGCCTGAATTGACATCCATTCCCAGTTTCATGGTTGAAGTTATAAAGAATGTGGCAAGAAGGCCCTATTGCTCGACTGTCATTAATGTCTAGAAGATGAGCTTGGACAAGAAGAGGAGGACAAGAGTGATACTTTCTCCTGGGAAATGACCGTTTAGTCCATTGGTGAGCCTAAGGGGAAGGACACTCAACACCGATCCCTTGGCTTGGACTCTCTATGACCCCCTGCTGGATTTCCTGGCAGGCTGATGGGTGGATAACACTTTAGCAGATGAGTTAGTGGAGCTCAGCACAGCCCTGAAGCATCAGGAAAATTACTTTTCTTGAAGATCTCAAAAGGTTTTGTCAAGAGCCAGTTGAGCATACAAGACATTGAACATTTTAAATCTATGGCAGGTTTTGCTTTGGTCATGGAACACACCTACTCTGAAGCCAGACACACACGTTTTGGGGTGGTTTTCATTGTAATAGCATGGAAAATTATTCACATTTAAATTACTACCATTGCCCTCTTATTTACTATTAATTTATTCTCTATAAATCTGTTATTCCAATTTTTTTTGTATAACATAATGGGGAACAATAAAATTGGTTTATGTCCTTCCTCAAGAAGAAAAATTGAAATATTCCAAGAATTACCAAAATGTGACACAGAGACACAAAGTGAGCAAATGTTGTTGGAAAAATGGTACCAATAACTTGCTCAAGGCAGGGTTGCTATAAACTTTCAACCTGTAAAAGCACACTCTGTGAATGCAGTGGAGCACCAAAGTATGGTTTTTTTGTTGTTGTTTTGATCCTACAATGTTTACATTGTAAACATTAGGGTTTTTTGTTGTTTTTGAAGAACTTTTTTTTTTAAAGGTTTTATTATGTATGTATGTATGTGTGTGTGTGTATTTGAGAGCAAGAGATAGAATGAACGTAAGAGTGGGGCAGAGGGAGGGTCAAAGAGGTAATCCTCAAGCCCACTCCACGCTGAGCGTGGACCCTGATTTAGGGCTTGATCTCACAACGTACTTGGAAAAAAGATTCTTCTTTTCATTCCCTTCGTTATTGCCATAAATTCTCTGCTTTTCATTTAGCAGAATTTTATTTGCTACCTATAATACTCTGTTACCTTTTTTTTTTTTTTTTAAAGATTTATTTATTTGAAAGAGAGGGAGCACGTGGTCAGGAGGGCAGAGAGAATCCAAGCCAACTCCTGGCTGAGCAGGGACCTCCCCTTCCCCTCCCCCGACTGCTGGGCTCCATCTTCAGACCCTGAGATCACAAACCGAGCTGAAATCAAGAGTCGGACATTTAACCAGCTGAGCCACTTGGGCGCTGCTCTCCTACCATTCTTTCTTGATTTGGCTTTAGTCATGCTTTTGCTTCACAATAGCTCCAGAAAACTGTTCTTGTCAGTGTCACTGACAATTCTCAATTCTCATTTTCTTGACTAAACCTGTAACATTTAACAAAGTTTATCACTCTATCCAACTCTAAACTTTCTTTTCCTTTCCCTTCCACAATTTCATATTTTGTTTTTCCTCCTAGTTTTCTATTTTCTCTTTTCTTTGCTGGTTTCTCTTCATGTCTCCACCCATACCCCAGGCTTCACTCGTTGCACAGCTTCTGTTCTTTAACTGTAACTGAATCAGTGAAGTAGTTTCAGCCCCTGGATTTAGATAGCATTGAAATGCTAATGATTCCATTTTTTTAAGCAGATTTTTTCTATTTCAGTATAATTGATGTATAACATTGTATCAGTTTAATGATATTTATATATGATATGAAATAATCACCCCATTAAGTCTGGTTACCACCACTCATAGTTACAAATTGTTTTTCTTGCGTTGAGAACTTTTAAGATATATTCCCTTAGCAGCTTTCAAATATGCAATATATTTTACTCTCCATGTTACCATGCTGTACATCTCATGATTTATTTATTTTATAGCTGGAAGTTTGTAACTTTTGACCTTTTCACCCATTTCACCTATTCACCCACTCCTGGGCTGGTAACATCAATCTGTTCTCAGTATGTATTCTTTGAACTGTATTTCTTTTTTTCTTTTTCTTTCTTTTTTTAGATTCTACATATAATTGCAATTGATCGTATGGTATTTTTATTTCTCTGACTTATTTCAGTTAGTATAATTCCCTTAACGTCTATCCATTTTGTCACAAATGGAGATATTTATGCTTTATGGCTGAGTAATACTTCATTGTACACATATACATTTTCCTTATCCATTCATCCATCAATGCATACTTTGGTTACTTCCTTACTATTATAAATAACACTGCAGTGAACATATATATCTGCGGGTAAGTGTTAGTAGTTTTTACTTTCTTTTAATAAATACCCAGAATTGGAATTGCTAGATCATACGGTAGTTCTAGTTTTTATTTTTTGAGGAACTTCCGTACTGTTTTCCATAGCGGGTGCACTAATTTGCGTTCTTGACCAACAGTGCATGAGGGTTCCCTTTTCTGTACATCCTTGCCAGTACTTGTGATTTCGTGTTTTTGTTTTTTTTTTTTTTTAATCACAGCCATTCTAAGAGTTGTGAGGTGATACCTCATTGTGGTTTTGATTTGCATCATCTTGATAATCACTGATGTTGAGCTCCTGTGGACCATCTGCGTATCTTATAGAAAAAACGTTTATTCAGATCCTTTGCTCATTTTAAAATCATATTGTTTCTTATTTTGCTACTGAGTTGTAGGAGTTCTTTCTATATTTTGAATGCTAACTTCCCATCAGATATATGATTTGCAAATATTTCCTCCCACACAGTAGGTTGCCTTTTCATTTTATTTTATTTTATTTTATTTTATTTTAAAGATTTTATTTATTTATTTGACAGAGAGAGATTACAAGTAGGCAGAGAGGCAGGCAGAGAGACATAGGAGGAAGCAGGCTCCCTGCTGAGCAGAGAGCCTGATGCGGGACTCGATCCCAGGACCCTGAGATCATGACCTGAGCCGAAGGCAGCGGCTTAACCCACTGAGCCACCCAGGCGCCCATTCATTTTATTTTTTAATGATGGTTTCCTTTGCTGTATAGAAACTTTTTAGTTGGATTTAGTCCCACATGTTTACCTTCACATGTGTTGCATTTGATTTTGGTGTCAAATCCAAAAAAAAATGATTGCTAAACCCAATTGCAAGGAACTTAACCACCTATGTTTTATTCCAGGTGTTATGTGGTTTCAGGCTTTATGTTCAAGTCTTTAATCCATTTTGAGTTGAATTTTGTATATGGTATAAGATAGTGATCCAGTTTCTTTCTTTTGCATGTAGCCATCCAGTTTTCCCAATACCATTTATTAAAGAGCTTGTCCTTTCCCCATTGTTTATTCTTTGTCACAAATTAGTTGATTGTATGTACATGGGTTTATTTCCAGGCTTTCTATTTTCTTCCATTGATCTTTGTGCCTTGATTTGTTTTTATGGCAATACCATATTGTTTTGATTACTATAGTTTTGTATTATACTTTGAAATCAAGAAGTGTGATGCCTCCAGCTTTGTTCATTTTTCTCAAGATTGTTTTGGCTATTTGGAGTCTTTTGTAGTTACATACAAATTTTAGGATTTGCTTGTTCTATTTCTGTGAAAAATGCTATTGGAATTTCTTTTTTTTTAATTTTAAAAATATTTTATAAACATATAATGTATTTTTAGCCCCAGGGGTACAGGATTGTGAGTCGCCAGGTTTACACACTTCACAGCACTCACCACAGCACACCGTCCCCCAATGTCCATAACCCCACCACCCTCTCCCTTGCCCCCTCCCCCCAGCAACCCTCAGTTTGTTCTGCAAGATTAAGAGTCTCTTATGGTTTGTCTCCCTCCCGATCCCATCTTGTTTCATTTATTCTTTTCCTACCCCCCAAACCCCCCACATTGCATCTCTACTTCCTCATATCAAGGAGGTCATATGATAGTTGTCTTTCTCTAATTGACTTATTTCGCTAATCATAATACCCTCTAGTTCCATCCACATCATCGCAAATGGCAAGATTTCATTTCTTTTGATGGCTGCATAGTATCCCTTTGTGTATATATATACCACATATTCTTCATCCATTCATCTTTTGATGGACATCTAGATTCTTTCCATAGTTTGGATATTGTGGACATTGCTGCTATAAACATCCGGGTGCACGTGCCCCTTTGGATCACTACGTTTGTATCTTTAGGGTAAATACCCAGTAGTGCAATTGCTGGGTCATAGGGCAGTTCTATTTTCAACATTTTGAGGAACCTCCATGCTGTTTTCCAGAGTGGTTGCACCAGCTTGCATTCCCACCAGCAATGTAGGAGGGTTCCCCTTTCTCCACATCCTCGCCAGCGTCTGTCATTTCCTGACTTGTTAATTTTAAAGCCATTCTGACTGGTGTGAGGTGATATCTCATTGTGGTTCTGATTTGTATTTCCCTGATGCCGAGTGATGTGAAGCATTTTTTCTCGTGTCTGTTGGCCATCTGGATGTCTTCTTTGCAGAAATGTCTGTTCATGTCCTCTGCCCATTTCTTAATTGGATTATTTGTTCTTTGGGTGTTGAATTTGCTAAGCTTTTTATAGATTTTGGATACTAGCCCTTTATCTGATATGTCATTTGCGAATATCTTCTCCCATTCTGTCAGTTGTCTTTTGGTTTTGTTAACTGTTTCCTTTGCTGTTCAAAGGCTTTTGATCTTAATGAAGTCCCAATAGTTCAATTTCCGCCTTGCTTCCCTTGCCTCTGGCGATGTTCCTGAGAAGACGTTGCTGAGGCTGAGGTCGAAGAGGTTGCTGCCTGTGTTCTCCTCAAGGATTTTGATGGATTCCTTTCTCACATTGAGGTCCTTCATACATTTTGAGTCTATTTTTGTGTGTGGTGTAAGGAAATGGTCCAATTTCGTTTTTCTGCACGTGGCTGACCAATTTTCCCAACACCATTTGTTGAAGAGGGTGTCTTTTTTCCACTGGACGTTCTTTCCTGTTTTGTCGAAGATTAGTTGACCATAGAGTTGAGGGTCTATTTCTGGGCTCTCTATTCTGTTCCATTGATCTATGTGTCTGTTTTTTTGCCAGTACCATACTGTCTTGATGATGACAGCTTTGTAATAGAGCTTGAAGTCCAGAATTGTGATGCCACCAACTTTGGCTTTCTTTTTCAATATCCCTTTGGCTATTCGAGGTCTTTTCTGGTTCCATATAAATTTTAGGATTATTTGTTCCACTTCTTTGAAAAAAATGGATGGGATTTTGATAGGGATTGCATGAAATTTGTAGATTGCTTTAGGTAGCATAGACATTTTCACAATATTTATTCTTCCAATCCAGGAGCATAGAACATTTTTCCATTTCCTTGTGTCTTCCTCGATTTCTTTCATGAGTACTTTATAGTTTTCTAAGTATAGATTCTTTGCCTCCTTGGTCAGGTTTATTTCTAGGTATCTTATGGTTTGGGGTGCAGTTATAAATGGGATTGATTCCTTAATTTATCTTTCTTCTGTCTTGTTGTTGGTGTTAAGAAATGCAACTGATTTCTGTACATTGATTTATATCCTGACACTTTACTGAATTCCTGTACAAGTTCTGGCAGTTTTGGAGTGGAGTCTTTTAGATTTTCCACATATAGTGTCATATCATTTGCAAAGAGTGATAGTTTGACTTCTTCTTTGCTGATTTGGATGCCTTTAATTTCTTTTTGTTGTCTGATTGCTGAGGCTAGGACTTCTAGTACTATGTTGAATAGCAGTCGTGATAATGGACATCCCTGCTGTGTTCCTGACCTAAGCAGAAAAGCTTTCAGTTTTTCTCCATTGAGAATGATATTTGCGGTGGGTTTTTCATAGATAGCTTTGATAATATTGAGGTATGTGTCCTCTATCCTTACACTTTGAAGAGTTTTGATCAGGAAGGGATGCTGCACTTTGTCAATGATTTTTCAGCATCTATTGAGAGTATCATATGGTTCTTGTTCTTTCTTTTATTAATGTATTGTATCACATTGATTGATTTGCGGATGTTGAACCAACCTTGCAGCCCTGGAATAAATCTTTCTTGGTCGTGGTGAATAATCCTTCTAATGTACTGTTGGATCCAGTTGGTTAGTATTTTGGTGAGAATTTTCGCATCTGTGTTCATCAAGGACATTGGTCTGAAATTCTCTTTTTTGATGGGATCCTTGTCTGGTTTTGGGATCAAGGTGATGCTGGCCTCATAAAATGAGTTTGGAAGTTTTCCTTCCATTTGTATTTTTTGGAACAGTTTCAGGAGAATAGGAATTAGTTCTTCTTTAAATGTGTGGTAGAACTCCCCTGGGAAGCCGTCTGGCCTGGGCTTTTGTTTGTCTGGAGATTTTTGATGACTGTTTCAATCTCCTTACTGGTTATGGGTCTGTTCAGGTTTTCTATTTCTTCCTGGTTCAGTTGTGGTAGTTTAGATGTCTCTAGGAATTCATCCATTTCTTCCAGATTGTCAAATTTGTTGGCATAGAGTTGCTCATAGTTTGTTCTTATCGTTTTTTGTATTTCTTTGGTGTTGGTTGTGATCTCTCCTCTTTCATTCATGATTTTATTTATTTGGGTCCTTTCTCTTTTCTTTTTGATAAGTCTGGCCAGGGGTTTATCAATCTTATTAATTCTTTTGAAGATCCAGCTCCTAGTTTCATTGATTTGTTCTGTTGTTGTTTGTTTTTTTTTTTTTTTTGGTTTCTATTTCATTGATTTCTGCTCTGATCTTTATGATTTCTCTTCTCCTGCTGGGTTTAGGCTTTCTTTATTGTTCTTTCTCCAGCTCCTTTAGGTGTAGGGTTAGATTGTGTATTTGAGACCTTTCTTGTTTCTTGAGAAAGGCTTCTCTCACTGTATATTTTCCTCAGCACTGCCTTTGCTGTGTCCCACAGATTTTGAACTGTTGTGTTTTCATTATCATTTGTTTCCATGAATTTTTCAATAATTCTTTAATTTCCTGGTTGACCCATTCATTCTTTAGAAGGATGCTGTTTAGTCTCCATGTATTTTGGTTCTTTCCAAATTTCCTCTTGTGATTGAGTTCTAGCTTTAGAGCTTTGTGGTCTGAAAATATGCAGGGAATGATTCCAATCTTTTGATACTGGTTGAGACCAATTTATGACCCAGGATGTGATCTATTCTGATCTATTCTGGAGAATGTTCCATGTGCACTGGAGAAGAATGTGTATTCTGTTGCTTTGGGATGGAATGTTCTGAATATATCTGTGATGTCCATTGGTCCAGTGTGTCATTTAAGGCCTCTATTTTCTTGTTGATCTTTTGTTTGGATGATCTGTCTATTTCAGTGAGGGGAGTGTTAACGTCCCCTACTATTATTGTATTATTGTCAATGTGTTTCTTTGATTTTGTTATTAATTGGTTTATATAGTTGGCTGCTCCCATGTTGGGGCATAGATATTTAAGATTGTTAGATCTTCTAGTTGGACAGACCCTTCGAGGATGATATAGTGTCCTTCCTCATCTCTTATTATAGTCCTTGGCTTAAAATCTAATTGATCTGTTATAAGAATTGACATCCCAGCTTTCTACTGATGTCAATTAGCATGGTAAATTATTTTCCACCCCCTCACTTTAAATCTGGAAGTATCTTTGGGTCTGAAAGGAGTTTCTTGTGGGCAGCATATTGATGGGTTTTGTTTTTTTATCCATTCTGATACCCTGTGTCTTTTGATTGGGGGCATTTAGCCCATTTACATTCAGGGTAACTATTGAGAGATATGAACTTAGTGCCATTGTATTGCCTGTAAGGTGACTGTTACGGTACATTGTCTCTGTTCCTTTCTGATCTACTACTTTTAGGTTCTCTCTTTGCTTAGAGGTCCCCTTTCAATATTTCCTGTAGAGCTGGTTTGGTGTTTGCAAATTCTTTCAGTTTTTGTTTGTCCTGGAAGCTGTTTATCTCTTCTTCTGTTTTCAATGATAGCCTAGCTGGATATAGTATTCTTGGCTGCATGTTTTTCTCGTTTAGTGCTCTGAATATATCATGCTAGTTCTTTCTGGCCTGCCAGGTCTCTGTGGATAAGTCTGATGCCAATCTAATATTTTTACCGTTGTATGTTCCAGACGTCTTTTCCTGGGCTGCTTTCAGGATTTTCTCTTTGTCACTAAGACTTGTAAATTTTACTATTAGGTGATGGGGTGTGGACCTATTCTTATTGATTTTAAGGGGGTCTCTGCACCTTCTGGATTTTGGTGCTTGTTCCCTTTGCCATATTAGGGAAATTCTCTCCAATAATTCTCTCTAGTATACCTTCTGCTCCCCCTCTCTCTTTCTTCTTCTTCTGGAATCCCAATTATTCTAATGTTGTTTCATCTTATGGTGTCACTTATCTCTCAAATTCTCCCCTCATGGTTCATTCTTTGTCTCTCTTTTGCTCAGCTTCTTTATTCTCTATCATTTGTTCTTCTATATAACTAATTCTTTCTTCTGCTTCATTTATCCTAGCAGTAAGAGCCTCCATTTTTCATTGCACCTCATTGATAGCTTTTTTTGTTTCAACTTGGTTAGATTTTTAGTTCTTTCATTTCTCCAGAAAGGACTTTTTATCTTTCCGGAGAGGATTTCTCTAATATCTTCCATACCTTTTTTGAGCCCGGCTAGAACCTTGAGAATCGTCATTCTGAACACTAGATCTGACATATTACCAATGACCATATTGATTAGTTCCCTAGCTTTCAGTACTGCCTCTTGTTCTTTTTTTTTTTGTGGTGAGTTTTCTCGCCCTGTTGTTTTGTCCAGATAAGAATATATGAAGGAGGGGCGCCTGTGTGGCTCAGTGGGTTAAGCCTCTGCCTTCGGCTCAGGTCATGATCTCAGGTTCCTGGGATCGAGCCCCACATTGGGCTCTCTGTTCAGCAGGGAGCCTGCTTTCCCCTCTCTCACTCTGCCTGCCTCTCTGCCTACTTGTGATCTATCTCTCTCTCTCTCTGTGTCAAATAAATAAATAAAATCTTAAAAAAAAAAAAAGAATATATGAAGGAGCAAATAAAATACTAAAAGGGTGGCAAACACCCCAGGAAAATGTGTTTTAGCCAACTCAGAAGAGTCCCCAAATCGTGGAGGGGAGAAAGGGGATAAAAAGAAGTTCAGAAAAAAAAAAATTAAAAAAAGAAAACAAATAAAGAAAAATACAAAAAAGATATATATTTATCAGACTGGTGACTAGAACAGGGTCACCCACTTAATTTCGGGAGTATTTTGGTCTCTTAGAAGAAACTACCCCCCATAATTTTAAAGAATGAAAAACATATGTAAGGGTAAACACAATGAAGGGATGGAATATGCCTATAAAGATGAAAAAAAAAATTTTTATTTTTAAATTTCTTAAAAAGCAGTTGATAAAGTATGTTGGTTGGGAGAATAAGGAAAAAGAAAGTGGAGTGAATTTGCTTGGGCTGGAGACTAGAACAAGCCCAGAGCTAGATTTAGGGTATATTTTGATCTATTAGAAGAAGGTGTACCCAAATTTTTTAGAAGAAAAAACCCCATGTGTATACAAAAAATAAAGTTAGATACAATAAAGGATAAAATATGACTATAATAATGAAGGTTCAAAAACGATTATTACTATTATTATTTTATGAAAGGTATTGTTAAGATAAACTAGTTAAAAAACGTTAAAAGAGGAATGGGTAAAATTTAAAATTCAGCAGAAGAAAAAAATATTAACTGCAAGACTAAAGAATCATGGGGAGAAAGCCATGAATTCCATGGTTTGCTTTCTCCTCCTCTGGAATACCGCTGTTCTCCTTCTTTAAGTGAACTTGATCGTGGCTGGATTTCTTGTTGATCTTCTCAGGTAGAGGCCTGTTTTAGTGATTCTCAAGTGTCTTTGCTCGAGGCAGAATTGCACAGGGGCCAGGGGCCAGCCTAAGTAATGAGCTCAGGTTCGATTTCAGGAGCTTTTGTTCACTGAATGCTTTTTGTAGTGTTTCGGAGGATGGGCATGAAAATGGTGGCCTCCCAGTCTCCGGCCCAGAGGAGCTGAGAGATTGGGGTCCCACTCCTCAGTGTGCCCTCAGAGAAAAGCTGTCAATCACTCCCGTCTCCCTGGCCACCGGCCGTGTTCCGAGCTCACCCAGCCTATGACCAAGCATCTCTGTTTCTGGCACACAGCTCCACCTGGAGTCTCTGAACCCAGCAGATCCCTGAGCTCCCCCAGAGGGTGTCTCCCCGGATCTTGTGGGGACCTCACTCGCAGAGCAGTGGTCTGTGCCACAGATTACGGTTCAAGGTAACCTCGAGTTGAGAGCTTAATCCTCGGCTCTGTCTCTGTAGCCAGCTTTCCTGCTCCAATACTTTCAAGCTCTGCGACATTCAAACATCCCCGATCCTTCCGTGACCCCACAGGACCTGGGGCCATGCTGACCCCGAGTGGACTTCACCCCGGTTCATCCTCTGGTGTGATGATGTCCTTTAGTGGAGCAGACTTTTAAAGTCCTGATTTTGTGCTCCATTGTTATGCCGCTTGCCAGGAGTCGTCCCCTCCCCCCAAGGTCTGTCTTCCCCGTCGCTTTGGATTCACTTCTCCGCCCGTCCTACCTTTCAGAAAGTGGTCGATTTTCTGTTTCTAGAATTGTTGCTCTTCTTCTCTTCGATCTCCTGTTGGATTTGTAGGTGTTCACAATGGTTTGATAAGCTATCTAGCTGATCTCCTGCTACCTGATGTTGTCTCAGCCTGCTACTTCTCGGCCCTGGAATTTCAATAGGGATTGAAAACGCAATAAGGATTGCATTGAAGTTGCTTCAAGTACTATGGACATTTTAACAATGTTAATTCCTCCAATCTGTAAGCATGGAGATTAAGATTTTATTTATTTATTTGACAGACAGAGATCACAAGTAGGCAGAGAGGCAGGCAGAGAGGGAGAGAGAGGAGGAAGCAGGCTCCCTGCGGAGCAGAGAGCCCAATGCGGGACCTGATCCCAGGACCCTGAGATCATGACCTGAGCCAAAGGCAGAGGCTTAACCCAATGAGCCTCCCAGGCGCCCCATCGGTTTATAAATTTTAACAAATGTGCCACTTTGATGAATGTTGATAACAGGTATGCATGTGTGGGACCAAGGATATCTCTACGCATCCTATCAGTTCTTCTGTGAACCTAAAACTGCTCTAAAAAATAAAATCTATAAAAGCAAGTAAGCAACCAACCAACCAACTCATATGATTCAGTCTTTGCAGTGGCTTACAAGGCCCCACACGATCTTTCTTATAGCCCCTAACCAGTCTCATGTCACTTCTTACTACATTTCCTGTAGTTTACTCTGGGCCAGCTGCATTAGACTCCATGGTGTGTCTTGCCTTATAACATTTGCATTTGCTTTTCCTTCACATAACCTTATGGATTGTTCTCAGCTCTTTCAAACCATTGTTCCAAAGTATTCTTTTGCATGACTTTCACAACCTAACCAAATTGCAAACCTTCCACCCTGCACTCCCTATCCCTTTTTTTGTTGTTTTTTTCCCTTAGCACTTACGGCCTTCAAATATTTTTATAGTGGTTTTGTCTCCTAAAGAAGGCAAGAATTATTTTTTTTTGTTTTTCTTTCTACCGATGAATAACATCTAGACAGCACTTGCACATAGTAGACCCCGAATACGTTTTTTGTGTGGGTAGAATAAATGAATCTCATTGTACTATTATAATTGATTTACTTGTTTGTACTCCACTTGACTCTAAGCTTCTTGAGAGACAAGTGCTGCATCTTCTGTGTCTGTTTCTTCTGTATTTAGCACACATGGTTATATAACCATTTGTTCAATTTATAGAAGAATATACTTTTCATTTTATACAGTTATAAACATAACAGAATTATACATTAGAATTTTTTCTTTTATATTTATAGGTACTTTTTGATTGCTATGTATTCTACATAATTATACACATTTTGTTAACTGTGAAAATTCTTATGAACTGTAGGCAATTCATAAAATAGATGACATTGAAACATTTAATTGAGTTAATATTTAGTCATTTATTTAACTATTGGCTATTATAAGCATTTAAGTTTTCTAACTTGTATATATTTTTTAAAGATTTTATATGTTTATTTGAGAGTGAGCAAGACAGAGAGAGTACAAACAGGGGGAGCAGCAGAGGGAGAGGGAGAAGCAGGCTTCCCACTTACATCCCAGGATCCTGAGACTGTGACCTGACCCAAAACCACGAGTCACGTGCTTAATAGACTGAGCCACCAAGGTTCCCTAGAAAGATACATTCAAGATCATTTAAAGATACAGTTAAGTCTATCAGTTAAATGTGTTCCCCTTTGACTCTGCCAATTACCATTTCTGGAAACACTCTTAAAAAGTTCGCTATGTATTCATTTAGACTTTTTTATATGCATATGTTTCTTATATATATATATATATATATATGCATTATATATACAAAAACTAAATTAACAAAAGCTAGTTAATACATGTATTATTCTGTAGTTTATCATTTTTATCTTGTGTTCCAGAACTCTTCCATATTAGTATATAAAATGTCTTCTTTGTTTTTTTTTTTTTTAAAGATTGTATTTATTTATTTGTCAGAGTCACACTATGATGTATAATCTTTCAATTATTCCTCAATTGACAGATGTATAGTTTGTCTAATTATGAGAAATGGTGGGCTATACAAAGTTAAATATTTTCTTTTCTGTGGTACAGTGCATTATGTTTCTTCAGAGAAGTTAAATGGTGTGCAGAATTTCCTGAGCTTGTTTTACCAATAGAACCTTTATTTTCCTGGAGCATATAATTTTTTCAAAGAGCATGTCATATCACTGATGCTCCATTAAATATATTTAAAGTTCTGGTCAATCTTCTTATTTTACTTATAATGAAATTAAGACTGACTAAATGGAAAATTGGAACCATACTCTCAGTTTCTTGAATATTTTTCTGTGTTGCTCCAAATGCTTTGAATTTAATCTTAATTTAGTACTTATTCCTGAATTCAAATAAGAACGTTATGCACTAGGATTTTTTATAAGGGAAAAAATAGTTTTCATGTGTTGATACTAGGAAAAGTTAACAAGTGTCTGTTTTTAGGTTTTCCTTTCTATCAGCATGGGATATCTTGGTAGGTAATTAGTGACAAGTTAAGATAAGGTTTTAATCAGTTTGATACAACTTTCCTTTCTTTTTTTATGTAGAGAGAGAGCTGGGGGAGGGATAGAGGGACTGAAGGAGAGAGCATCTGAGGCGGACTATACCCTGAGTGTGTTGCCCAGTGTGGGGCTCATCTCACAACCCTGAGATTCATGACTTGAGTTGGAATCAGGAGTCTGACACTTAACCCACTGAGCCATCAAGACCCCCCTGGATATAGCTTTTCTTAAATAACTTAAAGTTCTCCGACATAAATGAAATAGTTCCTTTCTAGTGTTTGAATAGTTCTTTCAGTTACTTTAATAGTAACAGTCATTTGTGAGTTGGGGGAAATTGGAGGGGGAGACGAACCATGAGAGACTGTGGACTCTAGGAACAAACCGACGGTTTTGGAGGGGAGGGGAGTAGGGTTGTGTGAGCCTGGTGGTAGGTATTAAGGAGGGCACGTATTGCATGAAGCACTGGGTGTGGTGCATAAACAGTGAATTTTGGAACACTGAAAGAAAATAAAATTAAATTAAAAAAAAGAGAGTCGCTTGAAAAGCAGTATTGAGTTTCATCATGTCTAGCAAATTTCTTAGCTACTACTTTTGCCTTTCTTTTTCTCTTCCTCATTCAGGTTACTAGTTTTATTTTTTGAAGTATTTAGGAGGACTCTAGTTGTAATTTTAGATATGTTTTATAATAGAGATACTGTTGAATCCTTTTGCCATAACTGGTCTAACTTTTGCTTTTCCCTGAGTTGTCAAGTTCTTTTAATCTTAGGGTACAGTTCAGAGTATGTTTTCTTTTGCTCGTGTAATGTTTGGTTGCATCAGTTATTTTGTGCAGTAAAAAGAATCATTGGAGGATGATTGATATTTGTCTTTTAGTTCTGTAGTTCTTTTTAGAATTTATTTAATAAATGAAAATAGATTTTTTTTCTGATTATAAAGGTAATGCACAGTCCTATAGATTGTTTAAGTAATACATAAATAATTTATGTAAGAAAGGTAAGTCACTTAAAGTCCTTCTGTTTGGAGGTAAGCACTTTAACATTTTACTAATATTGAACTTTCTTCTCTGTAAGTATACACACATACTCTGTAAGTATACACATGCATTTATAAATACAAGGTCATACTCTATTGATTGTAATTTTCCCTTTTACTCAAGAAAGTATGTTGTGGAGCACTTTTCTTCTCATGAATATAGAGAATATAAATCACTTCTTAATAACTCCAAAGTCATTTTATGGATATGCCATAATTTAACTGATGCTCATTAATAGACATTTTGGATAGGCTCAAAGTTTTCCGAATTATGAATAGCTCCCACGTGAACATTTTTGTAAATTTGGCTTTGTGCTCTTATGATTATTTTTTTAATGTAATTCCTAAAAGAGAAATTGCCAGATCAGAATTTTGATACTTGTTGCTAAACGGCTTTCCAAACAATGGTAACAATTTATGCTCTCTAAAATTATATGAGAGTGTACTTGCTGCCAAATCTTACTCAGTTCTGGATACTTTTTTTTTTCAAACTTCCAATAATTTGGTGCATAATGATGACTTAAGATTGTTCAAATTTGGGGTGCCTGGGTAGCTCAGTGAGTTAAGCCTCTGCCTTCGGCTCAGGTCATGATCTCAGGATCCTGTGATTGAGCCCCGCACAGGGCTCTCTGCTCCGCAGGGAGCCTGCTTCCCCCTCTCTCTGCCTGCCTCTCTGCCTACTTGTGATCTCTTTCTGTGTCAAATAAATAAATAAAATCTTAAAAAAAAAAAGATTGTTCAAATTTGTATGTCTTTGATTATTAGTCAGATTTAATATATTTTTAGGTAATGGCCACTTTTTAAATTTATTAATTAATTTATTTATTTGATAGAGAGAGAGATCACAAGTAGACAGAGAGGGAGGCAGAGAGAGAGAGAGAGAGAGGGAAGCAGGCTCTCTGTTGAGCAGAGAACCCGATGCGGGACTCGATCCCAGAAATGTGAGATCATGACCTGAGCCGAAGGCAGCGGCCCAACACACTGAGCCACCCAGGCGCCCCGGTAATGGCCACTTTAATATGTGAACTCCATGCCCAATGTGGGGCTGAAACTAACAACAGATAGCAAAGATCAAGCATCGCCTGCTCCACTGACTGAGCAGGCCAGGTGACTCATCTAATGGCCACTTTTATTTTTTTTTCCTGTAAATTTTCTGTTAACATCTTTTTTTCTCATATTGGTATTATACTCTCAGGGTTTGGCATATATTTATTTCATGCTCACAAGAATCCTTTGAGATAGGTTCTGTATCTGTTCCATAGTTGAGGAAGACCTCATATGCTTAGTACCAGCAGGTCTGCCAAATTCTTGGATTGGTGGCTTATATCCATCGGCTCATTCAACTTTTTTTTTTTTTTAAAGATTTTATTTATTTATTTGACAGAGAGGGATCATAAGCAGGCAGAGAGGCAGGCCGAGAGAGAGGAGGAAACAGGCTCCTTGCTGAGCAGAGAGCTGGATGTGGGGCCTGGGATCATGACCCGAGCCGAAGGCAGAGGCTTTAAATCACTGGGCCACCCAGGCTCCCCAGCTTGTTCAACTTTAGCAGTGGTCTCACCCCCAGTAGCTTTTCCAGGACTACTACCTTCACCATGAAGCTTCATGAGCTTTCCTAATTCAAACTTGGGCTTCTTCAGCATTTTTACTTTTCTAACAAAGACATCATGGAGTGGATAAATAGACTGGCAAGCCTTTTCTGTCTTTTCTAGTGGTGTCTGGAATCAATTTATTGACTGCTTCTTTCAGTTATTTGTCTGCACCTCTTGGGTCATGATTTCCATCACCCTTTTTCAAATTTGGCAGACCTCCTATTTTTGAGTAAAACCAATACAAAATGGACAAAATAACCCTTGTTAGTCTTGACATTAACATGCACTTTAGTCATAGTCTGCCATTTTTTGGCCATGGAGCACATTCTGTCACAGGTAAAGACCATGCCAAGGAAATTAGTTTTTGCCCCATTCATCCTCAGTTCTAAATGCAACTTCATCATTCTGCAGATCAGCAAGGCTCACTTCAAAAACATGAGAGGCCATCAGATGTGATTTTGGTGCCTTGAGTTCTTATGACTAGTGTTTTTCCAATATTTCTTATATTGAATGTAGCTGTTGCTTTCATATCATACCAGTCTTTCTTAGAAAATAAATCAACCACTTGCTTCTTGGCTCCCTTTCTGCCACCTTTCATAAGGCTCTTGTTCTTGCTGACTGTCATTGTATTGCTCAGAGAGCCTTAAGGGTTTCTTTCATATTATTATTTCTTCCTCAGTACTTCAATTTTAATTGCTAATTATATAAGTTTAGATATTTCTATTAGCAATAATCGCGCCTCGGATAAACCTCATTGGCTACGATACTGCCACTGCGCAAAGCTTATAAGTTTAGATATTTCTTAGGACAAACCTCTCATCTTTGCTCACTTATTTCAGAATTCTGTTAGTTGTTTTTTATATCTTGACAACTTTTGTCAAGTCCTAGAAATTAATCCTTTGAGTTTTGACTGGAGTTGGACTAAATTCACAAATTTTATTTTTATTTCATTTTATAACTTATAGAGTGAAAATTTCCTGGGAGTTGAAAGTAGTCATTCATTCTTTTTTCCTGGTGTATCTTTTCTTCATTAATCTCTCACAAATTGGGTTTATTTCATGACTTTTAATGACAAAATTTTTATCCAGCTTTTCTTCTTGCTAAGTCATCTTCATATAAGGGCATAGTTATAAATATATGGGCATATATTTGCTTAAGAATATACAGGTAGGGGTGCCTGGGTGGCTCAGTGGGTTAGGCCTCTGCCTTCGGCTCAGGTCATGGTCCCAGAGTCCTGCGATCTCTCCAGCCCTGTGTCAGGCTCTCTGCTCAGCCGGGAGCCAGCTTCCTCCATTCTCTCTGCCTGCTGCTCTGCCTACTTGTGATCTCTCTCTGTCAAATAAATGAAAAAAAAAAATCTTAAAAAAAAAAAAAAACAGGTAGATTCTTCTTCTTCTTCTTCTTCTTTTTTTTCAGGTAGATTCTTCTTAACTTCTTTCCTTATCCGGTACTATTTTGTACCCTGAAGACTTTGGTAATATAGGCTTATTCAGTCATTTAGTTCTCATTCAACAGTGTAAGAGGTTAGGAATGGAACTGATCTTTGTTTTTATTGATTGTTATTTTATTTGCTTTGTGACCATTGCATTCATATGTAGACTCATACCTTTGGAAAAACTGCCTGCCCAGGCCCCAATTCTGTTTTGACTCCCACTTTATATTTTAGTTTAGTTTATTAGTTAAGTTTAGTTTTAAATAATCTATATGCCCAACATGGGACTCAGAACCCCAAGATCAAGAGTTACATGCTCCACGAGCCAGCCAGGTGCTCCTTTACTTCCACTTTAGAGTGCCTACTTAGTGAAAGATAGTTTTCAAAATTTGCTCCTCTGCCTAAGAGCATTTCATCTGATAAGACTTTGTATACGTATATGCTCCTTACCCATCCTGCAAATGATTGTGGCCTCTATTGCTATTATTATTATTATTATTAAAGATTTTGTTTTATTTATTTGACAGAGAGAAAGAGGGCACAAGCAGGGGAGTGGGAGAGGAAGAAGCAGCCTCCCTGTCTAGCAGGGACCCCCAATGTGGGGCTCAATCCTAGGACCCTGAGATCATGACCCGAGCTGAAGGCAGACACTTTAACCAACTGAGCCACCCAGGTGTCCCTATTGCTATTATTTTATAGCTCTGAAAAATCCCTAAGGAGATTGGTGTTTATCTTACCCATAATGTTTATCCTTATATATGTCCAACCTGAGAGAGATTCTCCCTGGAGCCACACCCCAAAATCAGAGCAAGCCCTGATCACTCTTTGGAATCTGGGTCAGAGGTGAATGCTGAGGAGTGGCTATGCTCAGTCTCTTTTAGCTGTGGTCTGCAACAATGAATGTTTTTGATCTGTGGCAAGGGTAAGAAGAATATCCCCATGCAGTGGACCAGCATTTTCCATGGCTCTCTTCAGTTTTCATTCCTTATTCCTAACACATTTGGTCCTTTACTTTATTGGTTCCAGATCGTAATTAAAATGATTCAGGCTAGGGGTTATGGACATTGGGGAGGGTATGTGCTTTGGTGAGTGCTGTGAAGTGTGTAAACCTGGTGATTCACAGACCTGTACCCCTGGGGATAAAAATATATTATATGTTTATAAAAAATTTAAAAAAAAGAAAAAAAAATGATTCAGGCTAAAAAACTTCTCAGTGAAGAGCTTATCTTGAAAGAGTCAGAACTGATGTATATTGTAGTATTATATTATTATTTGCTCTCCTGCTTGTTCTTCTATACCTGCCCCAAACAAAAAGCTTTAATTTTTTGAAATCTTTTATCTTCTTAAAATTTTAATTCCAGGATAGTTAACATACAGTGTTATGTTAGTTTGAGGTATACAATACAGTGACTCACTTCCAAATATCATCCTGTGCTCATCACAACAAGTGCACTCCTTAATCTCCATAACGTATTTACCCCCCCACCCCCTCAACCCCCACCTTCCCTCTGGTAATAAACAGCTCAAAACCAAAAGCTTTTAAAGGCATTTTTTGATTAAGTATTTTTGGTTAGTGGAAATTTTAGAAGTAGAACATGTTTGCTCATTGGGGAGCAGACAAAATGAAGTGCCAATGGTGCCTATGGTCCCATGAGGTATCCAGCAGATATTATGAATCTTGTTGATTTAGAGGTAGTCACATAGAGCTGCTTTAGGTTCTGCATAACAACTTTTCATATTTCATATTTCTTCTTGCTTGCTCCTGTGACATGACCAAGAGAAGTCCTTCTCATGGTTTAGGTTTGGGGCATGTTGGTGTCTAAGTCCTTTTTAGTCTGCCACTTTGCTGTCTATATAATGTTGGTAAATCTCATCTGTCTAGAAGTTTCAATTTCCTTTTCAGTGATGATACTTGCTCTATGTACTTCATTGATATATTAAGAAGTAATATAAAAATATAAATTATCTTTATAGATTATAAAATTTCATACAGATAAACAAGATCTGTGCTAGGATACTATAAAGTAATTATAGGAGACAGTATGGCGTTCTATCAGAAGATTCTTTTCCTACCTGCATTAAGCCCTTACATAAATACAAAGTCTAAATTACCTTCTTGTAATATATATTATGTTGCTTATAGTTTATTTATTTATTTTTTTCCAATTTATTTATTTTCAGAAAAACATTATTCATTATTTTTTCACCATACCCAGTGCTCCATGCAAGCCGTGCCCTCTATAATACCCACCACCTGGTACCCCAACCTCCCACCCCCCCCGCCACTTCAAACCCCTCAGATTGTTTTTCAGAGTCCATAGTCTCTCATGGTTCACCTCCCCTTCCAATTTACCCAAGTTCCCTTCTCCTCTCTAACGCCCCTTGTCCTCCATGCTATTGTTATGCTCCACAAATATAACAAGTGAAACCATATGACAATTGACTCTCTCTGCTTGACTTATTTCACTCAGCATAATCTCTACCAGTCCCGTCCATGTTGCTACAAAAGTTGGGTATTCATCCTTTCTGATGGAGGCATAATACTCCATAGTGTATACGGACCACATCTTCCTTATCCATTCATCCGTTGAAGGGCATCTTGGTTCTTTCCATAGTTTGGCGACTGTGGCCATTGCTGCTATAAACATTGGGGTACAGATGGCCCTTCTTTTCATGACATCTGTGTCTTTGGGGTAAATACCCAGGAGTGCAATTGCAGGGTCATAGGGAAGCTCCATTTTTAATTTCTTGAGGAATCTCCACACTGTTCTCCAGAGAGGCTGCACCAACCTGCATTCCCACCAACAGTGTAAGAGGGTTCCCCTTTCTCCACATCTTATAGTTTATTAATGATTATATAACACAGAAACCAAGGATGGTATGTAATGTGATAAAGTAACACTATTTCAGCAGTCTAAATATGATTTATCTCAAGAACATTAATATTGTGGGAATGAGTTTTTGTCTGTATGTTTAACTTCTAATATACTAAAACTTAGATTTTGTCCAGACTTAATATAGAACTGAATGAAGAAAAGGATTCCAATCCTTATGTTCATAATTTGTATAGCCATAGTACCATACTTCCTTCTCATCATTACAAAGTTAGACTAATATAATAATAATAATAAATAAGATAAAAATTGTAACTAAAAGAAAATTAAGATTTAAAAATAATGAGGGGTACCTGGGGTGCTCTATCAGTTGACCATCCAATTCTTTTTTTTTTAAGATTTTATTTTATTTATTTAATAGAGAGAAAGAGAGAGAGAGATCACAAGTAGGCAGAAAGGCAGGCAGAGGGGGAGGGGGAAGCAGGCTCCCCACTGTGCAGAGATTCCAGATGCGGGGCTAGATCCCAGGACCCTGAGATCATGACCTGAGCCGAAGGCTGAGGCTCAACCCACTGAGCCACCGAGGTGCCCCTGACCGTCCAATTCTTGACCTGAGCTCAGGTCTTGATCTCAAGAGTGGTGGGTTCAAGCCCCTCATTAGGTTCTGTACTATGTATGGAGCCTACTTTAAAAAAAAAAAGAAAAAACAAGATGAAACAACAAAAAGGCTACTGAAAAAACAATGAAACAGTAAAGAAGAAAGTAAATCAAAAGTAAGATAAAATAATTTTAAATGATGGAATAAAAATAAAGCACTGATAGACTCTGGCAAGTATCAGACACAGATGTTGACATTTTATTCATTCTGCTATTATTGAATATATTTGTCCATCACCGCACTGGCTGAGTCAACAGAAAAACCATTCATCTTGACCCATGAAATGTTAGTCAGCAAGGACTGAATTCAATAATGCAAGAAGAATGTTTTAGCATTTATAATATTAATAAACAAACATTGCTAGAAGTAATTTCCCGCAAGTTCTGAATCTTAATCAAAATTACTGACCAGTTACAGAACATCCTGATGTAACCGACCCCATTGTATTTATCCAGTTTCACGAAAGGCACAGATCTGTCATTGTTCACAATTCAGGTGTGATAAACTGACAGTGTTTTGAAATTACATGTATTTTTGTATTTTACTTTTATAAGTTGCATGTTAATAATTTCTTATATTCCTTTGTGTTATGAATTAGAATTCCATATTTAGCTTCTACCTATTAGGCACAATTTTTAACTCTTTATTTACATATAATTTCAAGATGCAAAAAAGCTGCAAAAATAAGAACAGAATAGGACACCCAGTATAGCTTTTATCCCTTTTTCGAAATACACCTTTTCTTTTCCGTTTTGAACCATTTGAGAGTAAGGCCCTTTACCCCTAAATGTTTTGGTTTCTATTTCTTAAGAATAAAGAGCATAGTTATCATCTTCAGAAAAATGTAAAGTTTACAAAACTTTAATCTCCTGTGCATATTTTAATTTTTACTGGTTGACCAGATATTGTCCTTTGTGGTTTTTCCTCCATTCAATGCAGACTCCAGTCCAGGATCAAGCTTTGCAGTTAATTGTCATTTCTCTTTGGTGTCCTTTAATCTATAACTTCTCTATAGCTTTTCTTTGTTATCTTTAACACTGATGTTTTTAAAGAAAATATCCTCCCCCACTTCTTTTTAATTGAGTGCCCCTAATTTGGGTTTGTCTGGTATTTCCTCATGGTTAGATTCAGGTTATGCATTCCAGGCCAGGATACCACAGAATACTTGCATTGTAAGTGACCACCTTTATGTTCCATTCATTGCAATTAACTCATTGAACTTTCTGCTTTCCTCTTTTACTCACTAGTTGTATGGCACACAATCAGAATGTTAGTTAACAGTGTTTTTAAAAGAACATACGGTGTTATGGGGATGGACGGTGGTGATGGGTGCACAAAAATGTGAACGTACTAAGTACCATTGAACTGTACACTTAAAATGGACTAAGATGGTAAATTTTATGTTTATTTAACACAATTTAAAAATGGGAAAGAAAAGAACATATGGCAGACCTAAGTTTTATATTTCTTGTGAACACAAGGACTAGTTGCCTGGAAAAAGTCCTATACATATAGTACATCCTTTAAAAATGCTTAGTAATTGTTTTATAATTATTAACATCATTATTTTAATTAGTAGATAATGTAGTACAGGAATAAATTTTATTCTGTGTATGACTCGCTTTTCCTATCATGGTGTATTGTTTCTTTTGCTTCTCACCTACAACCTCACACCTTATAATTTGGTGTTTTAGCATTCTTAAAATGTTTTGATATTTTCTCATGTGACAGGATAAAAATCAGCAAAAGAAAAGTTATTTGTTTAATAAATTGCTGTACTTTTAAAAGAAATAATCTGGGGCTCCTGACTGTAGAGCATGTGACTCTTGATCTCAGGGTCTTAAGTTCAAAACCCACATTAGCTGTAGAGATTACCTAAAAATAAAATCGTAAAAAAGAAAAAGTTGTCCTGCTCTTAATGTTCCTGTCTTATCAAAATGCATATGATATATAATAAACTTTAGTAGTTGATAACTTACCTTTTAGCTTGGCCTATATTTACAGATATATGGAATTTTCTTTTCTATTATGATTATTCCTTTATTGTGGTATTAACCCTTAATATAATCATCCACATAGTCCTAAGTATAAGAAATCTAAACTAGATAATTATTACTATATTTATAAAAAGTAATTTGCCATCTTGTCCTACTACTCTATTGAAATAATTCCTTTGTACATCATGAGTTATATTCTCCTTTTTAAACCCAGTGACCTTGTCTTAGTCTTTGTCATCTCATTACCTATGGTATTAGCAATGAATCTTGGCTTTTTGAGTCAAAATTAGTCTATGAATTATGAAATCCCATATATAAAATATTTTTATTACATTTTAAAGAGCTGTCGATTGGTTCTCTATCTTTGAGATTGAGAGATTTTTAGATCCAAATGATTTGCTGCTTACTGCGTCTGATTTTAGAGGGGTAGTATTTTTATTTTTTTAAAGATTTTATTTATTTATTTGACAGAGAGAAATCACAAGTAGATGGAGAGGCAGGCAGAGAGAGAGAGAGAGAGAGAGGGAAGCAGGCTCCCTGCTGAGCAGAGAGCCCGATGCGGGACTTGATTCCAGGACCCTGAGATCATGACCTGAGCCGAAGGCAGTGGCTTAACCCACTGAGCCACCCAGGCGCCCCTAGAGGGGTAGTATTAAGAGGAGAGCTCCTAGGGGCTCCTGGGTGGCTCAGCTGCTTAAGCATCTGCCTTTTGGTTTGGGTCGTGATCCCAGGATTTTGGGATCGAGCCCCGTTGGGCTCTCTGCTCAGCAGGGAGCATGCTTCTCCATCTCCCTCTGCTTGTCCCTCTGCCTACTTGTGCTCTCTCTCTCTCTCTATCAAATAAATAAATAAATAAAATCTAGGAAAAAAGAAAAGTAGAGCTCCTGGGACGTCTGGGTGACTCAGGTTAAGCATGGGACCCTTGGTTTCAGCTCAGGTCATGATTTCAGGGTCATGGGATTCATCTCTGTGTCTGGCTCCATGCTCAACAGAGTCTACTTGTCCCTCTCTCTCTGCTTCTCCTCGCATGTGCTCACTCTCTCTCTAAAATAAACAAATAAATTCTTTAAAAACAAAAAAGGGTAGGACTCCTGAGGGTAGTAATGTCTCTAAATAATTTCCAGAATCTGAAGCTGAAAGAACCAGTGGGTCTGATCCATGATGGTTACTTTGGCTGTGCAATCTGTTGCAGAGATTTGAGGCTGTCTGTGCTAGGGGCTAGATTCAGGTCATTAATTAAATAAATAATTATTTATTGAACACCTATTATGGATTAAGCATTGGGAAAACTGATGCACAGAACCCATTTCCTGCTCTCAAAAAGTAGGGAAGAATTACTCACTCTAAATACTCAGTTGAAAGATCAGGTGATTATTGTAAAGCTTAGACTCCAAAAATCAGAGAGATCCAGTAGAGGTTCTAGTTCTGTTATTTAAGTATAGGGCTATTACAAAAAGTGGATTTTTTGTTTTTTAATAAATTCTAACCATTTTCAATAAACCCTGAAGTTACATAATAATTTTGAAGTTTAGAGTTTGGAAGACCTAAGTGGGTTTTAAAGATCTCCTTTAAGCTGTATAGGTTAGTTAATAAAATCAAAGGATTTTCCCATTCAAATATTGGTATTGAGTCCTCTACATTTTAATTACGGTATCTTTGCAAAGAGATGTCTTCTAGTATAGAGATAACTTTAAAAGTTGCTAATAGAAACAAAATATTCTTTTGTATAAATTTATTATGGTTTCAGAGATTTGTATGTTATAAATTTATTTAACGATTTTATTTTTTAAATAATTTCTACAGCCAATGTGGGGCACAAACCCATAACCGTAAGATCAAGAGTAGCATGCTTCATTGACTGAGCCAGCCAGGCTCCCCCAGATATTTGTTTTTTATTATTATATAATTGTCTAATTTTTATTTTGTAGGGCAGAGAAATTCAAGGAGAATGTTTTGTAAATAGGCTTTATTAAGTGTATTAAGGGAACATCTGTCTAAAATGGCACTGTTTTGAATCTTTCTGTAAATTGCTTCCATGCAATCCAATTACTGTATTTTTTACTGGCAATTGTGTCATTCATTTCTAATAAACTGAATTTAGTACATTCTCCACAATCAAGATTCCAAATCTTTTCACTTTCTTAAGCCTCCAACTTCTCCCTTGTCCCTTGCAATGTTTTTTAAAACCTAAAAAAAAAATGTTTAAAACATTGCAAACATACAGACTATAAAATAACAGGATGAAAAATATTTATTCTGTACCTACCACCTTGCTTTAATAAATGTTAACTTTTTGCCACATATGTTTCAACTTACTTTACATATATTAAAATATATACACTTGAAACCTCATATACTCTTACCCAACTCCATTCTTTCTCTTTCTTCTCTCTATAGAAGAGAGATTTATGTTAATCACTCCTAAGAAAGTATACATTTTTGTATCATTCATGTATATGATATGCAGCATTGTTTGGCATGTTTTAAAACCTTACATAACATACTGTACGTGTCATTTTCCAACCTGCTTTTATCACTAATCTTTGTTTTCAGATTTATCTCTGTTTGTTCATGTACTGCAAGTCATTCTTCTTTATTGCTGAGCAGTATTTCATTGTTCGAATATAATACAGTTAAATTATCTGTTCTAATAATGGAGATACAGGGTGTTTATAATTTTTCACTGAGTGTCAAAAAGAACATTCTTTACTTGTCTTTTTATGTATAGTTGTGGGAGTTATAAAGAGTATATATCTAGTATTGAATTTATACCTTGAAATGATTATCTAATGACAAATTGCTCTCTGATCATTGTACATTAACATTCCACTGTCCTCAGGACTGCATTGTAACTTGGGACAGCTATGACCAATGGATCACACCCATCTATCCCTCAGTGTATCCCCTTCACTGCTCCCAAGTGGCCCCTGGGCCCTGGATGTCTGTACATGTGGAGACTGGGTTCTGGGAGCTGCTGTCCCTGCCACAGGTTCATTGGCTTTTCTGGATAACATCATCACGGAGGGGGCAGTTGCTGTAACAAAATGCGTGCAAGTTTCCCTATCTTTTGATCCTTAATGAATTTGATGTTATTAGACTTAAAATTTTTATCAATCTTACTGGTTATTAAGTGAATCCTGATTGTTATTTTTATTTCTCCCATTGCCTTGTTGAGTAACTTTCATATGCTTACTAGTCATCTAAGATTCTTCTTTTGTGATTTGCCTGTTCATTTTCTTAAGCAATTTTTCCAGAACTTTGGTTGTCTATTTGTTATTATACAATTAGATGAAGTATAGCTATCTTCTCTCAGTGCCTTGTCTTTCCACTTTGATTAAAATGTCTTTATTGTATAGAAATTTAAAAATTGTTAATCTAGCCAGTTTTCCTTTATGATTATGCTTTTTTTAAGTATTATTTTTATTTTTATTTTTTTAAAGATTTTATTTATTTATTTGACAGACAGAGATCACAAGTAGGCAGAGAGGCAGGCAGAGAGAGAGGAGGAAGTAGGCTCCCCGCTGAGCAGAGAGCCGGATGTGGGGCTCGATCCCAGGACTCTGAGATCATGACCTGAGCTGAAGGCAGAGGCTTTAATCCACTGAGCCACCCAGGCGCCCCTGATTATGCTTTTCTTACTTAAAAATCTTCCCCTGTTGTTCCAGTGAATAACCCAAAATTTGGTGTCTTAATAACAATAATGATTATGTTTTATGATTTCTGTGTGTTAGGAATTCAGACAGTGATTAGCAGGATTTCCTTGTTTCTTCTTCCATATGCCTGAGATGGAGTGACTGGAAGTCTTAACAGCCATGGGCTGGAATAATCTGGAGATTATTTTTAATAATCTTTGCTTCTGTCTTATGGTTGATACTGGTTGTTGGCTGGGATCTCAGCATGGCTGCCAGCCAGAAAGCCTATACGCTTAATTTTTTTTCATTGACTTAGGAAATAAAGTACCATATTAAATAGAAATGGTGACAACAAACATTTTGGTTTTTTTCTTGATCCTTTTGGGAATGCGTCATTTTAATTATTATTTGTTACTATTAATAATATGTTGTCGTGTTAAAGAAATTTTCTGCTGTTCAACAAAGCTGGATAAGAGTTTTTAATCATGTATTTGAATTTTACTGAATACTTTTTTTGCATTCTTGAAAAGATACTGTAATTTTCTCCTTTTTAGTTCATTAATATTGTGACGTTACATGAATAGCTCTTCAGAAGTAAACCTGTCTTTGTATTCTCTGAATAAAAACTGTTTAGGGGCACCTGGGTGGTACTGTCCGACTCTTGTAAGGGTCCAACTCTTGATTTCTACTCAGGTCATGATTTCAGGGCCTGGGATCAAGCCCTTCATCAGGCTCTGTGCTAGGCATAGAGTCTGCTTAAGATTCTCTCTCTTCCAATACTCTCTCTCCCTCTCATTCTGCCCCAACATCTGCATGCATGTGCATGCTCTCTCTTGTACACACTTTCTCTCTTTCTTAAATAGCTAACTAAATCTTTAGAAAAACTGCTTAGTCATGATTTATTAATAGTATTTTAGTATTCTGGATTTGATTTACCTGTTTATTTTGGATTTTACAACTGAAATTGGTTTGGTTTTACTTTCAAAATTAATCTACCTTCATAAAATGAGTCTTTTCCTCTTTATTTTTTCTCTTTTCCATAATAAATAAATAAATAAATAAATAAATATTTAATCTATAAGAAAACAGGTAAAGAGGGAAAAGTAAAAAAAAAAAATAATACTAATAGTAAACAAGTAGCCTGATGGTAGATTTAAATTCATTCATACCAATAATTATATTTAGTGTAAATGATCTAAATACCTCAATTAAGAGAAAATGATTGTCAGATTGGATATAAATATAAGAACCAACTATATGGGGCGCCTGGGTGGCTCAGTGGGTTAAGCCTCTGCCTTCAGCTAAGGTCATGATCTCAGGGTCCTGGGATTGAGTCCCACATCAGGTTTTCTGCTCAGCAGGGAGCCTGCTTCTCCCTTTCTCTGCCTGCCTCTCTGCGTACATGTGATCCCTCTCTCTGTCAAATAAATCTTAAAAACAAAAAGAACCAACTATATGTTATTGAAGAAAAACTCATTTTAAATATAAAGACATAGGTAGGTTAAAAGTAAAAGAATACAAAAGATACTTTCTACAGATAATCAAAAGAAAGTGGATTAATTATATTAGTTTCAGACTAAGTAGATATCAAATCAATATATATGATCAAGGACTACAGAAATTAATAATAAGAGGTTACTTTCATGAAGAAATATCAAAATAAAAAATACTAAAATCACAGGCACCTAAAAAGTGACAAAATAAAATGAAAAACTTTATGTGAAATTTAAAATCTTATATAAAATAGATAATTTCTTAGAGAAACATTAACTATCAAAATTGTTTCAAGAATTTTATAAACCTGAGTAAATGAGTAATCAAGAGAGAAACAGCATCTACAATTAAACTTACCGTCCCCTAAATAAGAAAAAATAGTATTTAAGGAATGATTGTATTTTATATAGAATTTCTCAGTTTTGAAGCTATTACTTCATAGTGTTTTGGTTTCCCTTGTTGCTGAGGAATAGTCTGTCAGTATTCCTTCTGAGGTAATATGTTTTTTTCTCTTTGACTTTTTTTTGTGATTTCTTGTTTATCCTATCTAATGTTCCACAATTTTTTTTTTTAAGATTTTATTTATTTGACAGAGAGAGATCACAAGTAGGCAGAGAGGCAAGCAGAGAGAGAGAGAGAGAGAGAGAGAGAGGAGGAAGCAGGCTCCCTGCCGAGCAGAGAGCCAGATGTGGGACTCTATCCCAGGACCCTGAGATCATGACCTGAGCTGAAGGCAGAGGCTTAACCCACTGAGCCACCCAGGTGCCCCCCACAATTTATTCTGATGATGTGTCTAGATATGGACGTATTTTTGTTTAACCTTCTTGGGACCCAAAATATACTTTGAATCTGAGAAATGAATTCCTTCTTCAATTCTAACACTTATTTAACACTTCAAATATTGCTTCTTTATCATTTTCTCCAATTCTTTTAAGACCTTCCTATTATATGTTGAAGCTTCTTAATATCTCTTACGTGTCTTTTAACTGTTTTTTAAGATTTTATTTATTTATTTGACAGAGAGAGTGACTCAGCGAGAGAGGGAACACAAGCAGGGGCAGTGGGAGAGGGAGAAGCAGATTTCCCACTGAGTAGGACGTCCAATGAGGGGCTTGATCCCAGGACCCTGGGATCATGACCTGAGCTGAAGGCAGACACTTAACTGACTGAGCCATCCAAGTGCCCCTTTACTTTTTTTTTGTTTTGTTTTGTTTTTAAACTAAGTTTATTGATACATAATTTATCTGTAAAATTTACCCTTTTAAGTAAATATACAATATAATTCAATGGTTTTTAAATATGTATTCATGGAGTTGTGTAACCATCATCACTATGTAATTTTATGACCTTTTAGCACCTCTTAAAGAAATCCCATATATAAACTAGAAGTCACTCTCTACTTCCCCACTCCTCTGAGCTCTAGAAACCAATAATTTATACATTTCCCACTCCCATGGGCCCTACAAACCAGTAATTTCCTATTCTGGAAATTTCATATAAATGGAACTTTACAATATGTGGTCTTTGTGATTGGCTTCTTTCATATAATATAATTTTTTTTTAGGTTCACTCATGTTGTATTATGTATCAATACTTCCTTTAATGTTATTACTGAATTATCTTTAATTGCTGAGATACACCACATTTTGCTTATCCATTTATCAGTGATGGACATTTGAGTAATTACGAATACTAAACTGTTATGAAAAATGCTGCTATAAACATTCATATACAAAACCTACACACATACAGATTTTTGTGTGATATATGTTTTCAGTTCTCTTGGGTATATACCTAGGAAAGGAATTGTTGGCTGACATGGTAACTCAGTTTAACTTAACTCAGAATTGTTACATATTTTTCTAAGTGGCTGCAACATTATGTAATTGCACTAACAATGTTCAAAGGCTCCACTTTTTCTGTATCTTTACCAACATTTACTATCTTTGCTCTTTTTCATTTTAGCCATTCTAGAGGGAAAGTGTATTTCATTGTGTTTTGGATTTGCATTTCCCCAATGGCCAATGATGAGCATCTTTTAATGTCCTTATAATTCATTTGCATATCTTTAGATAAATTTTTATTAGAAACCTTTTCCCATTTTTTGAAAGATTTTATTTATTTGACTGAAAGAGAGAGTGGGAGAAAGCACAAGCAGAAGTGGCAGGAAGAGGCAGAGGGAGAAGCAGGTTCCTGCTGAGCAAGGAGCTCAACGTGGGGCTTGATCCAAGGACCCAAGGATCATGACCTGAGCCAAAGGCAGATGTTTAACCAACTGAGCCACCAGGCATCCCATAAACTTTTCCCCTGTTTTAAAATGTTATTATTTTTTTTTAACAAATTGAGTTTTAAGAGCTTTTAATATATGTTTTTTCCATATAATTTATTTATTTATTTTTTAAAAAAGATTTTATTTATTTATTTGTCAGAGAGAGATGGAGAGAGAGAGCACAGGTAGACAGAGAGGCAGGCAGAGGCAGAGGGAGAAGCAGGCTCCTGCCGAGCAAGGAGCCCGATGTCGGACTCGATCCCAGGACGCTGGGATCATGACCTGAGCCGAAGGCAGCTGCTTAACCAACTGAGCCACCCAGGCGTCCCCATAAAATTTATTTTTTTTAAGATTTTATTTATGTTAGAGAGAGTGACCCAGTGGGTGGGGGAGGGGGAGGCAGAAGGAGAGTGAGACTCTTAAGCAGACTCCATACTGAGGGCAGAGCCAGTAACAGGGCTTTATCTCAGAACCTGAAATTGTGACCTGAACCAAAACCAAGAGTCTGACACTTAACCGATTCCACCACCCAGGCACCCCCGTGCAGTTTCTTTATTAGATAAATGCTTTGCAACTATTTTCTTCATTCTGTTGTCTTTCTACTTTCTTGACAGTGTCTTTAGAGGCACAAGAATTTTACATTTACAGTTCAATTTATTTATTTTTTCTTTGATTGCTTGTGCTTTTGACTTGAGTTGCTTTTGCTTTTGACATCATATGTAAGAAACTGTTGCCTAATCCAAGGCCAAGAAGATTTACACCTCTATTTTTTTCTTAGAGTTGTATAATTTTAGCTCTTTGGGTGGGGTTGTTTATCCATTTTGAGTTTTTATGTATGGAGTGGGATAGTGGTCCAACTTCATTCTTTTGCATTTGGATATCCTATTGTTCCAGCACTTTTGTTGAAAAGACAGCCTTTCCCTGTTGTAGTATTTTGGCACTCTTGTCAAATATCAGTTGACCAGGGGACACCTGGGTGGCTCGGTCAGTTAAGCATCTGCCTTCAGCTCAGGTCATGATCCCAGGGTCCTGGGATAAGCCCCACATCAGGCTCCCTGTTCCCCGGGGAGTCTGCTTCTTCCTCTCCCTCTTCCTGCCACTCCCCATGCTTGTGCTCTCTCTCTCTTTATCTGTCAAATAAGTAAAAATAAAATCTTAAAAAATATATATCAATTGACTACAAAAGTAAAGGTTTACTTCTTGATTCTTAATTTCATTTTGTTTATCTAAACACCTAGCATTAAGCCAATATCACATTGCCTTTAATTGCTGTAGCTTTGTAGTAAGTCTTGAAAAAAAAAGTGTAAACTTTCCAACTTTGTTCTTCTTTTTCAAGATTGTTTTGGCAGTTCTGGGTCCTATATTACCAAATTCCTTACAAGTTCTTACAAATTTCATGTCCTACTTCTGTGAGGTCTTGTTAACCTTTTATGATTTTCCCATTTCCAGTTTTCTAGGAAGATCTTTCCCCTCTTCTCTTCCAATTTCCAGTCTTTTTCTGACATTTTTTCCCTTACAATGTTTTTCTCTTCCAGCTCATGAGTACACTTCATATCCTAAATACTCTGTTAATCTCTGGAGAAGAAAATTCTAATTAAACACAGTATTTATTCTGAAGTTGCTAATGACAAATTAAATAAGAGACAAGTAAGTGGATCCATGCTAAATTCTTAGTCTTTCATAAAGGAGAATAAAATTTTTGTTATTGATTTTGATTTTGATATACTTTGATATAATATTGATTTTGATATAATATACTTTGGTTTAAGTTTGGCAAACTTGAAAGTAATAGTTTAAAAGGTGGGGCTTTTGATAAAATAATTATGAGGGAAAAAAAGCAAGCATTATCTATATAGGGAAATTAAATACAAAGGAATAGCAAAAAATGGAAAACAAAAAATGATGCAAGAATGACTATACATATTAATAAGTTAAATATGGTTTACTTCTTCTTAAATTAACTTTTCACTTATTTGTTCATTTTTTCCAAAATAAATGTATGTATTTTTTTCCCCAACAACAAATTCCTCAATTCTCTAACACCAAGTGGGTCTCCAGCAATTTAATTCAATTTTGACACTATTCAGAGTTAGTACAGATTCCACAGGTTAAGGCTCACTCCTACAAGACTGCCTCCACTTCCAGTGCCAGCTGCAGATGGGGTCCCCAGGCTACCTACACTTCTGCCTGGTCACCTGCAAATCATGGATTTCTATGACCCCATCCCTCAGGACTCAGTAGTACTCAAAAAAATGTTGTACCTACTATTATAGTTTATAATAAAGCATATAGATGAATATGAAGAAGAAGAAGTATATAAAGTGATACCCAGAAGGATCATGAGCATAAGATCTTCTTTCTTCATGGAGTCAGTGTATATGACCCTCCTAGCATGTGGATCTGTTTACTAACTTGGAAGGTCTCTAAATCCTATCATTTAAGGGTTTTTATGAAGATTACATAGGTATGATTGGTTAAAACATTGTCCCATTGTTGACTAAACTCAATCTCAAGCCCCTTGCCTGTCTTTGGAGGTGGTGGAGCTGAAAGTTCAGCCCTCTAATTGAGTGCTGGTTTTTCTGGTGACCAGCCCTCATTCAGAAGCTATCTACTTTACCTTCCCCATGAATCAACTTACCCGTATATAGAGGTAGTAAATTTATTTTTAGCTTTTAAAAGACTTTATTTATTTCAGAGAGAGAGAGCATGAACAAGTTGGGAGAAGGGTGAGAGGGAGAGAGAGGATCTTAAGCAGATTCTGTGCTCAGCATGGAGCCTGAAGTGGGGCTTGATCTCATGACCCTGAAACCATGACTTGAATTGAAATAAAGAGTCAGAGGCCCAGTTCACTGAGCCACTTGGGTGCCCCAGAGGTAGTAAATTTAAATTCCAGAACTTCTGAGGTACCAGTGGCTCAGTCGGTTGAGCATTTTACTCTTGGTTTTGGCTCAGGTCATGACCTCAGGTTGTGGGATTTAGCCCTATGTCTGGACTCTGTGCTGGACACGGAGTGTGCTTGGTATTTTCTCCTTCTCCCTCTCCTCCTGCCCCTCTTCCTATTCGTTCTCTCTTTCTTTTTCCCCCCCAAATAAAATAAATAAAATCTTTAGATCCGAGAACTTTTTGAAGCTCTGTGTCAAGAACCAGGGATAGGGGTGAATGGGTGGCTCGGTCGTTAAGTGTCTGCCTTTGGCTCAGTTCATGATCCCAGAGTCCTGTGTTCAGGCCTCACATTGGGCTCCCTGCTCAGCGGGAAGCCTGCTTCTCCCTCTCCTACTCCCCCTGCTTGTATTCCCTCTTTCGTGCTCTCTCTCTGTGTCAAATAAATAAAATCTAAAAAAAAAAAAAAGGGGGGGATATTATTTTTAATAATATTTTTTATTATTAATATGTCGTACTTTTTATTATATGACAAGCATCTGCTATATGTTAGATATAACCATTGCTTTTATGAAACTTGGTGTCTAGTAATGGAAACAAATTAATAAAATGAAGATCCTAACAATATGAGTTAAGTTAATCAGTGAAAGAGATATGCACAGCATCTGATGAGGTATTACGATCACCACACTTATCCAGGCTGTGAGGGATGTTAAAAGTTGACATTGTGGTTGGAGGGCAGATGGCAGAGTTTAGAAAAGGGTTTCTGGTGAAGTTGCTCTTCTCTACACAAAAGGAGAGAAGACAGAGGGCGGGGGGCGGGGGGGAGGTTAAAAAGTGTCCTGGAGCTAGAAATGACAGGAAAAGGCCATTTAAAGTGGGATCACTTTTCCTCCAGGGTAATAAAATTGGAGAACTTTCAAAATGAGTATTAATCTACTTTCTTTTCTCTTGCCCTCATCTCTACAGTGAAATCACATTTAAAATATTGAGATGAAATTGTCCATATTCTAAAGTGAAATTGATTTCCAAGTAAGAACAATTTAAGTTTTATAAAGTTTAAACCAAAGATCAGAATCTTTATTCTCCATATTCTGGTATTGTGCATCACAGGAAGTTGAAGCACAGATAAAATACACAACTTAGTTTAACAGATGTGTATTGAAAACCTACTATGTATCAGACACTGCACAAGGCTTACTGTGTTATCATGGAACATTTTTATTTTTTTCAAGATTTTTTTTTAAGTAATCTTTACACCCAATATGGAGCGCAAACTGACAACCCACAGACTGGATCACATGCTCTTTTGACTGAGCCTGCCAGGAATCCCTATTATGGAACACTGTTTTCTTTTTTAAGATTTTTATTTATCTGTTTGAGAGAGAGAGAGAGAGAGAGACAGGGCAGGGGGAGGAACAGAGGGAGAGGGACAAACCAGACCCCACAACCCAAAGACCATGACCTGAGTGGAAATCAAGAGCCCAACACTCGACTGCCTGAGCCACCCAGTCGCCCCTCATGGAACATTTTTGGATCTTAATGTACTGACCTAGTTTCTTTGGCTTCAGGTAGAAAACAAACAAACAAAATTATCTCCCAGATGAATTAATGGCTGAAAATGTTGAAATTTTATTTTATATACATTTTGAAATACTATAACAATAATTAGAAAAGTGAAATCATTTTTTAAATATTCAGTCAAAATATACATATAAGTTATATATACATTTTATAAGATTTTATTTATTTCAGCATGGGGGTGGGGTGCGGTGCAGGGAGAACGGAGGGAGAAGAGGCAGACTTCCTGTTGAACAGAGCACTTGATGCAGGGCTCAATCCCAGGAACCTGGGATCATGACCTGAGGTGAAGGCAGATGCTTAACCAACTGAATGAGTCACTCTCATGCCCCCCAATATATATATTTTTTTATCATGAAAAATTTTAGGTATCTTTTTATATATTTTTGTTTTAATAAATACTAAATCTACCAACTTCAAAAAAGAAGCAAACATTTGCATCTTTTTATACTATTTCTGCCTAATATTCGAAAACTTGCTGATCAAGTGAATAATTACTGAAGTTCAGCATTAAATCTGTCTTT
Organism: Neogale vison; assembly: GCF_020171115.1. Classification (NCBI taxonomy): domain Eukaryota; kingdom Metazoa; phylum Chordata; class Mammalia; order Carnivora; family Mustelidae; genus Neogale; species Neogale vison. The sequence goes on along the minus strand of NC_058093.1, from coordinate 57,052,303 downwards.
GTGTAATGAAACTTCTTTGCCTATTTTGTTTAGGTATATGGTAAGAAAAGGAAGAACATAGTCTGCACATTTTGCTGTATGTTGATTATTCTTTGGGTTGCTGCAAAAACAATCGTCGTTTCATCCTGAATAGCTCACTTCATAATTTTTTTAGACACTAAAAGCAGCAGCTATTCTCTTTGAAATATTATAACTTTTATGCTTGTTTAATTCATTAGCAATTTGAGAATAAGAATCATTTTTTAAATTTAAATATCCATTATTTTGAGAACAGGCTGGTGTGGCATTAATATGTAATGCTGTGTATCACTGATAATATCACAAATATAGATAGAAATTATAAATCAAGACTTAATTTGTGATGGACTAGATGGCATATGTTAATTGTTGCTTGATAAATGCTGCCTGTGCATCACTAGGTAGAACAAGACATCATGCCAAGTAATGTTAGGGGATAGGCCATGGAAATCCTGATATAGGGAAAAGAATAGTAAATGGTATCATGAAATTCATTTACTATTGGCAGTAGTGAATAAAAATTATATCTAATAAAATTTAGATATTCAAGTGATTAAATTTGTTAACAACTCTTCATGATCTTATCCTTTTCTCCCAGCAAATTCAGTATTATCTTTGTTTTAAATTCTGTCTCTTAAGAATCACATTCTTCAGAAACACACAAGTGTTCTTTTCACCATCTTTTTTACCTCAAATTTAAGTTGCTGATTGTGTCTGGTTAACTAGCTAGATGATCAGTATCTTGTATTCCCAGAACTTTAAAGGAAATTGCCTCTTCAGATCAGAGTAATCCAGGCACCGGCATATCTTTGGACACTGTTGAAAGAGTCAAACTAGCATTGCCTTTAAAGCTCCATATGAGAGTTAAAAAACATTTTCTTTAAAAGCTTTTCAGTCTTAAAAAAAAAGCTTTTCAGTCTGCATGAAGAACTAAGTGAGCGTGCAAATATTATGCTTTACTTCCTCAAGTTGTATTCCATTTCTTAGTTTCTTTTGAAATGCTTCATGCTGTTTTAATATGCACCTTTTCCCCTGATTATTTGACAATTGCCAGTTTTTGCTGAAATATTAAAACAATATGCTTCTTTATGGATACCAACTGTTCATTAACTAGGCAACACATTTGACAGTGAGGAGGAAGAAAATTCACAGGCAGTGCAAGGATTTGTGTTGATATTAGTTAGCATTATATGATAGATCCATATAATACGGAGATGTGTTTTCTGCCTTAGTTTTGATATTCTATCATTTGCACAAATTATAATTTATTTTATTTTGTCACTGCTAATCTGAGAACTGGTACTAGATAAAAATGTTTAATAATTCACTGTGAACAAAGTTTTACAACAAAATGACAAATAACCCAATTAAAGAAGGGGCAAAGGATTTGAACATTTCTCTAAGGAAGATATACAAATGACGATAAGAACATAAGAAAGTGCTCAACATCATTAGCCACCAGGAAATGCAAATCAAAACCATGATGAGATAATACATCATATCCATTAGGATGACTGTAAAAAAATGGAAAATAACAAGTGTTGGCAGAGATGTGAAAACTTGGGAAACTCATATACTGCTTGTGGAATGTAAAATGTTGCAGCCATTTTAGAAAACAGTCTGGCAGTTACTCAGTAAATTATATGTAGAATTACCATATGACCGCAAATTCCTGTCCTTAGGTATATATTTAAGAGAACTGAAACATTACATCAACACAAAAATTTGTACATGAACATTTATAGTGTTTTAATAATATATTATTAAATTTACTATTAAATTTGTCATAATAGCCAAAAGGTGGAAATAACCTAGATGTCGATTAACCAACCAATGGATGGATAAATAAAATGTGCATACAATTGAATATTATTCATCTGTAAGAGAATGAGGTTCTGATATATGCAGTGGTATTGATGAGCCTTGAAAACAGTATGCTCAGTGAAAGAAGCCACACAGAAAAGTTCACATATAATGATTCCATTTAAGTGAATGTGTCCAGAATAGGCAAATTCATGGAGACAGGAAATAGATTAGGGATTGCCAAGGGCTGGAAGGGAGAGTCTGGAGGAGAATGGGCAATGACTGCTTAATTGGTATGGTGTTTCTCTTTGGGATGATGACAAATGTTCTGGAATTAAAGAGTTTCTCAATATTGTGACTATACTAAAACCACTGAATTGTACACTTTAAAATGGTGAGTTTTATGTTATGTATATTTTATCTCAATCAAAAATTCATTGTGATTTCTAACATTATATTTTGGGGAGGAATACATGAAATAGGTAGAGTACTGCTTTGGATATTCCACATCTTTTCCTTGAAGTAAAGTTATGTGTGACATACTTGAATCCTGTTTAGCTGCTGAAATGCTCTTAAGCATTATGCCATTGGCCAGTTTCCGAGGAATGTTAAAGAAATTGTTGTTCAAAACTGATTACGTTGTTTTTTGCTGGAATCTTTTTGACAACTCAGTAGAATGAATTTCCTCAGATCTCAGCTTTCTTCCTTCGCAAAAATGATTTAACTTTATGAGTACTGTGAATAATATAAATCAACAAAACCTGCATATGCCAGTCACTTCTTTGCATTGATTATCAGGAACCTCAGAGCATCCTATCTTTGGTTGTCCCCATTATAAAGGGTACAGGGCCTTATGGCATGCAATTTGAAACTAACCTTATTCTTGGCCTAATGCTATTTTTCTCACTCTCAATTTCTAATTTTAATTTGTATATTATGTACCTAAGTGTATTACCTCATATCTTATTTTTGAACAGGACTGAGTATAACAATACTCAAGGAATTGGGGCATCTGGGTGACACAATCTCTTGAGCACCAGACTCTTGGTTTTGGCTCAGGTCGTGATCTCTGAATTGTGAGATGGAGCCCTGCGCCAGGGCACCATGGGGTCTGTTTCAGACACTCTCTTGCCCTCCCCACTGCGTGCATGTGCAAGCATGCACATACTCTCTCTCTCTCTCTCTCACATAAATAAATAAATCTAAAAAAATTCTCAAGGAATAAAGAGTCTTGGAAAAAAGCTTAAAATGCAAATGTGTTTCAGTAACATATCTAAATTAATTTACACTAATATGTAATTATTCACCTGTCTTTATAGCCTACAGATTTTTTTATAACTATTTAAGTCTTTTTATTTTTTAAGTTATTATTTAAATTCCAGCTAGTTAACATACAGTGTATATTAGTTTCAGGTGTATGATATAGTGATTCAACATTCTGTACAACACCCGGTGTTCATCATAACGAGTGCACTCCTTAATCCCCATCACCTGTTATAACTATCTAATACTTAACTTTTTTAAGGAGTCTAGGGAACATTGCAGAAAGTAATTAATAAGCAGAGAGAAGGGAGCTCTGGAAATATTGAAGATTTGTGTGATCAATTGAATGTGAATTGCTTTCTGTTTTGAGTAGAGTGATGAGTTACAGAAGAGATGGTGCTGGAAATCCAAAAGAGGAAATGGGTCAATACAGAGGAGAGAAAGGGGAAAGTACAATGGAGATGTTTTAAAAAATTGCTGGCTTTACTCTTTACCTAATGTTGATCCTATTTAAGCCCCAGTGTGCTTAATCAAATAAAAGCTGTGTATGGCATTATTTTTACACTGTGCGGCTGCATGTATATAGTTTAGAAGGACATTGCTGTCACATCATAAAATACATAAACATTGCTTTGCATAATCTTTTTAACATGACAGCCTCTATTATAAAATAATATTGTTTCCAAGGGATTTTTAACTTAATTCTGTATATAATATTTTCCCCCTATGATTTTCAATATAGTTTCCATATAACCCTTAAATTAATTACATGTCTTATATTTATTATCTTTGCATTTCTAGCTGCAAGGACAGATTTATGCATTTATTAAATGGTTAGTAATCATTGATTTTGCTTCTGTAATTTTCCCCATCATCATTCTTTTTTCCCTCTAGATCATCTCATCAGCATATATACATGCTGTACTCTTCTCTCATTTTAATACAAAAATATTTCAAGACCCCATATCCCCTTTTAACTACTGTACCATTTCTGTACAGTCCTTTATAACAAAACTCCTTCAAAGAGTTGTCCATATATGCCATTGCTGTGTCCTCATGGCACTTTCTCTGCTTTACTGATCCTATTCATGCCTTTGTCTTCACCATTCCACCGAGAACTGTCTTGTCATGGGCACCAGTGAATTTACCTCATTCTTAGCCCTCAGGTTAAGTGTTGTCCAGCGGCATTTGTCATAGTTGGTCATGTCATCTCTCCTGAAGCTTTTTACTTGGGTACTTAACTTTGCCAAAGCCAAATTCTTGATTTCTTAATACTATCACTACCACCACCACCAAAGCTGTTCCTAGCTCGGTATCCTCCATCCCAGTGTTTGGCAGCACTGTTCACCCAACTGATGTGACCCAAACTTTGGAGTCATTCTGGACTCTGATGCTTTTTCTCTTAGTCCATCAGCAAGCAAATATCCAGCCACTTCTACCATCAACATGGCTATCATGATAGTCCCCTCATTTCCACCTGAATTACTACAGTTCTTTAAACCAGTCTCTCTGTTGTTTAATCTCTTCCTCTCCTATTCCCAAGACTATTCTGTATACAGCAATTAGGGTGTTTGTTTTTCGTTTTTTTAATCAGATCACTTCACTACTTTAGTGAAAGCATCCCAGATGGCTTTCAGCACACCTGGAATAATATCCAGACTATTACTGCTGCTTTCCAGGTTCTCCATGATCTGTGCCTAGTTCTGCTACTACTGACTTCTGACTTACTGTGCACCAGCACTGTGCCTTCTTGTCATTTTTTGAAAACACCTAAGCCATTCTGTCTCAGGACCCTGGTACTTGCTGTTCTCTCTACATGAAGCATTTGTTCTCACTTCTTTCTGATCTCTGGGCAGTAATCTTCTCAGAGAGGCCTTTCTTGCCATCACTCCCATCTCCTTATCCTTCATTGTAGTACCAGTCACTATGAGAAAGGATATAATTTTTGTACTTTTTTGTTGTTTTATAGGTCTCCACAATTTCTGCATAGGTTCTGTGAAGACAGAGACTTTTTATTTTTTGCTGCCATATTTCCATGTCTAACACAGTGCCTGCCATATAGAATACTCTTGATAGTTGTTGAATGAATGAACAAATGAATCACTTGATTTGATTAATTTTTTTTTTAAGATTTCATTTATTTATTTGACACAGAGAGAGAAATCACAAATAGGCAGAAAGACATGCAGAGAGAGGGGGGAAGCAGGCTCCCTGCCGAGCAGAGAGCACGATGCGGGGCTCGATCCCAGGACCCTGAGATGATGACCTGAGCCAAAGGCAGAGGCTTAGCCCACTGAGCCACCCAGGTGCCCCGATTTGATTAATGTTTTAATGTGTGTATTAGTGAAGGAAAACTTAAGATTGATTTGTGATTTATATAAGATTTTCATTTGTTAATTTTTTTATTATTGTGGTAAAATACACATAACATTAAATTTAACATTTTAACCACTTTTGAGTATACAGTTCTGTGGTATTAAAAATACGTTTACATGTTGTGTAACCAACTTTCAGAACTTTTTCATCTTCCAAAATTGAAACTCTGTACTCATTAAATAATAAATTCCCATTCTCTCCTTCTCTAGCCCCTGGCAAATCATCATTGTTTTATGAATTTGACTATTCATGTAACTCTCATATAAGTACCTCGCATCACAACCTGTTAAGGATCATATTGTGTTTGTCCTATTGTACTGGCTGTCTTGGTCCTGTTTGGACTACTGTAACAAAATACCATAGATCTGGTGGCTTTTAAAGAGTAGAAGTTTATTTCTCACAGTTTCGGAGGCTGGGTAGTCCAAGATAAGGTGTGGACAGATTTGGTGTATGGTTAGGCCCTACTTTCTGATTCACATATGGCTGTCTTTTTGCTATAACTTCACATGGTGGAAAGGACAAGAAAGTTCTCTGGGGTCTCTTGTTTTATAACGGCACTAAATCCATTCAGGAGGGTTCTGCTCTCATGATCCAATCACCCCCCAAATCCCCACCTTCAGGTGTCATCACACTGCGGATTTCAGCATTGGAATTATGGGCAGCGGGGCAGACACAACCATTCAGTCTGTAGTACCCGTGTATTTCATTTAGTGTAGTGTCTTTAAGATTCATCCAGATCGTTGCTGTTAAATGTTTGTAAGTTGCATTTTTTCACTAAGTATGAAGCAATTAATTATATCGATGCCTTACACCTCTCTTTCATCTGTGTACCACTAAAATTTTATGAGCATAATAAACTTCATAACCTCCGTGTAAAGTAGATAATTACGGTATGGCAAACTGAAGTTCTAAGAGATTGCCTAAGGTATATAATGAATATATGCCAAAGTTCTGAATGAGGACCAGGGTTATGCAACTTATTATTGTAAGTGTTAGACCAGATTTCTTGTTTATGATTAAATCATGCAAGGGCTCTAAGGAAAAATACCAGTAATAATTATAAAGTCCCTTAATATTCATTGAATATTAATTGTAAAGTTCTTTTAATAGAAGAAAAGAAAATATATATTATCTGAAACCTAGTTTTGTTTTTAGTGATGGCAAGTTTAGCTATTGGAACTAATTTTTTTTTTTTTTAACCTTTATCTTGTTACATTGCTTAACTGCCTCATGAGTCTTCATAGCCATAGTGTGAATTGGATATTTGAAGGTTTGGACTGGAATAGTTTCATTTCGGTCTCTTCGCTATGGGACATGAAGCCCTTAAAACTATGAGCTTATGTGTTTGTCTTAATTGTTGGCTTGTTCAAGTGAGGATTTTTTTGTTGTTTTTTTAAGGCATTCTTGTAAGTGGCAAATTATTGGTGGGACTAAGGTAGACTCTGATTTTGATAAAAATTTAATTTCCCCATAATTATATTCAGATAATGTGTTTAACTTAGTTAATAGTAATTCCTGAAGGTTTTACCTCTTTGTGTTGCTACAATTTGAGTTGAATTCCCTAAAAGAATTTAGAAAAATAAAAGTATAGCCAAAACAGCATATAATTTTTCTCAAATGAAGCTCTTCATTATGTTACTTCCCTCAAGTGATTAGTTCATTTTTAGATATTGTGTATATATTAACCTCAAGAATGTTTCAACACTGGTTAGCACTTTCTTCCTCTACTGGATGACCATTTATGGCTTTAAAGCAGAAACTTATGAACCAGTGAGTAAAAATTTTGAGAAGTGCTAATTAGTGTTGAAAGAATAGGATAGTAAAGTTGGGGAAAGCATGCAGCTTATATATAGTTAAATTTTTTAAAGATGCCCCACCAAGTCCAATAGCCAGTTGTGCTTTATTTGCTTGGTTTTTATTATCAGCAAAATTTCAAAGTTACCATTTGACTTCTAGCTACACTTCATGCAATAAAACTGATGTTAGTTGTTTAAAAATTTTGTAGAGAAGTTTCAATCATACATAACAATAAAGACAAGCATTTAAATGAGGAATATGATTTGTCTTGAGGAGAAGATTTTTTTTTTACAGTAAGAATACTGAAATTATTGATACATTTTAGTAATTTATGGAAATGTAATTTGTTTTATACGAAATTTGAAATCATTGACCGTAGAAGTGCTTTCTAAATGATCTTTGTTTATAATTGGTCTTACTGAAGTAGTAGCATGGACAGTGAGTTTTTTAGTTGATGAGAAGTAAGAAGCTTGGAGGGAGTGACAAAAAGTTAGAATCCTAGTAATTCATTTCTTAAGGCTTTAAAGACATTATACATGCTTTTGTTGTTTTTCCTTTTGGTTTTGTGTAGCACTTAAGGAAGCTCTCCTAAGGGAAATCTCACTTTGCTCTAGGTTACAATATAACAAAGTTAGAGGTTCTATTTAATTTTTTATTTATTTTTGTAAGATTTATTTATTTGGGAGAAAGAGAGAGAGCAAGAAGGAAGAGGGGCAGAGAGAGAGAAAACAAATCTAAAGCTGACTCCAGGCTGAGCATGGAGCCTGACCTGGGGCTCAATCCCAGGACCCTGAGATCATGACCTGAGCTGAAATCAAGAGTTGGATACTTAAACAACTGAGCCACCCAGGCACCGCAAGTTAGACGTTTTAAAATGAGAAACTGTTACTTGCTTTTTCCTAGACTTCTGTCAGTAGGCTATAGAGTCATCACTTTCTGAGTTTCTCTAGTGTAAATAGTGGGCTTCTAATTATTTCTAATAGGAGATACTGAATTAATCAATAGCAGGTTTTGAATTAGAGGCCTACTTACCCTACCAGAAAGCCTGATGAGATCTTCAAAGCCAAATAGTGGCAACTTATGAAATTTAGGCATTGAGGAGCTTGTTGTTGTTGGTTTTTATTTATTTATTTTTTTTGGATAAAAAATTATAAACAGTCAAAATAAAGATTGATGGCTTTGAATTGGTGAATCTGTAGGGCTCTTTGTTTCTTTCATTTCTGTAACTTGTATGAACACCTTCATTGAGTCAGTTGTCAATTTTAAAGGTAGGAGGTAAGAGGTTCCATCCTTTTTATTAATTTCAGCGTCTGTTAGCATGATTTAATGTGCAGTTGCTGGAATAATTGGAATTACTACCTTCACGTTCTCTGTGAACATTAAGGGAAGAAGCACATCATATATTTTACTACACACCCTGCTTAGACACAGTTGAAACTGAGGACAGGAGGCATTCATTGAGTATGATGCACCAAAAATACTGCTTGAAATTGGAACCCATATGTATTAACACTGCCTGTTTTCCTTTTCTTTTGTACCTTGGATATCTTCTCCCATGAAATCAGAAAAACAACTTTTAGCCTAGATACCAGTGTTTGTACAGGTTGGGAAATGATTTCTCTGCCCTATTTGCATGTAAAGTAAGTATCAAAATTGATCGGTGCCTATCCAACTTGAGAAAACTGCTTAGCAAAGCTTATATTAATTGTGTATACTGTCTTCTATTTCTATACCCACTTTAGACTGAAATAGCAGGGTTTTTTCATATATACCATATTACGTGCTTAGTTAGAACTTTTGTCTTGCTATTAAAGCTTGCTCCTCTTTTTTTCTTAAAATATATTAAGAAAGGGAAAACAGTTGATAGCAAGAGGCTCGTAAGGATCAGGACTATCGAAGTTGTTATTAAAATAAATTTCTTCTTTTTTCCCTATGTTCTATTGATGTTTTAGTCATAATGGTACATGTTCTATCCAGCCTCACAAAGTAAAGCAAATTGAAACTTTTATATTTTTAAAGATTTATTTATTTATTTGAGAGAGAGACATAGTGTGCCTGACTGGAGGGAGGTGCAGAGGGAGAGATTCTTCAAGATGACTTCTGCTGAGCTTGGAGCCTGATGCAGGGCTCTGTCTCATGACCCATGAGCTGAAACCAAGAGTCCAACACTCAACCGGCTGGGTCACTCAGGTGCCCCCTGAAACTTTTATTTATTTATTTATTTATTTTTGCTTATTTGTTTTTTAAAGATTTTATTTATTTATTTGACAGAGAGAGATACAGCGAGAGGGAACACAAGCAGGGGGAGCGGGAGAGGGAGAAGCAGGCTCCCTGCTGAGCAGGGAACCTGATGTGGGGCTCGATCCCAGGACCCTGGGATCATGACCAGGCGCCCCCAACTGGAACTTTTAAATAGCAGACAATGTAAATGCAATCAATCTCAAAAGGTTTAGATCTCAGTTCTCTAAAACCCACAACTATTTCCATATAAACCCTGTGATACCTTAAGCATGGTAAAGTAAATCTCTTTCTCCCAGCAAACATTAACTTGAAAGTTATTCAAAGATAAAATAATTCCTTTCCAAATTTGGAGCAATTTTTCTGAAATGAACATAGCCTCTTCAACACAGTTAAGGTGTGTTTTTTGTTTTTTTCGCTTCTAAAAATTAGAGAAAAACATTTTCACATTTTTAGGAGTATCATTTACAGTTCAATCCTGGTATGGTGTCAGAATTGCCTAGTTTTTCTAATATGGTAGCTACTATCTACCAGTGGCTATTTAAATCTAAATTAAAATAACTAAAATTAATTAACATTTAAAAGTTGGTTGCTTAGTCACAGAAACAAGATTACAAGTGCTCAAAGCAGCATTTGGCTGTGCGCTAGGTATTGGACAGGTGAGACTGAGCATTCCCATTATTGCCAAAAGTTCCATTGCATGGCACTGAATAAGGCATTCCATTGGTGGTAGATCACAATTTTAGCAATTTCCCCAGTAGTTTCCTAATATTTACAGGTATTTTCTACTTCCCTCCTATAAAAAAGAAATATTGCTTATCAGACTCAGTGATTTTTTTCTATCAAATAATTTCTCTAATTAAAAATATTAATGGTCAGGATTTGAAATACTAGGTGAGGACTGAAGCATGTTTAAAGTTTTTTTTTGTTTGTTTTTTTTTTAAAGATTTTATTTATTTATTTGACAGAGCGAGATCACAAGCAGGCAGAGAGGCAGGCAGAGAGAGAGGAGGAAGCAGGCTCCCTGCTGAGCAGAGAGCCCGATGTGGGCCTCGATCCCACGACCCTGAGATCATGACCTGAGCCGAAGGCAGCGGCTTAACCACTGAGCCACCCAGGCGCCCGCATGTTTAAAGTTTTAAAAACTCTTTATTAAACCTTAAAAATGTATGCCAAAATATCTTTCTTTTTTTCTTTTTTTAATAAAAGACCTTATTGGGGCGCCTGGGTGGCTCAGTGAGTTAAAGCCTCTGCCTTCAGCTCAGGTCATGATCCCAGAGTCCTGGGATCAAGCCCCGCATTGGGCTCTCTGCTCAACAGGGAGCCTGCTTCCCTTCCTCTCTCTCTGCCTGCCTCTCTGCCTTCTTGTGATCTCTGTCTGTCAAATAAATAAATAAAATCTTAAAAAAAAAAAAAAAGACTTTATTGAGAGAGAGAGAGAGCGTGCACAAGCAGGAGGAGCAGCAGGCAGAGGGAGAAATAGGCTCCCTGCTGAGCAAGGAGCCAAATTTGGGACTCGATCCCCCGATCCTGGAATCATGACCTGAGTGGAAGGCAGGTGCTTAACTGACTGAGTCACCAAGGGATCCCTAGTTGTGAATCTTTAAAGAGAGACTGATAGAATGTCTGCAGTCTAAGACTGCCAATACCGAAACAGCCTGAAGTTGCGTATGATTTGTGAGGTTTTCTTTCTTTCCTCCTGTCTTTCTTTCTTTCTGTCTTTTTCTTTCTTTCTGTCTGTCTTTCTTTCTTTCTTTAGATTTATCTATTTATTTGAGAGAGAAGGAGAGAGCGAGCTCAAGCACGTGTTTGTGTGGAGTGAGGGGTGGGAGGGGCAAAGGGTGAATGAGAAACTTCAACAGACTCTGCAGTCCTGTCACATGGCTCTATCCCACCATTCTGAGTCCACAACCTGAGCTGAAACCAAGAGTCAGTTGCTCAACCAACCGTACCACCCGGGTGCCCCTGTGAGATTATTTTTCTTATGTAATAGAAAATAGATTTTTTAATGGAAATTTTTTTATTGTATAATTACACCTTGGAAAGTACAAACACAGCAAAAACATTAAACTGATATATAAATGAATGATTAAATATTTAATGACTAAATGAATTTTAGAGTTAAGCAGCATATATTTCTTTTTTTTTTTTTAAAGATTTTTTATTTATTTATTTGACAGAGAGATAGAGATTACAAGTAGGCAGAGAGGCAGGCAGAGGGAGAGGGGGAAGCAGGCTCCCTGCTCAGAAAGGGCCCTATGTGGGGCTCAATCCCAGGACCATGACCTGAACCAAAGTCAGAGGCTTAACTCACTGAGCCACCCAGGTGCCCCAAGCAACATATATTTCTATGTTCAAATGTGAGTGAGGTGAGAAAAAGTAGGTCTTCTACTCATTTATTCCTATGATTCTTTTCAATAAGCCAGGTAGGGATAGGTATCCTTACTTTGTGTATGTTGAGACTTTAATGGTGTATGTTAAAACCAGTTACATAAGGGAAAACTTTTTCTGTTTTGGGTCATAGGAAGAGGAAAAATAAAGATAGTTATATGTTAATTACTGAAAGATTGCTTATATAATTGTATGTCTTGATTTATCTCACAGCTTAACACTGGTAGGTGTTTTCTAAGTATAAATATAGTTGAGATTTTCCCTGTGCATATTTACTGAAATGGTAACTTGTATAGAAATAGCACATAACCAATATATTAGTTGAATTATGTTTTCATAAAATGTAATTTTACTTTTTTTATGTGTAATTTGAATATATTTCCCAGTTTCAAGATGATTTTAAAGAATTACCTTTCCTTGTAAAAGCCACTTAAGATTTTTATGAGAAGCTTTAAGATTTGTCTGGCTTTATCTAGTGTCGTTTTAATTTCATGTGTTTTTTTCTTATGCATTTGCACGTACCCAGTAAGCCATGTGTAAAAATGTTACCATGATGAAGGAATGCCTTTACTAGTTTTTTATGCTATTAGCTTTAGAGCTTTAAAAATAGTGTGCAGTTTTAGCTATACATGTAGTCTTAATTACCTTGTATTTTTTTTCAAAAAAATAAAATGGAACATTTATTTTTATTTTTTATTCAGTCACAAATATTGTTTGAATGTAGCTATTTTTAAAAACTTTAATACCTTTTTGAATAACAGTTTTATAAAAAGTATAATTGCTTCTTTCATAAGTCTTTTTGTATTGACATTTTATCATCACAGGGCTTTATAGTGTATTTGTGTGTGTGTGTGTGTGTGTGTGTGTGTCTGTGCGCATGCACGCACGTGTGTTTAAAGTAGAGTCCACACCCAGCCTGGGGCTTGGACTCAAAATCCTGAAATGAAGTGGCACATGAAACTAAGAGTCAAATGCTCTACTGACCAAGCTATTCAGGTGTCCCACAAGACTTTTTTATATTGATTTAAGTTGAGAACATAATGCTAGAAAGTAACTACTTGAAGGCAGGTCTTTGGAAATACAGGGTAAAATGTGTGTTGGCAGAATGGAATGGCTGAAAGGTGTGAGATAAAAAAGGAACCAAGGAAAACTCAGTTCTCTATGCTTGGACAAGTCATGTAAGCTCTCTAACATCTATTTCCATGAATTGTTACGAGGATTTGATGAAATAATATACGAAGGCCCATTATGAATATTAAAACACCATAATATTGTGACAGTTTTTAACTTAAAACATTTAAAAGTTTACCTTAAGTCATGCCTTATTAATTGAGAAATTTCAAAAAAGCTTAGATTTTATAGGGGTAAGAACTCTAAGCTCTCCATAGTTCAGGAAGTAGTTTAACTTCTAAGTTCCCTTGGGCTTATCGTGTATAGTTCCTTCCCAGTGATATTTTCAGTCTTTACTAGTTTTGTATCTCTTCATAAGAATGAGCCCAAGGCCATTTCTCCTATTAATTGATAATAAATTGATCACATTCTAGCCTTAAGATGAACTACTAATCTGATCACAGAGAAAAAGTCATCTATAAGAAGGACCTGTCTCTTGTTTGTAGTATATTTGAGACACAGTGATTCTCTTCTTAGTAAATATTTGAAATAAAAAAGCAACCCAAAAGTCCTATAGCTTATTTACTAATATGTTATGTTATGTTAATCATGGGGTGTTGCTGATTATAAACAAAACATAATCTGTCTTGCTATAATAAGTAATGACCCATCAACAACCTGAAGTGCCTCATGCTTTATTTGTGTCACATCAGTTGTAACTTTGCTGACATCTTTAGATTGACTTATGGCATCAAGAAAGACAAAAATTCTAAACAAATATTTTAGTTTCTGAAATTACTTACGCAAATATGATTCAGCTAAGTGCTATTTCTGTTTTCCTATTGCAGATTTCTCAACAGTGATGTCACAAGATTGACCACATTGATCACAGTAAGAACAAAATGATAATTAATCTTTTAAGGATGTTTTCTCCAGAATGAGTATAGGGTTGGAAAATATTTATAATTTTATTCTTTCTTTCAGCAAGCAATTAAATGTTTATATTTTCAATGAACCACATCTCATACTTCTAGTTAGTATTTTAAGTACTAAAAAAATTGCTTTAAATTATTTAAAAACATTTAAAATGAAAATTACTTTTAATATATAACTGAAATTATATGCTTAATTATATTAATGTATTTCAGTGTGAATCATATGAACATCCTATTTTAAAAATTTTTGTCTTTACTAAAAAATAACAACATTTAAGGTAACTCTGTATTAGGAAAAAATTTACAAAGATAAAATTACTTGAGATTGTAATCACTTATTAAGAAAAGACTGTAAACAGCCTTGAGAGGATTCTTAAGCTTGCTTAAATTTTTCATTGATATTTAAATGATTTATAGAGAGTCTTCCAAATATGGAGAGTTGTTGAAAAGAGATAGTTCTCATAAGTAACTGATACTTCTCTTTATTTTAAAGTATTAATCTCTACTATATATAAGGATAAGGAAATAACATTTCTTAAAGAAAAAACTGTATCCAAGGCCTTGATACACATTATTATAAAATTACTAAATAGTAAAAAAATAGCATTTTTGGAAAATTCTTTTAAATAACACAGAAATAAATTTGAATTATTTACTCAATCTGTTTCTTTAATCCTGTTCTAATTGTTCATTAATTATATAAACAGTAATTATCAGAAACATAAGTTCATAATATTTATATTTATGTTTTAACATTTTTCTAAAAAACTTTAAAAAAACCTGGTCTACTTTTTTAAGCTTGGAGAGAACTTTTATTGTATTTTTAAGGGCTTTATCATCAAGTATACATATGCTCAGATGTTTATCTCATATTCATTCATTTTCCTAAGGCATCACATTAGCTATCTCTGATATGCAGCTCTTTGCTTATTTGTTTTTTCCTTAATCAGAACTTTATTGCCCTAACTGAATATTTTACAACAAAATATTAATGTATTTCTATAATAACCTTCTGCTTAGTGTTGAGTACATTTCAATCAAGGAGGTTAACATTGGCATTGGATGAAAATGATTTTTAATTTGAAAATGCTTGCTCTTGCTGTACATTTTTAGGGTAACATTAAGAGAGTATATAATTGCAAGTGTTCTAAAATCAAGAATTTCAGTAAGAGAGGTAGTATCCAATATTATCTGATCTAATATAAGGTAAAGACTAAGAAGTATTCATTTGAGATATTCATAAGTGACTGATAGTAAAAACCCTTAATTCGTAATAATATTAGGGCTATGAGGCCTTCTCCAGCCCCTTGAACCAAGAGAAGAGGGTAGATTTCAACACTGATTCCCATTGAGGGGACTGTGGAGAGAGTAGGTCAAGAATTGACCATGGGGCAGAAATAAAGTGAGACCAGGAAAGGGCTGATATGCTCAGAGGAAATGGAGGTTAAGGGACTAGTCAGAAGTAGATAAGCTGATAAATTGAGATGATAAAGTAATAGCTGAAAGAGTAGAATATTGTGGCTGGGCGGGGGGAGGATATTATAGATTGTTTCAGAGCTGAAGCTGTAATGAGTCTTTGTATATTACATAATATACATTTTTTATAGTTTTGCCCCAGAAATTTTCAGAACTCAGGAGGATTGCTATTTTTCCCAAGTTATAATCCATAAAAGTGTTCAGATCTTCTAACTGCTCTCTCATCTTCCTGGCCATCATCAGTTCTCTTGAAGTCTATGCATGTTCAGTTTAATCTTATCAAAGCATTGCTGACTCTTTCACTTTTTTACTTGAAGATGTTTAGTGACTTCCCATTTCCTCCAAGATCAAATCTAGATATTCTAACTTGGTATTCAAGCTCCTCAATTTGGGTGTAACATATTTCCCAGCTGATTATTGTATTGTTCAAGAATTCTACATTCTACCCAACATGGACTACATACTCCACATCAAAAATTCATTTTGGTTCCATACTTACCTTCATGTCATTGCCTTTCCCTAGAATATTCTTTTTTTTTAAATTTTTTATTTTTATAATATATTTTTATCCCCAGGGGTACAGGTCTGTGAATCGCCAGGTTTACACACTTCACTGCACTCACCATAGCACGTACCCTCCCCAATGTCCATAACCCCACCCCCCTTCTTCTAACCCCCCTCCCCCCAGCAACCCTCAGTTGCTTTTTTTTTTTTTTTTTAAAGATTTTATCTTTAAGTAATCTCTACACCCAATGTGGGGATCAAACTCACAACCCCAGATCAAGAGGTAAATGCTCTACCAGCTTAGCCAATTAGGCTCCTCTCTGTAGAATATCATTTTTCTATTTTAGGCTTTTAGTTTTTTCTGATGAACTCAGAGCTCTCCTCTAATAACCTGTCAACATGTAATCATTCTTTGAGGCCTTCCCTAAGCATCCTAATGGAAAATGATCCTCTTTCCCTAGTAGTTTGTTAATGCTTAATTTTTATTATTCCTAGGTTACTGGTAACATATATTTTCTTATATTTTATGTATTTTAATATTTATTTTTCACTGTGCTAAACAAATGAGCATTGAACCAATATTTTCTGGTAATCATAAATACCCCCAAAAGAGCTCAATTAATTAGCATCTTTAGTTTTTCTATATAAAAATTAAAATAAGGATATTAATGCATGAATATCCAAAAGGTGAACCATGGGAAGCAAGGTAGATGGGAAAGAATGTACGTTTTAGAACTATAGAGAGCTTGGGGCTTCTGGGTGTCTCAGTTGGTTAAGCATCTGCTCTTGATTTTAGTTCTAGTCATGATCTCAGGGTCCAGCCTCTTGTTGGGCTCCATGCTCAGCAGGGAATCAGCTCAAGATTCTTTCTCTCTCCCTCTGCCCTTCCCCTCCTCACTCTTTCTCTAAAATAAATCAATAAATCTTTCAAAATTTTTAATTTTTTGTTTTTAAATTTTTGTTATTTTTAAAAGATTTTATTTATTTATTTGACAGACAGAGAGAGAGAGAGAGACATCAGGAGGAGATGCAGGGGTAGGGGGAGATGCAGGCTTTCTGCTGAGCAGAGAACCCAATGTGGGGTTCTGAGCTGAAGGCAAATACTTAACCGACTGAGCCACCGAGGTGTTCCCTGCCCACCCCCACACCGTTATTTTAAAAAGAACTAGAGAGAGTTCAAGTACTGATGCCACTTATACCAGGTATGTGACCCTTAGCAAGTCAACCTCTTTGTACTTCAGTATCTTCACCTGTAAAATGATGTTACTTACATTTAAAAGGATTGCTATGCAAGATGTAAATATAATGCGTTTCAACTTTCTTCCCTCTTACTTAACTTTATATATGGCTCCTTCACACATACATGAAGGGAGATGAAATCAGGTGTAAATGTCAGGAATATACCCCAAACATCCAAATTTACCTTATTCACACATTGTGGCCCTTTTGTCTGTAAGTTTCAGTAAATAAATTTCTACTTTCTACATTACATATATATATTTTTAAAGATTGTTATTTATTTATTTGACAGAGATCACAAGTAGGCAGAGAGGCAGGCAGAGAGATGGGGGGAAGCAGGCTCCCCGCTGAGCAGAGAGCCCAATGCAGGGCTCTATCCCAGGACGCTGGGATCATGACCTGAGCCGAAGGCAGAGGCTTAACCCACTGAGCCACCCAGGCACTCCTACATTACATATGTTTATGATAACTTAATCGATATATGAATTCCAGCAAGGAGACTGATTAGATCTTCTGATACAATGTACTTTTATTTAGGGAAAGAGTCGGACCTCAGTAGAATATTAAGATCCTAAAAGGCTAAATTTAGAATGGCTCAGATTGTGCTACATTCTCCTTATACAACAGATGAGAAAATCAAGGTCCAGAGAGTTGAAAGGGAGGTAATATGTGTTAAGAACCAGAACTGAGGTCAGAAAAACCTTTTTTAATTTAAACGTTGTGATCTTGAGTCCATTACATAGTCTAAGATCCATTTTTTCCTCTCTAAAGCAGAGATAATATTTATATCTCTAGGAGTGCTGTGAATGTTAAATGACATTCATGTTTATAAAGCATAGCACAGAGGCTGATACATACTAAATTCTCTTGACCACTCATCGTATCATCATCATAGATGATGATACCATCACTTGTAAAGTTACTTTTCTCAAGTCACATAGGGTGAGATCTTAGCTTAACCTGATTTTGTTTTATTCCACCATAATTTTTAGTATGGTTTTGTGATTGCATCTACTTGATTAAAAATCTCTAAACAGCATTGGGGTTTAGAGAGCTCAGTCAAATTATCTGCCTTTGGCTTAGTTCATGATCCCTGGGTCCTGGGATTGGGTCCTGGGGTCAAGCCCCATGTCAGGCTCCCTGCTTAGTGGGTTGCTTGGTTCTCCCTCTCTATCTTCCTCTCCCCCTGCTTGTGCTTTCTTGCTTCTTCTCTCTCTCAAATAAATAAAACTTTTAGGAATTTAAATAAATTAATTAAGTAAATAAAAATCTCTGAATAACATTTATAGGAAGTATTGTAAAATAACTCATAGATTTTTTTAAATTCTCAAATCTTTCCAGATTCTTTGTCTTCTTTGAGAATATTTAAGCAATTTCACTTAAACACAGTTTATTAGTGTGTAATTTCATTACTATACTGGCTATACTTTTAAATATTATGATTTAACTTTTTACTATATATTTTAATAATGTTACAGAGCAAGTTTGAAAATAAAATGGCCTTTTCTCATTTTGTTTTGCTTTGTTCTGTTTTTGTTTTTAAAGAGAGAGAGAGAGAGAGAGTACTTAACATATGTGCACAAGCAGGGGTATGGGCAGAGGGACAGGGAGAGGGAATCTAAAGCAGGCTCCATGCCCAGTGTGGAGCCTTATGGGGGCCAGTCTTACAACCCTGAGATCATGACCTGAGCTGAAATCAAGAATTGGATGCTTAATAACTGAACCACCCAGGTGCCCCAAGCCTTTTCTGGTTCTATTAATATTCCTTTTACCCTTTGTAATTTTATTGTAAATATTGCTTATATTTTATAGAGACTCATCTCTACCAACAGAAATATTTCACTTAAAAATTGAAATTTAGGGTCCCCTGAGTGGCTCAGTCAGTAGAGTGTGCAACTTTTGATCTTGGGGTCTTGAGTTAAACTGCCACGTTGGACAGAGAGATCACTTAAAAGCAAATAAATAAAGTTTTATTTGTTAGTTTGTTTGTTTTAAAGGCAGAAAAGGATCACCTGAGTGGCTCAGTGGGTTAAAGCCTCTGCCTTCAGCTCAGGTCATGGTCTCAGGGTCTTGTGATTGAGCCCCGCATCGGGCTCTCTGCTCAGCAGGGAGCCTGCTTCCCCTCCTCTCTCTGCCTGCCTCGCTGCCTACTTGTGATCTCTCTCTCTCTGTCAAATAAGTAAATAAAAACTTAAAAAAAAGACACCCCCACCTCCCACTGCCAAAGCTTCTCCAGTAAAAGTTGCACCATTATACCATTGATGGAGCTAAACGCATGCATGGTGTTCTCAGTGAGAGACTGCAGATATAAATGATACTATGCTGCAGAGACCCAACTAAACTTCTTTGAACAATTGGAAGTATACAATGTTACAGGCTCATTTGGTTTCAAAATCAGTTCTTACCTAAAAATTCTGAATGAATAAATATGCTTAAGAAAAGAAAAAGGCAATAATCTTAACATAGTCTAGAAATAATTATAGAAGCATGAGAGAGTAGAAAAGAAAGTTTTCTACTTTGGTTTGGTGGTTTTTGGGTTTTTTTTTTTCTTTCTTTTTTTTTTTTTCTGTAATAGTAGTGAGTCTAGTATAGCCCAGAGTCTGCTGGGTAGTGTCTCCATTTGTTTCCCTTTCCTCACGTGCTCTCACTCTCAAATAAATAAAAAATTTTTTTAAGTTTAATATAAATATTCCTGATGCTGTCCTTATGGGAATGCATTTTTTTCAAGTGCATTTTAAAAACATTACATCAGTAGCTATATTTCCATCATAATATAAGACAGTGCAGGTAAACTTTTCCACATGCAAATTGTACCATCTATTTATTTATAATTTTATTCTCCAATTTGCTTTCATCTCAGGAAAAACTACTTAACTTTTATTCACAAAATTCGTGGTTTTTGTCTCTTTATTTCCTCATTACTGAATACTTCAGGGTTGTTTTTTTAAAATTCTAGCCCTTTCATCAAAGTTCATAATGCCATAGCTCAGTCTATATCAAACTTCCTCTCATCTCTGAAACAGTTTTTGCTGATTATAGTTCTATTTTATTTGCTCCTTGACTAACAATTTGGAAGTCTGCATTGGTGTTCTAGAAACTGTGAGAGAAGAGAATGATGTACAACAAAATTAAATTTCACGTCACTTTAATTCAGAAAATATTTACCTCGTCCTTTCATATTTTTAGTGTCGAACTTATAGAAAGGAAACTTTAGAAAACTTTCACACTTGACAGTAAACTCAAATGTCACAGTTCCCCTCAAATGTTACCTCTTCCGTAAAACCTACAGTTCCCCCTTGCAGCTGGAATTAATACCCCATCATTTCTATCTTTCACGTATTTGTTATTTCTGTCATGGTAGTGTTCTCCAACACTACCTTGGACCTGAGTACATTCTCTGTTGAGAGAGCGTTTGCTACAATAGTTTACAAGAATATTCTTTTATCACCTGGGATGCTTACCTTATAACCAATTACTTCCATGAACTTTCAGAGCTATGATTGTATTTAATTATGTCAGTCTAATAAAAAAAAGAACAAAAATAGATTTGACATGTACAAGTAGTTCATTTGTACCAAGTGAAGGCCAGATGTGAACTAAATTAAAGCTCTCTAGTAGAGAGAAAGAGTAGAAAGAAAGTAGAAAGAAAGAGTAGAAAGAAATGGTGGCAATATTCAGTTGTCCAGGGAACACTAGATTGTAAGATAGGCATGCCAAACGCAAATGTAACTGGAAAATAATGGGGAAGTAGCAATCTTTCATTTTAGCAAAAACATCGTATGGTACCAGTTTGAAATCTGTTAGTTTTGTGGCTTTTTGGGGGGCGGGGAGAGGTGGGGACAGCATGTGCAGGTGGGATGGGGCTACAGGCAGAGGGAAAGAGAGAGAGAGAGAGAATCTTAAGTAGGCTCCATGCCCGGTGCAGAGCCTGACTGGGCACTCAGTCTCACAACCCTAAGATCATGACATGAGCCAAAATCAAGAGTTGAATGCTTAACCAACTGGGCCACCCAGGCACTCCTAGTTTTGTAGCTTTTATGTGCAAACTTTGTAAATACGTTTTGGTAGTATGTTGAATTAGATCTAATAAGCAGAAAGAGTTTATCCTTATCCATAGTTTTACCTTTTCTATGTATTTTAGTAATATAATAATTTAATTAATTTCAGTCTACCCATGTGTTCACAAGACATTTTTTCTCCATTTATAAGGGTCTATCCATAAGTTTCAGAAACATTCTTATAAAGCTCTTATCTGCCTTATGAGATGAGTTGTGTGTTTGCCTACTTCACCTGTTAGACTGTAGAGTCTTGACCATCTAGTAACGGCATAGATTATATTTTATTCATTCTTACAGTTCTCTTAGAGTCTGTTTGAATGCTTTGTGTCCAATAGTGGCACAGCAGAAATTTATTCAATAAACTGTCATGTGCTGGTGTGTCTTAGTGTGTTAATGACCAGAATGGATAAATGCATAGAAAACATAAAGAGAATATACAATTTAACAATTTGAAATTCATACAGGTTAGGAAATTCTTTTTAAATTAAATATCCCCTAGGATTTTGACCACTTACCATATTGTATGAATTACTTGAAATTGGTAAAGGATCTTTAGGTTAGTAGGGGGAAAATAAAGATTATATGGCAGACTAGAACTGAATATGGAGATGTAACCAGAGGGCTTTAGGGAACAAGATGGTGCATTATTGCAAAAATGTAGTTTTATTTTTATGTAGTTAGGGCAGCTTGAGAGCATTGGTTTCTCAAGGAAAAGGAGACACTGAAAAAAAAATTAAATTAAAAAAAATGAATGGAAAGGAATGTGGGAAGTCACTAAAGACACCATCTTCCACTTTTGGGGTACTGCCTGGAGCCACAGGGCCTAGAAAGGGTTCTCTTTAGCTTAGGTGGAATTAAAACTGGCATAATTTTAAATCCTCTAGAGTAATATTGTAAGTCCATGTCTTCTACTTTCTAATTCTGTTATAATAGATTTTTGCATGACGTTGCCACACCATAGAGTTTAGTTATCTTACTAAATATCTTAAGAAGTCTCCTACTCAGATTGAATTACCTATTCCTAAATTTCAAAACCATTCAAAGTTAGCTTTGTCCTATATATGTAACTTTCCAACACACAGACTTTTTTCTAGTCAGAACATTCTTTTTTTCCCCTAGAACATTCTTTTTTTAAAAGAGAGATTTATTTATTTATTTTAGGGAGAGAGAGACAGAGAGAGAGGAAAGAGAGTTCAGGAAAGGAGGGGCAAAGGGAGATGGATAGAGAATCTCAGGCAGGCTCCCTGCTCAGCACGGAGCCAGACACAGGGCTCAATCCCATGACCCTGAGATCATGACCTGAGCAGAGTCAGATGCTCAACCTACTAAGCCACCCAAAGGGCCCTAGTTAGAACATTGTTACAACCAGAACATAGAGTGATGATTCTGTGTCTTTTTCCATGCATCATTTCTTTTGCTTGAAATGTTGTTACCTCTTTATCCAGTGCCAGTTCATTCTAAGAGTGGTCTTATAGTCTTCTATGACAACTCTGACCTTCATTGAGCTCCCCTTCCTCTCAACATTTTATCTTTTTTCCTGTCCACAGTCTTTTAAATTTTAGAATCCTTGTTTGCAGTTCTAGATGTGACATTGGTACATTGCTATCCCATAGCACTATACTCAGCATGTCTAAACTTGAACCCATTGTCTTCCCATTTCCCAGAAAGCTTTTCCTCTTTCTATATTTCCTGTATTGGTCAATGATATCAATATCCATTCAGCCACCGAGCCAGAAATATTGGTTATCTTTAACTAATTATTCAAAAGTTCTCATCTGGTCTGATATCAAATCACTACATGCTGTGTAATAAAAGAGCCAATGTTTATGGAGTGCTTGCTATGTGCCAGGTACTAATCTAAGAATTTGATTTGTAAATTCATTCACTTTTCCTAACAACTTTACTTATCACTCCTGTTTTATGTAAGAAAGACATGTATTTGCTAACACAAGTATACACCACCATTATTAAGCTGTCCATCCAAATGAAAACAAAAGAAAAATTATTAAACCTAGTCAAGACTAATTTAGAAGAAATAATAAGGATAGAGGTACGTATTAAATGATACCAGGGGATAAAATTAGGAAGGTCCATCCTGGGAGATTCTAAAAGACAGAAGACCTATTTTCTTCAACTAAAAATGTTAATGGCGTAGGGATGTGGTTAGAGCAGTTACAGATTAAAAGAGACGTAAGGGACATATCAGCCTATTCTAATGTCTATGTCATATTTGAGTCTAAACTCAAATAGTTTAAAAATATTACAAGGCAAAGAAATGTGTATACTGATTCAATATTTAATATTAGGGAATTATCTTAGAAAGCATTGTAGCTATGATAGAAGTGTTGAGCTGTTTAAAGTTAAAAACACAGGTCTATACCTAAAGTCATAAGCATCTATGTCAGAGGCTTGAGAAAAAAAACTGCTTTCACCAATCACTTTTTTAAAACTTGGCCTCTGCTTAAAGGGGTGACAAAACTTTTAGTTCAATACCATTTATTAGACATAAAATATGACTTTTGATTTTACGAATACACAATTCTATAAAAAATTCACTATTTTGTCATATTTTCTCAATATTCAGTGTTTCTTTTACAGAAATATGGATAGTTGAAGAGAATAAAAAGCAATATTTCTAGAACTTCTACAAAAATGATGATGATGATGATGATAGTCAGCAGTTGAGTGCTTGATTATGTGGCAGGCACCCTTTTATGAGTTTATTATTTTAACTTCTTTCATCCTTCTAACTTCAGGGCAGTATTGTTATTATCCTCATTTTATAGAGAGGAAACAAGCTATAGAGAGGTTAAAAGATTTACTCAGAGTTACATTGTTATTAATAAACGAAGTTCAGAGTTAAAACCCATTCAGTTTGACTTGTGTCTTTACTATACTATTTTGCTATGGTGCTATTAATGTTTATCTCATTTACTTCATTTATTTGGGAATGTTTTAATTTCTCCCTCATTTTCAACATAGAGTTTTACCAGATACAGAATCCTTGGTTGATAATTGTTTTTCTTTGACTTTAAATACGTCACCTCACTGCCTCTGATTTCCATGCTTTTGATGAGAAATTGGCTATTAACTTTATTGAGGGGTCTTGTAAATGATGAGTCGCTTCTCTCTTGGTGCTTTCAAGGTTCTATTTTTATCTTTGTCTTTCAACTGCTTGACTGTGTATCAGTGTAATTCTTTCTGTGTTTATCCTTTTGGAATGCATTGATTTTTTTGAATGTTTAGATTCATGTTATTTCCCAAATTTGGGAAGTTTTCAGCCATTATTTCTTCGAATATTTTTTCTGCCCCTTTTTCTCTTCTCCTTTTGAGACACCCCAATACATCTGTTCATTTATCCATATTTTTTTCTTTCTGTTCCTTAGCCTAGATAATGGGAGTTGACCCATCTTCAAGTCTATTGGTTCTTTCTGATGTATTTAATCTGCTTTGAGCCCATCTAGTGACTTTTTCATTTCACTTATTGCACCTTCTAACTCCAGCATTTTTGTTTGGTTCCTCTTTAGAATTTCTTTGTCTTTTTTTTTTTTTTTTTTTTTTTTATTTGAGAGAGAGAGACAGTGAGAGAGAGAATGAGCAAGGAGAAGGTCAGAGAGCGAAGCAGACTCCCCATGGAGCTGGGAGCCCGATGTGGGACTCGATCCCGGGACTCCAGGATCACGCCCTGAGCCGGAGGCAGTCGCCTAACCAACTGCGCCACCCAGGCGTCCCTAGAATTTCTTTGTCTTTATTGAAATTCTCATTTTGTTCATACATTATTTTCCTGGTTTCCTTTTGTTATTTGTCCATGGTCTTTATTAGCTCTTTGAGCATATTTAAGACTGGGAATTTGTTGCTAGTAGACCTGCCTTACAAGAAATGATTAAAGGAGTTCTTAATGCTGAAATGAAAAGACATAGACAGTAATGTAGAGCCATATGAAGAAATAGAAAAACTCGGATAAAGATAACTACATAGGTAAATAGATAGGGAACATAGTGCTTTGAAGGAAAAAAAAAAAAGGTCAATGTAGCTAGAGAGTACTGAAAACAAGGATTTTGGTTTGAGATTAACAACCAATAGATAAAGGACATTCTAGAGTAAGATAAGGTGTCCCCCCCTTTATCTTAAGAGCAATGAGAAATGTTTGAAGTATAAATTAAAGTTTGAATTGCCAACAACCCAATTTCAATTGAGGCTTACTGAGGTTGAGCAACTCACCTAAGGTCATACAGTGATCAAGAGGCTTACTGAGGTTGAGCAACTCACCTAAGTTCATACAGTGACGAAGAGGTAGAACTAGGATCATAATTCAGGAATGTCTTGATCTAATATCCTGACCACTATATTTCTTATAAATACAAGTTTAAAAAATAGTCAAGAAATTATAAGCTTGAAATTTCTGTGACCTAAAATTGTTCATTATTATTTCAGCTGATGATAACAAAATGCCAACTATGTTTGAGGGATGTGATTTTACTTATTCCAAGTGCAGTCATGGTCAAATTAAAATTGTTTAGCTCTGCTTGTGACTTACTGCTCCTCAGTAAACAGGCAAACCCATGATGCTCAATAGTGACCATTAGAACAAAAATATATTTGATTTCTTCCTATGATTTCTTCCACTTTCAACTCCTGTCCTCTAAGGAAAAATTAACAATGAAGGCTAATTGTGTGCCAGACAGTTTCCAAGTATCATTTCATCTTAAACTCACTGATACTAAGTAACTGTTCCAAGTTGACATGATTAGTAATTGGTGTAACTGGGATTCAAATTCATACTTCTCTAAAGTCAATGATGTACTCAAGATTCTCCCTGAGAAACTATTTCCTAGAAAGGAATTGTGAGCCATTCATTCATTCAATCAGTATATCATATGCTTCACATTCATTCATTTATTCATCTATTTAACAAATATTTATGAAACACTGACTTATATGCTTCTACTCTCTAGCTATTGTAGATATTGTGGTCAGTATGACAAATTTCCTTCTGTTTACTTTGATCAAGTTTACTTTCTAGTAAGAGCAGAAGTAAATAAATATATAAAATATGTTTTAATAGTTGATAAATGTCCTAAGGAGGGGGAAAACTAAGGAAAATATGATAGCACATCTGAGGCAGGGTAGAATTGAGGGCAGTATACATATAAAAGTTGGGGAAGACCTCTGTGAGGGGCAACACTCATATTGAGAAACCATCACCAGAAGGAGCCAGCCATGTAAGGATCTGAGGAAATAGGAATCACAGTGCCGAGGCTAGGATATTGTAAACCGGGGAGTAGAGGTAGGCAGATGTCATTAAATCTGGTTCGAAATTTTTTCTAATGTGAAAAGAAGTCCCTGGAAGTTTTTATGGTTGTTAGTTGATTTTATTTTCCTTCACCTCATGTTTAATTTGAAAATGTTCCATATTCAACTTTTCTCTTGTTGGAGGCTTTTAAGGAGGAAGCCATGTCTAGTACACTGATGGTTTTAAAACAATATTATAAATTCTTTGTGATTTATATTTTTGGAGGTATTCTGTTTTCTTATTCTTAAATTATACATGCCATTGCTATCAGAATTAAGAAGTTTCCATCATCTTAAAGAGAAATTCATGGATATACATTATTCCTTGACTCTTAATATTACATTGTGCCTTTTGAATTACTTAGTAAATTTCTAGAGATGGAAAATAAACTGTTTCTAGTTTTTTCTTTAGGATTTTAAGGTCTAGTGGAAAAACAGACATGCAAACCCATCATTATAGATGTGGTTGATCCCATCATATATATATATATATATATATATATATATATATATATATATGATGTTTTTGGAATATGGAAAGAATGGTGTGATCGCTGAGGAATGGAAAGGCCTCATGAAAAATTTTCATTCTACAGAGATTTCCCATTAATGCTTTTTGAAGCATAGTAGGGACTAGGTATTCCTATTTGAACAGTGATGCTTAATGCTACAAAAAAATCTTTAGAAAGAGTTTATGACTTCCAGCCATATAGCAATATAAATAAGTGGTACCTGATTTGGTATATATGAGAAAGTCAAATTTCTTTTCTCAGTGGAGGGTGAAAAAGCATTAAGGGTGCTCTTTCTTACTGCTGCCCTTTCCCTCTCCTGTTTTCTCTCACCCTTTATCCTCCATTTTTGTAATTGTACATGAAGTGGGAAGAGGATGAAATTTTATAAGTTTTGAAGGAAGGTGTCTTAGCAAGTTTGAGGGGGGGTATTTGAGAGAGGAGGTATGATTATAAAAAGGGAATTTGTTTTTGAGCTGGTGATAGTCTCTTCTGATGATCTTCAACTGGCACCTTAGATCTTTCCCCCCACTCAGAATCCCAGCTAAATATATAATGTTTCCTATCATAATATTAAGTGGGCACTCTCAGAAATAAATGTGAGAGTGATGTGAGATTAATGACAGTATAACTGAAATGAGCAACATGATGCTAGTGAAGAAAACTATGTGCTTTAAGTCTGTTGATCAAGAATCAGAGGAAGGATTCTTAGAAAATAAAATTGTGTGAAACCTAGGCAGATGCCCAAAGAGAAAGTACCAACTTACAAGCAAATGTAGAGTACCCTCATGTCGGTATCTGAAGAGAAATGAAAGCAGCACAGTGTAATTTAGAACATAAGTATGCTGAGAGAATTGAAGGAACTAAAGGAGGGGGTGTTATTTCCTCCTTAGCAGTTAAGTATTCAGCCAAAAAAGAGTGTGGTGTTGTACAGAGTGAATATAAAAAGAAAAGGTAAAAGAAAAATACAGCAGAATTTCAAGAAATCGAATATATATATAAATTGAATATATATATATAAAGCCTGGGTAGCCAGGCTTTATATAATAAAAAGTGACCTTTAAAGTTAATTGCACCAGAGTAATTACCCCTGAAACTAGCGTCTTCCTATAGAAGATGATTTTTTTTTTAAGATTTTATTTATTTATTTGACAGACAGAGATCACAAGTAGGCAGAGAGGCAGGCAGAGAGAGGAGGAAGCAGGCTCCCTGCTGGGCAGAGAGCCTGATCCGGGGCTTGATCCCAGAACCCAGAAACCTGAGCCGAAGGCAGAGGTTTTAACCCATTGAGCCACCCAGGCACCCCAAAGATGATTTTTAATGTAGAAAAAATTCCCGAGACTGAGGGAAGAAGACAGTAGGTAGCTTGAACATATATATTTAGTTTTGGCTATTTGCTGAAGGCCCAGTAATTTGATAGAAAAATGCATTTTAAGAAAACATAAGTAAAGAATTAGGAGAGGGATGAATAGCAACAAAATTCTGGAAGCTGGAGAGTAGACAGATGAGCAGTAACCAATTTAGAAGAACGAGAGAACTGAATAATTAGTTGACAATGAGGAGAGGTAGGAAGACACGCAGTTTATACCTTTGAAACCCTTGAGGACTCAGGAATGATCAATTCCAGGTATCTCTGGAAGAGGCAGCAACAGTGGTGGGGGACCATTCATAGGTACAGGTGAATCTTTAGAGACAAAGACTGTATGAAAATGTAAAATGTTTTTTAAACATTCATTAAACATAAAAGTCCAGGGTGCCTGTGTGGTTCAGTCAGTTAGGCACTTAAGTGTCTGCCTTGGACTCAGGTCATGATTCCAGGGTCCTAGGATGGAGCCCCACATTGGGCTTCTTGCTCAGCAGGGAGCCTGCATCTCCCTCTGCCTGCGGCTCCCTCTGCCGTGCTTGCTCTTTCCTTCTCTCTCTGTGTCAAATAGATAAATAATAAACATAAAAAGTCTGTTTAACCAGTTATATTCCTCAGATCTCCTGTACTTCATTCTGTAGAAAGACTGGAGGTTTATCCTCCAGAGTGGATAACATTGAGGGTCTTTGGACTTTAGGTAAATGAAACACCTTTGTGGGCAAGGACATCAAAGGAAGATGGGGTTTGAGTGAAGACTTGTTGTGTCCTGAATATTTCCCAGTCGCCTTTGGTAACTTGGCTCTTGAAGAAAAACCTAATGATAAAAACATCAAAGAGATTCCCAAGTGAAATGGCTTAGGTGAAATCCAAGGTTAACAAGCCTCATACAAGTTGACAAAATTCCCAGTTGTGTTTTTAATCTTCCATTTTATAATATGAGTGGATATGCAAGGGTCATCAGACATTTGAGGAAAGCGTGTATTAGAAATAACAAAGACCTAAACAGATACATAGAAAAAAAAATAGAGGAAACAAAGGCCCTACAAGAGGAAGAGACTTAAATAATTAGTATGATTAATATCTTTAGAGAAGTAGGAGAAGAGGATGTGATGTGTCAATGTCGCAAGATTTTGCTATAAAAAATGAGTGGGCAAAACCCAGAAAGCTCTTGGAAATTAAAATATCAAATGAAAAGCTTACTTAGAAGGATTAGAAGATAACATTGAGGCCATCTCATAAAAAACAATAAGAGGAAGTAGAAAACATGAGGGACCAAAAACAGAAGGCATAGTCTGATGATAGGAGAAAAATATGTATTTCTCTAATAATTATATATATTATTTATATATGGGGGGAGGGAGGAAGAGATTGGGGAAGGGAGTAAGAGAAGAGAAGAAAAAAGTTGAGGGAGTATCTCTGTAATAAGTAATTACAAATTTTTTTCCCTCATACAAAAGACATTTTGCAGTTTTTAAATGTTTTTAACCCTGGTGTACCTCTCTTTTCTCATTGGAACAGAACTTGATCAAGTCCTATTTGATTTTTTTTAAGCTTTCTTTTTATTGAGGTGAAATTCATATGACATAAAATTTACCATTTAAAAGTGAAAAATCTAGTATATTCATTATGTATATACATCATAGTATATTCATATTCATCATGTTGAATCCTGTCTCTATGAATTTACCTATTTTGAAGATTTAATATAGCTGGAATAGCACATATATGAAAACTTCATATATGTTTCTGCCTTCATTCACTTGTTTTGGAGGTTCATCTACCTTGTAATGGGTATCAGAATTTTTTTTTCCAGTATTTCATTCTTACTTCTATCGGAATAGTATCTCATTGTATGTGTATACCACAGTTTGTTTATCTATCCATCCATTGATTGACATTTGAGTTGTTCCAGTTTTTGACATTGTGAGTCACGCTGCTATGAACATATGTGTACTTGTACTTGTTTGACTACCTGTTTTTAGTTCGTTTGATTTAGTACCTAGGAATGGAATTGCTGGGTTAGATGTTAATTCTATGTTTAACTGTTGGAGAAACCACCGAACTATTTTTTCCCGCAGCTGAATCATTTGCTTTCCCACCAACAATGTATAATATTTCCAAATTCTTCATTTCCTTTGTTTATATTTATTATTTTTATTTGTTTATTTATTTATTTTTAGTATTATAGCTATAGTAGTGGGCAGGAAGTGGTACTTCATTGTTCCTTGGATTTGCATTTCATACTTTGCTAATGATTTTGGGTGCCTTTTCAAGTGGTTATTGGCCATTTATATATCTTCTTTGGATGTATATTCAAATCTTTTGCTCATTTTTAAATTGGTTTGTTGTCTTCGTGTTGCTGAGTTGTAAGACTTCTTTATATATTTTGGATATTAGACCTTTACCAGATACATGATTTGCAAATACTTTCTCCTATTCTGTAGATTGTCTTTTCACTTTCTTTCTTTCTTTTCTTTTCTTTTTTTTTTTTAAGATTCTATTTATTTATTTGAGAGAGAGAGTCAGAGAGAGCATGAAAGGGGGAAGGTCAGAGGGAGAAACAGACTCCCTGTGGAGTTGGGAGCCAGATGCAGGACTCAATCCCAGGACCCTGGGATCATGACCTGCGCTGAAGGCAGAGGCTTTAACCCACTGAGCCACCCAGGCGTCCCGTCTTTTCACCTTTTTTTTTTTTTTCAAGATTTTATTTACTTATTTGACAGAGATCACAAGTAGGCAGATAGGCAGGCAGAGAGAGAGAGGGAGAGAGGAAGGGAAGCAGGCTCCCCGCTGAGCAGAGAACCCGATGCAGGGCTTGATCCCAGGAGCCTGAGATCATGACCCGAACTGAAGGCAGAGGCTTTAACCCACTGAGCCACCCAGGCGCCCTGTCTTTTCACTTTCTTAATAATACTTTTGATCCCCCAAATTTTAATTCTTTGAAATCCAGTTGATCTGGTTTTTTTGTTGTTGTTGTTGCTTGTGTTTTTGGTATCATATTTAAGCACCTATTGCCAAACCAAGTTCATGAAGATTTAGCACTGTGTTTCTTCTAACAGTTTTATTATTTCAATTAATTTAGGTTGTTGATCCATTTTCTTAAGATTTTATTTTTGAGGAATCCCTACAACTAACATGGGGCTCCAACTTAACAACCCTGAGATCAATACTCCTGTGCTTTACCAACTGAACCAGCCAGGTGCCCCAATCCTTTTTGAGTAAATTTTCACATATATTGTGAGGTAGGAGTCCAACTTAGTTCTTTTGCATGTAGATATTCACTTTTCCCAGCACCATTTATTGAAGACACTGTTCTTCCAGCGAATGGTCTTGGTGTTCTTATCAACACTCAGTTGGCCATAGATGTCTGTATTTAATTTCTGTACTATCAGTTCTGTGTCATTGGTTGTATATGTTTGCCCTCACACCAGTGCCACACTGTTTTGATTGCTGTAGCATTGTAGTAAGTTTTGAAATTGGGAAGTGTGGGTCCTCTAACTTTGTTCTTCTTTTTTTTTTTTTTTTTTAAAGATTTTATTTATTTATTTGACAGAGAGAAATCACAAGGAGGCAGAGAGGCAGGCAGAGAGAGAGGAGGAAGCAGGCTCCCTGCTGAGCAGAGAGCCTGATGCGGGACTCGATCCCAGAACCCTGAGATCATGACCTGAGCCGTAGGCAGCGGCTTAACCCACTGAGCCACCCAGGCGCCCCTGTTCTTCTTTTTAAATATTATTTTGGTTATTTGGGGCCACTTTCAATTCCACATAAATTTGAGGATTAACTTTTCTATTTCTATAAAGAAAAAAAGCTGTTGGAATTCTGATAGTAACTGCATTGAATCTGTACACCATCTCAGGTAGTGTTGCCATCTTTAAAATACTGGTTTTAAAATCCATGAGCATTGGATGTTTTTACATTTATTTAGGCCATCTTTAATTTTTTTTTTTTTTAGCAGTGCTTTGTTGTTTTCAGTGTATAGATCTTTTACCTCCTTTGTTAAATTTGTTCCTAGGTATTTTGTTCTTTTGGATGCTATTGTAAATGAAATTGTTTTCTTAATTTCTTTTTTGGATTGTTCATTGTTGGTATATAGAACATGGCTGATTTTGTGTGTATGTGTGTGTGTGCATGCATGTGTATTCTCCTTGTGCTCTGCAGCTTTGCTGAATTTATTAGTGCTGGACAGGGATTTTTGATCTTTGGGATCATGTTATCTGCAAATAGAGATAGTTTTACTTTCCAATTTGGATGTCCCTTCCTTCTTTTCTTCCTCCATCCCCTTCCCTCCTTCCCTCCCTTTCTCTGTCTCTTTCTTTCTCTCTTTCTTTTTTTGCCTAATTACTCTGGGTAGAACTGCCAGTGGTGAAAACAGCCATTCTTGTCTTCTTCCTGATCTTAGGAGGAAGGCTTTTAGTTTTTCACCATTTAGTTTGATATTGGCTCTAGGTTTTCCAGAATTCCATTTTCATGTTGAGGAAATTCCTCTATATTCTTAGTTTTCTGAATTTTTTTTTTTTTTTTAATCATGAAAGAGTGATGGTTTTTCTCATACGTTACTTCTGGGTCATTTGAAATATTCATGTGATTTCCCCCCCATTCATTCTACCAATGTTGTATGTTATATCAATTGATTTTCTTATGTTGAACTATTTATTCTTAAAATTTAAGTTCCTTCTCCAGTAAGATTTTTCTTACATTTCCAAATTGATTAAAACATCAGTTCTTTCACTGTGCTACTCTCTAGAATGGAAAACCTGATTACACTTTTATTATTCCATCTAGTTGTTTGTAATTTGCTTGCTTACATCATTTTTGAGATTTTTAAAATCCTAAACCTTTTCCTTTTCTTTTTTTTTTTTCAAAGATTTTATTTATTTATTTGACAGAGAGATATCACAAGTAGGCAGAGAGGCAGGCAGAGAGAGAGAGAGGAGGAAGCAGGCTCCCTGCTGAGCAGAGAGCCCGATGCGGGACTCGATCCCAGGACCCTGAGATCATGACCTGAGCCGAAGGCAGCGGCTTAACGGCTTAACCCACTGAGCCACCCAGGCGCCCCTAAACCTTTTTCTAATAATGTATAATCTTATGGAGCTCTTCAGGAAATATAATCTCTAGTCAGTTTTGCATAACTTATAATAAGTTGATTTTCAGTAAAAATTTTATATATTTGATGGGTATGTTAACAAATACAATATCCTCACTTGAATTTAATCTTTGATAATCTTTCAGTATATAAAGACAATTTTTTTTCAGTTTTACAAGAGACACAATCTTATTATATTTTTCATTATGTAAGGCATACTTTATCAACTTTCAAGTATAGGCATCTCTATATAAGTACCTAAGGGCATCTTTTTTAACACAAAATTTGCCATGCTAACATTTCTAATTGTACAGTTCAGTAGTGTTAACTATATTCACATTGTTGTGCAACCAGTTTCCGAACTTTTTCATTTTGCAGAACTGAAACTCTGAACCAACAAGCTTCCATTTCCCTCCTCCCTCCATTCCTTGGCAACCACCATTCTACTTGCTGTTTTTGTGAATTTGACTACTCCAAATACCTAATATAAGTGGGGTTATCTTTTTCTTTTTGCTGAATTGTCACTTTATGTCCTCATTAGCTCATTTCCCTACTAATGCACCTCATGCTTCTGTTTTTTAACAAAAAGAAATGTAAAAAAAAGTATCAGAGCCATCATAGGAACTGTATCAGTGTTCAGCTGTGTGATATAGGGATTGAATATCATGCGCACTCATCGGACTGTCACCTAACACCACACATTTAAGGTTGTCAGCCTATTTGTGTTTGCTTACTATGTTATGTTAGTATGTTATTTTATTATTATTATTTTATTTATCTTTGTTATTTTGTTATTTTATTTGTTATCTTATTTGTTATTATAAAGAGATTTAAACATACTATCACCCCATTTAAAAATACAAACAATTCGAAACAGTTTGTGAAACTCCTTGAGAAGTTTCAACTTACAGTATTCAATTGTAAGCTCTTTGTGGACATAACTGCCTTATTCACATATGTCTGTTTTCAGTATTAGAAATTAAGCCCTCAGACTTGTTTCTAGTTTCAATTTGTTGGATTGAGTGGATTTTTAATGTCTTTGTGTAGATATTTGCTTATGTGGCCAGCAAATTTGTATATGATTTTACCCAGATGGTGAGCCAGTTACTTTCTATTAATTGGTCTTTTCTACCATGCTATTTAACATGGTAAAAAAGGATTAATATATAAAGACTTGGAGACCAAAGCAATTATCAAATCACTATAGCAGCAGTAACTCATTTATTCCTTTGCCACAAAGATATGATGAGCATTTACTAAAGAATCTACTGGACAATTGCACTAACTCTAGGCCACTTCTTACTATGACTTTTACTTGGAGAGGTGGAAAAATAATTGACTTATTTTAGTTAAATGTTGATAATGAAAAGAGAATGTTCATATCTTTGAAGAGAGCTGGGTTTATTATTTTCTTATTTTTATTTTATTTTTTAAAAAGACTTTATTTGAGAGAAAGAGAGAAAGCAAGCACAAGCAGAGGGATGAGAAGAGGGGAAAAGGAGAAGCAGACTCCATGCTGAACATGGAGCCTGATGCGGGGCTTGATCTCACTACCCTGAGACCGTGACCAGAGCTGAAATTGGGAGTCAGCCACTTAACTGACTGAGCCACCCAGGCACCCCGAACTTGGCTCATTATTATCTGAAATTGTACTTGCATTTTCAGAGGAAACACTCGAATTATTTTTTACCCATATTCTTTGTCTTGTTTTAAGCATTGTACTGTGGTCATTTTTGTATACTGAATTATACATATACTGAATTATACATTATATACATTTACACATATACACATATATACAATTATACATTATATACAATTATACATGTATATACACATACACACAATTATACATTATACTGAAATATTAATTAATTTTGTATACTAAATTAATTTTGTATACTAAATTACACATATACTGAAATATACTTATTAGGCAAATTAAAAGAAAGTTGCCTTTTAGTTCTCATACTCTTCAAGTTAAAAAAAGCTATATTTTAAAAGAAAGAAGTCATTTTAGAGATGAAAGTCTATGAGTACAGGGAAGTATTTTTGCCAAAGAAGAAAAATTTACCATATTCTAATGTGTGCAGTACCTGCAGTTAAAATGTAGTACAACTGATTATAGTGTTAAGTATTGAGACTTAAGAGTGATAAGCTTTGGGGCATCTGGCTGGCTCAGTTAGAGGAGCATGGGACTTTTGATCTTAGGGTCATGCTTTTGAAACCCAACTTGGCTATAGAGATTACTTAAATAAATGAAACTTTAAAAAATGAGTAATAAATTCTGATATGTTGTTTTAATTATTTATTGAAAGCATACTTAATGGTAAAAACAAGTTGAGTTACTAGAAGTTAACTTCCCTCTTTTGTATATTTGTTAAATTTAACTATTTTCCCAAAAGAATTTAAAGTTGTTAGTTAATTTTAAAATTAGTTGTGGAATACAGAGTATTTTAGAATATGATTTAGATTATAGTTTAATGCTTGGGGAAAAAATTGTCTTGTTTTTTGTTTGTTTGACACATCCTTGTAGGAACACACTTCATAAATTCTCCATATATTTTGAATCATTATATCATAATAAGTAGGAAGTTTTTCTTGAAATTAAAAATAATCATTGTGGAAAAAAACTGAAATATGAATAAAATTTTAATTTGATTATGGCCTTTCTTGTTGAAGGAAACACTCTAAAAGTATTTTCTTTTTTAACCAAATTTCATATCCATTACGTTTTTCAGTTTATGCTTCAGGATTCATCTCCCCTTTGAACTGATAGTAAGGAATGAATTTTTTGGTGGATTACTCTATATCAAAAGGCTATTTTTTATTGTTTCATCTATGTTCACTTTATCTCACTAATAAAGTTATTATATGCTTAAACATGGAAACTGTACCTTCTTTTGCCTATCCCTTAGTTCCTAGTAACAGGTATTTAATGAATTAGCCAATGATTAATGCAGGATCAGCAATGCAGAGTTAATTCTGAAATTGCATCTTCTGTCTTTAGTTTTTTGGCAGTTGTGTTTGGGGTTGTACCCTTTAGGTGAAAATAACCATACTTATTATTTTTGGATGAAGTACTTTGTGTTTCTTAACTTTTCATATGTACAAAAAATGCTAAATCTTCCATCAGTCCGGATTAAGACTACTTCAAGAGATCACCTGCCTCTACAACTTCAGATTTGTTCAGAAATTAAATTGCATGTTACTTATAAAACTGAAAAGAATCTTCAAATCATATTAAGTCTAATACTTTCCTTTTGTAAAACCAAACCTTAGAGTGACCGGCTCTATGTTACACAGCCAGTTCATGGCAGAGTCCAGCATCAGTGTCTAATTTCCAGCTCAGTGTTCTTTTTCTTTAAATTAGATGACTTTAATTCTTTTTAATGTATTCTATTATTTTTTTCATGTTATTTTAGAAAGAGGATCACATTTCAGGCCTCTTTCTGTTAATAGTATCACCATTTCCCACATCAGTATATGAATCCTGGTATCATGTTGGATTGCTCTCTTTCCTCTGGCTCTAGATCAAAACTCAGAAGTGCCTGGGCTCAGGCTTCATTATCTTTTGCATCCTTTTGCCTTCTTTGTTTTCCTTTCATTCCCACCACCACCCTATTAGGTCATGTTTAGATGTTTCTCTAGTTTCTCTGTCTCCAGTATCATGTTTCCTCTTCTCACACATTGTGGATAACATTGCCACAGAAACACATACGAAATCATGATTCCTTTTTCCACACTTTTATTTATGCTATTCCCTTTTTTGAGAAGATTCTTTTTCTACCTCTACATCTATATTCAAATGTTAGACATCCTTCAAGACAAGCTCAAATCTCATTTCCTTTTTAATACAGGCTACATCTACCTAAATGAGGTGCCACTTAAAATCTAGGGTCAGTTAGTGTCTGTAATCATTGGACATCTAGACTCACGGTATCCTATAATAGAGTGCTACAGCAAGAAGAGACTTTGGATCTCACCTATTCTAATCACCTCACTTTATAATTGGGTGAATAGTTTTCCTAGAGTTAAATGGCTAACATAAACCCTTGGGAGGTTCAGAGTAGGGATATAATTAGACTCCAGTCTCTTAACCTGTAATCCAGAATTCCTTCCTGTGTAACTCTCTTCCTTTCACTGTAAAGTGCCTTGGTGCTTTTTGGTGCTTTTTCACGAGTTCATGTATAATTTCTGCTACATGAGGCCAAGAATCTTGTTTTAAATTTTTTTGTAGTCCCCTTAATGTTTTGCATATAATAGGCCTTGACTGAATGTTTTATTTTATAGAGAATTGCTTTCAGATAAAATTAGTATTTTAAATAAGGTAATTTCCATTTTTATAAA
The DNA here is from genome assembly GCF_020171115.1 of Neogale vison. Taxonomy (NCBI): domain Eukaryota; kingdom Metazoa; phylum Chordata; class Mammalia; order Carnivora; family Mustelidae; genus Neogale; species Neogale vison. Next base: position 57,014,498 of record NC_058093.1, on the reverse strand, counting down.
TACTAATGACCAAGGATTGTACTGCTTTTATTTAAAAGAGATGAAAGAAGAGTTTTTAATAGTTCTTGGAAGTTTGGATCTATTTCTAATACTTTAACAAACAAAAAATAGTAGGAAATAACAAAAAATATAATTGAAAATGTCTTTGACTCTCTTTTATGGCAAGGTAGACTTGTTACAATATTAAGAACATTGATTTAAGTACAAAACTAGAAATTTTACCAGCATTTCTTCATTGCTTTAATGTTTCCAATTTCTAAGGAAGTATTTTATATGCAATAATTTTCTAGCAGATTGTATTATGTATAAATATGATGTAATTTTGTTGTCTTAGTTATTAAGCCATTACTGAACACTATGTGGTACAGTCTTTTCAGGTTTTAAAGTTTTATCTATATATTTGATTTAGAGCATGCAAGTAAAGCAATAAGAATTACAGCAAATATATACACTTTAAAATTCTTTTCAACTCAGCATGAATAAAAACGGTACCTTAGAGGGAAGCTTAAATATCTATCAGGTGAATAAAGCATGGGCTTCGTGCTTATAGTTGGGGATATATGTATCAGCTGCTTTAGATGGCTTACAGAGGTGATGTCAAGGTGAAAGCAGGCTTGCAGAATGGTTGGAAATCATTGATATTCTGACTTGGAGGCTGTAAATGGCTCAGTGGCAGATGGAGTCTTTGTCAAGGAAGAAAAATGGCAGCTTTGGAGCATCATAGATATTTTGCTAGCAGCTCACACACAGGCTGTGACCTTCTAGTATTCAGGAGTCTTTCTTATGCTCTAATAAATTGTCCTCAGCTTTTATTCACCTAAAGTAGATAAACAGTACTTATCATATTTCAGTACAAATTGAGGTGTTTAATTATAAGGAGACATAAATATGTTTTATTATCTAGTTTTTAAAGAAATAAGCTTTTAGAGGAACGTGCATTTCTTGGTATCAGAAGTATTTCTCAGTTAGTTTACCAGAGGAAAAACAGTAGAGTTTAACAGGGAAAAATTAGTTTTTTGGAATCACAGAGTATTAAAGCTAGAAAGTATATGAGAAATCCTAGACAAACTCCCTCATTTTACAGATGAAGAGACCAAGTTCCAGAGACTGATTTAACCAAGGTAACCAAATTAGTTCATGAAAAACACTAAGTAATTGTTAGATTATTTCTTGTTATACATATAAAATATCTTTTGTTATAAAGGTAAAAGAAACTATTGTCTTTGAAGAAAACTTAGAAGTTCACAACATATACCTACTTACAGCATAAGAGTATATAATTTTAGAGACTTTTATTTACTATTCAATTGCACATACTTTTATTTAAAATAATTCAAGTTTTAAAATTTTAGTCTGTCATCACTAGATTACAGTATAGAAAAATTTTTGTTGAATGGAGAGTTTATACCTGGGTTATAAAGTTATATTTGCATGAACTTTCTTCTTAGTCCTTAATAAGAATATACTTAAATAATATTTTGTTTAAATCAGAACCAATTCAAATATATATATACATATAGTGTTGACTTATTTGAGTATTTCTAAAAGTCTTCTTTTAGAAATATTGCATTTCATATTAAAATATGAATATTACATTAAATATTAAAATATTTAAGGGTTTTATAGTGAAATGTTTTGTTTTGTTTTATTTATTTAATTTTTTTAAAAAAAGATTTTATTTATTTATTTGACAGACAGAGATCACAAGAAGGCAGAGAAGCAGGCAGAGAGAGAAGAGGAAGCAGGCTCCCTGCTGAGCAGAGAGCCTGATGTGGGGCTCTATCCCAGGACCCTGGGATCATGACCTGAGCTGAAGGCAGAGGCTTTAACCCACTGAGCCACCCAGCCGCCCCTTTTGTTTTGTTTTAAAGGAAATTGTCATTCCAGTCTCTTTATTTTTTATTTATTTATTTATTATTTTTTTTAAGACTCTATTTATTTATTTGACAGAGAGAGACATAGCTAGAGAGGAACACAAGCAGGGGGAGTGGGAGAGGGAGAAGCAGGCTTCCTGTGGAGCAGGGAGCCCAATGTAGGGCTTGATCCTAGGACTCTGGGATCAATATCTGAGCCAAAGGCAAACACGTAACGACGAGCCACCCACGCACTCCTATAGTGAGGTATTTTGAAAAAATGCTGTATGTATTAGTGAGAATTTCTTCTAATTTTTAGTGGAATATAGGTTTCCATCATAAGAGTATATTATCATCCAGGGTGTTCAGCTGAACAGCTGACCTATGTTAAAGAGTACATCATGACTCAAACTGAAAGTGGAAGCATTACACAACTAAATCTACTAAAGCATTTGACAACTGCTGAAGGTATAGAAAGGAATCATTGTCCATCACCGAAGAGGACCCTTTGTTATAGAGGGTCAAGGTTGCTATATTCAGGTGTTTCCAGTTGGAGTCTTTTGTAAGTCAGTATCTAAAGAAGCACAGTTCAAGAGAAATTTGACAATAGTTATACAGAGTGATGCCTGTGCATTTTCTAAAGATGAAATTATACAACAGTTTTACAAATGTTTTTGATTAGGAGACAGATTTTTAAAAAGTTAGTGTTGAAACCCTCCAGAATCTTGAAGAAATTTGTGGTTTTGTGTATAAGTTTTTTTTGAATAAAACTGATCAGACCTTAATAGATAGAATGTGGGCATAAGAATATTAATTGTTAATATCATAAAGGAGAATACTATTCCTCTTAATGGACATGTTAATATGTGGCCATGTCACCAATTATCTACTTTATTTTATTATTTTATTTTATTACTATTTTTTTTCCAATTTATTTATTTTCAGAAAAACAGTATTCATTATTTTTTCACCACACCCAGTGCTCCATGCAAGCTGTGCCCTCTATAATACCCACCACCTGGTACCCCAACCTCCCACCCCCCGCCACTTCAAACCCCTCAGACTGTTTTTCAGAGTCCATAGTCTCTCATGGTTCATCTCCCCTTCCAATTTACCCAAAAGCACATACCCTCCCCAATGTCCATAACCTTCCCCCCTTCTCCCAACCCCCCTCCCCCCAGCAACCCACAGTTTGTTTCGTGAGATTAAGAGTCACTTATGGTTTGTCTCCCTCCCTATCCCATCTTGTTTCATGGATTCTTCTCCTACCCACTTAAGCCCCCATGTTGCATCACCACTCCCTCATATCAGGGAGATCATATGATAGTTGCCTTTCTCCGCTTGACTTATTTCGCTAAGCATGATACGCTCTAGTTCCATCCATGTTGTCGCAAATGGCAGGATTTCGTTTCTTTTGATGGCTGATTTTAAGTAACATGGAGCTTGAACTCACAGCCCTGAGATCAAGAGTTGTCTGCTCTACAGACTGAGCCAGCCAGGTGCCCCCATTATTTACTTTATAACCTCAGAAAGAAGTTAAGTGATGATTACTAAATTATTCAACAGTTACTTATTGACTGCTTAGTACATGCAAGTGCTGGGGATAAGGCAGTAAACAAAACAGACTCTAAACTCATGGGGCTTACAGCCTGTGAGCAAAAGAGAGAATACTTAATAAATTGATACTCATAATGTTAGATGGCAACCAACACTGAAGAGAGATCGAGCCAATTAAGGGTTATGAGTGAAAGGACTGTGGAATTAATATTTGTTATAGGTAGTCAGTGGAGGCCTGTTTAATAAGATAACAGTTTAAGAGAGATCTTAAGAAAACAAGTTAGAACAAGTCACACTTATATCTGGGTGAGGACTCTCCCAAGGAAAGAAGTAAATGTAAAGACATTAATAAAGACTATGCTTGACATTATTGAAGAACAATAAGGAAACCAGCATGACTGAAGTGGAATGAGCAATGGAGAGTGATAAATGAAGTTGTAGAAATTTCACATAAACCTACATTTAAGATTTAATTTTTTTTTTAAGAGACAATTTAAGAAAATTATGTTCTAAGCTTAACCAAAGCCCGCATTGTTGCTAAACCAGGAGTCCCCGAAGTAGTCTTAGTAGAGCATTGGTTGTATGGAGTGAATATAGAATGAAAAAAAAAAAAAAATTCCATGGTCAAATAAGTTTAGGAAACATAGGGTTAATGTTGAACAGAATGACAAAATTTGTTTACCTACTGTTTCTGTGCATCTTTTAATGTGCTAATAAGTTTTGTGAATCTCTAACTTGTTTGACTCTTTCTTCAAAGAGCATCTTATGGGACTTGTGTTTTTCATTGCTCTGGTAAATACTCTGTTATCCAATACTACAGGTTAGCTAAAGGTTAATAAAAGGATTTTCTACAAATGCTATTTTATAACTTTTCTATTCCCCTTAAGCCAACACCTTTCCTTGCCTGCTTTTTCAGCAAAGACTTCATTTCTTTTTTTTTTCTTTACATATTTCTCAAATCCATCCTTTCTTCTCTATTCATAATGCCTAAATTTTTATGTAGGTTTGTACCATGCCTTACTTGGGCTGTCATTGTAGCCTCCCAACTGGTGGCTCTGCCCTTAGTTTTGCTGTGTCCAAATTCATCATCCTCTCAGTGACAATTTAATTGACATCACAAATCTAACTAGATTATTCATCTACTTAAAATAATTTACTATTATTGCCATTACACAGAATAAAATTTAATCTCATTTGCATGGCATATGAAATGTTCCATAATCTGTCTCCTGCCTACACCCAGAATTTGGCCTAAATCTCTCATACTTAGGATTCTCCAACTGTAAGACCATGTATACTAGCTTGAGCACGCAGTGGTTATGTTCTTTTGCCTTGTTTACTCTATTATTTCTTCCTTGCACAGCCTTCCTCCTGTGACTAGCCTAATTCTACTCTTGGGTTTTAGAACAGATGTAATTTTCCCCAAGAACACTCTTAAGTTCTTGCTGGCTAAATCAGGTGCACTGAAGTATAGTTCTGTCAAAGCACTGAAAAGAATAAAATAAAAATATGTGTTTTTTTCACTCTCTATATTCTATACCTTGTATCTATCTTAAGTGCTTCATACTTATAAGTGGATACTAAATAAATGTTGAAATTAACTCTACTAATTGAAGACCTTTTGATTTATGAGATTTATCAATTTCCCATTTTCTTAGTTCAAAATCTGTTTTGATTGTAAAATTAAATATAATACATAAAACTTTCAGAAGGAAACATAAGGGAAAATATGTGGGACATAATTTGATGAAGGGTTCTTAAACATGACACAAAAAGCATAATCCATAAAAGAAAAAATCAGTGAATATGAGTAAATTATACTTTATAAAAATTAAAACCTATCATTTTGCAAATGACGCTGTGAAGGTGATGAAAATACAAGCTATATAGTAGGAGAAAATATTTGAAAACCACATATCTGACAAAATATTCATATCTTGGTTATATAAAAACTCTCAAATACAACAGTCTGTTTAGAAAATGGGCAAGGAGATGAAGAAACAGTCACCAAAGAGAATGTATCGATATCAGGTGGATACATGTTGGATGTTTAGCTAAGATCACTAGCAATCAAAGAAATGCAAAAATGAGCTATCACTAGTTATGCATCAGAACAGCCAAAATAAAGGGTAAGGACATATATCAGATGCTGGCAAGGATGTGGAGAAATGGAACTTTTATACATTGCTTCTGGGAGTGTAAAATAGTACAACCATTCTGGGAAGGAGTTTGGCAGTTTCTCATAAAAAAAAAAAAAAAAAGAAAAGAAAGAAAGAAAAGAAAAACAAAAAACAAACCAAAAAGCAAAACCAAAACAACAACAACAAAAAACTAAACATACCCTTACTCCATGACCAAACTACCACACTCCTGAGCATTCATCCCAGCAAAATATACATATTTGTTCGTAGCAGCTTTATTTGTAACAGCCCAAACTGAAAACAACAAAAATGTCTTGCAGTAAGTGAATAGCTAAATACACTATGGTGTGTCCATTTTGTGCAATGCTCTCAGCAACAAAAGGTTTCAATTATTGATACATGTAACAGTTGGATAGACCTCAAGGGTCTTTAGTTGAGTGAAAAAAGCCAATCTCAATATTCCATTTATATAAAGACAAAATTAGTGGTTACCAGGGTTTAGGGATGGTGGAGGAGAGGAGTTTGGGTGTGACTGTAAAGGAGCAGCATGAGAGAGGTCTTTGTGGTGATAGAATCGTTCTGTACCTTGATTGCAGTGCTGCTTACATGAAGCTACACATATGATGAAGTGAGAGAACCATACTTACACATTGTAGCTAGTTTACTGGTTTTGATATTGCACTATAGTTATGTAAAGTATAACCATTGGTAGAGACTGGGTGATGAATAAATGGGACTTCACTGTACTATTTTTGCAATCTTCTATAAATACATAGTTATTTCAAAATTAAAAGATTTTAATCTCTGAAGAAAAACTTTACCTCACAGCCTCATGTTCCTTGTAGCATTACTTAGAATAGCCAAGACATGGAAATAACCTAAGTGTCCATCAATTGATGAATGGGAAAGATAATGTAGTATTTTTATAAAATGAACTATTATTAAAAAAAAAAAGAACTATTATTCAGCCATAAAAGGAAATCCTGTCATTTGTAAGAACAGGGATAGACCTTGAGAGTATTGTGCTAAGTGAAATAAGTGAGACAAAGAACACAACACTGTATGATCTCATTTATATATGGAATCTAAAACAAACAAAACAAAACAAAACCCCAAAACACAAAAAAAAACAAAAAATTGAACTCATAGATATTAGAGGTATTTGGCTTAGTTGGTAGTAGATATGACTCTTGATCTTGGGATTGTGAGTTCAAACCCCACAATGGGTGGAGAGATTACTTAAACATAAAAATCCTTAAAAAAATACTGATCTAATAGGATGGATTGGAGCAGGAAGAGAGTTCCAATAGGGATACTCTAATATTCACCCTGTTCCAGTAGTTTAGGCAGAGGTATTTGCCAGAGGTGGGGGGTGGGCAGAATGAGTGAAAGCGGTCAAAAAGTACAAACTTCCAGTTATATAATAAGTCCTAGTAAAAACAAACAACTATTTCATCTCCACATTAAACCTTAGAGTTTATTCATGGGGTTTTTTTCACTTTTTTTTTTCCTTTTCTTTGTTCTCTAGAGACTTGTTTCATTGATCATTCATAAAACATATCCATCTTCTCCTTTCTTAACTGGTTTATTTAGGATTGTCCTGTCTTTATAAAATGATAAATAGAAGTAAGCAAACAAAAACTTTGCTTCCCTCAAGTGGTAATGTTTGTATATTAGAGATATGTATCTATGTTAATATGTGTAGCTCTAGGTCATTTGTTTTAACTGCTGTATACTATTTTATTATGTAAACATTCCACAGCCTTTTAATTTATTCATTTTCCCATATTTCATTATAAAAATAGCAGTATAATTTTACTTTTTTGTATATGTCTCTTTACTCATATGTATGAGAATTTTTCTGGGTTCTACTATATACAGTGGAATTGTTGTGATATAGACTATATACAGCTTTGATTTTACTATATATTTCTTCATGTTTTCCACAGTGGTCATACCAGTTTATACAAGCAGTGCATAAGGGATTTCCTGCTCTACATTCTTGCCAACCTTTGGATTTCCTTAACTTTTGCCTTCCCACTCCATCTGTAAAGAACCTGTTATGAACTCCAATAGATTTTACTTCTATAATATAATTTTTTAAATTTCTTGCTCTACTTTGACCACCAAAGTTAAAAAAAAAAGATTTTTTATATTTCATATTCATCTTTGTATTTGACTCTACTGCCACAACTTTAGTCCCTTACCTCTTAGCTAAACTATTGCAACAGACTGAATATTGTAGTATCCCTATTGGAGCTCTCTTCCTGCTATTAAATCAACATTTCCTTTTTTGTTTTTTTTAAGATTTTTATTTTTAAGTTATCTCTACACCCAGTGTGGGGCTCAAACTCACAATCCCAAGATCAAGAGTCATATACTCCACGAACTGAACCAGCCAGGCACCCTCTTACATCAATGATTTCTAATGCAAGTAGTTATAGAATAGAATACTATTATTCGCAGTGTTAAATTTATTTTTTATCTATCTATCTATTTATTAATTTATTTATTAAATATTTTATTTATTTATTTGACAGGTAGAGATCACAAGTAGGCAGAGAGGCAGGCAGAGGGAGATGGGGGGGGAAACAGACTCCCTGCTGAGCAGAGAGCCTGTCTCAGGGCTCGATCCCAGGACCCTGGGAACATGACCCGAGCCAAAGGCAGAGGCTTTAACCCACTGAGCCACCCAGGCACCCCCACAGTGTTAAATTTAAATACTTAATATGGTATTTAATGTCTCCAATAAGGTCCTAAACTACCTTTTCAGCCATATCTTCCACTATTTTCTATATATGCCTTATATACTAGCCACAGTAGATTACATTCGTTTATTAATTCATTCAAAAGTATTTAATGCTCTTACAGTGCTATCCAGGTATGTTAATACTTGAGTTCTGTAGGTGGTACTCCTATAAATGAAGAACTCATGATTTTTGTTAGGGAGCTTGCAAGCTGCCTCAAGCTATTCTTCAAATATACACAGTGCTTTTCAGCTTCTGCTTCTCTCAGCATATGTCTTCCTTCCACTTAATGATGCCATTTTTTCCAGTTCCTCCACCTGCCCATGTTGGCCTTTCAAAATCCTACACACTTTTCAGAGTCTACTTTAGATGTCACCTCTCATGAAGCCTTTTCTGAAGTTCTCAGTTAATTATGCTTCCATACTTATATTGCTTTATGGCACTTGTTATATTCCATATATTTGCCTTAACCCTTCTAGGGTTTGGGTGTCTGGGTGGCTGAGTGGGTTAAGCCTCTACCTTCGGCTTGGGCCATGAACTTGGGGTCCTGGGATTGAACCTCGCATCGGGCTCTCTGCTCAGGAGGAAGCCTGCTTCCCTCCCTCTCTCTGCTTGCCTCTCTGCCTACTTGTGATCTCTCTCTCTGTCAAATAAATAAATAAAATCCTTAAAAACAAAACAAAAACAAAAGCAAAAAACGCTTCTAGGGTTTGATAAGTAGAATATTTTGTCCATTCATTTATATTGCCCTTGTAGCATTTACCAGTGTCTTGTATATAGTAGGCATACTATTAACTAAAATAATTAAATTAAAGATCACATATTAATTAAATCTAGTTTCACCATTTAGAATAATTTGGGGGAAAATCAATTTGAGTGAGAAAAAAATGCTTAATTATTTAATTTTATCTAGTGTTCTTGATTTAAAACACCAAATAATAAAATTTTATTTTATTTTATTTTATTTTATTTATATGATAGACAGAGACCACAAGTAGACAGAGAGGCAGAGAGAGACAGAGGAAGGGAAGCAGGCTCCCTGCTGAGCAGAGAGCCCCATGCGGGGCTTGATTCCAGGATCATGGAATGGGATCATGACCTGAGCCGATGATAGAGGCTTTAACCCACTGAGCCACCCAAGCGCCCCCACCAAAGAATAAATTCAACAGTAGGTCTCTATATAGTGATTTTTATAACTGGCTTTGATGAATGGCAGACTTTATTAGTGATAAGTATAAGGGTTGTTCAGCTTGTTTTTAGACTCTTAATAGTTTCCTTAAAGCAAAGTTTCTCAAATTATACTCTGAGGTAGTTCTGTTGAGATGCCTTGGATACTGTTGGGTGTCTCCCCTGCGCCAACGAACAGGTCTTTGTTTTATTTTTTTTACTATACTGGGCTTCCTCACAAGAGCTCTATTTAAGAAAGAATGCTTCTGCTGAAAAATTTAAAATAATTTCCAAGGAAGTGTAAATACTTCCATTTTATCCATTTACTTAATACTTTCTGAGATCTTACAAAGAAGATATTATTCCTGCCCCTTTTTCTTTTATTACCCACAAATTTCAAATCAGTAGTCCATATGAATATGAGACTTCAAGTAATTAAGCAAACAGTAGATAACGGGCTTTGAGTATGACAAGTAAATTGTTTATTATTTGAATATTCTGCATCTTAATATGGATGTTTGATGAGTTGTTAGAATATCAGAAGTCACTGGAATTGGTATACAAATTTTTAGACAGGCTGAAGAATTGACTAGATCATGCCTTCTTAAATTCTAAGGTACTTAAGATTCTGATTCAGCAGGTTTGGGCTGGGGCTTGAAAGTCTTTATTTCTAAGAAGCAATTGCAGTGTTGGTCACTTGAGTGCAGGGAGCTAAATGACCTTCCGAAACCTATCGCTGCATTTTAGGATTCTTTGCCCTAGTGAAAGTAGGTTTTCAGTATTGCCATAGACATTGTTTAAATTGACTATTTCTCTACAGTCTGATTTATATTTTGCCATTTTAATAGAAATTACCGGGTTTTTTAGGGAAATACTTTGTGTGTGGATTAATCATTTTTCTGCGATTATATGGTTCTTCACTTAAAATCATCCTTCACTTTTAAAGTAGTCTGGAAAACGATTAGACTGCCAGTGGCTACTTTCAGAGAGTTTAAATTTAATAAGGAACATTCAGTTTACTTTTCAACATAACTGTAATACTTACTGACTTTTGTTATTTTGCAGGATATTGTTTGAGGTTAGGTATTAAGGTATTGCAAAAATAAAAATAGAAAACCTAATTTTGTTTGAGGCTGTTTTAGTTTGTATAAGTATTGTTATTTTTAAAAGTTGTTATTATCATGAATTAGTAGCAATTATATACCACAGCAGGTTAGGCTGTTAATTTTATCTGTATCACACATGAAGTGAAAACTTAATTGTGTAAACAGTCAACCAATAGGATAGTCACTTAATTAAATAGCTTATACTCAAAAAGATATAAATCAATTCTGAGGGACATTAATGCTTTTTTTACAAGATATATAAAATCAAGTACATTCATAGTCTTTTGGACTTTTATAGGAAATTTTAATAACTAAATCATCAATTAAAATAATAAAATTTTAAGAAAATGATCAGAATTATTTACTTTTTTAATAAGATTTTATTTATTTATTTGACAGAGAGAGAGATCACAAGTAGGCAGAGGCAGGCAGAGAGAGAGAATGGGACGCAAGCTCGCTGCTGAGGAGAGAGCCCGATGCGGGGCTCGATCCTGAGATGATGACCTGAGCCGAAGGCAGAGGCTTAACCCACTAAGCCACCCAAGTGCCCCAGAATTATTTATTTTTGATAAATGGAAATTGGTGATTAACTTTTTAGACCAAGATAGCTGAGTATTTGGGGGAGGAAAATTATGATTTTACTTTAAAACCATTAGAATAATTAGCATGTTGATAGTTATTGTATCAGCCTTACATTATTTCACTTAATAGCTGTCAGTAGGAGAAATTGCTGGGGGATTTATATTACTAAAAAAGTGACTTTCAAATATGTAATTTTGGGGGGATGCCTGGGTAACTCAGTCAGTTAAGTCTGCCTTGAGCTTAATTCCTGATCTCAGGGTCCTGGGATCAAGCCCTGCACTGGGCTCCCTGCTCAGTGGGGAACCTGCTTCTCCCTCTGCCTGCTGCTCCCCCTGCTTGTGCTCTCTTGCTCTCTCTCTCTGTCAAATAAATAAAATCTTTAAAATATGTATGTGTGCATATATGTGTATATATATATATAGTTTTTTAAATTTCTTATTAAATAGGTGAGCACTAACATTGCTATAAAAGTTGTCATCTGAAATTTATGTCAAATGTTGAAAAAAAGTTTTTTTTTTTAAGACCTGATCCAATTATTTTATATAGAAATAAACCTCCTTTGTTTCTTCTGGTAGCATCCATTGATTTTTTTTTTTTTTCCAGAGGTACATTAATAGTGCTGATAGAAGCAGAACAATTGGAATTTACATTAAAAATAAATGTGATGAATAAAAAGCATTACACTATAATATTATAGTCTTGATTTTGCTTTACCAAAGTTCTGAAATCTAAAGGACAAAAATACTGACAAGGTCAAGAAAAAAATGAAAGAAAGAACAAACGATGCAAAAAGAAAATGACACTGAGGTCTTGGTTTAATACATATGTATTCCAGGTTGATGGTTGATTTCATTAGCAAATCTCATTGTTATGCAATGTCTGTTCTTCTGCAGCAAAATGAATATTGTATTCTCAGAGGCTCTCTGTGTATCTATTATGTTGCAATAAATGAAAAAATATATATATTTGTAGCTTCCTTTGGTTTACTCTTTCCAGTTAGCTTTTTAGGAAAAGAAAGAAAATTGAATTATATTCTTTCTTTTGTTGTTAAATTTGTTCAAAAGCTTTTCAATTTATATGATAGATATGTTTCCTACTTTTGTTCTTTGAGGTAAACAATTATAAGGTGGTTAATAATATAACCATTTTAATTATAATATGACTTTTTAAATGACTAGAATATAATCTTGATTGATTTAAGATGCTTATATGACTTTCTTAAGCATATGCTATCTAACATATTTTTAAATGTGCTTTTTTTTATTGCAAGAAAAATGTTAAGCAGGTATACATATTATGCCAAATGCAAATACTGCTACCTTTTACAACGGCAAAAATTGTACATTGAGATAACTATACTAAGACTGAATTTTCATAAAATAGGAAATTAAGAAATAACAAATTTTGGTGGCTGCACGTTGGAAAAGTTCATTTAATAAGGGAGTAAGCTGTATGACTCTTTGGGTTACATACATGATTTCAAATAAAGGTCAAACTGTTAAACACAGTCGTTATTTGATTTTGGTCATTTTAAGGTCTGACAATTATATAACATCTGATTTTTGGTGTTGCTCTCAAAAGTTGTTCTTATAATTAAAATTCTTTGACCAGCTTGAAAGTAGAAAAGCCTAAGGTTTGGTTCAATATGGTTGATTCCTTATACCACTTAGAAATTACCTATATAGGAGGACCTGGGTGGCTCAGTCAGCTAGGCATCTGACTCTGTATTTTGGCTCAAGTCATGATCTCAGGGTTGTGAGATCAAGCCCCACAATGAGCTCTGTCCTGGACATGGAGCCTGCTTAAGATTCTCTCTCTCCCTCTCCCTCTCTCCTCTATACCACCCCACCCCGCCATTCTCTCTCTCTCTCTCTCTCTCTCAAAAGAAAAAAGAAATTACCTGTGTGGTAAAAACTCGGCATCTGGCTCACTCGATGCAATCCTAATAAATATCTTGGTCTTGTTGAACAATCATGAGCTGTAATAAATATGTACAGCAGTTTATTAATGCATAAGTTAATTTGTACTTATGGTGCTTGCATTTAATGACTCACGGTGAGTAAAACAAAATGAGGAATTTCAAAATCTAGTAAGGAAGATCCCGAAAATAATTAGAGAATATTACAGAGCTAAATCAGGTAGAGAAAGAAGGTTTTTATGGACCCAAACAGTTAGGCTCTGAGAGGGGAGCATTCTGAAAGTGATAAGATCTAAACTGATAATGAGATGGAGAAGGAATGGGAAACAGAACATCAACTTGGCATCTTTGGGAGACAGAGTAGTGACGTACCCAGCTACAATGGAAAGATAGGATTTGTTCCTACTTATGTGCCACATGTGAAAGTCAGGTTGTAGCATTGTTAAATTTTATTAGTGGTATTCAGTCCACATTTATGGTATATTGAGATGTGACAACCTTATTTTTCTTGTATAACAAAATGAGATGGATTCTGTTTATAGTAATTTTACAACCATCTCTTCCCCCCCAATAACATAAAAAGCAAATGCTATGAAAATATGCAAAGATTCATGCTCTAAAATAAATCCAAATTGGTGCGGACTGAATGAGAACATAGGAATATAGAAACCCTAAGTCAGATTTCTTTACCATAGTTAGAAATACCAAACTGAAGAGGAATAAAAGTAATCATAGATCGGATTTTCAGGCTGTTGAACCAGGCAGGATTACAGATAGTCAGTAAGAAAGAAGAGAGGAACTGTTTTAAGTTAAAAAAAAAAAGAAGTTCCCTTTGAAGTGTCTTGACTTCCCTAACTACCAGTGTCTTCTCTTTCATCCGTTCTGGGAACACAGTTATAGCTTGCATGTCCATTTCTACTTACTCATCCAGCAGAAGAATCTGAATTTAGAGAATGAAGTATGAATTTGGAATATGAAAGTGGAGTGTGAATTTAACAAAAGATCCTGGGGATTGTTAGTGTTTGTTTAAAAACCCAGATTAGCTAAATAACAGCTTTCCTAGCAAGATAGCTTATTTTCTGGGTAAGTTTTCATTAGTTATGATCTCAGCTTGCGCCAAGGCAATGTCAAAAGAATCTTTCTTTCTTTCTTTTCTTTCTTTTTTTTTTTTTTAAGATTTTATTTATTATTTGTTTGACAGAGATACAGAGAGCACAAGTAGGCAGAGTGACAGGCAGAGGGAGAGGGAGAAGCAGGGTCTCTGTGGAGCAGGGAGCCTGATGCGGGACTCGATCCTAGGACTCTGGGATCATGACCTGAGCCGGAGGCAGCCGCTTAATCAACTGAGCCACCCAGGCACCCAGAATCTTTCATATGAAATTTCTTATTTAATTTCTGTAAAGATGCTGTTGAAAAAACTATTGTATTGTCCAGTGTTACATCATTGCAAAGTCCGAAAGAAGCTTCTCTCAATCCTGAGTACTAGGAAAACTTTGGTGCTTGTTTGTAACACATCTTACGGAGAATTAAAATTTTATAATTTGATTTTTTTTAAAGATTTTTAATTATTTGAGCTAAAGCGAGAGTGAGCAAGAGAAGCACGTGTGGCGGGGAGCAGTGGTTAGGGGCAGAGGGAGAGGGAGAAGCAGGCTCTCCACTGAGCAGGGACTCAATCCCAGGAATCTGGGATCATGACCTGAGCTGAAGGCAGTTTCTTTTTTTTCTTTTTCTTTTCTTTTTTTTTTTTAAGATTTTATTTATTTATTTGACAGAGAGAAATCACAAGTAGATGGAGAGGCAGACAGAGAGAGAGAAGGAAGCAGGCTCCCTGCTGAGCAGAGAGCCCGATGCGCGACTTGATCCCAGGACCCTGAGATCATGACCTGAGCCGAAGGCAGCGGCTTAACCCACTGAGCCACCCAGGCGCCCCTCTGAAGGCAGTTTCTTAACTGGTGGAGCCACCCAGGCATCCCTAAATTTTTGTAATTTGGTTCTGTTTTCCGCTTTACTGTTATTGCTAGGAAGCTCACAGCTGAACCACCTACATCTAAGGAAGGCAAGGCCTTATGATAGGTGTTGCTGTGTTTCAAGTTTACCTTGTGTTTCATCTTTCTTGCTTCCCCTTATTTTCCCTTTATTCATATTAGTTTATATTTTGAAAGCATCTGTTCTGCTATTCATATTTCTCTAAGTCACATTAAAATATTTTGGAACAAAATGGACTATAAATAACCATGTAAAGCTTATTTATTGCCAGCAGAAGACAAACAATAAAAGCAGGAACCTTTCTTCCTCTTTGTGTCCCCTCCCTTGCCCCCCCTTTCTTTTTTATGAATTTCTTAAGTCATGGATGACTAATCTTCTTTGTGGTTTCTTAGACTTGCCAGGGGCAGGGGAATCCCTTCTGAAGCTTTTTGCCAATACAGAACTACCAGGTACAGGTCATTGTGCTGGGTGTGCCCAATGTAAGAATGCCAGACTTGAGAGAACAAGTAGGGCTGAAATACATCCTAGAGAAAGAAAAGGTGTCTTTTTCTCATATGCCAGCTCAGAGCGTGTCTTTTTTTTTTTTTTTTAAGATTTTTATTTATTTATTTGACAGAGATCACAAGTAGGCAGAGAGGCAGGCAGAGAGAGGAGGAAGCAGGCTCCCTGCTGAGCAGAGGAGGGTGTCTTTTTCTAACTCACAGGGACCATATATATTACCCTGGTTTTTGTCCCAGCCCTTTCAGCTGAATTATAAACTCTTAATACCAAAAGTTGCTGATTGTTGGTAAAAGCCGCTTTGAATGAAACAAAATTTCAAATTTATTTTCTTTACCTTTATATTTTTATTTCATTATCCTCTAAATTTGATGTACTATAGGAAACAAAGTTAGTCATGGATCTTTAATTTGTAATTTTTTTATTTTTAAAAGATTTTGTTTATTTATTTGACAGAAAGAGATCACAAGTAGGCAGAGAGGCAGGTAGAGAGAGAGAAAGGGAAGCAGGCTCCCTGCCTAGGAGAGATTCCTCTTATGGGGCTGGATCCCAGGACCCTGCCATCATGACCTGAGCTGAAGGCAGAGGCTTTAATCCACTGAGCCACCCAGGTGCCCCATGGATCTTTAATTTAAAATTTAGTTTTGTTTTAGTGTATGAATCACAGTCAAAGCTACATATTTAGTATGAATTATATCTTAAATTTTCTTTAAAGGAAATAAGGGCTTTGTTTTGCATTCCAGTTAACTATAGAATATTTGAATTATTTCATTTGACCAAGAAATTCAGCTGGAACTGAACTGGAACGGGAACTCCGTAGTCCTTGTTTTCTGAAAATTTCCTATTTGTTTCATGTCATTGTAGTGAAGATGGTGATTAACAACTTGTGTGAATGTTTAATACTGAAAACACACTCCTTTCAAATGACACATACTGTTTGTAATGAGACCTGTTCTCTGAGATTCTGTTCTCTTGGCACAGTTTTCTCTCCTTGGGTGTTCTTGTTCTTATTAATTTTACTGTCACTTCGTTGTGTTTTCTATTTTAGTACATTAGAATTTTAATTCACAAATAGAGTAAATATGATTTAAGAAATGTAATTTAATGCCTTGATATGATTATATTGTAAAAGGGTCATTAAAAGCTCTTAAAATTAAAGCATACTATGTTCCTAATAAGACATAGATACATGGCCTTAGAATGTATAGAATTAAGATAAATGCAGCTTTGTAGATTAAGAAAAAAATCTCCTAAATATTTTTAAAGTTGTGAATTAGTTTATCATCTTGACAGAGTATGTGTGTTTGTCTTATAACTTAGTTAATTTAAACAAACTCTCATTCAAGTATATGACAAATTTCAGAGAGGAAAAAAACAGCAATTTGGAGGGAAAAAACCTAAGGACAAGAAAACTTAGTCTTCAAACTAACAATATTTTTAAAAAGATGCTCACAAGTAAATATGTTTTTTTTATTCTTTTTTGAAATATGAGTTTTAAAGAAGCTGGGAATTGTTTAAAGTTTTGTAAACTTTTTGATTTATATAACTGAGATTGGTTTTTTTGAAGACTGCCACATAAATTATAAAGCAATATTTTTGCAGGCGCTTGCTCTGATAAAAATAGGCTTATGCTTTGACTAAAATTCAGTTTTGGCCTTTAATTATAACTCAGAAACTTCTATATACTTTCTTGAAGCAGTTGAAATTTAAACACTTTTCCTTATATTTAGCAGGTTTTTTGGACAGTTATTTTTAGTTGTTTTTTTAAAAATATATATCTTATTAGCATTGCCTCGTTTTTTACAATTTACTTGCCAGAAGTAATTTTTAAAACCTACTTAAACAGATTCGTTTTTCAAGCATTCCTCTTTATAAACTGTGTGCCTATGCATGTCAAGAATAAATCCTCCTTAAAAAAGGGAAGAAAGACAGAACTCTTTATTGTCTGTTTTGACGTTAATAACACGAAGAACGATTACTTGAGACATCAACCTTACCTGGCTTAGTTTTGTCACGTGAGCATTCACGTTTACTGGTGATCTAAGTGCTCCACCTGCCTTTCAGTTTGTTTACCAGGAAATCAAGATGTGTAAACTGCAGGAAGTACTATTTGACCCTCTCCGACAGTATCTCATTACAATAATTGCTAATCTCTGAATAAGACAGCCATGTTTTGTGAGTAACTGAGAGAGAGAGGTTGTGTTAGGTAGATTTTAGGTGTTTCAACAAATAGAGCTTTGTAAATTCTTACTTGGATTATGTTTTCATGATAGCTTTTGATAAAAGACATGTGGTGACCTTTGGGGTCAGCAAAGCTAGGACACAATAGTAGGTATTCTTTCATTCCTTTTAACCGAAAAATATCACGGCTTGTTGTTTTGGAGTGCTGTCACTGCTCTGAATCGAAAGGATAATGGCTACTTCCTGATTAAACCCACTCTCCACAGTAAGCTGTTAATGTTATACTGTATGTCTTTTTCTCTTGTAAATGCAATAGTATTTGGTGTTTTCTTTACTTTTTATCATTGTCTTTTCATAGATAATTGTGTTCTAAATATATCCTGAAGTTTAAGTTTACAATTAGAGTAGAAACTACTGTTTTAAGTTTGGAGAATTTTTTTTAATGCAAAGTATTTCTGTTTGGTAGCTACCATCTCATACACTCATTGTAGATTTTGGTTAAAGAAATTGGCTTTTAAAAAAGACATTGAAATGATAAATTATATTAAACTGTCACTTTCTTGGCACTGTAAGGAAAATTTTAAAAAAATAACTTATGTGGTAAATCAGATTATTTTTTTCAGGGAATAAAATAATTTATTTGGATGAAGTAATTTTGGTTTGTTTAATAAATTTCACAAATCTATTTAGGTTTGTCATAATTATTGTTGCTAGTTGTTTTAATTATTAAATTAAATTATTGTTCTTAAATTACTTAAAGAGATCCTTGTGATGTAAAAACAGCATTAAGTACTTGGAATATAAGAAGGGAATAATGAGGTTCTTAGTTTTAATCCTAAAGCTGGCAGTCACTCCATCTGTGGTCTTGGGACAATCATTTAAACTGCTTACCTCAGTTTTCTTGTCTGCTATACATATGAGTGTTAAGTAAAATGTGTATGTTTGTTAATTTCTTTATGTTAGTACAAACTATAAAGAAAATTAGTTTTCACAAGTATTTTATAAAATGGAGAACTGTCTCTGGAGATAGAGGAGGAAAACATTCAGGAGTCACAGTAGGCAGGGAAATGATAGAAAAATTCTTTTTATTACAATAGAAAAAATACTTTTATTATAAAATAAGAGAAAACAGGATTTAAAATAAACCCTATATAATTGGCCTTTTAATTGGGACAGAACTGTGAGTTGTGCTCAGTTCTTAATATAACATTACCAAAAGATTATACTTTTTGTTGAATACATGACTGAAATTAAAAGTGAAAAGCTTGGAGGTGATTTAGTAAAGAGTCACACATGTAATAAAATCTTTTTCTCAAAAGTCTTATTTCTGGATGTAAGATTATTCAGAGCAGAGGGAAGAATGTCTGTATATATTGAAGACCTGTAGGTGTAGTTCATCTAAACAGTAAGATGTTTGATCTTTAAACTTTAATATGAGGTATCCTGGCAATATAAAAAAAAAATATTATGAAATTATTAAACATTGGAGGCAGTTACCAAAGATAGTTTTAGAACCTAACATCCAGAAATATTTAAAAATATTCTGGAATAATGTAAATATAATTTTCCTTTTATTGAGAGAGTTAAGTTACCTTCTTTTGCAAAATGATTATCAAAATTATTTTTGGTAACAATTTTTAGTATAAATCCTTGGTGCTTTTTAGGAGATTTTAAAGATTATGTTTAGTGAATATTTTAGCTTAGTCAAGTTATTGAGGTAAGACTTAGAGTAGTGGTGCTATTTAATTTGTAATAACAAATAATAGATGGCAATTATTGATTGTTCAATATATAACAATCACTGGCCTAATTCTCTTGTAGGAGATACAAACTTTTACTTTTACCCTTTTACAGTTCTTTGTGGTTAGGTCTGAGAATTATATAAAAAAAGGTAGATCAACAGGAGAAAGCAAACAAATTTATTTAAAGAAGTTTTGTGTGACATAGGAGTCTGCATAAGGAAGGAAGACCCAAAGAAATGGCAAAACCTA
This sequence comes from Neogale vison, assembly GCF_020171115.1. NCBI lineage: Eukaryota > Metazoa > Chordata > Mammalia > Carnivora > Mustelidae > Neogale > Neogale vison. The sequence continues at coordinate 56,994,771 of NC_058093.1, read as the reverse complement.
GTTGTTTTCTATTAAGCTGAACAAAGAGAGGCAGTTGTGGGAAAGTAGCCATGTGCAGAGGCTAAAAGGAGAGAATTATTTTTAACAAAGTCTGTCTAGAATTATCTCAGTCTCAACTTTTGTCCTTGGTGGTAAGAATGTTACTTTTCTTCTGGTATAGGAGGACGTCTTTCATACAGGAATTACATTTTTTGCTTCTAAGAACAAGAAGGAAGGTCAGAATGTTTTGCTTGTATTTGTTGTTTTTCAAGTGCCTTTACCTCAAAATAGTATGCTAGAGTGGCACATTCTGAATCCTTCACTGTTACCTGCATTTTATTTTCGTGATAATCACATGAGGTTCAGATAACATCATTACTCATCTTATCAGTTTTCACTGATAAGGAAATAGTTGTAAGGAACTTAAATAATTTCAACGGTGTTCTTATAAGTGCCAGACCCAGGGGTGCCTGGGTGGCTCATTGGGTTAAAGCCTCTGCCTTCAGCTCAGGTCATGATCCCAGGATCCTGGAATCGAGCCTCACGTCGGGTTTTCAGCTAGGCATGGAGCCTGCTTCCTCCTCTCTCTGCCTGCCTCTCTGCCTACTTGTGATCTCTGTTTGTCAAATAAATAAATAAAATCTTTAAAAAAAAAAAAAGTGCCAGACCCGGACCAAACACACTAACAGAATCCAGAATCCAGAACTCAGTCTTCAGTGTCATGCCTTTAAGCATTGTATTTATATCTTGGAGATAATAAAGTTGCTTACACCTTGATTTAGATAGTTTTATTTTTTTTTCATCAATTTATTAAATAATGCAGAGTACTTACTAGGTGTCAGGTCTTGTAAGGAAGTACCAGCACTATTAATGGAAAATAAAATTCCTTGTTTCAAGAAACTTATGATTTAGTTGAAAAGACAGAAAATTAGGAGGTTCTTTAGTACCGTTGATAACTGATACTGTAGTGGTCAGTGCAGGATGCTGAAGGCAACACAGGAAGTATCTAATGTATTCTTTTATTCACATATTTATTTGCATTTTTGGTGCTATTGTAGATACATGGGATATATCAGCAAATAAAACTTTTAAAGCTCACTACTCTTGTGGAATGTATGTTGGAGATGCAGATAAGCATGATAATGTGTATGGTACATTTGAAGTTGGCAAGTTTCATGAAGGATAGAAAAAGTAAAGCAGAATAAGAAGGCTATGGTGGTGGTGGGTTGCAGAGGTTGCGGAAGGGATACAGAGAAGGTGATATTTGAGGAAAGACCAAGAAATTGGTTAGCTTTCCAAGAAATTGGTTGGAATTTTTGGGGAAGAGACTTCCAGGCAGAGAGGTCTTGAGGCAGGAGCATACCTGGCATGTTCAGAGTAGTGGAGAGAGACCAGTGTGAATGGAACAGAGTGAGAGAGATGGGAGGCTAGAGAAGGTATTGACAGAGGTAATGGGTAGTAGAGTCAGATCATGTAGGGCTTTACAGACCTTTATTGTGGCTTCAAGGAACCATTGTAGGGCTGTCAGTAAATCTGGTTTGTATGCTTTTAAAGGATCACTCCAGTTGCTGTGTTGAGAATAGACTACATAGGGAGGCATTGACCGTTAGTTAGAAGGCTCATAGAACAATCTGAGTGACTGATGTTTGATAGCAGTCAAATTCTGGATTCTGTTTTTAGGGTAGAACCAAAAAAGTCTTTTGATGGATTAGATGTGGGTTATGAGAGAAAGAAAAGACAAAATGACTCTAAGGTTTTGGCTGAGAAACTGGGAACAATGGTTTTGCCTTTGGCTGTGAGATGGGAAGCTATTTAGATGGAGAAACTTCGGGATAGAAATGGGCAATCAGGACTTTGGTTTTGGATGTGGTAGACTTTTAAGTGTCTGGTAGAGACATACTAAGTACAAGAGATTGGGAGAAGGCTTTCCAGAGGAGATGCCATCTAAATTGAGGCTGAAAAATGAATTGGATTTACCTGGTCCAAGAGGTGCCTTATGATGAGATTCAAGAGCATTCATTTTCTACTTTACGTCTTTACAAACTACAGAGTAACAGCTAAACATCCAAAAAGTTATAATATTCTTAAAAGTAATGAAATCATTTATTTCAAAGAACAATTTATTTTAGATAGTAAAATTTTCAGAATATGTCAATGGCTACTATATTAATGAGTTGTATGGGTGCCATTACAGATGTTGATTCTCACCATAGTGCCGTAAGATAAATATTCCCATTTTCACTTGGAGAAACTGAGTCGAACTGAGTCGTAGGCAGATTAAAAATTGCCCAAGGTCATTGATAAATTTAGTGATGGGTCTGTATTCAAATCTAAATCTTTAGATTCAATTGAGTATTCTCATTATTTTAAAAGTATATGATATATTAAACTTTGTAAAACTTTAAACTTCTGGTTAAGGTCTCAGGGAATTGTCTTTTTTTGTCATCCTTGTAGTACTATAGTGATACCCTTGGGACATAAGGCTATAGATTCTCCATCATGGAGTTAAGCCATTTGTCAGGTTTTTATTTTAATGTCTGCACAACTTTTGTACAGTGACCTACTACAGACAGTCCCTCCACTCTTAGCCCTATCCCTGTGCCTAGAGCTTAATACGTGCTTAGAAAATTATAGCTGCTCTCATCATCATCTTTATCCCTCTTTCTAATATGCTCTGACCTTGGGAATCACAGTCCATGGTTGTTGGAGTCATGTGTAAATTATAAAACCTCAGAGATTAAGGGCATGAGGACTTTTTAATTAATAAAGAATGAATTTAACTCATGTATTTATCTGATGGAAACCCATTTTTGCTTCTTTCCCTTTATTGGCTGTTTTCTGGGGAAGTGCATTTGATAAATAGCTGTGTTTCTGACTAGAAAAGCAATCTTCCCTGAGATGTCAGTGGATATTTTCACTGTAAAAGTGAATATAAGTCATTCTACTTCAGTAGGGAATAGAAACATAGTTGTTCATTGAAACAGATTTACTTTTGAGGTAATGATCCTATATTTTAAAAACTTAAACATTTGCCTTTAGATGAATTTATATAATTTATGATCTGTTTTTAAAACACACTGAAGAGAAGGTCATTCAGACATTCTGCAGGAAAGAAATATTTTAATAAAAGCATTTTGCACATTTTTAAAAGTACCAATTAAAAGCAAAACAAAACAAAACTCCACTGTGGATTAAAATAGACTATAAACCTAACAGGTTATTTTAAGCATATATTAAGGCCCTAAGTATTTACCTAGTCTTTATATTTCTGTTGTGTAACTATATGGCTTTTTTCCAAGTGCACTATTTTTTCAAAGGAACAAAAGTAAATAAATACTTATTTTTCCCATTTCTTTTTCTAACATCTTCCTTTTCTTTCATTTTATACCCCCAAATACCTATGTAAAATTTATTTTAAGACCACTATAATTATTAAATGAGATTTTTCAATAAACAAAAATTTTGGTTGGCTGTTGTAACTTTATTATTTGTATAATCTCATATTTTAGTTAATTCTATTTAGGATTAGAAGTGTCTATCCTGGGACGCCTGGGTGGCTCAGTTGGTTGGACGACTGCCTTCGGCTCAGGGCGTGATCCTGGAGTCCCGGGATCGAGTCCCACATCAGGCTCCCAGCTCCATGGGGAGTCTGCTTTGCTTTCTGACCTTCTCCTCGCTCATGCTCTCTCTCACTGTCTCTCTCTCTCAAATAAATAAATAAAAAATCTTTAAAAAAAAAAAAAAAAGAAGTGTCTATCCTAAACATATCTACTTAGGCATAAAAAATACTAGTATATATGTTAAATGTTTGTATATTCTTTGCCTATTTTGTTTTTGTTTTTGGACAGTGTCTTTAATTCATTTTGGGGAAAAAAGAAAAATGGCCAGTCAGAAATTTTTCTCTGAAAATATCCTACTTTGTTTAATAATTATACTGAATTAAATCTATTACATCCTTGAGTAATTGTAGATTGCCCAGGGAATGAGTATGCTGATTTTTTTTTTTTAAGATTTTATTTATTTATTTGACAGAGAGAGAGAGAGATCTCAAGTAGGCAGAGAGGCAGGCAGAGGAGTGGGGGGAAGCAGCTCCCTCTCAGCTCCCTGCTTAGCAGAAAGCCCAATATAGGGCTCGATCCCAGGACCCAGAGATCATGACCTGTGCTGAAGGCAGAGGATCAACCCACTGAGCCACCCAGGCGCCCCTGATTATTTTTTTGAGACTGCTTTCTCTTAACATTTGTTACTGAAGTTTTTACTCTATGTATTTGTGCAAGTGTAATACTGAATTATTTTTGGAACATTTGAAGATGGCAGGAAGCTACTGGGTCCTCTTGACAATCTGAGCTGCTACTCATCTTGTGTGGTAAACAAAGTACAAACAAATATTAAATATAGAGCTTTAGCTGATAATATGAGCAAGTAATCTTGTTTTATCAACAAAGCATAATCAAATATGAAATGTGTAGCAGTAATTAAAAAACACTAACAATGCCAAAAGGAGGGTAAGATTAATCACGGAATAATTTAAACCAGTACAATTTGAGAATAAGAGAAGAGTCACTAGGATGACCAGGGAAAGCTGGAAAGAAGGAAAAAAAGACTTAAACTTCAAGCATGTAAGAAAGACTTCAAATATTAATTTTTATAACATGTTTACTGACATATTTCACAGACTACAAGTTATAATTCACCCATTTAAAGTATATAATCCAATGTATTCTACATTATTAAGTTTTTTAAGTTGTGAAAGAATATATAACAGAGAACTTGCCATTTTAACTTTTTTTTCTTTATTTTTAAAGATCTTATTTATTTATTTGACAGAGAGAGAGAGAGTGAGAGCGAGCACAAGCTTGGGGAGCAGAAGAAGGAGAGGGAAAAGCAAGCTCCCCACTGAGCAGGGAGCCTGATGTGGGACTTGATCCCAGGACCCTGGGATCATGACCTGAGCCAAAGGCAGATGCTTAATGGACTGAGTCACCCAGGCACCCCTTAACTGTTTTCTTTAAAAAGATTATTTAAGATAGAGCATGTGCTGGGGCATGAACAGAGGGAAGGGCAAAGGAAGGGAGAGAATCTCAAGCATACTCCCTGCTGAGTGTAGAGCCTTCTGCAACCCTGAGATCGTGACCTGAGCAGAAATCAAGAGTCAGTTGCTTAACTGAAACTTAACTGAAAATGAAGGCACCACTTCAGTTTAACCATTTATTGGCATTAATTACATTTACAGTGTTGTGCAACAGTCACTACTCTTTATTTCCAAAACTTTTCATCACCCAAAACAGAGCTCTCTAACCATTAAGCACTAATTCTCCATTCCCTTTTTTCCCCAGCTCCTGGTTAACTTGAATCTGTTCTCTTTCCACATCAGTTTGTCTACTCTAGATAACCCCTTTAAGTGAAATCATATAATAATTGTCCTTTTGGGGGCGCCTGGGTGGCTCAGTGGGTTAAAGCCTCTGCCTTCAGCTCAGGTCATGATCCCAGGGTCCTAGGATCGAGCCCTGCATCGGGCTCTCTGCTTGGTGGGGAGCCTGCTTCCTCCTCTCTCTCTGCCTGCCTCTCTGCCTTCTTGTGATCTCTGCCTGTCAAATAAAATCTTAAAAAAAAAAAAAATTGTCCTTTTGTATCAGGGTTATTTCACTTACTATGTTTCAAGTTTCATCTATGTTATAGCAGGTATCGGAATTTCATTGCTCTTTAGGACTCAGTAATATTCCATTATCTATCTATCACAAATATGACAAATATATGTAGGTATGTATATATCTCATTTCTTGATGGATTTTTAAATGTACAAATATCTGTTCAAGAGAGTGCTTTCAATTCTTTTCAGTGTATATATGCACCTTGGAGCGAAATTTGCTAGGTCATATGGTAATTTTATGTTTAGCTTTTTGAGGAACTGCCAATATGTTTTCTATAGTGACTACACCAAGCATTAACTTTTACTCTATCATATTGTAGAGTATATAAAAGATTACACTGAATGAATACTGGCTTCAGCACATAACAGACACTTTAAAGATTTAATTTCTTTATTTGTGAGAGAGAGCATGAGAAAGTATGAGCACGGGAAGCTTCAAAGGGAGAGGGAGAATCTGACATCCCCCTGAGCAGTGAGCCCGATGTAGGTCTCGATCCCAGGACCCTGAGATCATAGCCTGAGACAAAGGTAGATGCTTAATGGATTGAGCGCCCCCCGGCACTCCACATATACTTTTTTAAAAGGAAAAAAGAGAAGGGAAACATTTATGTATGAAAAACCACCTCTTAAAGTTAACTTTAATAAAAGAATTAAGTCTTCTGGTTGCATGTAATTCCAATTTTGCTGTAATATTTTATAGAACATGGTCATTGAATTTGTTTCTCAGTTCCTAAGAATCTATTGTGAAAGGATAAGTATGGACATTTCCACAAATAATTAGTATAATTTTAGTGTAATTCTGTCCAATATTCAGATTTTTTTGGTTGCCTTTTTCACATTATAAAGTAAAATCACTCTTTTTTATATCTAACTGGAAAATACTTCCAATACACATTTTTTAGTCATTTTATATTAACTTACTTCATTTATGTTAAGATTTTGTATTTTAAGTCTTGAGAGAGAAGACTAGTGGCGTTTCAGTAGACATTTTTGAGATGACTCTTAAAAGTATAAATTCTGGAATTCACTATGAGTTAGCAGAACAGTGTTTACCTGTATTTTTTAGATCAATGAGGGACCATTAAGCCAAAAGATAGGCTTATTTCTTTCCCTGGCTGGATTAACCCAGGAAAATGGGAAGCATTATTGGAATAGGGAAACTTCTTGACCTAATTACAAATGTCCCTAGGAAGTATATATAATATAAAAAGTACATAAACAATAATGAATTACACTTGCATTGGGGTACCTGGGTGGCTCAGTGGGTTAAAGCCTCTGCCTTCGGCTCAGGTCATGATCCCAGGGTCCTGGGATCTAGCCCCGCATTGGGCTCTCTGCTTCACAGGGAGCCTGCTTCCTCCTCTCTCTCTGCCTGCCTCTCTACCTACTTGTGATTTCTGTCTGTCAAATAAATAAATAAAATCTTTAAAAAGAAATAATGAATTATACTTGTGGATTCAATATGGCAATAGTAATAACAGATATAATTGGTCACCTTAATAAGAATATTGTTTTAGGACATCGGAGAAGTAATTTCTGAAAATGAAAGAAGACTAATCAGAAGCTTTCTTTAAATTTCTCATCAAAGGTGGGGGACACCCGGGTGGCTCAGTCTGTTGTGTCCAGCTCTTGACTGTGGCTCAGGTTATGATCTCAGGGTCATGAAAGCAAGCCCCAGGGTAGGCTCTAGGCTCAGCAGGGAGTCTGCTTGAGAATCTACCCCCCCATTCCCACTTATTGAGTCTTCCCACACATAAGTAGGAACTGAGAATGAGATTACAGGGTCTCTAAAACTTCAATAAAGGTTAAGCCTGGAGAAAGCTTTTACGTAAAAAAGTTTCCACTTGGTTAAAACCGAGAAGACAATACTTAATTGAGCATAGAACTGTGGTTGATTTAAATACTTTGATAAGCTACTGAAAATTAAATAATTAGATAAAATATTTTAAATGTTGTGACATTGCTAAGCTGGTAAGGAAGTAAAGAATTTAAAAGATCAAAAACTAAGTGAAGCAGAAAATTTAAAGATTAGAAGGAGATATTGTTAAAATGCCCATAGTATTCAAAGTGGTCTATAGATTCAGTGTCATTGCTATTAAAATCTCAATGGTGCTTTTTACAGAAATAGAAAAAAAAATTCTAAAATTCATATGGAACCATAAATGATCCAAATACAAAAACAAATCTGTAGAAAGAAGAACAAAGCTGGAGGCATCACATTTCCTGATTTCAAAGTATCCGATGAATGGATAAAGCCATAGTAATCAAAACAGTATAGTACTGGAATAAAGACAAACATATAGACCAATGAAACAGAACAGAGAGCCCAGAAATAAATCCATACATATATAGTCAACTGATCTTTGAAATGGGTGCCAAGAGTACACAGTAAGGAAAAGCTAGTCTGTTCAGTAAGTGGTAATGGGAAAACTTCATATCCATATGCAAAAGAATGAAATTAGACCCTTATTTTACACTATACACAAAAACCAACCAAAATGGATTAAAGAGTTAAATGTAAGACCTGAGGCTGTAAAACTCCCAGAATAAAGCCTAGGGGAAAGACTTCATAACATTGATCTTGGTTTTGATTATTACAGATATGTCACCAAAAGTATAGGCAACATACACAAAAATAAGTGAGTAAGACTATATCATGTTAAGAATCTTCTGCACAGCAAAGGAACAGCAAAGTGAAAAGGCAATATATGGAATGGGAGAAAATACTTGCAAACCATGTATCTGATAACGGGTTTATCTTTAAAATATATAGGTGACCCTTGAACAACATAGGTTTGAGGTGTGTGGGTCCATTTACACATGGATTTTTTTTTCAATCAATACAGTGCAGCATTGTAAATGTATGTTTTCTTCCTAATATTTTCTTCTATCTTGCTTTAAGACTACAGTATATAATACATAAAATACACAAAATGTTTTTTAATCAACTGTATTATTGGTTAGGCTTTTGACCAAGAGTACGCTATTAGTAGTTAAGTTTTTGGGTAGTCAAAAGTTATATGTAGATTTTTTTACTGCATGGAGGGTCAGTGCCCCTTACTTTCACGTTTTTTTTTTTAAGATTTTATTTATTTATTTGACAGAGATCACAAGTAGGCAGAGAGAGAGAGAGAGAGAGGAGGAAGCAGGCTCCCTGTGGAGGAGAGAGCCCGATGTGGGGCTCGATCCCAGGACCCTGGGATCATGACCTGAGCTGAAGGCAGAGGCTTTAACCAACTGAGCCACCCACGCGCCCCCCCTTACTTTCCTGTTGTTCAAAGGTCAACTCTATAAGGAACGCTTAAAATTCAATAGCAAGAAACTAATAACCTGATTTTAAAAGGGACTAAGGACTTGCATAGACATTACTCCAAACAAGACATGAAAACAGCCTACACTTATATGAAAAGATGCTCAGCATCACTAATCAGAGAAATATAAATCATATCACTCTACACCTTTCAGGATGGCTACTATCAAAAAACAAAAGACAGGTGTTTGCTAACATGTGAGGAATTTGGAACCCTTACACACTGTAGGAATATAAAATGATGCAGCCACTATGGAAGATAGTATAGACATAACTCAAGAAGTTAAATATAGAATTACCGTATGTTCTAGCAATCCCACTTCTGGGTATTTATCCAAAAAAATTCAAATCAGGGTCTTGAAGACATATTACTGCTCCTATGGTTTATTAGACACTATTCACGATAGCCAAGATGTGGAAACTTCCTAAATAGTCATCAACAGATAAATGGATAAAGAAAATAGTTACATGAATATAATGGGATATGGTTCAGCCTTAAAAAGATGGAAATTCTGCAGTATATGAGAACATAAATGAAACTTGAGAACATTATGCTAAGTCAAATAAGTCAGTTGCAGACAAATGCTGCATGATCCCATTTAAGTAAGGTATCTAAAATAGTCAAATTTATAGAATTAAAGAGTGTAATGATTGTTGCCAGGAAGTGAAAGGAAGAAGAAATGGGAAACTACTAATCAATGGGTGTAAAGCATCAGTTAAGCAATATGAATAAGCTCTAGAGGTCTGCTCTATGGCCTCGTGCCAATAGTCAACAATAATGTAGTGTACACTTAAAAAAATTGTTAAGGAGGCAGATTTCAGGTGCCTGCTTGGCTTAGTCTGTAGAATGGGCAACTGTTGATCTCAGGGTCATGAGTTCAAGCCTCAGGTTGGGTGTGGAGTCTCCTTAATTTAAAAAGAAAGGAAGGTGGATTTCATATTAAGTATTCTTATGACCATAAAATAAAAATTAAATTTAAAGAGGGTAGAAAAAAATACCAGAGTCAGCTTTCCTTTCAAAGGTATCCGCTAAAACTAGTGATTGGAAAGTATTTTTTTTTAGGTTGTGTAATCCATAGAAATCAAATGTATCTTGCTTTATTTCTAATTCAAAATATCTCTACTTCCAGTTAGAAACAATATGGCCCCTTTTAACCTCACTTTTTCAAAGTTTTAAGGTTGTTTTTTTTTTTTTTTAAGATTTTCTTTGAGAGAAAGAGAAAGAGAGAGAGAGAGCCTGAACCATGGGGAGGACAGAGGGAAAGAGAGAAGCAGACTCTCCACTGAGCAGGGACCCCCAGACGTGGGGCTGGATCTCAAAACCCTGGGATCATGACCTAGCTGAAGGCAGACGCTTAACTGACAGAGCCACCCAGGTGCCCCTTAAGTTTCTTTTAAAAGTATTTATAACTTTAGGGATGCCTGTGTGGCTCCATCAGTTAAGTACCTGTCTTCGGCTCAGGTCATGATTCCAGGGTGCCAATGGAGTGCCGCATCAGGATCTCTGCTTAGCGGAGAACTGGCTTCTCCCTCCGCCTGTTGCTCGCCCTGCTTGTGCTCGCATTCATTCTGTCTCTCTCTGTCTCTGACAAGTAAATAAATAGAATCTTAAAAAAAATTTTTTAAATAAATAAAAGTATTTGTACGTTTAGTATAACTAATTATCTTTCATCCATTCTCATTTTTCTTCAATTATTTTACTATTTAATTTAGAAGATTACTTATCACATGGTAGGAAGCACAAGTGAATCCTAGATCTAATTTTATTGCCAGTATCTTAGTATACTGATATACTGATCTACTGGATTAAGTGGTGTTTAAGGTATGCTTGTGCCAACACTGGCCTTTTCCAGTATATTGCCAGATGTGGACGAACTTGACAGCTGGAGGTATCTTTGTTTGCCTGTTCTTCCCAGGTCTTCCTTTTTATCTTCTAAGATTGTCTAGAATTTCTTTTATCACTTTACTCTATTGTAGTGAATTTCATTACTGATTCAGCATTGATCTGTTGCCTAATAAATTTTCTTTAGATTTCTTAGCAGATTTCTCCAGGTTTTAGATTTCTTTAATATGTCAGGCTACATTTTGGAAGCGAACCTCTTTTGTGTGTATGTGTGTGTGTGTGTGTGTGTGTGTGTGTGTGTCCTTGGTAACATTGAGATCTCCTTTGCTGCCATTGAGACTTTCTTTGATGGCCATCTACCATCTTTCAGAAGGTCTTCTTTTCTTATTATTCCAGACTCTATTTGAGGGCCTCATGAATCTTTAATTTTTATTACCATAACTTAGTTACATTATTATGGACACCACTACTTCTCTGTTGGCTTGTCCTGTAAGATATTATACCTGATATCGAGCAGGTGGGTTGTGTGTGAGTGATGGATTATTTATCATTCCTACTAATAGTGCCATTGTTGGACTCCTTGCTCTTTGGTATTTTATCTTAATTGTTAAATTCTTTCCCTTTATTATTTTTTCCTTTTCCTTTTCTTATCTTCCTTATATCCTAGAACACAACTTAGTGAGGGTGGAAGTGGACTCTTAGTTATTTATCTTTGACACCAAAAGTAAAATATTCAGGGTGTCAAAAATTAGAAAAAAGGAGACCAAGACATTGGTGGTAATGATGTTTTCCTTGCTGGCCCTATGTTATAATAGATATACAGTTTCTGAAAGGCAGGTCCTCTTTTCTGAGCTGCAGCCTAAGTATTAAAAGTATTCTTCAAGGTTTGGGGTGTTTCTTCAACCAGGCCTACTTGCGTATTTTTGTGGGATTATTGCCCAAGTTCCAGAAGATTCCATCAAATAATAGCTAATAGGAATCTTCATTATTCCTCTCTGAAAGCTTTTCTGAAGTCTTTATTTCCTAAGTAGGATCAGTTTGTTCTAATCTGTTTATTTTATTAACCATTCTTTAGACATGATATTGAAGCTGAACTCTGGATATTTGGTCATCCAGTGCAGCATATTACAATTCGAATATCCTGAACAGCTGGGGTGATAGGTTCCGTTGCTGTGTCTACTTCTGCTGTCATCATGCTAGCTCCCTCTTTTGGGGGCCAAAGATAAATAATTGAGAGTATTGAGTCCATTTCTACCCTCAGTAATGTAGAGCCTCAAGAAGTGATAGATCTTGATAAGTGTTACCTGGTAAGGGATTCATGGCTGCCTGGAGAGCCTTACCCAAGTAGTCACATGTCCTCATCGAAACTTTTTTGGAGGTATGACAGTCTTGTAATTCCTCCTTCCTTTTAGTATGCCTACTGTATATGTAAACCTTGGTTTAAACGTTCTACAACCTACAGCAGCCCTTATAAGAGTCCTTATAAGAGTTCTTTGGGAAGAGACAGAAGTCTCTTAGAAAGTAAAGATATTTGGTTCAGATTTCTCTGTCCCTGTGTTGACAGGAGGATGACTATAAGTTCTCACACCTGTTCTTGTTAACAACCACCTTGAATGCTCACTTGGGCACAAGATAGTCTGTATGCATGTATATGCATGTATAACCTATTCAGATCCTTCATTAACAATTGTTTTTCAAGTTGCTAGTTGCCTGTTCTAGTGTATAGAAGCTCTTTTTACATTTAGCTGTTTATTACTTGTATGAATTTGTCTATGTGATTTATTAATTTTCCCATCTAACTTTTGGACCTTAAGATTAATTCTGTTTTCTTCCCATTCTCTCATGGGATCTTCTCATCCAGGGTGTCTATGGATTTTCCTACTTTTCTTGTACTTGTCTTAATCCCTCCTACCACTGCAGTCTTTTTCTTTTCATTTTAATTACTCTTATAGCATCCTTAATAATATATACCAGGCCAAAAGTGCCGTGAGCACTAGTTGATTATTATTTTCATTTGAACCTCAAAATCGATAGAATTTAGCAATGTTGAACTTTTTAAAGCACTATGACAATGGATTTCAATTCTGGTTGCCCATTAAAATCTCCCAGAGAGCTTTCCAAAACTTTTAATATATAGCCCCCATCCCCGGAGACTCTGATATAACTGGTCTGAAGTTGGACCTTGACATAAGTATATGTATTTTTAAGATCCCCAGGTGTTTCTAATATACAACCAGGGTGAGAATCATTGCATTAAAGGAAGTCTAGGTAAAATTCTTAAGTAGCAAAGAATTCATTTAATAGTAAATATTTGAAAACCTAGTAAGTGAAGGCACTGTGCTGAAATTCTCTTCTACTGTGAAACAAATTATTTTTGTTGGTCAGATTTTCTCAAAGTGGATGAGAACTTCCTTTTATTGTGGGCTTACTACTTTTACCTAAGGTATTGAGGATACCTTAGGATATTGTCTAAATCATTTTCATAATGTTACTCCTCTCCATCAATATTCAAAGTAAATTGATTGTGATTATATACAAAACATGTAGCTTTATAAATCAAATTCTGTTTACTAAGGCAGATTTTGAAACAATTGTTTTCTGCATTTTTGTTTAAAATATATGCTACATATACAGATTGAGTAGCAGAACCAAATTAATTCACATGAAATTTTGTTAGAAGAATGTTCTGAATTTGCACTTTAATGTATTTATGGATAATATTTTATATTTATATAAAAATTATTCTACTGTATAAGCAGAGTGGTATCTCATTTATCTGTCTTCAGTGGGACTCTAATATATGTCTTAAGAGAGATGTTTAGTTTGAGACCCTTAAACCGAGTGTGACTGAACTGACCTCAGGTCTTGCTATGTTTTAAGTAAAATAAAATTAGCTAACACAAGGAAACTAGTAACCCTAACTCCTTTCCTGTAATGAATTTAGGAAGTTTGATATAAATACTGGAAAAGAGTTGATTGGCAAAAAATGTATCACTAGAATGGCAAGTTAAATTTTTAGGTTTCAACAGTTTATTAAAATGAAAAGAAGGGATGCCTGCATGGCTTGGGTGGTTAAGCTTCTGCCTTTGGCTCAGGTCGTGATCTCCAGGTCCTGGAATTGAGCCCTGTGTTGGACTCCCAGCGCAGCAGGATGTCTGTTTCTCCCTCTGCCTCTCCCCTTGCTTGTGCTCTGTGTGTGTGTGTGTGTGTGTGTGTGTGTATGTCTCTCTAATGAATAAAGTCTTTTTTTTTTTTTTTTAAAGAAATGAAGAGGCCAAAGTACCAACAGAAGAATCTGTACCGTGAACTTTACAAGTTAGGTTTTTTGAATGATAGGATAAATGTACTAATCAAGAATAATGCGGGGCGCCTGGGTGGCTCAGTGGGTTAAAGCCTCTGCCTTCAGCTCAGGTCATGATCCAAGGGTCCTGGGATCGAGCCCCACATCGGGCTCTCTGCTCAGCGGGGAGCTTGCTTCCTCCTCTCTCTCTCTCTCTCTGTCTGCCTCTCTGCCTACTTGTGATCTCTGTCTGTCAAAAAAAAAAAAAAAAAGAATAATGCTTTTGCTTTAATTATCAAGTTCATAGTATATTTAGAAGTTAAAGTAATGTATAAAACTTTGATTTATTTTATTCAATTTATTTACCTAGTTTGTAAAAAGTTTTTGAAGAGATTTTCTGATTTACTTTTTTAGGTTCATGGCTTTTTGGAATTAAAGAGGTCCCCAATTTGTCACTGTTTTTGAATATTTATTCGTTTATTCATTCATCAAATATTCATTGAGCAAATTCTATATGCTAGGACTGTTCTAGGACACTGAAGATACAGCAGCAAACATTATATAGTCAACGGTCTTGTGGGGAAGTCAGACAATAAATAGAAAAACAAAATATAAAGTAGATGATAAATTTTAGGTGGTATATTTTAGGTGGATAAAATATATTTAAGATTGTAATACGTGCTTAGGAGAAGTGGTATTGGTGATATGATGGTGATTTTTAAATAAAGTGGCCAGGAAGGGCCTCATGAAGAAGGTAGTGTTAAGACATTTGACCATTCTGAACTAAACTTGTAGGAGAAGATTTTTAAAAAAAGCTTTCCTAATGTATTTTCAAAAGTAGAGTCCCAAGCATATGGGAAAACTATAGTTAGAAATGTTAAATTAAATTGCCCAGTGTCAGATACTATTAATTAGTACCATAGCTGAAAGTAGAATTGTGGCCTTCTTACTCTAAGTCTTCCTCCTTGTTATTTTGCTCTTTTATTTGGGGATGTGAAGATAAGCTATGGTAGTTATTATATATATTATTGTTATACCTTTCTGCTATTTATTTAGAAGATCTATAATCAGCTAAAATAATTACAGTTTTTTAGGTGGATAAGAAAGCATAAACCATGATAAAACTTTTGCTTCTGAGTATAGAATTACAGAAGACCAAGAAGGATCATATTGAACAAGTTGATACTCATACTTAAAACAGATATTCATATTTATAGCAAGTTCATATTCATACTTATTTATACTTGAGGATAAAGTAGCCTTTTCCTACTATAATGGTAGGGGGATTGGGTTAACTGATAAAGACTATTTTGTATTAACTTTAACAAGGATATGGGGACTGTCCAACAGAGCTGCCAGAAATTTTAGTCTAGGGCATTAAAATAGTTATCAAGGGAATCCAAGGTCTTACATAAACAGTAAATGGAATCATCAAATCAAAAGAATGAGGAAGAATGAAAAGTTGATAGAAGTGACAGAACCAGAGTAGAATCAAATGGAAACAGGAGAGTAGGTTCAAAATTAGGATCATGATTGACAAGTATATGTCCAACTGTCCCCCTTATAGGTTCTTAATATTGTTATTGAGTTTGGGGGGATAGATTAAAGGAAATGTAGACCTTGCTGGCTAACATTTTTTCACTTCAGAAATTGAAAATGAATAAGCAGTTTGTTTAGTTATTGACAAGCATATTTATGAAGACTTAAAGTTATTTCTACATTAAAAATTTAAAAGAAGTAGAGGTTTTTTTCTATGCCTTAAGTTTCTCCTTCATTTTTTAAACTGACAGTTGGTAGTAAGTATTACCACATATATGATGCAGAGATACTGAAAGAATTTTGAGTAGAGAAGTGGCAGGATCAGGTTTTTATATTAAAATGATTACTATTTTTGTAGTGGGATTACTATGGTTGTATGGAGGAGAATTGGGGAAAAGAGAAGAGAGTTAACAATTTACATGGCTTAGAATCTCAGGTTTATTTTTCTTTATTAAATCCCTCTATTATAAAAATCTAGCTAGTCACATGACCATTGGAATGAAGTTGTGGAACAAGTCTGATAAGTACTTAGGAACTTAAAATCTTGGATAAACTTGTTCAGTTCCAACTGAATTAATAGAGCGTTAGCAAGCTTATATAAGTGAGTACATATACGCACGCATACACAGAGATGCGAAATTAACTACTCAGGTGAGTTCTTGAGAGACTTTGATAACTGACACATGAAAGGTCCTTCTAGGAACATTCTACATTCAGTCTTGGATACAGAGGCTGAAATTGAAAATAACTGACTTTAAAATTTCGGTAGAGAATGCATTAAGTCAAATAGCATCTTACCAACATGAGATTTAAAGAGTCTTTTTAAAAATTTAATACCAGCTTTATGGACATATAATTCACATACCATACAATTCACCCATTTAAAGTATACAATTGAGTTTTTACTATATTCACAGTCGTGCAACTATTATCACAATCAACTAAAACATTTTTATCATCCAGAAAAGAAACTCAGTACTCATTAGCAGTAACTTTCCATTCTCCCCCAGCCTTCCTACAGCCCAAGGCAACCGCTAATCTACTTTTTGTCTCTACAGATTTGCCTTTTTGAACTTTCATATAAACAGAATCATTCAATAGGTAGTCATTTGTGACTGGCTTCTTTCACTTAGGATGATGCTTTCAAATTTCTTCCGTGTTATAGCATGTATCAATACTTCATTCCTTTCTATTGATGATTAATACGTCATTTTGTGGATATATTATATTTTATTTATCTATTTATCATTTGACAGTCATTTGGGTTATTTCCACATTCATACAGAAGTTTTTATGTGGACATCTGTTTTCATTTTTCTTGGGCATATACTTAGGAAAAGAATTGCTGAGCCATATGGTAACTCTGGTTAGTCTTTTTTTTTTTTTTTAAGATTTTATTTATTTGACAGACAGAGATCACAAGTAGGCAGAGAGGCAGGCAGAGAGAGAGAAAGGGAGGCAGGCTCCCTGCTGAGCAGAGAGCCCGATGCAGGACTTGATCCCAGGATCCTGGGATCATGACCTGAGCCGAAGGCAGAGGCTTAACTCACTGAGCCACCCAGGTGCCCCTCTGTTTAGTCTTTTGAGGAAAATGTATTCTTTTTTTTAAATTTAAATTTTAGCTAATATATAATGAAATATTGGTTTTTTGGAGAATTCAGTGATTCATCACTTACATACCACACCCAGTGCTGATCACACATGCCCTCCTTAATACCCATCACCCCACCAGCCTTCCTCCATCAACCCTTAGTTTGTTCTGTATAGTTGAGGATTTCTTATGATTTGTTTCCCTGTCCTTTTTTTTTCTTTTCCCTCTTCCATGTGTTCCTCTGTTTTCTTTCTTGAATTCCACATATGAGTGAGATCATATGGTATTTTTCTTTCTCTGACTGACTTATTTCACTTAGAATAATATATTCTAGCTCCATCTACATTGTTGCAAGTGGCAAGATTTCGTTTTTTGATGTCTGAGTAATACTCTGTTGTATATGTATATCACATCTTCTTTATCCATTCGTCAGTCAATGGACATATGGGCTCTCTCCATAGTTTGGCTATTGTTGATAATGCTGCTACAAATATCGGGGTGCATATACCCCTTCAAATCTGTAATTTTGTATCCTTTGGGTAAATACCTTAGTTCAGTTGCTGGATTATAGAGTAGTTCTATTTTTAACTTTTTTTTTTTTTTTAGGATTTTATTTATTTATTTGACAGACAGAGATCACAGGTAGGCAGAGAGGCAGGCAGAGAGAGAGAGAGAGAGAGAGAGGAGAAAGCAGGCTCCCTGCTAAGCAGAGAGCCCCATGTGGGGCTCAATCCCAAGACCCTGAGATCATGACTTGAGCTGAAAGCAGAGACTTTAACCCACTGAGCCACCTAGGCACCCCGTTTTTAACTCTTCAGGAACCTTCATTACTGTTCTCTAGAGTGGTTGCCCCAGTTTACATTCCCACTAACAGTGTAAGAGGATTCTCTTTTCTTCGCATCCTCACCAACACCTGTAGTTTCTACCGTTGTTAATTTTAGCCATTCTGATAGGAGTGAGGTGTTATCTTCTCATGGTTTTGATTTGTATTTCCCTGATCATAAGTGATACTGAGCATCTTTTAATATGTGTTAGCCATCTATATGTCATTTTTGAAAAAATATCTATTCATCTCTTCTGTCCATTTCTTAACCAGATTATTTGTTTTTTGGGTGTGGACTTTGATAAGTTCTTTGTAGATTTTGTATAGATTTATCAGATATGTTATTTGCAAATACCTTCCTCCATTCTGTAGGCTGCCTTTTAGTTTTATTGATTGTTTCCCTCGCTGTGCAAAAGCTTTTTATCATGATGAAGCCCCAACAGTTCATGTTTGCTTTTGTTTGCCTCTTGCAACATGTCTAGTAAAAATTGGCTACGACTGAGGTCAAAAAAGATCTCTGCCTCTGTTTTCTTCTAGGATTTTGATGGGTTTCCTGTCCCACATTTAGGTCTTTCATCCGTTTTGAATTTATTTCTGTGTATGGCCCAGTTTCATTCTTCTGCATATAGCTTTCCAGTTTTCTCAACACGATTTATTAAAGAGACTGTCTTTTTTCCATTGGATAGTCTTTTCTGCTTTGCTGAAGATCAGTTGAACTTAGAGTTGTGGGTCCATTTTCTGGGTTCCCTATTCTGTTCCATTCATCTATGTGTCTGTTTTTGTCCCAGTACCATAATTGTCTTGATGACTACAGCTTTGTAATACAGCTTGAAATCTGGAATCCTTTGTATTCAGTTCTGTATCAGGGTCTTTTGTGGAAACCCGGGTATTCTTAACTTTTGAAGATTTGAAGTGGAATATTTAGATAACCACTTTAAGCATAGTGTTGTCGCCCAAGTAAGTACCTATGGTTCTATCATTAGACTGTATTTACTTTAGTAATCAATAAGCTACTTCAAGAGGATACTTAATTTTATCATTTCATTGCTCATTCTTAGAATGATTTTGTCATTGAGTTGACACGTGGTTTTACCCTGTAGAAATACTAAAAATAAAATTGGCTTGTAGTTATATTAATTATATCACTATATTTAACTGTTAAATATTTTCATGTACTTAGTGCAGGGCATGTTGAGACATGTTTGGGATATATAATTAGGGCCTTCTGTTATAAAGGTAGGCAATTAAGTTCTCTTTGAGCAGTGTTATGGAGGGTCTTGATTTTTCCAAATAAAAACTAGGAAGTACTGGACGCCTGGGTGGCTCAGTGGGTTAAGCCACTGCCTTCGGCTCAGGTCATGATCTCAGGGTCCTGGGATGGAGTCCCACATGGGGCTCTCTGCTCAGCGGGGAGCCTGCTTCCCTTCCTCTCTCTCTGCCTGCCTCTCTGTCTACTTGTGATCTCTGTCTGTCAAATAAATAAATAAAATCTTCAAAAAAACCCCCAAAACTAGGAAGTACTATTAATACTTGGGGCTACTGGCATATTAGAAAATGGACAAATTATATGCAACTCAGAAAATAATAAAAAATTAGGAAAGAAATGGAAGAGACCTATCTGAAAGGATATAAGTACATAATTTGACTAAATTTTACAGTTAAGAGAATGGTAAAGGGAATTATTATAACTACTTGTGACTCTGTGGAGATTATCAATATAAAGGAAAAAACTTGATCCCTAAATTACTGAG
Source organism: Neogale vison (assembly GCF_020171115.1). Lineage (NCBI taxonomy): Eukaryota > Metazoa > Chordata > Mammalia > Carnivora > Mustelidae > Neogale > Neogale vison. Next base: position 56,975,005 of record NC_058093.1, on the reverse strand, counting down.
AAAGGGAGTTATAGTGTGAACAAAATAGATTTTTTTGAATAATGAAAATTATAAAATTATGTATTCTCAGGAAAAAGCAGTTTTATTTTGGTTATCTAAAAACTAAACTGAGGGATACCTGGCCACCTCAGTTGGTAGAGCATGCGACTCTTGATCTAGGGATTGTGAGTTGGAGCCCCATGCGAGGCATAGGCAATTACTTAAAAATATTTTTTAAAAAATCAAGCTGAAAATGTCATTGTTACTTAAAAACAAAACCTTAAATTATACTATTATCCATAGCTAAAATAGTGATAACACTGTTTTGAGGGGTATGTTGACAGGGGATTGCCTAATATATTTCAACATTTGTTCATGTTTACCTGCGAAAGAAATCTGCTTAGAGGTGAAAATGCTCTTGACATTTGTCACTTAGTTTTGTTCAAATTTAATTTATGAAAGGAATGGCATTAAGTTTTAATGAGCTATTTTCTCATTCTTATATATTTAGTTTGAAGAAAGTAAAGATATTTTCTTCTGAATTTTGGCCAGACACATAAGGACTACAGACCTAGCAGGAAGTATGCTAGGTACTCTCTTTATATCTCTTTGAAGTAGGTATAATTAATCCCATTTTACTGGTTCACAAACTAAGACTCAACAGACATACTGGCTATGTTTTGAGTGATACAGTGAATTTATAAAATAAATACAGAGCAGTAAAAAGTCAATATAATTAGCAGCTTCCTGGGTAGAAGCTAAAGTGCTCTATAGTTCAAAGATGGGAAGTTGTGGCCTAGGGTTAGTCAGAGACAGCTTTATGGATAAAGTGACTCTTGGGCCTGTATTTGGAGGAAGATAATATGTGGACTGTTGGAAGGGAAAAACAGAATATGTCTCAGTACTATACATAGCATGAACAAGGATAAGAAAAGACAAGACTAAATATGACATTTGTTAGGAAGTTTTCTACCCTTGTGTTTTGGTTAGAAGTAATAGTAACTCACTAAAACTCATTAAAAGAATGGGTATTTGGAAGGCTAGAGAGAAGTTTTAGGGAATACAGAAAAAATGAAAAAGGCAGGTCTAAAGAAAAGAACCTGAGACTGGTAATATTTTTGTTCTTTTTCTCTGTCAGGACCACTCACCTTCTCTGTACATCTGCTGTTCCATCATTTTTTCCAACCCACTTTTTTTTAGCTTGTATATTCTTAGGCCTTTATGATCTCCCACTCAGTAACAACTTCCTCTGTTTTGATTAGTTAAAATATCTGTATCAGAGATAATCTGATTAAATTGTAGCATCCTTTAAGCGGCTAACGCATGTCTTAGATTTCTCCCTAGCCGTTGTCTCCTCAAAGTCATTTCTGGTTCAGACAGCCTTGACTGTGGAAGTGGGGTTATGAGGCTCACTGATGAGGGTCAAGGATTACATCAGTACCAAGAAGTCCTATCTGGTGAATTCAATGGTTTATATAGAGGAAGAATAGGTAAAGCATAAGAAAAGAACAGTGGAGCAGAGACGTCCTACTTCCTGGATGGAGGTGAAGATTGCAATTTTACTTTCATGAAAACTATCGTGATTTAAAAACTAGTTCAAGGCAAAATCTTTTTTCTTTCTGGCAGCCTACTCTATCAGTGATGCTGCATCTCTTCATAATCTCCATCCCCACTTCTTCACACCTCAACCAATTAGGTCTTCTTTCACACTACTCTCTCTGGTACTAAAGACAAGGAGAGATTGGATAAAAATCTTAAATTATTTCAGGGTTAAAAAGAGAACAAGAATTATAAGTCACACTCTAGTGCCCAATACAGGTTCAAGACTTAGACATTGGGGGTGTCTGGGTGGCTCAGTGGGTTAAGCCACTGCCTTCGGCTCAGGTCATGATCTCAGGATCCTGGGATCGAGTCCCACATCGGGCTCTCTGCTCAGTGGGGAGCCTGCTTCCCTTCCTCTCCCTCTCTCTGCCTGCCTCTCTGCCTACTTGTGCTCTCTCTCTCTCTCTCTCTCTGTCTCTCTATCAAATAAATAAATAAATAAATCTTTAAGGGGCGCCTGGGTGGCTCAGTTGGTTGGACGACTGCCTTCGGCTCAGATCATGATCCTGGAGTCCCGGGATCAAGTCCCGCATCGGGCTCCCGGCTCCATGGAGAGTCTGCTTCTCCCTCTGACCTTCTCCTCACTTGTGCTCTCTCTCACTGTCTCTCTTTCAAATGGATAAATAAAATCTTTAAAAAAAAAATAAAATTAAAAAAAATAAATCTTTTAAAAAAAAAAGAGACATTGTATGTCATATGCGAGGAGGTAGATTTTTAAAAAAATTTTCTACTGTGCTCTAAAAATATTTTGAAATTTAGTAAAATAAGCATATACATTTTTACTTACTATACAACATTTCAAAAATTTATAGTAATTTAGATTTCAGCTAAATTATGGTGAGAATAGTATGAAATGAAAAAATTGAGAAGAAAATTGGAAATGAGAATTATTAGATGATAAACTTCTATAAGGCAAAGATTGGAACTTATCTATATATTCTAACAAGTAAACATATAATTTTCTTGTAGATAATCAAAAATAATTGTTAAATGAATTAGTAATAGACAAGCTATTTCAATACAGGAGGCAGAGAGAATAAGTCTTTAATGTGTGATGATTTTTCCTTGAAATTTTATCAGAATTCTAAAATTTCTCATTCTCTTTGACTTCAGTAGTATTAATTTTTAAAATGTATTTCTTCTTCAGTTAAAATTTTTTTAATTTTAAGTGGTTTTGGACACTGTTTCTCCCACTTTGCTGTAATATAAGATACTATAATGTGGTCTTTATAAATACTATAATTTACAACTATAAATGAATCATAAATATATTCATTACAGAATAATTAAAATTATGTAATATCTTATATATTATAAAACAATTTTAAATTCATACTTAGATTCTATGATGGGAATTTATTTTCAGAAGCATTTTACTTTTTCATACTAAATGTTTTTATATTTTTTGACTGAGAAAATATATAACCTTTACTACAGATATCCCTAATCATTAACAAAATAAAGAATATCTTTCTAATGCAGATCCAACTTATTTTCCTACTTTTCTGTTTGCTCATTTACATATATGGCTCCCCAAAGACTACCCTATATCCTGAATCTGTACCATCTTCCAATACCTGATATCACCATCACTGTCACTTAGCTCAATTTTTTGCAAGGAAAAACCTGTTTAACTCAGCTTTGATCAGGTTTTCACCATTACTCCAATCTACTAGACTATAAACCCTTGAGGTAGACTATTTAACTTTATTGACTTATTCATTATATCCCAAACACCTACCTTGCTTCATGGTTTAATAAATGTTTTCTGGGTGCTTGGTGGTGCAGTTGGTTAAGCGTCTGACTCTTGATTTCATCTCAGGTCATGATCTCAGGGTCATGAGATTAAGCCCTGCGTGGGACTCTGTCCTCAGCATGGAGTCTGCTTGTTTCTCTCCCTCCCCCTCTGCCCCTTTCCCTGTTCCCTCTCTTTTTCTCAAATAAATAAAATAAGAAATATTTTTAAAAGATAAATAAATGTCTTCTAAAGGGTTGAACATGTTTCCATACATGGTTAAGCTTTGTGTAATTTGTGTCATTTTAGCATCTGAGTGAAAGAATTTTGATCTATCTTTAATTTGCTGAAGTTAGAAGGAGTAGAAGACTAGCATTTGGGCAGCATCCCAGGTGTCCAGCTAATATAATGTCCCATATTACTCTGTCATGGACTGGAAAGTTACAACTATAAGTCCCTGACTCTAGGAATTTTGCATGACCACTCTTACTTTACTGGACTGTGTACAAAAAGCATGGATTCTGCTAGTGTAGTAGTATACACACACACACACACACACAGTATTAGTAATAGTAGTAGTAGTCATACTAGTAGTACTAGTTGTCATTGTAATCATTCCAGTATAGCAGGTAGTATGATTAAGGATTATAAAATCCTTCTGTGCTTCACCATAAAAGACAGACATTTCAGGGAAACCAAATAGATCAGTGTTTCTCAAGCTTCTTTTATAATGACCCAGAATATTTCATTTTTTCCAAAACCAGACAAAGACCCCACTAAAAAAGAGAATTATAGGCCAATATATCTGATGAACATGAATCCAAAAATTCCTAGAATATTTCATTTTTTATGACCTTGATATATGAATCCCATGACCTTCTAATAAATGGTCACAGTTTTGAAAACTTTTCTGCAACTGGCACTACTAAAGAATTCAAAATCTTAGAAATGGCCTAAAATTTTAGGATTCAAAGTCAGTGTTTTTTGTGTGTTATTTATCTTTGATTCTCTCACTAGAGTAGTGGGTTCTTCTGGAATTCTATTGCAAGTTCTAATATAAAAGGGCCTTGGGATACAAGGCTTTAGCTTCTTTTTCAACTCTTGAAAGACCCTACTTATACAGAGAGTGTTGTTAGCATCAGTAGAGGTGCAAGGAAAAACCTGTGCAAAGAAATGTATCTGCCACCTTTATTTTTTCTGTTAAATTCTGTCTCTCTAACTAAATGCATTGAGAACATAAAATAAGTATATGTATATAGCCTCTTCTGCCAATAGCAACTGAACCTACAGTATTGCAAAGAAAACAAAACTTTTGATTTGTACTAGGAATATTTTGTTGGAAATGTTAAGAGGAAATGCAAGTTATAACAATAGAGCTATTTGAGATTATCTCCTAAATGAATGGGTGCCAACTTTTAAGTGAAGTTTCCAAATGGCTAGCTACCTTAAATATTCTACAAGTGATTTTAATGATATCTCCAGTATTTTGGTAATGGCAAATACACTCTGTAAAGCAATCATGATAGCATGATAATAGTTTCAATTTCTTTGTGAAGGTAGCTGCTGTCCCTGATAACTTCTTGCATGTCAGCTTCCTCAAAACGCTTTAATAGGGTAGTATCTGCCCTAAACCTGCCAACTCATGGTTTAACAGTTTTAACAGTTGAAGTTGCTCAATATGAAGCAGACTACCTCGCTAAACAAGAAAATTTCAATGTCTGAGGGAAGAGTATAATTACATTTCATTCCAATTTTTAAGGATATCATCCAGCTAGACTGCAAACAATTTTGATGAACCAAAATAAAATTTGAAAGTCACACTAGCCATGTTTCAAATGGTCAGCAGATATCACATTATTGATACTGACTTGAAACATGGCTAGTGTGACTTTTAAATTTAATTTAGTTTTAATTAAATGTAATTATCCTCATGTTGTTGGTTAATAGCTACTCTATCAGACTGTGCTGATTTAGACATTGCTTTTGATACATGGTCTTTGGTTCATCAAAATTGCTTGCTGTCTACTTGGGTGCTATCCTTAAAAATTGGAATGATATGTAATGAAAAGACTTGATATTTTTTAAATCTAGCTGAAGGTGTAACCACACGGAGAAGAACTAATTTAAAGAAAAATTTTAAATGTTGTAATTTGACTGTATATCCCTAATGGACTACATGCTAAAGACCAAAAGAATAGTTTTCAGTAACTATATTCTTGTGTTGGTGTTGGCATTGTTATTCTGAGATTGTTGTTCTCTTGGTTGTGTATTATGTCATAAATCAAATGAGAAATTCTGTGACTAGGACTGAACGTGTCAAGAACTGATATTTGGTATAAGAACTGAGATTTTTTTGGCAAGTAAAAAACAAGAACTGCAGATGTAAAAATTGATATGGTACATTAAGGATCCTATAATCTTAAATTTAAGTTGAAAGCATTGACATGATCTTTGTCTTTAAAGGATGAAATACAATTTTTTTTAAAAGACTTTTTTTCTATATTCCAGGGACCTATAACCTAACCTCATATACTCACAAGTGCAGAACTCTGCTAAGGCTTGCACTGTCCTCATGAGGCCAGAGTCTCCATTCTCACTCCTATTACATGTTCTTGACCCCTTACTATGTCTGACCCCCGCTCCCCCTTTTTTTAAACCTTTTGACCTCCTTCACCTATTTTTCCCACCCTCTACCTCCTTCCGCTGGTAACCACCAACTGTTCTCTGTATCTATGAGCTTGGTTTTCTTTTTTTTTTCTTCTTTTTTTTTTTTTATAGATTCCACATATAATAGAGATCATACAGTGTTTGTCTTTTTCTTTCTGAATTACTGCACTTAGCATAATGCCCTTAAGGTCAATTCACATAACTGTAAATGGCAACATTTTATTTTTTTTAATGTATACCACAATCTCTTTATCCATTCATCAACAATGGACACTTAGGTTGTTTCCATATGTTGGCTATTGTAAATAATGATGCACTGAGCATGGTGATGCACATATCCTTTCAAGTTGCTATTTTTCTTTCCCTTCGATAAATATCCAGAAGTGGAATTGATGGATCATATTGTAGTTACATTTTACATGTTTTCAAGGAAACTTCATACTGTTTCACACTAATTTATATGCCCACCAATAGTGCACAAAGGGTTCTCATTTCTCCACATCGTCGCCAATACTTGTTATTTCTTGTCTTTTTGATGGTAGCTATTCTAACAGGTGTGAGGTGATAACTTCATTGTGATTTTGATTTACATTGACCAGATGATTAATGACGTTGAGTATCTTTTCATGTACTCGTTGGCCATCTGTATCTTTTTTTAGGGAATATGTGTGTTCAGATCTTCTGCCAGTTTTTAATTGGAGTGTTTTGGGTTTTTTGTTTTGTTTTGTTTTGCTATTGAGTCATATGAATTTTTTATATATTTTGGATATTAGTCCTTTATCAGATATATGATTTGCAGATATCTTCTTCCATTCAGTAGGTTGCCTTTTTATTTTATTGATGGTTTCCTTTGCTGTTGGGAAGTTTTTTAGTTTGATGTGGCCCCACTTGTTTATTTTTGTTTTTGTTGCTTTTACTTTTTTTTTTTTTTAAAGATTTTATTTATTTATTTGACAGAGATCACAAGTAGGCAGAGAGGCAGGCAGAGAGAGAGGAGGAAGCAGGCTCCTTGCTGAGCAGAGAGCCCGATGTGGGACTCGATCCCAGGACCCTGAGATCATGACCTGAGCTGAAGGCAGCGGCCCAACCCACTGAGCCACCCAGGTGCCCCGTTGCTTTTACTTTTGATGTCAGATTCAAAAAATCATTTCCAAGACCTATGTCAAGGGGCTTATCTATATTTTCTTCTAGGACTTTTATGGATTCAGGTCTTAAGTTCAAGTTTTTAATCCATTATGAGTAAAATTTTTTTTTTTTTTTAGATTTTATTTATTTATTTGACAGGCAGAGATCACAAGTAGGCAGAGAGGCAGGCAGAGAAAAAAGAGGAAGCAGGCTCCCTGCTGAGCAGAGAGTCCGACATGGGGCTCATGACCTGAGCTGAAGGCAGAGGCTTTAACCCACTGAGCCACCCAGGCACCCCATGAGTAAATTCTTTGTATGTAATTTTATGTATGGTAAGATAGTGGTCCAGTTTCACTCTTTTGCTTGTGGCTCTTATTTTCCCAACATCATTTATTGAAGAGACTGCCCTTTCACCATTGTATATTCTTGCCTCCTTTATCATAAATTGTTTAACCATGTATGCATGGATTTGTTTCTGAGCTTTTTGTTCTGTTCTTCTGATCTGTATATCTGTTTTTATGCAAATATCATACTGTTTTAAGTATTTTGGCTTTGTAATAGAGTTTGAAGTCAGAGAACATGATTCCTCCAGTGTTGTTTTTCTTTTTCAAGGTTGCTTTGGCTATTCAGGGTCTATTGTGATTCTATCTAAATTTTAGGACTGTTTGTTTCTAAAATGACATTAGAATTTTGATAGGTATAGTATTGAACATGTTAACAATATTAACTCTTCCAATCTGTAAGCACAGAATATTTTTCCATTTATTGTCTTCTTCAGTTTCTTTCATTAATGTCCTGTGGTTTTCAGTATACCAATATTTCACCTTCTTGATTAAATTTATGCCTAGGTATTTTATTATTTTTTTTTATTGTTTATAAACATATATTTTTATCCACAGGGGTACAGGTCTGTGAATCACCAGGTTTACACACTTCACAGCACATACCCTCCCCAATGTCCATAACCCCACCCCCCTTCTCCCAACCCCCCGCTCCCCAGCAACCCTCAGTTTGTTTTGTGAGATTAAGAGTCACTTATGGTTTTTCTCCCTCCCTATCCCATCTTGTTTCATTGATTCTTCTCCTACCCACCTAAGCCCCCATGTTGCATCACCACTTCCTCATATCAGGGAGATCATATGATAGTTGTCTTTCTCCGCTTGACTTATTTCGCTAAGCATGATACGCTCTAGTTCCATCCATGTTGTCACAAATGGCAAGATTTCATTTCTTTTGATGGCTGCATAGTATTCCATTGTGTATATATACCACATCTTCTTGATCCATTCATCTGTTGATGGACATCTAGGTTCTTTCCATAGTTTGGCTATTGTGGACATTGCTGCTATAAACATTCGGGTGCACGTGCCCCTTTGGATCACTACGTTTGTATCTTTAGGGTAAATACCCAGTAGTGCAATTGCTGGGTCATAGGGCAGTTCTATTTTCAACATTTTGAGGAACCTCCATGCTGTTTTCCAGAGTGGTTGCACCAGCTTGCATTCCCACCAACAGTGTAGGAGGGTTCCCCTTTCTCCGCATCCTCGCCAGCATCTGTCATTTCCTGACTTGTTGATTTTAGCCATTCTGACTGGTGTGAGGTGATATCTCATTGTGGTTTTGATTTGTATTTCCCTGATGCCGAGTGATATGGAGCACTTTTTCATGTGTCTGTTGGCCATCTGGATGTCTTCTTTGCAGAAACGTCTGTTCATGTCCTCTGCCCATTTCTTGATTGGATTATTTGTTCTTTGGGTGTTGAGTTTGTTAAGTTCTTTATAGATTTTGGACACTAGTCCTTTATCTGATATGTCGTTTGCAAATATCTTCTCCCATTCTGTCAGTTGTCTTTTGATTTTGTTAACTGTTTCCTTTGCTGTGCAAAAGCTTTTGATCTTGATGAAATCCCAACAGTTCATTTTTGCCTTTGCTTCCCTTGCTTTTGGCGATGTTCCTAGGAAGATGTTGCTGCGGCTGAGGTCGAAGAGGTTGCTGCCTGTGTTCTCCTCAAGGATTTTGATGGATTCCTTTCTCACATTGAGGTCCTTAATCCATTTTGAGTTTATTTTTGTGTGTGGTGTAAGGAAATGGTCCAATTTCATTTTTCTGCACGTGGCTGTCCAATTTTCCCAACACCATTTATTAAAGAGACTGTCTTTTTTCCATTGGACATTCTTTCCTGCTTTGTCAAAGATTAGTTGACCATAGAGTTGAGGGTCTATTTCTGGGCTCTCTATTCTGTTCCATTGATCTATGTGTCTGTTTTTGTGCCAGTACCATGCTGTCTTGATGATGACAGCTTTGTAATAAAGCTTGAAGTCCGGAATTGTGATGCCACCAACTTTGGCTTTCTTTTTCAATATCCCTTTGGCTATTCGAGGTCTTTTCTGGTTCCATATAAATTTTAAAATTATTTGTTCCATTTCTTTGAAAAAGATGGATGGTACTTTGATAGGAATTGCATTAAATGTGTAGATTGCTTTAGGTAGCATAGACATTTTCACAATATTTATTCTTCCAATCCAGGAGCATGGAACATTTTTCCATTTCTTTGTGTCTTCCTCAATTTCTTTCATGAGTACTTTATAGTTTTCTGAGTATAGATTCTTAGCCTCTTTGGTTAGGTTTGTTCCTAGGTATCTTATGGTTTGGGGTGCCATTGTAAATGGGATTGACTCCTTAATTTCTCTTTCTTCTGTCTTGTTGTTGGTGTAGAGAAATGCAACTGATTTCTGTGCATTGATCTTATATCCTGACACTTTACTGAATTCCTGTACAAGTTCTAGCAGTTTTGGAGTGTAGTCTTTTGGGTTTTCCACATAGAGTATCATATCATCTGCGAAGAGTGATAATTTGACTTCTTCTTTGCCGATTTGGATGCCTTTAATTTCCTTTTGTTGTCTGATTGCTGAGGCTAGGACTTCTAGTACTATGTTGAATAGCAGTGGTGATAATGGACATCCCTGCCGTGTTCCTGACCTTAGTGGAAAAGCTTTCAGTTTTTCTCCATTGAGAATGATATTTGCGGTGGGGTTTTCATAGATGGCTTTGATGATATTGAGGTATGTGCCCTCTATCCCTACATTTTGAAGAGTTTTGATCAGGAAGGGATGCTGTACTTTGTCAAATGCTTTTTCAGCATCTATTGAGAGTATCATATGGTCTTGTTCTTTCTTTTATTGATGTGTTGTATCACATTGACTGATTTGCGGATGTTGAACCAACCTTGCAGCCCTGGGATAAATCCTACTTGGTCGTGGTGAATAATCCTTTAATGTACTGTTGAATCCTATTGGCTAGCATTTTGGTGAGAATTTTCGCATCTGTGTTCATCAAGGATATTGGTCTATAGCTCTCTTTTTTAATGGGATCCTTGTCTGGTTTGGGGATCAAGGTGATGCTGGCCTCATAAAATGAGTTTGGAAGTTTTCCTTCCATTTCTATTTTTTGGAACAGTTTCAGGAGAATAGGAATTAGTTCTTCTTTAAATGTTTGGTAGAATTCCCCCGGGAAGCCGTCTGGCCCTGGGCTTTTGTTTGTTTGGAGATTTTTGATGACTGTTTCAATCTCCTTACTGGTTATGGGTCTGTTCAGGCTTTCTATTTCTTCCTGGTTCAATTGTGGTAGTTTATATGTTTCTAGAAATGCATCCATTTCTTCCAGATTGTCAAATTTGTTGGCGTAGAGTTGCTCATAGTATGTTCTTATAATAGTTTGTATTTCTTTGGTGTTAGTTGTGATCTCTCCTCTTTCATTCATGATTTTATTTATTTGGATCCTTTCTCTTTTCTTTTTGATAAGTCTGGCCAGGGGTTTATCAATTTTATTAATTCTTTCAAAGAACCAGCTCCTACTTTCGTTGATTTGTCCTATTGTCTTTTTGGTTTCTATTTCATTGATTTCTGCTCTGATCTTTATGATTTCTCTTCTCCTGCTGGGCTTAGGGTTTCTTTTTTGTTCTTTCTCCAGCTCCTTTAGGTGTAGGGTTAGGTTGTGTACCTGAGACCTTTCTTGTTTCTTGAGAAAAGCTTGTACCGCTATATATTTTCCTCTCAGGACTGCCTTTGTTGTGTCCCACAGATTTTGAACTGTTGTATTTTCATTATCATTTGTTTCCATGATTTTTTTCAATTCTTCTTTAATTTCTTGGTTGACCCATTCATTCTTTAGAAGGATGCTGTTTAGTCTCCATGTATTTGGGTTCTTTCCAAACTTCCTCTTGTGGTTGAGTTCTAGCTTCAGAGCATTGTGGTCTGAAAATATGCAGGGAATGATCCCAATCTTTTGATACTGGTTGAGTCCTGATTTAGGACCGAGGATGTGATCTATTCTGGAGAATGTCCATGTGCACTAGAGAAGAATGTGTATTCTGTTGCTTTGGGATGACATGTTCTGAATATATCTGTGATGTCCATCTTGTCCAGTGTTATCATTTAAGGCCTTTATTTCCTTGTTGATCTTTTGCTTGGATGATCTGTCCATTTCAGTGAGGGGAGTGTTAAAGTCCCCTACTATTATTGTATTATTGTTCATGTGTTTCTTTGATTTTGTTATTAATTGGTTTATATAGTTGGCTGCTCCCACGTTGGGGGCATAGATATTTAAAATTGTTAGATCTTCTTGTTGGACAGACCCTTTGAGTATGATATAGTGTCCTTCCTCATCTCTTATTATAGTCTTTGGCTTAAAATCTAATTGATCTGATATAACGATTGCCACTCCTGCTTTTTTCTGATGTCCATTAGCATGGTGAATTCTTTTCCACCCCTTCACTTTAAATCTGGAGGTGTCTTTGGGCTTAAAATGAGTTTCTTGGAGGCAACATATAGATGGGTTTTGTTTTTTTATCCGTTCTGATACCCTGTGTCTTTTGATTGGGGCATTTAGCCCATTAACATTCAGGGTAACTATTGAGAGATATGATTTCAGTGCCATTGTATTGCCTGTAAGGTGACTGTTACTGTATATTGTCTCTGTTCCTTTCTGATCTACCACTTTTAGGCTCTCTCTTTGCTTAGAGGACCCCTTTCAGTATTTCCTGTAGAGCTGCTTTGGTGTTTGCAAATTATTTCAGTTTTTGTTTTTCCTGGAAGCTTTTAATCTCTCCTTCTATTTTCAATGATAACCTAGCTGGATATAGTATTCTTGGCTGCATGTTTTTCTCGTTTAGTGCTCTGAAAATATCATGCCAGCTCTTTCTGGCCTGCCAGGTCTCTGTGGATAAGTCAGCTGCCAATCTAATACTTTTACCATTGTATGCTACAGACTTCTTTTCCCGGGCTGCTTTCAGGATTTTCTCTTTGTCACTAAGGCTTGTAAATTTTACTATTAGGTGATGGGGTGTGGGCCTATTCTTATTAATTTTGAGGGGCGTTCTCTGAACCTCCTGAATTTTGATGCTCATTCCCTTTGCCATATTGGCGAAATTCTCCCCAATAATTCTCTCCAGTATACCTTCTGCTCCCCTCTCTCTTTCTTCTTCTTCTGGAATCCCAATTATTCTAATGTTGTTTCATCTTATGGTGTCACTTATCTTTCGAATTCTCCCCTCGTGGTCCAGTAGCTGTTTGTCCCTCTTTTGCTCAGCTTCTTTATTCTCTGTCATTTGGTCTTCTATATCGCTTATTCTTTCTTCTGCCTCATTTATCCTAGCAGTGAGAGCCTCCATTTTTGATTGAACCTCATTAATAGCTTTTTTGATTTCTACTTGGTTAGATTTTAGTTCTTTTATTTCTCCAGAAAGGGCTTTTATATCTCTGGAGAGGGTTTCTCTAATATCTTCCATGCCTTTTTCAAGCCCGGCTAGAACCTTGAGAATTATCATTTTGAACTCTAGATCTGACATATTACCAATGTCTGCATTGATTAGGTCCCTAGCCTTCGGTACTGCCTCTTGTTCTTTTTTTTGGTGTGAATTTTTCCACCTTGTCATTTTGTCCAGCTAAGAGTATATGAAGGAGCAAGTAAAATACTAAAAGGGTGGCAACAATCCCAGGAAAATATGCTTTAACCAAATCAGAAGAGATCCCAAATCGTGAGGGGGGATTTCTCCCCCCTCACGATTGGGTGAGGGATCTCTTCTGATTGGGATCTCCCAATCTCTTCTGATTGGGATCTCTTCTGATTTGGGCATAAAAAGAGGTTCAAAAAGAAAGAAAGAGAAAAAAAGAATTAAAAAAAGAGATTGAATTAAAAATTCAATCAAGAATTAAAAAAAAGAATTAAAGAAAGAGATTGAAGAGATTGGGATCTCTTCTGATTTGGGGATAAAAAGAGGTTCAAAAATAAAGAAAGAAAAAAAAGAATTAAAAAAAAGAAAACGAATAAAGAAAAGTATAAAAAAGAAAAAAAATATATATTAGATAAACTAGTTAAAAACGTTAAAAAAGAAAAGGGTAAAAGTTAAAAAAATTTAGCAGAAAAAGAGAAAAAAAAATGAAAAAGAAAAAAATTAAATTAACTGCAAGACTAAAAAATCACAGGGAGAAAGCCATGAGTTCCATGGTTTGTTTTCTCCTCCTCTGGAATTCTGCTGCTCTCCTTGGTATTGAATCCGCACTACTTGGTAGGTGAACTTGGTCTTGCCTGGATTTCTTGTTGATCTTCTGGGTGAGGGGCCTGTTGTAGTGATTCTCAAGTGTCTTTGCCCCAGGCGGAATTGCACCGCCCTTACCAGGGGCCAGACTGAATGATCCGCTTGGCTTTGCTTTCAGGAGCTTTTGTTCCCTGAGCGCATTCCATAGAGTTCTGGAGGGCGGGAATACAAATGGCGGCCTCCTGGTCTCCAACCCGGAGGAGCCGAGAGCCCGGGGCCCCGCTCCCCAGTGCGCCCTCAGAGAACAGCTCCTAGTAACTCCCGTCTGCCTGACCTCCGGCCGCGCTCCGAGCTCATTGAGCCTGCGACCGGTTCAAGGCAACACTGAGCTGTGAGCTTACTGTCAGCTCTATCTCTGCATCCGGCTTTCCCGTTCCAATATCCGCAAGCTCTGCAACACTCAGATACCCCTGATCCTTCTGTGACCCTGCGAGACCTGAGGCCACGCCGACTCCGTGTGGGCTTCGCCCTGGTTTAGCCTCTGGAGCGATGTCCCTCAGCGGAACAGACTTTTAAAAGTCCTGATTTTGTGCTCCATTGCTCTGCCCGCTTGCCAGGAGCCGGCCCCTCCCCCTGGGGTCTATCTTCCTGTCGCTTTGGATTCACTTCTCCACCAGTCCTACCTTTCAGAAAGTGGTTGTTTTTCTGTTTCTAGAATTGCTGTTCTTCTTCTCTTTGATCTGCTGATGGATTTGCAGTTATTTGCAATCTTTAGATAAGCTCTCTAGCTGATCTCCTGCTAGCTGAAGTAGTCTCAGCCTGCTACTTCTCCGCCATCTTGACTCCTCCTATTTTATTCTTTTTGATGTAGTTGTAAATGGGATTATTTTCTTAATTTCTCTTTCTAATAGTTCATTATTAGTATTACCAACACAACAGATTTTTATGTATTCATTTTTGTATCCTGCAAGTTTACATTATTTATTTATTAGTTCTAATAGATTTTGATGAAGTCTTTAGAGTTTTCTATATATAAAATCGTGTCATATACAAACAGTTTTACTTTATCCTTTTCAATTTGGAGGTCTTTTATTTCTTTCTTCTTCTTCTTTTTTTTTTTTTTTTTTTGCCTAATTGACCTGACTGGGACTTTCCATAGTCTGCTGAATAAAAGTGGGGAGAGTAGGCATCCTTGTCTTGTTCCTGATCCTAGAGGAAAAGCTTTTAGCTATTTATCATTGATTATGATATAAGCTGTGGGCTTGTCATATATGACCTTTATTATGTTGAAGTACATTACCTCTATACTTTGTTAGTTTTTATTATAAGTGGGTTTTGAATTTTGTCAGATGCTTTTTCCACATCTGTTGAGATGATCTTATGATTTGTATCCTTCGTTTTGTTAGTAGGTATATTGCATTTACTGATTTGTAGATGTTGAACCAGCCTTGCCTCTCTGGAATAAAACACATTTGATCATGGTGTTATATCCTTTTAACGTATAGTTGTATTTGGTTTGCTAATATTTGGTTGAGGATTTTTGCATCTGTGCTCATCAGGGATATTGACCAGTGGTTTTCTTTTCTTGTGGCATCTTTGTCTGGTTTTATATCAGGGTAATGATGGCCTCCTAAAATGAGTTTGGAAGAGTTTCTTCCTATTCGTCTTTGTGGAAGACTTTGAGAAGGATTGGTATTAATCCTTCTTTGAATGTTTGATAAAATTCACCAGTGAAATTATCTGGTCCTGGACTTCTATGTTTTAAAAAGTTTTTGAATATGGATTCAATGTCCTTACTAGTAATTGGTGTTTGTATTTTCTGTTTCATCATGATTCAGTGCATTTCTTCAAAGTTGTCCAATTTGTTGGCATATAATTCTTCATAATAGTTTCTTATGATCCTTTGTGTTTCTGTGGTATAAATTGTAACAGCTGTTTCATTTCTGATTTTAGTTTTTTGGTACTTTCCCTTTTTTTCTTAGTGAATCCATCTAAAGGTTTGTCAGTCTTGTTTATCTTTTCAAAGAACCAGCTCTTACTTTCATTGATCTTTTCTATTGTCTTCTTAGTCTCTATTTCTGTTTTAATTTTTATTACTTTCTTACTTCTACTTTGGGCTTTGTTTGGTCTTGTTTTTCTAGTTACTTCATGAGCAAAGTTACATTGTTTATTTGAGACTTCCTATTTCTTGGGGTAGGTATTTATCACTATGAAATTCCCTCTTAGAACTCCTTTTGCTGCATCCTGTAAATTTTGATATGTTTTCCATTTTCATTTGTTTTAGGGGATTTTTTGTTTTGGTTTGGTTTCTCTTTTCACTTTTGAGCCATTGGTTGTCAAAAGCATGTTGTTTAATCTCCATATATTTGTGAATTTTCTGGTTTTCTTCATATAATTGATATCTAGTTTTATATCATTATAGTTAGGAAAGGTGCTTGGTATGATTTTAGTCCTCTTAAGTTTATTAAGCCTTGTTTGTGCCCTAGTGTATGAATTCTGGAGAATGTTCTGTGTGCACTTGAGAAAAATGTATATCTATTGGTTTTGGTAGGAATGTTTTGTATAAATATGTTAAGTCCGTCTGATTTAACTTGTTGTTTAAGGTTGATGTTTCCTTTTTGATTTTTTGTCCAGATGTTTTATCCTTTGATATAAGTGGGATATTTAAGTCCTAACAATTACTGTATTGCTCTCTATTTACTCTTTAGGTATGTTAATATTTGCTTATATATTTAGGCCCTTCTGTGTTGGATGCACAATGTAATACAGAGTTATATCCTATTATAGATTGGCCTTTTTTTTTTTTAAGATTTTGTTTATTTATTTGAGAGAGAGAGAGAGAGCATAAAAGGGGAGAAAGTCAGAGGGAGAAGCAGACTCCCAGTGGAGCTGGGAGCCCAATGTGGAACTCGATCCTGAGACTCCAGGATCATGACCTGAGCTGAAGACAATCACATAACAAACTGAGCCACCCAGACACACTGTGGATTGTCCTCTTTATCATTATGTAATGCCCTTCTTTGTCTCTTATTATAGTCCTTGTTTTCGTTTTTTTTTTTTTTTAAGATTTTATTTATTTATTTGACAGAGAGAGATCACAGTAGACAGAGAGGCAGGCAGAGAGAGAGAGGAAGGGAAGCAGGCCCCCTGCTGAGCAGAGAGCCCGATGCGGGACTCAATCCCAGGACCCTGAGATCATGACCCAAGCCGAAGGCAGCGGCTTAACCCACTGAGCCACCCAGGCGCGCCTATAGTCCTTGTTTTAAAATCAGTTTTGACTGATACAAATATAGTTACCTCAGCTTTCTTTTGGTTTCCATTGGTGTGGAATATTTTTTTCCATCCCTTTACTTTCAGTTCATGTTTCCTCACATCTAAAGTGAGTCTCTAATAGGCAGCATACAAATTAGGTCCTGTTTTATTTACCCATTTAGCCACATAATGAAATATAATTATTTTTAATGAATTATTTTCTTTGAGTTGTAGAATCTAAAATGTGACCACCTACTATTTTTGGGCGGGGGTAACGTTGTGATAAGATAGAATTAATACTATTTAGCTGGATTATCTTCACTCTCTAAACAAGTTACTCTTAGATTAATAAAGAAATGTATTTTTCCAAATATGAATGATCTTTTTGTATATAATATTAAGAATATTGAGATATTTTAGTACCATTTAAACTCATATCTTCTCCAGTGTCTCCAGGAGTACCTATGATTTCTATGCTTGAGTTTTAAAACATTGTTTTTGATATCCCCTGTGATCATTTTGAAACAAATTTGATAGAATACTGACTCTAATATGGGGATTTTATAATTTAGTGGTTATAGCATTGGTATTTTTCTTGCCATATCTTTGTATTCCTTTTGAATGTGACCCACTAACTTTAAGGCACATAAATAATGAATACAGATTTTCATTTATTCAACAAATATTTAATAAGCAAATGTTTGGGACAAGGTACCCTACTAAGACTCTGTGGGAACTGTAAGATATTGTAAACCTGATTTCTGCTCCCATAATCTTACAGATTCTGCTCCCACAAACTTACAGATTGCAAATTCGTAATGTAATACAGGATAAAATATGATAAGCACAGTAAAATAAGCTGTGATAAAATGCTTTTTAAGGATTGTAAATTTCAGAGCGTTGACTTCTCAAAATTGTCAATAGTTACAGTACTAAGGATTTGGGATGATTGGCTTCCAGCTTGGGTAATTAGGTAAACCTCCATGGAGTGTCATTTTCACCTGCGACTTGAAGAACAGGAGGAATTTGATATGTGGGTATTGAGCAAGCGGTGAAAAATACTGTAGAGAGGAGAACACAACTTGAACTAAGATAAGGATTTGGGAAAGTATGGTGCAAGAATCAGGTGATAATAACATCTGCCTTTGATTGGGTACTATTAGGAGGGAAATTTTGAAAGTGAAGAAGTTTAGAAGGTAAGCCTAAGTAGTTTGGATTCAGGTTTTTTGTTTTGTTTTGTTTTGTTTTGTTTTTGTTAGTATGGGAAAAGGGTGGACAGTGGGTATGTCATGTGCTGTGCCATCAAAATGCTTTTTTTTTTTTTTTATCAGAAGATTGTTTTGTAGGGAGAGAAGAGTGAGCCACTTAGATGACAGTTCAGGTAAGAGGAAAAATGATGAAAAGAATTAGGATAGTGATAGTATCTGATAACATCAGATGGCTATACTATTAGATAATAGAGATTTTTCAATTCTGTTATGATGTGTGAGAAGTCTTACAGTAATATGGTGACTGGAAGTTTAAATATAATTTCAGTGGGGCACCCGGTAGCTCAGTCAGTTAAGTGTTCAGCTCTTGGTATCAGCTCAGGTCTTAATTTCAGGGTTGTGAGATTGAGCCCCACATTGGGCTCCATGCTGGGTGTGGAGCCTACTTTTAAAAAAGTAATAATAAATTAAAAAATAGTCATAAGTATAATTTCAGGTCTCTAAAATGCTTTAAACTTTAACAGAATATATTCAGAGTCACCAACTATAGAGTTAATTTTTTCCCAACCGCTAGTATACAGGTTATACAGGTGATCCTTGAACAACACAGGTTGAAACTGCATAGTTCCATTTTTTGCAGATTTTTTTTCCCAGTTAATATAATGGGAAAATTTTTTGAGATTTACAACAAGTTGAAGAATTCACAGATGAACTGCATAACTTAGAAATATCAAAAAAATTAAGAAAAAGATATGTCGGGGGTGCCTGGGTGGCTCAATCGTTAAGTATCTGCCTTTGTGGGGCACCTGGGTGACTCAGTGGGTTAGGCCGCTGCCTTTGGCTCGGGTCATGATCTTGGGGTCCTCGGATCGAATCCCACGTCGGGCTCTCTGCTCGGCGGGGAGCCTGCTTCCTCCTCTCTCTCTCTCTTTCTGCCTGCCTCTATGCCTACTTGTGATCTCTGTCAAATAAATAAATAAAATCTTTAAAAAAAAAAAAAAGTATCTGCCTTTGTCTCAGGTCATGATTCCAGGGTACTGGGATCAAGCTCTGCATTGGGCTCCCTGCTCTGTGGGAAGCCTGCTTCTCCCTCTCCCACTCTTCCTGCTTGTGCTCCCTCTCTCTCTGTCTCTCTGTCGAATAAAGGAATAAAATCTTAAAAAAAAAAAAAAAAAGAAAAAAAAAAGAACTTGTAGAGGGGCAAGTTCTGGTTTTAAAAAAAAGAAAAAATATGGGGCACCTGGGTGGCTCAGTGGGTTAAAGCCTCTGCCTTCGGCTCAGGTCATGATCCTAGGGTGCTGGGATGGAGCCCCGCATTGGGCTCTTTGCTTGGCGGGGAGCCTGCTTCCTCCTCTTTCTCTCTGCCTGCCTCTCTGCCTCTCTGTCTGCTTGTGATCTCTGTCTATCAAATAAATAAATAAAACCTTTAAAAAAATATGTCATGAATCATAAAATGTAAGTAGATACTAGTCTATTTCATCACTTACTAGCACAAAATACACACAAATCTGCTATAAAAAGTTAAAGTTTATCATAACTTACACACAGACTATTCGTGGCACCATTCACAGTTAAGAGAAATGTAAATAAACAGAAAGATATAGTATTAAATTATAACTGTAAAATTAACTATGGTACATATTGTACTACTGTAGTTATTTTGTACACACCTCTTACTGCTATCACAGTGAGCTCAAGTTTTGCAAGTATCTGCTTAAAATGCTGAGTGATGCTAATCATCTCTGCATGAGCAGTTCATCTCTCTAGTAAATTGAATATTGCTATAAAAAAGTGATCTCTCCTGGTTCTGGTATACTTTTTTTATTGTTTAATGCAATACCGTAAATCGTAAATAAGACCTTGAGACCCTTACAAAGTGCCCCTATTGGGTGGTGGAAGTGCTTCTAAGAAGCAGAGAAAAGTCCTATTACAAGAAAAAATTGAGCTGCTTGATATGTACTGTAGGTTGAGGTCTGCAACAATAGTTGACCGCAATTTCAAGATAAATGAATCTAACGTAAGGACCATTGTAAAAAAGAGAAAAAGAAATTCATGAAGTAAGTGGTCACTGCAGCTACACCTGCAGGCATGAAAACCTTGTGCTTTTTGTGAAATACCTTTTTATCTTGTACTGAAAATACAGCTTTTATGTGCATGCAGGATTGCTATAAGAAAGGCATAAGGCATACCTACATATCTATGGACTCCAATAGGATTTGAGAAAAAGCAAAATCATTAGATAATCTGGCATTAGTGTTCTAATTACTTAAGATTGCCTTTTACTTCTTTTATAATATATAACCTTCTATGATATGGGCACTGAAACTAAAGCAAATAGTGGAAGGATTGATACTGTACAGAAATGTTTCTACAGAAATTAAAAGAAGCAAAAAAGTCAGAAATTTTGTACAGTACAAAATGTACAGTATTTCTATAAAGTTACACCGTGTGCCTGCCTTTCCTTCCTCCCTTTCCACCTTCTGTCTCTTCCACCTTTGCCACTGATGAGATAGCAAGACCAAGCCCTCCCCCTTCCTCCTCCTTCTCAGCCTACAATGTGAAGACAAGGATGGAGAACTTTATGGTGATCCACTTCCACTTAATGAATAGTAAATAATCATCATGCTTACATTTAATAAACTTATTTGTTGTGGGTGTCATGTGAAAATCTAATTAACTGTACAGCAAAAACTGAATAAGATGTTTTTGTGTCATTACCATCATACCCCGTAAGTTTTCATCCTGTAGAACAGAGTATATAAGACTTGTGTGGAAGTGGATAGCCTATACTTAACATGGGCATAAGGTGAATGATATTTAATATAATTTAAATATTTTTTTAAAAACCTCAGTGTATGAGTTTTCTTACTGTTTCATAACTTTGCATTTGAAGAATTATATTACCATACAGTATGCCTCTCATAATTGGAGAAACTATGTATCAGCCTATAATAATTTATTCATCAGTATATAGGCTTGGTTATCCTGAAGCACTTGCAACCATTATACAAGGCTATCATAAAGCAATTATATTGCTTCATTTTCATTATCAGTGCATGAATACCTGTAAGTAAACATGAATTTCTTTTTTTACGTTATCTTTACACTTTTGATGTCCAGTATTTGTTAACAATACATATAACATCTATACTTTTTTTTTATCATATATGATTTTTAAAACATTTTCTTTTCTCTAGTTACTTGATTGTCAGAATACTGTCTGTAATACATATACAATATGGGTGTTAACTGTATGTTATCAAAAGCTTTCAGTTAACAGTAGGGTTTTAGTAGTTAAGTTTTTCAGAAGTCAAAATTGAAGCAGGTTTTTTGACTGCACTAAGTTGGAGGGGGTTAGCGCTCCAAACACTGCATTGTTCAAGGGTCAACCTTACTTACATACTTGCTTTCTAGAAGATAGGGAGGTGTTCAAGTTTTAGAAAGCATTTAAACATCAAAATACACATGATTGCTTACATTTGGGATTCATTTGTTTATATTTGGGATTTTTGAAATCACCTTTTAAACCTGTCTATAAATAGGTTTTGTAAGCATAATGGCTAGATTTATATGTTTTAAGCCTAGTTATTGAGACCATACCCAACTAAAGAAGAGGAAGACATGGTATTAGTGAGTGTTGGTAGGACTAGGCTATATTTTTGTGAACTTGTTTTTAAAATTATTTTTAGGGTTAATATGACCCTGAGACATGTTACACAGCCATAAGTTGTATAAACTTAATAGTAACCATAAATAGATTCCTGCAAACTTGTGGCTTTTTAATAGATATTTATAACAAGTCATGGAAAAGCTATTTCTTGAAAACTTTTCATGCATTCTGAGAAGGGCAATAATTTCAGAAAGCATAGGTACCTTTTTTTTTCCGTGATCATACCTTCATTTATAATAAACCTCTGAGAAAGTGGAATCTCATCAGGCATGCATACCAGAGCTCTAGAGGTTAACATTGGGTAGCCAAAGCTCTATTTAGTGTGATAAATGTGAATTGCTTCATTTGTCTCTTATAGCCTCTGTGACAAGGTTTGTCAATATTAACTTAAAATTCCTAAAAATTAACCTTACCAGTCTTGCAGGAATTAACCTGAAATAAGACTATAATACTAAGATTGGTTTAGGTTAGATGGGTCACACCCATCTTGGTAAATTCCTAGGATGTTGGGCAGGTTCGTTTGCTGTTTTGGACTTGTGTAGTATAAAACTTTATGTAAAATAAATGGACATTCTCTAAGTCTTGGATTGGAAAGTATAACAAGGGGAGATCTGATTAACTGACATCTTCATGAATGCATATTTGATCCAGATTTTTTCAATTAAAGATTCTTAATTATAAGTAAAATCAGTGTTCACACAAGAAATCAAAGTATGCATTTTGCTATGTTCTGTTGGACCCTAGCATTAATAAAATTTTGTCATAAATTTGGGAAAAAATTAACAGTATAATAAAATATGGTCAGAAGTAAGATATATCTTTCCAAGAACTAAAAACTTCTAACATAGACCAAAAAGAGGGACTAGGAAAAAAAAAAAAAATATATATATATATATATATATATAGTATAATTACAAATTTCAACTTTCTGGAAAAACGTCTTTGTGGTGTTTCCCCAATTCCCTTAGGGAATTCTTAAAACTTGAATTTATTTGGTAAAAGCAGTATGCTTAGTTGAAATATTGTCCATTTTTATCTAGATCTTTATTTTTCTTTGAGTTTATCCAAGTTGGAGTTTGCTCAGTTTCTTGAATCTAATGAGTTATGTCTTTCATCAAAAATGGGAAGTTTTCAGGGTACTTGAGTGGCTCAGTCAGTTAAGTGTCTGTCTTTGGCTCAGGTCATGATCTCAGGGTCCTGGGATCAAGCTCTATGTCAGGCTCCCTGCTCAGTGGGGAGTCTGCTTTTCCCTCTCCCTTTCACTGCCCCCCCAACTCATGTGTGCACGGTCTCTCTCTCTCTCTCTCTCTCATATAAATAGATAAAATCTTTTAAAAAGGGGGGGGATAACTGGGGGGACCTTAGAGGGGAAGATGAAGCATGAGAGACTGTGGACTCTGAGAAACAGACTGAGGGTTTTGGAAGGGAGGGGGTCAGGGGTTGGGTAAGCTTGGTGGTGGGTATTAAGGAGGGCATGTATTCTGTGGAGCACTGGGTGTGGTGCATAAACAATGAATCTTGGAACACTGAAAAAATAAAATTAAATTTAAAAAATTTTAAAAGGGGGGGTAAGTTTTCAGATATTATTATTTCTCCCAAGTAATTTTTCAGCACCACATCTTCTGTCTTCTTCCATGGCTCCAGTGACACAACAATTAGACCTTTTGTTGCTGTCCCACATGTCCCTGAGGTATCATTATTTTTTTTTTAAGATTTATTTATTTATTTATTTGAGAGAGAGAGACAGTGAGAGAGAGCATGAACGAGGAGAAGGTCAGAGAGCGAAGCAGACTCCCCATGGAGCTGGGAGCCTGATGTGGGACTCCATCCCGGGACTCCAAGATCACGCCCTGAGCCGGAGGCTGTCATCCAACCAACTGAGCCACCCAGGCGTCCCTCATTATTTGTTTTTAATGGTTATTCTCTATGTTGTTCAGATTGGATAATTTCTGTTGATCTATATTGAAGTTCATGAATTCTTTTCTATATCATCTGCATTCTACTGTATCCATCTGGTGAGTTTTTAACTTTTGTTACTGCATATTTTTTTGTTTAATTTTAGAATTTCCATTGGTTCTTTGTATCTTCTCTTTCAATGTTGAGCCTGTTTTTCCACTTGTTTCAGGCATGTTCATTATAACTTGTCCAAGTTTTTTTTTTTTTTAAAGATTTTATTTATTTATTCGACAGAGAGAGATCACAAGTAGGCAGAGAGGCAGGCAGAGAGAGAGAGGAGTAAGCAGGCTCCCTGCTGAGCAGAGAGCCTGATGCAGGACTTGATCCCAGGACCCTGAGATCATGACCTGAGCCGAAGGCAGCAGCTTAACCCACTGAGCTACCCAGGCACCCAAGTTTTTTTTTTTTTTTTAATGTATTTCAATGTGACTATCCAGACAACACAATGAACCACTCAGGTGCTTCGAGTTTGTTTTAAAATGAGCCTGAGAGCAAGGTAAGCCCGAAGAGAACAGTTAGTCTATTCAGTGGACATAAAAACTGGGCAGAAAGTTCCATGTGCTTCTGTAAGACTGTACTTCTCGGGCTCTAGGTTTGTCATCTCTTACACTTTTAGAGGGTGGCATGGACATCTCTTCCTCAACCTGTGGGTTTACCTGGTCCTTCCTGACCCCCTGTCTCCTCGTTCATGCTCTCTCTCACTGTCTCTCTCTCTCAAATAAATAAATAAATAAATCTTAAAAAAAAAATAATGATACCTCAGGGACATGTGGGACAGCAACAAAAGGTCTAATTGTTGTGTCACTGGAGCCATGGAAGAAGACAGAAGATGTGGTGCTGAAAAATTACTTGGGAGAAATAATAATATCTGAAAACTTACCCCCCCTTTTAAAATTTTTTAAATTTAATTTTATTTTTTCAGTGTTCCAAGATTCATTGTTTATGCACCACACCCAGTGCTCCACAGAATACATGCCCTCCTTAATACCCACCACCAAGCTTACCCAACCCCTGACCCCCTCCCTTCCAAAACCCTCAGTCTGTTTCTCAGAGTCCACAGTCTCTCATGCTTCATCTTCCCCTCTAAGGTCCCCCCAGTTATCCCCCCCCTTTTTAAAAGATTTTCACTATATAACAGGCATCCAGAAATAAGAATTTGTCTATGGTTAAGTACAGTATTATTATTAATGAATAATATAGCTGAGAGAAAATTGGTTTTATGACTTGATCTTGAATCTTGCATTTGGGTTAGTAAACAATTAGTTGGTCTAAGCCAATAACATTAATACAGCAGTTTTCAAAATACATGTGGTTCTTGATGGAATAATTTTTTTAGCATACTTTGTAATTTTGGGTTCTTGGTTAATGGTAACTGAACTGTTGAGTTTGTGACTAATTCATCTCTTTTGAATCATCCAGGATGAATGACTGTAAGTCCTCTTCCTAAAGTACCCTGAAGGACAAATTTTGTATGTGTAAAATCGCTTAATATGTTCTTGATCAAGAATCTTTTCTACACTGGAAATAAAATTTAAGATTATACTTGACACTTAAAATATGTGAGAGTTAGGGCCCAACCTCCTATACAGTTGAAAATCTGTGTATGAGTTTTGATTCCCTAAAAACTTAACTAATAGCCTACCATTGACTAGAAGACTTACTAACAATATAAACACTTGATCAACACATATCTTTTGTTTGTATAATGTATTTTTACAGTAAGAGAAAAGAAAATATTATCAAGAAAATCATAAGGAAGAGAAAATACATTTAAAGTAATGTACTATATCCTAGGGTGCCTGAGTGGCTCAGTTAGTTAAGGGTCTTATTCTTGGTTTTAGCTCAGGACATGATGTCTAGGTCATGGGCTGCGTCTGCATGCACATGCTCAGTGCTGCGTCTGCATCAGATTCTTTCTCCCTCCCTTGTGCTCCTCAATGCGGTGCTCAATATCACCCTGAGATCATGACCTGAGCTAAAATCAAGAGTCAGAGACCCTTAAATGACTGAGCCACCTAGGCACACCCGTATTTTTTAAAAACAAAATTAGATCATACTTTATGTTATATATGTTGCCTTTTTCATTTAACATTATACCATGAATGTTTTCTTATGTTAAATAGTATTAGAAAATGAGATTTTTAATGGTTTTATATTATCCACTTTAATAAACATTTCAGTTTGTTTTGCTGGGAGTAGAGAAGTTCTTCCCAGATTTTGATGGTTTGTTAGCCCTCTTAATTTTTTGTTATTACATTTTCTTTTCCTGGGTTTTTGTAGGTATGTTGGAGGGAAAAGAAAAAGAAAAAGGCTGAATAAGGGACTGTTTGTTAGTATATGTGCTGCCAAAGTGAGCAGAGACTATTTTTTAGATGCTTTTTAAAGTTTTTATTTCTTTATTTTTAAGTTCGTTTTTTTTTTTTTTTTAAAGTTTATTTTTCTTAGTAATCTCTACACCCAACATGAGGCTCCAGCTCCTGACCTTGAGATCACAAGTCACAGGCTTTTCTGACTGAGCCAGCCAGGTGGCCTTACAAGTTCTTTTTTTTAAACCAGGAGGTCTTTTTTTTTTTTTTTTTTTTTTAAGGTTTTATTTATTTATTTGACACAGAGAGAGAGAGATCACAGAAAGGCAGGCAGAGAGAGAGGGGGAAGCAGGCTCCCCACCAAGCAGAGAGCCCCACACGGGGCACGATCCCAGGACCCTGAGATCACGACCTGAGCTGAAGGCAGAGGCCCAACCCACTGAGCCACCCAGGCGCCCCTAGAACCAGGAGTTCTTAAGACCACAATTATCATTCATTGGTCTTCTTATTTTTTACCTAAAATTTTCTGGGTGTTTTTTTTTCCATTTTTTAAATATAACTTTTTTTTTCTTTTTTAAGATTTTTATTGGCTTTTTAAGATTTTTTCCCATTTTTTAAATATAACTTTTTTTTTTCTTTTTTAAGATTTTTATATGAGGGAAACACAGTGAGAGAGGGAACACAAGCAAGGGGCATGGGAGAGGAAGAATCAGCTCACTGGGAAGCCTGATACAGGACTTGATCCCAGGACCCAGGGGCTCATGACTGAGCTGAAGGTAGACACTTAACGACTGAGCCACCTAGGCACCCCAATATGACTTATTTTTTGTTACATTATAATTGTCCACTGTGCCTTATCTGTTTCTTCCCTTATTTCTTAAAGTATTAGGGGTGCTTGGGTGACTCAGTTGTTAAGCATCTGCCTTCGGCTCGGGTCATGATCCCAGGGTCCTGGGATCAAGTCTGCACTGGGCTCCCAGCTTGACTGGAAGCCTGCTTCTCCCTCTCCCACTCTCCCTGCTTGTGTTCCTTCTCTCACTATGTCTCTCTCAGTCAAGTAAATAAAAATCTTAAAAAATAAAATAAAATAATAGTTTCCATACTTAACATGTTCCTTAGTAATTGAGATTATAATAATATTTCTTAAATATAATTAATATTTCCTAAAGTGTGAGGTCAGACTTTTGTTTCTAACACTTACTACCTTTGTTTATGGCAAGTTACTTAATTTTTCTATGTCTGTGTTTCCTTATCTGAAAATTATTATGATGATGACAATAATAAATTTGGAGTTTACTTGACATAATTAAAATAATGAAGAGAAAATACTTAACATAGTACCTGATATAAACATTAGGCTCTCAATAAGTAGTATAGTGGATGAAGTTTTAAATAGGGATATAAATGGTGATGATAATGTCAGTAGTAGAAGAAATGTATTTGATACATGTCTGTTTTTCCACATTGATGTTCTAAGTTAATTTACTTGTATGTAATCTGACCCACTAATTTTTTTAAACTCTATTTCTTTTTACTAGTTTTTCTAATCTTGTTTTCATGGTGCTTTTGGTCCTTTATACAACTTTGTACCTATTCTGTTTGAACTCTGTGTTTTCTAATATATCTATTATCAATTTTATTTTGCCTACCACAGAATTAAACAATTTCACTAAAATGGTTTCACTGAAAATTTGGTGAATGTGTTTTTAAGTATTTCAGATTATTAAATATAAAAACAAAAATTCAAAAGGGTAAATAACAGGATCAGCATTTAAATATTTCCCTCATCCTATTTTTCACTTCAAATTAGTTTTTCACTTAACTAATTCTTTCTAGAGTTTAATGATAAGAACGTCAAGGAAAACAATCATGACAATGAAAAATGCCTCTATAATTTCCCCTTATGTTTCATATTTAGCTCATTCAGCCAGAAAATATTGAGCACATATTATGTATGAGGCTTAGGAATATAGGTGGAGGAAATTTGTGGAGCCTTTCAATGATGTAAATAGTTTATCTTAAATATAATTGCAATGTTTATTGAAAAATTTAAGCAAGGAAGTGCCATTATCTAATTTATATTTTTAACAAAGTTTACTCTGTGAAAAATGGATTTTAGCAGCAAGGATTGGGGTACTGTGACAAGTTTGTTTCTATAGGAAAACTGTTAGTGTCATGGATCAGGGTTGTACTATGGAAATGGAAAAATGTAGATCAATTTAAAATTATGGTAAAAGTAGAGAAGACTTGGCAATGGACTGGATTAGGGGGGGTCGCTGGATAAACATGCACATGCTTTATCCCCCTATATGGGATGTGAATTCCATACTTTGCATACAGGTTTTGTATCATGACTTGCCTCGTGCATTAAAGATACCATTGTCTAAATTTTTCCATCTAATTTCTTTGCATTCCACCAGTCAGATTGCTACCAACTTTTATTCTAAAATTCCCTTTACCTCCTGATTGATTTCTATATTCTTTTTATATTCTGTCTTTCTGCTCACCTGGTTAGATTTTGCTTAACTTTCATTCATTGTTTTGGTAGTGGGATCCCAGCACTAAAAGTCATACTAATGATGGGCCAGACTGGACTGAGTGATGTTCTGGACAGGTTAAAAAAATAGAAACCATAAAAGTAGACAATTTTATTTTAATTATCTTAGTTGAAAATGAGAGTAGAAAATATGAAGTGGCAAAATAGGGATCAGTAGTCAAAGGAGAGTTTTTCTTGTTTTTAAAGATGGAAGATAACTGGGAACAATCCAGTAGAGTAGATATGGACAAGAGAGAGAATGATCAGTGGGGTAACGTTCCTGACTAGTTTAAGAGAATGGAGGAAGTCCACCTCCCCCATTTTAATAGATGGAAAGGAAAGGATGATTCATTAGGTTTTAAATTTTCTAAGAGAAAGAAGTTGTTTTACTATAATACTGTAAGTCCATCACTTAGTTCTCCCCAACCTCCACCTGATGGGTTACTAATTAATGTCAATAGAGCTGAACATTCTATTCAACAGGTATCTTGTTTTGTTCTTATTCTTTTTGCTTTTCTTTTTAAAACAAATGAAGATAGTAAAGAGAGAAGAGAGAACTGAGTATCCAGGGGGATATTGAAACAGAGATATTAGATAATGAGATGTGTCACTTACAACTTCCCCAAGTAGGTGATTGACTCAGACCAGCAGGGTCAGGGTATTTGGGGTGCAGAATTAGAAGGATGTTCTTCATAGGGGAGTAAGACCTAATTTGAAGACACATTTTGCAATGGCTTGAAATTAGGTTTTAAAGATCAATCAAAAGTGAAAATGCCTCCAACTTCCAGTTGGGAACTTAGATTTTGAAGTCACAACAAATAGGATTGGACAGATGGTCATGTTATTAAGAAGTGATATGAGACAGAGATCCTTTAGATCAGTGGTTTGAAAACTTTTTTTAAGTCAATGGGACCCTTTTTTCAAACAAAATCTCATATGGACTCTCAATATACAAAACAGATAAAAGAGGACCTGATGGAAGCTAGTAGCATATGGGCTAGAGCTATACCCTCTACTTCTTCCTCTCCTTACCTTCTTCCAAGGTACTTAAAAATAACTGAGACTCTGCAGAACATTTTTTAAAATTTAATTTTATTTTTTCAGTGTTTCAAGATTCATTTTTTATGCACCACACTCAAGACAAAAAAAGTGTACCCTTTTCTTTCAGCCCTCCACACCCCAATCTCTGGCAACCACCAGTCTCTTCTCTGTATCTATGAACTTGCTTCTTTCTTATTTTTATTTCTAAATTTTTTTTATATACACACATAAGAGAGATTATATGGTGTTTATTTTTCTCTGACTTACTTCACTTCGCTTAATGCCCTCAAGGTCCATTCACAAAGAGCAAGATTTCATTCTTTTTTTTTTTATGGCTGAGGAATATTCCATTATATGTATATGCCACAATTTCTTTATCCATTCATCCACTGAGGGATACTGAAGTTGTTTCCATACCTTGGCTATTGTAAATAACATTGCTGTGAACATGGGGCTGCCTATTATCTTTTTTGAGTTAGTGTTTTCATTTTGATAAATACCCAGAAATGGAATTATTAGATCATTGTATTTTTAATTTCTTGAGGAATTTCTATACTGGAGCTGCATCAGTTTACATCCCCACCAACTATGCACAACTGTTCCCTTTTCTCCATTCCCTTGCTAATACTTGTTAGTTCTTGTCTTTTGGATAATAGCCATTCTAACAGGTGTGAGTTGTGGTTAATTTGCATCACTCTGATGATTAATGATATTGGACATCTTTTCATGTACCACCAGAGCCAGGTGACGAAGGGATGTTCCCTGAATGACAGCTACAAAAACCAGGCTACCAGACATAAAAACTGGGAAAACAGATGTGTATAAAAACTCTGTAGGAGACACTAGGTCTCTGGAATGTGACAAATAGTGAGCTCTAAGACCGTACCCAGCCTCCAAGTTCTCTGGAAAAGATTACATTACAGTCAGCCCTTCAATGTAAGTTTAATTAGAAGCTGACCCCTCAGGTTGAATTCATGATGATTAACTAATAAACCTCCCTCACAGAAAGATCAAGCTGTGCATCTGTTGCCTCTTCCTCTTGCTGGAGATGGTAGCTACTTAAGAACCCTTCCTCTGCTTGGTGCAATCCTGTGGATCCATGAGTGTAAGCCCCACTGCCCACCAGAGACAGGTGATGTAGAGCTATTCCTTGGAAGCAGTCATAAAAATTGGTGTTCTAGGGGTGCCTGGGTGGCTCAGTGGGTTAAGCTGCTGCCTTCGGCTCAGGTCATGATCTCAGGGTCCTGGGATCGAGTCCTGCATCGGGGGGTCTCTGCTCAGCAGCGAGCCTGCTTCCCTCGCTCTCTCTGCCTGCCTCTCTGTCTACTTGTGATCTCTCTCTGTAAAATTAAAAAAAAAAATTGGTGTTCTAGATAAGGGTATGATTATTATGGTGTGGGACCTGGAAAACAATCTCTCCTGGCCTTCACAAGTAGGCAGTCAAGAGGTTCCCTAGGCAGTAGCCCTCTAAATTGGGGCACTCATAAGCTTCCTTATGGAAGATATTGGTGTTCTGGAGCACAGTAAAGAGGAAAGTGTGAAGATGACATCTGCCTGTCTCCATCCTTGTGAAGTGTTCCAGCAGGCTCCTGGGTGTGTGTGTTAAATTAGATGCTGCTCCCTTATGCCAGTGCATTAACCCAAGTATTCTGGGTGTGATTGGCTCCCTCTGAGCTGGGTCTTGGAGTGGGTGAATCTGAATGTGA
Organism: Neogale vison; assembly: GCF_020171115.1. Taxonomy (NCBI): domain Eukaryota; kingdom Metazoa; phylum Chordata; class Mammalia; order Carnivora; family Mustelidae; genus Neogale; species Neogale vison. Next base: position 56,943,687 of record NC_058093.1, on the reverse strand, counting down.
GTCCTTTGAAAGCAGTTTCTCAGATCACATAGTCTTGTAGGTCTTGAGATGCAAGCTTTGTTGGTTCTCAAAGTTAGTTGTTTTGGAGGCTCATTTCTCAAGTGTGTGTCATAAAAGTTGGGATGCCCAGTGTGGGGCTCAAACCACTTGCTCCTCAGGGAGAACTTCTGTGTTTTGAGCTCCTTCCTGGTTGTGGGTCCCTGTGCCAGGAGTGGGGTTTTATAGCAGTATTGTGTCTCAGCTTCTTACCTGTTTTAATGTGGTTCTCTTATTTGCCTGATATCTAGTCATCACTGAGCTAGACTTTAGGGTTTGTTTGTTTGTTTGTTTAGAGGAATTTGTTTCATGGGTCACTGTAGACTCAGTGTGTCTGTGGGAGGAGGTGGATTCGGGATCCTTTTGCATCGCAATCTTGAACTGGAACTCTGTAGAACATATTGAAGGGTAATTTTCAGCAATAACAAATCTTTGGAAGTTCTTCCTTTTTTTTTTTATTAGTTTAACTGTCATTAATACTAGCACATGGTAGCAAGTGGTCAAAATGATATATAGTGAAAAATAATTCACTTATCCTAGATGTCAATTCTCTAGTCCCTTTAGCTAGGAGTAAAGAGTTACCCGTTTCTTTCTTTTCTTTGTGTTTGTTTGTTTGTTTGTTTCTCTCTCAAGAGAGAAAGTGTGTGCAACAGAGCGCTGAATGAAGGGAGGGGCAGAGAGAGAGAGAGGGAGAGGGATGGAATCCCAACGGACTCCATGCTGAGTCAGAGCCCCATGGTGGGACTCAATTACAGAATCCTGATGTCATGACTTGAGCTGAAACCAAGAGTCCAATGCTCAACTGACTAAACCACCCAGGTGCCCCTAGTTACCAGTTTCTTAAAAATTTTCTAGAAGTATTCTACATATACAGGCATAAAAATATTCTCCCTTTTCTCTTCATCACACATGAGATCATGCTATTTTTATTCCTATCCAGTTTACTTTTCTCATTTAATAAAATAATCTAGTATAGGTGTACCTCATTCTTTTGTGCATAGTATTCTATTAAAGGGATGTACCTTAATTTAACAATTCCTAATTGGTGGAATTTTTGTTTTTAAAAGTCATTTACCAGAGTGCCTGGGTAGCTCAGCTAGTTGAGAATCTGACTCTTGATTTCATCTTGGGTCATGATATCAGTGTCATGGGATCAATCCCCATGTCAGACTCCATGGTCGTTGGGGAGTCTGCTTGGGATCCCCTCTCTCCCTCTTCCTCTGCCCCTCCCCAATGCTCTCTCTCTCTCTCAATCCTTTTTTAAAAAGTCATTTATAATTAATATGTTGTAATAATCCTTTACATATATCTTTACCCATATATGTGAATATACTTCTTGGATAAACTGAAGATTTTGAATGAGAGTGGTAATATTAGAAAGATAAACCTAATGTTAGGATAACCAGGACAAAAGTATTTTTGCATGATATTCACAAACTCTTAAATTCATTTTGCTCTTTAAGAAGTGTGTTTTTCCTCTTAGGTTAGCTCTGCTTCTTCCCCACTGAAAGAGAGTTTTTATTCTAGTTCATCAGACTGTAGTACTTTGCATCTTTCTTTCTTCAACTTCTGAGTATATGTGGATATCTTGCATAAAGTAACATGACTTCTCTTTGTTACCCTGCTTAATTTTTCCCAATCTCTTATCCATCAGCCTCACTTTTCAGAAATATCTTAGAAATTCCAGTTAATTTTAGTTGCATTTCCTAGTTAAGCAAAGCTTTAGTCTTTTTGGTTGTATTTTGGGACTTGGTAGATTAAAGGAACAATTAACTAGACATTGTCTCTCTTTTTATTCTTCTGACTTTTGTATCCTTGTTAGAAACTTCTAATCATTGTCAACATTTAAACTCATATACTCTACTTACAGTTTAGTTGATCCATACATGTTAAATTTTGTTCAAATTTTCTGTAATTTTTTTTGTATATTAGGATAGCCTCTTTCTCACAGATGTCTCATTGCAAAGGAATATTTAATCCTTTTGGATAGATATTTACTGAAAAGCATGAAAATCAGTGCTCTACTCTTGTATAATTTTTTTTTTGAGGATTTTATTTATTTATTTGACAGACAGAGATCACAAGTAGGCAGAGAGAGAGGAGGAAGCAGTCTCCCTGCTGAGCAGAAAGCCCGATGCGGGGCTCGATCCTAGGACCCTGGGATCATGACCTGAGCCGAAGGCAGAGGCTTTAACTCACTGAGCCACCCAGGTGCCCCTTGTATAATTTTCTTATCAAGTCTCTTGAGTTATAAATAAGACAAGTAAATCTTTAAAAGATTTAGCAGAAATTTATAATTTATCATGATACACATTTGGAGATAGAACCAGGACAATGAAAGGAAAGATAAAGAAAAAGGGGAATTAAATTGTTAAATATTTTGAATATTTATTTATTCATTTTAGAGAGAGAAAGTTGGTGGGGGGCTGCAGGGGAGAGAGAGAATCTCGAGCAGACTTCCCACTGAGTGCCAGGGCTTCATCTCATGATCATGACCTGAGCTGAAATCAAGAGTCAGAAGCTTAACCAACAGAGTCACCCAGCCACCCCAAATTGTTAAATATTTTAATACGATGTGAAGGTTTTGTTTTTTTTTTTTTTTTTTTTAACCATCAAGTTGGCAAAACTCTGATAGTGACTTGAGGGTTAGTTTAGTTTAAACCTATCATTTTTTCAGGTAAGAAAACTAGTATTTAGGGTGTTTATGACTTGCTCCAGATCACAGACTGCAGCACAGAGCACCTGATTGCCAGCCCTTTTTTTTTTTTTTTTTAGGTTTTATTTATTTATTTGACAGAGAGAGACCGAGATCACAAGCAGGCAGAGAGGCAGCAGAGAGAGAAGGGGAAGCAGGCTTCCTGCAGCGCAGAGAGCTGATGCAGGGCTTGATCCCAGGACCCCGGGACCATGACCTGAGCAGAAGGCAGAGGATTAACCCACTGAGCCACCCAGGCACCTCATGCCAGCCTATTTTTGTTTGGGGATGCAATTGTTACTCTTTATGGTGGTTGTTAAAATATGCGAAGCTTCAAAGGAAATTGATTCATTTTATATATTCTTTTTTTTTTTTAAAGATTTATTTATTTGACAGAGATCACAAGTAGGCAGAGAGGCAGGCAGAGAGAGAGAGAGGAGGAAGCAGGCTCCCTGCTGAGCAGAGAGCCTGATGCGGGACTCAATCCCAGGACCCTGAGATCATGACCTGAGCCGAAGGCAGTGGCTCAACCCACTGAGCCACCCAGGCGCCACAAGATACTATGCTTAAGACTCAAAATAACTATTTTTGAAAATGTAGGTAAATAAAAGTTTTTTAAATAGAATGACTTTCCTTCAAACATATTACATAATTTTGTTTATTATCTAATAAGGTGTTTCTGCCTTATCTCCTATTCCACAAAATCCCTTATCAGAAAAGTGTTTGTATCTTCTTGGCTTTTGTTTTTGTTAAGCTACTTAAAATCTTGAAATATTATTTGTCCGAGCGTTCACTTGCCTGGAAATTATCTAAAGAAATGGTTTTATAAAAGTCGTTGTCAGACCTTTTAGAGAATAGTGGATTTGTAAATCTAATGTTAGTGCACTACTAAACCAAAAGCAGCAGCAGAGTGACTTCCTCATGATCTTTATTATTCTTGATTACTATTTTTCACTTGAGTTTACCTTGCAAGGATAAATCAGGTTTCACCAAATCTACCCTTGTGCTTTGAATCCCCACAGAGAACTTTTGGTATTGCTGGCAAAGATAAGGACAGAACACCTTCTAGGAGAAATTATCTAAGTCTGTTATTATGTTTCCTGCAAATGACACAAAGGACAGCTGATCATGTTTGTACTTCTTAGCCCACGTGTCTCGCTTTTCCTTAATAGCACCTGTTCAGGTTTACACCTAGCAGCTGTCAGCATTCATAACCTCTGTGATTACACAAAAGGGAAGTCTGCTGTGCCTGAATTTGAAATGTTATCATTAACAACTGATCATTGAATCTTTTTGGAATGAGTATAGAAAATCATTATGTAGAAAAGTTGTTTGTGACAGTTCTGATTTTTGTCTGTTCTCAGAATTGCTATTGGCAAATATCATCCTAGTAAAATATAGTAAATTCATGTTATCCAGTATGAGCAAATGTTCTGATATATGTTAATGACCTATGATACATTATCAGTTTTAAACAATTAGGACAAAATTAAAATAATAGACGAGTTAGACTGACACAAATGATAGGTTGAATATAATGATAATGTTATCATTTATCACAATGTCAATAAATCCGCTTGAATCATCTTATTATAACAATTATATAGAGTTAATACTTACTAGAAAGTTATAGTTAATTGCATTCTAAGTAATACAATTTTTGATATTTTAGATCAGGGATTTCTCAACCTTAGCGCTCCTAACATTTTGGGCCAGGTAATTCTCTGTGTGTGGGATGTCCCCTGTATTGTAGGAGTTTAGCAGCATGCCTGGACTCTATCTATCTCTGCAGTACTAAGATCAAAATAGTTGAAAAGAATAATACATGAATAATGTATATAAATAGAACTTCTAAGGAAAATGGCTGCATAACCATATTTTTTAAAAAAAAAGTTCAGCCCTTTTCCACTTAAATGAACAAAAGGAACCAAAAATAAAACAAAATTCCACTTTATTGAAAACTAAAAAAGGCCCTAACATCATACCATTAACTGTAGTTCTACTTTGTTATTTCCAGGTTTAAACTTTATTTTTTAAAGTGTTATAATAAAGAACCTGCTAGTATTTTATTTCTACAGAATAGATTCTCAAAAGTAGATTGTAAGATCCAAGTATATGTATACTTTAATTTTAATGACCATTTCCAGGAAAAGATCTTCGATAAGCAATATGTAGAGACTGCTCATTTTGTTTTCTGGGTTTTACCTGCTTTAGTCCTGAATGAAGTAATAACAACTGAAAGAAATATACCTAGGGTTCATAATTTATTATCTTAAAAAAAGTAATGACTATTATTTATTGAATACTTTTATGCCAAGTACTCAGCTAAAGTACTTAACCTATGTTATATCACCACACTATTTTTGCAGTAGAGTACAAAGGCAAATTTAAAAAACAAAACAAAACAACTTTACATTATTTTTTGAAAATAAACACATTTAAATAGCACATTTTAGAATTTATTAAGACAATGAGGTTACCAGCTATACATTTTAAAAAATAGCCTTTTTCTGTAAAGTCTAACAAAGGTTGCAAAATTTTTGTATATAGGGAAATGAGGCTTATGGGTGAAAATTGTGGAGAAAATATTAGTATGGGCATTTCCATCAGACCAACCACACATCTTCAAGCTTCTTGATGACCATTTGATGACCCAAAACCTGCCTTTCAAGCATTAGTTTTATGTAACTATCAGTAACAACTGCTCTTTTCCATGATGACTGCTGATACAGAGAAAGAAAATTTCCTTAAGAGTACAAACTCATTATAGCAGTATCATCATCTGTAGAGTGACTGACAGCAGTGCCAGAATATGAAGAGAAATTTCGAATTGTATATGATTGGAAAGCTTACTGAAATGGTTACTAATAATGCTATATGTTAACCTGTGATAACCTTTACTATATCTATCGATCTTATGAGTAAAATAATCTAGATACCCTATGGATTAAACCAACTTTTATACATTAGTCCTGCCTTATTTTAATTGGTCAGTATTTTAAAATCAGACTATTTTTCTTAGAAAATATAAAAATGAAGACAGGGAAGTCAGACGGGGAGACGAACCATGAGAGACTATGGACTCTGGGAATCAAACTGAGGGTTTGAGAGAGGAGGGTGTGGGGGATGGGTTAGCCCAGTGATGGGTGCTAAGGAGGGCCTGTGTTGCATTGAGCACTGGGTATTACATTCAAACATTGAAGCATGGAACACTACATCAAAAACTGATGATGTACTGTATGGTGACTAATTTAATTTTTTAAATTGTATAAGAAAATGTATAATAATTATGTGACTTGCTTATAGAATTCCATACAGAAATCTTTTTCATGGTTAGATTTCATGGTGAAAGTTTACTTGTGGTTGATCATAAGTTCAGTTATAAATGAGCAGTATTTTTGTTTTGTTTCTTCCTATAAATTGTGTACTTATTAATGCAATTGTGAACTTCATGACTTTCTTGCTTACTTGTAGGATCATTGTTTGCAGAGAGTACTAAAATAACTGTAACCTATTCTAGATTAAAAAATTTATTGGGATATAATTGATATATAACATTTGAAATTAGTTTCATGTGTACAACTTAGTGATGGATATTTATATATATTGGAAAATGATCATCACAATAAACCTACTTAACTTTCATCACTACACAGTTACAAATTTTTTCTTGTGATAAGAACTTTTAAGATCTACTTTCTTAGCAACTTACAAATATACACTGTAGTATTACTAACAATAGTCAGCATGCTGTACATTATAACCCATGACTTATTTTAAAACTGGAAGTTAAAACATTTTGATCCCCTTTTATTCATTTCTACTCTAGATTTTTAATATCAACATAAACTTACAATAAGACCAATGTAAGATTGCACCTGAAATAGCTAAGCAAATAAATGAAGATATGTGTAAGTGCTCACTTATTATAAAGGGGTCATACTAAGGCCATTTTAACTGTAGTTCAAACCTGACAGTAACAACTCTAAAATGTATTCATCTTTTTGGTGGGCGAGGAGCGCTTGGTCTGATACAAGTTACCCAGTCAGATTGTTGGATGCTTAAGACTTTCAAGACTTGGATTTAGAAGATCCATTCCAGTGTGGTGTTATTTTCTTGATTTCTTAAGATAATATGGGTATTATGTTGTAAATGAATAGATGATGAGGTGATTTAGGAAGAATAAGAAGTTAATATGTTATATGCAAATCTATTAAAAGAAGTTTTGGTATACTTAACATTAAACTTACTTCATAAATTGATATTTTAAATTGTACTTACGTTTTTATTCCATATTTTATCTTTCTGAAAAGCATGCTTTTGAAATTATTTCATATTTTATAAAAGTATGCCTAAATGACTTACTTTGATAATAAGATAGGTTTAATTCTTTGAATAATTCCACTATCTAATACTGAGAATTAACATTCTTCTCCCTCTCATAGATATGGAGTCTGGCGAACGGTTACCATCCTCAACAGCCTCCACTACTACACCTTCATCTTCTCTACCTTCTGTGGCTTCATCAGTTTCAAAAGGCGGCCTTTCCACGGGAGCTGCTTCACTTAGCTCTACAATCAACCCATGTGGTGAATACCCTTTATTAACTCAGTTTTAGAATGCCATCCATTTACTAATTTGCATTCATAGTGTTTTATTGAAATGAATAAAACGATTTCATTACCTCTGTTGACCTGTTGAAAAATAACTAGGTTAAACATCTAGCTTGTATTTTTCTGTATTTTACCAGCACACTGAGATTGCACTTTTCATGCTTATTAGGAGCATTCTTTGAGATTCTCATCATAATGTCTTAATCTGACCATTTCAATTAATAAATGAGTACACACAAAATGTTTTGAAACAATAGGCCCATGAGGGAGTAAAGAAATACAAAGGAGTTTTTGGTAGTAAGATTAGGTACCAGTGCTATGGACCTTTTATTCTTAATTTGCTTCTGATATTTGAAATATCCTTCACCAAATTCCAGCTTTACCCCACTTCACGGATGTGTTCTAAGGGAGATCATTTACTCGATGGAAAATATTTTAAAAATTAACAGCATGACAAGTTTCTCTTAAACATGAACAAAGTTTAAATTGCTAAAAAGACAATAATAAAGAGCTTTGCTTCAGAAATGAAAATAACACACATTTTGATTAATTATGTAGAAGGTATTTTTAAGCATTGCCCAAAATCACTCATGTATTTGGTAGAATACATCCCTTAAAAAAAAAAAAAAAGTGTTAAGTATGATTAACTCAATCCTTTATCACTAAGAAGCTTTTTAACCTTAAACATTTTTTATCTTAAAGATTATTTCATATGTTTATAAGCAGTAGAACTAAATGATACCTTACTTTTTAAAAATTAGATTTATAATTTTGAATAAATAAAATGCATAAATATGGAATGTTTGCCAACTAAATCCCTTAGTAAACTGCTGAATATATATTTGTTCAATAATTTTTTTAATCAGTGGAATGACAGGAAGGATGTCATTTTGTCATCGATTTATCAGAGCAATTTTCTATAACTTTTTTTTTTTTTAAAGATTTTATTTATTTATTTGACAGACAGAGATCACAAGCAGGCAGAGAGGCAGGCAGAGAGATGGGGGGAAGCAGGCTCCCCGCTGAGCAGAGAGCCCAATGCAGGGCTCGATCCCAGGACGCTGGGATCGTGACCTGAGCCGAAGGCAGAGGCTTTAACCCACTGAGCCTCCCAGGCGCCCCATCTATAACTTTTTTTAATGATTATGAAATAACTAAGATACAGTAGTCTTTTGTTAAAAATAAATAAGTAAATAAAATCCCTGTTCTCTTGCATGCTGTGCAGTCTTGGTTTTAAGTCCTTTCACAAGTTCATGCACACTCCCCTTATGTGAGAAATAATGAAAGCTTTTGATGATATGCTCTGTTCAAAAATAGTGATGCAAGTTTTATCTTAAGTTAGTTTGTCTAAATGATTGCACGTAATTGTACCTTTGTAATTACTCTTCCCTACTTTTTATAAGTCTTCTTTCCTTTGTTGTCAACTCATTTCAGTGTACCTTCCAGTCTGCTGTCTAGCTTTGTATCTACTTCTGAATTAGTCTTTATATAATGTTTTTGAAGATTTTTGTTTTAATGTTGAAGGTTTTAATAGCATTCTTGAGTACAGAACCATGAGCTTTTCTGTACACTTTGCTGTTACCAGTTTCTCAGTTTTCTGAATTAGTAACATGTTGGGCACTATTTTTTGTTAGCAATAGTTGGGAGTTGCAAAAGGGGTGGAGTATCCTGAGTTGCTGAGTGGCATCAGAAATTTCCTGGTCTAGAAAGGAATTCACTTTTATCATTTATTTACCAACTTAAAAGGTTGTAGGCTTTTTTATGTTGAGTTGCTTATTTTGAATAGAAGCATATTTTATTTCTGTGTTTTCAGAAATAAATCAGTTATTAACACATTAGATTTTTCATATGTAGAGCATCAGTTTTTCACTTTCTAAGAAAATATTTTTTTATTTGTTTGTTCTTAGCTTTCACAGTGTTAGGTTTTATTTTCAAGTAAAGCCTTATATTAACTTTCAGCTCATAAGTTGTTTGAAAGAATGCACAGTTGTCCCACATAGCTCTATTTATCATATTTTCCTGTCTTCTCTTATTTGATTCATTCTTTTTGGCCCGTTCATTGGGATAATTCTCTTCATTTTAAAACAAGATCATCAAGTGTTAATGGGCCTGGGCTTTTTGTCTTAATAAACAACTTAAATCTCCTCAATTCGTTTGATGTATAAAGACACAAAACGATTTTCATCTTTAAAATGTCAGAACCTCAACAGTTCTTTAATGGCTCCTTTGAGGACAGTCTGTTGTTTGAAAGTTATTTTAATTGGCCTTTCTCTGTCATCTTCATTAATGATATGTCTATAGGAATTCTTCTGAGTTACAAAGGATGTAATTCTAACCTGCTTTAAAACTTTGAATGATCCAACTAATTTTTTTGAGAATCTTTGTCAGGATTTGGGATTAAACTTACCTGCAAGTTAATCTGTCACTATTATGGATGTTAGCAGAAGACATGAAACTCCTGGCTCTGAAATTTTATTACTTATTGTCACAACAGTTAACACGAATATCATGTTGGATTGGTTCCCCATGCCTCCGAAGTCCCACAGAGGCTACATGATGACCCAAATGAACCTTTTAAATGCAGTGGGTTTGTGTCTCAGCTGAAGAATACTGACCTTGGGGAATCCATTGCTTTCATTTTCATAAATGAAAGCAAACTCATTCCTTGTCCTAAAGAAGATGTTGCTTTATCCTTCAGGGTTGCTCCTTGCAAATGCAATCCTGAGAAATGACCTGCTTAAAGAGTGGTCTAAGCTTTGCATTCTTAGCATACCTAGCAATAACATGCAGGGACCTGGAAGGGGAGGATTACATCTCACAACGCAACACACCTTTAATTTTATTATAGTTAGCTAGGATAGAAAACAATATCGCAATAGTGATTGATTAATCTAAGGCTATCTGCATATGGGTTTTGTTGGTCTTGTCAGAAGAGTAATATTCCTTTCCCTTTAAGGTATGATTTTTTAAAAAATAACCTGCCTGTTTCTAAAAAATAATTTGGGACAGCTTTCAGTAAATGTATTGGCACAATAAACAAAAAGTAAATAAAATATCAAAACATAGGCTCTAAAAACTGAAAAGGTGTTAGCTGAAGAAAGCCACTCTTAGCTAACAAAAATCTTACTGAATTAGCTGCTAAAAATAGAAGGAAAACACAATGGCTTACATGATTCACATACCATTGTTAGTAAGCATATCAGTTCCTCAGAAAAAAAACAGACTTTTTTTTCTGGCCCTGCGTGGTGTAGGAAATATGTCACCAGAACATTTGTATAAAAAGCCAAAATGATGCACAGTGTTCTACGTGGCACTTTCATAGATATTAAAACTGTTCCACATAATTGGCTCTGAGTGAAAGCCAAGAGAATAATCGTTCCACAATTAAATTTTATCAAATTTATTTGAGATTTGTGTTCATTGACCCAATGCAAAGATAGAACTTTAATACATTTCAGTGATAGTTTAAACTGTGTCATAGACCAGTGATTTTCAACCCATTTTTAAGGGTAGAACTTTCAAACAAAAGCTTATAAAAATATTGAATATATAAAACAAATAAGTCATTTAACAATTCTCTGGCTAAAGCCTAAGTATGCCGAATTTACTTTGAAAAATTAAGGAGACTGATTTACATACGTATCTTAATAGCAGGCCACCTCCCTCTACAGAAGTGTGCCAAATCGTAGTATATTGAGTAAATTGCAAGTTGACCAGTAAAGGCCTCAATTAAGGGTATATGTCAGTTCTGACAATGCTTAACTATGAATAGGAAAACATGGCAATTAACCACATAAGCCCATAGAAAGGCAGTCCTGGAGTGGGTAATGCCATCACAGACCTGGGCTCCTAATTTTATATTCTGTATTCCAGAGCATGCGACTTTCATGCTTACATGTATATCCCATGGCTGTAAGAGAGCTGATCCAGCACTATTTTCCAGGAAAGAAGAAGGTGGGGTAGGAGTGGAGCAAAAATTGCATGCCAGGTTACTTTGAGCCTTATTAAAGAGCTTTCCCAGAAACCCCATCCAGAGATTTCCATTTATATCTCTCTTTCATCAGAATGGTAATCTCAGCTTCAAGGAAGGTCAGGGAAACTAGTTTTTAGCTGAGCGTACTACCGTCCTAAAGAAAATAGAGGTTATTAGTAAGGAAGGAGCAAATGGAGAGGCAGTATCTACAATGGCTAAGTGGAACCATAGGGACAGGAGGTCAGGCTGGGGAATAGGCTCATGTCAGATCATTTAGAACTTCATGTGTGATGCTTAGAATTTAGGCAGAATAATGTATTAATTAAAAGCAAATATTTTGCAATTAAAATACCTTGAAATTGAATCTTGTCTTATCCACATATTAGCTATGTAAATTTGGACAAATTACTTACTCCTCTCTAAGCTGTAGTTAACTCATCTATAAAATAGATGTAACACCAGCCATTTTGCAGCATTATAAGGATAAATGAAATAATGCCTGCCACATAGTAGGGGCTTAGTAAATTATAGCCATTATTTTTATTCATACTTCATCCAAGTGGAGGGGTTTTAATCATCACATGGCTTTGAAAATGAAAGCTTTAGCATCATGTTGAACATCAGTTTGCAACGAGAATGAGACCAGAGGCAAAGACTTTTAGGAATTACATGTATTTATCTGAGTGAAAAATGATAATGGGCCCAGATTAAGGAGTTACTGGTGATGGAGAAAGAAGGTTGCAGAGATATTTAGGGAGTAGATTCTTTTGGAATATAATGACTACTCAAATTTGGCAAGGCAATGTTTAGAGAGAGGGAGAAGCCCTAACATGACTTGAAGAACTGGGTCAGGAGTGATGTAATGAGAAATGTGGAGGAGGAATAAGTTTAAAGGATAAAAGGCTTAGGTATCTTTTTGCATGTTGCATTTAATGGAATGTATATCCATTTATATATCCACACAACTGTTGGTGGATATTTGAATTGTTTTTGCCAATTACAACGTTATGACCATTAAATATGGATTCCAGTGCATATAAGCATACATTTCTGAAAATGTCTTCAACTTTACCAGTAGTACTAATTTATTTTCCCACCAGCTGTGTATTAGAATTCCTGATGCTTGTCACCCATGCTAACACTTCTCATTGACAGCCTTTTTGATTTTTGTCAGTACTGAATACGAAATAGTGTCTCATTAAGGTAACTTTTTATGTTTTTAACCTTTTGGATTTCTTCTTTTTTAAAGTGATATTTTAGGGCTTTGATACATGTTTCTATTGGATTATGTATCTTTTTCTTATAAATTTATGAGTGTTTTAGATTTTGGATGCTGGTCCTTTTATCAATTATATTTGTGGGAGATATCTTTTCCCAGTCTTGGTGTGTCTTTTTTTATTCTAAATTCCTTTTGGTTAATAGAACTTCCAATTTTAATGTAGTCAGATTTATCATATTTTTATTTATGCTTATTCTTTTTGTCTTAAGAGCTCCTCTTTTCCCTTCAAGGTCATACATACGTATTTTTAAAGATTTCACTTATCTCTCCTTCAGTATTAACTTTGAAATGTCTGTGGCTATCAGATATCAAGCCAGTTGTGAGAGACTGAATTGGGTTTTTGGTTTTGCAACTGTGACCATTTGGGGCTGTTAGTTGATACATCAGTCAGTTCAGTCCATGATAACACAAACCACTAAGGCTATTTAAGCAGAAAGAGGTTTCTGGGTACTTAAGAAATTATTGAAGAGCCAGCTCCCTCATTCCCACAAATGATTTCAAGGCATTACTGTTGAATTGGCCTGCTTAAGGAAACTAACCTTGGTTCAATCAGAACACCACTGTTCTAACTGAAGACTCCATGGGTCACACCAACTTAGCCTCAATCCAGTAATCAGGAACCACGAATATAACTGCCTTCAAGGTTGATCTGTGTTGCCTGCTAGATCTATACCAGCAAAAAGGATGCCTCATGCACTGCTAATCTGCCAGCTTAACTCCATCTTTAATTCTTTCGAAACACATCTGATTGGCAGAATCTAAATAATGACCAGAATCCTGGCTGCAAGAGAGACTAGTAAATGTAGTTTTTAGCTGCCCAGCTTCTGCATCTCAGGAAGATACAGTGAAAGGAATTTAGAACAAATGTTAAATGAACAAATTACCTCTTCACTTGAGCTCATCTGGTGATGCCCCCCATCGTATCTCCCAACCTGTGAAGTATAATAAACTCCTGATACATACAGATGAGCTTTATTCCAGTTTCAGCAGTTTTTTTTTTCTTCAGAATATTTAATAGCTCATGTATATGTAGTACAAATCGCTTTTGAGGGGTGCGGTGCCTGGGTGGCTCAGTCAGTTAAGCCTCTGACTTCCATTTAGGTCATGATCTCAGGGTCCTGAGATCAAGCCCCATGTCAGGCTCTGGGCTCAGTGAGGAGCCTGCTTCTCTTGCTTCTCTGCCCTTCCCCCTACTCATGCTTGCATTGTCTCTGTCTCTCTCTCTCTCAAATAAATAAATAATATCTTTAAAAAAGCAAAAGAAATCTCTTTTGAGATTTGTCAGAAATGATATAGTTGACCTCTCCCTTCTTGAAAACCTGTTTTGGGGGGAATGCTTGTATCAAATTGATATTATTTCTTTCTAAATTTCTGGTAGAATCCACCAGTGAAGTCATCTGGGTTTTCAAGGTTTTCTTGTAGTTGTTGTTTTTTTTGTTTTTGGGAGACATTAAAACAGGAGTTCCACTTTTTAAATATCAATGCAGAACTATTCGGGTTATCTTTTACTTCTTTAGTGAGCCTTGATTGTTGATGTCTTTCAAGGAGTTTGTCCATTTCATCTAAATCATTGAATTTATGGGCACATTGTTGGTCCAAATAGTGCCTTATCCTTTGAATGTCTTCTCTTTCATTATTCATATTAGTGAATTATTATTATTACTGATTATTCAGTTAGTGCCCTTTTTCCTTTGTGACTAGAGGCTTATCAATATTATTAATCTTTTTGACAAACTAGCTTTTGGTTTCATTGGTTTTTCTCAGATTTCTGAGATTTATTGATTTCTGTCCTTTATTATCTCCTTCTGTATTTCTGTGAGTGTGATTTCCTGTTGTTGTTGCTGTTTTGTTTTGTTTTTTTGTCTTTTTTTTTTTTTTTTTTTGGTAACTTCTTAAAGGGAAGGCTTAGCTTGTGTATTTAAGACCTTTCTTTTTCTTATATATGCATTTAGGGCTATAAACTTCCCTGTTAAGTTCTGCAATAGCTGTATCCTACAAACTTTGATTTATTTTCATTACTATGCTAGTGAAAGTATTTTGTTTTCCTTTATGAATTCTTTGACCGATGGGTTATTTAGAAGTCAATAATTTGACATTTCAATTTTTTAAATTGAAGTCCATTTTAATGTCATTGTCGTCAAAAATATACTGATGATGATCTATGCCCTGTTTTCTGGCTTTCCACTGTTGCTTTTTTAGACTGGCACCCTGTGGGTCTGTGAAAATTGTCAGGTTAGCCAAGTACTTAAGCAAAGATGAGTCTGTTTCTCTCTGGTTTCCTTGCTTCTAAGATTACCCACTACTTTCCAGCTGCTCTGCCAGATTTGGACTCTGTACTCTGTATTCTGACACTTCAGGCTTTCTGCTATCTAAGCTAATCATGGTGAAGGAATGTACTCACTTAAGAAATACATCAAACTCAATTGACCTGACGTGTGTACTTCTCTGTCTTTCAAGAGTGTATTTCTGTATATTCTCTGCTATTTTGCTGTGCCCCTGGTGTCCTTCCCCATTCATGCACAGTATACTTATAGCTAGGTATTTGGATAGTTAAAGCTCTGAATTTGAGCGTCAGTCTTTCTGTGGTTTGCTCATTGCCAGAATTTCCCGTTTAAATTTCTTGATTTTGTTTTAAATCTAGTTTTTATTATCATTTTCTGTGGATGGCTCATGTGACCTCTGCACTACTACTACAATATTACTTAAAGTGTCCCCCCAAAATAAATAACTTTAAAAATTTTTTCACTAAAAAAAGGGCCATCTGTACCCCGATGTTCAGAGCAGCAATGACCACAGTCGCCAAACTGTGGAAAGAGCCAAGATGCCCTTCAAAAGATGAATGGATAAGAAAATATGGTCCATATATACAATGGAATATTGTGCCTCCATCAGAAAGGATGAATACCCAGCTTTTGTATCAACATGGATGGGACTGGAGGAGATTATGCTGAGTGAAATAAGTCAAGCAGAGAGAGTAAATTATATGGTTTCACTTACTTGTGGAGCATAAGGAATAACACAGAGGGCATTGGGAAATGGAGAAGAGAAGTGAGTTGGGGGAATTCGGAGGGGGAGATGAACCATGAAAGACTATGGACTCTGAGAAACAAACTGAGGGTTTTGGAGGGGAAGGGGGGGTGGGTGAGCCAGGTCCTGGGTATTAAGGAGGGCAAGTATTGCATGGAACACTGTGAACTTTGTAAACAATGAACCTTAGAACACTGAAAAAATTTTTGAATTAAATTTAAAAAAAGAAAAATTTTTCACTTAAGACCCCAGGAATGGTATGTGACTCAGTCTAGTCAATCCAAATATCTTATTTCCCACAGAGTAGTAAGGAATAAGGAATAATGGGCACATAATGTAAGTCAGACTAATCAAAGACAAAGAGGTCCCGTTCTGGGATTCTTATTAGTGAGAAAGGATATGCTTTTGTCCCACAAATATAGGAGACAGGGCCCATTTGAGGACATAGAGCCAAGAGAAGAAAGAGAAATTAGATACTGGTAAAGTTTCAATCAACCTTTCTTGTCTAAAAGGAGCTGTTTTCAAAAGTTTTTACATTATATGAGTTAATACATTCACCTTTTCACTTAGCCATTTTGAATTGGATGTTTGGTACTTTTTGACCTAACTATATACCCTCTAAGATCTAATTTCTGCCTAATTAAAACTTACCTGGAACTATTTTCACTCTGTTCCCGTTATCTTTCAGAGTCCTTGGCCTTTTACTTCTTCAGTTACAAAACATTCTTTCCCAAACCAGGATGTCAAACATGCTCTCCCTCTGTCTGGAAAAACCTTCACGTGGCTGGTTCTTTCTTATGCTTTTTCTCAGGTTAAATGTCTGGAGACATGAATTGGAGAATTCTCCTCTTTTCATAGTGTCTAGGTAATTGTTCCACTGTCACATATTTTTGTCCCCAATAATTTCCTCCATTATACTCCTCACATATATAATTGTACATTTGGTGTTATTTTACTTATTTGTCCCTTTGTCTACACTGAAGGACAGAAACTATATCTGCTTTCTTTTATCAGCATGTATCCAGTCAGTGCCTGGCACAAAATTCATGCTTAAGAAGCTATTTTTGACAAAAGGAAGGAGATGAACTTGCAGGACTTGGACTTG
This sequence comes from Neogale vison, assembly GCF_020171115.1. Lineage (NCBI taxonomy): Eukaryota > Metazoa > Chordata > Mammalia > Carnivora > Mustelidae > Neogale > Neogale vison. The sequence goes on along the minus strand of NC_058093.1, from coordinate 56,926,959 downwards.
AAAATTAGATGATAAATTAACTTTAATTAGTAAGTTTTCTAGGCCATGCTGTATTTTGTTCTGGTAGTACCAAATGGCTATGCAGGTTTTAGCTGGGAATGGGCATTATAAACCACATGGTGAGGAATCTTAAAGGATCAGTTGACATTACTGAAAAGGGTATGAATAAATAAAATCCTGCAAGTCCAAAGTTATTATTTTGTTAGAACTTCTCATTTAAAAAATAATCAGGGCTTAAGTTTACAGTCACTAGAGAATCATTTAAAAAAAAAAAAAAAAAAAAAAGAGGGCGCCTGGGTGGCTAAGTGGGTTAAGCCACTGCCTTCGGCTCAGGTCATGATCTCAGGGTCCTGGGATCGAGTCCCGCATCGGGCTCTCTGCTCAGCAGGGAGCCTGCTTCCCTCTCTCTCTCTCTCTCTCTCTGTGACTGCCTCTCTCTCCGTCTACTTGTGATCTCTCTCTGTCAAATTAATAAATAAAATCTTTAAAAAAAAAAAAAAAGAGGTAGCCTATTCTTACGGGTTTAGGAATAAACCCAAAGTTTCATTCCAGTTTCTTTTAGTATTTATGTTATGATATGAATAACTATTATAAAATTTTTAGTTGCTTTGTCGATAGTGTAGATATCTATAAATTTCATTTAAAAAGGCTCTCAAATGTTCAGCTGTATAGCCTTCCTCAGTGGGTTTATTTTTGAAATATTATTTTACTTTAACTTTTATTTGTAGTTTTAATTTAGAATTTTAACTAAATTACTACAGAAAGGTAATGCCTTCAAATTAATTAAGTACTCATAAAAGTAAACCCAGTGTTATAGATTAAATTTTATGTCCTCTCAAAAAAGGATATACTGGAATTCTAACCCCCAGTATCTCAGAATGTGACCCATTTGGAAATAGGGTCATTACAGAGGATCAAGTTAAAAGGAAGTTATTAGGGTAGGTTTTAAACCAATATGACTGGTTTCCTTGTAAAAGGGGGAAATTTGGACACAGAGACATGCACAGAGAAAGCCATGTGAGGATATAAAAAGAATACCTGAGGTTCCCAAAAGCTAAGAAAGAAGCATAGAACAGATCCTTAGTGCTTTCAGAGGTAGCACGGCCCTGTCCTCTCTTTGATTTCAGACATCTGCCCTCTGGAACTGTGAGATGTGGCTTGTGTTATAAGCCACTTAGGTTGTGGTACTTCAATATGGCATCCCCAGCAAATTAATATACCCAGTATGTTTTCCAAAGCTGATTTTAATAATTTTTGCTCATTATAAGAATTTTTTATTTATTGAAACATAGGTAAAATAAGATTTTGGAATTCAATTAATTTTAGTTACCTTTTCTGTATTTCATTATCAAAATAAAGTTTAGCTGGACTTGAAGATAAAACTATATAAAAATATTGTATATTTTTAGCATTTTAATCCATGAACTCTAAGTCTTTTCATTGGTCTAACAGAAATACTTATTACAAAAGAGGAACTGCTCCTATCTTTAGCAACAATCATTTGCTAAACTGAATCAAGAACTGTTTACCATGTTCAGTGTTAGAGAGTGGCAGCTTTTGTTCCCTAAGGTTACCTAGACTTTTAATGACTTGTTTTCTAATTTAAAAAAAAAAAATTGTTTGAAAGGAAAATAGTAATTTTACATAGAATCCAGGCAAATCACTACATAATCAAATGTTCAAAGTTAGTATCACCAGTACACATAGCAACATCTTGGACCTCAAATATGTTGTGCTGAGAAGGATGTACTGCTTCTCCTTCCCAATGATGCATAACCTCTTCTAATCATGAGAAAGCATCAGACAAACCCACATTGAGAAATGTTCTACAAAATACCAGACCAGTACTCTTCAATGTATCAAGATCATGAGAGACCATACTGAGGAACTGTCACAAATAAGAGAAAATTAAGGAGATATAGCTACTAAAACTGATAAAATCTGAATAAATTACTAATTTTAATTCATCAAGATTAATTTCCTGATTTTGAAAATTATTTTATGTCTGTAAGATGTTAACATAGGGGTGGTTGGGACTCTACTAATTTTGAAACTCTTTTGAGTCCTAAAGTAATCTCAAAATAAATGCTTTAAGTGAAGACTTTCTTTCTATGCCATGCATCTTTTTAAATACTAAAATGCAGGAGTTAACTGGCTGAGAAATTTTTGACAGTGCAGGAATGAAATGAAGATTATTTGCAGGAAATGTCTCCATTAACTATAGAATTCTTTCTGGTCTCTAATCAAAGTTCAAGATTATAGTTTGTATATTTTGAATTCCAGAATATTTGAAGATTTAATATATTTAAGAATTTTAATATGAACCAGTAATTTGAGCATTTCTTTAATTTACAATAATTTTGATGATGTTCTATTTGGTTATTACACTTATTCATTGCTAGTGTTGAAGTGTGCACATAACTTTTACTTGAACATGCTGCCATTTTTTATGATTAGCATACTTTGCAGTTTGTATACTAGAGGCAGATTTTGCAATGCCATAAAATTATGCTTATAATTTTAAAGAACTAGAGACAAGAGTTTGAAGACATGTTGCAACAAGTTTGGGAAGCAATGAAAAGATTAAAGACATTTTTATTTCTAGCATACAAAAAGCAACATTTGTGGAGTTCTATCATAGTAATCAGTCTCCTTGATTTTTACAAAGATTAGACGCTTTAGCATACTTCGTATAATTATTTTTTTGCTTTAATTGGCTATCTGGACTTTTCCTGACTGTTAGGAGATTTTATTCACTGGTAGTTCAGGTTCAAGGCATTAGTACAGTATTTATACTATTCTGTTCTTGTGGGGGGGAAAACTCTTTTTGTATTGTGGCATGAAGTGCACTAGCATTAATAAAGATATTTGCAGTTACCATGCCTTGTTACTGAGACACTGACATTTTATGTAGCTGCTTTAAATCACTTATACCTAGATTGGCTAGCAGAATTTGAAAAGCTCTGCTCAAAAGTGTTCAGCTTCTTATAATGTAAGTCAGAAGTTAGGTATTACAGATGGATATTAATTTTTATTGTGCAAAATGTACACATTTGTTACCTACCCATTAAAATGGAAACTAAAAAGTTCATAATATTGAAATTACATTTGAATGTTAATATCTGTTAAAAAGAGTAAGTGTAATCTTCTAAAAATATTTTCATTTTATGATATAATTTATCAGGTTGCAGACGTTTTCTCTGAACAAAATTTAAGAGTTTTAATCATAATAAGTTATTATTTGGGAGCATCTTCTGATATTAGATATATGAATGTAGAAAAAATTACTTCTACAAACGTGGAAGATTCTAATATCCAGATAATTTTATTTTGTAGTCCTAAGATTAATAGAGCCTGTTTGACTCATGTTGTATTTTGTTTCATGTAAAACAGCATCATTCTGCTTTTTTATTAATACAGAATATGCTTTGTTTTAAATGTAGTTATAGCATTCACTGAACCACCACCAGTCCATGATCAAAAATCACCTTGTGAACAGTAGCTTAAAATTTTAAGACAGCTAAAGGCTGACATTGTTCTGATAATGGAGTGAGGGTGTAATCTAAACAGCACCCCCTGCTGTATAAGAAGATAAAAGCCACAAGCCACATTGGAGGGGAAGGCAAATCACAAGAGACTATGGTCTCTGGGAAACAAACTGAGGGTTTTGGAGAGAAGGGGGGGTGGGGGGTTGGATGACCCTGGTGGTGGGTATTATGGAGGGCACATATTGCATGGAGCACTGAGTGGGGTGCATAAACAATGAATTTTGGAACATTGAAAAAAAATAAAATTAAATTTTAAAAAAGTCACAACAAAAAATTCATTAAATCAGCTTCTAATTTCCCAAAGACCTTTGAGTAACATTGTAAAGCAAAAACATTGCTTTTTATAATTGGAGGAGAGAAAAAGTGAGATATGCAGTTGACCTTTGAACAACACATATTTGAACTGTGTAGTCCCCTTATACATACTTTCTTTTTCAATCAATACAGTGTAGTACTATAAATGTACTTTCTCCTCATTATGGTTTTCTTAACATTTTCTCTAGCTTACTTTATTGTAAGAATATGGTATAGAATATAGATAACATACAAAATATGTGTTAAATGATTGTTGAATTGTCAGTAAGTCTTCCAGTCAACAATAGGCTGTTAGTAGTTAAGTTTTGGGAGGAGTCAGAAATTACTGTTGGGTTTTCAACTGCGGTGGGGGAAGGGAGAGTTGGTGCCCTTACCTCTCTGTTGGGTAAGGATCAACTGTATTATTCTTAATTATTTAAGAACGATTAAGTTATTCTAATCATTCAATGATTAGAATGAGTCTAATCATTCTATCTAATCAAGTTAATCTAATCACAAATAATTCTATCCTTTTAAAAGAAGAAGGAAACAAGGAAAATTATCATTTTAGTTGTCTGTAGCAGGTATTAGGAAGTGTTGTCCTTGCAACTGATAACAGTTTTTTTTATGCAGTGTTTTGTAGAGTAAAAATGATTAAGAGATGGGCTTTTCCTTTGTAACTTTAAATCCTAGTAATGGTACAGTGAAAGATAGCAAGTAATCATGAAAGTTCAAAGAAACCGCAAAACAGGTTTGGGAAATTCAGGGATACTTCTTAGGCAATATGTTTTTGAGATGGTTAGGATAGATAGGATTATGAGGCAAAAGAAATCAAAATGCATGTTACATAGACTGAGGGATGGGAGAGGTGTGAAGTAGAGGAAATAATGTGACCAAAAATACAACAGTGGAAAACATTCGTTAAGTACCAGTTGTATTTCACACTTTGCAGTTATTGGGGATACTAAGATAAATGAGATTCAGTTTTTGTTCTCAAAGAGTTTAAATCTTAGTTTACCAATTAATTGCATAGAAGTGATGGTTAAAACAATGGAAGCACATGAAATAACTGAGAAAGCATAAAGAAAGAAAGAAATGTAGCTGGACAAAATCCTTAAGAATGTTTACTTTTAGAAAAGAAAATCCAATAAATCAGACCAGGAATTTTATTAAAATTTATAGTTAAGAAGAAGATCAGGACATTTCCATGACCTGGAGCTTAAGGGTGAACATGGGTTTTGTGTTGTTGGTTTGTGGTTGTTGTTTTTTTTTTTTTTTTAATTTGTTTGTGTTTGGGTTTTTTTGGTCCTCCTCCCCTTCCTTACTCCCCTGATTGTGGGTTTTAATGAGGAAGAGGCACTCAACAATGCTAGATTTATACAAAGTGGTGAAAATTAAGACAAGTAAAGATCAGTGGGACCCGGTAATTAAGAAAACTTCAGTAACTTGAGGTTTGAGGTTTGGCACAAATATTAAAGATTCTGAGAAGAGGGGAAGGAGTAGACATACAGGTTAAGACTTCTTTCAAAGTTAACGCAGGAGAGATGGTGATGAAATTGAGAAGGAAGAGTAGATAGGGTCAGGGGAGTAGTAGAAGATTGGGGGTGACTAGAGGTCATGCTAAGAAATTAAGAAAATGGAAATGGGAAATTGTGGTTAAGTGCAACCTAAGAGTTTAAGACCTTGGAGGTGGTAGAATTTTGAGTGATCAAATCCAATATGTGACTTAAATGGAATCAGGAGGAATAAAGACCAAGTGATATATATATATATATTTTTTTTTAGTTTTTATTCATTTGAGAGAGAGAGACAAAGAGCATGAGCAGGGGAGAGAGGATGGGGGAAAACAGGCTCTCTGTTGAGCAGGGAGCCCAAGGTAGGGCTCGATCCCAGGATCCTGAGATCACGACCTGAATTAAAGGCAGAGGCTTAACTTTCTGAGCCACTGAGGCGCCCCTGGCCAAGTGGTAATTAAAAAAAAAAAAAAAAAAAAAAAGAACCAGGCTTCAGTGAAGTAAGGCAAAAGGAAGCTAGGAAGTATACTTGCAAGGTTAAATGAAGATTCAAAAGAACTTCCTGTTCTAATTGAAGGTCTTTGGATCAGTCCCATGGATGGGCCTCTTCTGCTCTTAATGAGTAGTAAATTAATTTGTTCAACAGTTATTTATTGTATTCCTACTTTGAGACAACGTTTTAGGTATTTAGGATCTTTTATTGACTTGTACATATGACAGTACCACTTTAAATAATATTGAAATATTAACTAACTTGTTTTATTATATCATGGTGTAAAAAATAGTTTAGTACTATTGAAATTATGTTCAACCATGAATTTCTTGAGGTCAGGGATTGTGTCTCATTCATCCTTGTATGCCAAGTTCCAAACATAGCACCTGACACTTTTAGTTATGTTCATGAAATGCCTGAATTACAGAAACTTTTGAATAAAGAACAGAATGGTTCTGGAAGGTTTTTTTTTTTTTAACATGGAATTAGTATCTGTGTTTTTTTAAAGGTGGTAGAAAAACAGCATTAAATCGTAGTGTTAAGAGTTTTTTAATGAGAAAGATGTACTTATTGTATCATTGACTAATAGGTTCTTGCTATAACAGCAAATCATAGTGAAAAATATGAAATGTGTTATGGAATTATTTCTCTTCTGTGTACAACTATATCTGGGTAGCAGAGAAAGTCTCTAATGTGTATTTTTGATAATGCATGGTATCACTGTAATCATTATAATGTGGTCTTAGTCTTTTTTACTAAATACAAACGTGAATAGACCAACAGGGAATAAACTCTATAGATTCCATTGTCACTTGGGTGTTTTCTATGCTTTAATTACCTTCACCAAGAATTTTACAAGAAGGGATAAGAAAATAGAATAAGACAGCTTCTTTGTAATGTCTCCAGGCATAAATGTAACTGTGTACAGGACTGTGCTTTTTTCCCCCATTTTAATCTGTGGTGAGTAAAGCTCATATTTTGTTAAAATTCTAGACTCACTTCCTCTTAGGTATCACTCTTTTTAGAGTTAAAGAAACTTTGTTATCAAATTCTATGTGATTGGTTCTTAATTACTGCTGCGAGAGTGACAGCTTCATTTAGATATTGTTTGTGTTTTATTTTCATGAGACTTCAGGGTTTAGCTCATTTACTTCTTCACAAAAATAAAATTGACGTTTTAACTATGCATCTAAGAATGCTTACTACCAGTTCATTAGCTATCATAGAAGTATTTCTATCATCTCTGATCCTTTGTAATTTTAATCTGTTCTGAATTTTCATATTTATGTAGTTTTGAGTTTACCCCACAGACTTTTTTCATATTAAATAACTGTTACATGGAGTTGACATATATAATTTAAGAGTTATTATTTTGTAAAATATAAATGAAAAATGATTCTAAAATCCTCAAACTAGAATGTTCACTTCAACTTGCTTATCCAGAAAACTGATATAAAAGGAAATGTAACTGATCATAGTATAAATGAATATTAATGAAACATTTGATTAAGGACATCTCATTCATGAAGTTGAATTGATTGTTGAGAACCATGGATTTTACATGTGAAAATAAACAAATAAATACTGGTTCTTAATGTTACAGGTTCATGTTTTTAGAGAAACTAACTGGCTTTTAGAGAATTGGCCAAAAAAAAAAAAAAAAAAAAAAAGTCCACAGTCCTTCTGGTGTCCTGTTGCTAGGCTTGATGATGTTTGAATGACCTTCTCTAGTATACCCTATTTTTGTTTGCCTCAACCTTAATGATAATGTAGTCTAGAGCTCTGATAACACTGAAGCACCGAATTCACAAATTTTCTTTTTAGTCTGTGATGAACAGAAACAGATTGGCTGACTTGGGAAAGATACCCAAAGTCTGTCTTTCCCTTGTGCTCCCCTACAGTTTCTTTGTGGCCCTTCTTGCAAAGACACATGAGGATCTTCCCTGTGAGATCCAGTTACTGTGTTGTTATAATGGGACCTTGACCAGAAGTTTTTACCTTATAAGTTGATATAAGATATACTTGGTGAAATTTATTTAAATCTTACTACTTTAATAAAAAAAGTAATGTAGGGACGCCTGGGTGGCGCAGTTGGTTGGACGACTGCCTTCGGCTCAGGGCGTGATCCTGGAGTCCCGGGATCGAGTCCCACATCAGGCTCCCAGCTCCATGGGGAGTCTGCTTCGCTCTCTGACCTTCTCCTCGCTCATTCTCTCTCACTGTCTCTCTCTCTCAAATAAATAAAATCTTTTAAAAAAAAAAAAGTAATGTTATTTCAGTACATAATATAAGGTTGATATTAGTCTCTGAGGGTACACGCTAACCTTTTCCATGATTCCTCTTGGCTCTCAGGAAATAAAAAAGCAGAGGGGAGATCTCTTTGATAACTAACTGATAACAAAAAGTATACCTATTTTTAGCTTTTATTTTTACATTTCTCAAATGTATTATGTTAAAAACAAATTGCAGTGCACAGTTAAGTATGATATAAACAGAAGATAATATTTTAGTATATGATAATAAAGAAGACTTATCCTTATTTTAACACAGAGTATAATACCTTTCACATAATAAATTCTTAAAATAGACTGGAGTGTGGAGTTTGACACTCTATTTTCATAGTATCAGGCTAGGGGAACTTAATTATTTCTTGGAAGTAGAAGGAGGATTTCCAAGTATTAACAAATTTTCTGTCAAATCTCTTACAAAGTATGAAAAGTAAGTTGTGTTTTTAGTTGTATAACATTTCAACCTGGAGTTTATGACACTTAGAACTAGATCTTTAGAATGCAGATTGAAAAGTCACACATTGGAATTGAATGTGATCCTTCCATCACAAAGTTAAAAATGACTTTTATATTGATAACCAAACTTGGATGCATTTAGAAATATCTTAGTAAGTTTATTCATTAAATCTTTATGCTGCCTTTTATATTGCTTTATTAGGCTAGAATATAATCCCTTTTTGGTGTCAACTCTCCTTACCTGAGAGCTATTGGTCAGAGACCATAGCTTCACTCTGGCTCTTGGAACTGGGAATGTTTTGCCCAGAGTGTGTGATAATTTGAGTAATGGCTTGGTGACAAATTGTGGGCTGACTTCATTGGTTTTTAACCTTATGTTAATAGAACGCTTTTGTTTTCCTTGTTATGAGTAAAAGAAAATTGATAATAATGTACATGTATGAACGGAAAGTTCAATTCACATCAGTGGGTCAAATTATTATAATTAATGACAGTTATACCTCAAATCTCAAATTCAGAGTAAATAAGGTTATGCCACTCATTTTCATTTTATTTGGAATACTTTCATATTTCTGTAGGGTTTGAAGAGCAGAAATAGAAAAAGAAAAATGTAAAATAAAAATTTATGATAAGAAATTAGTATAAATTTTAATTATGAACTCTGAAATCAGATAAATCTCATCTGTTTTTATAGTACAACTTTAAGTGTGTTTTTTTCCCTCCCAGGACATTTATTCAGAGCAGCTGGGGATCAACCGTTTAACCTGTCCACAGTGTCGAGTGCCTTCCCAATGGTCAGCCACCCAGTCTTTGGTCTACATTCAGCCAGCTCAGGGCATTCAGAATTTGGTGGTTTGGGGACACTTGGTACACCCACAGCCTTAGCCGCACATCCCCAACTAGCATCTTTTCCAGGTAAACATCTGTTACAAACAGTGTTCAAGGAAAGGAGGAAAGCTTGACAATGTTCAAGCAATAATTTGTTTATTAAATTGAACAAAAAGAATAGTTTAATGCCTGGTATATTGAAACTCTTGTACAAGAATTGACTCAATCCTATTTATCATGTGCAAAAACACCCCCACACTATGTGTGCTAGATGGCAGCATTGATTATAGCTATGCAAGTGTTGAGCTAGAGAAAGGGGCATCTGCCACAAAAGTGATTAATTAGGCCAAGTGTACGTATTGTGAGTGTAGAGCTTGATGAATTTTTCTCAGCTTTATTTGATTTTTAAAAAAGAATTATTTAATTTACATTGGAAAGTAAACTCCAGTTCTTATAACAAATATCTCTATACTTTTGAATTCTCACTTCTCTGTACTTTCCAAGGAAGGTGAACTTGGCTCTTAAATTCTGTATTTTTCCATATTTGATCAGAACAACTATAAATTTGCACCATTTGCATTATAGCAAGACCAGAATTATCCCCAGTTCTACAGATTATGATAATTCAGGAGCTTAGTAAGGCACCAATTAAAGCTTACATTGGATAAGCATGCTATAATTTTCCTTGTTATATTATTTTCAAAGTCTAAACTTTCATGTGTTTCCAGTGATTGATTTCACTTTAATAAATTTTAGCAAGGGATGCATGGTTTGGTCTTTTAAAAAATAGTTTACAAATTAAAGCATAATTCTAGAGACAAATAGACCTGAATTTAAATCTGACAGTGTTACATTTTAGCTGTGTGATCATGAACAAGTAATCTGACCACTCTGCCTCAGTTTTCTCATCTGAAAAATTGAGGATAGGTAATGGTACCTGCTTCTTTGGGCTCTTGTGAAGATTGAAGGAGATAAGCCATATAAGTACTGATTGCAATGTTTAGCATACATAATGAGTATATAATTAGTTATTATTATTATTACTTCCTCTTTCCCACTTTAATGGGTAATGAACTATCAAGTGCTTCTTCAAAAGGAAACGAACATCTCATTTTAACTGTATACAGAATGGAAAGACGGTTAGATGTATATTTCAAGTACTGTTTCTTGAGTCATACTCTTTTAATTCAGTTGTCTGCAAGAGAGTAGCTGGTGGGGAGAGTTAATATGACTAGAAAGTTAAAATCAAGTCTTAAACTAAGCCTTAACATTTGTTTTAAAAATACTAATAGGAATTTATTTAGGCTAGTTTCTAAAATGGTTGCTTAGCAAAATGATCAATCTGATAGATATTTGCTGAAATATAAGATTTCTGATTAAAAATAAAAATAGAGAGTAGAAATATAGTTACTGGGTGTCTTAAAATTTTTTTAAAATCATTTTGTCATAGCTTATTATACCATTGCTTTTGAGCCTATCTAAATTATTCACTCATTCATTTATTGTACAACGTTCTTTGAGCATCTGCTGGGTTCTGTGCATTGAGGAATACACTGACATAGTATGTGTTATTTACAGTTTTTAGGAGATGGATAAACAATGACAAGACAGTCTTTAATGGTGAAAGTATGTCTATGTAAGCATACTGTTTTCACCAAATAGACACTATGCCTAGACCTCGAAGACTCATTTGTTTAAGTTGTAGATTGGGCATAATAATTTAAATTTAAATTCTCTGTAGTTGCCTTTATTCAGACAGGTAATCTAAATGCCAAATTTTTGAAATCACCTAAAAGTTAAAAGAAGACACGCAAGAAAGAAATTACTAGAAATTTTAAATAAAGAATAACTTACTTTATAATTTTATGTACTTTCTGCATTTCAGATAATAAAATCAACAGATGCAAAATTATTTAATGGATATTAGTCTAATATTATTTCCATTTTATATTGACATAGTATTTCACAGTAATTTCTTTTAAAATATTTATAACTTTTGGTCATTATATTTTTATATTATATTACCTTGAATTTCTGTGAAGCATCTGGCTCCATCAAGTGGGAAAGATTTAAAAATTCTGCTATATCTTCTAGGCCCAATATCATCTGAAATTTTAGACTCTTTCAGTTGAATATAATTAATGTTGCCAATATGCTGTTACCTTCTTTGAATAGCTTTAGAAACTCATCATATGCTGGTTTATGTAATCCTTATTTTATATATTTTCTTTTATGAACAAACTATTTTGTGAGTGACTAAGTTTGTTTTCATTTTCTTAAACTTGGAAGATAAATAAGCTTTTCATTTAATAAAAATTATATTATTTCTTATGAAATATTAGACATTTGTAAAGTTTGTAGTCAGAAGCTCTACCACTTTCATATTTTTATTTTATTGATTTTATTAACCTTTTTTTTTTCTTTAACCTGTGGTGTCAGCTTGTTTATAACATACACATTTTCCAACTTTTTATTTTCTAATCCCCATCATGTGTACTTATTTATAGTGATGTTCTAAAGTATAGTGTTATGGTTATGCTTTTTTCTGAGCATTATTTCTGAGCATATTTTATATCTAAAATATTTGAATCTTACTATACTTAGATTGCCTTACCAACTTGTAGGCTGTTTATGAAGTCTATACATTCAGCTGTAATGCTTTAATTATAGACTCTGTATTAAATAATGTAAATATCTTTAGGAAACCTCAGTCCCTTTTTATTAGCAATTTGGAACCTAGATTTCAAACCTATAAATAAGAATAGATTCCAACTGAGCTGATAAAAGTCCAAAATACACAGTTTTCCTTCCCACCTAAATACACTTATTTCATCTAAACAGGGATAAATGATTAATGCTTTTGTATAGTTATTCTTGGTTCAGTTCCCATCATTCAGGCACTGCTAAATATGCATTGGTGTCATTTCACTAGCAGTGCCTTCCTGCAGTGCAGAAGAATAGCTTTTGCAGTTTTCTGCTTACACTGTTTTTAGACCTTTTAGAATAGCAGCCACCATGAACATTTCACTTTTTGAAGAAAACAGATTTTGCCATTAGATAATGAAGGTGCATATCTTTACATTCTGTTTTTAATGAAAGGATATTCCTAGAAAAGATTTAAAGATCATACAATAAACTGACAAAATTAAATTTTTCCCATACTATATTTTCAGTTTCTTTTCTCTAATTTCCTCTTGTTGGTTACAACCAATGAAAAATATAGCACATCTCTTGGAAGATTAGCCTGAAAGGTCATAAATGATTTGGTAATCTGGCAGGTTAGCCAAGTAGAAAAGATTACTTCTAAGATTTTAAATGGGGCAATACAAGACGTTCTTTTGGATTATTTTCAAATATCTTCTTAATCTTCACCCTTTTTGATAAATGTATTCTAAAAAATTTGGCTTCTCTCCTTTTCTAATAGTTTTAACAAAGAGCCACTGTTTGAACATCTAAATTGCATTTGATGATTTTTTTCCATTGATTCACTTTACATTGATAAAACAATCATTGTTAGCTATAATTTATGAAAGAGAATATAAACAAACTCCAAGCTTTCCATATTAACTTTTATGGGGAAGAGTTTTGTAGAACTTTTATGTTTTAATATGACTTATTTTGGAAATCTTTGAATACCTGAGACAGAAAAAAACCACTGCTTTTGCTATCTTTATGTTTTTAATTAAGTATAGAATATCTTCTTTCATAAATGAACTTGAGGTGTACTGGTTTACAGTAGCAGTCTTGGTATTATTATTTATGATTTTTCAGACTCAGATTTAAATTGTATATAATTTGAGGAAATTCTTAACATAGGTTGTAAATGGTACAACCATAAATTCTAAGGTTTTAAAATACATTAGTATATTCTTAAATATTATTTCTTTACTAATTTAGAAAAATTATGAAATTTTTCTAAATTCTCTAATTTAGAAAAATTATGGTATAAGTTATCAAGAAGTCACACAGTTGTTTACTTTTCCAAGTTTTCCATTTTATTTTTAAAACCATAGACTACCTTTATTCTTCATAAACTTGAGTTCAAGGAAGCTGCCAAGTGAAGATCCTTGGATACTTTCTTAATGAGAGGAGTGATGAGTATGTAATATCTAATAAGCTGTCTTACAGTTAGATGATCAGAACTGTGTATAATTCAGCTGTTCTGTTCCAAAATGAAACTTGGTATTTTTTTCCAGGATTAAAATATGAAAAGCATTGTTACATTAACTAGAAAGTTAATTCAAGTATTTTTTGCTTGTTTGTTTGATGTTTGGTTTTGAGGTGCAGAATGGTGGCGAACAGCAGATGTTCATAGTCGTACAGGGGCAACCTTCTTTCCACCATTACTGGGAATTCCACCACTGTTTGCTCCTCCAGCCCAGAATCATGATTCTTCTTCATTCCATTCAAGAACTTCAGGAAAAAGTAATAGAAATGGTCCTGAAAAAGGTATTCCTTGTTAACTTAAGTGATGTTTTACAAATCCTCCATTCCAATACCTATTTTCAGTAGAGTTTAGGTTTAATAACTTTATATAACAGTATACTAGACACTTTTTCACGATGGCTTGCTTATTCCTTAACAATAACTCTGAGAGATTGGAAGTATCTTCATTTCACATCCAAGAGTAAATAAGTGATTTGAGGACAGCTTGCATGTCAGTGTGGCATGGCAAGATTTGAACCTGGCCTTCTAACTCCCAACTCCATTGCTTTTTTCTCTGTATCTCATTACCTCCTGTGTATAATCCAGCATAAGATTTACTTCTGTAATTAAGCACTAAATTCATCAAAACTAATATCCAGGTACTCCTTTTTTCTTTTAAGTGATCATTAATATTTCTGCAGTTTATAACCTGTTAGAATAGCATTTGCAAATCATAATAGCATTTTGGATGGTTTATTATTATCATTATCATTTCTCACTTGGGTAAGAGCTTTTGGTGAGTTTGCTCTGAAAAGGGAAATGTTTGCATTTAATTATACTTCTAAACATTATTTTAATGGAAGTGAAATTCAGATAAATATAAAATTACCATTTTAAAGTGAACAATTCGGTGGCATTTAATGCATTCAGTCTTGAACAACTTCCACCTCTGTATACTTACAAAACATTTCATCATGCCAAAATGAAACTCCATACCCCTTAAGCAATTTCTCTCCATTCTTCCCTCTCTCAGTCTCTGGCCATCACTAGCTTATGCATTGTCTCTGTGGATTTATTGTGAATATTTCATACAATACATGACTTTTTGTGTCTGACTTCTTTCATGATGACTGACTTTCTTAGCGTGATGTTTTAGAGTCATTCATATTATATATAGCATATATCATTACGTCATACCTTCTTTATGACTGAGTAATATTCTCTTGGATAAACATGTTTGTTTTTATTTTCAAGGTGTAAATGGGTCAATAAATGGAAACAGTACATCATCTGTATCTGGTATCAACACACCTGTATTATCCACTACTGCTTCAAGTTCTGTGGGACAAACTAAAAGTCTGAGCTCAGGTGGAGGAAATCGAAAATGTAATCAGGAACAAAGCAAAAACCAGCCTTTGGATGCTAGAGCTGACAAAATAAAAGATAAGGTAAGTTATTCCTTCCAGAACAAATATGTAACAGATCTTTATGTAAGCATTCCAAGCTTCAAACTACCTGAATCTATGGAACAATTTCTTACGAATTACCACTCCTATTTTACAAATGCTTATTTTTATGGTTTGGTACTAATATTAGCACTCTTAAAAATTACATCTGCTAGCACCAGTATAAATAATAAAAATAGTAATAATAGCTAAGATTTGTGGAGAACTTAACATAAAACAGCTCTACTCTAATTGATTTGCATATAGTATCTATTTTAATCCTCTCTATAACCCTTAATTAGCTAGGTATTATTATTATAAATGGAGAAACTGAGCCTCAAAATAGTTGGCCAGTAAGTGGACAGGATTTGAAGTCCAAGTGGGTTGACCCCAGAGCCCATGTTTTTAGGAAAACAAAAATGAGAAAACATTTTATTATGGGAAATTTGATATCTATAGAATAGACAGAATAGTATGATAATCTTGTGTACCCATTATTCATTTTCAAGAGTTGTCACCTCTTGGCCCGTTTTATTTATTATATCTCCAACTGTGCAGGTTATCAGTTTATACCTCTCATCTTCCTCTGCTTGACCAGTTAGAGCAGTTAGAGCTTGTCAGCAGAGGGTGTTGGAGAAACCGTGGAAAAAGAAAGGCTGTTTCTGGTTCCAATGTTTTCTTCTTGCTCTCATGCTGTGGCTGCCAGTGAGTAGCTTTCAGCCCAGCTGGCAGCTTCTCTGTGGTCTCGGTTTAGGAGACCTAGTAGTACACACCGTCTGGTGGGTCTCATGGGCATCCCAGCAAGCATCTTAGTAGTAAGTTTTGCCAGGATGCCAGTGGGTGGCTTTCTAGCTAATTTTAGTGGCACCCCCGTGAGGAGGTTTCCAGAAACTTTTCCTGGCACTCCAGCAGGCATGTTTTTTATTTGCCAGCCTTGACCTGTAACACCTCAGTGAGCTTTTCTGCCATCCAGTGGGCAACAGCCACATCATCTCCAAAGTCTGAAGTTCAGCCTTGGGTGAATGAGGTTGGAAGATAGAGGCCCTCTTCCAAGTTTACCTTTATTTTACTACTCTACCTCTGCCCTCCAGGAAGTGGCTGTTCCCTACATCTGCTATTTCAGTATTCTTTAGAGGTCTCTTTATCTCTTCTAGTAGTATTCGTATTCTGCTATTAGTTAATAATTCTACATCATAAAATCTCCCGGTTAAAATAGCTGATGTGCTTTCTGCCTTCTGACCAGATTTGTCTGCCATTGAAAAGGTATTATCAGGAGTAGGGTGGATATGCAAATTGCAGATGATAAATTCACTCCAATATTCTGGTCATTCTGAGCCTTTAGATTTCTTCTTCCATATCATGCCAGAGAAGCTGTGACATTTTCATTTTATTAAATGAAGGCCTCCACAGAGTCTGGGTTTCATGCATATGAGCGGGTAAGCTAAGATACCTCCAGCTACATGAACTGATATATTATATCCATACTTTCTCATAAGTGCACTCATATTTACGAATTTGGTTTGCTCTCATTTGTAATTTCTTCTTGAGATAGGAGTCTTCGTTTATTTTGATTTAAAACTCCTGGTACCAGCTGCAAACATTTTGGGAACAAAGATAATAACTAGGGCAGCATCTTCTCATCTCTAAATTCTGTAAAAACCACATTGAAGGCCTGGTTTTCTGGGGGAGCAGAGTCCGCGAACATCATTTTCTTCACCATCTCAGTTATAATATCAAGGGGCCTGTCTCTTCCCCATTGCCTTTACTTGCCTCCTTTGTTTTAGATCATTTGACCCAAAAAGTCTGAGTATTTCTGATCTTTCTATTCTTCTTCTTTTTTTAAAAGATTTTATTTATTTACTTGACAGAGAGAGATCACAAGTAGGCAGGGAGGCAGGCAGAGAGAGAGAGAGTGGAAGAAGCAGGCTCCCCACAGAGCAGAGAGCCTGATGCGGAACTCGATCGCAGGACCCTGAGATGACAATCCAACCCTGAAGGCAGAGGCCCAACCCACTGAGCCACCCAGGCACCCCTCTGATCTTTCTATTCTTTTCTATTGAATCTGTGTGTCTATTTCTTTTTTTTTTTTTTTTAAAGATTTTATTTATTTATTTGAAGACAGAGGTCACAAGTAGGCAGAGAGGCAGGCGGAGAGGGGAGGAAGCAGGCTCCCTGCCAAGCAGAGAGCCCGATGTGGGGCTTGATCCCAGGACCCTGAGATCATGACCTGAGCTGAAGGCAGAGGCTTAACCCACTGAGCCACCCAGGTGCCCCTGTGTGTCTATTTCTGTGGCAGTACCACACTGTTTTGATTATTACAGCTTTGTAGTAGAACTTGAGATCTGAAATTGTGATACCTCTAGTTGTGTTCTTCTTTTTCAAGAATGGTTTGGCTATTCAAAGTCTTGTGGTTCCATACAAATTTTAGTATTATTTGTTCTGGTTCTGTGAAAAATATTGTTGGTATTTTGATAGAGATTGCATTAAATCTATAGATAGCTTGGGTAGTATGGACATTTTAACAGTATTGGTTCTTTCAGTACATGAGCATGGAATATCTTTCCATTTGTTTGTGTCATCTTCAATTTCTTTCATCAGTGTTTTGTAGTTTTCAGAGTACAGGTCTTTTACCTCCTTAGTTTATTCCTGGGTATTTTATTATTTTTGGTGCAATCATAAAAGGGGATTTTTTCTTAATTTCTCTTCCTGCTACTTCACTATTAGTGTGTAGAAGTACAGCAGTTTTCTGTAGATAAGTTTTGTATCTTGCAACTTTACTGAATTCCTTAATTAGTTCTAGTAGTTTTGTGGTGAAGTGTTTAGGATTTTCTATGTATAATATCATGTCATCTGCAAATAGTGGCACTTTTACTTCTTCCTTATCAATTTGGGTGCCTCTTATGTATTTTTTTCTTATGTGATTGCTATGGCTAGGACTTCCAATACAATGTTAAATAAAAGTGATGAGCGTGGACAGCCTTATCTTATTCCCACTCTTAGAGGAAAAGCTCTTATTTTTTCACCATTGAGTATGATACTAGCTGTGGATTTTTTATATATGGTATTTATTACCTTGTAATATGGTCCCTGTAAGCCTATTTTGTTGAAGGTTTTTATCATGAATGGATGTTGTATGAATTTTATAAATCTTTTGAGATAGCCATATGGTTTTTATCCTTTCCGTTATCAATGTGATGTAGCACATTGATTGCTTTGTGAACATTGTATTACCCTTGTTTCTGGAATAAATCCCAATTGATTGTGGTGAGTGACTTTTTAAATTCAGTTTGCTAATATTTTGTTGATTTTTGCATATATGTTCATCAGAGATATTGACCTGTAGTGTGTGTGTGTGTGTGTGTGTGTTTTGTAGTGTCTTTACCTGGCTTTGGTAGCAGGGTAATGGTCTCACACAATGAATTTCAAAGCTTTACTTCCTCTTCTAATAATTGGAAGAATTTGAAAGAACACTTATTTTTTACTTTTTTAAAATGAACTTTTTTAGTTTGTTTAGATTTATTTATTTGACAGAGAGAGAGATCACAAGTAGGCAGAGAGGCAGGCAGAGAGAGAGGCAGAGAGAGAGAGAAGCAGGCTCCCCACTGAGCAGAGAGCCTGATGGGGGGCTTGATCCCAGGACCCCAGGACCATGACCCAAGCCAAAGGCAGAGGCTTTAACCCACTGACCCACCCAGGCGCCCTGAAAGAACACGTATTAACTCTTCTTTCTTTTTTTCTCTCTTTATTTTTATTATTTTTTATTATTTTATGTTAGTCATCATACAGTGTATCATTAGTTTTTGATGTAATGTTGCATGAAAAATAGGTATTAATTCTTCTTAAATGTTCGGTAGAATTCACCTGTGAAGCCATCATGTCTTGGACTTTTGTTTGTTGGGAGATTTTTTTTTTTATTAACATATAATTTGCTTCAGGGGTACAGGTCTGTGAATCATCAGTCTTAACACAATTCACAGCACTCACCATGGCACATACCCTCCCCATTGTCCATCACCCAGTAACCCCATCCTCCTGACCCCCCCTCCCCTCCAACAACCCTCAGTCTCTTATGGTTTGTCTCCCTACCTGGTCCCATCTTGTTTCACTTTTTCCCCAACTTTCCGTATGATCCTCTACCTTGTTTCTCACATTCCTCATATCAGTGAGATCATATGATAATTGTCTTTCTCTGATTGACTTATTTTGCTTAGCATAATACCCTCTAGTTCCATCCACATTGTTGCAAATTGCAAGATTTGGGGGGGTTTTTGACGGCTGCATAGTATTCCATTGTGTATATATACCACAACTTCTTTATCCATTCATCTTTTGATGGACATCTAGGCTCTTTCCATAGTTTGGGTATTGTGGACATTGCTGCTGTATACAGTTGGGTGCACGTACCCCTTCAGATCACCACATTTGTATCTTTAGGGTAAATACCCAGTAGTGCAATTGCTGGGTCATAGGGTAGCTCTATTTTCGACTTTTTGAGGAAACTCCATTCGAGTTTTTGATTATCGACTCAATTTTATTACTATTAGTTCGGTCTCTTCACATTTTCTATTTCTTCCTGATTCAATTTTGTAAGATTATATGTATCAGGGAATTTATCCATTTCTTCTAGGTTGTCCAGTTTGTTGGTATATAATTTTTCATAGTATTCTTTTATAATCTTTGTATTTCTGTGGTGTTGTTATTTATCATCCTTTATTTCTGATTTTATTTAATTGAGTCCTCTCTTATTTCCTTGATGAGTCTGGCTTAAAGTTTTATCAGTTTTATTTATCTTTTCAAAGAACCAGCTCCTGGTTTCATTGATCTGATCTAATAATCTTTAAGTTGCTATTTCATTTATTTATGCTCTTATCATTATTATTTTCATTCTTTTACTGACTTCGAGCTTTGTTGGTTCTTATTCTAGTTTCTTTTGGTGTAAGTTTTGGTTGTTTATATGAGATTTTTCTTCTTTCTTTAGGTATACCTGTATTGCTACAAACTTTCCTCTTGAACAGATTTTGCTGCATCTTAAAGATTTGGGATTGTTGTCTTTTCATTTATCTCCATTTTTTTTTATTTCCTTTGTTATTTCTTGGTTGATCCATTCATTGTTTACTAGTGTGTTATTTAGCCTCCATGTAACTGTGTGTTTTCCCATTTTTTTCTTGTGTTTGATTTCTAATTTCCTACTGTTGTGGCTAGAAAAGATACGTGATATAATTTCAGTTTTCCTGAATTTATTGAGACTTATTCTGTGGCCTAACATGTTATCTGTTCTGGAGAACATTCCATGTGTACTTGAAAGAATGTGTATTCTGCTGTTTGGGGATGGATGTACCTCTTAGAAATAGTGCTAAAATCTAGTAAGATCTGAAATCCCCACTGCCTTCACAGTGTATTAGGCATTGAGCAAGATTTCAGAGGCATGCATATGAAATAGATCCTGTCCTTAGTTCTGATAAGAAGTCTACACTGACATTTCTAAATAAAATCAATGCTGTTAAAGAAAAAAAATTTCATGTAGCAGGGACTAAAAATGTACATAGGCACCTCTTTAATGATGTAAAAGGTGGATTCTCAGATACCATGATTTTGTCTATAGACATGTTTGTTGAAATGACACTAGAAAAAGACTGGTTATCAAAGTAAGAGATTTTAGAACCTTAATTTTCAGAAAAAGAACACCTTTGAATAATACATTATCAGGCATGAATTTGTGATAGTAGGTTGTCAAGTAAAATGGAGATGAGGGACATTGGAACTAAGGGGAAAAATCATACTTTTTTTTTAGCCAATATTTTTCAGTTTTAAAGCTTTTCATTTTTATTTTTATTAATTTATTTTTTAAAAGATTTATTTGTATTAAAGAGAGACAGAGCATGCAAGTGGAAGGAAGAGCAGAGGGAGAAGGGGAGAGAGAATCTCAAGCAGACTCACCACTGAGCATGGAGCCTGACTTGGGGCTCATTCCTATGACCCATGAGATTACCCCCTGAGCCGAAATCACAAGTAGATGCTTAACCAATTGAGCCACTCAGGTGCCCCTTAAAATCTTTTTAAATTAAAACATTGATTGCTTAGGTAACCCTTTTTATGAGTAGTTTGAAAAAATGTTCTTCATTTAATTTTGATAATTCCTCCTGGAGGTTGCTGTCTTAGTAGTGTGCATCGAAAATCAATGATGAAGGCGAATTCCCTCATATACAATGCATGCATATTTACAATAAAGGTAGATATTTAAATTAAAGTACATCACAGACAAAAATACACACACAGCCTATTGGGGGGTGGGGGGGGGCAACTGTTCAACTTTGAAAAAGTTCCACTCCTCTATTAACCTCTATTAAAACCCAAAGTGGTAACTTCTATTTAGACTCTTCATGATTTTCATAATCTTGCTATACATGCTTAGAAACCCACAACAGATTTTGGTACAATGAAGGAGATTTTTCTCTGCCAAATAAATGGTAGGCTTAATTTAAGTTATTATATTGTTAGTATTTTGTTTTTATAGTAATAGTATATTGTTACTATTGTTTCTCTTTAATCTCTACTTTGGTCTTTTTCATCCTGTGATACCCACACTATTCCAGGTCAGTTTCTCATCACTCTGCTTTACTGTGAAGGAAAGATACATAGTTCCAGGAATGATGGTTACTATTAATCTGGATTATTGAAGGGTGTGTCTCTGGAGGAAACATTATGGTCACTAGTTTGGAACAGTTATCACGGGTTACCATTGCATGGAGAATATAACAGGACTGATTCTCTTCACTCATGCATTTCATTTCATTTAAACCAAACTTCAGAAAACACAAAGGAGGGCGCCTGGGTGGCTCAGTGGGTTGGGCCGCTGCCTTCGGCTCAGGTCATGATCTCAGTGTCCTGGGATCGAGTCCCGCATCGGGCTCTCTGCTCAGCAGGGAGCCTGCTTCCCTCTCTCTCTCTCTCTCTGCCTGCCTCTCCATCTACTTGTGATTTCTCTCTGTCAAATAAATAAATAAAATCTTTAAAAAAAAAAAAAAAAGAAAACACAAAGGAAAGAGTCCTAATTTGAAATCAATAACTATCACTTCAAATTGGCTTCTTTTTGTAGAAGTGTATTAACGTCTTTCATCCCCAACTCATTAGTCATGACAGGCTGTTTTTCTGTTAAGACCATAACTTTTGTAACTCATTGCTTTTGTAATTTGTTGCTGCTTTTTCTCTATTTTGTTCTTTATTTTATCTGTCAGTGAATCCTATTGAAATGTTCCTATGTAACTTTGGATTATACTCAATCTTATTGCTCCATCGTGTCAGTATTTCTCCTTTTTAGTCTTCCTGTTGGCAGAGTTTTAACTTTAACATTGTTATATATTTATTTAGTCATAATTCATCTAATGATTTTTCCTCCTTTTAATCCACTACCATGGTCTAATTTTTTAAATGATTTATTTATGTAGTTAAAAAAGAGAGGGGGAGGAGGCAGAGGGAGAGAAAGAATCTCAGACTTTCCACTAAGTGAGGAGCTGCACTCAGGGTTTGATCTCATGACCCTGAGATCATGACCTGACCCAAAATCAAGATTTGGAGGCTTGACTGACTGAACCACACAGCCACCCCTACTACTGTCTGTTATTTAAACACAGAAGTTTTTTTTTGTTGTTTGTTTGTTTTTAATGTGACCCAATGTCACTTTCTACCAGTTTTGGATTTTCTTTTTCCTGTAGAGCCTTAAATATTGCAGAAATTAATATCTCTCTTTATCATATTTTCTATCTTTCCTGAAGTAAAATATAAAAAAATTAAATTCATTGCTAAAGCAGCCCTTAAGTCCTTTGCTACTTTTATCTTCTTTCTAGTACTTATTACATATGAAATTGTTTGCTTTCATATTAGTCATTTGTCTACTCTACCACCATCTGCACTAGAATATAAGTTTCTTGAAGGCAAGGACTCTGTCTTAGATATCATTGTTGTCCAGCACCTAGAAGGTGTGTTTGGTATGTTATGTGTAAATATTTGGTTATTGACTCACTATCCACATAAAAAAGAAGACTAAACTTAAATATAGAACTTCAGTGTCTATAACCTTTATCATAACTGGAATTATCATTTCGTAAATTGTTCTTTTTAGTCTGCCATACATTTTGAAGCATGGAAGTCACATGAATAGATCTACATATATACTATATCAATGTTTCTAATGTTCTGTACATAACAGAGCCTGTACTTTTTATTGGAGAATTCCTATCATATAAGTTAACTGGATCTGTTTGTTGAATAATTACCCGTACAACGTGTGACTTTTCTCTTCTTTCTAAAATGACATTTTGAGATGGAAATATCACTTGAAAATTAAAACTTGCTTGAACTTGAAGTTCTTACTGAACTTTGAATTTTTCCGAAAATAAATTCTTGCTATAAACTTGTCTTTATCCAGAAACCAAGGAAGAAAACTATGGAAAGTTCTAGCAACAGTGATAGTGATTCGGGCACGTCATCAGACACATCAAGTGAAGGCATTAGTAGTAGTGATTCAGATGATCTAGAGGAAGATGAAGAAGATCAAAGTATTGAAGAAAGTGAAGATGATGATTCTGATTCAGAGAGTGAAGCACAACATAAAAGTAACAACCAGGTATAAATAATTTATTGGAAGTATCACATAGTCTTCCTATTCAGGAATTAACTGGTTTATCTTGACTCTCAAAGTCTATAAAGTTTAAAGGTAATCATGTCCTTAGTTCTTAATATTTGCACAAGAAAGGAGATGGAGAAGCGTTTTTAAAGGGACATTTGGTATACTTTTTAGTGAGCTTTATATAACTATTATAAATCATTAGCACTTTTTAGAGTACCCTATTTTCTCCCAAGTCTTACTGTTTGATATTCTTTGTTTTAATAGATATTGAGAAGTTGCCTTTTTATTTTTATTTACAGGTGCTATTACATGGTATTTCAGACCCAAAAGCAGATGGACAGAAAGCAACTGAAAAAGCCCAGGAAAAAAGAATACACCAGCCATTACCTCTTGTGTCTGATTCCCAGACTCACTCATCATTCCAATCCCAGCAGAAGCAGCCTCAGGTTTTGTCACAGCAGCTTCCATTTATTTTCCAAAGCTCTCAGGCAAAGGAGGAATCTGTGAACAAACACACAAGTGTAATACAGTCTACGGGATTGGTGTCCAATGTGAAACCTTTATCTTTGGTAAATCAAGCCAAAAAGGAAACTTACATGAAACTCATAGTTCCTTCTCCCGATGTACTTAAAGCAGGGAATAAAAATACCTCTGAAGAATCTAGTCCTTTGACCAGTGAAATGCGATCCAAACGGGTGAGTGAAAAATTATTTATAGAAGAATTTTATCATTAGAGAAAGAGCTCTTATATAGTCTTAAAATATACAAGTTTAAATTAAATTCTGCTCTTATTTCCATACTTCATTAGCTACCAGGAATAGAATTTGCACATCAAAAAACTAGATTTCTCTGATTTTATATTTACATATATATCTGCTTAGTATTTATTTGGCAACACAGTCGTGTCATTTTTTTCCCCAGGTAGAATGATTTAGTAGTAAGGGGAGCAGTATGTTTGGTTAAGATATACTTCACCATTACTTTTGTTTAAGATCAGTGTCCCAACTCCGGGCTCAATCTCACTACCCATGAGATCATGACCTGAGCCAAAACAAAGAGTCAGACCTGTCAACTGACTGAGTTATCCAGGTGCCCCACCTTTTTCTTAAAGAATTTTTAAAAATATTTATTTATTTATGTTAGAGAATTCCTTTGCGGTTTTTAACAAATTATATGAAATACAAAATAGTTTGAGGAATTTTATTTATACAAATACCAGAACCACTAATCAGAGAATTTTTTCCTTCTCTTTATTTTCTTGCTATTGATTTTGTATTATTACATAGTCTACATTCATATGTCCAGTAGAATTCTAGTAATTAAATGACCAGTGCCTTTTATTCTAGAACCAATCTAAGTAGAGAAAATATATTATGTTTGAACACAGTATCCTGTCTGTTGATTACAAAAATTATCTTTAGGCCTTCTAATCATTAGATAATACTTGTACAGCTCCTGCTGTTTGCTATTGTTGTTTTAAGTGCTAACCATGCATTTGCTCATTGGACACTAACATCTGTACCTACTACCAATATTATAATGCCCATTTACAGACAATCAAATTGAAATTCATATAGTTTAAATCATTCCCCCAATATCACACTGCTAGTTAGTGATAGAGTTAGAATTCACATTTGGGCAGAGTAGCACTAGAATCCTTGTATGATATGCTGCCTTTCTTTCTAAAAAAATGTTACAGTGCCCTTGTCTATTAACTCTTATTTTGCTGTGAAGAATTTAAGAACAGAGTCAAAGTAAAAAAAAGACTTGAAGAAGTATGGCTTTTTTGAGAATCTAAATGAATCGTTCTCCAGCCCAAGTATACATTAGAATTACTTGGAAAACTTAAAAAAAAAAAAAAAAAAAAAAAAAGAATAACACCTCAGAACCAATGAAATCATGATATCTTGTGTTAAGACTAAGTAATTGCATATAACAAAAGCTTCCAAATGTATAGCCAGATTTGAGAATCTCTGATCTAAATGGAGTGACCAGCTGGGTGTTGGACATTGGGGAGGGTATGTGCTATGATGAGCTCTGTAAATTGTGTAAGGCTGATGAATCACAGACCTGTACCCCTGAAACAAAGAATACATTATATGTTAATAAAAACACAAGGTAAAAAATAAAAAATAAATAAATGGAATGACCAGTGGTATGCATTGCATAATGATAACTTATAATGCACTGCTTAATCATAAGGAGGTATTATTATTGACTCTCCATGAGTAAATTATGCAAACTAAAAATTACATTGTTTGAGTTACTTTAATTTTTTATTAATGTGTATCCCACTTTAAGATAAATTATAGTGCGTACCATGAGTTACTTGCATTTTGAAGGGTTTCTCAATTTTCAAAGAGTTTCTTAAATGTTTCTTATTTGAAGAATTTTATATGACTGCCTATTAGAAAGTCACTTACTAACACTTGCTTAATAAATGTAACCAACCTAGACTTCCTACACATATGAATTTATGTAATTCTTCCAAAATTGTGTGAGGTAAAGAAACTAAGATTTGGAGAAATTAAGTCACTTGCTAGCATCACAGAACAAGTAAAGAGCAGAAGGATTTTAAACAAAGGTCATCCTTATATCAAAGCCTATGATTAAGATGAAATAATTTTGTTATTCTGAAGTGATAATGGTAGTTCATGGGAAATATTTTATTGAATGGATCTTCACATTAGACTCAACTCTAAATGACTTAATCTACTTTTCAGGGTACCTAGTATTGAGTTAAAGTGTATTTTATAAATATTTTTCTTAATTGGCTTTCTTTATATGACAGATAACATATAGAATTTTGCTTTATTCTTATGATAGTCTCTATTTCATGTTACCTTCCATGTATCTGCCTCCTCAACTAGTCTGTGATTTTTTTTTTTTTTAGTATTACCTAATCATTGGTTCTTTCCATATACTTATACTATAGACATTTAATTCAAATCAACATACATTAATTGGATTTTTTTTTTTTACTTTTTATACATTAATTGGATTTATATACCAGTCGTGAGTTTCCTTTATCAAATTTTACCTAGAGGATTTTTTTTTTGTGGACTGCAGAGACTCGGTAAGGGCTGGGGGAAGAAGAACTTGGAGGTAGGGGATTGTTTTAAACCTGTCTTCCCATACTCTTGTCCTCCAAGGAGCTGTCTAAGAACAGCAAGACATTTGCTGCTGTGCAGTTCTCAATTTTCTTCCTTCCTCCTTTTAATGTTCCACCCCCAATATAAAAAAGCACAACATATTTGCTTTAAAAGAGTAACGGCTACTACTCTTTTGGTCTTTAGGTATTTTTGAAAATCTTAAGGTGTCAATATATGGAAAGTGAGTCTTTAGAATTATGGAGTGAGAAAGCAATTTCAAAAAATTAAAATATAAAACTCAAGGGCAAGATTTTGTTTTCATGATTGTTTAGATTCTATGTATTTAGAAGGAAAACTTATTACCTATAAAAAAAGAGTACAACATGATTATATGGTCATAATTTTGTTCTAAGAAATGAAAATATGCTAAATTTTTCTGCTGAAAACTTAAATCAGTGTATATTAAATATGAAGGTAAGTGCATTATATATTTACTTATATATAATACACAATATTTCTGTTATATAAATATTAAGTAAAATTATGTTAATGTATTTTATATAAGAATTTTGCCTTAAAATTCTTTTTAAAAGGTAAACACAATTATTTAGCATAAGTTTCCATATTTTATTCACTGAATAAATACTAATTAAGCACTTTCTTTTTGTGAAGCATTGCCTTAGGTATGAGTTATTATGTGACAGTCTTTGTTTACAAAGTGAAGTGATACACTAAAGATGTTAAATAAGATAAAGCAGTTTATATAGGAATTGCATACTGCTTATTAGTACTGCTACTGTAAAAGATTTAATACATAATTCTATATTGCATTCCATCTGCATGTATACTTCTGAAGTGCCCACCACAAATTTCTGCCTACTAGAGTGTTAAGAGCCCTGCTCCAAGCTGACAGCACTGTTGATTTTAATTTTAAGGCAACCATTTTCATTACATATTTTTCCTTCTGAAATTTAGTTGTATTTCTAGTAACTTAAAATACTTTAATCATTCTACTCAAGTTTTTATTTTTTATTTTTTTTAAAGATTTTATTTATTTATTTGACAGTCAGAGATCAAAAGTAGGCAGAGAGAGAGGAAGGGAAGCAGGCTCCCTGCTGAGTGAGCAGAGAGCCCAGTGCGGGGATCGATCCCAGGACCCTGAGACCATGACCTGAGCTGAAGGCAGAGGCTTAACACACTGAGCCACCCAGGTGCCCCTCTGCTCAAGTTTTTATATATTAATTATATATATTTAATAAGGTTCATCCGATTTTATTCTTTTCAAGGAGATTCTGAGAACCAAATAATATTTTGTTTCTTATGTACAGATGTAAATTTTATGGCTTAATAGCTTAAATCAGTTTTTTCCAAGAAAAGTATAATTTTTCTAAACTGTTCTATTACACATTTTTCACTGCTAATGTGCTAAAGGCACTCTGAGGTAGATCCCACAGAATGTTGAGCCAGAAGTCCGAACAGTTCATATCATTTCTGCTGCAGACAGTACTGGGTAACAAATAGGAGTTCAAAGGATAGATAGAGACAGTGAGTGCTTCTGGCTGGAACAAACATGGAAGGCTCATTGGGTGTAATTTGGAAGAAGGAACAAGATTTCATCAGCTTGAGATTTGTAAGGAGGAAATTTTAATTAGTAATTTTTTTAAAAAAGATTTTTATTTATTTATTTGACAGACAAAGATCACAAGTAGGCAGAGAGGCAGGCAAAGAGAGGAAGGGAAGCAGGCTCCCCGCTGAGCAGAGAGCCCGATGTGGGGCTCAATCCCAGGACCCTGGGATTATGACCTGAACCAAAGGGAGAGGCTTTAACCCACAGAGCCACCCAGGCGCCCTAAGAAGAGGACGTTTTACACAGAGAAAATCATTATAGCAAAATGTGGAGGTAGTGAAAATATGACATATACAGGGCATGACAAATAGTCCCGTTTTACTAGAAAGTTGTATTAGTGCCTATTTGAAAAGTCATTTGAGTATCAGAATTAAGTATTTAGGCTTTATAAAGTTGCTAATGAGAGAGGAAACACTAAAGCTTTTAACCAAGAAGCTCATATAACAAAGTAAAGGCTTTAAATTGAGATTTATTGGCATTGGCATATTGCATATATTGGGATTTATGTGGGAAGAAAAGAGGTATGGCTTAAGTTTGCATAATGCTTTAATGAGATAGGGATATGGCTGACTTGGAAGAGAGTAAAGTAAAAGATGTTTTTTGAGTTTCAAATTTAGGTTATTGAGACAGTGGGAGCAATAATAATGAGAGAGGTTTTGAGGGGAGAAAGGCCAATTGAATTTTAAACATATGTCTAGTCAAGATTCAGCAACCAACTAGTCATTACTGCCACTAATTTTAAGCACGTACATATTGTGATTTAAATTTGTATATGAGCAGCTGTTGTCAGATATAGAATGCAAATAAAAATAATCTTTGTTTTTATGGCACATTGTTGTTTTGTTTTTTAACTTATGTTTCAACAGGAACAATATAAACAGACATTCCCAGTGCAGTTAAAGAAACAAGAGTCATCCAAGAGCTTGAAGAAGGTTATTG
Source organism: Neogale vison (assembly GCF_020171115.1). NCBI lineage: Eukaryota > Metazoa > Chordata > Mammalia > Carnivora > Mustelidae > Neogale > Neogale vison. Next base: position 56,897,663 of record NC_058093.1, on the reverse strand, counting down.
CAGCTTTGTCAAATCCAAAAGCAACCTCTAGTTCACCAGCACATCCAAAACAAACAGTAGAAAACAACCACCCTAATCCATTCTTGACAAATGCACTTTTAGGTAATCACCAACCAAATGGAGTTATTCAAAGTGTCATTCAAGAAGCTCCTCTAGCACTTACTACCAAAACTAAAATGCAGAGTAAGATTAATGAAAACATTGCTACTGCAAGTAACTCTCCTTTTTCCTCACCTGTAAATTTGAGCACAACCGGGAGAAGGACCGCTGGCAATCAGACAACTGTGATACCCTCCGCCTCTCCCATAGTGCATCCTCAAGGGAAGGAAAAAGTGGTTAGCAATAATGTAAACACAGTAAAAACACAGCTTCCCCCTCACCCTGCAAAATCTCTAGTGGAACAGTTTAGGGGAACAGATTCAGACATTCCCAGTAGTAAAGATTCTGAAGATTCAAATGAGGATGAAGAAGAAGATGACGAGGAAGAAGATGAGGAAGATGATGAAGATGATGAATCTGATGACAGCCAATCAGGTTATTTTCTATTTTAAAATTTGAAGTATTTATCTAAATGCTATGTGGACCAAAACAGTTAAAGGAGGTTCTTAGTTCACAGACCTATAGTCATTGTCATTCCCTGAGTTTCACACAGCTATGAGCCTGTCCATAGTGAGCTGGTAAAATATTGGAGTGATTGAAATTGGAAATCCTGAGTTAAATTCTCAGCTTTGCTACTCATTTAACATTAAACAAATAAAAACTTTAAATGAATATAGATGATGCATAAATTAATAATGAACTTCACAAATTTGCTTAATTTTCATTTAATTCATGACCATTCATTTGTCCTTTCTTTTTCATCTCTTCTGCTACTTATTTTAATGTGTCAGTAGATATTTTGAATGAAGGATGTAAATTTGTAGTCAGTCATTTAGAAAGCACCAAAATCCTAAATCGCTATGAATTATCCATTAGGAACACAGAATTTATTTAATAACAAGTAGTGAGCTCCTTGATTTTATTTTGATTTGCTTTCTTGTTTTGCTTGTTTTTTTTTTTAATTTCTTTCTGTTTTTCTTCCCCTTAACTCTCCTCATTGTTCTACAGAAGATTGAAAGCATAAAATATAAGATAACTTAAATTTTATATACAAAGGTGAAATACATATTATAAAAATATTTGGATTTGTTATGGTCAACCACTAGTCCAGTGGTAAATTTTCTAGCTGTCAATATGAATAGGAAAATACAGTCAGTTATACAATTTAAAGTGTCTAACGTAGAAACAACCTACTTGTTCAGGGGGGTAAGAACAAATTTTCCTAATAATATTTTTCTTGGGATTCCCATAAATACAACTTTGCATGATCAAGTTTGAATATCATTTTTAATAACTTTCAAAGGCAATTTTTATAACAAATTTCAACATAGGCAGATGGTACTGCACAAAACGTGATTCCACAAAAATTGTTATTCTGAGAACCTTTAAAATACATTGCAAATATCAGACCTGTGTTTATCGAGTTTAATCCAGGAATAAATAATGCCCATCTATAGGAAGAGATGCATTTATAGGACTACATTCCTAGACCAAACTTAAATTGTTAAAACATTAAATGATCCCACATAATCATTTCTGCAACCTGGTCTTTTGTGAAGCCTAAGAAGCCTGATGTGGTCTTGCACTTAAATAAAATACAAGCCAGAAAAGCCAAGAATCTCTCAGAAAATGGTTTTCTTTTACCTCAAAGCCCACATGAAAAAATGATGGTAGTTCCAGACTTTTCTTCCTTATACTGAACCTAGTATACTTCTTAGGAAGTATACTAATAGCTTCTTAGGAAGCTATAGGAATCTATTAATTTAAAGAATCAATTCTATTCCCTCTATACCTTAGTTTCTCTATTAAATTAAAAATGATTTTGAAACCACTAAGCAGAACTCATCATGTGAATAGTGTCATGTGAGAAGAACTGGTTTATGATTAAAGTGTTGAGTAAAACCGATACTTTTAACAAAGGATTCTGAGAATTTGTAGTCTGCATACACTGTACTCAAATAGCTTGTTAGATAGTAATTTTTACATGAACTCTTCAGGAGAGTCGCTTAGTTGAGTTCAATCACAGATGCTGATTCCTAAACTATTCCATTTAGATACAAACTGCAAATGTTGGTGATTATCTAGTTATAATATACAAATGCTTCTTTTACTTCCCAGAATCAGATAGTAATTCAGAATCAGATACAGAAGGATCAGAAGAAGATGATGATGATGATAAAGACCAAGATGAATCAGATAGTGATACTGAAGGAGAGAAAACTTCAATGAAACTGAATAAAACAACTTCCTCTGTCAAAAGCCCTTCCATCAGTCTCACAGCTCACTCAACACCTCGTAACCTCCACATAGCAAAAGCCCCAGGCTCTGCTCCTGCTGCCTTATGTTCTGAGTCCCAGTCACCTGCTTTTCTTGGCACACCTTCTTCCACACTTACTTCAAGTCCACACTCTGGTACCTACACTTTATTTTTATTATTGTAAAGTAGAAGTCAGACCATAGCAAGATTTCTTATTTATACAGTGTTCTGGGGATGACCTCATTGAAATCAAGTGTTACAGCTAGATTTAAGGTTGGCTAAGAAAAGTCAGCATGTATTTTCCAAGGATATGACCCATTACCATTTTTATTCTGTGCTTTCAGTTTAAGAACCTGGTTGGTGACAGACAGCTCTTGATTTCGAATATTTTCCTGCTTTTGTGTTCAGTTTATGTCTCTAGAATTTAGAATTTGACTAACAGTTGAGCTTTTTGTTTTATAAAAGTGAGTTCCCTTGGTTACTTAAGATACAGTTGCATATCTGCCCAACACATAGCCAAAGGTCATTTGAGTTAGCGAGTAGCATTATTATTTCATTAACATGCCACATCTTTTTTTTCTATTTGACCTTTTATAAACTTTTAGAGGTCTTTATTAAAAGTTTTTACATTAATATTCCAAAAGGACTTTTTGTTTCCATTTCAATAGTTAAGAAAATATAGGGTTATATAGGACAATATCATGTTGCCTTACTTATTTCACTCTTTTCTTAGAAATGTCTAGTTTTGCTTTCATTTGCCACAGACCAGTATGATATTCTACTAATTTAAGAAGCACATATTTGCATTTATGAAACTTGGCTGTTGTCTATGAAGAATTTTGCATACGCTCATAATCCTATTCTTTCGTACTTTCAGTTGAAAGATCTAGTAGTAGTTTTGACTATAGATTTATATGAACATAGAAGTTATATGATTTTTAAGTGTGTGAGCCAGCTGTTGAAATTTTTCAGCATCTTAAAACTCATATTCTCAAAGAAAACAACCTCTATCTACAATTTTCCTCCTTCTTCTTTAGCTATTTCTTTAAATACAAATTGAGAGGAAAGCTATGTATTTTTACCTTCCACTGTATTTTCTTTAGAAAGACCAGTTATTCTGTCATGCAGCCCAAAGAAGAGAGAAAAGAAAAAATCCTCTGTACAGTGTGTTTTGTTGCACATCATCTAATAGTAACCTACGAGTTGCAGAAATACCTTAAGTAATTCAAGTTATTGAGATGTGTTATTTAAAGAACAGTTTCAAAACTATCAAAAACTTGTCATCTATATAAACTAATCTTTTATGTTAACTGGATGAATTTTCTTAAAGGCACTTCCAAAAGAAGAAGAGTAACAGATGAGCGTGAACTGCGTATTCCTTTGGAATATGGGTATGCAAAATAAGACTTCTCTTTTTGCTTTGCTGCCATGTATTTATGTATGTTTGATTTCTCATATATCTCACTCTCTGCTATTCATAAAAGAATTGAATATACTGCATAGTATTTATTTGAGCAGAAGAGCTAGAGCGAAGGGCAAAGAAGTTGATATGTCAGAAAACCGAAATTAAGGCTAACTGCAGCGTTTAGGTATGGCAGAGCTGGGATGGGATCAGGCAGCCAGTACGACTGGAGAAAAAAAAAAAAGCAAGAGAAAATCATGTGGCAGAGGGGAGGGCAGAGACACAGTTAAGAATATGAGAGGTTTTTGCAAAGATAGAATTAAAGGACAGTAAAAGTTACAGTGGGCAAAACTAGGGCACTTGAGCAGTGTGTGGCTAAAATGGACTAATTGGAACTGAGAAGTTTTACACTCAAAGTAGATGATCCTCAAGGAGCAGAGAGCCAGGTTTATGGTACTCTTTTCACCTAAAGCTTCTCAGATGTAAAAAAATCATTACACATTGACACATGTTACTGAATTTGTCCGAATACCCAAAGTAATACCAGTTGATGATTTCTAAGAAATGTAATGGAGTTTAATATTTGTAACTTGAGACTGATTAATTTTTAGTGGAATCATGTAACTAAAAATCTAAATAACTTTAATGATAAATGTATCTGAGCTGTATGATTAGGGATTTATATTTGTTTTATTTGTATTTTTTATGTTGTCTAAAAAGCATGTATTCTTAATTTTTTTAAAGCTTTCTTAAAACTAAATATGTTATAACCCTTATTTCTGTTATGTGTAGCTGGCAAAGAGAGACAAGAATAAGAAACTTTGGAGGGCGCCTTCAAGGAGAAGTAGCATATTATGCTCCATGTGGAAAGAAACTTAGGCAATACCCTGAAGTAATAAAGGTACATACTTTTCACCAAATAATATACATTTGGTGCCTATTAAGCATGCTTATGGAAAAAAGGTGCTCTCCTTTCTCAGATAAAGTTCCTTGATACAAAATATTCTCTTGTATGGGACTAAATGTACTTAACTTAAATTGATCTTCTCTGAATCCATAGCCCCTTGATAGAATATACAAAACATTAGTGTCCTGAAGAAAGCTCTACATCAAAGCTGGGTTGTAATTATTAAAACCTGAAGTGGAAAAATATGTGATTTTTTCAGTATCTCAGCAGAAATGGAATAATGGATATCTCAAGGGACAATTTCAGCTTCAGTGCAAAAATAAGAGTGGGTGACTTCTATGAAGCCAGAGATGGACCGCAGGTATCCACTTTTTAAAAAGTATAGTCTTTAAACCAAAAAGTAGTACCATAATCTAAATGAAGTAAATTTCACTACACTCTGAAGCATTGCCTTTTGTTAGTTGATTCGTACAGCTATACATATAACTTTGTGATTAACACTCACCAAGGCCTCAATATACTATATTCCAGTAACAAGGAGCTTTGACATAATAGATGTCTTTTTCAAGTTTTTTAAGTCAATATTTTCCTGTTTATTTATTTTGTCAACAATTTTATAGTTTATACAGGTATAAAAGTATCTGCATGTTCCCGTGAAATATAGAAAAGCATTAGTTCCCTGAAAGGTAAACTAATTTAAAGGTAAATTAATTTGAATAGTGAGAATATGTTATTAGGAGTAAGTCCAAAGGGGAATAAATGGGGGTATAGCTCAGTGGTAGAGCATTTGACTGCAAAGGGGAATAAATATGCCTTAGTTTTATGGAAGGATCTTGTCCATCTGATTATGCCATGCTACATGATCCATTGTCACAAGTTTGGTAATTTGAAGTGAGGGAAGTTTCCTTAATATTAGGTGAGTGAAATTTCTGCTTTTTACAGAAATTGAATTTTTGAGTTAATTGTATGGATTTCTGAAAATATCACCACAACTCCCTTTTTGCCTAAGGGTTAAGTATACAACCTTACCAATCAGCACAAAGAACCCACCAGAGACATTTCATTTCCTGTGTGTTTCCTGTAGGATTTTGCTTTTGTTTCTTACTTGGATTCAGCTGCATAGCTTATTATTCCCTTTAACTTTATCAGCTCCATTGAAAGAGGACCTAGTTAAGGAGTGAGGAGACCTAGATTGTTGTTAATCTATGAAATAGACTTTGTGAGTTCAAACATCAAAATAATGCCTCCTTTTCCCTCAGTTTCCTAGTTCACAAAGTAAAGACTATAATAATTTTACTTCTGCCTCATAGGATTATGGTAAGGTTAAAATGAGATCATATGCTTGAACATACTTCAAAAGATTAAATTGCTCAGCCAACTGAAGTTGATATTTTCTTTCTTGATTGGATATTTCTTTCTTTTGGCCTATTATAATGCATAGAAAGAAATGTTTTCTGTAATAAATATTTTCTAGTTTGAATTGGCAGGTTCTTCCATCTTACCCTCTAATTTTATAGTTAGAGAAATATTAAAAGGCCTTCCTAATTCTGAGGAGGTTTTTTTTTTTTTTTTGTTCTGTTTTGTTTTTTTTTTGAGACCTCAAACATTAAGGGAATTTTCCAAGATCACACAATCTTAACCAGGCAGAGACATAACTAGAATTTGGGTTTCTAACAGTGTTCTTTTACCTTCACCATATAACCCATTTTCATTATTATCCATGACTTTTTAAGGAACAAGTTATGTCCAGTTCTACTAGTTTCTTTCCTGGTAATTCTAAAATGCTAAAATATATTTCTCGGAGGCTCAGCTTCTTTATTGAAATATTTTCTAGGATTTTTCTCTGTTTATTTTTTAAACTTAAAAAATTTTTTGAGGCACCTGGGTAGCTCACTCGGTTAAGCGTCTGCCTTCAACTCAGGTCATGATCCCAGGGTCCTGGGATTGAGTCCACATCAGGCTCCCTGCTCAACAAGGAGTTTGTTTCTCCCTCTCCATCTGCGTTTCTCCCCATTGACATTCTTTTCTTCTCAGTCTCTGTCTCTTAATAAATAAATACAATCTTTGAAAAAAAAATTTTTAGTGATTTACTTATAAAAATAATTTTAAACATACACTAAATTTGTTGTCAAACAGATCCTCAGAATTTGTTATTATACCCACTTCCATATATACTGGATCAGTTTTGTAACACAAAAATGTTAGAAGATAATAATTTTATTTTAAAATTCTGACATTTTTTAATCTTTGACTCATGATATAAATCCTGACTTGTCTTGTTTATGCCAAAGATATCCTAATGTTTTAAAGTTGAATAGATTTTTGTTCTGAGAGGAAAGCTAATTGCTGTTAAATACATAAAGGATTTTTAGTTTTGTATCAGTGATAATTAGACTTAATCTATAAAGCCTCATTAGGCAGACTAAAATGTTCTTTGACATCCATTCACTTTTTATTAAACATAATCAGTGTTTTCCAAATGTGTATTACTTTGTTGAGAGATCAGTTCATCAAGGAAATATGATGAATTACTAAATTCAGAATATGTTAAGCTGCCAGCATTTCGGCAGACTGCTAAGGGAAAATATTAGCAATTTTGAGAGCACTTCTATCAGTTAAAAAAATTAGCAAGTTGGATTTGTTTCAGGATACTTTGAGAGAACAACAATTAAAGGTAGGTAATCCAAAAAAAGTTCAGTTAGTTAGTGAGAAATGTATATAGTATGTATAATTGTAGAACCATATACATTTCCATATATTGTATGATGAATATGTATCAGCATATAGTTCATTAGAAATGTATATAATTTTGTGATAATTTTCTATGAAAATGAACAAAGATTATATATTTTTGTTAGAGTAACTATGATGTGTGATAACTTGATGACCCTAAATTTTGTGGAAGATGTGAAATATAGTTTGGCTAAGCCACTGGTACTATGCAGAAGTGATCTGTGTGTTTTTACAATATGTCTGCCTTCATACAAGTTGTGGAAAGGGAATGATGACTGTGCAGATAATGAAAAACAAAACTGTATATTGAAGGATTTGGAGGAAATGTGTCAGAACTTTAAAATGATAGATGTAATGGTTGGTGGTATAGTAGATCATTTTTTTTCTTTCTACTTCTTGTAAGTTTTACATTTTCTAAAATTTGCTTGTATTACATACAATGTGAAAAACAATTTTATATAAAAAATATATTCTTCTGCCCTTCCTAATAAGCTAAGCATTCAGTTTTCCAAATGCATGGAGGTTTTACATAATGATTTTGAATATTACTGCTACAGTTTTCCAAGCTTCGTTTACCTGTTTTGGGTGTTTGATAACAAGTGAAATGCTATATTTGCAGATTTGTTATGATTCTTAGTCACTTTACTAATAAACCATTTGCATTGAAAAATATATTTTCTTTTTTTTTTAATTTTCTTTTTTCTTTTTAAGATGTTATTTATTTGATGGAGAGAGAGACAGCGAGAGAGGGAACACAAGCAGGGAGAATGGGAGAGGGGAAAGCAGGCTTCCCGCTGATTGGGGAACCCAGTGCAGGGATGGATCCTGGGACCTTGGGATCACGGCCTGAGCTGAAGGCAGGCACTTAACAACTGAGCCACCCAGGTGCCCCCGGAAAATTTTTTTTTTTTTTTGGTCATGTTTTTCTCTTTTCTTGTAAAGTTATCAAAAATAACCAATATTCTGTAAGTTCTGATTTATTTCAAGGTATTTCAAAAATTTCAGCAGTGGTATTGCAAAGCTCTATATTTTACAAATAAAATTTAAGAAATGATAATTTCTCCTAGAAGATAATTCTAGTCTGCTGTGGAGAACCATGGTTATTTTAAGTTATTTTGCACTCAAGGTATTTCTGAGCTTCAGATAGAATATATTTATATATGCATACTATATTTGCTAAGAGCAAACATCTGAAAAATATTGCAAACATCTGAAAATGTGCACATAATACAATAAGATAAGTATGAGTGCTTATGTTTATTGAAATTTAAGTAAGTTCATCATTAAAGTACAATAATCTAATGATTGCTTTCGCAAAGTAAGAAAGAAAAGCCCTTGCTTAAAGTAAATAGAGTTGACACAAGAAATGGGGATGGGGGGGGACCCTTAATCTATTCATTATTAGTGTTACTTATCTCAGGCTACAAATTCTGGAAAGAGATTTGTAGACTCAGCTATTTGTCAGTGTCTTCTGATACTTATATGCCAATCACTTCCTGCAGGCTTCTGTGAAAACAATGATTTTAGGGAAAATAGGCTTCATGGAACAAAATGAACCCTCTTATAAGGCCATGCTTTAACTGGCTGGCTACCTTGTGATGAAATTCTGTTAACTATTTTAGCCAGTGAAACGCCTTTGAAAAGAGGATAAGGTAAATAGATTTCTTATAGACTTCTGCTTTATCACATTATAACAGTCTGAGGGGTTTGAAGTGGCGGGGGGGGTGGGAGGTTGGGGTACCAGGTGGTGGGTATTATAGAGGGCACGGCTTGCATGGAGCACTGGGTGTGGTGAAAAAATAATGAATACTGTTTTTCTGAAAATAAATAAATTGAAAAAAAAAAAAAAGAACTTGCTGAAGCTAATATTTATCGTTTTCATTTTATTTTGGTTTTGGGTGTCAAGGATAATAGACAGGATGAGCTCAACATATTTTGGTAAATATAAAATAAGATTATTTTTATTTACCTAAATAAGGTATTTAGGTAAAAAGTTTTCCACACTTTTATTAGGAATATATGAAGGCTTCAAGACAAATTATTAATGACATAGATTATTTTGAAATATATGATTATCTACTTTGAAAGTATTTTTTGTGAATTGTAGAAAACATTTAAGCATAAATGTAATAATTAAGTTTATTTTTGCAACCAGTAAGTTCATTAGCATAGATTAATGAACGTTTATTGTATTCAGGATAGAAAAACAAAGAAAAGGAAAGAAGCAAAGAAGGAACAAGTTAAAAGTGACTTAGGAAATGCTGCTTTTTCTATTCGAGATATATATTTTTTAAAAAGATTTTTTTTTTTCTCTTTAATGGTGTAAGGGCAGGAGAAAAGAAAAATATTTAAGGTTCTTACTGTAAAGAGCCTTTTTTCTTAGTCATTTAATCAATAAATATTTGTGGCAAATACTTAATGCGTCAGGCATTTTTCTTCCAGATAAATTTTCCTTAAAGGCATTTTCCATAAAGAAAACTGTGAACACATTTCAAAAACTACAGAAATGAAATCCTGTCTTTGAAGAAACGAAACAAAACTAGTGTTTGTAGAGAAACTGAAGAGTACAAAAGACATAGAAGTTACGGTCACTGGCTTTGAGAAGATAAAAGCGCTGAGCACAACGCTGTCCAGCAAAAATCAGGATTTTGTTAGTAAGGAGTATAGGGAGGCTTCACAATAAAGCAGACAACACACAGTCTCTGGCAAGATTGTAATGCTGCTAATTATTTCATATAAGTAAAGAACAAAAGATTGGGAGTCAACAACCAGGGTTCTAATTCAACTCTGCTGTTAACTGTCACACCTAATGCAACATAGCTGTGGGCATATGTGGACACTGAGAACAGTACCAGAAATCTAAAATACTGAAAATTTATGTCACTAATTTACCAGGTAGGATTTTTGACGGCTAGGCAAGGACCTCTATACTAGGAGGCCAACTGTATGAATCCCAAGTGTAGAGCTTAAGAGGTATTTGAAGATCATGGCTCTTAGAGGGTAACCTACTGTGAGTAATTAGAAAGCATGGCCAGCATTGTGGAATAATTGTATCAAACGACATCTTTCTCAATGGTTTTTAGTAGGTAACACCCATCTCCCCAGCATAGATAATCTTACTCTTTCACATCTTTGAAATGTTATTCAGTAAATCATATTAATAAACTATATGATTACAGTAGATTAAGAATCCCTAATGCTGTAAAGTTTGTGGTACGTGAAGCTCCCACTACCTATCTCTGGCACTGTAAAGTAGCTAAAAGTAGACATAATGCTAAATTATGAAATAGGTGTAAGAAAATTCAACAAAATTTTGATTTTTCTCATGATATTAACATTAGCATTTTTCTTAAAATGGGAAGTTCTGTCAAAAATATTTGATGCCCTCAATTTGCTTGTGCCCTAAGATTTTTTTAGACTCCTGACAGGGTAAGTCAGCATCCTATGTTACTTTGAAAAACTGAGGCCTCCTTTTCTAGGCCTTAATTTCGTAATGTAATGTGAAGGATAGAAATCAAAGGATGTCTTTAAGATCAGTTCCCTTTTATGTAGGACATTTGAAAAGCTTTTTAATTAACTAATTTTTAGGAAGTAAAGGATTCAGAAAGTATACATACAAAGAAAAGGTAGTGAGAAAAATCTGTTTTGTTTACTTGAGCTGTGGTTACATTTACTGAAAATTACTTACCCAGAAATCAGTCAGGTAAATAAATGATCAATTCACCAAATGATTAAAAAAAAAAAAAACTAAAATTGTCAGACCAAATACCTTAATGCAGATTCAAAATAGTCACCTCAGCTATTATACTACCAGAGGCAAGGACTGGGATAGAGAAACAGGTCATATTCCAGAAAAATATTAAAGTTGCTCCATTCACTTATATAACATTGAGCATTGGAAAAGTATTGGACATCTCAAGTGTTAACATGGGAATTGGACACTTAATGGCCCAGGACTGCAAATCCATGCTGAAATTACTGCAGCAAAGTGTTGGTGATACTCAGCTTAAAAAACAAAAACAAAAACTCAGTAACTTGACAAATAGATTACTCAGTGAATTGACTTTTGGTGGACTGGTTTATTTCTTCTATACTCTTTACCCCCAAAATAAATTAGCATGTAGGTATATAAAATCAAACAAAATGTAATCAACAAAAGGAAAATAAAGACAAGTTCTGATATCCAACTGAAGCAAGAATGAGATTTGAGAATGCATTTCATTAAAACCTGAGCATGTTGCTGGCAAACCAGAGATGGACTTAGCTGTCAGGAGAGTATAGGATCCTGGGTAGACAATTCAGTGTCTATAAGATAAAGTGAAAACAGACCAATTGCTCATGAGATGTCCAACTGTATTTTAGAGTATCTTTTATGAAGAGTAACAGAAATGTTGGGAGGCACCTGGGTTTCTCAGTTGGTTAAGCATCTGCCTTCAGCTCAGGTCATGATCCCAGGGTCCTGGGATGGAGCCCCACACTGGGCTCCTTGCTTACAAAGGAGCCTACGTCTCCCCTTCCTCCCACTCCCCCTGCTTGTGCTTGCTCTCTCTCTTTCTCTCTCTCTGTGTGTCAAATAAATAAATAAAATCCTTAAAAAAATAGAAATACAGAAATACAAAGTCATATTTAAATTAGAGCTCATATCATTTTTGAATTTCTGAATATAGAAAATATTTTAAACTTACTCATTTGAGATAAATGGTTTTTTAAGTTGTATTTAGTGTTTAAGGTATAAAATAACTAAGAGAAAGAAATTTTATCTGTAGGTTTTCTCAGTATTTTTCCATCCTGTGTCTTCGCCTTGGTTGGGGAGAAAACCTCACTATTTTAATCACCTTTCTGGTCTCCACTCAGACTTTTCTCTTTTACATCCAGGTACTTCTTCCTCCTAAGGAACAATATAGTCACATTCCTTTCCAGCTCTAATTCCTAAGCCCTGATTCAGACCATCATTATTTTATAGGTGGACAATTCAGACAACTTTTTGTCCCAACCTCTAAACTTTTTCAAATGTTTTACTACTCAGCATGTGGTCCTTGCATTGGAGTAGCGTGAGATCCTGAGTTAAAAATGTTGGTCCTTTTGGGGAAAAGATTCTCATTTACCTTTAGACACTGCTGTGCCTTGTACAAAGTAGGTTTTTCAACAAATGTTTAAGTAGTGGAAACTTTTTATAATACATGACAGTCTTACATGGCACTTTTATAATGCATTGCACTGCATATTGTATGGTGTACTTATTTACTCATCTTAATTATTTTGTTCGGTCTTCTGAAATAAAACATAAATCTTTTTTCTTGTCTTTGTAGTATATATAGAAATGAAGGTGTTATTGCTAAAGACTGAAATTATTAACTCTTGAAAACAGAGTTATAATGATAAAGTAGACCTGATCTGTCACCATGTCCATCATGTTGATAATCTATTTTCTTTTTGTCTACATCTTTCAAATCTTTGTTAAGAAAGATTATTTTCAGGGAACTGTTTACACTCTTAGTCTTAGAAATTAAGAAAAAATAATAAGCTAATTGTCTTTTGATGCATAATTTCTGATTGACAAAAAAGCTTATAGCATATAAATTGGGTGATATAAATTGTACTTGCTTTTTCTGAGGAAAATCTTATTGAGAAAACTTTTTTCCCCCTTCACAATTATTTTGAGTACTCAGTGAATTAAAGCAGTAATTCAAGCTTCAGATTTTCCTAACAGTTCCATTTCTCATTTTCTAAAATCCAGGAGTCAGAAGACTATATATGTAGCACAATATATGCAGGTTCCTTGGCAAGTATTTACTTTATAAGTGCCAAGAGCAAAAATGTAAATGATAATGTCACTATATTTGTCTGGTAAATTTTGGGCACCAACATAATCTATTCCTCTTTTGAGTCAGATATATTTACCTAGCCAAATAAACATAACTATGTAAAAATTGTAACTGGATAAAAAAAGATAAATTGATAAAACCCTTTAAATCTTGGCTACAGTTGACTTTATTATTAATAAGATACTTTAAAAACTGAATGCAGATTCCTCTACAGACTCTTTTATTAGTCTCTCTCTTCTACTCCAAGTGTCACGAATGTCACTTTTATATTTTTCAATTTATGTGATGCATGCTGCCATGGTGCCTAAGAGCATAATAGAAAAAAATGAAAACCTAAACTAATCAAAAGCTTCCCATACTGGTGAACATAAAATGTTTTGATGGCTTCCTTCTTAGTAGTTTGTGGTATAAAAATGCAGTTATTAGAAATATTGTTCCTATTGACTTCATTTGAAATCTCAGGAAAAAATGTTACTTTCTTCAGAATTAACTTTTAAAATTATTTTCACAGGAGAATTACTGAGAAAAATTATATAGATATTTTAAACAAAAATATGGGCTATATGCACTAGTTTTTTGACACAGTCCTGCTGTGACATAATCTTGGCCATGCTTTCATGGCTGAAATAGTGTGATCAGTCAATTACCAAGTATAAAAACATCTTGATAACATCAATTAAGTACATGTAGTGGTTAAGAGCACAAGTTGTACAGTTAGTCCCAGTTGTGAAATACAGTTCTGTACCTTGTTGCCACTCTACCCCCAGGAAATTATTTAATCTTACTGGGTCTAAATTCATGTAGGAACAATAAAACTCACCTTACTGGTTAGAACTGTTGAGAAGATTAAAGTATATAATGTATTGAAAATGCCTGGAAAAAACACAGTGCTTGGAATGTGGGAAGTAACTATCATCCATTACGGTAGCACAAGTAGTATTTGTATTTTTACTACCCATTGAATGAGATATTCATAGTCTTTTGACCCCAGATTAGGAATCATGGCATAAAATGTAACTCAAGGACTTTCTATTGTTTTTGGTTGCAGACTTGCCTACAGTGAGTGGTTCAAGCTAAATTCCTAGTTTAAGATTCTTTTGAGAAAAAAAGCATATTTTAAAAATCCTTAACCTTCATACTGAAGGAATTATCTTTTAAAAGAAGAAGTCAGAAATAATAAAACAATTATTTTAGAAGGATTATTTTAAAAGAATGCTTTTCTTATATCTGAACATATTACCAAGGACAATAGATAAGGTTATATAACAGTGTATTTGTTTTGACGGACATATGGAGGATAATAAAAACCAGACGTGGAGTATATCTATGCACCAACCAGGATTATTCCTATAATGCACTAGCATTATGCTGTTGTATGTGTTCCTTTTGGGGGATTTACAATGAGAAATCTGAAATATATAATATATACCATGTACCCCATCATCATCATTAGAAATTATCATATGCCCAATTGTTTTATGCCTCCAACTACTTCTACTTTTCCATAATTTGCTGAAACATATCTAAACATGTCGTCTGTAAATTTTTCAACGTGTATCTCTAGAAGATAAGGACTCTTGTTTCTTACAAGAGTACCATTATCACACTTTTAAATGATAATTGCTGGACATCATCAAATGTTAGGCATTGTTCACAGTTTCAGTTCCTTAATTATGATAATTATTGAAGTTTATTTGAATCAATTTCTAGATAAAATGTATTTGATACATCTATTAAGACTCCTTTAATCTTGTAGTTTGTTTTTTTTTTTTAACTTCTTAAAATTTACTTGTTGAAGAAACTGGGCAATTTGTAGCATTTCCCACAGACTGGATTTTGCTGTGTGGTTTAACATACACTTCTTATCCTATTTTTCCTGTAAAGTTATAGTAAATAGGCCCAGACTTGATCAAACCTAGACTTGATTTATTTGGGGGGGCAATATTAATTTATAGGTGATGGAGTAACCTCCATTAGAAGGCTGATGTCTATTTGTCTCTGTTTCTGGTGATTGCCAGCCATTCATGTTCAAGTCTTAGATCGATGAATTCATCAGGTATTGCACAATGTTGATATTCTAACTTTTACATTCCTCCTTGATTTATTAGCTATACTATTTCTATAAAGATAAACTTCCTTCTGTTACTTGGATAGCTTCATGATTGGTTGAACTGATAACACATGAAAACAATCTATATGGGTGTCATCACAAAACTAATATTTTCAAATATCTGCCAACTTCATGGTCATTATAGTTCAGAAATGGTGATTGAGATATCTCTGTGTTTATAGATATATATATGTTTATAAATATATGTTTATAGATATAAATCTCTCTGTATTTAAGGTTGAAGTCATTAAAGTAAGAATATCAGAGATTGACCTAGAATTTTCTGATCTGTTGATCATTTATGTTTATTTCATTTTTAATATATTGTTTCTATAAAATGTTAATTAAAAGGGAATGCAGTGGTGTCTTTTGAAAGAAGAGGATGTCATTCCCCGTATCAGGGCAATGGAAGGCCGTAGAGGAAGACCACCAAATCCAGATAGACAGCGAGCAAGAGAGGAATCTAGGATGAGACGTCGGAAGGGTCGACCTCCAAATGTGGGAAGTGCTGAGTTTCTAGATAACACAGATGCCAAATTGCTAAGAAAATTGCAAGCTCAAGGTAAGAAATATAATATATACAACACTGTAATAATCACACTAAAAAAGTCTATGTATCTCTTATGTTTTTGACTTATGAATGATTGATACTGCTCTCACTTTCTAAAAAGTAGATATTTCTGTTAGAATAAAAATGAGAAAATAAGGAATCCCACTGGTAACTGGAGTTCTTTGATTAGGTAAGCTCCTTTCGAGAGCCATACTCATAAACACATCATACCCTGTGTGTTTAGAACTACAGAGGTGGGGGATAAGCTTTTAAGGCTTGCACAGAAAGGGAATCAACCAGCACTTGGCACATGCCTTAAGGTTGTGCCAACATTCTGGAAATTCTCATTTTAACAGCTCCCGATTCCTTGAGGTGGTACAAGGGAATAACTCCAAAATATGTGGAACTGTGGAGTAAATTTTCAGTCAGAGAACTCCAATTACTGGTAAGTAACCCTAGTCTTTTTAGTTTGGGTTCTTCTGTAGTCTGGATACATCACATGTATTTTCAAATGGCCAACTAATAGATTCAAATCAAAAAATTTTTATTTTGAGATCACTAGAAAGTGTTACTTATGAAGCACAAAGTGCTTATAATAACCTCAAATATATTGTAACTCAAAACTACACATAAATTATCAACATGAAGTTCCCATGCTATGCCAGACACAGAGAAAGCTGACTAAAATAAAATAGTTCTGTTATGAGTTACTAGTTACAAACGTGAGGCCTCTTTTTTTTTTTTTTAAAGATTTTATTTATTTATTTGACAGACAGAGATCACAAGTAGGCAGAGAGGCAGGCAGAGAGAGAGGAGGAGGCAGGCTCTCTGCAGAGCAGAGAGCCCGATGCGGGGCTCGATCCCAGGACCCTGGAATCATGACCTGAGCCGAAGGCAGAGGCTTTAACCCACTGAGCCACCCGGGTGCCCCAAACGTGAGGCCTCTTAAGGCTATCTGAATATACATCAGTACATGTGTGGGTCTCTTATGGTCACAAGTGTGTATGTATGAAATAAAGGTTAAATAATAAAAATTGCCTTGAAGACTAATGGGATTTTAACTTCCTTTATGTACTTTTTCCTAGAGGAAAAGCTTGACTTATTTCCCTTTATTGCAATACCATCATAATATTGACTTCTTTGTTGCTGCTTTGTTTTTATTGTAAAACAGACACCCACAACAAAAACTCATAGAACAGAATGCTTTACAATAAAATACTCATTCTCACTCACTTTAAAATAAAACACTCTCATGAGTGGCATCATTATTAACAGTTTTTTGTAAATCCAGAAATGTGTACACACACGCATATACACATATGATACAAAATACATGTTCATACACATGTGTAATATGTTGAATTACATATATGCTTTTTCATTTCTAAAATAAATGGATTTATATTGTACATCCTATTCAGCCTGCTTTTTTCCACTTAATTTATCTTGAATGTCCTAATGTATCTGCACTTAAAAATCAATCTTATGCGTTTAACAGCTGACTACTGAGTGATGCAACATGTACGGCTCTACATGCAGTCATTTTTGATGACTCTTTGCGCTGTTTCCCCATTCTTTGCTATCACAAACAGTCCTGCAGTAAACAGATGTTACATATTTTATTCATATCCTTCTATGAGAAGTATGGCTATCTATGTATAAAATTGTACAGATAGAGTCTTTGAATCAAAGGGTATGTGCATTTTCAGTTTTTGTAGATAGCGGGCAAATATTGTCTCCAAAAAAGTTGCACTAATTCCTACTTCCACTAATAGCATATAAATTAACTGCCCAGCATATCACTTATTGTCATATAAGTTTTTCTCTGCCTTAGTATGTTAGTGAATTTTTTTTTTTACTTTATTTATTTATAAATTTAAATGATCTCTACAACCAGCATGGGGCTCAAACTCATGACCCCAAAGTCAAGAGTTGCATCTCTTCTACCTGGGCCAGCCTGGCACCCTATTTGTGAAATTTTTATGTTATTTTATTTGAATTTTGTTAAGATTTCCATCTCCCCTGAATAGTTACTAGTGAAGGCTGTAAAAAAGTTATTAACAGATATAGCCATAAATGATGAGTTTTTAAAATTTGTGTTGCCAATAATCCACTGACTCTTTTGGAGAGTGTATAATAGTGATGAGTATGCATTGTTTGCCTGAAGAAAAAAAAAAAAAGATTAAAATTAACTGATACCCAAAGCTTGGGTTCTTCGTGCGTATCTTGCATATCTAATACATATACTATTAATATTTAGTATCTACAATGGCACCTTTATGGGGTACCTAGGTGGCCCAGTCATTGAGCATCTGTCTTCGGCTCAGGTCATGATCTCAGGGTCCCGGGATCGAGTCCCACATTGGGCTCCCTGCTTAGCAGGAAGCCTGCTTCTCCTTCTCCCACTGCCCCTGCTTGTGTTCCCTCTCTCGCTGCTTCTCTCTCTATCAAATAAATAAATAAAATCTTTTTTAAAAGTTAAAAAAAATTAAAAATTAAATGGCACCTTTATATTTGCAAAATTAACTAAATTTTATTTTAACCATATAGAAGCTAATTATTTAACTTTTACCCTAATGTTTTTCCTCCCTCTAGATTTCAAATTGGTTTGTATTCTGTTACATCCCTCTCCCTTATTGTGTCATACATTGTGTCATGCATTTTGCAAGTTCTTTACCTTTGACCTGACTATGTACATGTTTTTTTCTCAACATGTATATAAAAGTTAAATATTTAACAGTAATAAATAATTATTATTAATACTTAGAAGCATGGATGGTAAAATATTCAGGTTTTTTCTTGGGAAGAAAGGAATGAATCACTTTATCACCACTTTTACTTCTAAAAGGCTTCTACATTAACAGTTTGAGGGGGTTATCTGAGGGGATTCTAGAAGTTTCTGTTATATATTACTATCCTACTAGGCCTCAACTAGACTGTAAAACTGGACTTAATTTGAAGAAAAGTTCAGAACAGTAAAATAAATGCAAACTTTGTACATCCAAGCATTATGAAATGAGAGCTCTCTAATTTCTCAAGAGAAGAAAAATAAGAATGAGAGGGTTTCAGTATGAAAAAGATTTTTAACCTAACAAATAAACTTGCCAAGGCCATTAATACCTTAAATTTTCTAAGATACCAGATAGTACCTCTCCATTTCATGTATCATAGAATCTGAGATGCTTATAGTCATTTCAATGCACAGTTAATTATTTTAAGATGTACCACGAAGAAAGAAAAGTGCTGCCAATTGTCAGAGACATTCTGATTTTAGACTATATTTTAAAAATGCATCTTAGTATCAAAGATATGTGGTATATCTAAAATACCCCTAATTGTGTGTGTAACCTATTTTAAAAATAAACTTTCATCTTTGAAATTTAAATAGGTAATTCTTAATCCATAAAAGATATTTTCCAAATTGATATCTCAAAAGTTAGTTAAAATAGATAATGTATTCAGCAACCATAAACTAAGTAAATGAGAAGCTATTAGAAGTTTATTTCTCAGTACGTAAGTGAATTTTCTAGGTCTTCTAACTCATTCTCCTTCCTCCATAGTGTTTAACTTTTAAAAACATTTTCAACTACTCATAATATAAAGTTTAAGTTATGTGAATTTTTAATGATGAATAAGAATTTTATCCTCCTTGCTAAAGTAAAAAGATAAGGGTTGAACTTTTAAATGGGTTTCTGTCCTAAGGGCTTAAAAATAAAAATTATTGTTTACTTGTGTGGGGCTTGAAGCTGGCAAATATATTCATAGATAAATACATACTTAAATATAACATTTGTTTATTATAAGCCAGACTTCTATTTGAGGCTATCAGTTTTAGCTTGAAATAAAAGATCATACCTATGCCACACTTTCTAGGACACATTTTTTTAAAATCACATGATACATCTTTATATTTTAAGGCAGACTTAGATCTTTATAGTAGAGTTGAAAGCTTTCAGTTCTTAAGTGTTAGAAAAATAGTCATATAGTACTATCACAGGTGAGAACAATATCCATCAGGTGTATTATTATTGGAATTTGCTGAATCTGCAACCTTTTTTATAATTTTTTTTTAATTTTCCAGGATATTTAGTGAACAGAAGATCCTTTTTATATAGCTCAGAAATTTTTGATGATGCTTATAACCTAGTATTGAAAATAATTGGAGATATATAGATAATAATAGTAGAGATAATATAGAGATATAGATAATAATAATAATAGAGATATATTTTAGCATTATCTTCCATTTCATCTTCCATTAATAATTCCAATTTACTAGATAAAATTAGACCCTTACATCCCATCTTCTTTTTTAAAGACTTGTTGGTAGAAAATCAACCATAGTAACCAAGGTCACCTCAGCTGTTACAAGGACATAGGGTTAGGTTCTTACCTAAAAATCTCAAGTCATTCATCTTTTCTTAAAAGTTTTTGGAACTAGTAGCATATAGACTGTGAAGTCAGAAGGTTTATATCTTGGCTTTGCTATTTAATCTTTGTGAGCCATAGTTATTTCATCTGTAAACTGGGCACAATGTTGCCTATCTCATAAGATTGTTATGAAGTTTTAATACAGAAGTTAAATAAATGGCAGAAATTATTAGTAAATCTCAAGTAATTCAGTAAGCCAGCCAGTCATATTCATTATTGAATATAATATATAGATTTTTAAAAACTCATCTGCTAAAAAGTTTAAAATAATGTCTAATGTAAGTTGGTATTTTATGAGTCATACTATGATACCCCACTTTTATAGTTAAAAGTATTCTGACCAAGTTTTCCAGCAAAAGAAAGCATGACATTACATGCTTTCTCTATCAGTTACCTACTGCTAGAGTAATTCTGGGAAACAGCCAACCACAAAACTTCAGTGATGTACACAACACAGGCATTAATTGTTGCACAGATGGAAGCAGCTGGAGGGAAATTAGGCAGCTCTGCTGATCTTGGCTGGGTTTGTTCACATATGGGAAGTCAACTGACTCCACGTGTCCCAACCTTCAGCAGTCTAACCCAAACATGTCCTTTTACTAAAGGGCAAGGCACAAGAGTAAAAATAGAAAGAGTACAAGTATATTTTCAAACTTCTGTGTGCATCACAATTGCTAACATCCTGTTAGCCAAGGAAGATCACATGACTGAATTCAGCATGAAGGGACAAGAAAATATATTTTATCTTTTGATGAGAGGAACTGCAAAGTCACATTGCAAATGACATAGAGAGAGGGAGAATGAACAGTTGGGGCCATTTTAATTATGTCAGTCTATCCCAGTTTCATACGTTTTTCATTAAAACTTATGAGGACTCGGTTGTCTTTGAAACTCACTGACATTCTGTACTCTTTTTATTTAGGAGATTTAGACCTCTCCTTTATAAATGAAAATGTCACTGGATTCAGAAATGTTACCATTTATATAGCTGATTGAGATACTGAATTTTAGAGGCCTTATATTCTATTTTGAATTCTATTTCCTTTTTATATATTCTGTTATTTTTAAGACTGAAGCTAGATCACTATTTTTGCATATTAGCAGCTATTTTCATGCAAAGTGAGGATTACATGAAATGTGAAAAAATATACTTAGATTGGCCTTTATAAGGAGGATTAAAAGAAGTATTATTTTTGTGTAGTTCTGTATATGGGATCATATCTGTTGAAATAATTTGGCAGTTTCTAGGGGAAATGGATATGCAATTTTCTGCCGCATCATTCTCCCAGTTGGTATCTAATCTTAGGCAATTTTCTTAAAAATTTTGTCCTTCATAATGATATCAGTTTCACACAGTTATTGGTTAGCAGTTATGTTAAGTTGTTAATAATATTCCTTGAAATTTGTGTGTTTCAGAAATAGCCAGACAAGCAGCGCAAATAAAGCTTTTGAGAAAACTTCAAAAGCAGGAACAGGCTCGGGTTGCCAAAGAAGCTAAAAAACAACAAGGTGGGTGATTTAAATGAAAACATAAACATGATGAGTTAAGTATTGGGAAATTCATAAGAAGTTTCTCCTCTTGATTCCTTTGCTGATGATATCTGTGCTTTGGCTTTTCACCATAGCAATAATGGCTGCTGAGGAGAAGAGAAAGCAAAAAGAACAAATAAAGATTATGAAACAACAGGTACGTTTATGAGTTGGGACTGATTTTTAAAACACAAGTGTTATGTTGGGGCTCTATTGGTATATGTATATATGTACATTTTATTTCTGAAATAGCAGTATTTCACATTAATGTTATGTATCTTATAAAGTTGTCCTCTTGCATTAGTTAAAATACATCTCATCTTTTAAAAGATTTTATTTATTTGAGAGAGAGAGAGAAAGAGAGAGCATGTGCAAGCAGAAGGAGAGGGAGAAGCAGGCTCCCTGATGAGCAGGGAGCCCAATGCAGAACCCAGGACCCTGGGATCATGACCTGAGCAGAGATCAGATGCTTAACTGACTGAGCCACCCAGGTGTCCCTAAAATTCACCTCATTTTTTAACAAAGTCTTCTACTTCTAAGTTTTTAGAGATTACCAAATCTCTAATTTACCAAAAGTAAATCTAAGTATTTTTAATATCCTGATAGAGTTTGAGTTTAAGTGGACATCTTGAACAGCTTTCAAACTTTTTAAAGTAGTGTACCAGTAAATGAAGGTTATTGCTTAAATGTTCATATTTTAGTAAGAAAAGCTTGTTGTTATGAAACATAAAATACGAGTAAAAAGTTAAACTCAAGTTATATAGAATTGGGTTTGTCCCCATTACTTCTGAGCGCTTAAAAAAATTACTACTGCAGGGATGCCTGGGTGGCTCAGTTGGTTGGGCAGCTGCCTTCGGCTCGGGTCATGATCCTGGTGTCCTGGGATCGAGTCCCACGTCGGGCTCCTTGCTCGGCAGGGAGCCTGCTTCTCCCTCTGCCTCTGCCTGCCTCTCTGTCTGCCTGTGCTCGCTCGCTCTCCCTCTCTCTGACAAATAGATAGATAAATAATCTTTAAAAAAAAAAAAAATACCCAATTACTTTGTAGGTTGGGTGATATTTAAAAAAATTACTACTGCAGAAAAACAAGAAAGCAGTATTTCAGCATATCCAGTATTCTATCTTATGTCTACAATATCTCTCCCCTATGTAGTTTTCAAGATTAAGTATAGTTAAATGAAGTGATATTTAAATTTTCATAGATAAAGCATTACATGACAAGATATTCAACTTCATTTAAGGTGGGAGTGTGTGAACTACTCTGTCATCTCCACATCTTCACATAACCATTAAAGGAGAAAGGCAAATGGGGAAACTACAATTTGTTTAAAATTTTTAACAGCAAGTACTTATTTCTGAGTACGATGCAAAGTAAATTATGTTATTATATAAATACCTGCTAAATAAATGTGTTGGGCTGGATTTGATGATCTCCAAGGTTCCTCCCAGTATTGGTTAGGGCAGTGGAATTAGGGAGAGTTGCTATGGAATGAGGAGCCAGAACTTAGTCTATGGTCAGGGAGCTGAGAGTTTAATATGGTCTCTGCTGCTTAATATTTTTGTAACCTTAGATTAGTTACTTAGCCTCTGTGTCTCTGTTTCCATCATGGTAAAGAAAAGAACTGCATTAGCTAACAATTAAATGAGATCATGAATGTAAAATGTCTACCACAATGCCTGGCACAAAACAAATGCTCACTTTTTAAAAGATATAAAACACCAAACACCATACACCATACACCAAACTGTATGGTGTAGTCCTTTACTGCAATTTAATATGGTTAATTGGAAATTTGAATTCTTTCCTTAGTTTGTTGATTGTAACTGCTAAAGACACTGTAAGATTGACTTAAAAATACGTAGTCTCATTACTACATTTATTCAAATATTATATACCACATATTACATATATATGTAAAAATAGTTTATATTTCCTTTTAAGTGAAATACTATTTTTTTTATGGCTTATCCTATTTCCTGATGGCTAGAGACCCATCAAATCCCATCTGTACTAAGTTCAGCTTTGTGATCCTAAACTCTTGAAGTGGCTGCACCCTAAGCCTACATAGTTTTTGCTGCTCATCAAAAAAGCACTGGGGTCCCAAGTTTCCAGCAACATTAATACAAATGAACTGATATTAGATATCCATCAAGATATTTGTCTGAGGCTAGTCTCATAATACCATTTGCCTTATCCCTTGTTGCTAACAAAGTGAATCAACCCTAGCATAGGTTTACTCACACAGTCAGTTATACAATGCATATTTTAAAGTCAGCACTAGATCTGGGATAAAATAGTAGCATGCGCTTCTCATCCTCTGGATTTTTTTTTTTAAGATTTTATTTATTTATTTATTTGACAGAGATCACAAGTAGACAGAGAGGCAGGCAGAGAGAGAGGAGGAAGCAGGCTCCCTGCTGAGCAGAGAACCTGATGCGGGGCTCGATCCCAGGACCCTGAGATCATGACCTGAGCCGAAGGCAGAGGCTTTAACCTACTGAGCCAACCAGGCGCCCCTGGATTATTTTTTTCCACCTAGTACACCCAAAATATCACCATATAGTCCTCAAAGCAATTTTCTGGAGGTTTGCAGAATCGTTATTATGAAGTAAAAGGAGCAAAAGCATTGAAATCTGACCAGCTCTTCTCTGTATTTAGTATTTGACTTTAGGCAAATAATTACCCTCCAGGAACTTCAATTTTTCTCTTAGGTTTAAAAAAAAAAAAAAGATAAATTCAACTCCTTTTTAAAATTAAGATATTTTATGTTCAGTGCTTAGGTACTCAATATTATAAGATGTCTAAGTATTACAATTTATAAAAAA
This sequence comes from Neogale vison, assembly GCF_020171115.1. Taxonomy (NCBI): domain Eukaryota; kingdom Metazoa; phylum Chordata; class Mammalia; order Carnivora; family Mustelidae; genus Neogale; species Neogale vison. The sequence goes on along the minus strand of NC_058093.1, from coordinate 56,872,996 downwards.
GGATTTATCTCTACTAATATTAATGACAGCACTATGAAATATATGTACCTATATATGAATCACTTGGACAGCCAAGATGAAGTTCTAACTGAGTATACTTAAACCCAAGATTCCATACTTACCTCTGTGCTTAAGAGAATAATGAATGACTTTTGCTGACTTGAGAACATACCACCTTATAACCTTATGATTAACAAAAGCAAAAAATTAAATCACAAGTAGGCTTTATGTAGGTCTCAAGTTCTAATCTAAATAAAGATATCAAATGTGGATCAAGTATAGCCTTCTCTAAGATTTAGAAATGAAATAAAAGATACACTTGGGTTTTTATGTTTGGCAAGCTATAATTAATATTCAGTACCAAGTAGGATCACCAAAAGCAAAATTATAGAATGGGTGCAGTCTTCTAAAATCAGAATAGTAATTTCAGAAATATCATTTTCCTGCAGTAGAACTCTACAAGGAATCATTAACAGATTGTGGGGGGGGGAGGAATATTTTAAAAAATATTATAGCATAGCTTCAAAAGGTACACTAGCATCTGGAGATTGCAGTAGGGATTGTAATAGAAAGCAGTATAAAATATGTTGGTTCTAGAATTCCTAGGACAAGTGCAATTTGCAAGTAGAACAATTTGGGTATTAAATTATGTATTCTCATCAGTGCCAATTTGGGAACTTCAAAGAATTTATGAACATGAAATTGTTAACAGTGTGCTTGATAGCATATTGCATAAATTTAAAAATCACATGTAAAGTTCTTATCAAACTTTACATTATCATTAAGTTCTGAAACAATAAACTAGTATGTTAAATTTAGACAATATGAACAACTAATATGTCATGAATCATTCCTGAGAAATGTTAAATTATAATTAATCCATTTTATTTATTTTATTTTATTTTATTTTATTTATTCATTCATTTATTTATTTGAGAGTGAGAGCACTAGCAGAAGGGCAGGACAGAGAGAAAGGAACAGGGAAAAAGAGTCTCCCCACTGAGCAGGGAGCCCGTCTTGGGGCATGATCCCAGGACACTGGGATCACTACCTGAGTGTAAGGCAGACACTTGACCAACTGAGCCACAAAGGAGCCCCAATAATTAATCCATTTTAAGTAATGTTAGATTACTTCTGGATTTGGCTTATTGTAGTAATTTAAAGTAATGTCATGTTATCATGTTATTCACCATGTGAAATAAAAAATTACAGTATTGTTAATTGTTAATAATCTATTACAATTATATGGTACTATATACTTTTTAAGCATTTTAATTTCATCATAATGTAGTGAGTAAAGAGCAAACACTTGTCCCTATTTTATACAAGAGTAGTTATTTATTCAAGATCATGCAATGAATGTCAGTAACTCAGGACTAGCCTTAGGTTTTCTGACTCCTGAGGTACTACTTTTTCCTATTATTCTGACCTATATTTATCTCAGATTAAATATTAGTTGTACTTGCATACAGGTTAAATGAGTTTAATTACCTTGCTTACCTGGTTTCTATATCCTTATTTAGCATTACAAATTGTTTTGAGAAATTTTATGAAATCATATTAATTTAAGACATGAATGTATATATGATATTAAGCTAACTCATTGAGTTTTATATCCAGCATGGGCAACCTTTGGTAAATGTGTACTTATATCTTAAATCATATGATTCCTCTTAAATACTTTTCACCTATATATTTAGTTTATTGTCTTCAATTATCATTATTTTTTCTACAGGAAAAAATTAAAAGAATACAACAAATCAGAATGGAGAAAGAACTTCGAGCCCAGCAAATTCTAGAGGTAGAACTCTTAAGTTTGATATAATTAAAGTAATATAGTTATATATCTTAAAGTGTACAAAAATAAAAATTTTACCCACATGATCTCTCACTCATACAAACTAATATGTTCATCAGAAATTCTCTTTAAACATAACACATAAAATAAGAACTTATCTGAACCTTACTTAGCAAGCTAATCTAATTCTAACAGTAAAAATGCAGAAAATGAGACAAAAGAGGAAAAAAAAGGAAACCTCTGAGCAGCCAGTATAGTTGTCAGGAAGTTCTGTGCTAAAACTCATGTTCTTTACTTTTAGAAAACTCATTAGGACTTATAGTCAGATATTTACTTTCAATTTAGAAATAAAACATTATAAAAGTAAAAGTAAATTTTAAATGTAGAAACAGTTTAACTAGCTTGGTTTTCTAGTTTCTAATATATCCCTCTTCCCCTAAAGCTACTGAAATAGGGCTAGAGGACATATATTGGCAACAGCAAAAGTAATAGCCAAAAGACAGCAAGGGAAAATGCAGAAAAACTCCAACCTGCATATATAGGAATTCAAAAGCCTAGCAAGAGTGTGTAATTTTGTAGTTGAATAGCAAACAATTTTCAATACCTTAATGGCCAAAATACATTACTCTATCAAACTGTGTAGTATAATAACTGTTCAGAACAATGTTCAGAACAATGGCCCTGAGTCATCAGGAAAAGCCAAATTGTGCTAACTGTACTATGTCTCAATAGGCATATGTCTCAAAATTATTTTCATCTAAAACTGTGAAAATAAACTTTTTTTTTTTTTAAAGATTTTCTTTATTTATTTGTCAGAGAGAGAGCGAGCACAGGCAGACAGAGAGGCAGGCAGAGGCAGAGGCAGAGGGAGAAGCAGGCTCCCTGCCGAGCAAGGAGCCCGATGTGGGACTCGATCCCAGGACGCTGGGATCATGACCTGAGCCGAAGGCAGCTGCTTAACCAACTGAGCCACCCAGGCGTCCCTAAACTTTTAATGATTAAAAAATATTATAACCTTTGAGCTATTCAGGAAACCATTGCCATATAAAACAATTCCCTGAAGACTCCAGCTAGCTGAGGTTTTCTGTGTAGAAATAGACACATATTTCCTTACCCATTTCAAATTAATTTTAAAACCCCCCAAATAGAAAATATGCCTATCTTAAAGTAAACTGACAATAACTACTGGATAGTTTAAAAACTGCTTGATAATTAAAGACTTGAAGATTATAAAGCTCAAATTTGATAACATGATCTTGGTATTCAAAATATACTTCATGAAATATGTTTACTTTAAAAAAAAAAAGCCTTTAACTAAACCACCTTGTATAGCTAGAGAAAATGAGATGTAATGTTTCCTTCCTTTAAATCATCTGAGTAATGGATTTCTTTATCTCAAATTTCAAGTGTTAAAAAAGAATTTCAAATAAAGAGTACATGTGCATTTTAATGTGTTACTGATGTATTCATTAAATGACTTGCTTACCGATAAAAATCCAGTTTCCTATTTTTTCTACACTGATTGTGTTTTACTTTTTAAAAATCAGAAAAAAAGACAATACATGCCACAAAATCGGTTTTTTTGTGATTGATTTTTTTAAGTCAAAATGACATCAACACTCAGTTAATTCAGACTTTTAACAGAGATTAGAGAGTAAAACTGACATACTCTTACGCGTTTAAAACCTTTTCGTATATCATAATTCTAATCCATATGTTAAAAATTAAATTAGTTTGTTAAATATAATGTTAACTGGGGAAAATTCGTAATTGTCTACATATATGTTACATACTGTTTTGTACCTTGTGAGACATGTAGCTCCATTTTCAAGTCTGAGATTATTTTCAAGTTGTAGTGGTGCTTTTGCATGACTTTGAGACCTGTTTTGCATGCACAGGCTAAAAAGAAAAAGAAGGAAGAAGCAGCAAATGCCAAATTATTGGAGGCCGAGAAACGAATAAAGGTTAGTTTAGATGAGAACCAGAGTTTTTATTTTTCAAAAATAAAAACTATGTGATGTTACACCAGTATCAATTATATGAAAAAAGCTCTCCTCAATTTGATTATCTTAAAAAATGTTTAGCGCAGACACAACATGTATATAATGTGTGCTTTTATTGTATGTATATTGTATGTTTGTGTTTTTTTTTATTTCATTATACAGGTTTTATGTGATGCTTTGAGCTCTTCAAGTAGCAAACATCAAATCAGAAATGCAAACTATTGCATAATACCTGTATATAGTTTTGCTGAATCAGAATAATCTTCCCAAAGCTATTTTGTGTTGTTGATGTTTGTTTCAAATTGTGTCCCAAATCTGACTCTCTACTTAAGATTATAACTTGGTTAATGTCCAGCAACTGTTTTAGCTATTAAAAAGTGAAGAGCCTACCAAAACAAAAACCTAACTTGAACAAACTGTCACTTGCCAATAATAAAATTAGCCATTGTTAATTATTATAATGTTTGGTTTTGATTTTCTGACATGAAGCATTGCCCCCCCCAAACCACATACTCTCTCTCTCTCACACACACACACACACACTACCCCTCACCTTCCACTTTTTCTCATAATTAATTACTGAAAGAGAGCAGCTTAATGATCCTGCTGGTTTCAGAAACAGACACAATTATATATCCTATAAAGCCAGGGAACTGTTAGTTACCTTTTCTACTTTGACTTTCTTACTTTTTCTTTAGATTTCTACCCCTTTTCATCACTTAATATCATCTAGATTTTTATCTTTATAAGAATATTTACAGTGATGACATTTGTAGAATTGCTTGCATTAAGCCCGACCCTATTGGAGTAGTGCCCTGGATTATAGCTGAGCATGAAAATCTTAAACTGACCTCAGTCTGTTGTTATTTTCATTCATAGATAGTGTACAGAAATGATATGGATGCTGTCAAGGTATAAAGTAGTGTATTTGGGAATTTATGTTCAGAGTGGAGAGAGTTCTAATCAGCTGGATTTCTATATAATGTATTAAAATAATTTTAAAGATACTTGTGTCAATTGTATCTGATATGCTCTGACCATTTAGCTAGTCAGTTCAGTGAATGTGCCATTGAAATATGCTATTAGGTTATTGAATTTTAAATTTAAATGGCTACTGAATAGGATCCTTGCTACTATCATATAATCTTTCTGTATTAAGTAGAAGCATATGAAATTGCCACTATGTAAGTAAAAAATGATCAAATATTTGCAATTCCATGTGGTTTGACCTACTGGAAGATTATAGAATCTCAGGAAAGCAATATTTAATGCTTGTACTATGTTCTAAATCTTCCCTAAGAATTATATATTAAAAGTTTCTTATTTTTAAGGAAAAAGAAATGAGAAGACAACAAGCTGTTCTTCTGAAGCATCAGGTCTGTATACATATAGTTATACAATTGTTGAAATGTATATTTTATAATTTTTCTTAAATCTGTTTTGGGGAAAATCTTCAAAATGTTTTCTTAAAAGTTTCCAATGTAATTCCTGCTTAAGTTTTTCCTTCATCTTATGGTTTATTGCCTTGCTTTGGTATTGGTGTCTTTGGGGGGTTAAAAATTGGTTTCATGACTCTGTGATTTCTGTTTCATAATGTTGTGCCAACTCTTTCTACCAGGAGTTGGAGAGGCATAGACTAGATATGGTATGGGTATGTTTATTTTTGTACATCTAACACCGCATTGTGATTTGGTTGTGATATGGTTGTCATAGCAATGCATAAAGTGTAGCACTGGCTGCTGTCATATTACATACTGCTGCATGGCTTTACAGCACAGTGCATTGCATACATCTGCTTGTCTGTCTATAAAGAAGTATGATACATCTCCAAGATTTCTAATCAAATTGTGCAAGCCTTACATAAGGTTGCCATCTAGAAATTTACATTACTGATGTCACAATGAGAGTTGGATCACTATACAATTAGATACGATAATGACCCATATTCTCCCATCATTCTAGGTGCAAAACTGCCATTGAATACAATGGGAATTTTGAGTTAGGTTGATGAGAGAATATGAAATATATTCTGGTTTTAAAGACAAAATTTGAGAAATAATTTTAGAAATATCCCTTTGGGGGGACCAAATACATTTAAACAAAAAGAATTCATTAGATATAACTGTAATTCTTAAATTTTAAAATAAAATGAAATTATCAAAACTTGTGCTTACCTTATTTTCATACTGTGCCTTTTAGATTCCATTTATTAGCCTCTGGTGCAGCTTTTACAGTCTTAAATAGCGCATCAAGTGGCAGACATCAGTAAATAGGAGTATCCCATTTCATTGGTGTTGGTATGTGAACCACGACCAGTTTGACTAAATTGGTATAAAAACTTAAAAAAAAAATCTAATTTGTTGGTGGCCTATTGAATTTGCAAAATGATAGTGTACTTGAAATAAAAACAACTTAATTCTAAAACCATGAAGTGAAAGTGGTTATAAATCAATTTCTGTCTAAGAACTTAAGATCTAACTAAACCTTAAGATCTAAACTAAACCTTTAGTTTAATTGGCCTATAGTACATATTTGTGGTTTTTCTAATAGCAGATGTAAGGTAACTGACCTGTTCCAGCCAACCATTATGCTTTTTGTTCTGCCAGCTTTTGAAGGAGCATCACAACTGACCATAAGTAAATCTTGTATGCTTCTGTTTACACTGTCTCCATGTTCATTGCTTTACCTTTTTGCTTTTGATTGTTCTTGTATTTGCTTTCTAAACCTGAACTAAAACATGCACAGACTGGCCATTCTTGTCTTATATTTAGTATTTACTGTGACTTGTCTATAAATGCTAAACATGCTATACTGAGTTTTGTTTTGTTTTGTTTTCTTTTTCCATTTCAAAATCATACTATTAATTATAATTATTTTCCTAATTTTATCTGGCCTAATAGGAACGAGAGAGGAGGAGACAACATATGATGCTTATGAAAGCTATGGAAGCTCGTAAAAAAGCAGAAGTAAGTGCATGTTTCTAAAAAAAGTACTAGTATTTTTTCCTAAAGCATTGGTTTTTCTAAATATAAATTCTTCATAGTGTAGGTTTGTCATGGTTTATTGGCTTTCCAAAGCAAGCCAAATATTAAAGATTAGAACATAAAAGAATGTAGGAAGGATTCCAAACTATGTGTTAATTTTCTTGGCTGAGATTTTAATTATCTTTTTTTAATGTAGTGAATGGCATTTGCTTGGATAAAAGTAGTAATTTATTACTGTAACCAGAGTTTCACAAAACTAATATTAGAGCATGCCTAAACAAGTCCTTTGTGTCCTAACTGAAACACCAGTCAGTCCATCTATGGACTTTTGCCTTCAGAATTAATTATTCTTTACTGTTCTGTGTAAAATTGCGCTTAAGTACTTTCCTTAGGATAGACTTTAACAGATAATTCAGAATAAGGAAATTATTGAAATAAGTAAAAATGAGCTTATTTGGAATGTAATAGAAAGCAATTAAAGGTTAAATATATATATTACAAAGCAATGCATTCTGTATTAAAATAGTTGAATAGAGTTATGGCCATGATATCCAGGGCTTTGGAGTGTGAGAGACTAAGAATTTCTGTGCTGACTCTTCAGACTCAACTTGCTTTACCTCTTCAGGCCTGACTCACTTTCTTTTCTTTCTTTCTTCCTTCCTTCCTTCCTCTTTCCTTCCTTCCTTCCTTCCTTCCTTTCCTTCCTTCTTTCTTTCCTTCCTTCCTTCCTTTCTTCCCTCTTCTTCTGTTTTTTTGTTTCAAGTTTTTAATTTAAATGCTGGTTAAAGTTTATTTCTTCTTTTAAATTGAGATAATGATACCTACCTCTTAGGATTATAAGATTATCAACTGAGATAAACATTTAGTAAGAGAATTAAAAATAACAGTTTGGTCTGGAAGTTTGAGAGAGCTGAGTTTCAGTATTTTTGCCTCAGCTGTGGCTTAAATCTATCATTATAGATTTCTAATGTAGAGAGACAATAAGTATATTGTTTAGGAACCTGGACATTGTAATTTTTTTTTTTACCTGGATTTGAATTCTAGATTCATTGCTCTTCAGCTATGTGACCTTAGGCAAGTTATTTCACATGTGATTCAAATTTTTCATCTATAAAATAGAGATAACAGTTCCTATTTCATTTTGTAGTAATGATTAAATGGGTGTACATCTGTATGAGTGTATGTGTAAAGTTTTTGGAACAAAACGTAGCACCACACAGTGCTTAATAGTTCCTTATCACTCTCCATGTGATTGCTGTGTAGAGTGGGCCTACCAAGATGCATAGCCAGGTTGGGAACTACTAACACAGATTACCTCTAATTAGCCTCTTCCAGCAATCACTTCTTGTGACTCTCCTAAATTTCATGGAAGTTTTGCCTTAACATTTTTCTTACTATCTTTTCTTCCAAACCTGTTAATTATCCAGGCCCATTGACAGCTTTTACACGTAATGTAACCTAATGTAATGCGAGTCTATGAATTTATAACCGTAATCTCTGAAAAATGACAAGTAGAGAAAGAAAGACAACAAATTCTGAGAATTGGAGTGGCTGCTATCGCTGCTCCTTTCTTTTTTTTTTTTTTTTAAGATTTTATTTATTTATTTGACAGAGAAATCACAAGTAGATGGGAGAGGCAGGCAGAGAGAGAGAGAGAGGGAAGCGGGCTCCCCACTGAGCAGAGAGCCCGATGCGGGACTCGATCCCAGGACCCTGAGATCATGACCTGAGCCGAAGGTAGCGGCTTAACCCACTGAGCCACCCAGGCGCCCCTCGCTGTTCCTTTCTAAAAGCAGTGTGGCAGTGGAAAGAGTAGGAAAGGGAGTAATTAAAAGCGCAACCTAATTTCCTCCAATCTGGAGGATAGAAACTGAAGAACAACTCAGGAAAAGGACCTAGAAAATTCCGCAAGAGACAAGTTCCTCTCTACCAAGTGTACTTCTTTTTAGAGGGCTAAAAAGAACAGGAGCATGCCATTCCAATTTTTCCTGATGGGAAGAAAAGCTAAAGAAAGGCAGAATGCAGAACATTATCTCCAGATATATTTGAATTTAGTAGAAGAGGAGAACCCAAGAGTAAGAGTAAGATCATCAAAGAGAGTGAATGCCCAGATTAAAAGGTGCCCAAAAGGCCCAAAAGGCATGACCTCTTCCATTGGTTTTTCATATCTCCTGTTGCCTGGGAATAGAGTGGGAAAAGCTGCTAAAGTGAGGTGAATAAGATCTGGTTTGAGTGAAAGATAGCAGCCACAGGATAAATGAAGGTAATTAAAATTAAACATTCTAAGAATCCATGAAAGACTAAGAGCACCTTTCATGGAAAAAAGATTTACCTTTGACTAGATAAAGCAAATCAGGTACATTGGTTCCAGTAAAACTTGGAAAGGAATATGGGAAATCAAGTACAGCTTTCCCTCTCCTATCTCATTCCTCCTCAGAAAAAAGAAACATGAGTAACATACATAGTATTAACACTTCTGTCTGAAGTACTTAGAAAAATAATAGTATCGTGGAGGGCACGTATTGCATGGAGCACCGGGTGTAGTGCATAAACAATGAGCTTTGGAACACTGAAAAAAAAGTAAAATTTAAAAAAAATTTTAAAAATAAAAATAAGCATCAGATAAAGTGAAAAAGAACTAAAAATGAAAGCACCTATATTGGGGCAATACACATTCTGGACTGGGCTGCTCACGTCAAGCCTAAGTAATTTGGAAAGGAATGTCAAGGCAACCATGCCAAACTATTAAACAAACAAACAAAAAAAAACAGAGAGAGAGAGAGAGAGAAATGTGCATATATATATATATATATAAAGTATATAATTATTATGCTATTTATGTATTAATAAAATGAAGTGTAATAATTTAAGGAACCTCCTTCACTTGTTTGCATTTTTATTTTCCTAAGCACTCCCTATGTGTTCTCCACAGAGCAGCCAGAGTGATTCACTTCTCAGAAAGTGAACCAGGTTACATCTTAACACTAACCAGTAGCTTCTTACTGCAATTGTAGTGAAGTCCAAATGCCTCACCGTCACAAAGCAGTCCCACATGCACTGACCTCTGCCTCTCACTTCAACTTTGTTGAAGATTTGTCTCTTAAGTACTATATTACAGTCATTTTTGTTTTTTTTATCATCCTAAACAAAGGGTCTTTACCATTGCTGCTCTTCCACCAAATATTCAAGTGATTCTTATTTGTTGTTTATTTATAGATTAAATGTTAACTTGTCTAAGAGGCCTTCCAAGAACACCTAATTTTGCCTTTTTTTATACCCCACCTTTGGAACTCCATTCCATCATCTTATTTATTTTATTGTTGTTTATGGTCTGCTTCCTCACAGGATGTAAGATCTTTGAGGACAGGAATCTTGTCTGTCTTGTGTATCACTGTAGAGCCAGGTATACAATTGGACCTTAGAAAATTGTAGTTGAATGAATAAATGAATGAATGAATGAGTTAAAATGCAAATGGCAGTTAAACAAATTGGTGATAAAAATATCATTAAAGAATGACTACATTATTATGTTTTCTATCTGTATAATTTTCTTTATGTAACAATAGAAACTTTTATTTTACCCTAGATGGTTTTCTTAGAGTTAGACATTCAAGAAACTATTATTTAAAATGAAATATGTCACAAATAATCCTTTATTGGAATGTTTAAGAGAACCCCATAGGTAAAACTGACCTCTTAAAATGTTATCCTCTGATAACTGTAGACTTGTGAACAAGACTAGATAATTTTACCATATTTACATAATTTTACTTCTTAAACTACTATTTTGCACACAGCATTAGATTAGATACTACAGAAAAAACAAAAATAATAATAATGATTTTTTTTATTATATCAGAAATAAAAATTTACAGTATAAACAGTTAGACAGTAATTAGGCATATGTTTTTACTGGCAACACAAAACTTTAACCAGATCTTTCATCAATGTGCCACCTCTGTGAATATTAACAAAATATTTCTATATGTACTTGTCCATTTCCTTATTATTACTTAACATGCAAAAGATATAACTAGTAATGCCAATAATGGGCATATCTTGGCTTCATATTCTATGTCCTATTACCATATATTTTTTTCTGTTATTAACTATTAAAAAAAACAAACTTTATTGTAAAGTTACAGCCATATGATACCTAGGCAGGGCCAACTATCAATTCTGAACTGGCCAATATATAAAAACCTTGCTTCTAGCTTTCAATACCTTCAACATTTTATGATTAGATTGTGAAGAAAGGAAAAATAGAGAAGATAAACAAAAATGTTCTGAATAATATTTAAAGAACTAATGAGGTTAAAAAAATAAATTGCTTTCACCTTGTTAATTAAAAATCTCTGATAACATCTGAAATTATTCCAAGAACCTCCCCATAACCATCAAAGTAAGATGGTAACACAAACATCACTTTTATGTTACTCTGTGTACACTACACTGATCTTACTTTTTGATTTAGATTAACTCAATAAATTTTTACTAAAATAATCCCAATTTATTTAGTTTTTCCATTATATAAATTTATAATTAGTGGGGCACCTGGGTTAAGTTGGTTAAGTTGGTTAAGCATCTGTTCAGTCCAGGTCATGATCCCAGATTGGGAGCATGGGGGCGTGCATCAGATTCCCTACTCAGCAGGGAGTCTTCTTCCTCTCCTTCTACCCTTGCCCCCATGCTCATGGTGTCTCCCCCACCCCATAAATAAATAAAAACCTTTTTTAAAAACCCTATAATTAGTAAGAATATTCAGACTTACATAAATTACCTTACTTGTTATTAATCTCTTAGTAATTTTAAAGGATCACTGCTATATCATCATAGTTCATAAATATTTTCATAAGAAAATGTAAGAAAGAATAGTTAATCTCATGAATAAAAAAGGCTTATTTCCTAGTATAATTCAAGTATAATATGAGACACATATGCTTTCATTATTACTAAGCACTAGAAACAGGTTGGTTAAAGCAGTGTGAAAAAGTAGCTCAAAATCCCCTCTTTTATTTAGAAGAACTTTAAACCATACCAGTCACAAATTTATAACCACTTTACTCATATTAACTGAATAATCAACCATAGTGATCGCCAAGAGTCTTTTATATGTCTTCCTCTAAGGATCAATAAACTATAAAAGGTTGTTAAATATGCAGCTATCACAGAAGATTGTGTCAGCACTTTAGGAGACAAAACCATAAAATAGAAGAGAGTAGCTCAGGTTTCAGAAGCCATCTAATAAACAATTTGAAAGCAGAAAAAATATGTAACCCTCCCCATCCATGATTCAAGTCATGAGACTATTTTATAATCCTATATTTATATTAGTTACTAGTTAGTGAAAAATGAAAATAAGTAGAATTGCACACATAGGTGGTTTTGTTTAAACCTGTTGTTCAGTTGAAGACATGGTAAATATACTTCTGTGGCATGCTTGTATTTATGCAATGTACTTATAATGTACTTTAATTTTAAAGTTAAATAGTCTAAAAACAAATATAAAATTATTTTGTATTAGCTATATGATAAGATGTTAAATGTCCTATAAACAAAGTCAATTTTTAAAGGATTATTATCAATTTAATTTAGGTATATTAAAATCTCTGATTCAATCTGACTCAGGAATTATTAACAATTTTAATTTTAACTTGGAACACATTTATAGTAGCTATTCTACAGAGTATTGGATACATAATCTAAAGTACAGACTTCTGTAATACCTTGGGGGATTTTGAGAAAATATAATAACTGGGAGGTTTTATTCTTTTTAAATATTATACCCATAAAATAAAATTTTTATTAAAATATAAAACATAAAGTTCTCTCTCTTTATCATGTGATTCATAATTTTAAACTTTGTTTAAACTTAATTTTCATATTTTAAATGAAAAAATAGTCCCTTTAGAAAAAATTACCCTGATTGTTCTATTCATATTCAGTGTTACCATAAAACAGTAACTGTTAATCTTTATGTCTGTCTTCTATAAATGGCTTGTATTATTAATCTTATTTATACTTGCAGTCTTCCTGCACCCTGAGGTAAACCTGTGTCTCTTAAATTATATTTATGTCTTTGAAATTTAAGTACGAGTTGCTGTCAAAAGAAATGTATTCCCCTAATTATTCCCAAAACAAACACCTAAGAGACCTAGTAGAATCATAAAAAGCAAAAAAATAAGGCATCTTTGCAACATTGTCTCTTAAAAAATGTCTTGTTTTGCAGTCTGATAAGTTGTAAAAGTTTACAATAACAGGCCATTCTACCACATTCATTGTTTGGTTTTTAAACTTCTATGGCTCTAAAATAGAGTAAATTTATTTCATACATTTATTATTGTGCTATAGATTTCTGGAAATATGGTCATTTATGCCTTGAGAGTCCCTAAGGTGGTCTTTTTGTGTGAGTAAAAAACTGATTTTGAAATTGTCACCCTATATATTTTGGGCTATTTAGGATAATCTAAATTTAATCCATTTGTTATAAAAAGGTGTTTCAACTTTGAAGTAAAATTTAAATGATTTCTTAACTAAAATATTAGTAATATTTTGATATGGAAAATTCCATTACTGTAATTAAGATGATTAAAAAGATTTTATTATAAATGACTTATATTCTGAGAATTCATTTACTTCAAGAATTTCTACATCTAGAAAACTGGAAGGTATGAGGGGGATGAAGGCCAAAAAAAATTAAGAGGAGGCATACTAATTAATTGCCATTATTGACAGTCAATCTAAAAAATAATCAGGAGCTATATTTTGTAGTTATTTGTAGGCAATGTAAGTTATTGCCCTGAAATTTAACCATTGTTAGTGTAAAATACGTTTTAACATTCCTTTCATATTATGATAGGTTTCATAAGTCCTCTCTGGTACATCAAAGTTTTATTGTGAGTTGACCTTACAGACCCAGAAAGTTCCATTGTGAAATCCTAGTATTTGACATGGCAACAAAACATATTATTATAGGGGTGTCTGAGTGGCTCAGTCAGTTGGGTTTCCACTCTTGGTTTCAGCTTAGGTCACGATCTCGGGGTCATGGGATTGACCCCTGTTTTGGCTCCACACTGATCTCAGGGTCTGTTCTCTTCCTCTCCTTCTGCCCCTCCCCCAGCTCATGCACGTGCACACATATACTCTCATTCTAAGTTAATTAATTAAATCTTTAAGAAGCCATAATATTACAGAAATTAAGTGTAGGATGAAGCATAATAACTTGTCAAGAGAAGGCTTAGGTATGGGGTGCTTGGATGGCTTGGATGGTTAAGCATCTGCCTTGCGCTCAGATCATGATTTCCAGTCCTGGAATCAAGTCCCAACTCGGGCTCCCAGCACAGTGCGTAGTCTGCCTCTCCTTCTCCCTTTGCCTCTCCCCATGCTTGTACTCTGTCTCTCTCCCTTTCAAATGATAAATAAAATCTTTTTAAAAAAGGGGGGCGGTGTTGGGGCACCTGGGTGCCTCAGTGGGTTAAAGCCTCTGCCTTCGGCTCAGGTCATAATCCCAGGGTCCTCGGATGGAGCCCCACATTGGCTCTCTGCTCAGCAGGGAGCCTGCTTCCCTTCCTCTCTCTCTGCCTGACTCACTGCCTGCTTGTGATCTCTGTCTGTCAAATAAATAAATAAATAAAATCTTTTTAAAAGGGGGGGGTGCTTATGAAGTTGGTAAATATTGCTCTTTCAAACAGTATACCAAGTCTAGAAGAGAGAATACTACACAAGTTTAAACATCTTCAAATTTGGCCTAAAATAGCACTGCCACTTTAAACTTGAATTTCTGGAAAAAATTATCAGATAATAAGTCTATTTAATTTTAATATGGGGACAGTGTATTTGTAAGCACATCAAATCATAGTGTATGAAATTAAAATGATCAAGAAATTAACAATGTTGGAGTAGATGTAGGAAATATATTTTAGATATTTTTAAATTCCCAAATATAATTTGAAAATTATTAATAAATGTATTAAAGTCTGCTTTTGGCTACAAGGTTTGTGTATAATTGAAAATAGAAGACATCAATTATGTCTGTCCACAGAATGAAATATAAAAAGTTGAGAAAATAATCAGCTATTGAATATGTTTAATGACTGGTACAAACGTTAACCTATTGTTATTTATATGGCATTTGTGGAATTAATCATTCAGCAAATGAATAAATGCTTAAATAATTTTTATATGCCTAGGCACACCAAATATTTCTGTTAAAGATATATGACAACTATTGTAGTTGGAGATAAGAACAGCATTGAGACCAGTGGGAGAGGAAAGTTGAACTGATATAAGCTTGATAGGTAGAAAAATAAGATCATTAAAAACTTCCTTGAAGTGTCTGGCAAATTGTACTGCTGGGAATTGAACTTGTTCCATAAAGAAAGAGGTGAATACATTTGTTCCTCTGACCTCTAAAAGCTTACAGTAAAGTGGAAGAGATCAACTTTAGGCAAATAATTGTCCCACACTACAATAAATAATATAACAAGTTATATGGAAGCTTGGGAAAAAAGAGAAATATTAAAATGCTTGAAACACTTATGAGAAGAATAAAAGAAGGCTTTATTTCTGTGTTAAGGAAGAGAGGTTCTGCATTTCAGGCAGGGGAAATGGCATATACAAAGTACAGTGTTGTAACTCAGTATGACCTGTGGGCAGAGAGGAAGGGGCAAAGAGGGGGTTAATCAGTTTTTGCCATGTGTATGACCCTGTCTTGGCTTTGTTGCTTTTTTTCGTCACCTCTTTGTTGTCTGTACTCCTCGTCTTCCTCCCCGTTTCCCTCCTTGTCCTTTTTCGTCATCTTCATCATCATCTAAGCAATGCCTCAAACTGGTTACACTGTCTTCTTAACATAGGTGTATCACACAATGTGATGGATCATGGGAAATACCTTGATAATCATGACATGTGAGACAAAATCTTGTGTGGGGCTAGATTGTGACTTTCTTTATGTACCATTTTAATATTAGTTGATTGTTGAGGGGACCCAGAACTGGCTCTCGTTCTTTGAGCGTTACCTTGTTTTATACAGTTCGTTAAATAAATTAGTGAGTAAACTCATCAAATTTACTACATTTAGAGACCTTGTGTTTCCTTCAAATTATACCTAATATTTCAAGACAAGAATGGTTGCTTGTCTTTAAGTAATAAAGGTCCTAAAAATTTCCAAGATTTCTTGGAAATCTCCATTTTATCCTAAAAATTGATGTCATTTTACTCTCCATGCCATATTATAACCATGCTTTTAACTGGAAAAAATATTGCCTATCACTAGCTAAAAATGGTATCCAAGAATATAAGCCATATTTACCTCATGACATTAAATGCACTCTAACTCACTGTCTGTATATCATTGAAGTATTATGTACCCCCAGATTGCCATCAAAGTGAAGTTGGCACAGTGAAGAGAGCATTAGTGTCACAATATCTTTTTTCTCTTTTTGAAAAGAAATGGCAACCATTTTCAACAGTTTTTAGTGAGTAATAGTCTCAGTTTTTTTGGTTATTATTATAATGAACATCGTTAAGAATTCTGAGTTAGTCCTACATGGTAGAAAAATTTACACCAGCTACTTCGAAATCTATAAGAGACATTTGTTTTTTCTGTTGGTGATTGTGATTCATTATTCTGGTGAGTGACCAAAATATTTTCTCTTTCTTGGAAAAATTCTTAGAGCAACATTCATGTGTTTATAAATTGAAAATCCAATTCTGGGGGAAAAAAAAGTTCTACCAATGATAATTTTGTTTGAAAATCTATACTGCATTGTAGGAATGTTGCATGTTAATTGTGTATATTTTATGTTATTAGACCCTCAGAAACTGCTTTTAGTTTATAATCAATAAGATTAATTGTAGCACTTTTTTTATGTCAGTAGTCTCACAATAGAGCTTCTGAATCATTTTCCTCCCTAATGTCTGTATGAATCAGTAACCCAGAAATTTAGAGGTTGTATAAAAATGAGCAGTGATGTGAGCACATCATGTAAAAAGGCTCTCATGAACTGACCTCTGGCTCTGTATCATAATATTCCGCAATTAGTCAACCTGCAACCTCCACTCCACTCTTGACACTAGTAGCAATTTCTTAAATACACTGTGCTTTCTCTACTCTGCCTGGAATATCCTCTCCTCTGTGTCTCCCCTATGGCATGCCCTCCCACAGCAGTTAGGATGCTGTCTTAGCCATAGTAATTGAAACAGGGATAGCTAGAATATGGGCAAAAATGCTAGTGTGTGTGTGTGTGTGTGTGTGTGTGTGTGTGTGTGTAAAACAAAGCAATGAGTGCAATGTTAAAATTATAGGTAGAGAAATTGGTACTAGGGAGGAAGTGGTAATGTTTAAATAAGATTAAGGTGGAGTACTGACCTTCCTGCTTGGAGTGCACCAATATAAGGAGGTGAGGAAACAAGATGTTCATCAGGAATAGTGAATAGCTTGACTAAATCTACATAGAATACAAAACTGGGAGATAAGATTAAAAAAAAGAGAGAGAGAGAGAGTCTTGAATTCAGAAGTAAGGAGCTGGACTTTATTTTGATAAAAATAAAATTGAAAGATTTTTAGTTAATGAAGAGACATGACCAGCTTTATAAAAGTAAACCCATCATTTGGGACGCCTGGGTGGCTCAGTCAGTTAAGCCGCTGCCTTTGGCTCAGGTCATGATCTCAGGGTCCTGGGATTGAGTCCTCCATCGGGCTTCTTGCTTGGCAGGGAACCTGCTTCTCTCTCTGCCTCTGCCTGCCACTCTGCCTGCTTGTATGCATGCTCTCTCTCTCTCTCTGACAAATAAATAAATAAATAAAATCTTTTTAAAAATTAAAAAAAAAAGTAAGCCCATCATTAATGTGTCAATTGTGTGAGGTAATAGGTTAGAACAGCCGATGATTCCACTGTTATTTCTCATCTGAGTAAGAATTGTATTTGAGGTCTGGCAATAAAGTACTGACACTAATATATCGTAGAATATTTTGACTTCTTCCAACAGAATGTTGTCCCCTTCAACAGGGAGACAGGACAACTATTTTCATCTTGCTGCCATTACAGAAAATATTTTTTGAATGCTTTTGTAATTGCCTTCAGAATTTATTTTATATATATGTTTATAGTGGTAATAGTTGATTATATAGTTGATATATCAGAATCATTTTATATATATGTTTATAATGATAGTAATTGATTACATAGTTGATATATCAGAATCATTTTATATATGTGTTGTTTATAGTGGTAAATAGTATTTTAGATTCATCACAGACTAGTTAATTGAAAGAACTACTTTTGCAAATTCAAGCATGTTGTTTCCACTTTCATGCTTTAAATCCTCCTTTGCTTCTTGGATGGAGTTACACAAAAATTTGTGTTAATACTAAGTTTACTGTATTTTATAAATATTTAATTACCCATGTGCATTTTATATATCTGCTTTTGTTAATAAGTATTTTATTCTCATCTTGTAACCTGGGGAAGGATTGAATAAATTTTGAACAATGGAATAATCTGAGTTGAATCTAATATTGATAATACAAACACACACACACAGTCATAAGGTTATTTTAAAATTCAAAGGGTGAAAATAAGTCATTGTTTCTATGTATGTTTCTATGTTTCTAAGTCTATTCCTAAGTCTCTTAAGAGAATTCTGTTCATGGAAATAATAACCTTTTGATAACTTTTTAAAATTTTAGCTGGTGGTTTTTCAAACACATACAATGATTAAAGAGACTTTTGGCCTTGATTTTCTTTTTAAGGAAAAAGAACGGTTGAAACAAGAAAAACGTGATGAGAAAAGATTAAATAAAGAACGTAAACTAGAGCAAAGAAGATTAGAATTAGAAATGGCAAAGGAACTAAAGAAGCCTAATGAAGATATGTGCTTAGCAGACCAAAAGGTAATTTATCATGTGAAACATTTCATTAATAACTTTAATTTTTCCTGTGTCTCACCTGATTCCTTTGCCAGAGTTGCCATTACAAAAGCCTTTCATTTTTAACCAGAGCAGTGGGTTTCCAAGTCACAGTCTGTCTGTCTTTCCTGGACAGCCACCAATAAACCTCTTTAGAGCTCCTGTGCCAATAATGGCACTATTTAATACATAAGTGGAGCACTGTAAACCTTTTTAAATTGAATTAGAAATACTGAGGAAATCTGCAAAGATGAATTAGAGAAGTGGATAGAATTTCTATATGTCATTTGGTTCCTCCCAGGCATTTAGGTACAGAAAGCTCTAATTCCATATCACATACCTGTAGGTATTTAAAGAAGTGAAGATTTATAATCTACAACTTCCTTCAGTGCTTTAGTGATTGTAACTAACTTTTCTTGAGTGTGTTTACTACATGCCGGGCACTATGCTAAGTGCTTTCAGTGAATTCTCTCATTTAATCCTCACCATAGTCCTGGGGAACTGATATTTATGCCCATTTACAGATGGGAAAACTGAGACACAAAGAGGTTGAGTAACTTGCCCAGTATTACACTGCTAATAAGTGGCAACGTGGATTAAGTCTCCGGTTTGTTAAATTCCAGAGTCCATACTGTTTATCATCTTGAAAGCCAAGAAGTATATCCAACCAACGTACTTCATATGTGTTTTCCCTTCCATCATGCTTCACAGATATGTAATTTGGATAAAATATATAAAAGTAGAAATTTGGAAAGAGCCAAATAATATTGGTATCTGGCATGATTTCATATACTTACAAGTAGAAATATTTTATGTTTGACTCTAAGAAAATGGTATTTCTAGAAAATTATATTGATGCTTCATATTATCTCTATGATACTATCTCAACAATATATTATTATACTTGATAAATAGCATCTATATTTACTTATAAGTCATATTCATCTGTAATACAAATAATGAGTGTCTCTTAATCTGTGTAAGCTCTTTTCTAAACTACTTAAGGCAAACTTTTAGTACTCCAGTGAGGATTTAATTATATTAATATTCTATTTAGTTACTTAGCATAAATGCTTTTAAATGCAAATGAAAGTATAATGCTAGTTTTAGTCAATTGGATGTTTAAAATGAGCCTAGAAAGGGCATATATGTTAGTTAACACACTTATTAAAGCCTCATAGTGAGTAAATACTTTTTAATTCTAAATGAGCTTTATTTTCTTGTATCTTTTATTTTTATTTAAATCCATATGCACTTTATCAATATATGTTCATTTTAAGACTTATTTTTGTTAGCTTTGTTATATACGTTTTTAGAGTCATGGAAATATCTGCGTATGATAGGGTTCAGGAAAAGTCTCTGAATTAAATGGTTCTCAAATGGAACATAAAAGATTTGTATGGTATCAGCTATTATCCATAGTTCTGTGTTTCCATACAATATTGTAGGAAAAGTATTTGGTTAGTTATTTCAGTAAGTGAAGGGTAGGAGAACATTTTTGAACAAGACAATTCAGAGAAATAGAAGTATTTACAAGTCACATTTCTTTCCACAAAGTTTAAAATACAATTATTAAATCCCATTCATGTAGAAAAAATATTTTTAATTTAGATTACCTATTTACTTATTTTTTTAAATGTTTATGACAACTAGTACTATAGTTCAGCCATTAAAATGTTAATATGTAAACATATTTGAGAAGGTGCAAAAGAGACAGCTTTCTAATTTTGATATTGAAACTCAGTATTAATGTTTTGCTATGTACAGGAAACCTAAAGGCTGTTAGTTGCAGTATAACTGGGTTCTTGATAGGGTCATGGGTTCTGATCATGTTGACCTAGTAATTTGTCCACATTCATTAGCCAAAAATGCACTGTGCCCAACCAAACAGCCCTCCGATGCACACTGTTAGTTTCTGAGCTCCCCTAGTAGTTTGCGATATAAATCGGTCTCCATCATTAGAAGAAATCAGTACTCTGGGGGCACGTGGGTGGCTCAGTGGGTTAGAGCCTCTGCCTTCGGCTCGGGTCATGGTCTCAGGGTCCTGGGATCGGCCCCCGCATCGGGCTGTCTGCTCAGCGGGGAGCCTGCTTCCTCCTCTCTCTCTCTGCTTGCCTCTCTGCCTAGTTGTGATCTCTCTCTGTATCAAATAAATCTTTAAAAAAAAAAAAAAAAGAAATCAGTACTCTGCTAAGTATGTCGATGGCATGGTATTTTTGAAATGTTTCTTATGTTATCTAATTATTGCTCCAGCCATATAAGCCAATTTGTATCAATATGTAAATTAATTAAAATAAGCATTCTCTTTTGCAGAAATCTAAGTTCATGTTGGGTTCAACCAAAATTTATTGTTGGTTACTTGTATTCGAGAGCTGTCTATACTTAGTACCATGAGTACTTAGTACCAGGGAATTTATGATCCAGAGGGAAAATCACGGCTGTGATGCAGGACAAAGAAAGACAGCAACTTCTTGTACTTCAGAAGATACAAAATCATGGCTCTAAAATTATTTATTATTTTGTTTTATGTGCAGCCTTTGCCAGAGTTGCCTCGTATTCCAGGACTTGTTCTCTCTGGAAGTACATTTTCAGACTGTCTCATGGTGGTGCAGTTCTTACGAAACTTTGGTAAAGTTTTGGGCTTTGATGTGAATATTGATGTTCCAAACCTGAGTGTTCTTCAAGAGGGATTGCTAAATATAGGGGACAGCATGGGTGAAGTACAAGACTTGCTTGTGAGGCTCCTCTCAGCTGCTGTATGTGATCCAGGTCTAATTACAGGATACAAGGTAAAAAATATATCTATAATTTTCTTTTTAATTTGTACTAGCAGTGCATTGTTAGCTGGCTTTTAGCATATTAGCAGAAGACTGTATAGACTGATCCAATTTTTCTCTACATGTCTGACAAGTCAAATGTAGATCAGCTTCAGTTTGTACTTAAATTGGTACAAACCTAGAAAAACCTGTTTCATAAAGCCTAAGGAATATAGATCATTCCCAAATTACTATTTTCCTCTAGCTGTCAGCAAAAACCAAATTTAAAGAAATGCCCATATGGTATTAGATTATTATTACCCATGTGATATTATGATTATTATTATGATTAACATAATTCATGAAGCAGTTAGAACTTACGTGTGCCTTTTGAAATTATACTGTGTTCTCTCTGAATCACTGTGAATAACTGAGGCTAATCAAAGCATCTACAGACCAGCACATTAAGACTTTTAACGTAGATACCCAATAAGTTCGAATTTATCTTAATTTCAACTAAGCTACACATTTTGGTCAGCTTTGCTGTAGATAATATTGTAGAGTGAGAAGCTTCCAGATGCATCTGCTAATTTCTCTTCCATCTCTCTATTCATTCACTATAGCAGGCAGTGGCACCCATGACATTGAGAGCCAGAGCACAGTAGTCATGTTCTTGAACCTAGCCCCACCACTACTGATAGAATGTCTAGATAAAGCCTGGAGAAGCTTAGGATAGTCTCTATAGTCAAGGAAGGTGTGATAGACTATTTCTACCCATGAATTACATACTATTCTCCCTGCCTAACTTAACCAGGGGCTTGAAGAAGAAATAGAAGGAATGCAAGTACTTAAAAACTTGACTATCCTCTGTTGCCTATTTTTAACTCCACTCCATCAAAAATATGAATAAAGTCCTTGCCAGTAATATCTACATTTAATATCCATATTTTAAAATTATATTGTTTTTATGTCATGAATGGTTATGATCAATACTGATAAAAATGTCAAATTTTTATAGGCCAAAACAGCTCTTGGAGAACATTTGCTGAATGTTGGCGTGAATCGAGACAATGTTTCTGAGATTTTGCAGATTTTTATGGAAGCCCATTGTGGACAAACTGAACTTACTGAAAGCCTGAAAACCAAAGCTTTTCAGGCTCATACTCCAGCACAGAAAGCTTCAGTCTTGGCTTTCCTGATCAATGAACTGGCATGCAGTAAGAGTGTGGTGAGGTAAGCATACACCCAGACCTTTTTGGTGATAGTTTTCTGTTTTGAATTTGTCTAATCACAAAATAATACAAACTCATAATAGAACATTTTGAAGTAACAGACTACCACAAAAAAAAATTAAAATTGTACTTGATGGGGCACCTGGATGGCTCAGTGGGTTAAAGCCTCTGCCTTCGACTCAGGTCATGATCCCAGGTCCCAGGATCGAGCCCCACATCAGGATCTCTGCTCAGCAGGGAGGCTGCTTCCTCCTCTCTCTCTCTGCCTGCCTCTCTGCCTACTTGTGATCTCTATCAAATAAATAAATTTTTAAAAATCTTTAAAAAAAAATTGTACTTGATTTCACCATTCAGAGATGACTACTGCTAATAATATTTAAATGTATTTCTTTGCAGTCTGTTGAAACAAAAATTTGGATCATACTGTATACAGTCTTTGTGACTTGTTTTAATTATACAATAGCGTACCAAAACTGAAAGAATCCAAAATTTTTCTTTTTTTGACGTTTTTCAATGATAGATGACTACCTGATTTTCCTTAGTAGCCATTCCTAGAATTGGATAATTCTACTTTTTATTATACTATGTGCTAATGTAATATTAATATTTTTAGTTTTTTACTTTATTAATTTGTACTTTTTTAAAAAAACTATCCTCATTTAAAAGTCAAAGTAATTTCTCCACTGTAGTATTTCAAGATTTGATGAACAAATCCATGTCCAACTTGTTCTTGTTATTTGTTATATTACAGATTTAAATATGTTATTTTCAACCCTTTACCTTTGTAGAAAAAGGTTTGATTCAGATATTTTAGAGCTATGCATTTCTACCATTACTGGACATTTTAAGTTTTCTATATATCTCTAAGATATGATAATATATTAATATAATTTTCAATTGTTTTTGCTATTCATAAACAGTCATCATTTGTACTTACCAAAACTGCATCAATTTGCTTATTACCAAACTAATGTATTGCATAATGGATTAATTTATGTCTTCCGATTTTTGCATTGACAGTGAAATTGATAAGAATATTGATTATATGTCAAACTTGAGGAGAGATAAATGGGTAGTAGAAGGTAAACTTCGCAAGTAAGTCTTGTTTTATTAAAATCAGTTTACTGTTTTTCCTTTGTACAAGTTCCCCTATAAAGCATACAAATTACAACCTTATTTTGTCTTAGAATTAGAATAGTAAAGCTTAATAAGGATGAGATATGAAATTAATGAAACTCAGGGTCAGAATTTGCAGTGGACAGAAGTTATACTGAGATTTCATTAAGCTCATATTCTTCAAACTTAGAAAACAGACCATTTATCTTCTTTATTTCAAAGAAGTCGAGTAATCACATTTTCTAAGATTGTTGTTGCTATCAGGTTACTTTTGTCATAAACAGAATCTGTTTGGAATTACCGCCTTTTTAATTGCTTTCTAATTAAAGTTTGCTTTTACAGAGGGTCTAACATATCCAAATGTATTCAGCATTAAAACTTAATTAGCTTCCTGCCAGGAAATACAATGCTGAAATTATTCAACTTCTATGTTAAGAAGATAATTTCTTTATGGTAATTTGAACTGAAATTTATTCAGTCTGATAGTATAAGATCAGAAATTATCACTTGGCCATTGCTAGAGTTAATCTTTCCAGACTTATAAATTTTACTTTTTTAAATGTGCTCTAATTCCAAAGAGGTATCCTAAATAATTCTTGAAAGTTAATACATTCTATAATTTCTGGAAACATGTTTGTTAAACTTCTCAATTCTAATTTTTATTATCATTGATTTCTTCCTTATTGACAAAAATACCGTAAGATATTTTTGGCTCAAGCTCATGTTGTGCTCTTTGAGGTGCCTGGGTGGCTAAATCAGTTAAACATCAGATTCTTGATTTCAGATCAGGTCATGATCTCAGGGTCATGAGATCAAGCCCTGGGTTGGGCTATGCGCTAGATATGGAGCCTGCTTGAGATTCTTTCTCCCTTTCCCTCTACTTCCCCCCACCCTATGTGCACACTCTCCATCTCTCTCTCTCTCTCTCAAAAAAAAAAAAAAATCAAGGGGTGCCTGAGGGGCTCTGTCAGTTAAGCGGCTGCCTTCAGGATCCTGGGATGGAGCCTGCTTCTCCCTCTGCCCCTCCCCCTGCTTGTTCTCTCTCTTTCTCTCAAATAAATAAATCTTTTTAAAAAATGTTACGCTTTCTAAAAAGTACAGAGAGAAGACTTTACCATATCATCATTCTTTTCATATTTAAAGGCTCAGAATCATTCATGCTAAGAAAACAGGCAAAAGAGATACTTCAGGTGGCATTGATCTTGGAGAAGAACAGCATCCATTGGGCACACCCACACCAGGACGCAAACGAAGAAGGAAGGGAGGAGACAGTGATTTTGATGATGATGATGATGATGATAGTGATGACCAAGCTGATGAAGATGATGAGGATGAAGAAGATAAAGAAGACAAAAAAGGAAAGAAGACTGATATCTGTGAAGATGAGGTAATCAAATTTAGGTTGATTTTAAACTTAACGAAGACTGCATAACGTATTGGAAAATAACAGAATTTGGAGTCAAATGAATTTGTGTTGAACTTCATTTGGACAATTATTTACTTCAGATTCTTCATCTGAAAACTCAGTATGATTCACCTCTTAAAGTTTTTTTGTGATAATTAAGTAGATATTAAATATAATGCCTACACATAGAAGGCACTTATACCGAATAAGAGAAATGAAGTTTTTCTTTTTATATAATAACTTGAGCATTCTCGAGAGAACTATGCAGAGTCTTAACTTCAGGTATTCTCTTTATTCTGGTAACATAATGTCTTACATTTGCATGGTCCTTCATGTCCTAAAAGTGTTGTCAGATTTAGTGAGATTGGTAGATTTTCTAAATACCAATTTATTATGTGCCTAGCTTTGGGCACTTTTGACAAAGATGAGTAAGACACTGTGGAAGTCCCCTCTCAATTTACACTCTCACTGAGGAATATTTGAAATAAGAAAAAGTAATGTGTTAAGTGTTTACTGATTTAGTAGCAGTATTTACAATGTGCTAGTCAAGTACAAAGGAAGGGCATTTGACCTTTTTGAGGAATAAATTCTCACAAAGTCTTTCTGGACTCATTAGCTGAGCTACTTATTGGGCTGCATGTTGACCTGGGGAAGAATCCACAGAAAAGTGTTCCAGGCAGAGAGAACAGCATGAGTGAGGACATAGAAGCCTGAAACCACAATGTGCTTTAAGGGAATTAGTAGGTGCTCCAGTATTACTGGAGAGCCTCATATCCAACATAGCTCTGTATTAGGATTTTAGACTTTCTTGGTGATAGGAAGCTACTGGAGGATTAGAAGTAAGGTAATCGCCTGGGCAGACTTCAGTTTTATGTGACTCACTATAGCAATTCTGCAGAAGATAGAAACAGATTTGGGGGGGCGCCTGGGTGGTTCAGTGGGTTAAGCCGCTGCCTTCGGCTCAGGTCATGATCTCAGGGTCCTGGGATCGAGTCCCGCATCGGGCTCTAGTCCCGCATCGGGCTCTCTGCTCAGCAGGGAGCCTGCTTCCCTCTCTCTCTCTCTGCCTGCCTCTCTGCCTACTTGTGATCTCTCTCTGTCAAATAAATAAATAAAATCTTTAAAAAAAAAAAAAGAAACAGATTTGGGTAGGGCAAGATCAGAGGTGGGAAGATCAGTCAGGAGATAGTGCAATAGTTTAGATGAGTTGTGAGGCATCTGAAACTAGGCTAATGGTAGCTGGGATAAAGGAGGAAAGGATTCAATAAATAGTGGGAAGAATGAGTAGTATTTGAAGATGTGCTTTGTAGGTTGTTGGATGGGTAGGATTGACTCCAACTATCTGGCTTGGGAGACTGCATGCTGTTGTTGCCATTACTGAGACCAAGAAATCAGGAGGAGCAGATTAAATAGATGGTAGGGGAGGATGGGGGAGAAAACAGATAGTGGAAGGTAGGAAACGACAGCAGCCTTATTTTAGACCTGTTGAGTTTGAAGTACCTACGCAGAAGTTCAGCAGTCAGTTGGATTTAAGAATCTGAAGCCTAAAGTAAAGGTCAGCCTTGAAAATATAGATACAGAGGTTATTAACACATACACAGGGGATTGATTTAGTGTATAAAGTAGAAGACTGAAGTTGGAATCCCAGGTAACACTGATATTTAAGACCTCACAAGGCTTTTTGATGAAGAAGAAATAGAAAGAGATTTCTGTAGTGGGTCAGGGATCCCCAAGATCACCTCCAGAGTCAGTGACTTACTAGGTGAACTCAGAGAACTCAGAATCAAGTTACGCTATGTCTATGAATTCTTACAGCAAAAAGAAACAAAGCACAACCCGAAAAGGCTTATGGGCCAAAATCTAGAGGAAACCAGGCTCAACCTTCTAAGAGTCTTTTCCTAGGGAGTGACACAGGATGAGCTTATTTCTTCCAGCAATAAGTTGTAACATATGTGAAATGTTGTGTACTAGGAGAGCCCATTAGAGACTTGGTGCCCAGAGTTTTTACTAGGGAAATGGTCACATGGGCACCACTTGCATAGCATGAGCCAAAATTCCAGACTCCCAGAAGAAAAGCATGAATAAACCACATTGATAGCACAATTTAGTGAGCCAGTCTGATCATAGTGAAGGAAATCCTTTAAAATCCAAGTTCCCAGGGCCACCTGGGTGGCTCAGTGCGTTAAAGCCTCTGCCTTTGGCTCAGGTCATGATGGGGTTCTGGGATCGAGCCCCGCATCGGGCTCTCTGCTTGGTGATGAGCCTGCTTCCCCCCTCTCTCGTTCTGTCTCTCTTTCTGTCTGCCTCTCTGCCTACTTGTGATCTCTCTCTGTCAAATAAATAAATAAAATCTTTAAAAAATAAAATAAAATAAAATAAAATCCAAGTTCCCAGACACCAAGGGCCAATCTTAAGAGCAAGGCTTTCAAAGGATAGCAGTCAGGCCCACAATGTTAACTCTTTTCTACTTGTGTAGTAATAAAAATGAAGAAAATACAAACATTTCAAAAAGGAGAAAATTATAGTATGAAGGCAGCAGGAATCTCGTGTGATGAGGACTGGAAGTGTTTGCTGAATTTCGCGATGCGGACTCATTGGTAACCAGTGCCAGCAGTTTCATTAGAGGGGCAGGGGTGGAAAGCAGGCTATGAATGAGAAAAATAAGAAGTGAGAACGTGAAAATGACTGCTTTAAGCATGGTGCCTCAGAAGAAAGGGTAGTTAGTTCCTAGAAGTAGATGAAGACCAAGAATTTTTCAGCTATGAAAGACATGAGGTGATTTTTGGTTGAAGGGAGTCAAAAAAATAAGGGGGGGGGTTGAAGATTAAAGAGATGAAGAGAATAATTAATGGTATGAGGTCCCTAAAGATTTTGGAGGGTATTCAATCAAGGCAGAGGGGCTAGCTTTGAAGAATAGGATACAGGAAAGAAGACAAGGTCATAGAGGTGTGTGTGTGTGTGTGTGTGTGTGTGTTTAATGGAAGCTACCATAAGCCACAGAAATAGACATGTATAAAAGGGAAATAAAGGTCAAAGTTCCCTTTTTACCAGAAGAGAATGCTAAAGATACTGATAAGCCTGAAGAATGATACTCAAAAGATAAACTGCCAGTCATTCCTCTGTCCTCAATTCTGGGAGTGTTTAGCTAAGGAAGTTGAGAGATAATTCTCTTCTTTTTTTTAAAATGTTTTTTAAAGATTGTATTTATTCACTTGTCATAGAGAGAGAGAGCGCGCTCTTGGGCACAAGTAGGGGGAGTGGCAGGTAGAGGGAGAAGCAGGTTCCCTGCTGAGCAAGGGACCCCAGGACCACAGGATCATGACCTGAGCCAAAGGCAGACAACCAACCAACTAAACCACCTAGGCATCCCTCAAGAAAGAATTCTTTTCCTTTACTACATCAACTAAGTACTGCTGGATAAATAAGGAAAGAAGACTTAGAAGGATGAATTCATTGATAGAGTGTATGAAGAATTACTGAATCAAAATTTTGACTGAATCTGGATAATGTGGAGGAACTTACAAGGTCATGGTCATACAGTTCTCTTAAGTAAAAATAGCATAAATGCAAAATGTTTTCATAAACTCTTTCCCATGTTATATTTTAAACCAAAATGATAAAAATCTCTAGAATGAGCTTTACTTCTTTTGAGTATCAATCTGAAAAGGAGACTACATTGAGATTCCTTGCAGAAATTAATTATTTCATAACGTTGTACTTTTGAAACCACTTGATCATATATTTCCATGCTGTGATAAATAATGTGAAGGCTATATAATTTGGATATTAGAATTGTAATTACTCAAACAAAAGATACCATTTATAACTGGTTTGCTTCATTTGGCAAGTGAAGCTGACTCT
This sequence comes from Neogale vison, assembly GCF_020171115.1. Classification (NCBI taxonomy): domain Eukaryota; kingdom Metazoa; phylum Chordata; class Mammalia; order Carnivora; family Mustelidae; genus Neogale; species Neogale vison. The sequence continues at coordinate 56,843,936 of NC_058093.1, read as the reverse complement.
GTAGCAGGAATTAAACCTTTCTGATCTTATTAATCACCTTTTCATAGAATTAGGATCACTCTTTAGCACTTAATATTATAAATTGTTTTGAAGTATTAACTCTAATAAATTTTAAAATACTGGGTAGTTATCCTACTAAATTAGAGTTTATTTACAGAAATTATTTGTTTTGCCTGGCTGCTTTTTTCACATGGAAAATTAACAAGCCATACATTTTTTTTAAGGGAGATTAAAAATCATTATTAATTATTTAAAAATCATTATGTTTCTTAGACAAGATGTATTATTTAAAGTGGTACTCTATTTTTTTTATGAGTGTTGAACTATAGAGTTAATTAGATTGTAGGGTTTCATTGATCAAAATTCTGGCAAATGTATATAGCTTGTTATTAATATGAGAAAACAGTTTAAAAGCTTTTAAAAATAATAAATATTTTAGGACCTAAGAAGGCAAATTAGCATTTCCTTTAAATGATTTGAGAGCTATTCTCCATAATGAAGAACTGGCAGCCACTTCTCAATTTCCTATTAAATAAAATCTTAACTATTTAATGAATCTAACTGGTAAGATAGGCACATTATTCCTCCAAAAATAGATTTGGCCTCTCAGTAGTTATACTTCTCAAAGGATTAATTGAAGAGACCCACATGATCTCTTTCAGTTAGAAAATACTGCCCTTGACTAAGTCATGGATAGCCCTTTGTCTCAAATATGATCCTATCTTCTCACTTTTCATTCCTTTAACACATGGAGTCTCTCTAATGCTTAGATCTGTGTTGAAACTTTTGTGAGCCTTAACTTCACAACTAGGCATGTAAAGTTATGTGGGCAATTAAACTCCAGCATATACGGACATATAATGGCCCTCCCTATGGGATGATAAACCGTGGAGAAAAATGGCAGGGATTCTGTATTCTTAATTTTCTTGTCGCCTTTCACTCTGGTCTTTCAGATTCTTTCATATTTCTTAAAATTATAGGGACTATTAGCCAAAGCTCCTTTAAATAGAGCTTTAGTTGACATTCTACTTCTTTTCCATCATAAGAAGAGTCTTAGAAAGGGCAGTTAGTTAATTTGGCTGATACATAGCTACTGCCATGTCTTGTTCCAAATATTTGTTGATTGAATTTTATTTTTACATAAGCAAATTATCAAACATTTATCCTTTGGTCAAAAGATCTGTTCAGAATCCTATAGATATGAATTATCTGTTTGAGAGTCAAAATTTAAAGATTTTAGGATTTTTTTTAACCCAAATAGAAATCATATTACTATTAGCACAAAAAGTATGTCCAAAATGCTTTTGTAATTTGGTTCACTAAATTTGGATAAGGAGTGGATAATGATAGATAACGGTAAAACTGTTGAGATTTTCCTTTCACTTCCTTTTATTAGGGCAATAACGATACCGGTGTAGAAATAACTGTTCACGAGTGGTTGATGGCAACATGGCTTTGTAAAAATGCTTATAGAAAGTGAACATCAAGGGCACCTCGGTGGCTCAGTGGGTTAAAGCCTCTGCCTTTAGCTCAGGTCATGATCCCAGAGTCCTGGGATCAAGCTCTGCATCAGGCTCTCTGCTCAGCGGGGGCTTGCTTCCTCTTTTCTCTCTGCCTGCCTCTCTGCCTACTTGTGACCTCTGTCTGTCAAATAAGTAAATAAAATATTTTTTTTAAAAAAAGTGAACATCAAAAATAAATTTCTGTTTTTTTTTTTATCCTAAGTTACCTATATCTTCTTATTAAAGTATAATTTTCAGAAAGAAGGAAAGTAATCTTACACACACACACACACACACACACACATATATATATATATATATATATACACACACACACACACACATATATGTATATGTATATAAATATATTAAATACCAGGAACTATGCTAGTTGCTTTCAGATCTGTTCTTACTTAGTTCTCACAAAAATCCTATGTTACAGATAATATTATGGCCAATTTACGAATAACAAAACAGTCTTAGAAGAGTTAAGTAATTTGCCTATATGAAAGTAGTGTAGCTGACATTCAAAGAAGCATATGTACTCTCTATTACCTCATGATTTCCTTCTCAAACATAAAATTTGGGGCTAGTTTTCCTATATTTATTTTCTAGAATGAAAAAATTCATATAGCCACATATGTACTTTCCATTCATGAAATTAATTCTGTATATAGTAGAGATTATTTTTTTCTTCTAAAATCTCAGTGTTCAAAATGTAACTTAACCTTCTTTGCTCTAAAAATGACTCTTTTGAATTAAGGTACCAGTATTTTAGCAGTTCCCGGGTTTAAAGCTTTAACATCATAATTTGCTCTTTCCTTCCTCTCCCTCACCCTTCCCTGCCTTAGATCCTGGACTTGTCAGGACTTATCAGTTCTAATTATGTATTATTTCTTACATCCATTTGCTTTTCTCATTTCTATTTCTTTAACACCAGTGACGCCCACATTCTCCTTCCCTCTTGAATCACTGCAGGAATCTACTAACAAGATTTGCCAATTCTAGTCCTTTCCCTGCTCCAGGCCATCTTACAACTGTTACCAGATTAATCTTTGTAAAGCATAGTTCTGCTGTTTATCCTCCCTCAAAGGATATCATTGTCCATTGCCAAGCATTCACAGATCTAGACAATTTAGCCCTCAACTCATCCCTGCCTTATTTCCCGCACTATCCTTAATGTACCTTTCAGGTCATGATATGTCACACTGTTCCTGGAATGCCCTGCCTTCTCTTCTCTCATTGATCAATTCCTAACCATTCTTCAACAGCTGAGTAAAACACAACTTCTTAAAACAGAAACAACAATAGCAACAATAAAAACACAACTACTTCCATGTAGCATTTCTTAGTATAGATTCCCACTAGAATGAATCTCACCTTCCCCTGAACTCTGTAACTCTTGATCTCTACTTAAATCTTGAGATCCTTATAGCTTCCTACTATTTGATAGTTTTTGTTTTTTAGTGTTAATATTTTCTCTCCCTACCATATTATTTATAAAGAGCAAGAACTGAGTCTTACTTATTTCCATAGTGCCTATCCTAGTACTTTGTATACTATTTCCATAGTGCCTATCCTGGTACTTTGTGTAAAGGAGACTTTCATTAAATATTTGCTGATTGATTAAAGAGATAAATCTTAAAAACAGGTAAATGATACTGTATTTTGTTATGTGTAGGATGAAGGTGACCAAGCAGCAAGTGTTGAAGAGCTAGAAAAACAGATTGAAAAACTGAGTAAAGTAAGCACTTTTCAGATTACAGTTAACATCTTTTTTTCAGTGTTTTAAAGATCCACCTTATATGGGATTAGTTCTTCTGGCTGCTAAATAAAAACAAGCTTTCTTAGAAGTAATTAAAATGAGGAGCTCTAGAAACAGTCTCACAATTAAACTTTAAAAGTTTAATGCCAACCAGTGTTAAAAGCCTAAACTTAATCAGGGCCTTATTCTGCAGCTCTTCATTTAAATACAAAATATAAGTAAATGCATGGTTTTATTTCTTGTAGGTAATTACTTTTGAAGTTTGATCAAATTCATGGTAATAGTTTCAGCATCTAATGTTTCATTTTACATTACTATATATGTATATTTTATTTGCATTAGATTTATAAACTATATATTTGTGTACTTCTCATTTAAAATAGTCAATTAAAAATTGAATTTCAATAACATTATTGAAGTTTTAAATGAACTTTTATAAAAAGGATGAATTTTTGGAATTATAATGAGATTAATATTATGAGGTAGCTATATATTATATCAATGTTAGATTCATCTCGAATTTATCCCAAAACTTAGTTGTATGTTACATAGGTTTACAGTATGAGTATAAAAACAAGCAAAAAAAACCAGATATGGTCAATTACATATGTGAGAATTATTTGTCATATACTATATAACCAATAGGATTGAGCCAGTTTTGGCCAGCAAAATACTTGATCACATTTTTATTATCAAGCATAAGACAAGCTTTACTATAAGATAACTGATAAAATAAAGCATGTTTAATCCATGGTAACAAAAATATTCCTGTTACTTTCAAAATAATTTCTAACTTTGTAAATGTTACTGAAATTGAAGTCAGGCATGTAATATTAACTCTTTTGCTGTCTGTTCCCAGAAGTGGAATTTAGCTGCTTATTAAAGGCATAATAAGTGTAAAGTCACTTATATATTAATTCTTAAACCAATTGACATCCATAGCTTAATTATATGCATCATTTTTTAACAGCAACAGAGTCAGTACAGAAGGAAGCTCTTTGACGCTTCTCACTCTTTACGTTCGATGATGTTTGGCCAGGATCGTTACAGACGCCGGTACTGGATTCTTCCCCAGTGTGGGGGGATTTTTGTAGAAGGCATGGAGAGTGGTGAAGGTAGGAACTGTTAATCTGTTACAAAATAATATGAAAAACCATATTTTTAAAAACTCTGTTACTTCTTCAATATATTTTGTGCTTCCAGAATCAAATTTGGTTTACGGGTAAACATTGTAAAACCTTGATCCCCATTCCTTTTGAAATCATAATGCCTCTTTCACTGATAAATATTCCTTCCATGATTTCTCTTCTGCCACTCTTTCTGACATCAAACATAGACTATTCCTTTCTTATTTAGTGGACAAGGATCTTTACCTGTATTATCCTCTGTAGCCGCTTCTCTATTTTTTTCTCCCATTGTCAGATTTTTTAACATGTGGTTTATTCTTCAACCTTTGCAACAAGCATCCATCCTGACAGTATCCCTAGACATAACTTGCTTAAACTAAGATCCTTATCATAATCCTCATTCATCTTGAAATCTTGTTCATGTTTGATATTTATGATCACCACCTTCTCCGTTAAACTTTTTTCTTTGAGTTTTGGGTTACCACAGAATCCTTGATGTTTTACCTTTAGACTGTTCTCTTGCTGCCTCCACTTGTGTTGCATTAACTAATCCAGTACAGGGCGCCTGGGTGGCTCAGTGGGTTAAAGCCTCTGCCTTCGGCTCAGGTCATGATCTCAGGGTCCTGAGATCAAGTCCCGCATCGGGCTCTCTGCTAAGCAGGGAGCCTGCTTCCTCCTCTCTCTGCCTGCCTCTCTGCCTACTTGTGATCTCTCTCTGTCCAAGAAATAAATAAAATTTTAAAAAAAATTAAAAAAAAAAAAAAACTAACCCAGTACACACTGTGTTTATGTGCTGATAAGCCATCTGGAATTGAACTTTTTAGAACCATGTGTTTGGGTGTTTCCAAATGTGAAAATTCTGATGGGACTGAGAGTATTAGTCAGTGCTCCCAAGTCCAGGGATGTAGCTGTGGCTCCACGGTGATGTATATAGGCAGAAACTTCTCCCAACACACTTTCTTTGAATACATACTTTATGCTAGGGATTTTTAGGCACTGCAGGAGGTTCAAAGACCTATAAAACACAATCCATGCCTTGTAGTAGTTTAACAGTCCAGTTAGATATCCAGGCCCAAATTTCTATAAGGTAGATGTTTTTAGCAATGGAACCAGCCTTTTTTAAAATAAAAATCTTTTGCCGGTGGGGGGAGGCAGTACTTAATGCACGTGAAGTACTTAGAGTAGTGGCTGGCATGTAAGCATTGTTGGCATATAGTAAACAGTGTTCTTTACACAATAATATATTTCCTATGGCTTCAGATTATATGAAGTAAGAGTATGAAGTCATGTACTGGAATGATACATGAAATCCAGGCTGTGCCTTTCCAGTGCATAAGCTGTTGATGGAGTCAGGGAGGGTACATGGAAGCTTCAGCTGCCTTTTATTTCTTTTTAAAAATTGATGTGGGTTGGCCAGCCTGACGATTTTACAAAAGACTGTGGTGGGTTCCTTTTTTTTTACCATTTGCATAAAATATTTTAAAATAAAAATATTTAAAGCATGGAATGAACACTGATCTGTAAGCAGGACTCCATGAGTCTAAAAAGTTTTTGCACAAAAAAGGAAATCATCAGCAAAATGAAAAGGCAATCTACTGAGTGAGTGAAAATATTTGCAAATCTTATATCTGATAAGGGACTAATAGCCAAAATATATAAAGAACTCATGTGACTCAAAGCAGAAAAACAATCTGATTAAAAAATGGGCAGATCTGAATGGACATTTTTCCAAAGCAAATATACTCATAGCCAACTGAACAACAGGCATATGGAAAGGTGCTCAGTATCACAAATGATCAGGGAAATGCAAATCAAAATCACAATGAGATCTCACTTCACACCTGTTAGAATGGCTAGAATCAAGAAGACAAGAAATTATAAGTGTTGGTGACAATGAGAAGAAAAGGGAACTCTTGGGGGAAATGTAAACTGATGGGTGGAGATGTAAATCAGTGAAGCCTATGGAAAAGATTATCAGTGTTCCTCAAAAAATTAAAAATGGAACTACCATATAATCCAGCAATTCTACTTCTGGATATTTATCCAAAGAAAAATGAAAACACGAACTCAAAAGGTATATATACCCCCATGTTCACTGAAGCATTATTCACAAATTATTCCACATTATTCACATATTATTCCAGGTTATGGAAACAACCTATATGTCCATCAGTGAATGAATGGATAAAGACAGACAATGTGGTCTACACACACACACACACACATCATATGGAATGTTACTCAGCCATAAAAAAGAATAAAATCTTGCTATTTACCACAATGTGGATGGACCTCAAGGACATTATGCTAAGTGAAGTCAAAGAAAGACAAATACCATATGATCTCTCTTATATGCGTAATCTAAAAAAGTAATAAAAGAAAAAGAAAAGAAAACCAAGCTCATAGATAAAAAGAACAGATTGGTTGTTGCCAGAGGTTGGAGGGAGGAGGGTGGTAGAAGAAATGGGTTAAATGGGTTAATCGTTTCTTTAGTTTTGTTTAAATAATTGTTTAAAATTTTAAAAATCTTATGCAGAACCCTAATACCTAACAAAAACAGAATTGTTCTGGGCTATGTATTTAGGAAACTCCTAGCTTTTCCAGATAGACCTATATCCCAGTATACTTGCTTTCCAATCCAGGGGTGGTCCCTTTGCAAGTCAGGGCACCTGGGTAGCTTAGTAGCTAAGTGGCTGCCTTTGGCTCAGGTCATGATCTCAGACTCCCAAGATCAAGTCTTGCATTGGGCTCCCTCCTCAGCGGGGAGTCTGCTCCTCCCTCTGCCTCTCACCCCACTCCTGTGTTCTCTCTGTCTCTCTCAAATACAAATAAAATCTTACACACACACACACACACACACACAAAGCTTTGCAAATCAGAATGAGGTCAGAAGCAGTGAAAGGTATAAACACAAAGTGTCTAAAAGGCACAAAACAGAGAAATGTTATATAGCCTATTTTTAATATTTCATCATAATTTTTGGCATACATGGCCAGCTCTATCAGTAGACTATGAGCTCTTGAAGGCAAAGACAAAAATAATCTGGGAGTTAATTACACCTTGGATTGGTGAAAAAGGGAGTGGAAAAATCAGTATGGGATCATTCTAGTAGCCTAGATATGAAGTAGGGAGACTGTAAGCCCAGATACAACCAAGGAACATGGGAAGACCATGGTATCTTAAAGGCAGAACTCCTGTGAGAAATTATTGTATATGATATAAGTGGAATCAAAGATAAATTTGATGAATCAATCCTCAGTAGAAAAATTGTATTTTTTAAAAATTGAATCAGAGAAGCCAAGAGGAGGAGTTTGTTTTGAATGAAATTAAATGAAAGTTTTAGTAGAGAAATCTATTTTTTTATTTAAGTATAATAACAGTGTTATATTAGTTTCAGGTATACAATATAAGTTTCAACAATTCTATACATTACTCAGTGCTCATCAAGATAAGTGTACTCTTTTCTTTTTTTAAAGATTTTATTTATTTGAGAGAGAGAGAACAGGTGCAGGGGGAGGGGCAGACAGAGAAGCAGACTCCCTGCTGAGCACGGGGCTCAGTCCCCGCTCTAAGATCATGACCTGAGCTGAAGTCAGGGGCTTAACTGACTGAACCACCCAGATTCCCCAGTATAAGTGTACTCTTAACCCCCTTGATTTCATTTACCCCCCAACCAACTCCACTCTTGCAACCAGTAATTTGTTCTCTGTATTTAAGAGTCTGGGGTTTTTTTTGTTTCATTTTTTACTTGTTCATTTGTTTTGATCTTAAATTCCACATATGAGCGTCAAATCCTATGGTATTTGTCTTTTTTTTTTGAGTGACTTATTTCACCTAGCATTATACCTTTGAGGCCTATCCATGTTATTCCAAATGGCAAGATTTTATTCTTTTTTTATAGCTGAGTAATATTTCTGTGTGTGTGAGTGTGTGTGTGCGCGCGCACACACACATCACATCTTCTTACTCATCTATTGATGGACACTTGGGTTGCTTCTATATCTTGGCTATTAAAAATAATGCTGCATGCAAAAGAATGAAACTGGATCATTTTCTTATACCATACATGAAAATAAATTAAAAATGGATTAAGGACCTAAATGTAAGACAGGAAACTATTTAAGTCCTAAAAGAGAATATAGGTAGTAACCTCTCTGACACAACCATAGCAGCTTTTTACTACACATGTCTCCTGAGGCAAGGGAAATAAAAGCAAAAATAAACTATCAGGACTTCATCAAAATAAAAAATTTTTGCACAGTGAGGGGAACAACCAATAAAACTAAAAGGCAACCTATGGAATTGGAGAAGATATTTAGAAATGACATACCTGATAAAGGATTAGTATCCAAAATATATAAAGAACTTCTAATACTCAGATACTAAAAAATCACAATCCAATTTTTAAAAATGGACAGAAGACATGAACAGACATTTCTCCCAAAAAGACATACAGATGGCGAATAGATGCATACAAAGATGCACAAATCACTCATCATCAGAGAAATACAAACCAAAACTGCAATGAGATATCACCTCATACCTGTCAGAATGGGTAAAATTAACAACACAAGAAACAACAAATGTTGGTGAGGATATGGAGAAAGGGGAACCGTCATGTAATGTTGGTGGGAATGTAAACTGGTGCAGCCACTGTGGAAAACAGTATGGAACCTCCTCAAAAATTTAAAAGTAGAACTACCCTACAGTCTAGCAATTGCATTACTAGGTATTTACACAGAGAATATAAAAGTACAGATTTGAAGGGTACATGTACCCTAGTGTTTATAGCAGGATTATTTCTAACAGCTGATTATGGAAAGAGCCAAAATGTCCATAGACTGATGAATGGATAAAGAAGCAGTGGCATATGTGCGCACGCGCACACACACACACACACACACACACAGTGGAATATATAACTCAGCCTTTAAAAGAATGAAATCTTGCCATTTACAATGACATGGATGGAGCTAGAGATACCATGCTAAGCAAAATAAGCCAGTCAGAGAAAGAAGAATACCATATGATTTCACTCATATGTGGAATTTAAGAAACAAAACAGATAAACATAGGGGAAAAAGAGAGAGAGGTAAATGAAGAAACAGACTCTTGACTATAGAGAACACACTGATGGTTCCCAGAGGGGAGTTGGGGGGTGGTGGATGGGTAAAACAGGTGATGAGTATTAAGGAGGGCACTTTTGATGAGCCCTGGGTGTTGTATATAAGTATTGATACACTAAATTGTACAACTGAAACTGATACCACACTGTATGTTAACTAATTAGAATTTTTAAAAAAACTAATGCTGCAATAAACGTTAAGTGCATATATCTTTAGAGATCTAATTTAAAATTATAAAATTACAAAAAAGTTGTAAAATTATGAGTCACTTGTTAGATGCCAAGGCTTGGTAAAGCTTAAGAGCAGTAAAGAAGTACCCAGGCACGTGGCTTTGCCTATCTATAATAAGAATCATCTGTGAAGCTTAAAAAAACAAAAACAAAAACCAAACCCCACTGAAGACCAGTTACATATTCTTCAATTTGATTAAGGGGCACATCAGTCTCAATCATTAGGTCATGTCAACTTGAAGTTATCTAGGGCATCAACTTTTCCTTCAAAATGTCTGAAGTTAATCTCTTTTCAACACTGCTGAAATTGGTTCTTTATTAATAGGTGTGTGGATTATGACACCTGTCCCCAATTTCTCTATGTTCACTCTCTTCCTTCCATTACATTCTGTCATCATGTCATGCCTCTAACTCCAAAACCTTGAGTGACTCCCTATTGCTGATACCATGATGTAATAAGTCTGTATACTACCTAGCATTCAAGCATTCAAGGACTTCTATAAATCTGACTTCAAAATATGTTTATACTGTTCTCCAGTATGAATTAACATAGACAAGTCTACTCACCGTTGCTTAACATATGTGCATTCCTCCTGCTTTGCATACTTTGCATGCTTTGTTTTATCAAATTCTGTTCAATATAATGCTAACTTGCCTTTTCTTCGCCATCTAAATTTCACCTTTCTTGATCCAGCTCAAGTTCTAGCCCTTTTATAAATTCTTCTGCAGTTTATGTAAGTGGAACTATTTTTTATTATCTGTGAACTCCTAGAAAACCAAATAATTACACCATTATCTTGGCAATTGATAGATAAACTATTCATATTAAGTTTGATAGTTGTCATAATTTTGATTCTTCTTAGTGTTAAAGATAGAACTATATACAACACAGGCACTTTAAAAATATTATAAGAAAGTAAGTAATTGAATGTCTTTATAAGGTTTATAGGAAAGCTTACAGGAAACTTTTCTTTTTAATTTTAGACCTCTCAGATTAAATAACATTTATTGAATTTGTAGTTATTGGACCTCAGTTTCTATTTGGGCCCTTTCACTTAGCCTCTTTGGACCCTGCTCTCTCTACAAAAGAAATTTAATAGGCTCTGTCTAAACTCTTTTGTTGTTATCATGTCAAATAATGGATTTAAGAGAACTACAAAGTGATACATAAACATTAATTATACTTTATACTACTATTTGTGGTCATTGCATGGTACAGGGGAAAAGTAGGAATAAATTTTCACTTAGGGGTTATTTCCTCATAAAGTTTTTATTAATTCAGTGATGAATGTGCATCTGCTATATTATTTTAAGTGCTATGAAAGTTATAAAATAAATAACAGATGTAGATTCCTTTCCTTTATCTTCCGGCTCATTAAAATGAAAAACCTTTATGATTTTAATCATCAAGTGCTTAATATGCACTTATATTATGCCTTATACTAAGCATTATGGAGGTACAAAAGAATCAATTAACCTGTCTCTATCCAGAAAGAGCTCGCAATCTAATTGGAAAGATATACTATATATACCAGGCAAAGAACAAGAGCATATTAGTGTGCACTATAGGAAAGTAGTGTATCTGAGAGGCAAGGCTGATAAGGATGAGTAAGTACTAACTGGTAGAAACTACCATAAAATAAGTGGATATTAAAAGTTAATACAGTATTAACAATATGCAATATTCTATTCCTTTCATTTATCACTTTTTAAAAAATTATCTAAAAGCTCAATCTGTTCTTAATGAAATTAGACTTAACATTCATCTATTTAAAAGTTTAAATGCACAAGTTTTTAAAAAAATAAATGCCCAAGTGTTTTTTAAAAATCCTATAATAGCTTTATCCAAAGAGAAGATATCAGATCTTGGATTACCTCCAAAGAAAACTATTAACTAAATTCATGTTTTATAAGATGCAAGATAACTCACACCATAAGTGAAATACATGCTGCTAATAACAACAAAGTTTATCAGTCTGGCAACTCTAGAGTAAAGACATAACAAAGAACATAGGATCTGCTGAGCCTCTATATTGATAGGTTCCATAGCACTGTTGTCCAGACTGTAAACTGGACAAGCAACAAGAGCTCCCGAGAGAGGTGCCCTCCTTCATACTCTGTATTTATTTTTTAAAGATTTTATTTATTTATTTGACAGAGAGAAAGAGATCACAAGTAGGCAGAGAGGCAGGGAGAGAGAGAGGGGGAAACAGGCTCCCCGATAAGCAGAGAGCCCGATGCGGGGCTCGATCCCAGGACCCTGAGATCATGACCTGAGCTGAAGGCAGAGGCTTAACCCACTGAGCCACCCAGGTGCCCCCATACTCTGTATTTTTAGGTTAATTCAAGAGGAGGTTGAAAACCCTTTGTTTATCTAAGCAACAGCATATATATCAAAGGAACTCTGAGCCTAGGAATACAAAGGGCAGATTCCACATACTGAGAGCCTTGGGAACAGTGCTGACAACAGCTAAAGGCCCTGCTGTCCCTCTGCAAACTAGCTCAGTGGGTAATCTGGCTTGCTGATGGGCCTCAGGGAAGAGGGAAGGAGGAGAGCCCCTGTAGCCATTTAGCTAAAACTGAGGGTTTATTCCCCTTTAGTCCACCTCCTGACCCTTGGTGTGGCTCAGTTGATGGATGCCTTCTATCAATTATATTATATTTTATTTTTATTTACTTTTTATTAACATATAATGTATTATTTGCCCCAGGGGCATAGGTCTGTGAGTCATCAGTCTTACACAATTCACAGCATTCACCATAGCACATACCCTCTCCAATATCCATCACCCAGCCACCCTAACCCTCCCCCGTCTGCCCCCACCAGCAACCCTCAGTTTGTTTTTTGAGATTAAGAGTCTCTTATAGGGCGCCTAGGTGGCTCAGTGGGTTAAGCCGCTGCCTTCGGCTCAGGTCATGATCTCAGGGTCCTGGGATCGAGGCCCGCATCGGGCTCTCTGCTCAGCAGGAAGCCTGCTTCTCTCTCTCTGCCTGCCTCTCCATCTACTTGTGATTTCTCTCTGTCAAATAAATAAATAAAATCTTTAAAAAAAAAAAAAGAGTCTCTTATAGTTTGTCCCTGGTCCCATCTTATTTTATTTTTCCCTCCCTTCTCCCCCAGGAACCTCCTGCCTTGCCTCTCAAATTCTTTGTGTCAGGGAGATCATATGATAATTGTCTTTCTCTAACTGACTTATTTCGATCATCATAATACCCTCTAGCTCCATCCACATCTTTGCAAATGGCAAGATTTAATTTCTTTTGATGGCTGCATAGTATTCCATTGTAGATATATATACCACATCTTGTTGATCCATTCATCTGTTGATGGACATCTAGGTTCTTTCCATAGTTTCCATATTGTGGACACTGCTGCTATAAACATTCTATCAATTGTATTTTAAATGGTGTCTTTTTTTTTTTTAAGATTTTATTTATTTATTTGTCAGAGAGAGAGAGAGAGCGCGAGCACAGGCAGACAGAATGGCAGGCAGAGCAGAGGGAGAAGTAGGCTCCCTGCTGAGCAAAGAGCCCGATGTGGGACTCGATCCCAGGACGCTGGGATCATGACCTGAGCCGAAGGCAGCCGCTTAACCAACTGAACCACCCAGGTGTCCCTAAATGGTGTCTTCTGAAGGAGGCCTTAGATAAGCCAGAAAAATTCCAAACAAATAATATTCACAACACTAGTAGATTTAGATTTCCCCTGAGCCATATTTCTATAGTATATCCAACAAATGGTCTAAAACTATGCATTTATAATACTATTCAGGTCAAGGAATCAATGCTAAAGTGTTCAGTGGTAAGACCCCAAGACTTCTCAATGGCATTGTCCCCTGGGGTAGCTGATTTGGGGGTCATACCCTCAGCTTCATGGATGCCTGTCAAGGGAGGAGCCCTTGTGCAAAGTAATGAAAGCTTGTTTCCCTGTCTACCTGTCGATTTACAAGTACATTCTGATGCTGACACCAGAGATCATAGCTGGTAAAGTCTCGAGTGCCTTTTAGATTTTGAGTCACTATTAGTACCACACTCTAAGCAGCTAAGCTAACCAGCCAGTTAAAGGCATTATAAAAAGATCTCATAGTTATTGATAAAGTGTGCAGACAATGTTATGTCCAGGTAGGAAGCAGGAAGGCCCTGCTGTTCACATAAGAAAACAAGTTCTACTGGATCACAGAGTGTCAGCCAGTCTGGTTCAATGCTGCATTTTGTATCCATATGGCATTTATACTTCCTGGGGATAACTGCCAGCGTTCCATTAGTGAGACTCAACTGTAGGTCTAAAGGGGAGAAAAGTGCTACCAGGCACCCCTGATGTGGGAAATGGGAGCTGAGTTGTCAGGATATGAGTGTCCCTCTTCTTCTAAGAAGATAGAGTTTTACACAGTATAATTAGTTAAGGACAGAATTACGGATAGCCCAAGTAAATGAGGAGTCTGGAGTAATGAGTAATCCTGTGGCATTGTCTGGGAGTGGAATGCCCACAAGGTCCTCCATAATTAAGTAGGTTGAGGATGACAAATACAGCATCCCGATAGCTTTGAAATAAGTGTCATTGTGTGGGATCGCTGTAGAGGACTATTCAGTACAATTTGCTAATATCTGTAAGAAAGGCGACGAGAGAGTTATTCATACTACATCCGCCCTCTCACCCTCTGAGGTAGGCATGCTTATTCCCATGCCAAGTCCATCATTATCTTCAGGGCTGATCCATACAGTCTGTCCTTTTTTTCTGAAACAGTAAGTTCCACATGAAATCAGGAGGTGCCATTTTCCCACCAAAGATGTCCTCCAGACAGAGTACACTGTATGGGTATAAGGACTGCAGCAAAATCTCCTGCTTATAGGGTGAGTGCACAACAAAAATTTAGAAGTGTTTGGAATAAAGGGAGAATTCAAATTGCCCCTCCTGTGGGTGTTACTTGCAAGTGTCATCTGGAAAACAAGAGAATATCGGCATTTGTGTCCATCCATTCTTCCGTAATATGAGCAGCAGGAGCCTCCCAGACACCAGTTGAAAGGTACCAAAAAAGGAGAGGAATGTTGAGGTATAAAAACTCAGTGTCCCCAGGATGCCAAGTAGATTCTTCATCTCTGCTCTTCAACTTCAAGATGTCAGGGAACTTCACCAAAGTGTAGGGACCTTTATGCGGTATGAGGGGTGTTCAGAGTATAGGAGTGTCCAGACCAGACAGCGGTTGGAGGTAACTGTGGAGGAGTTCGTGCAGCCATCTTTTAGAATACTACTGCAGTGTTCTGTACTGTCTGTGGAGAAGAGGGAACATGGACCAGCCATTCAGTACTATGTTGGCCAGCCCATTGCTGAAAGGCAGCAACTATGAAAGGAACTTCAAATGTATGATTGTATCATTTCTGGAAACCCTACTATATAATAAATATGTCTCAGTCTTCATAGTATTATATGGTTCACACATGGGAGAGATGTAATAACTCCTTCATATCCAGGAACGGTATATACTGTTTAGTGGCTAGAGAATATCAGATACTCAAAAGCTAACAAATGCCATCAGAATATCTTTGCCAGAGTCATAGGCCCTTGTAGTGCTAGTGTCAAACAGCGTTGTTAAATAGCAAAATGGCATTGTTTTCAGTACTCCTGCCTGAATCTATTCTTGCATAAGAAATGCAGTCTTTCTCCTCCAGGTATATAACTGTGTTGTGCAGCCTTGGCAGGCCTGGTCAGTGCATCTGGGTGTTGACAACATGCCTGGCCAACAGTTACCAAAGCTGCCATAGAGGTCACAACAAATATGTCCAACTGATATGTGGAAATGCTTGTGTGGGACTTAAATACCTCAGTATTTCCATGCCAGTATGCTGTCTGATAAAGGAACAACTGGAGTTCACACAAAAGGCCCAAAGGCCTTTGCGGTGAATGTGATTCTGGGCTTTGAGCCATAGGTAACAACCAACTCCCAGCTCCAATAAAGGAAATTGTTAGCCAAGGCCTTTCTGCATTCTGGAACGGTAGATACTTGTCCCTCATTATTTAGCAAGTCCATAAATATTTGAGGCTCTTCTTTCAGCACAGTGAGGGTGATTAGCAATCCTTTGGAGGGGGACCCAGGGACAGAGCCCAGCCCTAGTCCTTCTTACATTTGAAAGAGCCCAGATTAGGAACAGAGAAAGTCTGGCTTCTGGAGTTGAATCAAACTCATGAGGTGGAGGTGATGACAGTATTTCCACCCATAACCCCATTTCAGGAGTTGAGATGATACAGGTATTTCCCTAGGTTCTGTTCTCTAAATCCTTTCTTGAAGAGTCTGGAGACTGTGAGATCTTACCAGATAGTGGGTAGGGGTGAGGCTTAACAGCTGTAATCTCTGAAGAACAGTCCTCCCCAGGCACCTTCTTCACCTAATCTTCTGGTGAATCCCCCTCTGTGGATGACTTTTCAAGCTCATGTCTATTGGATCTTCTGTGTCTCATCTCACAGGTCTTTTCCACCATCCCATTAGGTCTTTTAGGTTTTTGAGGCAGGTAACACTTCCACACTCTAGAATTATACAACATATCAACTTCTGTCTTATAAATCCTTCTCTCTATAAGCAGTACCACATGTATTTGTGTGAGGGAGTCTCTGCCAGAAGTCTAGCTATCTTCTCTTTTCTTTGTTCCTTTTTTCTTTTTATTTTGTATAAAAACATGTGCCACAAATTAGGCTCTCTCTTTCCATTTCCTCACCTGAAATGGGGCTCGTATGATCTGAAAGAACTATTTTTTTTAAGGTTTTATTTATCTATTTGACAGAGAGAGAGAGCAAGAGAGGGAACACAAGCAGGGGGAGTAGGAGAAGGAGAAGTCGGCTTCCCACCAAGCAGGGAGCCCGATGTGGGGCTTGATCCCACGACCCTGGGAAATGACTGATCCACCCAAATGCCCCATAACTGTATCTTTTCTCACGTTGCCTCTCAGATGAAGGAGTAAAGTCAAAACTATTGTCCACTTAGGTAGAACTGTTCTGATTCTATCATTTAACATCCTTTGCATGAAGATCATGTTATCAGGCCTTCTCCTCTCAAGTCCTGGGGTTTCTTATCTTCATGCTAACACAGCTAGTATCTCAGAGCAGCTGCATCCTATGTGGATCTAGTCCAGTTCACATTCAAGAGTCTCAAGAAAATCACCCCAACAGGGATCTTACCAAAGCTACCAAGCATCCAGTTAGAAAAGTGTGGCAGTACCTGTCCCAGCAGTACTAGTTAACCCATGCTCGTGCTCATTCTGAAACAAGGGCATTTCCCTCTCCTCCACTTGTTTTAATACCACTATTGTCCCTTCATCATGCAAACAAAGAAGCCAAGCCTCTAAGGATCCTTCCAAGTGCTGCTTTTGGTGGTGCTCCTGTTGAGAACCTAGCTCTTGTTACTCTGTTTATTGCTGGATCTCCTTCTGCTGGTATTCCCACTCAGGTTCCTATAGAGCATGCCTCACAATAACTGGCTTCCTATCACAGGGGCTAGTTGCCTCATATATCATAACAGAGGGATCATGAGAGTTTGCCTCACTTTCCCTTCTACAGAGGCCTCCACCCTATCTAGTTCACCCTCCAACTTTAAACTCTTGAAAGTCTCTAAGTTGGTAAGGAAGGAGGAATGACTGCATTTCAAGCCACTTTATCACCACTAGTCTCCCTGTTTGGTGTCCACATTAGAGCTTCTGCCATCCTTGGGCACAGCTACTGAGACCATCCTAACCCCACCAAGTGAATTACTGCTGACCCTAAGGAGAATATCTTCTCCCCTTGTGTGCTCCTCTTCCAGAAATCCATGACATTAGGACTTTGCTGGACACCAACTGCTGTACAAGATGCATGGTTACCAAAACCGCTAATGACACACAAAGTGCTAATTGCAGGAAAGTTTATTAGTAAAGGCAACTTATAAGCAGAGAAGTAACAGTACACAGGATCTTCCAGTTCCAGTGTGGTTCCATAGGACTTGGATGTGTGACAAAAGCACTCCAGGAGATAAAACACTATACCCTACACCTTGCTCTGTATTGATGGGTATTGTGCGAAAGGGTAAAAAGCACTTAGTTTCTCTAACGGCAAACCCATCAAGAGACCTTCAGCTCTAGGAACAGTGCTAAGGGGTATTCATACCCAGAAGCAAAGTGAGCTTCTGGCTCTATGAGCCTGAGAACCATGTTGCTATTAGCTAGCTAAAGGCTCTCAGCAAAGTGGAAGGAAAATGAAACAAGTTTGTTGATACACACACACATACAAACACACACACACACACACAGTGATGTGACTGTCACTCTTCCATTTTGTATTAGGATGTGGTTACACCTTTAGGTCTAAAGTAGAAAACAAATTCCTGTTATGGATATGTGGGGGACTCTTACCTGAAGGGAGCAGGTATTATAGATCAATCATCTTTTTTTTTTTTTTTAATTCCTGAATCAGACTGGGAAGGAACAATCCTAGAGAGAGAAAATGTTGAGAATCTGCTTCATTTAGTCTTCTCCACAGTAATAGCAAGAAATCTCCTAGGAGCTGAGTCATGGTAACACTATTACAATGAAAACAGCTAAGGAGCAGTACGGGTACGCCTGAGGTTCTGCTGTATGGAATGGGAAAGTGCCTTTGAGTCCTGTGAGGAAGCGATTGCATAGAGACCTATTTTAGACCAGGGTTTTCACATTTCTTATGTTCTTTATTCATGTTTTACTGACAGCGTAGTCAAATTTATTTGAAAGCTATAGCATGCTTCAGCCCAACTAAAGAGAGCCAAAGGAAAAAATTTTCACTTGAACTCAGAATGAGTGGTGGACCCCTGGGTCCACAACAACCATTAGGTGAACCTGAGAGGGTTCGAAGTGATTTTGATAAAACTGAAGAAGACATAATCTGGTATTTTTTTTTTAGGATTTACTCCAATTGACAAATGGCATTTTCTTTGGCATTATGCACTTACTTTTATTATCAGGGAAATGAATCCAGTGAACAGCACTCCCTGTTTCATCTCTTGTCTTCCTCTTCTGCCCACTGAGCAGAGAGCTCGATCCCAGGACCCCCAATATCATGACCTGAGCTAAAGGCAGAGGCTTAACCCACTGAGCTACCCAGACCCCCCAAAGATGTTTATTAAAACTCGTTGACACATGTCAGGGAAGTGAGGACTGGAAGGAACCAGGGGGTTGTATGAAATGAAGATAGAAAATTATTTAAAATTAAAGAATCTCTTTATACAAAATTCCTTCCAATTTTTTAAAAATAATTTTACATTTTAGTTAGAGATCTTTTTTTTAATTAAGCAATTTGAATGTAAAAGTTAAAACAACCATGAGTAGACTATTAAAATGTATCATCAGCTCAATCTACTTTATTATATATAAATGGGAAGTCATCTAGTCTCAAACCGGTAAAAATTGGTTGACTGGTTAGCCCATTTATTTTTGGACATATGACAGAGGTTTTTCAAGACAGTAGTTCTCAGAATAAATCAGGAACAGCTCTTAGTACTTCTTTACTAACCAATAACTTGTATAAAGCCAGGTACATGAAAAGAATATTTGTAACTCTTTTCACGTTTGCTTAATTAGAGGTGATGAAGTAGGGTTTTCTTCTCAGGCCAAATGTGTGGAAGTACATAGAGATTTTTTACTAGCTGCCTTTAAGGTTCTTCTGTCTCATTGGTTTTAAGCAATTTGACTATATGTTTTGTTGTAGTTATCTTCATATTTCTTTTCCTTGGAGTTAGTTGTATTTCTTGGATCTGTGCCTTATAGTTTTCATCAAGTTTGAAATTTTTTCAACCATTATTTTCTCAAACTTAATGTCCTTGTCTGCTAATTCTACTATCTTGTTAGTTTGGGGTCAGTTTTCACTGATTTTTCTAATTATGTGTTGTGTTTTCCTGTGTCTTTGCAAGCATTCTACTTTTGATTGGATGCCTGACATTGTAAATTTTGCCTTCTTGGGTGCTAGTAATCAGAAAAAGTTTGGTCCTTTCAGTTCTTGGTTTTTAAAACTTGTTAGGCAGGACTAGGATAGTGCTCAGTCTAGGGCTAATTATCCCCTAACTACTGACGCAAGATCCTCGAGTACTCTACACGACGGCTGTGAATTTGGAGGATTCCCAAGCTGGTTGGTAGGAACAGGTACTATTCCCAGCCTGTGTGAGCATCTAGCACCATCACCTCTAACCCTTTTCAAGTGGTTCTTTCCCTAGTCTCAGATGGGTTCCTGACACATGGGCGCTGATAAGTATTCAGCTGAAACTGGAGTCCTTCCATAGGTCTGTGGAGCTCTCTTTCTAGGCAGCTCTCTCCTTTCCAGTACTCCCTTCTGAGCATTGTAGCCACTTGCGTCTCCCTTGGACTCTCAGTTCCGTCTCCTCATCTCAGGAGTCAGCCAGCTCGGCCTGAATTTCTCCGTGTGATGTAGCCTGGAAGCTGTCCTAAGGCACTAAGCTGGGCAATCACAGGGCTTGCTACATTTGTTTTCTCTCATTGTTACCTCATG
Organism: Neogale vison; assembly: GCF_020171115.1. Taxonomy (NCBI): domain Eukaryota; kingdom Metazoa; phylum Chordata; class Mammalia; order Carnivora; family Mustelidae; genus Neogale; species Neogale vison. The sequence continues at coordinate 56,823,691 of NC_058093.1, read as the reverse complement.
TCCAGTTTCTTACAAACTATTGTTTCATATCTTTTTGTCTATTTTTTGGTTGTTTCATGCAAGGAGGTGAATCTAGTCCCTGTGACACCTGAGTGCGTAGAATCATAAGTCTGAGGAATAAGCTTGTAATTTGGGGTAGAAATTAATATCAAGAGAAGGATGTAAGAGCTATTTAAAACATTAGTAGAAGATCAGTTAAACAAATCATGATCTATACATATAATAGAATATTATGCAGCTGATGAAGTATAGTTCTATATTTTGCCATTGAAAGCTGTAGAAGGTGAACAGTGAAAATATTAAATACATTCTTTTATTTCATCACTAAAAAATATTAATTGAATCCCTATTTTATAGCAAGCACCATGTTGGGCTTTTGGGACCCTATAATAAGCAAGGTAGACATTGTTCTACCTTTAAGTAAAGCTTACTGATTTAAATTCTAGTGTGTGGGAGTGGGATTGGAATAGAAAATAAACAGATTATTGTGTCTAATGGTGAATTCTGCCAAGTATGATGATACTCTAAGGTGAATGGGATGGGGACCCTACTTTAGATAAGGTGATCAGAAAAAAACCTCTGTGACAAAATGACACATCATGTGAAACACGAGGATACAGAGCCAGTCAGTAAAACAGTATTCTAGGCAGAGGGAATAGCAAGTGCAGAGACCCCAAGGAAGGAAAGAACTTAGCATGTTTGAGAAGCCTGAAAAAGGGAGAAAGGAAGAACAAGGACAAATATGGCCAGAGGTTGTGGAGGTTTTCAGGAACTAGATCATGCAATGTGGTAGGCCTTGTATAGGGCTTTTGATTTTGTCCTAAGTTGCGAAAAAGTGAAGAATAGTATCCCATTTGCATAATAGTGTGAAATGATACTCACAAGGAATCATATAAGATTTCCAGAAGTCTCTACAGGCATGATTGGTTAATCATGGTTACCTCTCAAGAGTACAAATAGGGCCTGGGGGTATAGGACAGAAAAGGTTTTACCATATACCTCTCATTACTGAATATTTTACCTTGAACATATATTACTTTTCAAATCAAATAAACTAGTAGATTTATATTTTTAAGAGTTTTTATGAATTATTTTTTAAAAACGTTTGTCATATTTTTGACAAAATATGAACCGGAGGGTCACAAAGAAGAAATACCAATAAATCTATGACAAGATAATCAGCCTTACTAGTGATCAGAAAAAAAATACAATTCAGATTTTCACCTTCCAGATATTGGAAAAGACAAAAATATCGTTAGCATTCAGTTTCACAGAGAGATAGGGAAATAGATGCTTTTGTGTAATTCTGGCTTTTGTGTGTATTGATTTAGACTTTCTAGAGGGCAGTTTGACAATTATATTGCAAAAACTCTGAAAGGTACCTATGTTAATATCCAGTAAGTTTTTTCTTCTAGAAATGTATCCTCAAGAAGTAAATCAGAAAAGAAGTTTTAAAGTCCAACGATACAGATATAAGATCATTCGTTGTTTACAGCACTGTTTATAATAGTGAATATTTAGATCTTATTAATATTATCCATATTAATCTTATTATATTCTGTATAGATCTTATTATATAGCCATCCGTAGAAGATTGATTATTTAAATTATGATATATTCCAGTTATCTATTTATTGATGCATCAGGATGTTTACAGAGTATCATCTAATAAAACATGTAGGTTAGAATATTGTAATAGGATTTCCTTTTTTTTATACTCTATAGGCTTACATGTATATGTGTATACATAGAGAGCTCCTAGAAGGATTTACACAAAAGTGTTTATACTAATTTCTGTTGTGCGTTAGGGCTTTCAATATTCTGACATTTTGGGGCACCTGGGTGGCTCAATGAGTTGGGCCTCTGCCTTCGGCTCAGGTCATGATTTCAGGGTCCTGGGATCTGCTTGGCGGGCTTCCCCCTCTCTCTGCCTGCCTCTCTGCCTACTTGTGATCTCTGTCAGATAAATGGATAAATCTTTAACAAAAAAATCTGACATTTTAAAATTTTGTAATGATTAATTATAAAATTAATTTTCCAATGAGCAAAAAATCTAACCTTTTATTAAAAAAGGAAAAATGCAGAATATTATTAATCTAGAGAAGTTTATATATTTATGCATATAACTTGATAAACAGTAATAAAATGCAATTAAAGTATTGGTTGGATCTGAAGAAACTGATCTTTTTCGTGCTTTTCACTTTTATAGGACTAGATGAAATTGCAAAAGAAAGAGAAAAACTGAAAAAGGCAGAAAGTATCCAGATCAAAGAAGAAATATTTGAGACCTCTGAAGATACTTTAAATTGTTCAAATGCAGATCATTGTGAGCAAAAGGAAGATCCTAAAGAAAAAGATAACACAAATCTGTTTCTTCAGAAACCTGGCTCTTTTTCAAAATTAAGCAAGCTTTTAGAAGTAGCTAAGATGCCTCCTGAGTCAGATGTGATGACCCCCAAACCAAATAATAGTGCAAATGGGTGTACATTGTCTTATCAAAACAGTGGAAAACATTCCTTGGGCAGCGTTCAATCAACAGCAACCCAAAGCAACATGGAAAAGACAGATGCTAATAATCTGTTCAGTCCTGGTTCAAGTGGCCCAGGGAAGTTCTACAGTCCTCTACCCAATGACCAGTTGTTAAAAACACTGACGGAGAAGAACAGACAGTGGTTCAGCCTTCTGCCAAGAACCCCTTGTGATGACACTTCACTTACGCATGCTGACATACCAGCTGCTTCTGTAGTGACTCCTCAGTCTCAGCCACCATCCACATCCCCCTCACCTGCCCCCGCCCCCCTCCTGGGATCATCTGCTGCTCAGAATCCCGTGGGCCTCAATCCATTTGCTGTATCACCTCTTCAGGTTTGTATTGCTCATTGTAACTCATTTCTGTGTTGCCTTATTTAATCTTTGACCCCATGAAGATTCTCGCTCCAGGGAATCAGATGGATGTTTGTATTACCCTGCCACAGTTTGAGAACTGGAAAGAGTCACAATTGCTATTACCAAGCTTCATTACAACTACTATGCCTTTCCTAGTCTAGGGCAAAGGCTTCTTGAATTACCTTTTTTTTTTTTTTTTCAGAATTTAAAAAATTTCAGATGCTAAACATTTTTCCTAACTTTTTAGATTATTCTTCTTTTAAAATACTTTGGTTTTTTTATAGATGAAAAGTGGAGTATCTATGATGGGACTCCAGTTCTGTGGATGGCCCACTGGCGTGCTTGCTTCTAATATTCCGTTTACACCACCTGTACCTAGTCTGGGATCAGGATTGGGATTATCTGAAGGAAATGGTAATTCATTCTTGACTCCCAATGTTGCTTCAAGTAAAAGTGAATCTCCGGTGCCACAGAATGAAAAAGTCTCCTCAACTCAGCCTGCAGCTGTTGAAGTAGCAAAACCGGTAGATTTTCCTAGTCCAAAACCTATTCCAGAAGGTAGGTACATTGAGACAGTTTTTAGCCACTTACTTTATTTCATTGTTAGTAGAGTCTTATAACTGAGTCTTCGATGTTTATATATGTAGTTATAAATCTGCTGATTTGTTTTGTGCCATTAATTCATATTCAAGATATTTGTAAAAGATGTACATATTTATCTTGACTTAGAAATGCAATTTGGTTGGTGGAGAATTATTGACCCAGAGGACCTAAAAGCTTTGCTTAAAGTGCTACATCTCAGAGGAATAAGAGAAAAGGCATTACAGAAACAAATTCAGAAACATTTGGATTACATTACTCAAGCCTGCATCAAGAATAAGGATGGTATGTACCTAAAAGAGATTGCTGCTCTCTTGCTTACTTACGAAAATTAATTCTTTTACCTTAAAATGTATTTTAGTATGTTTTAATTTATTTCTGATAGGCATTTGTTTTTCTATCTTACTCCAAAAATAGTAACTATTTACATTTCTTAAATTGGCATTACTTTCTTATGTTTTTTTTTACAACATACAGATATATTAAAAAAGAATAGTCCTTAAAAAAGAATAGTCCTAGGATGCCTGGTTAAGTTGGTTAAGCAACTGCCTTTGGCTCAGGTTATGATAGATTGGCCTCGAATTGGGCTCCTTGTTCAGCAGGGAGTCTGCTTCTCCCTCTCTCTCTGCCTGTCGCTCCCCATGCTTGTGCTTACTCTTTCTCTCTCTCTCTCTGTCAAATAAATGAAAATAAAATCTTAAGAAAAAAAGAATATTCCTACTTTTTAAAAGTAAGCTGCATGCACATGTTACCCCTGGACTTTTATTTACTTTTTGAAAGAAATCACTGGGGAATAGAGTAGATTTTAAAATTAATTTCTTTTCAAATGTAGTTGCTATTATTGAATTAAATGAGAACGAAGAAAACCAGGTAACTCGAGATATTGTGGAGAACTGGTCAGTAGAAGATCAAGCAATGGAAATGGATTTGAGTATTCTTCAACAGGTGGAAGATCTAGAAAGGAGAGTTGCATCAGCAAGTTTGCAAGTGAAGGTAAAATTGACTTGGAATAAAATCTGTTTTTAGGATAATGGAAGGTAACTAATATTTATTACATGCCTGACATTTGCCCGTTCCTATGTTAAATGTCTTTATTTTGTCTCATTTAATCCTTATCATGATCCTGAATTAATTTTCCCCATCTTACAGGTAAGGAACAAGTCTCAGAGTAAGTAACCTGCCAGTGGTCTTATAGTGAGTGGCTAAATGTGGGTTCAGATCACATTGGTCTAACTCCAGTACCCATGTTCTTTTTACTAAATCTTGCTGCCTTCTTAATGACAATAGAAACTGTCATTTCTGGTATGCAGTTCTTTACCACAGCAGAGTTTCACAGTTTCACCATGATAATACAATACTCTATTAAATTCCTACTACCATGTTTTGTTTAGGTCTGGGAAGCACCTCTATAATAAGCCATGTCGTGTGTCAGATATTTACTCTATATAATTTAAAATTGGGGAATATAGATATATCTGAATATGTGTTATATTATGATACATACACACACATACATATATATGTAAATTTTTAATATATGTGTTTATCTACTGGGCATTACCATTCTCACAAACAATGATCAGAACTGGCTTCCAATGGAAAGGCAAAAGAAAGGAAAGCTTTACCTTTGTGCAAGACTTTTTGGTTTTGTAAATAGGAGTATAAAGTCTTCTCAATTGATAATAAGGTGACATCTCTGAGAATAAATGGATTGGTGGTAAATAAGCATGAGACAAATACCTGAAAAGGTTTAGAAAATGTAGTTTCAATGTAATTTGATTAGATATTTCACATTTATCCAGAATGAGAAACTTATAATACTATCCTATCCAATGATTAAAATACTTCTTCAAAATTATTTTAATGCTGGCATTTGGAAATTTTCAGGAATCTCCAAAAAATATCATTTTCCAGGGCTAATATAATATCCATTTCTTGCCCCAAACATAATTACCAACCTTGGGAAGTTTATCATATGCTGAAACTATTGTACTAGGCAACTATACAAATCCTTTTCCTGGTGCAATATAAAAATGCCTCATTTATCTGGCATCTTCAACAAGTGAACTCTTCTACACAAATTAATTTTCTGGAAAAATAATAATTATTCCATTTAGTGCTACAATTTCTTGACATGTGTGTTGGATCACTTATGTTATATATTACACTGCCTTCTTAAAATTGAGAATAATGAGTTTGATTTAAATTCTCTTGGTGACACAGTATCTCCAGTATGAAGACCAATGATTAGAAAATGATTCCCTCAGGGAATCATTTTGCCCCTTTGTTAAATGATCCTAGTGTGCTTTGCTTTTTGAACTATGACATCTGCTTTCTATAGTCTGTTCTCTTTAATGATCAGTTGTTACTATTTGCTGATTTTAATTTGATTGGTTCTACTAGCCCTATTTTCCTCCAACTTCCTTCCTCCTCTCCCCCATCTAACCTGCCAAGTCTGGTTGGCTATTGGTTGGAAAAGCATATCATCACACTTTTCAAGTTATGTATAAAGTCAGAGCATGGGCATGAAACATTTTTCTGGAAATAATATTCAAATTTTGGTGAATGACCTTATACTACCAGCTGCTTAGAAATTTTTGGCTGTGTTCTCAGAAGCTAAGTGGAATTTTTTTTTTAAGTGGTATGTAGTATCCGTTCAAACTATAAGAATGAAGCTATTTGACATGAGTTATACCTAATGCACCTAAGCATACTACTTATAACTTCATACTTATCTCCTAAATATAAATGTTCTACTGAATTAATGAGAAAGAATTGATCCCAATATACAAAACAAAATAATTATCACTAAAGAGGCTTAATAAAAAGCATAATGGTCATTTTGTTTCTTACTTATTAAGTACTTATTCCGTATCAGTCAGTGGACATCACAAAATTGGATACAAGGTGGTTTCTGCCTCAGAAAGCTTGTCATATAATATGGAGAAAAGACATGTGTGCATCTCTGTAGACTCTAGTAACTGATCACAGACAAGTACAGAATTATTCATGAAAAAGAATACAATATTTCTGGTGAGGAGATACGAGAAAGATCAGGGAAGATTTCATGGAGAAGTCAAGATGAGAGATGAGAAGATGACGAAGGCTTTGACAGAGAACAGAGAATGCCATACGAGAAAAAGCAGATAGCATGAGTGGAACACCAGGAACAGGGAGCCCAAACATGGAATTTGTCTGCGGTGTAGGGTACATAAGTGGGAATGTGCGAGAAAGAAGTAGATTCAGTTACTTGAATGTCATGATAAAAATATGGACTTTGTTAAGGAGTAGGGAATCTTGGAAGGATTTAGAGCTAGAGGATTGATATAAGCAAGCTGAGTTGTAGGATCATTTATTCAATCAACATATATATATAGAGAGAGAGAGAGAATGAGAGAGAGAAAGAGAGAGATATGTTTGCCCTATCTGCTGGAGATAAAATGACTAAAAGCAGACATGACCCCTGCCCTCTTCGAATTTAGAGGTAGAAAAATGTTCATCACATAATCATGTGTAAACAAGGACATGGAGTATCATGTGGTTCTATGAGAACCTGTAACAGGGAGATTTAACCTCCAAAAGGAGGTTAAGGATGGATTTCCTGAGGAAGTAAATTTTAATACAAGAGCTACAGAATGAGTGGAGTTAAGAAGGTGTAGAGGAACAGAGAAAAAGCCATACAGACAAATGTAACAGCTTAGGCAAAGCTCCCGTGGCTGAAGGAAAAATGGTAAGTACAGAAGAGTGGTGGAAGGAGTGAAAATGGAAAAGAAGAACAAAGTTTCAGAGACTACCGAGAATTTTCCATTTAAGTGGTCCCATGAAATAAGTATTTATTCATTCTCAAGTCCTTCAGAATACTGCTGATTTTCATTATACTTTCATAATATCAAAGTTATTAAATTTTCTTCTTCAAACTTTTAACTGTTTCTTTTAATTTTCTATTCTTGTTTCTACCTAGCATTAGGAAACACAAGGTAAAAACTAACAGTAAAGATCCTTGAGATCTGCTGGTGTCTGCTGCTGTATTTTAAATACAGGTAATTCATCCATCATGCATTTTAATAGGAAACCGTAATAACATCATTCTCTTGATATATAGGGTTGGATGTGTCCAGAGCCTGCATCAGAAAGGGAGGACTTGGTATATTTTGAACATAAGTCATTTTCTAAATTGTGCAAGGAGCATGATGGAGAATTTACTGGCGAAGAAGAAAGCAGTGCACATGCACTAGAACGGAAGAGTGACAACCCCCTAGATATAGCTGTAACCAGGCTGGCTGATTTGGAGCGGAACATTGAGAGAAGGTATCTGAAGAGCCCCTTAAGTACCACCATTCAGATCAAACTGGATAATGTGGGCACAGTTACTGTCCCTGCTCCTGCACCATCCATTAGTGGTGATGGTGACGGGTAGGTTATTGAGATTAACTTGAAAAATTATTGTGCTTCTTTGCTAATTGGAGCCTATTTTCTATTGCCTGTTATCTATGTATCTTCTTGTATGTCTGTGATCCATATGGATCATGCTATTTGCATGGTGCTTTGTAAAAACATTTTTTTTTTTGTTATGTGCGTTGATAATCCTGCAAAGTGATCTTACATTTACCTGGTTGTGACTAAGCTTTGAGGCACGTAGCCACAGTCTGTGCACTACATCAAATTTAGTTGCTTAAACCTTATTCTTATTGGCTGTTCCATGTTTTTGTCATTGCTTGGCTTTCAGTGTGATGATTGTTTCACATTCGGTAACCATAAATGTGGATATGACCTACTTAATTTTTCTATATTTCAATGCAGAATTGAAGAGGATATTGCTCCAGGGCTCAGGGTATGGAGAAGGGCATTATCAGAAGCTCGCAGTGCTGCACAGGTAGCTCTGTGCATTCAGCAGTTACAGAAATCAATAGCATGGGAAAAATCAATTATGAAAGTTGTAAGTGTTTTCATTTAAGAAATACTATAACTAATTTACTTTGTCCTGTTTTTCCCAACCTCTAAATCTTTCTTAATTAATACATTACTTATTGTCAAAATAATGTATGCTTTGCTTGACAGTTTAATTCTTAAATGTTTCAGTTTGATATTTTTCTCATTTTGAGCTTTTTGAAGGAAACTACCAAATATATTATCTCTTCTTTTTAAAAGTCTTGATTCTCATTCCGTGGAATATTGTTTATAACTCTGACTGAAGTTGTTTTCTATATTCTGTTAACATAATAGTTGTTCACCTAAATATTTTGAAGACCCTTTTACTCCTGTAAACATTCAGTTGCTAACATTATCTGCTATGGACATTCACTGCATTCTTAAAATGTCTTTATATTTCTTTCAGATTTCTTTTTTTAATGCTAAGAGATGCTTAGGTGAGGGGCGCCTGGGTGGCTCAGTGGGTTAAGCCGCTGCCTTCGGCTCAGGTCATGATCTCAGAGTCCTGGGATCGAGTCCCGCATCGGGCTCTCTGCTCAGCAGGGAGTCTGCTTCCCTCTCTCTCTCTCTGCCTGCCTCTCTGCCTACTTGTGATTTCTCTCTGTCAAATAAATAAATAAAATCTTTAAAAAAAAAAAAAAGAAATACTTAGATGAGTAAATACAAAATAAGCAGAGAGCTCTTAGTTTGTGTACTTGATAATCGTGCATGTCATCAGAAGTAGCTGACATGAAGAATAGGGTTTTTTTTTAATTCTAACAATTAGAACTGGTTTTTCACCTTCTTTGCTTAAGTTCAAGTGGTTATCATCGTGTATATAGAGGTAGAAGGTACCTTTACCTTGTACCAGGCACCAAATACTATGTATTCAAAATAAAAGCTATAGTCGATGTAGCTTCCAGAGAGATGCTCATTTTAAATCATGTTCATGTCCCTCTTGCCTCTTATATATCAGCTATAGAAATATTTATTATATGTGAACCTTTATGAATTACTTTGACATTTGCTTTGACATTTAAAGATTAGCTGTAAAATCCAAACATTTGAGATTTGTTTTTATGAATGACTAAGAGTAAAATTCCTTTCCTTAAAATAGTCATTCCCCAAAGAAAAGAAGTGATCCTTAAATATTTTTTAACATTCTTTGCTTTATTTTTACCTCTAAGTTTAGACTACTCAATGCCTTACTCATTCTTACAAATAAATTTGATTTCTTCTGTGGTTTTTCCCTTTTTCACATAAAATATCTATGGAATAATGAACATGCAGTTTTCACAGTCTGCTCAAATTTAGGTCTTTTCCAATCCACATTACAAGTTACCATAAGATTGAAGGTACGTTCTGTTCATCTGGTAGCATTTTTACCAGGTAAAAAGAATTTTTCTTCTAAAAGTTATGATTAAAACCAGTTTTAAGGCCCCCTTGGAGAAATATACTTGGTGATATTACTAGACTGTAATGATCCTAAGATACAGAATTCTATATCAGAATGAAATTGGAACAGTTCTTGTTCTCATATACACCAAAATAGTCGTCATGATAGGGTCAGTTTTGTTATAACCTGTATATAGAAACCCAAAATTTGTTCCAAAATCTGCCTTTGTATTAGTATTCTTGCTTTCTGCAATCAAAAACTTTATTTCATTTCTGACAAATTCATAAGTCTTTTTCATGTTATTAATACACATTTATCACTATTTAACTCCATCTCTTACAATTTTCATTTTTTAATATTTAATAGTACATTATTTGCTATGAAACTATCTTGAAAAGAAGGCATAGTTTCATAATCAAAGATTAATGAGCACTTTTTAACCTTTAACTAGAAATGTAATTGTGCCTAAAATAATCCTCATAACAAGTCCTAACAGAATGTTAAAGTATTCAGTGCCTTTAGAAATACCCTCTTTACCAGAGAACAGGCTTATCATGGAAAGAAAGAGCTGTCTTAATTTGCCTCCCGATAATTCTCTGCCCACAGCGTGCTTTATTTTGTTGTTAATGTTAAACATAGGCAATATCCACTGTTTTATGCCCTACACTTGCTCTAACATGTTACGAGCTATTGCTGTGACTCTTTGAAAGTGTTATAAGCTTGATACCTCTCACCCTTTTTTAATAAGTATCAGAAAAGAATTTTACTTTTAAATCATAACTGTGAGATGTCAGAGAGACTTTGTAGTATTTCTAGTTTCTGTTATAAAAAGTAGAATTTACTTACTGTTCATGAAACTAATTTTAACTTTTATTGTCATAGGGATTTAATTATAACCTTCTAAATGTTATTTCTCAATATTTTTACAATTGAAGTTTTAAAGATATAACTTAAATTTGGAGAAATAATACCATGTTAAAGTACTTAGTGATGTGGTATTAGGAAAGATCAGAAAATACTTACTGTTAGGGGTGCCTGGTTGGCTCAGTGGGTTAAAGCCTCTGCCTTTGGCTCAGGTCATGATCCCAGGGTCCTGGGATCGAGCCCCACATCGGGCTCTCTGCTCAGTGGGGAGCCTGCTTCCTCCTCTCTCTCTGCCTGCCTCTCTGCCTACTTGTGATCTCTCTCTGTCAAATAAATAAAATCTTTAAAAAAAAAAAAAAGAAAATACTTACTGTTAGAATGGCAGACTCTGCTGCTTTTGCTCTTAGTACACACAACAGTTTTAGTATTATGTATATTACATACACTTGATAGATACTTAAGCTGAATAATGTGTATCTGCCATTTTGATAAGATTTTTAAGATGCCATTGATGTACATATTGAGTTATATAAGACTATTTTAGACTTTCCCAGATTAAGATTTAATGTTGTATTGAAAGTTTTAACAATTAAGTTTGAAAAGTTAAGCTATTTTGTTTTTAAGTGTATAAATATATAACTTTCAATTAGTATAAGTGGTTTACAGTTTAAATGTTTTGCTTTTTCAAAATATTGATTACAAGTCATTTTCTACTGTGGCAGTATAAGCTAAATGTCAACACAGGGTTAGTATCGACCATTTTTTAAAGCTTTCTTGAAAGTTTTTCTTTTCTAACTTTGCTTCTTTCCTTTTGTGAAACTGGTTATGCAGAGTATGTATGCATGGGGGGAGGGGAATCTCCTTACAGATTTTAAAGTTCTTAATGGTATTAGAAAATTTTTCACAGAGAAGAAATAATTTTATTTTTAGTTCTACAAAATCAGTTATGACTAATTAAATTCTTTGATTTAATTTATTATTACCAGTTTTTTTTCTCCTTAGAAATCATTTTGTAGGATTCATTTTGTGACACTTGTTTGATTTAGGTTGAATTCCAAAAAGTTTTTTTGGTTTGGACACTTTTTTTAAAACAGTCTCAAAAAGTAGATGGATAATTTAGCCAAAATATAGTGTCATCTTTTTACTATTATATATAATTTTGATACTAATACAAGTTTCCTAATTTTGATCTTAAAAATTACTCTAACTCTTACTTGTTTCTTTCTCAGGATATCATGAGGATGCTAAGATAAGCAAAAGATGAAATGCCTTTAAAAAATTAAAACACCATGTATTAAAGCTACTCATTGCTTTATGTGCTCTAATGTCACGTTAATGATTTCATATGTTAATGTGTACATGCTTCTGAAGTGTGTGCAGGCATTCAACCTCTAGCTTTGTTCTTTGCAGTCTACCTGAAATGTGCATTTTCCCCAATTGAACTGCTCACCCCGTCATGTGGTCCATATCTGTGTAATGAGAGATACATAGATGTGTACGGCTACTGTATATTTGTTAGCAAGCGGAATATTTGTTACTAATATAAATGAGGAATTACGGTGTGTTTAATATCCCAGTAACTAGTCTTCACAGCAGCGAGCTAATTTTAAATGATTTCTCCTATATTATAGTACTGCCAGATCTGTCGAAAGGGAGATAACGAAGAACTGCTTCTCCTTTGCGACGGCTGTGATAAAGGCTGTCACACATACTGCCACAGACCCAAAATCACCACTATTCCAGACGGGGACTGGTTTTGTCCGGCTTGCATCGCTAAGGTGAGACTGAGCTAACACTAAACTTTCTAATTGCCAGCTCAAAATGCAGAGCTTTATGGGAATTTTTTTTAAAAGATGTAATTCACAGACCATAAAAATCCCCTTTTTAAAGTGTACAACTCAGTGGTTTTACAAGTTGTACAACCATCACCACTATTAAATTCTACAACAAATTTTTCATGACCCCAACAGAGAGTCTTTGTACCATTATCTATCATTCCCCATTCCCCATCACCCCTTAGCCTCTGACAACCATTAGTCTCCTTTCTGTCTCAATGGATTTACCTATTCCAGTTGTTACATATAAATTATATCATACAATATGCTGCCTTTTTACAATATGCTGCCTTCTGTGTTAGACCTCTTTCACCTAGCACAATATTTCCAGGTTCATTCATGTTCTAGCATGTATTAGTCCTTCCTTTTTATAGTCAAATGATATTCCATTCTTTCAATATAACATATTTTGTTTATCCATTCTTCCATTGATAGATATTTGAGTTGTTTCCATATTTTGGGTATTATGAATAATGCTGCGAGAAACATTCATACATAAGTTTTTGTATGAATAAATGTTTTCACTCATCTTGGGTATATACCTAGGAGTTAAACTGCTAGACAAATGTTAATAATCGTATGTATTTTAAGTCACTTTCTGGTCACTTTTAAATTAGAAACCTGTGGACACTCATAATGATTGATTAAAGAGAAGCAATATGATCATAGCATTAGAAAGTAAGGAGTAAGAAGTGTGAAAGGATCAGCATGTGTTGAGGGCCAGAGTCTTTGTTAGGTGTTTCCTAAGTTAGTCACTCCCTTCCATGTTTAATCTCTTGGCCAATAACTTCCATTAATTATTACCAGTAACTGCCATGTCTCCATGAACTAAATTCCAAACATCCATCTATTCACTCTCTCTTTTCTTTTGGTCTACCCCCTTTCACACTCTAACTCCAACAATTCTTTGAACTCTAGTCCATTTATCTGAAGACTTTCTCACTGTCCCTCTCGCCTTTCATGTCCTCTCTTTTCTCTAACCTTGCTTGTAATGTGTCAACATTTCATTGTCATAATCCTTGCATTCACCTTTATCCCCTTTGCCTCTCTCTCACTTGGGAAAACCATCATTCTGATTAATCCAACTCTTGACTTCCCGGCACCTATACTTTTATATTTCAATGTGGTTGGAGAAAATAGCCAGCCCTTTAAATTTGAGGCATTAAGATGGTCTTTTATGGCCCTGATAACTTACCTCCAACTCTGTCTCCATCCTTCTTCTCAGCCGATGACCTTACTCCCATTTCCCTGTGATAATAGAAGGTACCAGAAGAAAATATTATACGAATTTGCCACCACATACACCATCCTTCCTGTGTCTGTGCTCACATACTCGACCTTCCTCCTATGAACTGCTAGTGGCTCTTACAAACTCAGCTCCCAGACTTATGCATCAGAACTCACCCCTCTCACCTTCTTAGGAGTGTGATTCCAAGAGTTCTCTTTTCTGCACCATCTGTGTTTCCTTCTCCCCTGGGTTCTTCTCATCAGCCCACTAACATGCTCCTACTCCTTCCATCTTGAGAGAACTGAATAAAAATAACCCTCTTCTGTGCTCACCTCTTCATTGATTCACCTCCCCCTTTCTTCCCTTCCCTTTAGAGAAGAACTTATGGGAAGTTTTCTGTTCTAGCTCTCTGATTTTTCTCCTCCAAATCACTCTTGAACTTACTCCAGTCAGATTTTCACCTCCATGGATTCTCCAAAATTGCTCTTATCATGACCACAAATGACTTCCACATTGCTTAATTCAGTGATCAGTACTTAGGCCTCATCTAACCTATTAGGTATATTTGATAGAGTGGAACACTCCCTCTCCCTGAAACCCTCTTTCCACTTGACTTCTAGGATACCATACTTACCTGGTTGTCTTGTCTTCCTGCCTTTGCCCTTTTTCAGTCCCTTTGCTGATTTTTCTTAACTCCCTGATCTCTTAACATTGGAGCAGCTTCCTTAGCTTCAGGGTTATCTGTAAAAATGAGATAGTATTTAATTCCTAGGGGGCTTTTTGTTTTCGTTTTTTTTATTTAGGGGCACCTGTGTGGCTCAGTGGGTTAAAGCCTCTGCCTTCGGCTCCAGTCATGATCTCAGGGTCCTGGGATCAAGCCCCACATTGGGCTTTCTGCCCAGCAGGGAGCCTGCTTCCTCCTCTCTCTCCCTCTCTGCCTGCCTCTCTGCCTACTTGTGATCTCTACCTATCAAATAAATAAATAAATAAAATTTTTTTTAAAAAAGATTTTATTTATTTATTAGAGAGAGGGCACTCGTGTGCATGAAGAAGAGGAAGGGCCAAGGGAGGAGGGAAAGAATCTCAGCAGGCTCCTGGCAAAGCACAGAGCCCAACTCAGGGCTCAGTCCCATGAGCCTGAGATCATGACCTGAGCTGAAACCAAGAGTTGGACGCTCAACCGACTGAGTCACCAGGTGCACCTAAATTGTAGAGATTTTTGAAGATTAAATATGGTCATGTGTGTGAGAATTTTTATGACTTCAAAATTCTGTGACATGTATATATTAATACTTTATTATATTTTATTTATATTTATAATATATTTTATAATTTTTATTTTTATAATCTATTTGTATTTTGTAAAATAGCAGAGGGTCCCACATGGTATTATATTCACTAATAATCACTTTATAATTTTTCATTATTTGATTATCTTGTCATATCTAATTCAGTAATAATTTTCACGGGTTGTACATAAATTTTCTTTAAGCTCCTTAACTATCAAGTTAAAAAAGTCACAAAATATATACAAAAAGGTGACTTTTTGACAAATTATATAAATAGGAAAATGTGAAGTCTATAGTATAAATAAATGAATTCATCTTTTTAAATCAATTAACTTGTATTGTTTTTACCTGAAAGATTATAAAAATTAAGTTTTTAGTAAAAATAGGTAATTCTAAAACACAGATACTGATTTCAAACACTTTTTTTTTTAAAGTATGATCCTTACTGAAATGGAAACTCATGAAGATGCATGGCCTTTTCTACTTGCTGTAAACTTGAAACTTGTTCCTGGTTATAAGAAAGTTATTATAGAAGTTTCCTCTAATGCTTTGTTAATTACTAAAAAATTCAGTCTGGTAGACTATAGGAGGTTTTATTTTCAGTAAATTTGCTTAAAATAGAATTTTGGCTAACTGTCTTTCAAGGAGTGGACTAGGAAATATATGATCTATGATCTAATCCAAGTGCTTTATGTAGTGCAGATTTCTAAGCCTCTGCTCTCTGGTTTTTAAATGTAATGAATTAGGCATTTTGTTTCTTATAGCAATAAACAAATATTAAACATTTAGAGGTAATGTTTTTAAACTGTCTTTTCAGTTAATTCAGTTTTTATAAATATGTATACTATATTGCTCTCAAATGGCCATTTATGCATATATCATTGTAAGTATTTTTACTCTGTGTATATGTATGTGCATGCCATTATATATACATATACTTTATTATATCTATATTTATTAAATTTATAGATGTATTTGTTTATATATATATCTCACTGGATCATAGAATCAAAAAGACATATATATAAGTCTAGATATATTTATCTACACATACACATATTTATATATCCTCATAGACACATGCACGTGAGGTTTCAAACTCCAATACCTATAAAAGCCAGGCAAATAACACAGAAGAGTTGGGTCTTTGACAAATAGGAAAGTTATGCCTGAATTACAATATAACAGTCATTACTCAACTCCAGCTAGGTGTTGTCATGTAGACATGTGGGCCCGACATTCCAGGATCTACCAGTATTTCAAGATTATGGATTTTTATGCATATCCTCCCAAATGTTTAGTGTTGGCAAAAAAATCAAGACTTTTTACAAGTATTATATGAGCCAAACAGCAACACATTCTGTGGGCTGTTTACAGCCTGTAAGCCACCAAGTCACAAACTTCTGGTATATAAATATATAAACAACAGAAATGTGCCCTTGTATGTGTTATCTGCTGGTCCTGCTTTAGACATACTGAAGATACTTTTAGAATTTTGGTTATAAGAGGATAGAGAAGAAGGGTAGGGATTGGGGTTTCTCTTGTGCCAGAACAAAGTAAATCAGATAACAGAGTAACTGTATAAAAACTTGCATTTGGGGGTGCCTGGGTGGCTCATTCGGTTAAGCAGTTAAGCATCTGCCTTCAGCTCTGGTCATGATCTGTAGGTGCTGCGATCAAGCCCTGCATTTAGCTCCCTGCTTGGCAGGGAGTCTGCTTCAGTCTCTCTTTCTCTCCCTCTATCCCTAGCCCCTGTTTGTGTTTTCTCTCTCTCTCTTTCTCTCCCTTTAAAAAAAAAAAAAAAAAAAACTTGCTTTTACAAGTATGTGAATGTGGGGGCGTCTGGCTGGCTCAGTCAGTGGAACATGTGACTTTTGATCTTGGGTTTGTGAGTTCGAGCCCTACAGTGGACGTAGAGATTACTTAAAAAATAAAGTCTTAAAAAAAAACAGTATGAGTATGTATACAGTGTAATGAGACAAGCTGATAAACATTATTTAGTAAAGATATATATAAACTTCAGTGTTTTTTTGAAACACTAAAAGTTCTTTTGATTCTATAATTTAAATTTCATGATTCCTGTTGTTCTTAAAAGTTTGTTAGAAAATGATCCCAAGTAATAATTTAGTTCACATAAGGAATAGAAGTTTTGGCGTCTTATTCATGAAATTTTATTCTTTTTTTTTTTTTTAAAGATTTTATTTATTTACTTGACAGACAGAGATCACAAGTAGGCAGAGAGGCAGGCAGAGAGAGAGAAGGAAGCAGGCTCTCCTCAGAGCAGACCCCGGGATCATGACCTGAGCTGAAGGCAGAGGCTTTAACCCACTGAGCCACCCAGGCACCTTGAAATTTTATTCTTTTTAAGTAATATAATTATTCAATCTAATTTAGTCTTCATTAAATGGAGCTTTTCCTCATTATATTAAGCATTCTCTTTCTCCTTTTTCTATGACTTCAGAGTGATAGAAGTTTAGTATAATATGAAAACTCAGAGTATCAGATATTAGTGAATAAAAATTAATAAACTAAATGGAAAAGAGACTTAGTAAAACATTTTAATTATTTTAGTTAGTGACAAGGGGGAGTGATCTTTGATATGATATAGGGAAGCTATTAGATTTACAGTTTGCCTTATTATTTCAGGCAATTAAAATACCTCCTTAACTATATGTTTAGCCTCCCAATTTAAAAAAATAATAATAATTTTAATTGCTTATGGGCAATTATTTATTTATTTATTTATTTATTTAAGATTTTATTTATTTATTTGAGAGAGAGAGACAGTGAGAAAGAGCATGAGCGAGGAGAAGGTCAGAGAGCGAAGCAGACTCCCCATGGAGCTGGGAGCCCGATGTGGGACTCGATCCCGGGACTCCAGGATCACGCCCTGAGCCGAAGGCAGTCGTCCAACCAACTGAGCCACCCAGGCGTCCCATCTTATGGGCAATTATTTAAAAATATTACCAGAAAAGTTCATGAAATACTCAAAGAAATTATTAAATACTCCAAAGAAATGTTTTCAGCCAAATTTATTTCAAGGATACAGCCAGCTTTAATCAGGGAAATACAAATCAAAACCACAATGAGATATCTCCTACCAGTCAAAATGGCTAACATTAACAAGTCAGGAAACGACAGATGCTAGCGAGGATGCGGAGAAGGGGGAACCCTCCTACACTGTTGGTAGGAATGCAAGCTGGTGCAACCACTCTGGAAAACAGTATGGAGGTTCCTCCATATTCCTCCAAATACCACATTACTGGGTATTTACCCTAAAGATAGAAACGTAGTGATCCAAAGGGGCACATGCACCTGAATGTTTATAGCAGCAATGTCCACAATAGCCAAACTATGGAAAGAACCTAGATGTCCATCAACAGATGAATGGATAAAGAAGAGGTGGTATATATATATACAATGAATACTATGCAGCCATCAAAAGAAATGAAATCTTGCCATTTGCAACAATGTGGATGGAACTAGAGGGTATTGTGCTGAGCGAAATAAGTCAATCAGAGAAAGACAGTTATCATATGATCTCCCTGATATGAGGAATTTGAGAGGCAACGTAGGGAGTTTGGGAGGGTGGGGAAGGAAAAAATGAAACAAGATGAGATCGGGAGGGAGACAAACCATAAGAGACTCTTAATCTCACAAAACAAACTGAGGGTTGTCGGGGGGAAGGGGGGTAGGGAGAGAGTGGTTGGGTTATGGACATTGGAGAGGGTATGTGCTATGGTAAGTGCTATGAAGTGTGTAAGCCTGACGATTCACAGACCTGTACCCCTAGGGCTAATAATACATTGTATGTTAATAAAAAATGAAAAATTAAAAAAAAAAGAATACAGCCAACTTTAGATTGTGGTTGGACTGAATATCTGATACTGCAGTCTGATTTTTTTAACGTTCTGCATAAGAGAAGAAATAATTTTTTTAAAGATGTGTTTATTTACTTTAGAAAGAGAGCAACACAGGCATGCATACACAGGGGAAGGGGCAGAGAGAGTCTTAGGCTGACTCCACGCTGTGACTGCAGGCTCAGTATAGGGCATGGAGCCAGTGGCAGGGCTCAATCTCACAACCCAGAGACCACCACGCTAGCTGAAACCAAGAGTCTGGTGCTTAATTGACTGCACTACCCAGGTGCCCCAAGAAGAAAAATTTTTTAAAAGAGGGTTAGTACTATTCTAGAAATTCTTATCTCTCTTCTGTGATCTCTTATATTTATTATAACATTCAACTCTCAAAGTACAGATTTATTTCCCTATTTCTGAATGGGGGAGGAGGGCTCATTGTTATTTCAGTGCACTGACTACAAGTTGTAGTTATCTTGAGTAAGGCTACATTGAGGTGTTTGTTGTTTGTTTGTTTGTTTGTTTGTTTTCATGTAACTTTAGAGCTAGACTGAACTTACCAGTTGTGCAGCTTATTTTTCTTATTTTACACATAAGATAGGACCTCACAGATATTTTTGTATGAAATCCATAGCTACTTACTGACAGCCATAGCTAGAATTCATATCCTTTAAATATGTCTTTATTATTTTCCTCAAAAACAGACATCTTTCACTGATTTTTCACCATTGCTTTGTTCATACCTGGGAACCACAATTTAGTGGAACTTTTTTAATAGCAAATGTTTTTTTCCTTTATCCAGTGGATTTAATCACTTAAAAAGGATTTTTTTCTTTATATGACACTCTGTGATCTATTTTTCATGTTTGACAGTTTTTTAATTACCTCTTCAATTGTCTTATTAATAAGCTCTATATTTTTGTTTATTTTCAATTTTGTTCTTAATTGTGTTCTAAAAGGTAGTCCTTTTGTACCTTTAAACTCATTTGGTTAGTGACTAAAAGGATACTGCTAAATTCTGCAGTATTGAAGATGGATTACCATGAGATCAGCATCTTCAAGTTTTAGGAATTCTTAAGATAGATTTTCATGCTTTATTAGATTTTAACATTATGTTGTGGGAGAACAAATTAATCTCTCTTAAAAATTAAATTAGCAGGGGCACCTGGGTGGCTCAGTGGGTTAAGCCTCTGCCTTCAGCTCAGGGTCCTGGGATCGAGCCCCGTATCTGGCTCTCTGCTTGGCAGGGAGCCTGCTTCCCTCTCTCTCTCTGCCTGCCTCTCTGCCTGCTTGTGATCTCTCTGTGTCAAATGAATAAATTAAAAAAAAATTTATTAAAAAAAATTAGTAAACTTCTAGATGAGAGATAGTATTCTTTTTGTTTGTCCTATAAGACTTTCATAATTTAGAATAATAGGAAGTCTGTAGATGGTTATTTTCCTATACCTCATTTCCTTTTTTTTTTTTTTTTTTAATTAAGGCAAGTGGTCAAACTCTAAAAATCAAAAAACTTCACGTCAAAGGTAAAAAGACTAATGAGTCAAAAAAAGGCAAGAAAGTAACTTTAACAGGGGATACTGAAGATGAAGACTCTGCATCTACAAATAGTTCACTAAAAAGAGGAAGCAAAGACCTGAAAAAAAGAAAAATGGAGGAAAACACTTCTGTTAACTTGTCAAAACAGGAAAGTTTTACTTCTGTTAAGAAACCTAAAAGAGATGACTCCAAAGACCTCGCTCTTTGCAGGTATTATTTCAGTTTGCATGTGCAATATATTTATAACATTTTATTTGTTTAGAATCTTTCTTCTATATTAAAGGTGACTTTTTGACAAATTATATAAATAGGAAAATGTGAAGTCTATAGTATAAATAAATGAACTCATCTTTTTAAATCAATTAACTTGTATTGTTTTTACCTGAAAGATTATAAAAATTAAGTTTTTAGTAAAAATAGGTAATTCTAAAACACAGATACTGATTTCAAACACTTTTTTTTTAAAAGTATGATCCTTACTGAAATGGAAACTCATGAAGATGCATGGCCTTTTCTACTTCCTGTAAACTTGAAACTTGTTCCTGGTTATAAGAAAGTTATTAAGAAGCCTATGGATTTTTCCACAATTAGAGAGAAATTAAGTAGTGGACAGTAAGTAAATAATTTCACTTCAGTATTATTGAATGTCTAATATGTGCTGGGTACTCTACTAGTGAGCCAAAAATATATTAATTAAAGGACCTGCCTTTGGAGAGGGTATGTGTGTGTACTTTTGTGTTTAGCTAAGATAGACTGGTATGGAAGAGAAGTCCATTAAAATTGTTTAAACAATTAAAAAGCAGTATGATAAAGCTGCCTTTGACATTGGAAGGCCACCAAACCCAGCCTGAGAGGTACAGAAAAATAAGAGGGAAGCCTCCCAAAGTAAGTAAATAACATAAGCTGGAGCTTATATTGTATATCACATGGATTTAACAAAAATCGACTGTAATTTTTTCAGATCATTACAATATAGAGATAAAAGGTCATTGGAAATGTTAAATTAAATTTAATTTTTTAAATATTAAAAGTTAAAAGTTTTATGGGTTGCTGGAGAATCCTAAAAATGTATTTATTAAGTGTGGAAGGAAACTATTATTTTCTCCTATCTACCATATCCTCTTTGTGATCCTACCTGAAGACCAAAGTGACTTCCTGGCCACAATTACTGATGTTTGTTAGGTAAAATTAAACTCAGAATAGCAGCTGTTAATGGAGTTTACTTGGTTCTGAACAGTGGCCCATTTTGGAGCCCCCAAAATGAGACCATTCACTTACAAAATAAGCTCACACAAAAGCTTTCCACATGGGAATGGCCGTGTGCAGTATGTGTTCTCTTCTAGGAAGAAGCTCACCTTACTCCTTATTACTGGCTTAGCTTAATGTAATCTCTGACCATAACTTCAGGCCAAGTGACAAAAAAATACGGAGAACGAAGGAACTTTGCATTGAAAGAATATCTATAAAAGAGATTTTAATTACATTGTTATTGTTGTTATTGTAATTACCTTATAATGCAGTATATTATCTAGTTCCTCCTGGATGTTCTTTTGGTGAAAATCACTGTGCTCCTTTATTTACATTCAGTTTCTAAGAGTTGAGTAGAACTTAACTCATAATGATCAGTGTCCGTCTCACATGTTTCAAAAGATTATGTCTGTTTTGTTTTGTTTTTTAAAAAATTGCAGAAGGGACCTGCCCATATTCGAAAACATTTAAAACCATTAAAACTACTGATTCTAATGTGATCCAAAAAGCAGTAGCTCCTGTCTAGATATGAATTAGTTCTTTTGCTTTTTCTATCAAAACATAAGATGTTTAGGTGAGTAGCATAATGGACTTTATAATCAACATGGCCAGGACAAAGACTTACACAGAAAGGCTTTACATATGTCTCTAGCTCCTAGCTGGAGGATGAACCTAAACCTCAAAATCCCCAAAATAAACATGAACACAGAGCTTAGACATTACCAAACATTGTTGTTCCATTTTGAGAATGAGTCCTGGTGAATGAAGGAAGTCAAAGCAGAGGCAAGCAGAGAGAGGGAAGCAGTTCTCTTTAATCTTGTGACATCTACTCTGTGGGAAGCAAAATTTAGTAGATTCAAGCTCCTCTAAGTTCAAGTTCTTTGATTTAACCCAAACTAATAAGCTAGAACCAGAACTCACAAACAGTATTTCAAATGTTTAAACTAGAATTTATCAAATAGAGGGGAGGGAGTAGTTGCTTTAATGAATCTTTCTGGGTTCCATCAACTGTGGAAATGGCGTTTGTTTCACCTAGAATCTCACCTAGACTTCATTCCTGGATTCTGGTCTCCCTCGCATTAATCATTAACTTTTTCTTATAGTAAGGGCCAGTCTAAAGAGATAAATATTGGGGCGCCTGGGTGGCTCAGTGGGTTAAGCCGCTGCCTTCAGCTCAAGGTCATGATCTCAGGGTCCTGGGATCGAGTCCCGCAATGGGCTCTCTGCTCTGCAGGGAGCCTGCTTCCTCCTCTCTCTCCCTCTGCCTGCCTCTCTGCCTACTTGTGATCTCTCTCTGTCAAATAAATAAATAAAATCTTAAAAAAATAAAAAATAAAAAAAATAAAGAGATAAATATTTATCAAAGTAACTTTTAAATATTTTATAGGGGCACCTGGGTGGCTCAGTGGGTTAAGCCTCTGCCTTCAGCTCAGGTCATGATCCCAGGGTCCTGGGATCGAGCCCCACATCGGGCTCTCTGCTCAGCAGGGAGCCTGCTTCCCTCCTCTCTCTCTGCCTGCCTCTCTGCCTACTTGTCATCGCTGTCAAATAAATAAATAAATATTTTATAAAATTCATTCCCACACATGCTGTATGATTCCATTTATATCAAACAGGCAAATCCATAGAGAAAGACCAATTAGTGGTTGCCAGGGATGGGAGAGTGAAGAATGAGAAGCAATTCTTTAATGGATATAGGGTTTCCTTTTGGGGCAATGGCAATGTTTTGCAAGTAGATAGAGGTGGTAATAATAAATGTTGTGAATGCACTAGACGGCACTGAATTGTCCACCTTAAAATGGGTAACTTTATGTTATGTGAATTTCCCCTCATTAAAAAATGATAATTCCCAGAAGAACAGGAAAATGGGTGAAGTTACTTAAGGTCTGAATTAATTCTGTGAGCTCATTACAGATAGAGAAATGTTATTTTATTATTGCATATAGGAGAAGGAAGTGAGAAGGAGTGGAAGACTATTCAAGGTATCCCATCAAGGAAGTAATTCCACTTTTACCAAGGCTCAGAGTTTCAGTGTGTACTTTAAGGGTATTTCTAATACATAAATTATTTTAGTAGTTAGCTTACTATACATTAGAGTTAATTAAAAAATAATTTAAATTTCTAAAAGCTCTCTTTCAAAATGTATTATTTTCACTTAGGTTGGCTTGAAAGAAACCACTCCTCTTTTACCAATGACTTTAGGCAGATTCATTCACAGTTCTGTTCTCTTTGCTCTGTTTTTACAGACAAAGATTGGGCTTATCCCACCAAAAAAGCACTGAAGCCACAGTGCTTTTTATAGAAAGGCAGGTTTTCATAATGTTGTCTCTGATAAAGGGATAGAGGGTTTTTGTTTTTTTTTCTCTTGGGCCGGTATTGGATTCTCATACTCCAATGCTTGAGTGTAGGAGCACATGTGAAGTGAGAAGAACAGAAATGGGAAATGGGTAGGAATTAATATAGCAGTATATCCTGGGATGTATGTAGAAGCTACAGGACACGTGTAACATTTTTGGTGGACAAAAAGCATTTCCATTATTTCCACTATAACTAAATAGTTTTGAATGTGGATGATAGGGTTCCACAACTGGTCAGAGGAACTAATAAACCAGCCAGGTGGAATGAGTCCTGGGACAGTACACTAGGTACACAACAGGAAACTGGGTTTGGGGAAAATGCTAGTTAGTTGAAATATATCTTGATCATCAGAGAGATGTGTTTTTTCCATTTATTTTTAAAATACTGCCATGGTTCAGAACACATGCAATTTTTTTTTACTGTTTGTCTGTAAGAGAGTATAATGTTTTATATCAGTTTAAATGTAGTTATCTTAATCTTTTTTCTTTCAGTTTTATTTTTTCATTTTACCTTTTATTACCTCTTCGTTTGTTTTTAACACAAAGCCACCCTATAAAAACAACTTCTAAATCATGTGTTTTCTTTCAGATATCCAAACCTTGAAACCTTTGCTGTAGATGTCAGGCTTGTTTTTGACAACTGTGAAACATTTAATGAAGATGATTCTGATATAGGCAGAGCTGGCCACAGTATGAGGAAGTATTTTGAAAAAAAGTGGACAGATATTTTCAAAGTGAGCTGAAGTTATAATAATCTTTTTTTTTTCCTTTTAAACAAGGACAAATGAGACCAGCAATGTGAACTGTATTTACATAAATGTGCAAGGCACATACATAATGACTTTTTTTTTTCCTTAAAATAAGTATCACAAAAAAAAAGTATCAGAAGAATGATACCATTTTTAAAGGCTTCACTCCTACAACAACCAAGGCCCTTGGTTATTGGTTTGTGTGATTTATCAGCTAATTTAGGTAGAACAGGGAAGCACACCCAAAGAATTTTCAAAGGAAAGGGTGTTATAGTGCAATAGCAATTAAAATATATCAAATCGCACTGAATATTCAACACCAGAGCTCTAATGTGGGAAATGGTTCTCCTTTCCCTCTCAATAAATATCTATTTTTCATTTTTTTTACTTTGTAGTTTATTTTTTAGTGAATGTATTTAATTTTATGAATTATTTATGATTAAACCACATCCAGAATCTTCGTTTTCTGTGAAAAGGAAGAACTAGAAAATTGCTTTAAATCTTGAAAATACAACAAGGAATGTTTTAAAATATAAAACAAAGCCAAGTTAAACTGTTTACACTGATGTGCTCTAAAAGCACCAAAAATAAACTTTACTGTAGAGTTACAAGTACATTTATATATATATAAATATATATATATATATATGTTGCTGCATCACTTGTGTAGTTAAATTGTATTTCAAGACAGTGAAGAAAAATTGACATGTATATACTGTTCATTATTGTTTATATTAAGTCTTGTTTTAAATATGTATTATGTGTATATATTGTTTGGAGACATTATTGTTTATGCCTTAGAAGGACTGTAGCATTTTATTTTAGTCTGAAGGTAATTATAGCTATACAGCTTGTACAGTAATTATCCTCTACCAACACTGTGGCGTCTCCTTGATCTTGGTAGTGCCTGCCTTTGAAACAGGGTGTAGGGGATATTAGTTTTCCATTTTTCTATTTTGTTATATAATTTTAAGCCACCAGGGCCTAAATTAAAGTATAATCATTTGTATCCATGTGGAATAAAATTGTGACAATTTCCTACACACACAGTATTTTTTCATAGAAACATTTCCTTCCCATTTGCCTTGCCTCAGAAATAAATTTAAAAAACATTTGTAACCACTGTGTTTTATCTACTGTGTGTTGTGGTGACCTGTTGGAGGCAAATAGATCAGAATTTTTTTTGTACCTATGTAAGAGTACTTGAAGTTTTATTTAAAATCAAATGTTGTGGAAAAGGTAGCATTCTTTTTTTTAGGAGTGTTATTTTTCACTACTATGTGTGGCACGGATACAATAAAAGACTTTTACAAACTAGTTTTTTAGTTTTTCTTAATGAACCTGAATATATATTCTTTTCAAAAAGATAGTTAATTTAAATTTGATTTTTACAAAATCCTAAAGGAGGAGCAGCAGACTGTGTAGTTCAACGAACATTGGGCTGGGCGGAGGAGGGCGGTTTTAAGTCAAGTTTTGTGCCTTTCATTAGCGCCTTAGCCTCTCTGGACCACATTTTGTTGTTGTTTTCACATTTTCAATATGGAAATATTAGAATACATTTTATAAGTCTTGTTCTGATATGAGAAATGTCTCAATTGGTAGACATGTAACCAATTGTCAGTAGTCAATAAGAAAAATTGATCATATAAATTTGTCTGGTAAGTCGTGAGCTACAAGTTCAAGTCTTCATGAAATATGATTTGATGCCTTGCTGGGCTCTGAGGAATCACTGGTGAACAAAACAGGCACAGGCCCTTCGTGGAGCTTACAGCCTTGTGGAGAAGTGGTCCTGAGACGATGTCCTTAAAGAATGGCTTTTAACAGTTGAAGGGAGAATAGAAAAGTTTTGAAGAAAATATTCCTAACTTTAAAATGCTTCGAAGCCACCAAGTATTTTCCAAAATTTCGAGATTGTTTGTGGAGACTGATAGGAAAATCAGCTGTTATTATGTAAATATGTCAGTTTCTGTTAACCAAATACTGCACTTATGCCTCAAGGGGCTCGTGCTTAATCAAAAAGACCATGTGGAGAAAAGAACAAGGTGGTGCTGTGAATAAAGTGTCTGGTTTTTGTGTTTATGGGTATGCCAGATGCTCCATGGGGAGTCTTCTTCATGGGGGTGTTGTGCCTTAGGTATGATACATGCTTACATTAATTTATATTAGATGGTATATAAGCAGCTTGATAATAATATGTCTGGTGTCTGAGGAGTTCATAAATGAGAAATAAAATACTTAAACACACAAAGCACAATTTTTCAAGAGTGATAATTTTCTTTTAACAATAAATAAGGTATCTCTGGAAAAAGGAAATCCTGGTCAATATGGGCTCCTTGGCCTCCTGTCTTCATTGCTACTCAGCAGGGGTAGCTGCTCCAGAAGTGTGCATGATCAGAAACGGGCAATTGGTCTAGGTAGCAGTTGTTACTATACATTTGTGGATCATTTGTTATGTGAATGACTCTTGCAGTCACAGTGCCCTGGGTTGGGTGTTTTTTCAACAAACACAAACCGGTATCATTGTTTTCTTCAAATTTAAAAAGTTTTCCTTTTCCTTTAAAAAGTTTTCTCACACAATCCCAAGTAAACACAACATACTTTAATTAAGATAAACTGGGCTTTAACCTGAACCTTCTCCATTTCAGTTTCAGTTGCTCTATAAATTATAAACCACTAGTTTGCCCTCACGATTACATTTAGAATATCGCTGAAGTAGTAACCAACCAGAATAACCAAACAGTGCACTACTATTAAACACAGAAAATAATCATCAGTTTGAAATAGTATATAGAGTAATTTAATATCTATTTAACTGATAACCATAGTGAAAATGAAACAAGTAAAAACTTATCTGTGGGTATACCTTGAACTCATAAGAACTAACTTACATAAATGCTTTATGTAAGATGATCCCTTTTTCTTGTTTCAACCCAAAAATGAAATTTGTTAAAAGTAATAATTTAGGGGCGCCTGGGTGGCTCAGTGGGTTAAGCCGCTGCCTTCGGCTCAGGTCATGATCTCAGGGTCCTGGGATCGAGTCCCGCATCGGGCTCTCTGCTCAGCAGGGAGCCTGCTTCCTCCTCTCTCTCTCTGCCTCCCTCTCTGCCTACTTGTGATCTCTCTCTGTCAAATAAATAAATAAAATCTTAAAAAAAAAAAGTAATAATTTAAATCAAAATTATGAAGGCTCTAATCTGTCCTCTGTACCTTATGTACCCTCTCTGTTCTCCTCTTTTCCATCACTTCTATTCTCATTTCCCTTTAAGGAAATTTCAAGACCTGTTCATTTAGCCTCCCAGTAAACACCCTCAAGAAAATCTGGTATCAATCATTTACTCCTTCTGTAAATTTTTGTGGGCTACCTCTCTCAAGGTTATTTATATCTTAAATATTTCCATTTGAGTAATAAAAGAAGTTTGTGTTCTGTTAAAAGAATTTCATTCCAATACAGAGACAAAGGAAGTATTTTTACAGAATCAAGGTTTTCCTTTTTACACCACCAGGAAACTAGTAGAACCTTATCTACTAGAAAATTTGCTTCAGTGAAATCTCTTAAACCTGCATGGGCTACACTACTACTCTATCTTAAAAAGAAAAAAAGGGGGCACCTGGGTTGCTCAGTGGGTTAAAGCCTCTGCCTTCGGCTCAGGTCATGGTCCCAGAGTCCTGGAATCGAGGCCCGCCTTAGGCTCTCTGCTCAGCAGGGAGCCTGCTTCCCCCCATCTCTCTGCCTGCCTCTCTGCCTACTTGTGATCTCTCTGTCAAATAAATAAATAAAATCTTTAAAATAATTTTTTTAAAGCCTCAGCTATATAAAACTGAGGTAACCCCTCTCCTCAATTCATGTCACATTCTTCACGTTATTCTTGTAAAACCCTTCTTTTATTTTTTTACTACTTCACTCAGTAACTCTTCAATTTCCTTCCCCCACATACAAATATTTTTAATATATCTTTCCAGTTAACCCTTTTTGTATTTATTTAGCAACACGTGTCTTTACAAATACTGAGAAAAAAATTATTTTTAATTTTGTCAGTTGCATTATGCTACAAGTTTGTTTTTCCATTTCTTTTGAGGTGAAAAAATACTGTGTAAATCTGGTTCATTACTTTTCACTGCTACAAGGCATTCCATCACAGGCATGTACCACATTTTACTTTCAAATTTCTCTTAAGAAAGAAAACCTGGGGAGCCTGGGTGGCTCAGTAGGTTGAGGCCTCTGCCTTAGGCTCAGGTCATGATCCTGGGGTCCTGGGATCGAGCCCCACATCCGGCTCTTTGCTCAGCAGGGAGCCTGCTTACCCTTCTCCCTGCCTGCCTCTCTGCCTACTTGTGATCTCTCTTTCTCTGTGTGTCAAATAAATAAATAAAATCTTAAAAAAAAAAAAAAAAAAAGAATGAAAACTAAGGGGCACCTGGATGGCTCAGTCAGTTAAGCATTTGGCTCTTGATTTTGCCTAAGGTCATGATCTCGGGGTTCTGGGATTAGGCCCCAGATCAGGCTCTGTATTCAGTGGGGAGTGTCCAGGGGGATTCGCTGCTTCTCCCTCTGCCTCTACCCGCTGCTCACTCATGCTCTCTCTCAAATAAATAAACCTTTAAAAAAAAAAAAAAAAGGAAAGAATGAAAACCTGAGATGCCTGCAATTTCTTGTCACTGCAAATAATACTGCAGTGAATGTTGTCATACATATCCAAGGTGTTTCCAGATGACCTTCATTTTCTGGTACGCATGCCCTTGTATAATCCTTTTCCACACTGTATCAGGCTTAGCCTGTGTGACCAACATCATATGGCAGAGTGATAGACTATGAATTCCCAGATTAGGTCATGAGATACATTTCCGCTTCCACCTTGTTTTCTTGGAACATTTGCTCTGATAAACCCAGCTACTGTGTTATGAGGACACTCTAGTGGCGCTCTGGAATAGCCAATAGCTAGCATCAACCTGCAAACCATATGACTGCTGCATCTTAGAAGTGGATCCGACAGCCCAAGTTAAACGCTCAGTTGGTTGGAGCCCCAACCAACATCTGGACTACAATTTCATGAAAGACCCTGAGCCAAAACTACCCATCTAACCTGTTCCTGAGGATTTTGTTGTTGTTGTTTTTTAACTAAAGGATAGTTGACAGATTCGTGTCAAGTGTACATCATAGTGATTTGATATTTTTATACACTATGAAATGATCTGCACAATAAATGTAGCTACTATCTGCCATGATACAAAGTTATTATAATATTATTGATTATATTCCCTATGCTGTACACTACATCCCCATGACTTTATTTTATAACTGGGAGTTCATACCTCTTGACCCCTTTCACCTATTTCAGCCTCCCCAAGCCCTCTCTTCTTTGGTAACAGTGTGTTTCCTGTATCTATGAATCGGTTTCTGTTTTGTTTTTCCACATAAAAGTAAAATCATATGGTATTTGTCTTTCTTTGCCTGATTTATTTCACTTAGCATAATGCTCTCTGTGTCCATCTGTGTTGTCACAAATGGCAAGATTTCATTGTTTTTTATGGCTAAGTAATACTTGTGTGTGCCTTATCGTTTTTATCCATTCATCTGTTGACAGACACTTGAGTTTCTACCATATCTTGACTATTGTTACAGTGAACATAGGGGTGCATATATCTCTTCAAATTGGTGTTTTTGTTTTCTTCAGATAAGTACCCAGAAATAGAATTGCTGGATTGTGTTGTGGGTTTTAATTTTTTTTTTTTTTTTAAGAACTTCCCTACCATTTTCCATGGAGGCTGCACCAATTTATATTCCCAACAGTATACAAGGGTTCCCTTTTCTCCACATCCTGGCCAATACTTTATGTCTTTTTGATAATAGCCAGTCTAACCATTGTCAGGTAATATCTCATTGTTTTGATTTGCATTTCCCTGATGATAAGTGATGTTGAGCACTTTTCATGTGGCTATTGGCCATCTATATGTATTCTTTGGGAAAAAAAATGTCTTTTTTTTTTTTTTTTGCATTCTGTTGTGTGAATTCTTCATATATTTTGGATATTAACCCCCTTTTTGGATGTATGACTTACCATGCAGTAGGTTGCCTTTTTGTTTTGTTAGTGATTTCCTTCACTATGCAAAAGCTTTTTATTTGATGGAATCCTATTTGTTTATTTTAACTTTTGTTGCACTTGCCTGAAGAGACTGGTCCAATAAGATATTGCCAAGGTCAACATTAGAGAGCTATGTTTTCATCTAGAAGTTTTATGGTTTTAGGTCTTATATTCCAGTCTTTAATCCATTTTGAATTTATTTTTATATATGGCATAAGATAATGGTCCACTTTCATTCTTTTGCATGTAGTTGTCTAGTTTTCCCAAAACCATGTATTGAAGAGACTATCTTCCCCTTGTGTATTCTTTCCTCCTTGGTCTTAAATTAATTGATCATATATGCATGGGTTTATTTTTGGGGCCCTCCAGTCAATTCCACTGATCTAAGTGTTTGCTTTTGTGCCAGTACTGTACTATTTTGATTACTATCACTTTGGATTATACTTTGAATTCCAGAAGCATGATGCCCTCACCTCTTTGTTCTTCTTTCTCAAGATTGTTTTGGCTATTCCAGGTCTTTGTGTTTCCAAACACATTTTCAGCTTGTTTTATTTCTGTGAAAAATGCTATTGCTATTTTGACAAGGATTGACTGAACCTGTAGATTGCTTTATATACCATGGACATTTTAACAATATTAATTTTTCCAATCCACGATCATGGAATATCTTATCTTCCCATTTATTTGTGTCTTTCATCAATACAATATTTGTAGTATTTGGGTTCCAGGTTTTTCACCTTTGTCAAATTTCTTCCTAGGTATTTTATTTTTGATACAATTGTAAATGGGATTACTTTCTTAATTTTTGTTTGATAGCTCATTATTAGTATGTAGCAATGGAACTGATTTCTATATGTTACTGAATTATTGACTCACAGAAACTATGATATAATAAATACTGTTGTTTTAAGTCACTCGGTTTTGAGTAATTTGTTACACAGCAATACAAAACAAACTGTGCGATAAAAGTTTCTCTAGGATGTGCACAGGTTAGGTATATGCACACGTTCCGTGCTGTTACCATACTGCTCTCCAGATAATTGCACCAGTCTACACACCTACCAGCAGTGAAAAAGGATTCTTTTTCCCTACCTCCCAATGAGTGTTCAATATTTGTATTATTTTTCACTAACAATTTTTTACGGATTTTAGAATTTGAATACCATGTTCTGAAAAGTATAAAGCAATTTATCTGCTCATATTAGCAGCTTCAAGTTTGATGTGCATTTTGTATTTGTTTGTTTTTAATGTAAATGTCATTTCTAGCCCTATCTGCTTTCTAGGGACTGTAAAACCTGCACCCAATTTTATTTTCAGCCAGCGATATTCAGGAGATGAAACATTTGTGTTTGTTCTAGTTAGCTGGAAGCACTGATACTGCTAAAGAAAAAGCTCAGGTATATGCAGGTGAATAGAAGATATTGAGAATTCTCAGGTATTGCTGGGACTTGCGTAGATTTATGAGTTACTATAGCAAAAGTAGTGCTTGGAAGTGTGGTGGGTAAGGAGTTGGCTAAATACAGGGTTAAAGGAAAAGCTAATTTGGATCCTCTGGACCTTCATTGGAAGAGAACTTTGCACCTTAGCATTTAAATCAAGGGGGAAGGCAGGAGCACTTGGGTGTCTCAGTCAGTTAAACAGCTGACTCTTGATTTCAGTTCAAGTCATGATCTCAGGGTTGTGAGATGGAGCCCCAAGGTAGGGCTCTGCACTCAGCAGGGAGTCTGCTTGAGATTCCCTCTCCCTTGCCCTTCCCTCCCACTCTCTCTCTAATAAATAGGTAAATCTTTTAAAAAAAGATAAATCAAGAGGGAGACAATACCAAAATTAGTATCTGAGATCTGTTTGTTATTTCTCTACCTCGACCATACATGTGAAAATCATTCGAGTTGTTGTCTTTGGATGACTAAATAAAAGTGTTGTGAGGTATAAGTTATATGTAGTTCATTCTTGAACTTTTTCTTATTTCTTAAGATTTATTTATTTGAGAGAGAGATTATTTATTTATTTGAGTGCATGCCCGCACTCAAACAAGCAGGGGGAAGAGGCAGAGGGAGAGAGAATCCTTAAGCAGATTCCTTGCTGAGCAAGGAGCCTGATGTGCAAGGGAGCAGTGATTGAGCAAGGGAGCTCAATCCCATGACCCTGAGATCATGACCTGAGACAAGATCAAGGGTTGGCCTCTTGACTGAGTCACCCAGGTGCCCCCATTATTAACTTTAAAAAAAAGATTTTAATTAAATTTTAAACTAAGTATCCAGCTCGATTTCTTTTTTTTTTTAAAGATTTATTTATTTATTTATTTGTCAGAGAGAGAGGGTGAGAGAGCGAGCACAGGCAGACAGAGAGGCAGGCAGAGGCAGAGGGAGAAGCAGGCTCCCTGCCAAGCAAGGAGCCGGATGTGGGACTCGATCCCAGGACGCTGGGATCATGACCTGAGCCGAAGGCAGCTGCTTAACCAACTGAGCCACCCAGGCGTCCCTCCAGCTCGATTTCTAAGGGTACTCTTATCCTCCCCGAACAGAATCCTTACCATGTCCTTTAATGAAAAAACAGCCCTACGCCTGGGTGGCTCAGTGGGTTAATCCTCTGCCTTCGGCTGGGGTCATGATCTCAGGGTCCTGGGATCGAGCCCTGCATCGGGCTCTCTGCTCAGCAGAGAGCCTGCTTCCCCCCTCTCTCTGTCTGCTTCTCTGTCTACTTGTGATCCTCTCTCTCTGTCAAATAAATAAATAAAATATTTTTTAAAAAACAGCCCTAATAATCATGGTAGTAGATATCAAAGAATATGGTGAATCTTGAGGGAGAATTCGGTAGTGAATGATAGAGGCCTAAGGCTTAGAGCCAACTGGGAATAGATCTTGGGTTCTGAAGTGAAAAGAAAGCTCAATGAGTTCATTAGATCACCAAAGGATAATGAGGCATTTATACAACATCGGTTTGTATGGAAACAGTATAATGTTTTGAGAGGCTATATACTTATTCTAGGGATTCCTCCAATTCTTCAAATATGTTTACAACTCCTTTTTAAATATTGCTTTCAGCATTTGTAATACACTTTCCTTAATATTTTCATTATAACAAATCTCAATTCTTTTTAGTATAAGAATGACTTTTTAAAAACAGATTCTATTCAGCCATTCAAAACTATCATGTGAGGGCATGCTCTCTCTCTCTCTAATAAAAAAGTCTTAAAAAAAAAAAAAGACCTAACCAAGTATGATAAATTTAGCTGGTAAATATTAACTAGTGAATATACTGAATAACGCTATTTAAAAAGGATTAAACATTGAGGCATAACAATTGAGATGTGGCTTACTTTCACATCTATTGAGTTATATAGCTTTCTATTATATAGATACTTTCCACATGGAAGATATTTTAACGTATGTAGTAGCTGTCTTGTCTCCTTATTCCCTTCCACCTACTCTAGTAGATGTTGGTTGACCATATGCTTCAGGGGAAAGTGGGTCCTTTTCCAGCCTCAGGAGAGTAAATCTTAATTAATGGCAATTCCATTACTCTTGAAAGTGATTGCTTAACACAAGGCATGTGATACAATTCTGAGCAGTGACACATGAGAGAAAAGCTGCTGCGGGGCTTCTGAAGAATTGTCCAGAGGAGAACTGTCCTAAAGGGACATCAGTGTTTGTCATACTTTTTCTTTTTTTTTTTTTTTTAAGGATTTTATTTATTTATTTGACAGACAAATCACAAAGATTTATATAATTTTTTTCAGTTATATAATTAAAGCAAAGAATGCATAAAATATGAATCTTTGAGATTCTAAGTTCAAGTTCCAACTATTTTGATATTCTATCTGTTGTGTAAAATAAGATAACCAGCTCACTTACATGATCAAAGATCTCTACATTCTTAAAATGTTTCTCTCCTATATTGGCAAGATATTTTAATTAACATCTCATAAATTGCAAATCCATAGACTAGAGACCAGCCACAAGAAGGCTTCTCTCTAAACTTGCCTTTCCCTGAAACCATACGGGCCTGGAGGTCTCTGGGCTAAAAGATTGGCATGTGTAGGCAGAGTTACTTTTACATAGTTTACTTATTAGAATATTATAACAAATTTGCTCATCAAATTAGTGAAGATAAAATAAATATTATCAAGTCTGTCAAGAATGAAGAGAGACAGGCACAACCATATGTTGTTGTGCAAACCATACAACCCCTCTGAAAAGCAATGTGGCAGTAATTATTAGGAATTTTACACCCTTATGCCCAGTAATTCCATTTTCTATTTTTTTTAAATTTTTTTAAAAGATTTTATTTATTTCACAAGTAGGCAGAGAGGCAGGCAGAGAGAGAGGAGGAAGTAGGCTCCCCGCTGAGCAGAGAGCCAGATGCGGAACTCCCTTCAAAGGACCCTGAGCCCATGACCTGAGCTGAAGGTAGAGGCTTAATAACCCACTGAGCCACCCAGGCGCCCCTCCATTTCTATTTAACAATTTAATTAGTAAATGTTCATGAATGTGGATAAAGATTAATGTACAAAGCCATCTAATCCAGTATTATTTATAATCACAAAAATATGTAAACAACCATCCAACAACGGGGAAAATGTTAACTAAATTATGGTATGATTCTCGAAGTGTGGATTTATGCAGGGAATAATGAAGCTATTGGAGAAATCTTAGACATGGAAAATACTCAGGATGTAATTTTAAGTTTAAAAAGACAGTTCAGGGCGCCTGGGTGGCTCAGTGGGTTAAGCAGCTGCCTACGGCTCAGGTCATGATCTCAGGGTTCTGGGATCGAGTCCCGCATCGGGCTCTCTGCTCAGCAGGGAGCCTGCTTCCTCCTCTCTCTCTGCCTGCCTCTCTGCCTCCTTGTGATTTCTCTCTGTCAAATAAATAAATAAAATCTTTTAAAAAAAAAAGACAGTTCACAGGGCTTTTTTGTAAAATTATTGATATCTATTTGAGTGAAAGACTAAAAGGAATTATTACCTGAGTGGGCTTTTTTTTAAGTGTAGCTGACATTCAACGTTATATTAGTTCCAGTTACTCACACAACGATTCAACATTTATATACATTTTGAAGTGATCACCATAAATCTAGCTGCCATACAAACTTGTCACATATTTTAACTATATTCCCTATGCTGTACATTGTCTCCCCGCCTCTTATTTCATAGCTGGAAATTTTGATCTTTTGATCTTTTAATCCCCTTCCCCTATTTTGCCCATGCCCCACCTTTGGCAACCACCTGCTTGTTTTCTGTACCTGGGAATTGGTTTCTGTCCAGTGAAAAGGGCCCTGGGGCTCAGGGGCGAGCGGACCGCCCTGAAGAGATATGGGAAACCTTAGCACAAAGATGGCAGAAAACACCAGGTTATGGACGGCTGAGGGTAGAGCTAGCCTCAACAGAAAAGGGCAATCACGGAGGCTAGAGGAGAACGGAATACAGGGGAGAAATACCAGAGAGGAAGGAGATTCAAAAAACCCTGAGCTGCAATAACCAGAGAGTGGATACAATGTCACCTTTAAAACCATATTTCAGGCACGTGCTGAGCCTTGGGACTTAAGCTTGCCCAGCTGGGAAAAAACTGCGAATAAACGCTCTTCCCAAAATTGAACTCAGGTCGATCTAAGGCCAGTACGAAGAGACGCCCGCCGCTGAGGGTGGGAGGCCACGCATGCGCCCTGGCGCGAGGCGTGTTCGGGGGGGCGGGGCCTGTTTTCTTTCTTGCAGGGTTTCCGCGGTTGCCAGCCCCGCCCGCCTCACCTGCGCGTCACGTGGTCCTCGCGCGCCTGGGGACACCTGAGGGTGGATCCCGCGCGGCTTGGGTCTAGGAGGTGGAGTTGGCCGCGTCCGTGGGCCGGGTGAGCAGCGGCGGCGGCAGGTGGGAAAGCACGGCCAGGCTCAGCTCGCGAAGCCTCCCTACTCGGGGTCTGGTTCTCGAAGTCTGGTTCGAAGCGCGCGACGGGGGCCGGCCGGGACTAGGACGGGAGCGGGGCGCGGTGATGCTCCCGGGGCCGGGGCCCGGAGCCCGGGGCGGCCCTGCGGGCGTTGCGTGGATACATCAGCTGGGCCGAGTCGGATGCCGCCGCCCCGGAAGGCCCGGCTCCCCGGCAACTGTCCGTCCGCCTGCCGGGGGGGCTCAGTTGGCTGAGGGCCGGCCGACTGTAAGAGTGGGGTACACTGCATGCGGGGGGTCACTGCGTGCGGGGGAGTAAGTCGCGGGGCTTTATGTGGGGAGATTTGGGGCACATTGCCGGTTTGCTTTGGATTAGATAGGAATGCCTGTGTTGACACTGGCGAGTTGACCAGCCCCGGGACTGACCCTTCGGCCTGACGGCTGAGTGGACGGACGCTCGCACCCCGACGAGGCAGGAGGGTGCTTTTCAAACAGACTTTGAGTCAAGTGATTATGTGTCTATTTTACATACTGTTTGGTCTGGAACTGCAAAGGGAGCCGAGTGCCACAAGGGTGTGGAAGCCGAAGTTTGTTTGCAAGATTACCTAGTGTCTTTGCACAGTTGGGATTTGGGAGTTCTTCAGAAAGACCTCATGATCTTGCTTGTTTTCCGTGCGGTAATACAGGTGACAATCCACGAGGACATTTCGTGGGTTTTTTGGTTTTGTTTTGTTTTATCTTGGCTTGTTTTTTAGACGTTGTTGAGGTTTGTTTGGGGGAAAAAAACGCTGAAGTTTTGGGATACAATGAATATAAATGTGTTCCATATATTTGTAAAGAATTCTGCAAAAAACAATGCAACAAGGGATTGCGAATTACAATCTAAGGGTATACCTATTCCTTCAGACCTGATCATTGTTTCATTTTGCATTATTTTCCACTGCTGAATTTTTTTATTTTTAGTATTGGTAGCTTTATTTTAAATTTTCTAATTTTATATTGTGTTCATATTGTGTTCATATATTGTGTTCATATATGTTCATATATATGTGTTCATATCATGGTTCAAGAAATCAACAAATATTTATTTGAGCATATTGGGTTCTGACACTGTTTTATGTGCTGTGGATAAAGAAATGAGCAAGATGGACAAGATCTCCACTCCTTTGGAATTTACATCCTCCTGGTGGGGAGACAACAATTACATCCTTGGTCATAATTGCTACACTGAGGATTGAAACAGAGTAATATGTTAGCCTGGAGGGTGGCTGTTTTAGACTGGCAAACCCTCTCTGAGGAGAGACACTGGAGTTGAGATCTGAATGAAAAATAGGATCCCAAAAGCAAAGGGAAGAGAATTTCAGTCTGAGGAAACGGCCTTGTGAAGATCTAAGAATCCATTTGACCAGGCAGGCTGGAAGGAAATGAGGGAAAGGGAAAGGGCAGGACTTGAGATCTGAGAAGTAGGTGGCGAAGAGCCAGATACATACAGTATTTTGTAAGCTTTGAGGAAGGGTTTGGATTTTAATCTAAATTCGTAAATTTGTTCTTAAGTTTAGTTTGGCTACGTTCATTTTTTTGCCACTCTTTCTCTTTGGTTTCCTTCTCTTGGTTTTCTTGGATTTATTAAATTGGTTCTTTACCTCAAATCTTTTCTATCATTTTATTCGTTATCAGGCAAGGTGGCACACCATGACATAGGAGCTTGCAGCACTGCCACTGAAATTTTGAATGAAACCATTTCTTAGTTTTTATGAGTGAAAGGTACAGTTAATGCATCTGAAAGGCAGAGCTGTCTCCTTGGCTCCATTCTGTGGAAGGAGCTGCTGAGACAGTTTTTTAAGAGTGGAAAATCTTTTTGAGTTGGGATTAGCAGATCTGGAGTGAGACATTTTTGAGAAACAGTTAAGGGAAGGGCTTCAGAGGTGAAATAAACACCCAGTGTTTTGGATGTTCAGTGTCAAATCAGTTTGACGTTATTTGACAGTGTTCTTTTTCAGGAGTTAATGGAAATTTATTGGTGTGTCAGGTGTGACTGTGATCATCATTAGAGTTTATGGTCTTATCGGTGTTTTCTCTCCAAATTATTCTTATCTCAGGTACAATAGTTTGTCCTTTAAAAGTATGAATGTAGGAGCTTTCACTGAGCAAATCCTTAAATTGATTTTGACTCTTTTCTACGGATTTGAGTTGCATTTATTTGACTCTAAGGATGAAGTAACCTTTATTTAAAAATTGCAGGACATTTTACTTCAAGTAAAGAACATGGTGAAACTAATTCATACCTTAGCCGATCACGGTGATGATGTCAACTGCTGTGCGTTCTCCTCTTCCCTCTTGGCTACTTGCTCTTTGGACAAAACAATTCGCCTGTACTCCCTAAGTGACTTTACCGAGCTGCCCCACTCGCCATTGAAGTTTCACACCTATGCTGTCCACTGCTGCTGTTTCTCCCCTTCAGGCCACGTTTTGGCTTCCTGTTCAACAGATGGTACCACTGTCCTATGGAATACTCAGAATGGAGAGACTTTGGCAGTGATGGAACAGCCCACTGGTAGCCCTGTGAGGGTTTGCAAGTTTTCCCCAGACGCCACTTGTTTGGTATCAGGCGCAGCTGACGGAACAGTTGTATTATGGAACGCCCAGTCATACAAATTATATAGGTATGAATATTTAGACCCTTTCCGTTTTTAACCCTATTAACAAGTTTGCCAAAAAAGAAAGAAAGAAAGAAAGAAAGAAAGAAAGAGAATATGTTGATGACTTAAAGGACCAGATAATTTTCCGATATTGCAAGGAAAGACATTTTGACCTGTCTTCTGAAGGTCATAAAAACAAGTGTTTAATATGGTTTTTGTAGTAGATTTGCTTAGCCCTGAGAGTTTTTGTTTTTATTTTTAAATTTTATTTATTTATTTGATAGAGAGAGATCACAAGTAGATGGAGAGGCAGGCAGAGAGAAAGGGAGAGAGGGAAGCAGGCTCTCTGCTCGGCAGGGAGCCCGATGCGGGACTCGATCCCAGGACCCTGAGATCATGACCTGAGCCGAAGGCAGCGGCTTAACCCACTGAGCCATCCAGGTGCCCAGCCCTGAGAGTTTTAAATCTCCAATCTTTCTCTTGTAAAATACACGTTAATTTTGTTAGACTTTTAGGGATTTTTACTTTAAGAGCTAGATGAAGAAAACAGTCTTTTGAATAAGATTCAGTAATTTTAGGCTTTATTTTTGTCACTTGTGACTCAAGCATTCGCAGTAATAGAGTAA
This sequence comes from Neogale vison, assembly GCF_020171115.1. NCBI lineage: Eukaryota > Metazoa > Chordata > Mammalia > Carnivora > Mustelidae > Neogale > Neogale vison. The sequence goes on along the minus strand of NC_058093.1, from coordinate 56,783,714 downwards.
TGGTAGGTTAAGTCTCACCTGAGAAACACAGCTGTTTCCTGACTAGAATTCTACCTGGGGAAATGATCAACCCCAGAAAAAAGAACCTTGTGATTAGTGTGGTGTTGTCATTAAAACAAAACAAAACAAAAAACTACCTGAAAAACTGCTTTTAGATGAAAATACATCAATTAATTTAAAGTGGTAATGTTCTATTGCAACTTGCCAACATGAAATCTATGTACTTTTATGTCTATTATGGTGAGCTATATATCACATAAAGTTGACCATTTTAATAATTTTTACGTGTACAGTTCAGTGACATTAAGTACATTAAACACCATAAACTTTTATTTTTTTTTTTTTAAAGATTTTATTTATTTATTTGAGAGAGATAGACAGTGAGAGAGAGCATGAGCGAGGAGAAGGTCAGAGAGCGAAGCAGACTTCCCATGGAGCTGGGAGCCTGATGCGGGACTCGATCCCGGGACTCCAGGATCACGCCCTGAGCCGGAGGCAGTCGTCCAACCAACTGCGCCACCCAGGCATCCCCACCATAAACTTTTAAATGTTAGCAAGTGAAATAGCCCAATACCCTTTCTCCTGTCCTTAGACCATTCAGAGCACAACTGTTGCTCATTAGAATTAGGTCTGTGGGTTGAAGAAGGTGATGTGTTTTAAGTGGCGTTAATGAGCCATTTAAAGAGACAGCTCAGGAAGAAGGAATCGTTCAAGTTTTTTTTTATATGAACGAAATATAGCTGTCAACTAAGAAATTTTCTTTTTCACTTATCAGGTGATGAATTCTGCCTCTCTGCCATTACTTCCCTAATGTATGCTGCTGTATAAAGATAACACTGCAGTAGCACTGGATGGGACCCTGCACTAATTGTTAGGCTTTTATCAATTTATTTTTCCTAATTGAGAAAATTAAAATTAATACTGTCAGCACATTGCCTCCTTATCTTCCCAAGATAATTTTAACTTGTTCACAGCATTTTCCTTTCATAAAGAATGTATAATTCTAGTTTATATTTATTTGTATTTTATATTTATAGGTGATGCTTCTAGGTGATTTTAATACAAAAGTTGAAAGTACTTTTGACCTAATAATATGTTTTCCAGTAAAAGTTTTTTTAAAAATGTATAACTTTAGTTGATATTTTGGTTGTCAGAGCTTTTTTGGTTAAGTTTCGTAGATTTTAATGCGTTCATACAGACTTGGCATATGGAAAAACATGAAGCTACATGGACTTTGGTTTGGAGCTATATAGCTTAGGCTTGAATACATTACTCAAGATAATGTTTAAACCCGTTTTTTGGAAAAGCACGTCTTAGTTCATAGCATATGATATTTCTACAGACATCTGTTGACCTTTCTAGTTCTCTATTAGCCATTTTTCCTGTTTTTACTATAGTAAGCTGCTGTTAGAAATTGTAATATAAAGTAAGAGATACTCCGAAATGAAATGAAACCCCCTGCCCTTTTTTTGGTTTTATTTCAGATGTGGTAGTGTTAAAGATGGCTCCTTGGTGGCCTGTGCATTTTCTCCGAATGGAAACCTCTTTGTCACTGGATCCTCATGTGGAGATTTAACAGTGTGGGATGATAAAATGAGGTGTCTACATAGTGAAAAAGCACACGATCTTGGAATTACCTGCTGTGATTTTTCTTCACAGCCAGTTACTGGTTAGTATTTTAATCTTTAAAGTGCTAGTAGTTCCTATTTGTAATTTGTGTGCGACTTTTAATTCTTTTATTCATTTTCATTTCATCTTCAATAAATGAGAAGCCCTTTTAATTCACTCCTGTTGAGGAATCATTCCTGTTCCTTATTTGATCAAAATGAAATCATGAAATATCATAAGGGAAAATCAGGTTTTTTAATATACATTGGGGAATGACTCAACTTTGTATAGTAGATCTGGATTCCTTAAATATGGTAATTTAGAGGCCCTCACCCTATTGGTTGTGCTGTGGATTTTTAAAATACAGTATATTGATCTTCAAAGAGAAATGTGAAATTAAAGAATTGGAAATGTGAATTAAAGAATTGGAAATTTTCAGTTTACTAATTTAATCTTCCAAAAGCTGAATTTATAAAATAAGATGTTTAACAACACAATTAGCTTTTAAAGGGAGAAAATACAAGCTCCTGAATATAGATAGACTCTTGTTTTAAAAAGAGAGTGGTGAATTGGGAAGCTCTCTTCTGTTTCATCCTGTGTGATAGGATGAAATTTAGCTTTTGTTGCCTCAAGTCCTGTTCCACCACCAGTTCTGTCCTATTAGCAATATAGTGTGAGCTACATTGTGGATTTAAGACTTTTTAGTCGTAGGTGAAATTAATGTTCATGGTAAAATTTTACTCATATATAAAATATTTCAATAATTGATAGTAACACATAAGGTATTTCACTATTTTTGATACTAGGTTTTTGAAATCTGGTGTGTATATTATGTCACGTTTAAATTTGTCCTAGCCATGTTTCAAGTATCCAGTAGCCACATGTGGCTAGTGACTACCTTATTGGACAGCTCAAGTCCAGAGGTGGGCAGGATGGTTTTGGCACTCCCCTATTTCAAACCCAGCAGTGGCTGATTAAAATAAGGTTAAGGTAAGGTACAAATCCTTTGGTACAGATCCAAAACACAAAGCCTGGAAGTACCAGACACATTGTTTGCCTGCCTCCTCTCAACGCACACTTGGTCTCAGACATTTTCTTGCCACACTGGACTCCTTTTGTTCCTTGAATGTTTCTAAGATGTTTCCAAGCATTTTACCATATGGACCCTTCAGCTGGTTCACTGTTAGTTATCCTTTAGATTTCAGGTAAAAATCACTTCAGATAAGCCTCCCCTGTGCTTACTTACATAGTTGTATCTTAGTATGTATCAGTGCCAAAACTTCCTTTGATGAACTGTATCTGTGAAGTTAGGTGGGACTCATATAAAACTGACCTGATGATATCAATATATACATTAGCTACAAATATTTAGGAACTTATCTAGTGTGTATATAATTATACACTGAAATTATCTCAGCATTAAAAACTAGTAGGTTTTTTGTGACACCAAATTTACTGATTACTTTCCCTAATTTGTATAATTTCTACCAAATAAAACAGACCGAATTAATGTTATTTTGGATTTATATAATTCCAGCCTTTGTCTTGATTCAGCTGAAGGGGGGAAAAATCTCTATTATTCCATGTGAATTATAGACTAAGCTTTTAAGAAATGGGTATATCCTTTAAAAAAAAAAAAAGTTGGGAATAATTAAATGTTGAACACTCATAACTTTTCTTCCTTATTTTTCCCATCAGTGCTAGCCTTATAGACTCTAAAATGGGGTTGAAGGATGGCCCAGGCTTAGTAGCTCAATATTGGCCCATACCCTTGAGTTACATTCTTAGTGGAAGGAAATAAAAAGGCAAGTTGTTGTAGTAAGTTCAGTGGTCAGGGTTATAATCCTTTGATGCACCTTGTTTAAAATAAATTCTTTAATTAGCATTTCATTCTATGGTTTGTGTTTAGTTAATATCACTTTTGAATATGGTTTAAGTGAATAGAATTAACAGATCTCGATGTAAGAAATTAAAAAAATTTTTTTAAAATATTTTACCAATTCTTGTGTATTTATTTTTCACAAACTTACATTTTTAGATGGAGAGCACGGTCTTCAGTTTTTTCGATTGGCCTCATGTGGTCAGGATTGCCAGATCAAAATTTGGGTAGTTTCTTTTACCCATGTCTTAGGTATGTATGTGTGTATTCAACCAGTAGTTCTCTAAAATTTTGTATCAGATAGAATTTCTGTTTTAATTCATCTTTTTACTTAAGGAACTCTGGATTTCTAAAAGTGATTATAAAGTATGTATTAATAATTTTTAGTCAGAGCAGTTACACCCATATGCATGATTTAGTCATCGAATGCTCACAGCTCATAATGACCTCGCCACTACCACCACACACATTCCTGCTCAGCAGAAAAACCACCTTACACTTTATCTGTTTGCAACTCTTGGTGGTTTTCTGTTTGTATAAGTATTGTTTTTCCACCATATTTAAAATTTTTTCACTGTGGTGACTGTTTTTTGGCAGTGTGGGGGAGGTCTTTCCTGCATGTAATGCACTGTTCCTTCAGGTGATCCTTCAGTCAAGAAACTCACATTGTTCAGTTTCGGAAAACTTTTAAGTTAAAGGTTCAGAAAACCTTTAAGTTATTTCTTTAATAATTTCTTCCCCATTTCTTCTCTTTTTAATAATTCTCATTAATTGAGTGTTGGACCTCCTTGATTTCTTTCCCTGTGTCACCCACCCACCACATTTATCTCTTTATCTTTTCCATACTTTCTGGAAACACACCTTAACTTCATCTTTTAACCTTTTGTGTTTTTTATTCCATCATATTTTCAATTTCAATAAGGTCATCTTCTTCTCTGTTTCTTTTTTCTCCGTTTTCTCCTTTTATTTTGAGTGCAAGTTCAACTCAAAACTCAGGATACCAGTTAGAGGTTTTTGTTTTATTGTTCCCTTCTGTTTCCTGATTATCCTTGTTTGTTCCTGAGTCTTTTTTTATTCATTTACACTGATCTTTCTCTTTCATATGGTTACTAACTTCTTCAAATTCTGGTGATCCTTGTATTTCATTGACATTTAAGAATTAGGCAATAATAAGATGTTTAGAAGCTCTGTGCACATAGTGGTTTTCTATTGCTGGCTTCCCTTTAGGGTGAGGAAGCAGGTTGTTGGCCCTGACTGGAGCGATTCAGGGGCTTAGAGAATTGCCCTGGAGCTGCCAGGGAGCTCCCCTGAAAGCCATTCTTTTCCCCTAGAAATGTTTTGCCTAGAGAGAAGCATCTAGCTTTTGTGCAGCATGCTGTGGGTGGGATGAGGGAAGGATTGGAGGTGGTCACCAAGTGTTCTATCAATAGACTTTTTGCTAACTTTTTGGTTTTCAGGTTGATATCTGTGTCATCCTGATTTTCCTTTTCCCCAGCTGTGGATAAGTCTTTTGGGGTATTCTAGGGCAGATTAACTTTCTTCTGGGCTGTCACCCCTCCCTTTGCATTCTGAGCTATTACTCCTCTATACTTCCTCACCAGTTATTTTGCTTTCTGCCTTCCCAGAACTGGCTTCAGTTTCTGGATTGCTGATGCCTCTCTTTCCATTCTCTTCATTGATGTGCTTTTATATCTTTATTAATTCTTTCACTATCATTTTAATGGGAACTCCGAAATTAACATGGACAATTGTCCATCTTGCTTTAGATGCCTAAAAAGATTCTTTATTGTTACCTAATAAGGTTCAGTTAAATTACAAACTGCATTTTGTTGTTTACAGTTATTGTCAAAGAGAAACAAAGCTGGGCACTAAAATATAAGGACAGAATTTCACCAGTAGTATACTATTGCAATTGGGAGAGAGTCAAACATGAACGGTACTTAGCTTCAGTTTATACAGAGGTGACTTGGCATTTTGAAGGGAGAATGAGGAAGAAGGAGGGAGATCAGTGGGGCTCAGTAGAGTCAGGGAAGTGAAAAATTACAAACAGGAAGCATAGGGGCCATGCGAAACTCATCTGGGTTTGCTAACTGGCACCTAGGGAGATTAGGCTCCTACTCTCCCAGAGAGTGGGAAACAGGAGTCCTATCATCAGGTTCTGGCTGGAAAGAACAGCAAATTCTATTGGCAGCCTTGAGTTTTCTCAGGCAGGTACTTAAAGGGGGCTAGGATTATCCTACGCATGCAGCCTTGAGCTGTCAGAAACTAGGTTAATGTTAAGTCTTTATAAGCTAAACTCAGAGCCTTTGTTGAGAAGAGGGCTCAGAAGAGCCTAGCTAGAGTTTGATCAAGGAGAAAATCTTTGTCATTATATCGGTGTATAGAGAATGGCCCATTATCTGGAAGTAAGTAAGTATTTTATTAAAATAAATTTCTCTTTGTGGAAATTCAGTTAATTTATTGCCTGTTAGGTTATAATTAGACATTCTTTTAAATGTGTTCAGTGACATACTGGTGAGGACCTGGTGCTTTCGTTGGTCGATCCTGTCTTCTTACTTCTGCCAAAGTAAAATTCTTAATGAGAATCCATAAATGTAGTCATATATTGGATGTTCTCAATATGTCTTTAGTAATTGTTCAAAAATCTAATGGTTTATGCTGTTAAACCATTAAGTTTGAACACCGTTTAAACTTTTTTAAGTTTACCATTAAAGCCTTTTTATAAAGTGTTTATCATCATTTGCATCTAATTTTTTTAATTGCTTATTTGTTAGGGAGGAGTATATAGACTTATGGATCTTACACTTGAGAATATAGCCTATGGCGGTATTGTAAGTTTTATTGGTCCTCATGTGGTTTACAACTCAACATTTTTGCTGTGTTCGATTGATTGTGCCAGCTCCTGATCTGTATGTTCATAGTGCTTTAATGGACTACATCTCCTCTCCCAGATAAAAATACATGGTTTTTTCCTATTATGAATAGAAATAAAGTGTGTGTATTTAGTAACAATAATACATTTTTTTCTATTTGTTGAAGCTTTTACCCACTCTAATGACCTTTTTGTTTAATTAAATGCAGTTATCTTAAGAGGAATTAATGCTTCAAAAAAGTTTTTATTCTGAGAAAATTGATAGCTTTCACTTATTTTGTCTCCTCAGGTCAACTTCTTAATAGTAATTTTTATAGGTTGTCATGAAAAACTATTGAATTCCTTCGGTTTAGCTTTAAAATAGTTGTGATATTTCTTTTCAGTGATTACAGAAAGCACAAAAGGGAGTTTAGTGTTACTGTACTTTGTTGGAGTATTATAAGATATAATTGGAATTATAGGATGTATAAATTATTATTTTTTATCTATGAAATGAGAAAATATTTTCTTGATACTGATATCATTTTAAAAACTGATATTTGTGGGGCACCTGGGTGGCTCAGTCAGTTAAGCATCTGCCTTCGGCTCAGGTCGTGATCCCAGAGTCCTGGGATTGAGCCCTGCCTTGGGCTCCCTGCTTAGTGGGGAGCCTGATTCTCCCTCTCCTGCTCCCCCTGCTTGTGTCTGCACATGCTATCTCTCTTTCTCTCTCTGTCAAAGAAATAAAATCTTTTCAAAAATTAAAAAAATAAAAACTGATCTTTGCTTAGGTATTGGGGCAATTTGATTCTTTCTAGGTATTCAGGCAATTGGTGTATGTGTATATATACTTGTTGTATATATATATTTTTTAATACTTATTTTATTTTATTTTTAAGTAGGCTCCATGCCCAGCATGGGGGCCAGACTCATGCCCCTGAGATCAAGAGTTGCATGCTCCACTAAGCCAACCAGGCACCTCAATTTGTATTTTATATTTTTAAAAATTAAATGCCAAGATTATCTTAATAGTTTAAAAAATTTTTTTAAGATTTTATTTATTTATTTGATAGACAGGTATCACATGTAGGTGGAGGGGCAGGTAGAGAGAGAGAGGGGGAAGCAGGCTCCCCGCTGAGCAGAGAGCCCGAAGCAGGGCTCGATCCCAGAACCCTGAGATCATGACCTGAGCTAAAGGCAGAGGCTTAACCCACTGAGCCACCCAGGCGCCCCAATAGTTTAAAATTTTAGCTTAGCTTAAAATGTTAAATTTTTATGTATTTTATAGAGTTTAAAATTTTAAAACTACTTGATCATTATAATCCCTCCACATTTGCTGAGTGAACCATTTTCTTTACCCATTACTGAACATTTGAAACCACTTAATCACACTGCATTCCAATACCTGAGTTGCATGAAGATTTTTTCATTTTTTTATTCTTCAGGCACTTAAAGATAATTTATTAAAATAAATGAGTGAAATAATTTTAACTTAAACATAAATTCTAAGCACAATCAACTTGCTAATTTTTCTTGCCTTGTTATTTGCAGGTTTTGAATTAAAATATAAAAGTACACTGAGTGGGCACTGTGCTCCTGTTCTGGCTTGTGCTTTTTCTCATAATGGGCAGATGCTAGTCTCGGGGTAAGCTATTTAGTTTAATTTCCTTAAGCCATTTTGATATGAAGTGGAACAGATATACAGAAAAGTGCATAAAACATAAGAGAACAACTTTGATAAATGGATGCAAACCTGTGTAACCACTACTCAGGTCAAGAAATGGAATGTCAGTGTCTTCCCCTTCCAGGTGCCCCTTTTTGGTGACAACATCTTAAGACATATGCAATATCACTTTTTTCTTTTAAACTGATTTATAACAGATCATATAATGTGTATTATTTTGTGCCTGGCTTCCCTTAGTCAACATGATGTTTGGCACATCCATTCATATTAATGCATACAACTCTGGCTTGTTGGTTTTCATTGCTATGTAATATTCCAGTGAATGTATATACTATAACTTATCCATTTTAATGTTGACAGAAGTGGATTATTTTCAATTTGGGAGCATTACAATAATGTGTGAAGCTGTCTGTGTTTTCTAATGTACATGTTTGTGCATTTTTCTAGGAAAAACACATAGGAATAGAATTTATGAGCCATAGAATAATTGTATTTTCAGCTTTGGCAGATAACATCAAATTGTTTGCCAAGTAGCCGAGCTCCTCTGTAGCTGTGTTATTTCACAGCCTAGCCTATACTCAATATTTGGTATTTTTGGTTTTTTAAATTTTTAGCCATTCTTATAAATGTGAAGTGTTATCTTACTGCATTTTAAATATGCATTTCCCTGAAACAATGAGGTTAGAATCTTTTCAGAAGTTTATTGGCCACATGTGTTTCTTCTTTTATGAAGTGCCTGTTCGTGTCTCTTGCTCATTTTTCTTCTGTATTTTTCTTATTGATCTATTGTTGAAATTGTATTTATTGTCTCTATAGTTCAGTGTATGAGCCACTTATGTGTTGCAAATATCTTTTCCCTTATGTGTATTTGTCTTTTCACAGCTTCAATTTTAGTATAGTCAATTTATGTTCTGAGTCCTGAGGATATTTTCCCATATTAACTTCTAAAATCTTCATTGTTTTTACGCTATCAGATTTGATTTGTGTGTATCATGCACAGTACAGTAGGAGTCCAGTTTTATTTCTTTCCATGTGGATATTCAGTGTCCCAGTAATACCCAGTGAAAATATCATTTTTTCTCATATTATGCTACCTTGTCAAAAATCACTGACGATATGTGTGTAGATCTGTTTCTCAGCCCATTTCATTCTCTTATTCTATTTATCCTTGCTCTAAAACCATTCTTTTTTTCCAAGGCTTTATATTTTAACTATTCCTGGATTTTTGACATTCCATATAGAGTTAGCTTGTCAGATTGCCTCCAGCTATCCCCTTTACACACACAGACCTGTTGGATTTTTGATTGGGGTTCTGTGGAGTCTGATAAATTTGGGGATAATGGACATCTTTATGATTTTGAGTCTTTTAATCCATGAATATGGCATTTTCTCCATTTTTGTTTTGCTGTCTCTCAATAATTGTCTTCTATGTAGGTCCTCATCTTTTACTGGATTTATTTCTAGGCACTTATTTTTTTTTTGTTGCTATTACAAAAGACATGTCTGATATAGGGATGTGTATATGGAAAGACAAAGTTGAGATCTTATAAGGGTCTTAATTTTTATATTTTTTATGTACAAAATCATACCACACGTTGATGGCTTTTGTTTCTTTCATTCTAATTATTATACCTTTGACATCATGTATGCCTTATTGAACTAACAGTACCAGGATAATGGATATAATGGTAGCAGCCAACCTCTGATTCCTCTTTGCAAAGGAAAGCTTTCATTATTAAGTGTGATCACTGTAGGTTTTGGGAGATAAATTTTATTAGCTCTTCTGTCCCTTCTAATTTGTAAGAGGTTTTGTTTTGTTTTTATCATGAAGATTCTCTTCATGTTATGATTCTCTTGAAATAATCATGATTTTTCTTTTATTCTATTAGGGTGGTAAATTATATTAATTTCTCAAATGTTAAACCAGCTTTGCTTTGTTGGAATAAACACAGCTTAAAAAGGATTTGACTGTTTTTGTGCATTGCTATAGAGAAGCCTGATTCTAACTGTTGCTTTTCTCTGGATGTAACTTGTATTTTTTTCACTGGCTACTCCACAGAACTTTCTCTTTGTGGGTTGTTGTTTTTTGTTTGGTTTTTTTTTTTTTTTTTGTACTTACTTTGTATTGAGATTTGGATATCTTTTTACCGAGTTTGCTTTGAAATTCACTGAGCTTGTTAAATATATAGAATGAAAATTCAAACTTAAGATCTCTTCAAATATTGCCTCTATCCTTCCTCTCCTCTAAATCTGGGACTCCCAACTAAATGCAAAATATACTTTCTTACTATAAACTTTATATCTTTTCTCTTCTCTTCTATATTTTCATTCTCCTATTTCTTTGGCTTTATTCTGAGTGGTTTCCCCTTTGCTGATGCTCTCCTTAGCATTATCTGATATATTAAACTGGTCGATTGATGAATCCTTAATTTGGTTTATTTTGTTTTTTGGTCCTGGAATTTGTATTTGGCTATTTTTTCAGGTCCACTGTGTAACTTTTTGATTTCTAGTTCTCTGTTAAAAATCTTAACATTGGCTTTATTTTTCAAAACTTTGTTCTGTAAAGCAATTGGTTTGGTACACAGTAGCATGGTTCAATTACTTTGTATTCTCTTTGTATACTTTGGTATATTTTCTCCTTGCTGCCATTGGATTTTCTCACCATTGCCTGTTTGATATCACGGGCCACACATTCATGGCTCTTCATAAGCAGCTTTTGTTCCAGCCAAGATATTCAGACTCCTAACAATCATTTAAAATATTCTGGACTAAGCTTGATTATTCTTTTCCTATATGTTCCAATTCTTGCCAAATAATAAGCCAAAAAATTAGTTATGTTGCCATTATTTTAGATATGAGTCTTTTATCTCAAAAGATGAAAATGGTTCATCATAAAAAACCAAGTATATTAAAAAAAAAAAGCAAGTATAGTAACTCTCTTTTGATAGAATTGAAGTCAGTGAAAGTTTCAAGAAAGTTGGATTTTCTTCTGTTGTTTTGGAGGATATATTGTGCATTTCACTCTTAAGAGTTTAAGTGACAAAATGATAATATGAAATTCAGCAGGTATTTATGACTGTCTTATGTGTCCAAGTCTCTGCCAGTTGCATTACAGCATATAAAAGGAAGTAAAAGACAGTGTGCCCTTGGAGATGTTTTAATTCTGTATCCTGATGTTCACTGGAAGATCTGACATGCCTTTGCCTTCTAAATCTTAAAAGAAGTGTTAGGTGAAACTCAGTAGAGTTTTTATGTTATGAAAACTATTTGCTATTTTAAAATGCTATTTTATAGCATTGTAATTCCTTATTAGCTTGTTTATCTGTCAAGTTAACATTTTATGTTAACTAAAATGTACCTTTTTCAGGCATTGTGAATAAATATTATTTTGCATTATTACATACCTTTTGGTATATGGTATCGCTGTAGGTCACATACATTTTTTCTGAATAGTCTTAATTCATTTGAATAAATACATAGGCAAGTGAATGGGTTGGAAATGTAAGATGGTGAAATATAAACATTTAGTTTTTTAGGGAAATTGGGAGATATCCCACTTAAATCCCACTTTAAATCCCACTTCATGCAAGGGAAAGAACAGATTCATTGGTCAGTGATAGATTCCATTTGTGACTAAAGGTATTGGTGAGGTGGAATGGATACATATGCTAAAGAGGGAGACAGTGGGAAAAAGTGAGTAGAATAAAAGATACTTTAATACAAGGGGCTATATAGGAAAAATGAATTGACAACAGAATGGGATTATACATCAGGTGTGCTAAGGAAGTTGTATGGGGCACAGATATAGGGTAAACCATGTAAAAGGCATCATGGAATTTATGCGGATATGGGAGGATTGGGAAACTGAAGGGGGATTCCAAGAGGCAGGAAATTCTTGAGTGGATTAAAATGTATGATAAATATAAAGAGGAGTAAGGAGAATTGAGACAGGAAAAATAGATGGTAGAGATGATGGAGACCTAGGATGTTATTACTTTGTATAGATTTAGGAAAATGATTGAAACTTTCAAAGCAATTCTAATATGCATTGCGTAGCTACGGGAGATGCATGCTAAAGGTGAAGTACAGAGATGGAACCATGATTTAGGTCAGTGGTTCTCATATGTTTTGGTCTTAGGATTCTTTGAAGTTCTAGTTGGAAGTTATTGAAGACCTCAAGGAGCTTTTGCCTATGAGTTATATATATTGTTATTTACTGAAAATAAAGTTGAGATAATTCTAAAATATTTTTAATTCATTGAAAAAAAATTCAATGCATGGCAACATTTTTCCTTAGGGAAAATAAAAAAATAGAAGAGTGGATTGTTTTATTTTTTAAAATCTCTTCAGTATCTGGGCTAGCAAAACATAGATGGGTTCTCATATCTGCTTCACACGTTCCATTAGCACTCAGAGCTATGATGGCATCACATACATCATGGAGCAAAATATGCAGGAAATTCTTCCTTCCATCTTTCTCTGCATCTCTTCTCTAATAACCTCCTCTAGCCTCTTAGCAGAATTTGTCTTTTGTTCCACCCTACTTCTCTTGATCAACCAGATAAAACAAACGTTAATATATATCAGCTTCTATTCAGGCAGAAAGATGAGTCTTCATAATTCAAATAGGACTGCTTCTTTCCATAAATTCTCAGTTTTAGTAGCTAGGATTTCTTGGAAAGCAGTTTTAAAATGCCCGTTGTTAGATGGGGCGCCTGGGTGGCTCAGTGGGTTAAAGCCGCTGCCTTCGGCTCAGGTCATGATCCCAGGGTCCTGGGATCGAGCCCCACATCGAGCCCCACATCGGGCTCTCTGCTCAGCAGGGATCCTGCTTCTTCCTCTCTCTCTGCCTGCCTCTCTGCCTACTTGTGATCTCTGCCTGTCAAAGAAATAAATAAAATCTTTAAAAAAAAAAAAATGCCCAGGGACGCCTGAGTGGCTCAGTGGGTTAAGCCGCTGCCTTCGGCTCAGGTCATGATCCCAGGGTTCTGGGATCGAGTCCCATATCGGGCTCCTTGCTCGGCAGGGAGCCTGCTTCTCCCTCTGCCTCTACCTGCCTCTCTGTCTGCCTGTGCTCACTCACTCTCTCTCCCTCTGTCTCTGACAAATAAATAAATAAAATCTTAAAAAAAAAAAATGCCCATTGTTAGAGTTTTAAGAGTTTGATAAATAACATCCTCTTTTCTTCTTCTTGAGCCAAAAACCAGTAAGAGAGAAATAGAAGACAGACCGGGTAACATGACGGTAGTTCTGCAGCTGAGCTGCTCACCTCTCAGCACCTTGGACCATTGCAGACTCCTCTGCAGGGGCAGATCAGATAAAGCAACATACAGAAGGGCCTGGGCCACATGACCTAGCATCTTCCCCCAAACTTTGTAGTAATTTGTCATTCTTTTTTCTGCTAACCAGGTGAGGGAGAAGAGAGGCCAGAAACCTTAGTCCAGAAAGTGGGAAGTGTCCCTTCTCATCCCAATAAGAAGTCTGTTTATATTTTATCTATTTTATAACCGTGAAGGATAGAGTTTTATTGTCATGAACTTGGAGTGGCTTTACAAGCAACCTTCTCTTGCTCTCTAATGACTAGCATGAGAAACTTAAGATCACTTTTCCAAATCTCAAATCATCTTTTCCCCCCATCTCTTTATAACATTGTTCATAATCCTATAGAACAGATCAGTTCATTTAGTAGCCTAAAGGTACAGGATGCTATTTATTATGGAGTGATATTAGATATCTCATTGCTTGAAATTAGGTGTCTTATGAAAGCTGTAGTGAAATTTGAATAGCTGTGCCACCTGATTTATATGTTCTTAGGCTAAAACTGTCAGGGTATGTTCCCATTATGAATCACTTTTAATTTTAATACATTCATGGGGGATGATAATCGAGGAAGTGTAAAGTCCAAAAACTTGTGTTTTAGGATCACATAGAACTGAGTTTTCATACCAGCCCTTCTACTTCCTAGCCATGTGACCTTGAGCAAATTCTAATTCCACATCTTATCTCAGCTTCACTTCTCTGATTTATAAAATGGGGAAAATAATAATACATTCCTAATAAGATTGTTCTGAAGCTTAAATAAGAAAATGCAGGCAAAGCATTTATTATTGGGAGGCATAATAATTGTTCAGTACATGATTATTAAATGTTATTTTATTTATTTTTTTTTAAAGATTTTATTTATTTGACAGAGATCACAAGTAGGCAGAGAGGCAGGCAGAGAGAGAGGAGGAAGCAGGCTTCCCGCTAAGCAGAGAGCCCGATGCGGGGCTCGATGCCAGGACCCTGGGATCATGACCTGAGCCGAAGGCAGAGGCTTTAACCCACTGAGCCACCCAGGTGCCCCATATTTATTATTTTTTAGGTAATCTGGAAAATTGGACATTTTCTGATTTCTGCTTTTTCTGAGTTTTAGCCATTGACCTATCCTAAGGGGGGATTATAAAACAGCTGTTTGAAATTTACCGTGGTCATTCAGAAAGACTTGTTGAGGACTTGTGTTGTAGCATCCTCTATATAAAGCCCTTGGGGGTAATAGTTCTTTGAGGTCTCAGTCTGAGGAATTGATGTCTCTTTTCCAAACTTTGGAGTTTGTGTTTCTATCTTATATGGTGTTAAAAGATCATGTTTTCTTTTTTGAATTGCTGTTGAAGAAGCTCAGAACCAAAATTGCAGCCCTCCTGTAGCAGGGTGGACTGGATTTTATGATGTGTGTTCTGGACAATGCATTTTTTTTTTTAGTATATGTGCTGCCGAAGCGAGCACTGGACAATGCATTTTTTTAACGATTTTATTTATTTGAGAGAGAGTGTGTGAGTGTGAGTGGTGGGGGTGGAATAAGAGAGAGAAAGGTACAGGCAGACTCTCAATGAGTGTGGAGCCCGATCCCGTGAATCCTGAGACCGTGACCTGAGCTAACATCAAGAGTCTGACATGTAACCGACTGAGCCTCTCCAGGCACCACTTGGACACTAAATTTTAACCTTCATTTCTCTTGTCCACTTCGTCTTTGTATTGTCTTCCTCTCTAGTTTCTCACATAATTTTTACCTTGTTTTTGCTACATCTTTGTAAGAGGCTGCAAATACTTTCTGAATGAGAAGAAACATAGGTAGATATATTTAAAATGAAAACACTTAAGTGCAAAATAAATCTTTAAACCTTAGGAATACACTTGCCCTAAAGAAATGTTGGTAATTTCATTTGATTAGCCTCTTCTCTCTCTTTTTTTTTTAAGATTTTATTTATTTTCTTGACAGAGAGACACAGTGAGAGAGGGAGCACAAGCAGGGAGACTGGGAGAGGGAGAGAAGCAGGGTCCCCACTGAGCAGCGAGCCCGATGTGGAGCTCAGGACTCTGGGATCTGAGCCGAGAGCAGACCCTTAACAACTGAGCCACCCAGGCAACCCTGATTAGCTTTTTGGCTATTGTATAAAGCTAGTTTAGACCAAAATGCTTTAGGTGGCTGCCCAATGTTACTGTAGTATCATGGATCGCCCATGAGTCTATGGTTATATGCTCTTCCATATCAGCCACATAACATATGTGGTGTTGCTCTCCCCCAGTATCCATGTAGGTATAATTGACATACTTACAGTCTTGCATGAGCAGGGTTGAGGTTTTAGAGTGCCACAGAACTGAAGAAATGGAGTATCAAAAGGCGTGTATACTAATGCCTCCTTTATAAGGAAATGTGGGGTTAGAGCGATAGGCCAGACTGTGGTGGAATGTGGATACTGGAAAGTTGGGGTAAGATTTACATAAAGTAGGCAGGAAATGTATAACGAAACAGTTGGGCTTCTTGTGTGGTGTTGGTTCAGGTTCAATTTAGGAAATATTTTGAAGTTTTATATTGTTTGAGTGGTTTCATAGTATTTTATTTTGTGTCTGTTTACAGTGGCTCTGTTATTCTTCTAGTCTTTCAAACTCCAATCTCAAATATTAAAAACTATTTTTTTTCCTCAAAGTCTAATTTCCTTCCCCCAAGTCTAATCCGTTATCAAATCTTATTGTATCTTTTCTTTGAATCCCATGACCAAATTAGAGACTATAGGAGGTGAGTTGACAAACTTTTTTATCTCCCAGAGTTCACAGATCTTCGTTTATGATTTCCATTCTTCTTGCCTGGATTCATTAGACTTTTAGGAATTCTTCATCTTTGGCCTTTTGTTTCTCAGATTCATTTTTATACCTCCATAGCAAGTGGCCCTGTCCATTGCTATCAGAGCTGGCTCTCTGTTGCCTACCAGACTGTCCAAATTTCTTGGGTACTTTGAGTTTGTTTTGTTTTGTTTTGTTTTAGTCTGTTTTTGGCCTTATTGCTTGCTGTTCCCATAGTGGACCTTGCTTATTGCCCTAATGTCTGTCTTTGCAGTATATGGTGCTCGTAAAGATTACTAATGGTGATCCATCTCTTCAAGTGTTATAGTATTAGGATGAGTTAGGGTTTTGGTTTTTATATCATTAAAATAAATCATGTAGAGTTCACATCCAATTTAGAATTATAATGTTCAAAAAAAGGAGTCACAAGATGTGTGTGTGTGTAGAGAGAGATTAGTAATTAAGCCATGGCCATATCATTGATAAAGAATAGTGCTGTCTGAAACCAAACCCAAGAAACAAGTACTATTGACCCTTGAACAACATAGGTTTGAACTGCGTGGGCTTACTTATATGCAGATTTTTTGATACAGTACAGAATTTTTTCTTAAGATTTTAAGATTTTCTCTAGCTTTATTGTAAAGCTATATTGTATCGAATATATATAACATACAAAATATGTGTTAATTGATTGCTCATTATTGGTAAGGCTTCCAGTCAACAGAAGGCTTAGTAGTAGTCAGGTTTTCGGGGAGTCAGAAGTTATACATGGATTTTCAACCACATAGGGAGGGGGCTCAATGCCCTGAATCCTTGCATTGTTCAAGGATCAACTATAATAGCTTTCCCTTGTAGTGGGTGTTCCCTTTGAGTTATTAACCCGATATGGGATTGTGTCTTATTTATACATCATAAATACTTACTCTTTTTATGGCTAGATGGTATAAATAGCATATGTGACTGCTTATTGAAGTTCGTAATTTTCATATAAATTTCATATGTGGCATGTCGTTTTTTGAATAAAATGTCATACATAGGAACAAGAAGAGGCTGCATTCTAAATATTTGCACAACAGGGGCACCTGGGTGGCTCAGTCAGCTAAGTGTTGGCCTTCAGCTCTGGTCATGATCTCAGGGTCATGGGATCAAGCCCCCCATCATATTGGGCTCCCCACTCAGTGGGGAGTCTGCTTCACCTGCTGCCCCCTCAACTTATGCACGTGCATGCTCTCTCTCAAATAAATAAAATCTCTTAAAAATAAATGTTTACAGGGCACCTGGGTGGCTCAGTGGGTTAATAAGCCTCTGCCTTCGGTTCAGGACATGATCTCAGGGTCCTGGGATCGAGCCCTGCATGTCTGCTCAGTATGGAGCCTGCTTCCCTCTCTCTCTCTCTGTCTCTGCCTGCTTCTCTGCCTACTTGCGATCTCTGTCAAATAAGTAAATAAAATCTTTAAAAAAATGTTTGCATATCAATATCTCAATCTTTTCTAAAAAAGTTACTTAAATGATTTAAAAATACTAATTAATAAATGCTGTACTTTGTTTTTATAGAACTTCTCACCCATAATTTCCTTTTTCTTTTAAAGATCAGTGGATAAGTCTGTCATAATATATGATACTGTAAGTATTTCAGAATTTTTTGTGTGTGTGATGTGTGTAAAATACATTTATTAGGCTACTGATGAACTAAAATTTTAATTCGGCAAGATAAAAACAAAATGTATCCTTTTTTCAAGTGCCTAAGAGTTTACATTTTAAGAAATGGTAAGATAGTTATATAGGTTAAGATACAGGTTCTGGGACAAGACAGATGTTTAATCTGATCAAAGAAAATTGATAGATTTATAGAGCACCTATATCCAAAAGAACGAAATATCATTTCAAATTGATTATTCTTAAATTTTTATAGCAGGTTTCCATAATAGCAAAGGATAAATGTTTACCCCGGGTTGTGGAAGTACACGAGTGTAAGCTGAAAGTGGCCTACTGCCGGCAGAGTTCTGGCTGGGGTTAGAGTATAAGGAAGAGTAGGATTTAATGGACTTGGGAAAATGCGAGGTTTTGGTATACCCATCTGAATAAAGACCAGAGTTGCACAAATATGAAGAAAAATGCATGTTTTATATTATAAGTGAAGATGTGGTTGATGAAAATACTCTCCAAGAGAGAATGGAGAATGTTGAATGGAGCCCTATAATGATGAGTTCAGGCCGCAGCTGTGCCAGCAAATGAAACAGATGTAAATCATCCAAGTGTAGTGGGTCAAGCAAGGAATCTATGTTAGTCCTCCACATGAAAAGTTCAAATCACTTGAGCACTCTGGCAGGAGATGGGCAAGAATCCTCAAACTGAGTGAAGTAGATCCTGAATGTTTCTTAAGAAATTGTCATGAGATTTTACAAGAATAGCTATAATATTAAATTTTCTCCATTAAATATGTATGAGTCTCAGTTAAATACAACTAATTGTACACCTGAAATGAATATAATACTGTATATTAATTATACTTCACTTTTTAAAAATTAATGAAATAAATATGTCTAGATGCTAGATGGCCAGCTAAGTATACTCAGAATCTAAGTGACTAATTTCTACTCACTGGTTCTGCAGTGGATGCAAGTCAAATGTCCTAGCGAAAATACAGATCATTTCCTGTAACAGATGTTTCAGGTTACTATGAGTAAATTCAAGTAAGTCAGCAAAAGCCGAGAGTGTTTTACACTAAATTTCTAGGAAGATGGTCAGCAGGCAACAGTGCTAACTATTGAGAAGGAGTGAAGTAAGTACTTGATAATATTATTAGTTATAGATGCTATCCTCTTTCTGTTGGGTAAAGTGTTAGCTTACATATGTGACTATTAATAATATTAAAACACAGCATATAAACCATTTATGTCAGTAACTCTACTCTTGCTCAAGTAAATATAAAGCTGTTTTTACTGTTTTTCAGAATACTGAGAGTATACTTCACACATTGACTCAGCACACCAGGTCTGAACTTAACCTCATTTTGCATTAATATAATTAAAAAATTAGTCTGAGGATGTATAATAGTTGTTTTTGTTAACTAGGTATGTCACAAGTTGTGCCTTTGCACCCAGTACTCCTTTACTTGCTACTGGTTCAATGGACAAAACAGTGAACATCTGGCAGTTTGATCTGGAGACACCTTGCCAAGGTTAGTAAGGGCATCATATTTAACCCATTTCAACCCACTCACCACTAAAATTTTAAATTCCATAATTTTTTGGCAAATTATTCTCCTTTTTCCTCAGGATAAAGTATACACCCAAATTTAATATAATTTAAAAATAATTTTAGAGAAGCCAGTGTTTAAAATAGTTGGCCTGTGTTAAAACTGTTGGTAAGTGCTTTTTGGTGCACATTCATGGTTATCATACTTCCCATAGTTTTGTAAACTATTCATTTGCGCTTCATACTATTTTTTCAGAAAAATACAGCCTGGGAAAAAATAGAAATCACAGGTTTTTTTTGTTTTTGTTTTTTTTTTAAAGATTTTTTCTTTATTTATCTGACAGAGATCACAAGTAGGCAGAGAGGCAGGCAGAGAGGAGGAAGCAGGCTCCCTGCAGAGCAGAGAGCCCTATGCGGGGCTCGATCCCAGGACCCTGAGATCATGACCTGAGCCGAAGGCAGAGGCTTAACCCACTGAGCCACCCAGGCGCCCCTAGAAATCACAGTTTTAAACTTGCTTATTTTATTTTTGGCCTCATCAAATAATGTTGATCATAATTTAGGAGTTTTATTTTTATCACTGCCAGAATTTATGAAATAGTGGTGCTGATATTCAGATGATAGAGCACATCAAGTACTCTTGCTGATAGGTTTTTGGTATTTGTTTTGTTTTGTTTACAGTAGGCTCTGCGTGCAGCATGGAGCCTGATACAGGCTTGAACTCATGACCTGAGGTCAAGACCTGAGCCAGCCCTTAAATGACGGAGCCATCCCAGCACCCAGACATGAGTTTTATATAATAAAAAAGAATTATTTTTCTGGAGTGAAAAGAAAAAGTTTCAAATGAATAGTATTTAATATAGCATTAAATAATGCTATAATTATACATAGTATTATTTGATTTTTTAAAAATTTCTTAAAAGAATATTAAAGTAGCAAAACACAGATTTAAGGAAATTTCATTTACTTTTGAATTCCTGGGATATTTATGAAGGAAGTACTTTTCTTTATTGTTATTTTACCTGCCTTTTTGTCGATTTGTTTTTAAAAGCAAGGAGCATGGAAGATCAAGTGAAGTTTACGGAAGATTGGTCAGAGGAAGATGTCTCAGTGTGGCTTTGTGCACAAGGTTTAAGTGACCTTGTTGGTATTTTCAAAATGAATAACATTGATGGAAGAGAACTGTTGAATCTCACCAAAGAAAGTCTGGCTGATGATTTGAAAATTGGTAAGATTAGTGGAAGATAGGCAGTCTTTTTTTTTTTTCTTTTTCCCAAGATCTTATTTATTTACTTGACAGAGCATAAAATTAAGCAGAGAGGCAGGCAGAGGGAGAGGGAGAAGCAGGCTCCCTGCTGAGCAGAAAGCCTGATGCGGTCCTCAATCCCAGGACCCTGGGATCATGACCTGAGCAGAAGGCAGATGCTTAACCAACTGAGCCACCCCAGATGTCCCAAGATAGGTGGCCTTAAAAGTGACTTTTAATAATTTACTCTGAGATTGGTTTTAATTGTATTAATAGTCCTCTTAATATTCTGGCATAGTAATTATTCCAGTATATATCTTTGTAGGGAAGGACAGTATATTTTTATTAGATTATGGAAAAGAAATGTTATGTAGTGTTCCATTAAAGCGACCATGTAACTAATTTTAAAAATATATATATTTTAAAACTTGAGATAAAATTCACATGATAAAACTCACTCTTTTGTAAGTGTACAGTGGAGTGACTTTTAGTATATCCACAGAGTTGTACAGCCATCGCCACTGCCTAATTCCAGAACATTTTAATATATTGAGAAAGAAACCTCATGGCCATGAAGAGTCACTCATCTTTCCCTTTCTCTCTAGCCCCTGGCAGCCATGAACCTGCATTCTGTCTTGAAGGATTTGCCTCCTCTTGACATTTCATAGAGTGGATCATACAATATGTGGCCTTGTCTGACCTCCTGCTTAGCATGTTTTCAAGATTCATTCATGCCATAGCATATAGTTAATACATCATTTCTTTTTATGACTGTTTTAACTCTATGGATTTATCACTTTTTGCTTATCCATTTATCCATTGATTGAATTTAGAATGCTTCCAATTTAGCCATTACAAATAATGCTGCCCTGGACGTTTGCATACAAGTTTTTGTGTGGTAATGTTTCCAGTTTTCCTGGGTGTATAATTAGGAGTGGAACTGGTGGGTCATGTAGTAACTCAGTGCTGACATTTGAGGGACTGCTGGGCTCTTTTCAAAGCTGGCTCTTTTCCATTCTTACCAGCTCTATAGGAAGATCTCAGTTTCTCTGTGTCCTCTTCAACACTTGTTTTAATTACAGCCTTCCTAGTGGTTTCTTATTCTGGTTTCAACGTACATTTCCTGGTGACTGGTGATATTGAACATGTTTCCATGTGCTTGTTAGCCATTTGTAGATCTTTGTAGAAATGTCTATCAAGATCCTTTGGCCATTTTAAGAACTGGATTGTCTTTTTTATTGTTTATATAAATTTGGATATAAGACTTAACAGACATATGATTTGTAAATATTTCCTCCTGGACACTTAATTGACGGAGCCACGGAGGCACCCCCACACTGTGTTAATTACTGTGGCTTTTTAGTAGGTTTTGTTTTAAGATTTTATTTATTTATTTGAGAGGAAAGAGTGAGTGAGAGTGAGCACAAGCTGGAGAAGGCACAGGGGGAGAGGGAGGAACAGACTTCCCCCTGACCAGGAAGCCTGAAATGGGACTCGATCCCAGGACCCCGGGATAGTGACCTGAACTGAAGGCAGATGCTTAACTGACTGAGCCACCAAGGCACCCTGTAGTAAGTATTAAAATTGAAAAGTGTATGTCCTCCATCTTTTTTTTTTCTCCAAGATTGATTTTGCTACTCTGGGTTCCTTGCATTTCCATATGAATTTTGGAATCAACTTGTCAGTTTCTGTTTCCCAAAAAAAAAAGGGGGGGAGGGCCACCTGACTTTTGAAAATTTTAAATTAAAAAAAAAATTTTTTTAAAGATTTTATTTATTTGTTTGACAGAGATCACAAGTAAGCAGAGAGGCAGGCTCCCCACTGAGCAGAGAGCCCAATGTGGGGCTTGATCCCAAGGTCCTGGGATCATGACCTGAGCCAAAGGCAGAGGCTTTAACCCACTGAGCCACCCAGGCGCCCATAAATTTTTTTTTAAGTTTTAATTTAAATTCCAGTTAGCATGCAGTGTAATATTAGTTTCGGGTGTACAGTATAGTGATCCAGCACTTCCCATACAGTACTTAGTGCTCATCACAAGTGTCCTCCTTAAAAAGCCACCTATTCTGGTATGAATTATATTAACTCTTGTGAGTTAATTTGGTGATTATTGTCATCTTAATATTAAGTCTTGCAATCCATAAGCACAGGACCTTTTTTTTTTTTTTTTAAAGAGAGCACATGTGATGGGAGGGGAGAGAGATTTTTTTTTTTAAGATTTTTTATTTATCAGAGAGAGCACAAGCAGGGGGACTGGCAGAGGGAGAAGCAGGCTTCCTGCTGAGCAGAGAGTCATCTAATTTCAGAACTTTTTTTTTTTTAAGATTTTATTTATTTGACAGAGATCATAAGTAGGCAAAGAGGCAGGCACAGAGAGAGGGGGAAGCAGGCTTCCCAAGGAGCAGAGCGCCTGTTGCGGGGCTTGATCCCAGGACCCCTAGGATCATGACTTGAGCCAAAGGCAGAGGCTTAACCCACTGAGCCACCGAGGCACCCCCAGAAATTTTTATCCCCTCAAAAGAACCTTGTTCTCAGGGCACTTGAGTGGCTAAGTGGGCAGAGTGGCTGCCTTCAGCTTGGGTCCTGATCCCAGGGTCCTGGGATTGAGTCCCATGTCAGGCTCCTTGCTTGGTGGGGAGCCTGCTTCTCTCTCTCCCTCTGCCTTCTGCTCCCCTACTGTCTCTTTCTGTCAAATAAATAAATAAAATATTTTTTTTAAAAAAGAACCTCATTGTCTTTATCTAGCCCTGGCAACCACTAATCTACTTTGTCTTTATGGGTTGGCCTGTTTTGGACATTTCTTTTAAGTGGAACTATTAGTGGGTGCCCAAATATTTGGCTTCTTTTAGGTAACGTAGTGCTTTCAAGGTTCGTCCATGTTTTGTATGTGTAAGTACTTCAGTGTGTGAGGTTTTCAGTTTCTTCACCTCCTTTTCAACATGTGTTATTACCTGTTGTCTTGATTAGACAACATGTGAAGTGGTACTAGATCGTGGTTTGGCTATGTACTTACCTAATGATATAGAGCATCTTTTCAAGTGCCAATTGGCCATTTATAGATCTTCTTTGCAGAAATATCTGTTTAGATGCTTTGCTCTTTTTAAATTGATTTGTCTTTTTATTGTTGAGTTGTAGGAGTTGTTGATATATTCTGGTTACTAGATCTTATCAAAAATAGTTTGAAGTCTTAGTGTCATGCTCTAATAAAAATAATACCACAGGACGCCTGGGTGGCTCAGTTGGTTAACAGACTGCGTTCAGTACAGGTCATGATCCTGGAGTCCCGGGATCGAGTCCCGCATTGGGCTCCCTGCTTGGCGGGGAGTCTGCCTCTCCCTCTGACCTTACCCCTCTCGAGTGCGTGCACACACTTTCTCTCTCTCTCTCTCTCTCTCTCTCTCCCTCTCATTCTCTCCCTCTTAAATAAATAAAATCTTAAAAAATAATAATAATAATACCACAAACTACTATTAACATACTGTAATAAAATCTTAATGGGAAAGCTTGGGAAAATAGGATACCCATAGTGAGATTCATTGTTAATGAGGAGTTAAATAACAACAAAAAAATTAAAACCATTTTAAAGTACAGTATTATCTTTCCTTACATGGTAAATATAGCATGTGAACGTATTTAAATATCTTGGAATCTTATGGCTTTTTAAGAAAGTTAACAGAATGATGGTTTGTCAGATAGTTGTGTTCTCAGGCCATACTGTGAAAGCCATTTTTGTATCTCTAATAACTTATTTCCTATATAATTTACTCTTTTCTCCTTAAAGTGGGTGATAGAATATAGGGTTTTGGGGGGGGTTGTGGTTTTTTTTAAGGTCTGCTGGATTTAGCATCTTCACTGGTTGATTTCTCATTCCTCTCTCATAATAAATCTTTACCTTATCATGCAGAAGCACTTGACAGTGTAAAGCGGTAATTTTGGATTTCAACAGAGGGTGTTTGAAAACATAAAAGCAGCATAGTAAAAACAATTAATAGCAATAGAATTATATTCTGATAAAGAATAAGAAATTTTTGGATTTAATTAATGGTTTGAAATCATTTTTGAAGGATGAGTCTCAGGGTGAATCATTTTAAACTTCAGTGAAATAAGTTTCAGAACTATCAGCCCAAGCCAAAATTGAAATGTAATTTAATTTCTGTGGTAGTTTAATAGCAGAATTAGGGAAATCATTATTATGAATGGAGACATTAATGTTAACATTCTATATAGTAAATTAAGGAATTTGTTTCATGTTTAAGATTTTAAAAGTTAGTAAATTGAACAAACAGAATAAATTATTAAATAAATAGACTAGGGCATTTATTTTTTCCACATCATTCTGAAATATTTTAATGTTCTAGGGCACCTTGGTGGTTCAGTTGGTTAAGTGTCTGACTCTTCATTTTAGCTCAGGTATGATCTCACGGTCATGAGATCAAGCCCCATGTTGGACTCCATACTGGATGTGGAGCCTGCTTAAGATTCTCTCTCTCCCTCTTCCTCTGGCCCTACCCCCCATGTGTGCTTGCATTCTCTTTTTCTCTCAAAATGAGTAAATATTTAAATAAAAATGTGAACAGCTAATAACATTAAACCTCCTAAAATTACACTAAATTTCCTGAAATTAAAATTTAAAATAATTTTTAAAACTTGATAAAAGTAAAAACATGAATGAGTGAAACTTGTGTGTATAGTCTTAGACAAACAGATAAGCTTTATTTATGATTGTGTTTCATATGAGATCAGGAAATATATCTAGTTTCAGAAATTTTTAAAATATAAGATGGAATTTTTACATTATTAAACTGAAGATCTTTAAAAATTACTGTTAGGAAATTTTTTGTTTAAACAAAGTAACCAATAATAATGAACCTTTTCTGATTTTATATAGTTTATTAGTATTCAACAGTCTGAAATTCTCCAGTCTTCAGAATAAAGTTATGTAGAATAAACTCTCCATTAGTTGCTGATTTATTCTAGCCCCATGGTATTCTGTACTACAAAGATTAAAGATTTTATAAAGAAAACAGTTCTGTGTGGTAAAACGGTATGTCTGAAGATTTTTGGTTGTAATAGATAAGATCTGTTTGCTGGAGACTTGCATAGAGGTTACCCAGTGCTTCTCCCACCCTAACAGAATCTCCTCCCCACCCCTCCCTCCCCCCACAGAATCTCTAGGGCTGCGGAGTAAAGTTCTAAGGAAAATTGAAGAGCTCAGGACAAAGGTGAAAACGCTTTCTTCTGGAATTCCTGATGAGTTTCTCTGCCCAATAACTAGGGAGCTTATGAAAGATCCTGTCATTGCATCAGGTATGTGTGATGCTTTTATAAGTTTCAGGGCAAATGTGCAAATGAAAAAATAATGTCGGTATTTCACAGGAGTATGTTTAAATATGGAAAATTTAAAAAATCTGTCTTACAGATCATAAGTTGTTTTTTTTTTTTAACTCCTTTGATCCGAGGTAAACTAGTGAACATTATATATTAATAAAATTAGATGGAGTAGGTTTGGATGAGATTAGAGACAAAGGGGTAAGTTTAACAAGCTTTACTTGAACTTGTGAAAGGTGTTTTTGGTTACAAGAATGCAAGGTAAAAAAAAAAAAAAAAAAAGAATGCAAGGTAAAATACTGTTTTTGAGATAGACTGTTGAGATCTCTTATGTTTATTTTGTTTATCATGAATTTAAACAACCTTATAGAAATAAGACTTAAAGATTATAAATTGTATCTTTCCACATTAATTTCTAACCTTTGTCAGTAGGCACAGACATACATACATACAGACATAAAGTAGAACTATGTACTTTACATAGTTGTAATCAGTAAATCCATATTATGTTTTTAAAAATTTTTCTGTAAAACAGTATACATTTCTAAGTAACAATTTAGTCTACATAATTTTCCATTTTTATTCCACTGTGGCTCTATGCTACATTTTGACTCCTGCAATCTTTATATTGTAAATAGCATTGCAATGATATCTTGGTATTTCTTTTTTCTGTTACCCATTACTTAGGGTTATTTTTATGGCATGTGTGCCCCAAAGCAGAATTAACCAATCAGAATATTTTGTGAACATGAAAAAGAGTGGTTTTGATCATTTTCATTAGAATATTCAGTGGACATTTGAAAAGTGTGGTCTTTTCCCATTGTGTAGTCTTGGCACCCTTGTTGAAGAGCATTTCACTACATACGTGAGGGTTTATTTCTGGGCTATTGTGTGCCATTGGTCTGTATGTTTGTCTTTACACCAGTACCATGCTTTTTTTTATTACTATAGCTGTGTAATATGTTTTGAAATCAGGAAGTATAAGGCTTCCAGCTTTATTTGTTATTTCTCAGGATTGTTTTAGCTCTTTAGGATACTTTGGGATTTGCTTATGACTTTCAGTATGGGTTTTCCTATTCCTGTAAAAAGTGGCATTGGGATTTTGATGGAGATTGTATTGAAACTGTAGATGACTTTAGTTAAGTACAGACAATTTAACAATATTAACTCTTACAATCCATGTATAGGATGCCTTTCCATTTATTTGTATCTTCTTTTACTTCTTTCCAGTGTTTTGTAGTTTTCAGTATAAAAGAATTTTCATCAGAATGGTGTTTAATCTATTGATAATTCAGAACGGACAGCTCCAACTCATGAATATCACACAGCTTTCCCTTTTCTTTTTTAGGTCTTGTTTACATTCTGTTAGCAGTGCTTTGTGTTTCAGTGTATAGGTTTTGCACACACTTTGCTAATACTGTCCTTAGGTATTTAGTATTTTTAGAAAAAAGATTTTAATTCCTAATTCTTCATTGTTTGATATTTCACAGTTGATTCTATAGATTGACTTTGTATTCTGTGACGTTGCTTTAGTTTTATTAGTAATTATACCTCTTTTATAGATCCTTTTACTTGATTTTCTTCATACATGATCATGTTATCTGCAAGTAGACATTTGTATTTCCAATCTGTGTGCCTTCCTCCACCCCTACCTCTTGTCCTGTTTCTTGTTATATTGGCCAGGATTTGCAATACAGTGTTGAAAAGAAGTGGTGGGAATTCCTTAATCTGCTTTTAAGGGGGAAGTAACGCAGTTCAGTTCAGTCTTTCTCCATTAAGTATGACGTAAGCTGCCTTCTATCAAGTTAAAGAAGTTCTCTTCTGTCTCATTGCTGATAGTATATAAAATGCTTATCCACTGAAATCAGATGGTTTTTCTCTTTTATCCTGTAATATGATAGATTACTATATTAGTTCCCTGTTGCTATCATAACAAATCACCACAAAATTAGTAGTGCAACATTTCTGTAGGTCAGAGGTCCAGTACATTCTCACAGGCAAAAGTCAAGGTATTGGCAGGTTCTGTTCCTTGCTCGAGGCTCTAGGGAAGAATCCATTTCTTGCTCATTTAGGTTGTTGGTAGAGGCCAGTGCCTTGTGATTTTAGGACTGAGGCCCCTCTTTTTTTGCCGACTATAAGCTGAGGGCTGTTCTCACTTGTGGTAGGCAGAATGATGGCTCCCTGAGGATGTCTGTGTCCTAGAGCCTAAGAGCCTATCAGTGTTAAATGGCCAAAAGGGCTTTGCAGATGCGATTAAGGATCTTGAAATGGAAGAGTCCCCTGTATTACCAGGTAGACCCAGTGTAATCATGAGGATCTTTGTAAGTGAAACAAAGGAAGCAGGAGAGTCTGTCAGAGGAGAGGTGGCAACAGAAGAGGTTGAAGTGATAAGGACCCTGAACTAAGGAATTCAGGCAGCCTCTGGAAGCTAGTAAAGACCAGGAAACAGATTCTCCCTTTGAGCCTTCAGAAAGAATGCCATCCTGCCGACACCTTGATTTTTAACTCAATGAAACTGATTTCGTATTTCTGATCTTCAGAACTTTAAGATAATAAGTTGTATTAAGTCTCTAAATTTGCAGTAATGTGTTACAGAGGCAATAGGAAACTAATACAGTGACTCCTTTTTCCAGCGTCAAACCTAATATCTCCTTGTATCACATTGCATCTCTTTGACTCACTTTCCCCTTCCTCTTCTGCTTTCAAGAACTATGGTAAGATACTTTCCTGTCTTAAAATCAGCTGATTAGTGACCTCAGTTCCTTGGAAAGCTTAATTCTCTTTTGCTGTGTTAACATAGTCAAAGATTCCAGGACTAGGAAGTAGACAGGTTTGTGGGTCATTATTCTGCCTAACAAAATTACATTCATTGATTTTTTTTTTATTGTGGTAATATACAGATACATAAAATCACTTAAACAGTTTTTGAGTATATAGTTTAATGGTATTGAATTTATTCTGGATAGCTCATATAAGGAGAGTCACGCAATATTTGTCCTTTTCTGTTGACTTACTTGGCATAATGTCTTCAGGATTCATCCACATTGTATCATGTGTCACAATTGCTTTCCTTTTTAAGGCTGAAAATATTCCATTGTATGTTTATACCATACCTGGTATATACATCCAACCGTGGACATGTGGGTTTTTTTGGTTTTTTGTTTTTTACCACCTTTTGGCTATAGCGAATAATGCTACTGTGGATATGGGTATACAAATATCTGCTCAAGTCCCTGCCTTCAGTTCTCTTGGGGTATATACCCAGAAGTTGAATTGTCTGGTCATATAGTAATTGTGTATTTATTTTCTTAAGGAACCACTCTACTACCTTCACAGTGGCTGCTCCATTTTACATTCCCACCAGCAGTTCACAGGGGTTCCACTTTTTCTACATCCTTGCCCATACTTATTGCTTTTTAGTTTTTGTTTGCTTTGTAATAGTCATCCTGATGGGTATAGGTGGTATCTCATTTGGGTTTTGATTTGCATTCCCCTGGTGACTGGAATGTTGAGTTTCTTAGGTACTTATTCGCCATTTTCTATATCTTCTTTGGAGAAATATCTATTTAAGTCCTTTACCGTTTTTTTAATCTGTTTTGTTGTTGTTGTTGAGATGTAGGAGTTCTTTATATATTCTGGATATTCCTTATCAGATATGATTTACAAGTATTTCTCCCATTCCACAGATTACCTTTTCACTCTGTTATAGGGCCTTTTGATACACAAAAGTTAATTTTGATGAAGTCCAGTTTTTTTTTAAATTGCATGTGCTTTTGGGATCATATTCATAGGATATCCTTAGCAAATCCAGTGTCATGAAGCATTCCCCCTATGTTTTCTTTTAAGTGTTTTATTGTTTTAGTTTCTACATTTGAGTTTTTGTTCCAGTTGAGTTAATTTTTATATCTCACGTACTTATCCTTTTGTACGCAGATATCCACTTTTCCAGCACCATTTATTTTTTTTTGGTTTTTTTTTTTTTAAAGATTTTATTTATTTATTTGACAGAGAGAAATCACAAGTAGACGGAGAGGCAGGCAGAGAGAGAGAGAGGGAAGCAGGCTCCCTGCTGAGCAGAGAGACCGATGCGGGACTCGATCCCAGGACCCTGAGATCATGACCTGAGCCGAAGGCAGCAGCTTAACCCACTGAGCCACCCAGGCGCCCCAGCACCATTTGTTAAAGAGACTGTTCTTCCGCCATTGAATGGTCTTGGCACCCTTGTTGAAAACACTAGGCTATATATTGGGGGGTTAATTCCGTATTCTCTTGGGCTGCATAGCTACCTTTATGCCGTACCACCACTTTAGTTACTGTGGTTTCGTATATAGTAACTTTTGAAATCAGGAAATGGGAGTCTTCCAACTTTTTCTTTGAGATTGCTTTGGTTCTTCAGGATCTCTTGCAATTCCATATGAATTGTAGGATGGATTTTTCTATTCCTTCAAAAAAATGTCTTTTGCATTTTGAGAGGAATTGTGATGGGGATCACAGTTCCCATGGACTCTTTAATTGCTTTGGGTAGTATGGGAATTTTAACCATTGTCTTTCAGCCCATGACCACAGAATTTCCTTCCTTTGTGTCTTTAATTTCTTATAGCGATGTTCTATAGTTTTCAACATACAAGTCTTTTATCTCCTTCCTTAAGTTAGTCTTTAAATCTTTTTGATGCTGTTTGTAAATGGAATTTTCCTAATTTCCTTTTTGGATTCTTCATTGTCAGTGTATAGAACCACAGCTGATTTCTGTATGTTGATTTTGTATCTTGCCACTTTGCTGAATTGATTTTAGAACTTTTTTTTGTGGACTCTCTAGGGTTTGGCTTCTTCACTTATTGCTGGATTTGATATGCTAATATTTTCAATATTTTTATATCTGTGTTCATAAGAGATATTGGAGTTTTCTTTGTAGGAGAGTTTCCTAGTAGGAGATTTGAATTACAAATTCAAATAGAGCTTTTAATAGGTTACTTCATCAAATTAGATTTCTGAGTATTCTCTCGGAGGTTTGTATTTTCTATTACTTTTAAGATATTCTTGTTGGCATCATTTTAGTGTATTTTATGTTGAATTGTATCATTTGTTTTAATCTTGATTCTCTTGTTTTTTGTTTATAATTGCATGGTATTTTTCTTTCAGTCTATTTATTTTTTCAAGATTTTATTTATCCATTTGACAGAGATCACAAGTAGGCAGAGAGAGAGGAGGAAGCACGCTTCTCTCTGAGCAGAGAGCCCGATGCAGGGCTCGATCCCAGGACCCTGGGATCATGACCGGACCTGAAGGCAGAGGCTTTGAGCCACCCAGGAACCCCTCTTTCAGTCTTCTTTTAAAACAAACAGTATAGGGTCGCCTGGGTGGCTCAGTGGGTTAAGCCTCTGCCTTCGGCTCAGGTCATGATCCCAGGGTCCTGGGATCGAGCCCCGCATCGGGCTCTCTGCTTAGCCGAGAGCCTGCTTCCTTCTCTCTCTCTCTCTCTCTCTGCCTGCCTCTCTGCCTGCTTGTGATCTCTCTCTGTCAAATAAATAAATAAAATCTTTAAAAAAAAAAAAAACAGTATACATCTTGAATTTTCACATAATCTTTCACCAAGGGTAACACATTTCCTAACTTTTAACATTATAGATGGATAAAAATGCTCTTCTGATTAAGTTTATCTAAATTGAATCATAAACAATGTCTTTTGGGGGGTCTCACTTCTTGCCTTAAGCACAGTTTGTGTGATTTATCCATGCTGTTTATCCAGCACAGTAATTTATTAATCTTTCTGTGTAAATATACTACAAACGATCCATTCTATCATTACTGCCTGCTGTGAACTTTTATCTTTATCTTTGGTGAATACACAGGTGCATTGTTATTGGGTATATTCCAGAGATTAGATCTGTACAGCCTGTTACCCAGAGCTGTTTACCCATAGTGGCTGAAACAGCTTATACCCCCTCCCAGAGTATGTAAGAATTCTAGTTGCTCCCTAGCCTTATGTTTAGTACTGCCTGTGTCTTTCAAGATTCACATGCAGTTCTAAAAGAATAACAGATCCTGTACACTTTGCCCAGTTGTTCTGCTAGCATTTTCTGGGGTTTGTGCAGTCCTGCATCTGCTCTTTGTTGTCTGAGTATTCACCTTCAGTCAGGTTTTTTGTTTAAGATTTTATTTATTTATTTGACAGAGATCTCAAGTAGGTGGAGAGGCAGGTAGAGAGAGAGGAGGAATCAAGCTCCCTGCTGAGCAGAGAGCCCTATGCAGGGTTCAATCCCAGGACCCTGGGATCATGACCTGAGCCAAAGGCAGAGGCTTTAACCCACTGAGCCACCCAGGTGCCCCAAGTTTGTTTGATTGTTTTTAAGATTTATTTATTTGATGGAGGAGCAGAGAGCCCCACGTAGGACTCAATCCTAGGACCCCGGGATCATGACCTGAGCTGAAGGCAGATACTTAACCGACTGAGCCACCCAGGTGCCGCACCCTCAATCACGTAGTACCTGTGGAGCTTCCTTACCCATGCAGGAAGAGGGCATATAGCTCCAGAGAGGTGCTGGGCTTGCTTTGCCCATTTTCCAGGACAACAGGGGGACTGAGCAAGTTTTTTTCTTCAACAAAGATAATATAAATTCAGAGCCCAGGCCAGTGAGCTTATATTTTCTACCTGAACCTTTCATAAGGGTGAAGCCACTTGAACCTGGAAGTCAGATATACATGTAAAAAGATGTTTCTTTTAGTCACATATCTAAGTATAATATAGCAAGATATTTGGGGGTTTAATTGGCTTGATTACCAGAAATGGAAGTCTAAGAAACAAATCCTTTAATAGGTATCATTTCTTTGGTGTTTTACCAAAGAAATGAACCTGTGCACCAGAGTATATTAAATTATTAAATACTGTTTATTTCCTAGAACTACTAGAACTACTTGCTGGTATAGTTCTTGATTTATGCACTCGGTATCTTGGGTTATAGCAAAAGTCAAATGGTACTGTTTGGATAAAAAAATTTTATGGAAGGATTTAAAACCAAGTCAATTTTAAAAATTAGTAAAAACAAGCAAACTTGTAAAAAATTGTCATTTTTCTCCCCTAGCCACACCTTTGATTTAAATAAGCTAACTCTAGTTGTAGTAAATTTCATGCTTGAATTTTTCAAGGAGCCAGGAGTGTCGTTTTTATTATTAGTTATTAGTTATAATAATGCTTCGTGCCCTTTCATTTATACATGAAAGACTGTGTATGTGGAGATGGGAAAGGGTCTTTACTTCGGAGCTCTGATAATCCCTCTTACTGCTCTGAAAGGAGATTTAGTAGAACAGTGTGAAACCTTATATATCATTAGCAATGCTATAGATCCAATCCAAATTCCTGCTTTTCCTGTTTGGCAAATATTTGTTACCAGCAGAAAACTGTTGGTTAAAGTATCACTATTTTATAATACCATGAAAAGCTGATATTGAAGTATATGTAAAATATGGGCAGTGTAACTGACTTTGATATAGTAGGAAACCTGCCCCTACCTCCATAGACTGATTTGACATTTTATTCACTACCACCACCCAAGAAACCAACAATCTGCAAGCAGGGAAGGAAAAATTATTCACTTGTGGGAATTCAGTTAAAGATGATAAAATGCTGTAATAGTATGGTAAAAGGGAGAGTAGAGAATATGAAAAGCCTATTTGAAGTTTTAATTATTTTCTTGGTCTCTTTTTTAAAAGATTTTACTTATTTGAGAGAGTGAGTACAAGAGGGACAAGCAGACTCCCCACTGAGCAGGGAGCCCAACGTGGGGCTCAGTCTCAGGACCCTGGGATCATGACCTGTGCTGAAGGCAGACAACCAGCTGAGCCACCCAGGTGCCGTTCTTGGTCTCTTTTTAGAAGATACTAGGATAAAGGTAATTAGCAGATCAAAAATACCTCTCTAAGCACTAAAATTGATGAAACCAGCTCCTATAGTGAAAATTTATTTATGTGATACATAAAAAAGAATGATAAATATTACCAGTTTATCATTCCATAATTCTGTAGTTTGGTTTTAACTCCTCCATAAAGAGTAAAAAGATTTGAGATTAGCTAACAAAGCACAGTACAACCTAAAGGATTCAGGAAGGCTAGAAATAAAAGGATAGGCAAACATGACACAATTGTAAGTAAAAATGAAGAAGGGGGTTACATACATGTCTGTAAAAATAGAATTCAGACCAAAAAAAAATTTTTTTAAGACACACACAGGAAAATACTATGTAACACCAAAGACCACAGTTTTCAGGGAAGGTGGCTATTACTGGCTGTGCAGTCTCAGACACTTCAAAAACACAGTAATAGGCGTGATCATAGTTTAAAATAGATCTATGTACCAAACCCTGAACATTCAAAATAGAAAGTACATGTTTTTAACAGATATGGGACATTCATAAATATTAACCATATTTAAGCAACAGACACTACCAGAACTAACACAAAAACTGGGCCCCTTTCACCTGGAAGGTAAAAAACATTCTATTAGATTTATCTAGCCTGGTGGCAAATGAATTAACTATTACTGAATTCTTAATATCCCACATAGTAATAATATTAACATGGACATTATCATTAATGGGCCAATGTGATGGTAATATAAGATTAAGGTTCATTGGGCACCTGGGTGGCTCAGTGGGTTAAGCCGCTGCCTTCGGCTCAGGTCATGATCTCAGGATCCTGGGATCGAGTCCTGCATCGGGCTCTCTGCTCAGCAGGGAGCCTGCTTCCTCCTCTCTCTCTCTCTGCCTATTTGTGATCTCTCTCTGTCAAATAAATAAATAAAATCTTTAAAAAAAAGAAAAAGATTAAGGTTCATTATACTCAACCTTTCATAAAATAAAAATTGAGTATATTTTCCTACTCGCTATTCTTACAATTCAACAGACCAATTAAAAAATAGACCTTTCTCCATAAGAAATATACAAATGCCCAATAAGCACTAGAAAAGATGTACAGTATCATCACGGAAATTAAAATCAAAACCACATTGGGATACCACTTGATACCTACTAGGAAGACTACAATCTAACATGTGTTAGAAGGATTTGCAGAAACATTGCAAGTGGCAATGTGAAATGGTACAGCTACTGTTGAAAATAGTTACCATGTGGTGTAGCAATTGTACTCTGAGATATATATCCAAAAGAATTGAAAACATTCATCCAAGAAGTTGTACATCAATGCTCAAAGTAGTCTTATTGCTAAGAGCCAGAAAGTGGAAATAACCCTAATGTCCTACCACTGAATGAATAAAATGTGGTATATACAAAGGAATGTTAATCAGCTGTAAGAAGGAACAAATACTGGGCGCCTGGGTGGCTCAGTGGGTTGAGCCGCTGCCTTCGGCTCAGGTCATGATCTCAGGGTCCTGGGATCGAGTCCCGCATCGGGCTCTCTGCTCAGCAGGGATCCTGCTTCCATCTCTCTCTCTCTCTCTGCCTGCCTCTCCATCTACTTGTGATCTCTCTCTATCAAATAAATAAAATTAAAAAAAAAGGAACAAATACTTGCACATGCTATGTGGATGAACCTTGGAAATGTTCTGCTAAGTGCAAGAAGCCAGACACCAAAGGCCACACAGTGTATGATTCTATTTACAGGAAGTGTCCAGAACAGGCAGATGTAGAAAGAAAGTAGATTTGTGGTTGCCAGGAGAGGGGAGAGTGAATGTTCTGGGGTACAGGGTTTCTTTATGGAGTAATAAAAATTGGTATAATTCAGAGTTGTACAACATCACCATTAAGAATCTGAATTGTAGGGGTGCCTGGGTGCTCAGTGCGTTAAAGCCTCTGCCTTCGGCTTAGGTCATGATCCTAGGGTCCTGGGATCGAGCCCCTCATCAGGCTCTCTGGTCAGCAGGAACCCTGCTTCCCCCTCGCTCTCTGCCTGCCTCTCTGCCTACTTGTCATCTCTGTCTGACAAATAAATTAAAATTTTTAAAAATCCTAAAAAAAAAAAATCTGAATTGTATAATAAAAAGGGTAGATTTTATGTCAACTGTATCTCAAAAGAGAATGGCACTAACTGTATCTGCAGAAATCATCTACCATCTCTAGGACTCCAGGGAACAAAAGGAAGTTGAGGTTATCAGAACCACCCATGAACCAGAATTTAGGTTTTTAAGAAGGGGTAGCTTCCAGCTGGTCTTTCTAAAGGGGGTAAGGATAAGATAAATTTGGGCAGTACCTTCAAGGAAGCAAAGCAGAAAATCTGCAGAGTATAACCAGCCTCCCCTGCCAGATGAAGGGCCATGGCTAGGCACAACACTGGTAGGAGTCTTCACTGTTTTTTCCTTCTTCTAGAGGAATCCAATTGCAAGATCTACCAAGGAGCCAGCTGTAAAGCCGAAAAGTGGTTTGCATTATCCTGGCTCCAGCATGTGGAGTCCTCCGTATCATGCATGAACTTAGAGCTGAGAGACAATAGCTTAATAAGTCCAATCAGCATTTAGCAAGTCAAATCAAAGAGGAATCAATAGCCCTCATGTGTAAGTGTGTATGTAAACAAAAGCAATTAAAAGTGTAACATTGCCACATGGGACTGAGGGTATTATGCTAAGACAGAGAAGAACAAGTGCCATATGATTTCACTTCTATGTGGAATTTTTAAAAAAGTGAACAAGAAGGAGAACAGACTCACAAATATAGAGAATAAACTGATGGTTGCCAAAAGGGAAGGGGGGTAAGGGAATGGGCAAAATGGTTAGAGGGGGGAAGACATAGGCTTCTACTTGTGGAATAAGTAAGGGGGACAAAAGGTACAGCATAGCAAATATAGTCAAGGATACTGTAATAGCTTTGTATGGTGACAGATGGTAGCTACACACTTGTGAGCATAGCATGATACACAGACTTACCAAATCACTGTGTTGCACACCTAAAACTAACATTGTATGCCAACTTCAATTTAAAAAAGAATGTAAAAGGGCAACTGGATGGCTCAGCCATTAAGTGTCTGCCTTTGGCTCAGGTCATGATCTCAGGGTCCTGGAATTGAGCCCCACATATGGCTCCTGGTTCAGTGGGGAGCCTGCTTCTCCCTTCTGCACTTCCCCTGCTTGTGTTCCCTCACTCTCTGTCAAATAAATAAAATCTTTAAAAAAAAATGTACAACAGAGGACTTAATGTACAAGGTAGTTATGAAGAAAACTATAGAACATCCCTGCAAAGTAAATTTAGAACAAATGGAGAACATACCATGATGACAGGAAGACACAAGGTCAACAAGATGTCACTCTTTCCTAGTGATATAGAAGATGATGATTAACTTCCACTGGGAAAGGCCACCCAACAAATAATCTAGAAAATAGGGTGCCTGGGTGGTTCAGTCCTTAAATGTTTGCCTTTGGCTCAGATCCTGATCCCATGGTCCTGGGATCAAGCCCCACATTGGGTTCCCTGATCAGCAGGAAGCCTGCTTCTCCCTCTCCTACTCCCCCTGCTTGTGTTCCCTCTCTTGCTGTGTCTCTGTCAAATAAATAAATATTTTGAAAAGAGGAGTGTCACTAACCTTATCAGATAATGGAACATGTTTTAAGCCTTTATAAATAACACAGAATGGCACGTGCATAGACAGAACAATGGAAAAAATTTTTTTAAACCCAGAAATTGACTCAAGTGCATTTGGAAATTTAGTGAATGGTAAAAATGGCATATGTTAAATCAGTGGTAACAATAAATATTTAAAAAGTGGTATTCTCACAACTAAATAGCCATATGGGAAAGGGTAACACTGGCTTCATCTTTTACGCTGCACATCTAACTTTCAAATGGATTAGAGATGTAAACATTAAAAAAAAGTCCCAGAAGAAAATGTAGATAAATTCCTTGATAATATGTAAATTATTTTCCTAATTACTTCCTAACCTGGACTCAAAATCCAAGGGAAAGGTGTGGAAAACTAATGAAGTGTTTATATTCCAAAGATATTAAAAATATTCAAGGAATATTAATTTTCAAATGTACAAAAACTAGAAGAGGGAGTATTTCCAAACTCATTTTACAAAAGCAACTTTACCCTGGTAGTAAAACCATATAAGAACACTACAAGAAAATTATGGACCAGTATCCCTATTGAACACCGATGTAAAATTCCTCAGTTTTAGCAACCAAATTCAATACATTAAAAGGATTACACACAGTGATCAAATGGGATTTATTCCAAGGTTTCAAGGATGGTTCAACCTCTGTAAATCAACATGATATACCACATTAACAAAAGGAAGGATAAAAATCCTATCTCAATTGATGCACAAAAAAGCCATTGACAAAATTCAACATCTATTATAAAAGTGCTCAACAAAATGGGTATAGAGGTAATGTACCTCAACATAATAAAGGCCATATAGGACAAGCCCACAGCTAACATCAATGTCAGCAGTGAGAAGCTGACGTCTTTTCCAGTAAGATAAGGAACAAGCAAGAGGACCTACTTTCCTCACTTTTACTTTACATAGTATTAGAAATTCTAGCCTGAGAAGTTAGGCAAAATAAAGTAAAATAAAATGCACCCAATATGCAAAGGAAGTGGTAAAACTGTATTTGTAGATGACATGTTTTTATATATGGAAAACTGTAGAATCCACAAAAAACCTGTTAGAACTAATCAACAAATTCAGCAAAGTTGCAAAATATAAAGTTAATACACAGGAATTTGTTGTATTTCTGTATACTAGTAACAAGCTCTCAGAGAAATTAATACTCCCATTTACAAATGTATCACAAAGAATAAAATACCTAGGAATAAACAACCAAGGAGGTTAAAAAAAAAAAACAAAAACCTGTACACTGAAAACTGGAATATATTAAGAAACTAAAGAATATACAAAGAAATGGAAAGACATGGATTGAAAGAATGTTAAAATATCCATTCTACCCAAAGCAATCTACAGATTCAGTGAAATCCCTGTCAAAATCCCAATGGCATTTTCACAAAAAAATATAGCAGATTTGTATGGAATCACAGAAGATCCTGAATAGCCAAAGCAATCTTAACCAAAAAAGCTGGAGACTTCACAATTCCTGATTTCAAACTACATTACAGAGCTGTAGTATTAAAAGAGTATGGTATGGGCATAAAAACAGATAGAATAGAGTGCCTGGAAATATATCTACACACATATGATAACAAAGGAACCAGGAATATACAATAGGGAAAGGCCTCGTTAGTAAATGGTGCCGGGAAAACAGCAACCATGTGCAAAACAATGAAATGGGACCACTGTCTTACACCATCTACAAAAATTAACTCAGAATGGATTAGAGACATGTAGGACACAAAACCAAAAATCTCCTCTATGAGAGGGGCACCTAGGTGGCTCAGTCGGTTAAGTATCTGCCTCTGGCTCAGGTCATGATCTCAGGGTCCTGGGATTAAGCCGCACATTGGACTACCTGCTCAGCGGGGAGTCTGCTTCTCTCTTTGACCCTCCCCCTTCTCATGCTGTCTCTCTCTAATAGATAAATGCAATCCTTAAATTTAAAAAAACAAACAAACAAAACTCCTAGGAGAAAACATAGTTGGTAAGCCCCTTGATATCTGTCTTGGCCATTATTTTTTTGATGTAACAACAAAAGCAAAAGCAAAAGCAAAAATAAGTGGGACTACATCAAACTAAAGAGCTTAGGCACAGCAAAAGAAACCATCAGCAAAGTGAAAAGGCAGCTTATGAAATTGGAGAGTATTTGCAAATCACATATCGGATAAGGGTTAATGTAATGTCCAAATTATATAAAGAACTCCAACTCAATAGAAAAAAAGAAAAAAGATGGGCAGAGGATGTGAATGTTCATTTTTCCAAAGATGACATACAGATGGTCAACAATCATCAGGGGACTACCAAACCACAATGAGCTGTCACCTCGTAACTGTTAGAAATGGTTATTTTATATATATATATATATATATATATATATATATATATATAAAGTGTTGGTGACAATGTGGAGAAAAGGGAACCCTTATTTGCTGTTTGGGAGGAATGTAAAATGGTGCAACCACTATGGCAAGCAATATGGAGCTTCCTCAATTTAAAAATAGAACTACCTTGTGATCCAGCAATTCCACTTCTGGGTATTTTTTCAGAGGAAGCAAAATCACTAACTTGAAAAGGTATCTGTAGCCCCACATTGATTGCCAGTATTTATACTAGCCCAGACACAGTAACCAGCCTGTCCATTAGTGGTTGGGTGCAAAAAGAGAATGTATATATGCGCCATAGGATATAATTGAGCCTTAAAAAAGGAAATCCTGACATTTGTGCCATCGTGGCTAGACCTTGAGGACATTGTGCTACGTAAAATAAGTCAGAAATAGAGAAATAACCCTATGATCTCATTCACATGTAGCATCTAAGACAAAACACAGAATTCATTGATACAGAGAACAGATGGGTGGTTGCCAGAGGCAGGGATGGGGGAATGGTCAAAGTGTGCAGGTAGTCAATAAAAACCTCCAAGTACGAAATTAGTCTAATTGATACAATGTTCAGCATGGTGACTATAGCAATAATGTATTTTAGAAGGTTGCTAAGGGATTTAATTGAAATCTCGTTGACCCAATTAGTTTGAGGCATACACACAGTGATTGAGCAAGTCTATCCACGATGCCTCACTCACCGCAAACGTCGCCAGCCTCCGTCCCCGTACGCCACTACAAGTCACGGACTGTATTCCCACTGCTGTGCCTTTCATCTCCGTGACTTACTCATGGCTTATGTGGAAGCCTGTATCTCTCTCTCCCTTTCCCTCTTAAAGAAATCTTACAAGTCTCCCATCACAAGAAAAAGGAAAAATTTGTAATTATGAGTGGTGATGCATATTTATGAGAGCTATTGGGATTTCACAATATAGCGAAGAATTATGTTGTGCATCTGAAACTGGTATGTCAATTACATCTCAGTGTTTAAAAAGAAAAAAATCTAAGTAAAGCCTAATAGAAAAATGGCCCCCAAATAGTTAACAGTTCACAGGAAAAAGAAAAGCAATTGGTTCTTAAGCACTTAAAAAGAAATGTTCTATCTTCCTCCAAATAAGCTACCTGATATACTCTAGCATTGTTTATGAGAGACTGGTAAAAATCCAGTTTGACAACATATTCTCTTGGTGAAGCTATTCGGGAAAACACTCATCGATGTAAGTAGCAGGATTAAAAATGGTAGAATTCCTATGGAAGTATTGGCATAGCTAGCAAAATTACATACTTTTTTAAGATCTTATTTATTTACTTGACAGAGATCACAAGTAGGCAGAGAGGCAGGCAGAGCTGAGAGCTTGATGCGGGTCTCGATCCCAGGACCCTGGGATCAGGACCTGAGCTGAAGGCAGAGGCTTTAATCCACTGAGCCAC
Organism: Neogale vison; assembly: GCF_020171115.1. NCBI lineage: Eukaryota > Metazoa > Chordata > Mammalia > Carnivora > Mustelidae > Neogale > Neogale vison. Next base: position 56,742,466 of record NC_058093.1, on the reverse strand, counting down.
CCAGGCACTCCAAAATTATATACTCTAATCCAGCAGTCCTGCTTCTGGAATCTCCCCCCAAATAAGACTGTCCATTGCAATATCATTTGTAAAAGGCAAAGACGGGAAACCGAGATGTCCATCAGTACATCTGTACAGTGGACCACCTTGGGGGAATAAAAAGGCAAAGGGTATAGTTAAAGCAGGTGCAAAATAGTGCACCATATGCTAGCTCTCTTGTAAGAATGTGTATGCATTGTGTTTACACACGCTTATATTTCCAAGAAGAAACAAAAGGATAAAAATATACATGGTTACCTGTTTGGGATGAGAACAGACTCCTCTGAATGTACCTGTTTTACAGTTTTTACTCTGCAGTCACTTAAATGTTTTACAGAATTAAGTCATGCAAAACAAACCGACCTAAAAATTGAGAGGATAAAAAAGGGAAGCAAATTAACACAATTATATGTCAAGTTGGTAACATAACCGAATGGAAGAATTTTTTTTTTCCAAGTGATTTTCATCAAACACAGTATTTCAGTTAGAAAACCCTAGTGGATCTATTCTTGTTGACACAAAGAGCCAGAAAGAAACCTTAAGTTTCTTTCACAGTCTATGTTAGTCATATATTGACACTGTTAGTTTGAAACTGTTGTATGTTTGTAAATTAAAGCAAATAAATGTGCAAATGTAACGAGGAACTAAGATTTTTCAGTTTAAAGAGGAGCTAAGAGTAAAATAATAAAGTGAAGCAAATACTCATCTTTATATGTGCAGAGGCAAAGATTTTTGCACAAACGTGTATAACAAATCTCAGCCCTTGGCATTTTTTAAAAAATCGTAAATCCCTTTTTATCAAGTCCTTAGTGGGATGAGTTCTATAATCTCTTGGTATCCATTTCCCTGAGTTTTCAGTATGTCAGAAAGTTTGGCTGAGGTATTCCTAAGGCTCTCCTCGTTAGCGATCTTACTTTTCACACAGCTGACAGCTCTAAGGCAGTTCGTCTTCACAACCACGCTCCTCTACCTGGCTCTTTCTTCTTTTCTCCTACTCCTAAATTGTGGACACAACTTTGCTGTAGTTTTTATGTTCAAAATTATCAGTAAAATACTGACACCATTGCAGGTAATTTGTGCAATCTCGATGCATCTTCTAGGGCAGAATTTAAGGTGTGGTGGCAAAAGTATTTTAGGAGTAGTGATACAAGATTACCACTTAAATCACAATAACGTCCTTGGCAGTTGAAGTTGGTATATTCAACTCCTTTTTGCTAATCCGAACCTCCCTTTCCTACACTGCAAATAATTTGTGTGGGGGGGGTTTTGTTTTTTTTTTTTAGATGGCTATTCATATGAAAAGGAAGCAATGGAAAATTGGATCAGCAAAAAGAAACGTACAAGTCCCATGACGAATCTTGTTCTTCCTTCAGTGGTACTGACACCAAACAGGACTTTGAAAATGGCCATCAGCCGATGGCTAGAGACACACCAAAAATAAAATTATTTATACTGTTTATATTCTTCAGTGATCTCGTTTGAATGATTGAAAGGTAAATACGAATCAGGTATTATTAAAAGCAAAACAGAAAGAGTGAATTTAGTTACCTATAAAAACTTTTTCTTTAAATCGTATGGACCAAGTAACATATCTGACTTCTATTTTTACTATAAAAGCCTTTTTGTATTAGTGAAAGAAATCTTAACCTGTAGGAAAATAAAGTTTCACTCTGACTTAAAATTGCAGTGCTCAGATTTATTCTTGCTAGATATAGGTCATGTTCTCATTACAACTACAGATCAGAATAATCTAGAACACAACATTGAAATCCTAGTTAATAGCCATTAATTTGATAACTCTTTGGAATCCTTTTAAAAAGAATTTATAGCAAAACAGTTGCAGTTCTATCACTAAATTGAGAAAGTCGTTTTGAAATGCTTATTTTTTTTTAAAGATTTTATTTATTTATTTGACAGAGAGAGATTACAAGTAGGCAGAGAGGCAGGCAGAGAGAGAGAGGAGGAAGCAGGCTCCCTGCTGAGCAGAGAGCCCGATTCGGGACTCGATCCCAGGACCCTGAGATCATGACCTGAGCCGAAGGCAGAGGCTTAACCCACTGAGCCACCCAGGCGCCCTGAAATGCTTATTAATGAGCAGTTCCGTTGGATTCTAAATTTGCAAGGTGGTAATGATTTTTCCCCACAGTCCAAACCTGTGTAGAAGTTAGATGGAATAAATTATCATGAATATGTCATGCCTTGTTGAAATATAGTAGCAAACCAGCCTCCTTTTAGAGTTCAGAATTCAAGTTATCATGGAACATTCTAAACTAGGGTAATGATATACTTTTACAGAAGAGACTGGTGTTTAACACAACACCCTGATAAGAGTTCCCTCAGCAGAAAACATCAAGTTCACAAAGTTGAGGTGGTAGTGACTTTCCCTACCTGTCCTGAGCTGTGTCCCAGAATGGAAGGCACGTTAGAACCCAGCCATAAGAGCAGGCAGGGCCCAAGACTCTGTGCTTACCCCCCACCCCAAACCCTCTTTTTAGCTGGTCAAAAATTCACTCAGAAATGAGAAAGGAAAAGTGATGTAACTATGTATATAGTCTTTTTCTATATTTTACAAATGTACATCTAATATGCTCTGTGTTCACAGAATTGTGGAAAGCCTAGCTACCACAAAAATCTGCAAATAGCTTATCTTTATAATTGCTGCTTTGTAGAACTTCCATCCTCCTAATGGATTACTAAATTTTATTTCCTTTGTGTCCTAGCTGGGATTTACAGTCTGATTCCACAAGAGGATTTTCTTTTTCATGCCACCCATGCTTCTTACATTCAAGTGAGAACTGGGGGGGGGGGGGTTGGGAACAGGTTTTAGGTGTTTTTTCTATTGTATTCTTTAGAGGAAGTATGGTAACATAATTTTAACAAAAGATTTTTTTTTTTTTAAGTGACACAGCCCACCACTGGGCCAAATATTTTTTGTTTTGATTGACAGACTTATTTTCCGAAGGAGGCGGACTGATTTTTTACATAAAAATTACTAAAAATCATTGACATAATTGATAGAAAACAAAGACAAAAGACCAGTTATCTTTTAAATGTGTTTAAGAAGGCGATTTTCTCTTCTACATTTCACCATCATAGTTTCTTATTAAACAAAATGGTTGAAAACTAAGATGCCAATAATTTTTACTAAAGTGAAGTGCTTCTGTTTATGAATGCAAATAAATCCATAACCAGACAACTCCTCCTCCCTGCCCCCCGACTCAGACACACAAGCAAACCAAATCCAAAACCAGCCAGAGGAAGGGTCCTCCCAAGGCCCCTCCGCTGTCCTCCCCAGGCTGAGCCCTTCACTGAGGACAACACGGGAGCAGTGCTTACCTGCCCGCAGCCCCGTCCCAGGACTGACTCGTGGCTTCCCAAGATGACATCACTCCTTTCTGGGGTAACTGGACCAAGTATCTTTACTAAGACTATATCTAAATCCTAATGTAGTTTATAATAAATTCCAGTAGTCCCACTGGTAGCTTCATATCCAGAGTCATCTAACAATCATCTATAAGCTAAAAACTTATCCCTCCCATCTTTGTTTTGTTTTTAATCTTTAAGTTTAATATACAGCTTTAACAAAGGTCTGCAAAACTTTCTTCAGCCTTGCTAACAATAGTCATACCCAGACACGAACCTGAAGGAGTCCTAGGGGACACCCTGGCTTAAGACTCCCCATCAGGGTTTTATCACAATACAGCCCAGTTTGATGTTCACTTTCATTCCCCCTGCTTGGAGACAGAACTGTGTGGGTATAAAGACAAATGCATCCTTTTAACTGAAAGATTGTATCATCAACACAGTGTTCGGTGTATTGCCAAAGTGAGAGTTACAGTATGAAAGGGCTTCTGTTGCCAGTAAAAACAGACACCAAGATTTCTGGAACATGAAGTACAGAATACTCTTCCTCCTACTGCAGGCAAAAGGACTAATGTTAACCGTGAACATTCTGGAATGTCTTGAAGTTTCTCTTTTTCTGAAATTATTATTCAATGAAATTAAATATGCATCTGGTAGTATTACTATAAACATAGACTTATCACTGTTTCCTTTAAGGCAATAAGATCACCCAGGGTTAAACCGAAGCAGATCGTTGTCATCACGGCAGTCTCTACTTACCCACTGTTTCATTTACTACAAAACAGATTCTATTAATACTCTTTATTCCATATGGAAAAGTACAGTAGTTGTGCAGAAACAAATCTACATAAAGAGTAAGACTTTCACAAATATTAAAGAAAACAATGAACAATAAATAAGCCATAGTAATTATAGCAGAACTCATGGAAAGCCTATAAAAACGAGAGAGCTGTACAAAGTACGCTTACACACTCAGGAACAAATGTTGAAGAATGACACCAGAAGACCTCCTGTTCATACAAAACCATAAGGATGCTCACAAGAACTTCAAGACAACTATTCATTTTTAAAACATTCTGTAAATATAGAACTTCCTTCTCCCCAATTCTAGAAAATAAATTTCACATCCCGACATATAAAACAACTATACTCCCACTTCTCTCAATTTAGCATTTTCACATCCTCCAATAGCACACCATTTTCGTATAAAAATACCTTTAAACCAAGGTTCATTCCTGTACCTTATTTTTACAAAGGAATAATACATCAGTTTGGACTTAGTAGCACCTCAAAGGTGTTCATATAAATGAGATAAAGTGCTGTTACTGGTATACTGTTAACATGCCATAATAACATTGTTCAGTGCAATAACCAGCATGAAGGAAGCTTACCAAGAACATGCAAATATATGAGCTGTTTTATGATTAACTACTTGAAATAGTTATATTTACAAGTCTGAATACAACTTGCCTATCTAATATGTACAACATGTGACTATAAAGTCATGATTGTGTAATGAAACAAAAGCAACGACCAACCATACCTTAAGTATCCAAATCCAATACTGTCCTTAAAGGATGTGGGAACACCTGTTCCAGGAGTGCGATCATTGTTAAAAGCAGTCTGGGAATGAGCTGAGAGCGAATTTACATTATAAACAGTGCTGTATCCTTGGTATTTTAGCCTAAATCCAACTTTAGCCTAAAACCACCAATCATGATTCTAAATGGCTTACGCTATTTCCAAATGTTAAAAACACCTTGAAGTGGGAATATAGTTCCAAAAAAGGTGCTATAAAAATATTTTTAATGAGAACCATAACATGGAACTAAATGTTTAATCCTCTTAAGGGAATGATTACTCAGGGAGCAATACTTGGATGTTCTCGTATTTTGCTTAGAAAAACAGAAACAAATCAGCTGTATAACATTTATAGTCACATTTATGTTCAGCTAGAAACTTTTATATATTTATGTATAAAAAATTGGAATTTGACTCAATGGAACTGAAACTTGAAAATTCCATCTTTTCCAGAATACATCATCTGGACATTGTGCCATGAGTTAGACCTATCACTAGACATTGACATTCTCTAAGAAATAGTACAATTTTCCCACATAGCAAAGGCTAAGAGAAACGTGATAGAAACCAAACCATTTCACAGAGAGAAGCGTAAATTAATGTCTTCTTGGCATTTTTAAATGTTTAACTGAATATGCATAACTAGTTATAGTTTTTAATTCTGGTTAACATTTTTATTTATGGTGACTCCTAGCTATTTATCAAGGAAATTTTATCCCACATTTTTTGAACGTATCGATGGCACCTGATCTGCCTTCAAGGAAAAAAGAAAAAAAAATACATAGCTGACAGGTAATTTTTCTCGTGAAAAACCTTTTAATTACCACCAGGAGCTAGCACACTGTTTTCCCAGTCCCACGTGTGGTTCTCTCTTAAGGCTCACACATTTGACTCTATGAATGATCGCTTTGGTTTGGCTGAAGGGAGGTGACTCCTGTGGGCTTCGTTACTGACGTGAGGCTGCTGTTTAGAGCTGCTCTCCTGATACAGATGAGACACAGTCTTGGCGATCCTGTTATCTTGACAGTGGACTGCCGTTTGGCCCTTCTTCTCTTCTAGCTCCTTCCCCGGCGCCCCATTGTGGACACTGCCACCCAGGGTAGAAACAGAACAGGTTTTGGCTTGGCTAGCGTATCCTCCCGCTTGTTTGAGAGAGGGCTTCTCCGAGTTCAAGGACTGCAGGCCGGCTGCGGAGGTCGCGTTCGTCAGGAGCCCCTCCGGCAGCTGACAGTGCCAGGCGCGGCCGGGGGGATTGCTCTGCTGCTGGAACCTCGCAGTCTTATCCATGATGCCCATGAACGGAGTGTTGCGCGGCCTGTGCTCCGCTGTGCCGCTCTGCACCGGGTTAACAGCCTTGTCTTTAATGCGAACGTCCGGTCCTTGGCCCTTGAAGCCGTCGGAGAAACTGCTGCTTGACGTCAGACTGCTGGTGGAGCTTGACATCTTGATGCTGCCGGACGGAGAGCCAGAGGAGCCCGAGCTCAGGGAAGCGGGATGTCGCCCGTCGCCGCGGCTGGCCAGCCCGCCCTGGTTTAAAGGAGCCACGTCCACAGCAATGGGGGCATGAGACAGAAGCCTCTCCGCAGTTTTTATCTTGCTGGGTAAAGGATAGGCGGCAGCCCCCTCGCCGAGCGGCCGCTGGACGCCGGGGCTGGGGCCCAGCCGCTCTCCGAAATGGCCGGAACCGGCTCCCACGGTCAAAGTACCTGTGCCCTCCAGACGCTGGCTTCTGCCGCCGGCAGGAGCGGCCGCCATCCCCCCCGGCAGAGGGCTCGGGGAAGGAGTCTGAGCGGAGACCTGCATTTTGGTGCTGCCGCTTCGCACGCCCGCCTGCCCGGGCCCCGGACGCTGGCTGGTCTTCACTATCTGCGCCTGCCGCGTGGGCTGCATCACCAGCCCCGGCGGAGCCACGGCCTCCCTCGGCGCCTTCCCGACCCCCGGCCTGTTCTGCGGGGACACCGGCCTGACTCTGGACTGCAAGCCTTCCTGAAGGCTCCGGATGTACGGGGAGGGGACACACGAGGGTGGCTGAGGCCTGGGCGTCGGGGAAACGGACTCTTCCTGGGAGGAAGTTTCTTCTTCTTCGGCTTCCTCGAGATGGAAGTGGTCGTTCAAGCCCGGGGTCGGGGTGTCCTCTTCGTTATCCGAGTCATTGGGTGGCGCTGGTGGTGGGCCCTGCTGTTTCTGCTGTTGGCTCCTCTGCACTTGCTTGCATTCCTCCTCCACACGGGCCAGGAGCCTCTTGATTTCCTGATTGGTGGGACACAGTTTCACAGCTTCCCGTAGGTCAGCCAGGGCCGCCGCAAACTGCCTTTATGGCAAAACAGAAGACGGAGTTACAAGCCAATAGCGTAGGAACATGCTCTGAAGGTCACTGTTCATAAAGAGCTCTGCTAACAAGAACGAGCCTGGAACACCGACCAGGGTGGACAGGAGCCATTCTGCACTAGCTTAGAGCTACTCAGCCACGTGGGAGCGAATTCTGACCCACACCTGCACCTTGCCAGGGGTCCCCTGTCTCTGTAAACACCACTGGGCCGGGAGCGGGAACAGGCATAAACCAGTGGGGGTCGGAATCTTTCTTCACTACCACCTCTCACGCCGTCCATCTCTAACCTAAAACTCCTACAGACCTCTCCTCCCTTCCCCCACCTACCTGCTCTCCTGTCTCTCGCCGGCAGCTTCCCTGCGACACAGACTAATCTAAGGATTCTGTGTTGCAGTGTCAGCTGGGGTGCAGGGAGGAACAGTTACTGGGATGTCAGGAGACACACGTCTACCCGTTGCTGATACCCACTGTGGCGCCCCTTGGAAGCTACCAATTTAGTATCAAAAGGGATGAGAGGCATTTGAGTAATGCCTGTGAATGACACCTCCCAAGTCAACCAGCAGCGTCGGCACCAGAAAGCCCCGAGAAGGCGTCTCTAGTCGCAGATCGCACCCCGGACAGTACCTGCTATTTCTCTTCGCTCTTGCCCTGGCATAAAAGGCTTCGTAGGACTTTGGTTTCAATTCGAGAGCCTTGGAAGCAAATTCTTCTGCCATGCCAAAGTCCTAGTGTCAACATTTAAATACAGGAGTCAGAGGACGCCCTGAGACAGGATTACTGGCAGCTATTTTTTTTTTTTAAGATTTTTATTTATTTATTTGACAGAGATCACAAGTAGGCAGAGAGGCAGGCAGAGAGAGAGAGGGGGAAGCAGGCTCCCTGCTGAGCAGAGAGCCCAATGCAGGACTCGATCCCAGGACCCTGAGATCATGACCTGAGCCGAAGGCAGAGGCTTAACCCACTGAGCCACCCAGGCACCCTATGGGCAGCTTTTTAATAGGAGTCTTGTTCTACAGGTTAGCGGAGAATTGGGATAGCTGGGAAGGTAAAGGCCAAGGGAAGTTTTATTTCTCTTGTTTTAAAGTAGGGAGATATTTAAAGCTTATTAGTATCTTAAGAGAAGCATTCAGTAGAGAAACAAAAATTAATGATACAAGATGGAGTAAACAGCAGTAGAAGCCGTGCACTGGCAGGTGAGCGTGGACGGGAGCTGCACACCCAGGGGCAGACTCAGGGAGGAGCAGAGACGCCCCCACTGACACAGTGAGGCGCCCGAAATGCAGACACAGAAACAGGCAGGTCAACAATTTGGTGGTAAGAAGAGGAAGTAAAAAAAAAAAAAAAAAAGTCGGAGAAAGAAGTACTGAAACAAGTCCACTAGTTACTAGTTACAAATTAACTATGAAGTAACTACTACTAATTACAAGTTAACCAGTTACTGGTATAGCCTCTGGGCAAACGCAATAACCACTAGACACATCCTTCCCTTCTGCATCGGGAGAGCGCTGCCCGTGAGCATGTTGGCCATACCCAGCCGGGAATGGGCGGGGCGGCAGTCTGGTGGCCTCTCACTGCTGAGGCAGAGGACAGTGCCCTCCAGAGCATTCTCTCAGCACCTTGAGAGGAGGGCCGTGACAGAGCTCACATGACAACCACCCAAGAGAAGCAGCTCCCCACGCGCCAAGTTCACGGAGATGAGCGAACAAATCCCACAGGACACCCATGCCTTGGCCTGTGCAGGGTTGGCGCTCACCGCGAGCCAACACTTCTACTACTAAAAGAACAAACTAAGGGCCCACAGCTTACATTTGTTTTTCTCCGGCAGCGAGACAAACTGAGATAGAGAGAAACTCTTAATTCATTGAATGGCCTCATATCCTCTCCAAATCCTTCCCGGGGAAACTTCCTTAAGGCATACTGGTACCTCTGGGCTGCCTCTTTCATCTTCCCTTTCTAGGAATCAAAAAGCACAGAAATTGATCCTTTTTCAGATGCTCCAAGTCGAATAGGCTCCCACAACCTGAAGACCCTGGCAAGGCTCTCCCCCCATCACAGAAACCATCAGAACACATGGGAGGGTCCTGCTGCGGGTGCTGCGAACCAGCTGCCATGAACCGGCCTCACGGTCCACACAGGCTCCGGCAGCTTCCGGCCTCATGCAGGAAGACACAAGCTGGTTTTCTACGAAGCAGCCTGTACATTGCCAAATTGAGACTATCAATCTTAACAGATCAGATTATCCTGTTATATATATTTTTATTATTATTTTCAGAGAAAGAGAGAGAGAGAGGACACACACGCGGGGGTGGGGGGAGGGCAAGAGAATCTTAAGCAGGTTCCACGCCCAGCTCAGCTGGGCTGGATTTCATAACCCCCAAGATCATGACCTGAGCCAAAATCAGGAACTGGAGGCTTCCCGGACTGAGCCACCCAGGTGCCCCTCCATTATACATTTTTGAAAACCATCTCTGAAATTATCCTCGTCTAGAGATGTTTTAATGCTAAGTGTAATAGAAATCAGATGAAGAAATGATGCAGTTCTCAAGGCAAGTACAGTCTTGTGGAGAAGCTTAGAGCTTGCTGCAGAATCATAATTTTTCTTTGAAGAGGAACTAAACTACGGGCTTTAAAAATCGAACAGCGCCGCACGTCATTTTCAAGGCTAAAGAAATCCATTTGCTCAGGCAGTTCCACAGCGCAGCAGGTATGAAGTCTGTTGAAAATGGCTTGATAGTTCTAACATAATTGCCTACCAAAATTCATATTAAAACCACTTCAAAGCCACAACACACACTCTGAACTCAATTTCAAAAGGATTCCAAGGCAGGAACCCTGCTGGGCTGTGCTAGAAGCCTACTTATTTGTTATTATTAAAAAAGAAAAGGGAAAAACTAAACGTAGCCTGTGCAGCAGCCTCATGATAAAAGGATTAAAATGCTCATAATGCCGTTTTTTGTTTGTTTTCAAAACATTTAATTTTGTCTAATCACAGACCTGGAAAGAGCAGCGCTCCACATAAATGGCCTACCGCATCTATCTAAGCCAAGGATGGGCCAGCTACAGCTCCCAGGCCAAATATGGCCTGCCACCCACATTTACAAACACAGTCTGACTGGGCCATGGCCACGCCCATTTGCTCATGTGTCACCTGTGGCTGCTTTCCTGCCACACCAGCGAAACTGGAGAGCGGTGACAGACACCACACAGCAGAGCCTAAGACAGTTACTGTCTGGCCCTTTACAGGAAAAGTCCGCTGGCCTCCTATCTAAGCTGATGTCTTATTTTGGAAATTTTACTTTAAATTTTATTTAAAATTTTTACTTTTAAATTATAAGTCTTTATATTTCCATTTTCAAGGGAAAATGGGGGAAAAATTAAGTCAGTCTCCTGAGTAACAGTATTATATGCTCCCTATCAAGTGAAAACATCTCTAGAAACCATTTCAAATGGCAGAAGCTTATGGCTATTAAAACTAAAGTAATAGAGTCTCAGGAGATTTAATGATCCTTTTTTTCTGAAGCTGTCTCTTGAGTGTCCCTTTCTCACGTGTGTCCCCATGCAGTGTGCTAAGGGACCTCCCGCTGGGAGCCACTGTGCCTTCACACCAAGGCTTCAGGCTGAGTCACAGCCGCAAGGACTCCTTCCGAGGGAACAGTTCGCACACAGAGAGGGGCCTTCTCCCTGAAGGTCCTGCTGTTAAGGCACAAAAGCCTGGGCCCCGGGCCTTGCAAGTGGCTCCTGAAGCCGGGCTGTGGCTCCTGAACTGGTGTGGTGTGCAGGCTAAGAGACCACTCGCAGGCCATCACATCCTAGAAAAGGCCAATACCACTTACTTTGTACATCATGTTTCCTTCCTCCATCAACTTCTGTAAAAGTATAATCAAAATATCAGGCTTGGAAGTGGCCATTGCCCAGGCAGCATTTCCTGCAAAACAAAGACGCATTTAGACACATGTCAGTGCTCTGGGAGGAAAGGAGGTCACAGCTTCTGAGGCAGCGCCACAGTGAAGGTCACGGACAGCAGCACGGTGTGTCCACAGCCTCCAGGCAATGGTAAAATGAAGGGGACACGGGCTGGCCCTGGGGAGTGGGTCTCCCTTCGGACCTGCCTCACGCTGAAGGAAGCACCCGGGAGGGAGGCTGTTACCCTGATGAAAATGGAGTGCCGGGAACGGGGGCATCAGAGCAGCTGTGCCCATCTCCCTGACCCTGTTCCCATGGGGAATTTGGGGAGGATCAATTAAACACGGCTTCTGAATAATCTCCTCCGCTTCCTGCAGGGAAGTGGCTGGCGAGTGCAGGCGTGTGCCCTCAGCAGCCTGTGTACTGCGGCCGCCCAGCAGGCCGGCTCTGGCCAGGCTCGCGCCTCTGCGGCCCACAGCCCCGCTCCCGCGCATCCCTGCTCCTGAGCACAGGCAGGCAATGTGGCTTACGGAGGAGCCAGGTCAGGAGCCACAGCACTCAGCTTCGAACATGGGCTCTGCCGGGCACTACGGCCTCAGGGAAGCGATCTGCCCCCGCTGTGCCTCGGTTTCCTCCTCTGTAACATGAGGGGATTATCACTACCTAGTGAGAGGGCAGGTGAGGATGAAAGAAGCTGAAACTAGAAACAGCTCAGAATAATTCCGGAGACAGTGAACTGCTTAGTAATATCCGCTGACCTTCTCCTCTTCGCCAGAGTCCCCTCGTCACAACCACCGCTGGGCAAAGTTCTGGCACACTAAACTACAAAAGCCCTGTTCTGGTGGCCCCACACCCACACATTCTGGGTGGTGGGTCATGTTCAGGGCAACCACACAGAAGGGGCTCTCCCTACAGAGACCCCTCTGCCCCCTTAGTGTCCTCAAGTGACCCCCTCCATCCTGTTCCCAGTAAATTCTGTGACTTCCTTCACAGAAACTGTTGGGGCTGCCCCGCCCTACCCGATGGACTAGGATGACTCCCGACGGAGGTTCTCAAACTCAGAGGCTCAGCAGAGGCACCTGTGAGCTTTCCTAACCATGATACCCAGCATCCCCCCGAGAGATGAATGGAACCACTCCCCACCACAGCCCCTGGACATCCCTAACACCCTCAATTCTAGACTGCTTTTCAACACTGGTTTCTGCTCTCGGCCCACACTACAGTGATGATGTTATAAGCTATTTAAACATTTTGGATAACTGTGATTAAATGAGCCTTAAAGTAAAGGAAGAAAAAATAAAGTCTCTAAGCACCTGACATCTTACTTCCTAACATAGGAGCAGGTTAAGTCTTTATTATCCCTGCCATACGCTAGGGTCCGGAGCACACCTCCCTCTCCTGCTGCTGAAACAAGGGGTTTACTGACCTAATTTGGCTCCTTTTCTCAGCAGTGTAACCACTACGGATGTGTTTCGACAACCAATGGCTCTGTCCAGGGGGCGCATGCCGCTGTGGTCCACGTGCTCGATCACGGCTCCCTTCTCGACCAGATACAGCACCTGCGGTGGGAAAGACAGAGCCCTGAGCGGTGGCCGGTGCCACTTGCTGGTGGCAAAAGGGCCGCGCCCACCCACCTCTGCCTCTTGGGGAGGGGCTGGCAGTCTGAGCTTTACTGTGACTTCCCTACCTCTGCCCATTAAGGACCCTAACGGAAACCAAGCAGACAGGAAACAGGAGCTACAATCCAGTCTGCCACTGGCAAGGAGGAAGGCGGGTGAACACTCCTAAGGAGGGACACGCTATGTACATGCACCCGCACTCCGCAGAGGAGTACACGCACGTCCACTTCCCAGCCACAGAGATGGCCACAATCCTCCTTTCATCTCCAGTTACTGAGGAGGCAGACGTCAGCAAACCGCCCATGGGCTGGTAGCCCACGGCAGTGGTATCTCAGAAACATGAGATCCACACTGCCTGCGGCCCCGCAAGCTAGAGAAGCTCAAGATCAGATAAACTCAATTACAACTCACTTTAAGACTTAGGAAAAAGACTCAAATACCGGGAATGTAAAGGAGCAAGTTTTGAGACCGTGCTACATAGACAGATTTGATGTGGTATGACAGCAGTCACCTGGACATAGATCACAGAGGTAAAAGCCATTCTGGCTTCTCAAATTGTTCTAGTCAGTAGAAAAGAAGTCTGTAGCCAACTTAACTTGTCGTGTGAATCTGATAGTCCACCAGCTGCTCAAAATGACACTGGATTAATTTCCATAATATATAAAGAGCTTCTACAACTCAACAACAAAAAAACCAAATAACCCAATTTTTTTTAAAAAAGGACAAAGGACATGACTAGACATTTCTCTAAAGATGAGATACAAATGGCCACCAAGCATCTGAGAGATACTCAACATCACTGGTCATTAGGGAAATGCAGATGAAAACCACAAGATTATCACCTCACACTATTAGGATGGCAGCTAACAAAAAGAAGGAAAACAAAATTTTAAGTGTTGGAGAGGATGTGAAGAAACAGGAACACTTGTGCACTGCTGGTGGGAATGTAAACTAGTGTGATCCCTCTAGACACAGTATGGAATTTCCTCAAAAAATTAAAAACGGGACTATCACTAGAACAAGCCATCCCACTTCCGGGTATACATCCCAAAGAATACACTTAGATCTGGAAGAATTTACAGGACCTGGAGGAGATATCTGAAAGCCCATGTTCACAAGTACACACACTATTCAAAACAGCCGAGAGCTGGAAGCAATACAAGCATTCATGGACAGATGAACTGATTAATACAATGTGACAGAACCGCATGACGGGATGTTAGTCAGCCTTAAAAAGGAAGGAAATCCTGTTATAGGCTGCAACATGGATGAACCCTGAAGGCATGATGCTTTGTGAAGGCAGCCGGTCACTGAGGGACAACTACTCTAGGACTCCACATAGATGAGGTAGGACAGGAGCCCATTCACGGAAACAAAGCAGAACGGTGGCTGCCCGCGGCTGCAGGAGGAGAGAACCGACGCCTCGTTGAGTGGATACAGTGTTTCAGGTTACGGAGATAAGTGTGGATGTTGGCTGCACAGGAATGTGAAGGTAGGTACACTACTGAACTCTTTGCTTAGAAATGGCTTAAGATGGTAAATTTTATGTTGTGCGTTTTTTAATCACAATGGAAAAAAAAAATTACACTAGAATGCTAAGTGCTTCACACTTCCCTAATACTGATAAACTAGGATTTGGTAAGGTGATAAAAGCTGAAACATAAAACTGTGGATGTGGGAGATTTAGTTACTCAACTGTTTTTGAATATCGACATTAAGTACAATTTACACTGTCCAGGAATTTGAGACCATTGAATGCCAACATCAATGCCTCCTAAAAGCATTAAGGCACAGATATGCAGGATGAGGACAGCTTCTGCTCCAAGCTCCACTGCCTCCAGCAACCCAGGATCTCTCTGGCTAATGTGCACATGAGAACATGAGACATACTTAATGCTTCAGAAGTGGTAACTCTCAAGGAGCCGAACATTCCTTTAACACCTGCTCAGTGACTGGGACGTGGAACCTGACAAAGACATGGTTTTCTGCCCTGAGAGACATTTTGCAGTTCTTAGCTTATTAACGTTTTGTCCTTTCTTATCTCCGTTAGACTTGGACACCTGGCAAAGAGATCAAGATAGTGCCCTAAGCATTTACTATTATTTCTAGACAATGGTACATCCATTTAAAAACAAACCAGATAACTATGTGATTGGTAATTTCTCATATAAATAAAAAAGCGATTTTGAAATGCTCTGTACAGGAATTCTATTTATATGGGTTACTGAAAGAAAATAAAACTACGTACGCACGTGTGTATACATTTTAATTGTGCGTCTACTGGAGACGGTGTGTAATTGAGTATTTTGAAGATTTTAAGAGTCTATTAAAATCTTTACTAACATCTGGAACAGACTGCATGTCACAGAATAAGAGAACAATGAAAGCAACCCCACAGCATGCCTGCACACGCTGACCACATGCAGACACGGTCTCACACACACGCGGGGACCGGTTCGACTCCGAGCATGGTTTCTGTGTGCGGCGGGACAGCGGGACCACCTGCCGGACCTACCGTCTCCGCGTCACCGTAGAAGGCGGCCAGGTCCAAGGGAGTGCGGCCGTTCTTGTCCGTCTGATCTATCTCGGCTCCTTCCTCAACCAGGAACTGGACCACTGCTCTGTGACCTTTCAGACAAGCCCAGCTTAAGGCCGACAGCCCCTCTTTGTCCAGAGAAGAAAGTGCGGCACCTGCAGGAACAGTGCATTCACAGAACATGAACTTGTGACACAAAGCCCAGAAGCAAACAGACTCACACCTGCACTGACGGGCGGCAATCAGGCCTCTGAAATCTGAAGCCGGCGAAATGATCACAGCTGTGGAAGCTGAGAAATGGGCACGACATTCACTGCCCAGTCTTTCTACTTATGTGCAGATAAAAAATGTCCGTAACAAAAACACTTTGCAAACTTGAATCAGAGTACGGTCAGTGGGTCTGCCAAAGCTCTTTGTTTTGTCCTTCTGGAAGAAACCTTGCAGGGACTCCCGCGCTGCTACCTTTTGAAAGGAGAAATTCCACGGTGCTCAAGTGTCCTTCACAAGCGGCCACCATGAGGGGCGTCCGGCCCTGCTTGTCACTTAGGCTCACGTCACAGCCGCGGTCCAAAAGCAGTCTAACAATCTGAAAGAAACGCTTGGAATTATAATCTCCCTGCTCCATGCTCTCTACCCAGGCAGATTTTTCTACACTTAAAAGTAGCAAAGGAGGGGCGCCTGGGTGGCTCAGTGGGTTAAAGCCTCTGCCTTAGGCTCAGGTCATGATCCCAGGGTCCTGGGATCGAGCCCCGCATCGGGCTTTCTGCTCAGCAGGGAGCCTGCTTCCTCCTTTCTCTCTGCCTGTTTCTCTGCCTACTTGTGATCTCTGTCAAATAAATAAATAAAATCTTAAAAAAAAAAAAAAGTAACAAAGGTTTATCTTCTTCAAATGCCTCTCAAAGTTGTGTGATTTGTAGGGCCTGTGCAATCTTTCCATTGTATTCCTTTGAACAGAATCTTCTTGCAAATATATACTCTTTTTTTTGACAGGTTCAATTCATTACTATGCCTATGGACACGTACATACAAGGCACGAACAGTAACAGGGAGAAGGGGAGATCCCGATGGCAATCAAGCAATGACCAGATAGCCACAACAGGGCATAGGGGAGACTGGAGAACTGAAGGAGAGGGCGAAGGTCATTCCCACCAGCTACACTCTGGTAGGAGACACAAGCTCTCAGGAAAGCGGTCACCCACCATACCCCCAAGCAACCTGCTTTTCTAAGCCTCAGGGGCTTGACCTTCATAGCAGGCAATTTTTAGCAAAGTTTCCTGAAGACATTCCCAGCCTCAGAACTGTGCCTTCAATCAGTGCACGGTGATAAGGCTGGGGAACAAAAACAAAAAACCAGAGGCTTCTCATGCAACTACCATCCCAGTGGGAGGGGCTTTACGGAGGGGGTGGGCTGGAGTCCCCCACCCCCTGGCACAGTGTCTGTTACACGCGGAGAGCAACAAAAGGCAGCATATTCCCCATGCTTTCCTGTTCCTCAAACACTGACCTGTGCTTTCCAAACTTGCCCATGATTTAGGAAGTCTGAGACCCAGAGACAGGATGAGCAAGGGCAGCACAGAGAAGTTGTGAGGATGATAGGGAGAAGATGGTACAGACCAAACTCTTGGAAATGGAACTGAAAAGCCAAAATCTTGGTGGGGAACACTTGCAGCTCCTAACAATGGGACGAACAAGGAGTGACATGATTCCATGATGCAAAATTGGATCTAGAAAATTCTTCCTATAATGCACACGGTAGGATCCATTTGCTTGCAGCTTGTGTGGAACCTGATGCCAACCATGGCCGCTGTTTACAAAATGAATAAATGACCGAAATGCTGTTCCCAAAGATCCCTGGTCCTCTGAATTAAGGCAACAACAAGTCACTCCTAGTCAAAGAAACCAGCCTGATGGGGCATCTGGGTGGTGCAATCTGTTAAGCACCACTTGGTTTCCATTTAGGTCATGAGCTCATGGGGATCCAGCTTATGGGGCTTTCAGCCCCACATCAGGCTCTGTGCTCAGCAGGAAGTCAGCTTGAGATTCTCTCCCTCTCCCTGCCCCTCATGCTTCTGTCCCCTCTCTCTTTGTAATAAATAAGGAAATCTTGAAAAAAGAAAGAGAAGAGACCAGAAGAGACGAGATAAAACCAGCCTGAATCACAGTGCTAGACCAGAGAGAAAATGCTTCCTTCTCTAAAGAGCACAAGAGAACCACTCTTCTTCCAAGTATGCCAGATGAGTAGGTCACACAGTCGGGACAACAGCTGTCACGGCTAGTCCTCTATTATGGTGACAGGGTGCACCCATTCCGCTCTCCCTCGCAGGGTGAAAGGAAGCAGCTGCGGGTCTCCCCCGGCCGCGGCCTAGCTCCTGGTTACCAGCCTACAATGGCGGACTGTGCTTGCTTGTCAAACGTTTATGGTTATCAAGACCTGACAGCACAAGCAGAAGCCAAGTATGTGAAAAACCCAGGGCTCAGGGGAGACGGGCCACAGTGAACTCTATCCCACCCGCTGCTTCTGCGGCCTCCATGGGCCCACCAGGTACCTGCCAGTGCCCCTGGCGTGCCGCACAGAACAAAGGTGGGACCCCTCTCCTGTTGGTCCGGGACACAGCCGCTCCGTGCTCCAGCAGCAGCTCGCACACCTCCAGCTTGCCTCTTCCAGCAGCGGCAGTCAGGGCTAGAGGAAGGTCACAGGAGAGGGGGAGTCTGTTAGTGCGGGGTGGCCCCAAGTTCTCCCGTCATCCTCCCACTGACAGGAAGACGGCTGTGCACCCTCCCCCCCGCCTCTGAACCTGGCTGGGCTCTGTGACAAAGGAACACAGAAGAAACGACAGCATGCCGGCATCTGAGCCACGTCCTGAGACGGGCAACGTCCACGTCTCCAAACACTCATTCTCAGAACCCAGCTGCCATGGCCAGAGGAAGCCCAAGTGCCCCGCAGTGTCACTCACAGGGAGAGGAACCTAGGCCTGTGTGTGCCTGACAGTCCCAGGTGAGCTCTGAGCAGACAGCGAGCAACAACCCGGCAAGCGTGTGTGTGCGCCGTCCTGGCAACGGATCCTGAGTCTAGCTCCACCAGGTAAAGCAGGTGAACAGAGGGAATCCTTCCCTGCCAAGCCCAGGCCACACTGTGGATTCAAGAGCCACTATGCTTTTGTTTTACTGTTTTACTTTGTTTTTTAGTTTTGTTTGTTTTCTCCCCATAGCAAGAGAGAACCAGAATATAGTGCAACACACACACACAGATCAGTGTGTTACCCAGTCCAGCCTCTTCCCTTAGAGGCATACATTTTTTTCTTTTTTTTTTTTTTTAAAGATTTTATTTATTTATTTGACAGACGGAGATCACAAGCAGGAAGAGAAGGAGGCAGAGAGAAAGGAGGAAGCAGGCTCCCTGCTGAGCAGAGAGCCTGATGCAGGGCTCGATTCCAGGACTCTGGGATC
This sequence comes from Neogale vison, assembly GCF_020171115.1. Lineage (NCBI taxonomy): Eukaryota > Metazoa > Chordata > Mammalia > Carnivora > Mustelidae > Neogale > Neogale vison. The sequence goes on along the minus strand of NC_058093.1, from coordinate 56,723,649 downwards.
ACAACCTGAGCCTAAGGCAGAGGCTTTAACCCACTGAGCGACCCAGGTGCCCCAGAGGCATACATTTCAATCAACAAGAACTAGTAATTACTGAGGGAGCCAAGGGCATATCAAATCATCCTGTCTTTATGGAGTTGAAAAGCTCTGTAACTAGTCAAGATTCTGGATTAAGACTGTCAAGAAAGCAAGAGAAGAGGGTCGGATCGTAGGTTTTCTTGAGTGCTCGGGTGACCGGCCCAGGGAGATTCTGAGTGAGTGACCCTGGTTGATGCTGATGGCAGCATGCGTGTTCTGGGGAGGTCAGCCAAGGATAAAACAAGAACAGTATGGAAGGAAAGAGAACACATCGAAAAGGTTCTCATGGGACCCCCACATGAGTGACTGTGCCCCATGACCCCCCAGGTCATGATTCCTGATAGGGTGTGGTAAAAAGAGGGGTTTCATTGAAGAGGGTCCACTGCTATGTCTCATGAATCATCATCTAGAGGAGAGGACAGTGGTCAATTTGGAGGACAATCCCAAGCCAGGAGGACACGTGTCAGTGAGTAAAGGACAGGAAGGGGCTGTGGTGGGACAGTGAGGCCACAGGAGGGAGCACCTACAGGAGAGGCTCTCTTCCTGTTGCCGGCCTGTGACAACTTTGTTTTTAAATACAGCCTCACACTGACACATTTCCAACTTCCAGAATAGATGGGAGTGTTCCTACAAATCAGTAAGACATGTTAGGATGAAATCAGGAAAACACAGGACTAGGCTGTTCACAAAAGGTAAAGTCCAAATGCCAACGAACTCATGAGCAGTGCGCAGCTTCCTGAGCCGTCCAGCGAACTGAGGACCGGGACGCGCTCTCAGACCTCTGGCTGAAGACCCACCTAGTCCATCCCACGGCAGCCCCACCGGGAGACGTGTGCCTGGGGATGCCCTGTCGCGCACTGAGGGACGTCCTCGCAGCTGCCCCAAACCGGAAGCAACCGCGTGGCCATCAGGAGTGGGATGCATCAACAAACGATGGTCCCGTCCACCAGGGGAAGGCCACACAGCAATGACCAACGATATGCAGCTGAAGGCCACACACGGGCCAATCTCACCAGCACGTCAGCAGTTTAAGGAAACACCACACTACAGAACCCCAGGGTGAGGGGGCCTACGGCGCAGCAATAGAGCCCCACCCCCGCTGTGCTCCTCCTCTCACAGGGCGGCCTGGCTCTGCCGCCCACCCAGGGTCTGTGCCCTGCTCTCCTGGGCACCCACAGGAGTGAGGCCCAGGGGAGCCACGTGTTCACAGGTCCTTCCTTCCACACACACATCTCTGTCCCTGTCCTCCTCAGACCCTCTGAGCGCAGACGGCCGTACCTAATCCAGCCCCAGTCAGCCTGGCCACAGCTCGGGGCCCAGGAGCCACACACACCCAGGGATGGAAACCTGACGTCTGGGCCTAATCTCCCCGTGACAAAGAGCAGTTCCTATGAGAAACAAAGACGTCCCCTCAGGACGTCTCCAGGGACACAGGTGCAGCGGGCCAGCAACTTCGCCTCTTCACACAGAGGGGCCATGTCCGCCAGGCAGATACCTGAGCTCCGCGCTGTCCCAGGGACCTCATGCGCCAGCAAAGTGAGGAAGGTGGCGGGACTCGTGAGCAGATGTGCCAGGCTGTCCTACCCCCGGGGCCCTGAGGATGTGAAGGTCAGGCTGAGGAAGCTGGTGGGGAGAGCAAGCCCTCTCTCTCCTTCCAAAAGGGAGTGAGCACTCACCTCGCTCCCGGCCCAAGTCCCCCAGGCAGGGGATGCATCCCCAGAGCAGCCTGTCATGGGGCGATCTCAATAATGCTCTCCTGTCATTAGCCAGAGCATTTCTGACAATTACAAAAAGAGCCACGTTTAACGACAGTTGTCCTCTGCACTGCTGACTTTCTCAGGATGGAGAGGGGGAAGGTACTGCGGGGTCTTGAAGGCTGGTGCCTTTCCTATGTGTGTTACACAAAGAGGCTCACAGCCATTCATCATGTAAGTAAATTATAAATAAATAGCATAAACAGAACAGTATTTAAATAGTTTTACATACCAATGCACTGGGTTTGAAAACCAGTGGTGAAGGTGATCCTGTCTATATCACACAATCTAAACCAGCGCGTCCTGGCCCTGGCGGTCCCCCGGCACGTCCCTCACAGTCCCTTCCTACCCGGGCATCAGTGTTAACTCCTGAAGAACAGGAGCCTTGGGGCACGTATGTGAGCTTTGTGGATGAATCGGAACATGACCACGGAGTGGCTGGCGAGGTGGGAGATCCAGGCGGCGAGCTACCCCCTGGACCTGCTGCCCCTCTGCAACCCCCCTCCAGGCAGGGATCCTCTTCGCCCCCCTCTGGCTGCAGTGACCACAGCAAGGACAGGAGGAACAAAGGAATCCACACGCATGCCTGAGGCAGGGTCATGGCCAGCAGATACACAGGACACCCTGGGAAGGAGCAAACTCGGGGCCCTGGCACTGAGGAGTTCTGAAGCAGCTCACTCGCATTCCATTATCTCGTGTCTGGTAAACAAGCCCCAACCCTGTTGAAACAGGGCCTTAAGTCAGGACTTCTGGTGCAGCTGCTACTGAATCTTTGCCACAGCAGCCCATCAGAAAGCCCAGCGCCACCTAAGAATAGGCCACATGCTTCACGGAGGCGCCAGAGAAGCCTGAAGCCGGAGCAGCTGAGGAGATGAGAGCGCCCCCCGCAGGCCTGGCGGCGGGGCTGGACTCCAGTCTCTTCCTCTCCAGCCAGGCCCCTGTGTCCTTGTGAGGGACAACTTCTGAGGAGAAAGCACCAGTGAGCACAGGCTGTTAGGCCGCGTCCCTGAACCTGCTCAGACCTGACACGGCCCACGTTCTGCACACACAGTCCTAATGAGGGGCTCGCATCTTCCAGTGACGGAGACCAGCAGGACCTGCATGTCCCTTTTTCTACTCTGAGTGAAGAGTTTTGGCCTCATCAAGACCCCTGAGGTTAGAGGGCACCTTAAGCTCTAGCAGCCTTCGAGGGAAGGCCATCGTCTTCCGAGACAATCAAGACTGAAGAATGGTCAACTAGTCAACTACGGGCTTAAGCAAACAAGGTCAGGCAGGACTCTGTTCAGAAATGCCAATGACTCTGTGGGAAAGGCTGACCTCCGAGCCGATCCTGGCTCCGACGAGGGTCAGTGGACTCCGTCTGGCCAGAGAGAAGCAGTGAGGGGAGGAGGGCAGGAGCAGCAGACGCCCTGGCAGAGGAGCGCTGCCTGTCTTCTGGCCAACGGAGTCCAGAGACAAAGGCAAAAAGAGACGCTAAAACTCAATGTAAATACATGGCACTTTCTCTGACTCAAACCAAACACAAATTCATTTACTTGCAAATTCTTTAACAAGATGGCATTTTTCTAATGAAATTCCCATGAAAGCAAATTTCCTCTGACGATCCTGAATAATTGTACCTCGGCAATACTGTCCTGTCTTCGGAGCGTGAGATTTGTCACCACAGATGTTCATTTTAAGAAAACCCCATTTACTCCCAGTAACACCAACTTATTGAAGACATCAGATATGGTTCTCTGGAAACCAGATCATTTGCAGGAATCCTTGACACATTAAAGTTCTCTGGGCAGACGTGTGACTTACAAAAACTCCCCTGTCAACTTGCCAGAACTCAGTCATTCTGTGAACGGGGCTGTTCATAACATTTTATGGCAGCTCTGTCCCTCAAGTACACAGGTGCAGGATGGCCAGCTCTAGGGCCTGAACAATGGATAATCATTCCCCCGCCCCCTTGGATGCTTCCGTCCCTAATTTAGAGACTTTGAGAGAAGGGGGACAGGTCTGTGCACAGAGAGGTGGTTCCCACTTCCAGAAAGCCACCTTTTCCTACATTCGTCCCACACTGAGCATCCACACGGCCCTCCCAGGCCCAAAGTGGGCGTGTGAGAAGAGTCTACACCTGCAGAGGGGCAGTCCCGCTGGCCGAGAGGGCCTCAAGCATGACAGGGACAAAGTGGCTCTGCATTGCTTCCACACTGACCTTTGCTGGTGAACTATTTCCTAATATATTGGCTTTTCCACCTTTTATAAAAATGAGAAGAAGATTAAAAAGAGCAAAGTTAGTAATGAGCAGGATTCTCATAAATGCCCCCTAGCTGCAACCAAGATGGAAACCACTAGATGTGCCAAAGGCAGCGACGTCTGAGCCTCAGCTGGACGCCTGCTGGGCTAACCCCACTCAGCAGTAAAAAAGAAGGAAAGTAAAGAGCGCACACACAATCCCGGAAGAGCCTCAGCTATTTTATCTAGAAGGTAAAGTGTAATTGCGGATTTTATGATTTTTTAAAATCTTTCTGGGCATGGCAGCCCCTCTCGCTTGATTTCCGACAACAGACAGGTTAAGTGGTTAGGAGGGAGGCCCCCATCCCCCTGCTGTGTTTGGCTTTCCTGTCTTTGAGTCTGGGCTGACTGACAGGCTGGCCCCAAAGTCCTGGGCCTGAATGAAAGCAGCACCAAGCCCCAAACAAAAGCTAGGCAACGGTCCCTGTTCCACCTTCTAGGAATGGAGCAAGATTTATAAAAGCCCAATCTCCTGGCCTTGCTTTGTTAGGCATTTGCTTCCATCACTGAGGGGAAGGGAGGGCTTCTGTTCAAGAGAACAACTTGCCGACAGCTATAAATCCTTCATCTCCACAGAGGCCGGGCAGTATTTGATCTAATCCTTAACAAGGTAAAGAGTAAAATGAAACACGAGAAAGATTATATTCTTACTGAAAAATACTACCGCACTGGGAGATGAATCCCTGAGAAGCCTCCAGCTCTGCCAGCCTTGAACAAAGCCCTGCTGGGCGGGCTCCGCACCCTTAGGAGCGGGCAGCCAGCCCTGCCCAAATGCCCCATGAGTCTCCTAACCCGTTCTGCCCCTGCATCGTGTTCTCCTTTTGCCACAAGTTCCCAGGAGGGCCTGGGGCAGCCAGGATGGAGGGGAGGGCATCTGTGTAACCAGGAGACAGGGGGCAACTGAGCATCACATAAAACGCAGACTCCCCTCCACATGGTCCCAGCTCCCAGTGAGCTACTATGGAGCTTAAAACAAGGCAGGAACCAAATCTGAGTAGCCAGGACACTCCTGACACGTTACAAGTTCTGTAGAAACTCACTGTCCATCTCCATGGGAGGATTAAACATGAACCTCAAATGGTCAAGGAATTCAATGAGGAAATAAAAAGTACAACTGCCACTAAGCAGGACTCTACATGTAACCCAAATCCATTTCCGTCCCTTGTACCTGCAAAATAATCCCAACGTGAACTAAGATTTTATCACTTAATCTTAATCATCTGCTTCAATAATCTATTAAGACCAAATAAATGTCTAAGTAAGTAACATTAAATATTAATCAATTTATCCCAACCCTGGAAGCCTGCTGCAGTTGTTGAACACTTACAACAGCCAAGCTCTGGGTCAAACACTGTGGGTGAACTTTTATTCAATCTTGACAAGAATCCTTTGAACGAGATGATTGTTCTGTCCATTTTATTGAGGTGAAAGAATTGTTACATGATATGCCCTGAACCCAGACCCCATCAGTATCACTCAGGAGTTAAACCAAACAGCTGAATGAAGCTAGATCTATGCTCTCAACAGAAATAAGAAGATCCTGACATATTTTATTATTCTACTATGACACCTATAAAATCCTTCCTACACTGACACTTCATGGCCCTTTAAAGTCATAAATTCATTTAATACACAACCAACTTCTATGAGGCAAGTATCACTCACCTCGAATTACAAATGAGGAAAATGAGGCCCAGAGAAGTTAAGCAACTTGCCTGAGGTCACACAGCTAGTGGGAGACAGAAGATAGGATGTGAAGTCCAAGATCCTAAGTCCTCCGCTCTTGCCTCCAGGAAGTTTTGTTTACAAATAGTCAACTAATGAAGCCGACCATAAATGCTGTTTTAGACCAAGAGTGCCAGAAAATACTTTTCTTTTGAATAACTGTTAAGCTTTCTCCCAAAGACAATAAGAATAATCTGCAATGACTATGTTCCCTTGGAACTCTGGTCACATAGCATCCTAAAGCCGAAACCAGAGCAGGAATACCGTGCTGCGCCCTCTGTCCTGGTCTTAACTTTAGTTTTTTTCCTATTCCTTCATATATTATTTCAAATAAGCCTCTTTAAATCCTTTGAGGAATAATATGTACTATAAATAACATAAACTCAATTTAAGAACAAATTCCTAAAACGTGGACAACATAAATCACATTTCATGCAGACTTTGTTCTGAAGATCTATCCGAAGGACACAGCTTCTAACAGCTGTCACTTCTGAAGTGTGCTGAGAATGCTCACATTCTTTGATAGATCCTCTTACACACCAAATATTTAAAGCATGTATAACGTGTGGTTTTGCTCTCCTGAAAGGGCTGGGCATGCAGTGAGGACAGTTATGTGCAGAACTCCATACAAGGAGGCAAGGTTAAAAAGGGCATTTCCACAAAACCATTCTTTCTTTTTTTTTTTAAAGATTTTATTTATTTGAGAGAGAGAGAGAGAGAGAGAGAAAGAAACCATGAGTGGGGGGAAGGGAAGAGGGAAAGGGAGAAGCAGACTCCCTGTTGAGGAGGGCATCACAAGCGGGGCTCGATACCAGGACCCTGAGATCAAGACCTGAGCCAAAACCAAGAGCCAGATGCTTAACAGACTGAGCAGACCAGGTGCCCCTCCACAGAGCCATTCCATACAAGCTCACGTTCAGCCTAGAAGGAGGGAAGCAAGGAAGGAAGGAGCCACACATTTCAGTAAGAATTTGAAGGAACAATTGGGATTTTTCTGTGGAAGTGCAGACGACCACGCACAGTCCTCCTAGTACTGAAAGAATGAGCAGCAGTGGAGGTACAGATGCTCTAGGCAGTGAAATGTAGAGTTTCTAATGCTGAAAAGTTTCAGCTGAAACTTTAGAAGCCAAGCTTCTAATGCTGAAAGCAGACCTTTGTTGTGGTTTTTTAATGAACAGTAAGGAACTACTCATGGGAAGGATGGACTCCATGCACAGCAAAAGCAACATTTTACACATGGTGAACAGAATCCCAGTCCATGGTCAGGCTACCAGCTCATTTGCACCCAAGGTGCACTGTGTGGGTTTTCAGCACGCCCCACTCCCTGCCCCCACCTCCCTGCAGGCACACACAGGTCAGCTGGTTTCTGCTGTCCTGCCAGCAGAGAGGAATGGCTCTCCACAGCGTACCCATGCCAGGGGCAAATCCCAGGGGTCTGCTAGAGCAGGAAGAAGGCAGGGTACAGACAAACCCAGCCCCTTAGTTCTTATCCCCAAATCTCTCTCTACTCTAGGGTGACTTTCATGCCCATCTCCTTCCTTCCAGAGCCTGGGTTAGCCTCTCCTCCAGGGTCCTACATTACGAGGCTTTGTCCTCCCCTTTATAGGGTGCTAGGTTAACCTATCCTGCCCCACTCCCTGGAGGGTCCTAAGCTACTCCCTCTTCCACACCCTCCAGGATCCTTGACTACTAACCTCATCCTGGTTTATTCCCCCCCACACACCCTCTAGGGTCCTGGGTTACACCTCTATCATGCTTTTAGGCCAAAACCAATCAAGAACATCTACCTTTGTTTGGACTGACAAAATCTGAATTTCCACTAATCTTATGTACTCTCAAACACTAACAGAGGAAGGAATGTCTTGACAAGGATTTTCTCAAACAACAGCATGGTGAGATTCTGAGGACCTCCAAAAATGGGAGTATCCTAGGTGTGCAGTAGCAAGTCACTTCGCTTGTCTCAGGAGGATACATTTAGAGAAGTCCTCACCACAAATTCTCCACATGCCTCAGTGGCAATGGACAAACACTTTTCCTTCCAGTCTGTCACCTGAAAATCTGCTCTGAGATGTCCATACATACATCAATGCCCAACTCAATGCCGTAAGTTTTAAATGTACTCTAAACAGTTAACAAGTGACAGCCCTCCTCTCTTTAAAAAATGTCAAGTAAAATCTGAATGAACAAAAGGTTTTTTTTTTTAAAAATTAAGGTTTCATTTGTTATTAATTTGTCAGAGAAAGTGAGAGCACAAGCAGGGGGAGTGGCAGAGGGAGAAGCAGGCTCCTCCCTGAGCAGGGAGCCTGACAAGAGACTCAATCCCGGGACCCTGGGATCATGACCTGAGCTGAATGATGGCAGACGCTCAACGACTGAGCCACCCAGACTCCCACAGAGGGTCATTTTTTAAAAAAGTAACATATAATGTATTATTAGCCCCAGGAGTGTAGGTCTGTGAATCGCCAGGTTTACACACTTCACAGCACTCACCATAGCACATAGCCTCCCCAATGTCCACAACCCCACCACCCTCTCCCTATCCCCAACCCCCAGCAACCCTGTTTGTTTTGTGATATTAAGAGTCTCTTATGGTTTGTCTCCCTCCCAATCCCATCTTGTTTCATTTATTCTTTTCCTACCCCCCAAACCCCCCACGTTGCATCTCCACTTCCTCATATCAGGGAGATCATATGATAGTTGTCTTTCTCTGATTGACTTATTTCACTAAGCATAATACCCTCTAGTTCTATCCACGTCATCACAAATGGCAAGATTTCATTTCTTTTGATGGCTGCATAGTATTCCGTCGTGTATATATATACCACATCTTCTTTATCCATTCATCTGTTGATGGACATCTAGGTTCTTTCCATAGTTTCACTATCCACAAAGGGCCATTTTTAAGCCAACACTAAGGCATCCTGTTTCCTGGGGTGTGTGCACCTTAGTGTGATAAGCTCAGCTGTCCATGGCCTGGGTCCACCTGCGATTCAGAGTTGAAGGTCACGCCTCCCCTGGGAGGGTGAGCAGAGCCACAAAGTGGGAAATTAAAGCAGTTTCAGGGAGAAAAGATGGCAACTTTGAAAACATCAAGGATGCAGTGCAACTCATTACTCAGCTTCATGGTCCAGCACGGAAACAGATGTGAGTAACCCCCTGCACCCAACACCAGCTGACAGGGCTAGACCTCAGATTCAAGTTCCAGAGGCAGCCAGGTCCTACCCAGAATTCCATCCAGAATAAAGACAACAGTGAGCCGTGATTAGGACACATGCTACACCAACCTGCCCCAACCCGCCAGGAAAGGGAGGGCCCTGGAGCTGAAGAAGCTACCCAATGGACAGCAGAGGAGAGTCAGCTCTTTGAGAGGCAAATCAGGCATTAACAGCTTTGGCATTTAAAAAACCATAGTATTTAGGGGGACCTAGGTGGGTCAGCCAGTTAAGTGTCTGCCTTCAGCTCAGGTCATGATCCCAGGGTCCTGGGACTGAGCCCCGCATCAGGCTCCCTGCTCAGCGAGGAGCCTGCTTCTTCCTCCGCTTTGTGTGCACAAGCATTCCCACTCTCTCCCTGACAAATAAAATCCTTATAAAGAAAAAAACCCATAGTACTTACAATACTTAAGCTTCTTTAGAAAGAGTTCACCAACCAAACTATTTTACCAACTGAAATAGCCTGAGCAACGTAAGAGAACATTTGACAGGAAGGATTTCAGTCAGACTTCTGACTTCCCCTGACAGCGCAGCCCGTTGCGGAAATCAAGGAAGGGGAGCTCTGGGAGCTGTCTCCGACACGCACAAAGCCCAGGGCCTCAGGCCTGTTGACAGACCAGCTAGAAAGCGGTGGGAAGGGTTTCTGAGGGAACAGTGTGAGGGCACAGCACATGTGGGTGAGCAATGGAGCTGGTGGCAGAGGGAGGGAGGGAGGCATGGGGACGTGAGGGACACAAGGAGGGGCTGGCACGGGTGCTGGGTGCTATCTGCCACACCCACGCCCCGTCTGGTTGCTAACAGCTATGTTCCTGCGTTTGTGAGCCAGCACCCTGCTCCACTTTCCACACGCGCACGGCGCTGCTGACTCGGATGAGAGTCTCTGAGCCAGCCCAGAATCCAGCAGGACACCACCTGTGCGATGACAGACACGAAGAAACTACAAGACTGGGGCCTCAGGAGCAAGAGGATCCTTACCTCTCCCTCTCCAGCAACAAAATTTGTCCCAAATTATTCTGCAAGGTTAATGTCACCTACCCTATAAACTATACGGTTTTGTTTTCTATAAACCCACTTGTTCACTCAGCCAGCACCCAAGTGACAAGCACCAGCCGAGGCCAGTGGCTCGAAGCCACCAGGCTGGAGAGCACAGAGTGCATTTCCAACATCACAGAAAGTTCTGCTGGACAACACCAGAATCAAGAGTCGCCATTCACACAAGAGACCAGGAAACGTCTGCCGTCTTAAAGCCCACAGTTGGGGGACAACAGCCTTTGATAAATAAACAACATCAACAACTAAATATATAAATGGCTGACTTGCAAAATGTCCCAACGGAGTCGGGGTGGGGGAAGGCACTGCTTCAAGACAGGCACATAAAATAACAAAGGCTGAAAGAGAAGCAAGAGAAAATTTGACCCAACACCCAGGGAGCAGGCTCACAGGCTTGAGAGCAGCCTGCAGCCTGGAACCACAGCTCCTCGGACGACTCCCACGGCACGCCATCCCCCGTCAGGCATCTCCCATCATTTCAGTCTGAGCGCATTCACCACAAACACAGATATGGAATCAGTAACTCGGCTGGGCTGGGACGTCGTGGGAGCCAGCAATTACTTGTCATGACTGAGGAACGCCTGAAACAGATAACACAAGCATCTGACAGGTTGGTGTCCTGTTCCAGGCTGCCCCGAGACCATGGGCCTGAGACCGTCTGGCAGCGTCTACGAACACCCCTCACGGAGCAGAGGCTCAGAGGGGCTGTGGGCAGAGGCCCCCACCAGCCCCTCCCTCCTTGGTACCTCCGTGTCTTCCGATGGGCCCCACCACCTCTCCACCTGAGGGCAAGTGTGCAAGAGCTACCGGACTCTAGAGCGGGACTCTAAATGTCAACCAAACGTGAAGAGCGAATGGGCCCAGGTGTTGGTGAAAGGGAGACTTACATAAATTAAGCTCTCTGTTCTTAAGGCAGTAGACACGTCCTGTAAGTTTTCTAAAAGCTGCAGGTTTACGGCAATAAACTTTCAGATTAAACCCTGTTATTATTTTAGATGAAAGTCTTTAAAATCGATTATACTTCCAACCTCAGATAGGAACCATCCCCTTTTGTGATGACATTTAGTGACTCCAGGTCTTCAGCAGGGAGATGTTCAGGGTACAGAAGGCACAGGACTGTCCCTACTCCAACCAACCCTGCCGCGACTGGCCAGAGTGACCAGAAACCTCCAACAGGACTGCATTTGTTCCCTGGGCTCTTTCCTCTCTGGCTATCAGCTGTCATCGCGGATGACCTGCAGCTTCTAATCAGCAACAGGCATGAAAACAACACTTTTGCAACATAAAGGAGATACACAAGGTGCTCAAGGGTCTCTCCCGGCAGCAAAGTGGGGAAGGATTTTGCGCACAGATGTAGCTGCCCCACTTCTGGAACATGGCTGTGAGAGCGGGGAGGGGCAGGGAGCTGCCATCAGCAAACAGGGCAGCAGCGCTGCACAGAGAAAGGATGGGAAGGCGAGCCAAACACAGGCCAAGGAGACCCTGCCTGGTGACCCCATCGGTGGGTATCCTAAAGCCGAGCTGGCCATCGCTGACTGTCTACTGAGCAGATCCGTATTAACCTCCACAGAGGTTCAAAAAGAAATGCCGAACTGCTTTATCCATATGCTTCCAGTTACTCCCGTCTCCCTCCCACATCCCCGACAGGATCTCTCGGGGGATGCTACCCTTGGGCTGTGCCTGGAGTCCCACAAGCTCCAGTTCAGAGTGCTTGAGACACAAAGCACCACGGACCACACTCGGGAATGATGACCAAACACAGCCAGGAAGTAAACAACTTCTTTTACTTCCGAGGGTCGTCAGCGAACAGAAACGGGTCCCGCAGTGAGGCAGTCCACATAGGGATTCTGACCTCTGGCTCAGTACAAAGCCAAGTCGTGCGCTGTGACCTGGCGGGCGCCACACTGCTACCTGCCACACAGTATGAAAGTGGATGGACGCTTCTCTTTTGCCAAATTACAGAGCAGCCTGTACTACTTGACCGGGCAGAAGAAAGGCTCCACGGAATCCAGGACACTAGTTAAACCTATGCGCGTTCAGCCCAAGTGTAATCAAACCCCATCTGGGCCTGCCTTCTCCCGAGGTACCACAGAGAGCTTCCTAAGCCACACACATGGCAGCAGCCCCAGAGAGAGGGCGCTAGGAGGCTCGGGAGCGCAGGCCCGTACTCCCTGCTGGGCACTGGCCGTGCTTCCCAAGTGTGAGTTAGCTGAGCAGCTCTACCCACTAGCATTTGGCTTGCTAGGAAACAACTGGGAAGCATGTGGAAATACTGCGCAGGTACAGACTGAAGGCAGACACAGGCATACCTTGTTTTATCGCACTTCACTGCAGGTCACAGAAACTGTGTTTTTTATAAACTGAAAGTCTGTGGTAACCTTGCCACCGAGAAAGGGTTGTTTTCCAATCACAGTTGTTTACTCCATGTCTTTGGGTCACATTTTGTAATTCCTACTATACTTAAACTTTTCCATTATTTTATTTGTTTGGTGATCTGTGATCAGTGATTATGATTCACTCAAAGCCTAGAGGATAGCTTTTTTGGGCAAAGATGATTTTTTAATCGAGGTGTGTATATTTTTAAAGACATAATGCTACCACACACTTAGCAGGCTACAGTTCAGTGTGAACATTTACATGGACTGGAAACCCCAAAAATTCATTTGACTCACTTCACTGTGTTATTTGCTTTATTGTGGTGCCTGGAGCTGAACCTACAGTATCTCCAAGGTATGCAGGCCACAAGCCACAGCCTGGAAATGCATTTTAACACTCTTGGTTACACCGATTCAATAACAACTCATCACTTGGAGTCTTATCTTTTGAAACCCAACTCAGTCAAATGGAAAATTTCAAAGCAGCATTATCTGCACTCATCTGACAAGTAAGTGACTCAAATCTTCATCAGGATGTACTCACCTCGGGCTTCCCCCCTGCACTACGGTTAAACACGATACCCCACACACCAATGAAAAGGGATTTAGTATCTTATAGTCAAGACTTTAAATAGTTCCCCACCCCCCCCACCCCCCACCCCAGGGTTGCAGTCCTGTTCTCATTCTGCAAGACTGGCTGCAGCCTTCCTTGCCCAGCACCTTCGATTCATCAGAATACCAGGCTGGAAGTTCCTGCCCTGCTCAGGCTGCATCATTCACAGGAAGACGAGGCTAGTTCGGATATGGAAGACTCCTTCACGCAGAAACTACCATCGTATTTCAGTATTTCTAGCTGAGATTCATTCGATGTTGCAGGAACTGCTAGTCTAATTCAAAACTGATTTTACTGGCGTCGAGAAAAGTTTTTACTACTCATTTGGGAAGTTTTAAAAGCTCTACACTTCAAATGCCTCGTGATAAAGTAACAATAGGACTACATGCATCCCAAGTCATTTTTAAGACAATTCAGGCCCAAACGGGGGCTAGCCCATCAAGAAAGCTGGCCCAGACCACAAGCCGGGGAACCATAATTACCTGTTTCTCCCCACAGCGCGTCAGTGCCATTGACGTCTATTTCGTGCTCCTTCTCCAGCCCCAGCAAGCACTGGACCACCTGTCAGAAGTGGCAAGGTGACTTAATGAGTTCTCAGAGCCATATGTGCTTATTATATCCCATGTATCAAAGGAGAGAGGGTGTTGTTTTTGTAACCATGATTATCTCATGCTGCACAAGGAGACAAAATATAATGAAAACTGTTTTCAAGCATAATTCATATGCTATTCACATTTTCACTTTTCGAAGAATAAAAAAAAAACCTCAGTGAATTTCAGCAACATCGTTCAGGATTACTAGGCACTCAGAATTCTAATGAATTCCAACATGACCCAAATATGCCAGCCTAATCAACAAAGGACACGGGAGATGGTACAAAGTACAGTTTCTGCATAAATCGCCATGAGACAGTGAATCCATTTTTTCACAAAGACAGAAAACAAAGCAAGATACACCTTTTCAATAAAATAAAATAAAGAGTATCATCCAGATGATTTTTCTACTGACAACATTCTTCTTCTTTTCCCTAGCTCTTTTCCTTTCTCCCTTAGCAAACAGAGCTTTGGATCCCAAGTGTGCAGGCAGGAGTGCTGGCTGGTGGGGAAATGGCAGCACGTGAGCCCCAAGCCAGCGTTCACCCTGTGCAACAGTGCCAAGAGGAGATCGTCACAAGGCCCTTTTCCATTCTCCCGAGCCACAGCCTTTGTGGCAGGCTGCATCATGGCCCCAATATGTCCACATCCTCTGCCTGGAAACCTGTGAATGTTACCTTATAGACAAGAGGGAATCCACAGATGTGATTATGAACCTTGATACGAGATGAGTATCCTGAATTATCAGGTGTACATCTCACAGAGACCTGACATAATCACTCAAAAGAGGGAAAGGAGGAACCATTGTCAGAGTAAGGAGATGGGATGAGAGAAGCATGGGTTAAAGTAACCCACTTTGAATACAGAGGAAGGGGCCACTACCAAAGGAATACAAGGCTTCTAGAAGCTCTAAAAAGGCAAGGAAATGTTCTCCTCTAGATCCCCCAGAAGGAACACTGGCTTTCTGACACCTGAATTTCAGCCTTCAGACCTGTAGAACTGTATGAGAATAGGTGTGTGTTATTTGAAGACATGGGAGTTTGTGGTCACTCGTTTCAACAGCATTAGCAAAGGACTACACCCTTCAAGTCTTCTGGTGAAGGAGCCCTACCCCCTTCCCGGACACCATTCCGGACCTCACAGAGGAAGGCTTCTGCACAGCCTTCCTCCCAGCCAGCTTTGAAACAAGTTGAATAGGACAGGAGTTAAGACAACGGTCACATCTATACATGGCATTCATTGTCTTCCTTATGATGATTTTTCACACTCTGTTCCCACACAGATTTAGGGACCACTTTAAAAAGGGAAAACATCACTATTTGCAGATGTGTGTATTTAACACGCTCTCAGTATATCTACATATAGGGCTATTTAAAAAACACATTCATAGTTTTATTTTAAAGGAATAACTATACACCCATTATACAATAACATTTAACATATTGCTACAAAATACATATTTTTGAAATGAAATTACTACTTTTTTCCAAAAATAAAATACATAGGTAGGTTGGCTGGCATTGTTTCATATTTCTGTAAATCTTTTTTACATATCTTAAGAGAAGACAGCTGTATTCCCTTGTATTTCTGCACTTGTTGTGGTAAGTACAAGTACTTAAGCTGGCTTACGTACACTATCTACCTGTACTTTTAATGTTTTAAATGCCACAATTAAGCCA
The DNA here is from genome assembly GCF_020171115.1 of Neogale vison. NCBI lineage: Eukaryota > Metazoa > Chordata > Mammalia > Carnivora > Mustelidae > Neogale > Neogale vison. Next base: position 56,708,293 of record NC_058093.1, on the reverse strand, counting down.
GCTTTCAGTCCATACACATGCGTGCATGTGTGCACAGGGGTGTGTGCACACATGACCATGTGTCTGCCCTTGTGTCTTAAATGCCAGAAAGCCAGCCAGCCAGCTGGCTTTGGCTTTGCACCCAAATTTACTATAAATCATTGTGGGTTAGGATCTTACCAAATATTGGCAACTCTAATTGCCTGAAAGCAATAAAGAGTGAGGAAGAGGTAGAAGAGAACAGGTAAAATGTTATTAAGTCCCAGACCCACAGGTCTGGAGATGACAATTAAATCCTCAAAGGGAGAAATACCAGCACCTACCAAAAATAAGAGCTCTATTTAACTACTCCACGAAGCTTTCCTTCAGTGCAGGGACTACAAACGACAAACATTCTCACATGCTAGCAGAACTTTCAAGTCCTATTTTTAAAAATGCTTCAAATACTCACCAGCAATTTTAGAATTAGCATTCCACGTGATTATTTTTAAAACATCACAAGGACAAAAGAATGAATCAAAGGGAAAAACTGGAAGACAGCAGGGCCAGTGAGTAAACGTACAACAGAGGAGGAACTGGGACACTAACAAGGAGCAGAGAAGGAGTACCATGCGGGCCCCCTCCTCGCCGACCATGGTGCAGAGCAGGCATGCGCACTGAGACCCTGGACTCGGGGTATCTCTCCCGGGAAGGGTGGGACACCAGCCCAAGGTCTGAACACAAGGTCAAACCAACTGCCATTTCTTGAAATCCTCATTTCCTTTCATTCCTTATGTGCATCACAGGCTAGCAACTAAGATGACCGGAAAAAGCACCTGATACACACCGGGCTGCGACTTCCAGTTTCCCAGGAGGGACCCCATAGTGCAGACTCACCGAGCTGTGGCCCATGCTGGCGGCCGCCGTCAGCGCCTGCTGCAGGGCTTGGCTCTTCCGCAGCGCACCGGGCTGGGGAGGGCCCGCCGACCACTCACAGGTCAGCAGGTACCGGAGAATGTCACCGTGGCCCCTCAGTGCGCTGTGTACCAGCGCGCACTGGCCTTTCTTATCCAAGTGGTCCACCTGCGGGGCAGGAGAAGGGCCCGGTTTAGTATCACCTCCCCTGAGAGATCACGGGTGCACCCCAAATGAAGTGCACAAACCCCATCCCACGGCAGATGCTTGTGGGGTTCCCATTCCAAGGCAACTTTCTCTAGAGCACTGACTCTCCATTTGAAAGACTTTCTTGTAGTGAATGGACCCCAGGCCACTGGGACCCTTTGTAGATCTAGCAATCACTTCCTGGCTCTCCAGCAAATGACTTAGAGCTCCAAGTTCTCTAGGAGACATGGGTGAGGACACAGACCAAAACCTCAGCCAAAGCCCTGGGCTTCCCAATGCTGGTCGCATGAGTGGAACACTCTAAGTCTGCTTTGACAAGCTAGGATTTGGGGAAATAAAGCAGTTGAGTCACTGAACCAGGAGAGCAGCAAAAGGCAGGGATCTGGAAAAACCCAGCTATGAACGGGAAAGAGCAGCAAGGGACCCTGAAGGCTATGTAACTGGGGAAGGAGGTCATGTACAGTCAGGTGAGCTAGGACGAGTTAGCGGGTAAAGTGGGGGCTCAAAGCCAGGAAGGTCAGCTCGCCACAAGGTCAGTGTCTAAGGGCGGCTTACCTCCTAAAGGTCCAAGAGGCCGCAGACGATGTGTCATTCCCTATCTAATCCCAGAAATACTGTACTTGAAAGGAGCTCAGGGTCTGCCCTCACTCCCTTGCAGATTCTGGGGACACTCTGCACCCCCACCAGAAAGCTCTGCAGGAGCCCCCTGAATGCCACCCAATCTCCTCCCGTAGGGCTGTCAGCTGTGCTGGGAAGGGCCAGCCAGCCTCAGAATAAAGGTGCCACAGTTTAGATGCAAAAATGAAGGAACCCACTACTTCACTGCAGCACTCTCCATCTTCCGGGAGCTAAAGTTCATTTGTCCCAAATGTTGTATTTTGGAGGGGAAAACAAAAAGGCTCCCACAGTTACTGTAAGCCTAATAAATGTCTTTTTGTTGAAACTTAATTCACCATAAGGACAAGTATCAGCAATTTATTTCTATTGCACACCCCCCCTCTCCCAACGAAATGCTTATAGTAAACCTATATAGTTTACTGTGAGCTTGGCACTGTTCTCATTTAATCTCTTCACATTGATGACCCTAGAGTAACTTACTTAATAACATGGTTACATTTACTTAATGCTCACACAGCAGCCCTGTGGTAGATCCTGTTGTCATACTCATTATACAGATGGGAAGCCTGAGGCACACAGGCTCCACAGGGTGTCCAGTATCCTCTCTGGCAGGTGGAGAAATGGGGATTCTGGCTGTCCCGCTCCTGTGCCACATGCTCAAGCATGTGGCTTCTAAGACCCGCAGGACTCATTTGATTGTTTAAAAAAAGAGACATGAGGGACGCCTGGATGGCTCAGTCGGTGAAGCATCTGCCTTCCACTCAGGTCATGATCCCAGGGTTCTGGGTTTGAGCCTGGTGCATTGGGCTCCCTGCTCAGTGGGGAGCCTGTATCTCTCTCTCCCTCTGCCCCTCCCCCTGGTTCACGTTCACTAGCTGTCTGACAAAATTTTTTCTTTGAAAAAAAGAGAGAGAGAGAGACATGCAATGAAATGGGGTAGGCAGAAGACAGGGAAAAAAATCAAACATCTAAAATCTTTTCAATCAATCCAGCGCTGTGTTACAATGTGTGACTGAGCTCTAGGTCACTATCTCCAGGCTTTTGGAAGGATGACTGCCCCCTCCTGCAGCCAGTGGCCAGGGGTGTTCTTGGTATCTGCCTCGTCTTGGACAGTATGAAGCAGAGTTCAGAGCTTATGAGCAAAACCCAGGACCCGCTCTCCCTGCCAAGGCTGCACCCCGAGCACCGTCCTCAGGCTCTGCCTGACACAGGCTGCTCACCCTTTCTGTTCGTGTGGCAATTTCTATCTGTTGCAATTCAACAAAGCAGAGAAGCTGGCCCAGCTGACGATAATTCTAACAAGGCTCTGAAGACATCGCCCCGGCCCCCACCCACTGGGGAATGCCACCGGCTTACCCTCGCGCCCTTCTTGGCCAGCAGACACACCAGCTTCATATGGCCGGCAGCTGCGGCATAGCAGAGGGCGGTCATGCCATTCTCCGATGTTCCCTCCAGGCAGGCGCCAAATTCCAGGAGCAGAGTGACCACCTCCTCATGGCCGAGGTGGGACTGGACGCACAGGATTGGGGCGTTATTTAACACTTCTGTCCTGTAGTTCACGTTGGCCCCTCCCAAAATCAGGAGACGGCTCACCTGTTGATTGATGTCCCCCAACAAGATTAATTTCTCACATAAATGTCAGTCACAATAGCATGTGCAGAGAGGGGCAGCATCTGTACTTTAATCCGGGGCCCTCAAGCTAGAGTGTGCAACAGTACGACCTGGAAACGCACAGACCGTGTCCTTTCTTGGCAGTGGAAATCTAAAATGGCAGCTGCTATGGAAAACCGTGTGGACCTTCCTCTAGAAGCAATCCCACTTCTGGGACTATATCCAGTGGAAAGGAAATCAGGATCTCAAAGACATATCTGCACCCCCGGGGATCACTGCAGCCCTCTTCACAGTAGCCAAGAGATGGAAGCTAATTAAAATGTCTGTGGACTCACTGACGGAGAAACAGAAGTGGTGCCTACATACAATGGAGTATTATCCAGCCTTTAAAGGAAGGCACTCCAGGGGTGCCTGGGTGGCTCAGTTGGTCAAGCAGCTGCCTTCAGCTCAGATTGTGATCCCAGGGTCCTGGGATCGAGACCTACATCAGGCTCCTTGCTCAACAGAGAGCCTGCTTCTCCCTCTCCTTCTGCGTGCTCTGTTTCTCAAATAAATAAATAAAATCTTTAAAAAAGAAAAAGGGAAGGCAATCCTGTCACATACTGTACCATGGATGAACCTTGAGGACATGAGACTAAGTTAAAAAAAAAGAAAAAAAGCTGGTCACAACAAGACAAAGACAGACAAACACTGATGGCCCCTTACATGGGCTGCCTAGAGAAGTGAAATCCAGAGAGACAGAAGTAGAATGGCGGTTACCAGGGGGTGAGGGGAGAGGAAAATGAGTTGTTTAGTGAGCGCAGGGTTTTAGTTTTGTGATGAAAAAGTTCAGGAGATCTATTGTACAATAACAGGAGTACACTTAACACTACCGAATTCCGCACTTAAAAAAGAGTTAAGACAGTAAATTTCATGTTTTTTTTTTAAACTGAAGTAAAAAAAAAAAACCCACAAAAACCTTTTATTTAAAAAGTATACTTAAAATGCACATCTTCAGGTCCAGATCTCTGACTCAGTAGGTCTACGGGAGGGCCTGAGACTGTGCATTTTTAATGAGTTTTCCCAGATGATATGGATGCTGTTGGTCAGCAGACCACACTTTGAAAAATCACTGCTTAATCTAAATAAAAACAGAAAATTCATTTTTCTGACAGGATTAAATGATTAACAGTGAGCTAGTAAAGCAGAAAGTAACGGCAAATACTCTTTTTTACAAAAATGCATCCCTAAAAGAAAAAGTACAATACATTAAAATGTTCCTGTGCCTCTGGGACTGTCAGCCGCAGAAGACTCCCAGAAAATCACCAGCTTTTTCTACTAATTACTACATCCACCACACACTAAACTTGCTGTGAGACTTTCAGAAAATTACTCAATCTCTCTGTGCTTCAGGGGTCTCCTAAGAAAACAACAGTATGCCATCCCATCCTACCCCTGGGGACTCTGCTAACAATGTTGTTCATCTAGCACATCCTTGCTGGGTTCCTTGCAAGACTTTATCTGGAAGGTATGCACTTAGAGGCACAGCTCTCCTAAAGATATCTGTCACCAACCCACAGTTCATCTGCTTCTTGGGAAAAACATTTCCTTTGCTGGTGTGATGCTACTGGTATTTTTACCACTTAACCCCCAATCGGTCTGTGGCTCTCTCCCTAGCCCACAGTTCCTAACCTCACTGCACACGGAAACCCCCTGGGAGCTTCAGAGTTTCCAATGTTTGAGGCCCACACTTGGAGATTCTGACTTGGCCATGGTACCAAGAGCTCCCAAGGGATTCTAGTTGGCAGCCGGGGCTGTAAACACATCAGGTGATAAATGCAGCTGCAAAGCACGGGCCTGCTCGGAGCCAGGCACCCTTCCAGCTGTGAGATTTGAGACACGCTACCAATTGCCTCCAGCCTCCACATCCTCTTTGGAAAAACGGACATAAGAGTTTCACTTCTCTGACTTGTTGCAAAGATTAAAAATGAGCATGCCTCACACACATACAGTTCTTGGCCCTAGCATCCTGTAAGTGCTAAATAAATATTAATTGCTATTGTCAGTCACCTTCCACAGACTCTTTAGAAGGGACAAGACCCCAGGTACCTGGCAACCCAGAGGTCCACCTAACAGCCCCTGCCCCGTCACTAGCACAGAGCAGCAGGAAGACCTCCTGCTTACTTGAGGGGAGATGTAGCACTTCCTGTAACAGGCACCGGGAAGGTACATCCAGAAGTTCTCAGGGGCCTACAGCAGAGTGTCAGTTCCCTGAGAGTAGGCAAAACCTAATAAAAAGAACTCACTTAACCATCATTAAAAAGAAAACCACCCGTCCAAAATGGATGGTGTTACTTGGGCCAGCCCAAGTCACCAAACTGGGGCTTAATACCTTAAGCCCCGGATGCAGTTTCAATCTCCTCCAGAAACTAAGTCTTTTTTTTTTTTTTTTTTAAGATTTTATTTATTTATTTGACAGAGAGAGAGATCACAAGTTAGGCAGAGAGGCAGGCAAAGAGAGAGAGAGGAGAAAGCAGGCTCCCTGCTGAGCAGAGAGCCCGATGCGGGACTCGATCCCAGAATCCTGGGATCATGACCTAAGCTGAAGGCAGAGGCTTTAATCCACTGAGCCACACAGGCGCCCCAGAAACTAAATCTTAACCTGTTAATCTGGAATTTTCTGATCAGCATTAGTAAGGTCATGTGTTACAGGAGCCTTCTCTACCTGCCGTAGGAAGATGGAAGATGAGATATCTGCAAACAAAACCCCCCTCGCCCCCAAGCGTTTGCCTTCGGCTCAGGGCTCAGGTCATGATCCCAGGGTCCTGGGATTGAGTCAGCAGGGAGTCTCTACTTCTCAGGGAGCCTGCTTCTCCCTCTCCCTGCCACTCCCCCTACTGTGCAGGCTCTCGCTGTCAAATAAATTAAAAAAAAAAAAAAAGACCCCCTGCCTTTTCCCCTAAGGGAAAGTGACCTTGCCTGGAACAATCTTTTCTTTACTTTTGCTTATAACTTTCCTCCCCCACTCTCCTTCCTCTGAAAACCTGCCATTTTGTACAACTCCTCCATGCGCCCCTCTGCTCACAAGGTGGGATGCTGACCCATTCATGAATCCCTTAAGAGAGCCAATTAGATCTTCATATTTCCTTTGGTTAAATTTTGTTTTTTTTACTATCACACAAGAGATGCCAGATGTTCTTCCAAAAGTGGTAACATCTTGATGAGGTTTCGGATCAGTGTAAGCCAGGTTCTTTGGTCACCTCCTATTTGACAGGTGAGAAAACAGAGGCTCCGAGGGGAAAGGCACAGATCAGCTCTGGGCACAAAGCTCATTACTGTTGTGGTTCAGTGGCGGCTGTGGCAGCTCTAGCGAAGATTACTCCGCATTCAAGGAAGGGACTTAATGGTTCATCCTATACACTAATTCCTAACCCCATGGAAATTTCCTCTTCCTCCCTACCACATAAGCTCTCCCTGCCTAACATTTGGAAATGGAAATATTATCTATAAGCGTCTGGTTTAATGAATGGAAGAAAATAAAAAAGGGGTTTAAAGAAGATAGGCAAACCAATGAGATCATGAAAAACCAGAAGGGGCACCGGAGTTCCAGTTTTCCCAGTATCCCACAGGTTCAGACCAACAGAACCCCTTTAAATGAGTACTGCCTACTGTCATGCAGAATATGACCAGACCCTTTGCGTCAGGGCAAGTCCGGCCAAGGTCCAAGCCTAATTCCTGTCTCCTCCCCTCCCTCTGCCTTCAGCCAGAAGAATCACAGCCTCAATTCTCCCAGTTCATGGCTCTGGGAAGCCCACGGCTGGCTGCCACTCTGATGGGACCACGTGAGGAAAACAATCCGCAAGGTGGGTGCCTAGAAGCCCTGGCAGCCAGGACCCCAGTGGGCCGGCATGACCCCGGCCTGCAAGGGGAGACTACGCTGTTAGAAATCACTAGCATGCCAGTAAAATTAAAACTCATCTACCAAGCAATCATTCTGGAGCAAGTCACTTTAATTTACCAAAGTGGCAAACTGCAATTATTGCTCAAAATGACATTCATTCCTGTATGACAACATTTAATACTCTCTAAAAAAAGTTCCTTAATTGCATGCATAATTTTAAATTACTGTAATTTGTTCAAGATTCTGTGAAAACCCTTTTTTCCCCCCTGAAACATAAAAGAAACAGAAGGATAATGGAAAGCCTTAAAATTCTATAACCAAGTCATAGAATTCTGGGCATCATGTAGATGTAGGTGACACTGGAGTTCTACAAAACAAAGACAACTCTTAAAATTGCGAGTATGTTGAAAAGGGAAGTCTATGACCTCAGGAGGGTCAAGCTCATTACATTCTCACTCTGTACCTTTTAATTCACTGTCTTAAAAACTCGTACTCGACAGGGTATGACACTTCCCATTTACTTTTCTCCACATTAAAAGAGTAACTTCTGTGCCCATAATTCATTCAAGTAATGAAAACAGATATGGCCATTTTTATTATTTTTCTTCCTCATCATTACAGAATTTCACTAATTATGGAAAAGTCAAAAGATAAGCTTTTAGCTGAAAGAAGAAACCATGTTATCACAGTAACCTCGACTCTCATTTCTGTAAAATCTAAGTAAAACAAAAATTCTTAATAGGATTTCTTCCCTACGTGAACTCTAAACTCAGCCGTGGTCTCCACCTTTCTTCTAGAGTAACTCCACCCAGAAGGGAAGAGCTCCCTGTGAGCAGGAGCTCCATCTCCTTCCCTACAAACATCCACATCCCCATCCACCCGCCTCTATGGCGTTCCTGTGGGTTCAGCCTATCTGTCAGGTGAGGGAGCAGGGCAGAGCACAGCGTCCTTGTGAGTGGCCGTCCATGGTGCTCTGCTATCAGGGGCCCAGCCAAGAGGGGAGGGAGGCTGAAATCCAAGGTGCCCTGGACTCCTCAAGCCTGGAACCCTGGAACCCTAACAGGGGGCTGAGGCTGCCCGAACGAGGCAGTGCTCCTCTTTGCAAAGCTCCCCCGTGCATCCATCCAGGCGCAGAGGCCCTTCTCTACCCAACCCCGGGATGCTGCCCGGGCCATCAGAGCCTGGGGGGAGCTGCCCCAGACTCAGAGCACTGCCACATCCTTCCTGACACGTGGGCTCCTCTCCTCGGTCTGCTCATTCTAGCTTCTCCCAAGCACCAGGAAGGCAGAGGAGGGATGGCGGGGGCAGAACTCTATCTACCAAGGAAGCGATCTGCAAGGTCCATTCTTGCAGACACACAGCTAAGGCGCAGGCACTGAGGGTGGGGTGTGCAGACGGCAGGGGAGGAGAGGGGCAGGAGCCCCCAGGAGTGTCCCCAGAGCACCATTCCCAGGTGGGTCTGATGAACTGGAGGAAGGAAGAGGGAAGGGAGATGCCCAGAAACCTCCAGGGCTTCGCTCCTCCTTCCCCACATGACCACTTACTTACACTCGCCCTTCATGCTACTGAACAGGGAAGAGGCAGGACTGTGTTCATGGAGGTGCTGGAAGGGGAGGACCTGGCTCCTTGAGAAACGGCCTCAGCGGTTCTGTACGCAGCAGGGCATGTCAGCGCCCAGGGATGAAAGGCCTGGAGTCTCGCTGACAGACATGTCCAGTGGAAGACATTTGTGATCTTTTTGCCTTGCACCCGACAGGATGGTTGTAAGCGGCGGTAATGTAAACCAGTCGTTCCCACACTCTTTCTCGAGTCAGCCCTTCTCTGCTGCCGTAACAGACACTTGGCCCTCATGTGTTTTAGATTCCCAGACTGGGCTGAACAAGGAAGAAACATCTACTCTAGAAGCACAGCAGAAGACCGTGACATGACAGCCAGTGATCAAGAGTGAGGACACTCCTGGCCCAGCCGTGGGCCGACCCCTGCCTGCTATGCTTCCCATCATCACAAACACACACGTACGTGCAACTTCTAGAACAGTGTGTCTCTGTGTAGCCATTGCTTTATTGTTGCCCATCAATGCTTAATTTCCTATGAACCATAAAGAGATGGTCCAGATTCGAAACCCAGGACATTTTAAAAATCCATTTCCCCTGCAAATCTCCCTTCGACCTTTGCTCTCCTTTGTGAACTGCTTCCTCATCACCTCCGCTCTGAAACTGTCACCACATGCTCACACGGCAGCACCCATTCTCCTGCCCAAGCAAAAGCTAAACTTCTGGAGAGAACCAGTCATAGGGCATTCAAGCCTCTGTGATTTATATTAGTGAAAAAATCAGCAGCAGCAGCTCGGCCAGCTCCTCTGGTCACTCCCCAGGGCAGAGGAAGGCAGGACGGCTGGAGGAACAGTGGCGGGGGCTGGGGGCTCTCCATGCAGAGGGTCGCTCACCTTCACATTGGGAGTGTAGAGGTTCCTGAGGGAGGCGAGGGCAGCCGAGAGCCCCTCGGTGCTGTAACCGATCCACAGGGCTTGGAGGTGACTCGAAGAGATTCCTGTCTTCTTACTGAGGCCCTGGAAGCAATCAGAGACAAATGGGCGTCCATGTCTCCGTTCCCAGGGGTGTCTGGCTGCAATGGGGGTACATCTGGGAGGGGGCAGCTGGGCACTAAGGCAGGGCATATGCTGTGGCACGAAGAATGGCAGGACCTGGGAGCCTAACTTCCTTCCCTAAAAGCGAGAGTCAAGGAACGTGCCTGCCCTTGCTACATACACTACAGCAGAAGAGAAAGTTTCTTTTTATAGAAGTTCTCCAACCATTACATAAAGGAAGAATAAAAACTGGGAGTATCATCATTCTGCAACCCTTCATGAAGAGTCCAGGCAGACATCAGTAGTCACTGGTAACGGCCACTAAGAGAAGCAAGCCCAAATGCTATCCCTCCTGATGCCAGAAAGCCCCAACAGACTTAGAAGTTTAAACTCGAAAGTAACTGTGACATTCTGCCCACCCCCAAGAAAGCAACAATCAAACCTGAACCTGATTAAGCCTCTAGATATAACTACCAAATGACAGGAAATCCAGAGGAAAGAGAAAAAAACAAACAAACAAAAAAAAACGTTAAACTAGACCCCGAGAAATGGGGACGCAGAAAATCCAGGGAGTACGAAACCCCACAGGTCATGTAGCTCAGGCTCTTCAACATCTATACACCCAAGAAACAACAGGGAATGAATGAAGTGGAATCTTTAGGTGAAAATGAAGTTTTAAAAGAGACTCAAAGGGGGAAAGACAAATGGGGCTCATGGAAAGCTCTCCAAGTGTTAATAAAGCTGTTGAAAATATCCAAAACCAAAATCCATCAAGATGGTGACGAAACTCTTCCTGGCAGTGATGTGTCTCACCTTGAAAATGTGTGCCTTCAGGATGTGGTGGCCAAGCTCCATGGTCTGCTGGCGGTTCAGCTTGCCCTCTTGTCGAGAGAACATGAAGGCCAGGAGAGCATGCCCATTCCTAGAAGAAGAAACACAAGGGCTGGGAACAAAGACCCCATTCCACGAACTGTAGGCTCTCAGGTGTGAACATTTCCACACGACTCTTGAGCTGTTCTCCTGGTGCCTCAGGATCGCCATATAAAATAGATGAAAATCTGCCTCTTTACAAAGATGGTCCATGCTGTTTATTCTTCCCATCATTTTAGGGCTTTCTCTGGATTCCCCTATCTCTGTGGAGTGACCTAGCAAAAGGCCCTAGGACAGGACAGGTCTTAATCTTTGGAACCATCTCACTCTCTGTCCCTCATCCATTACTCCTCACTTCACTTACTTAGGTCCCTCACAAAAATGTAAATTCCATGAGATGAAGGGTCTTGCCTAAGGCACACTGACAGTCACACAGCCGAGCAAATACCCGCCCCTCAGCAACCACTCAAGTATATGTTTCTTGGATGGAGGGACAGGCAGATGGAGCAGAACCATCACTGGACCAGGAATCAGGCCTCCCCTCAGCATAATCACCACTGGGAGGAGACCTGGCCAAAGGAGAAAACCTGACCATGAGAAGGAAAGAAAAATCAAGCCAGGCAATGCAATCTCATGACAGAATCACCTAGAATTCTAGACAGTTCCTTTTCAGGGGGAGAAAGTTAAATGCACAAGTGAACTTGCTAGGTCTGGGCATATGGTTGACATTCAACTAACACCACCAACTCATCCCCCACCAACCCTTCCATGAAGGAGCCATCCCACCCAGGATGCTCTCCACATCCGCAAGCTACATTCTGTCTCCTGTGGGCTCCAGGCCTCTGTCTGAGCCCATCTGTCTGGGAAAGATGCTAAGGGCTGCTTACTCCAACAGCACTGACTTCTGTACAGTGTGAATTATTCTCATTTCTGGCTCTCCATGCAGAGGGTCTCATGGAGACCCTGAAACTGAGGTGCTGGGTTTTTGGCGGGGGTGGTGGCAGGAGAGATGAGCAGGTAATTGTAGAAAAAAGGATAAAGGCTAAGATTAAAAAAAAAAAACAAACTGCATTCTCCCAAGTGTTTTCTGATAGTTGCTAACCTAGATGATTAAAAGCAGGCATTACTTAAACTTTTTGGCGGGGGTGGTGGCAGGAGAGATGAGCAGGTAATTGTAGAAAAAAGGATAAAGGCTAAGATTAAAAAAAAAAAAAAAAAAACTGCATTTTCCCAAGTGTTTTCTGATAGTTGCTAACCTAGATGATTAAAAGCAGGCATTACTTAAACACTGTTTAGCTGTTCAGCTGCAGGCCTATTTTTCAAATAGGTCCCAAACCATGTTGGAGATGAGGAGACCAAGGCAGGAGACCAAGAGATTGCTTTTTACACTATAGGGTAACAACCACGCTGACACCGAGTGTCCTGTCTGACATCCTGTAAGGGACTAGAGCTGTTCCACGAGCACACATCCACCTCCCAGACCTCAAGCGTGGGTTTGCCCTCTCAGGTGAGATCCTCCCATGTTCCCACCCCTCCTGCTCTCTGCCGCCTTCCAGGGCTCCCTAGCCATGGGCAGGTCCCAGGCTTCATCCCGGCCCACATTCCCCAGCCACGGGCTAAGCCGTTTTCAGTCTTTCATTCTGCTGAGCTCAGTGGCCATGCCAACCGTGTCCACCACAAAGACACGAGAGGCTAAGCAGCATGGCTGCCCCTTATGGGGAGATGACCATTACCCTTCAGTGGCGAGATCAACGGCTTCTAGTCACCTCAGCTTAACACACAGCTTCTTGCCTGAGGAGACAACTCACCATGTAATCACTAGACACCCGCATTCCTCTATATCCCATTCACCATCTTGTCCCTCCCTCCTGGTCTCCGGATCACACGCCCCTCTTCTACCTGCACTCGTAAGTCTGTTCTCCAAAGCTGCTTTATATCAAGCTTTCACTATATGCCAGATGTAGAAACTGAATTCTTTCATTAATCTGCACAACCCCGTGAACCACCAAGTATCACAATCCCGGTTTGTTTACATGAGGAAACAGAGGCCGTACAGGTTAAGGGACGTGCCCCAAAGACCAAACAGCTGAGAAACAACAGGCTGGGAATCTGAACCACCATCTGCCCAGTGCGAGGGCCTATGCTCTTCGTCAATTCCTGGTGATTTCTCATTCATATGTAACACCACCTCCTAGCTAGCACCGTGCTGGACACAGGATTCCCTGGGGAACGAGGTGAGGCGCTTCCCTGGAGACACTCTTGGCGACCAGAGGAGACACATGGTAAACATGCTTCAGTAGAAACGTGCCATGAAGGGCCTCAGCGGGGACACAGAGGAGGCAAGCTGCCTATACCCCTGCCCCAGTCCCCTTGCATGTCCAACGTCTCCTTCTTCACGGATTAGGTTTCCCCACATTATTTCAACACTGTTTCCAACAACACCTGCACCTCCTGTGTCAAAAACAAAACCCTCCCCCACCCTGCCCCACACAAACAGTCCTCAGCAAGCATGATCATCAGCCGCTCTGAGAGACACTGTGACACTGTGTGCCTGTGGCCCCCTCCACCGTTCCCTTTCCCATCCCAGGACCTCGGCTCTCCCCTCCAGCGCGCCTCACGGCCGGATGCAAGGAATCTCTGAGGAGGGAGGATCCTCCTCTCACACTAGGAAGCCAATGGCTCCCTCTTGGTCTCCATCTTCCTTCAGCCCTCAGCAGCTCCTGAACCCCAGCCTCCTTCCCAGAATCCTGTTCCAGGCCCCAGAAGTCAGGAGCTCCCTTTCTAGGTAACAACACTTGCTCCCCAGGCACTTCCACCACTTCTCCCACCAATGATGCCACGTTGTCGACTTCCCCAGGCTTCAGACACCCCCCCCTTCACTTCTCCATCACAACCTACCCACTGGTGGCACGGGGTGGCGTGAGGGCTTCTGCTCACCCCACAGGCTCAAGCTGCATGAAGCAAAACCTGCTCCTCAGCTCCTGCTTCTCTTAGCCTTCCGAAGCCCGGCGCCACTCCTGGTTGCCGAGGCTTGATACCTCAACATCGTCTATAGCACCCCCTCTCCGCGACTCTGCTCAGAAGGCCACGCTGTGCCCCACCATCTCACATCAGGGCCTGCCTCTACCCTACTGAACCCCCAAGCCAGGGTCACTGAGTCCCCACTGCCTGTAACACAGGTCCCCAGGATCTACACCCTCCACACTCCTGCCCACGCAGGCAACCTGCGTCCTGAACCTGCTCAACTGTGGGTTCTCCGCAGACGACTGATTCAAGTCCACTTTCCCCAGCATATGCTTTTCTGTTAACTCCTCCAGTCCCTGACAAAAACTCGAGCCAAACTAGACTTCATATTGCCAGAACACACCCTGCTTATTCTGACCAGACGCCCGGGACAGCTCTTCCTGTCTGCGGTAGTTCATGCCACCCCGACATCCCACCCGGTCATTCCTCAAGTCTGTGACATGTAGAAAAGAGGACAGACAGGAGGCTGTTCAAGACATTCAGACAGGAGGCTGTTCAAGACATTCAGACTCCTCATGCAACCCTAATGAACGGACAGATCTGGGAAAGGATCATCAGCGGCCCGAAGGCGTTGTGGGCATTATGATGGAAGCAGACGTACCACCTATTAAGGACCCTTGCAAAAAATACTTTTAAGACAAAATCTGATCAAGTCTCTAGATTTAAACACCAGTTTCAGGAAATAGAGGGGACAAGTGCATTAAATACCATGAGGTTGCAATCAGCAAAATTCAGATCATAGGAACAAATTACTCCATCATTTTATTTTATTTTGAGAGAACATGAGGAGAGAGAGAGAGAGCATGAGTAGAGAAGGAAGCAGAGGGGGAGAGAGAATCTTAAGTAAACTCCATGCCCAGTGCGGAGCCCAACACGGGGCTCAGGGCTTGATCTCATAATCCTGAGGTCATGACCTGAGCCAAAATCAAGAGTCTGACGCTTAACCAAACGCACCACCCAGCTGCCCCTCCATCATTCTCTTAAAGAAATGTAAGGACAAAGCAAAAAGAGGAGGAGGAGAGAATCTAGAGATTAAAAGAGACCATAAAACATAATTTCATAGATCTCATCTGGATCATGATTTAAATATACCAGAAAAATATGAAGGAAGTGGAGAAATTTGAGCACAGCTAAATGTGTGAAAATACTGATGAATTAGTATTAATATTTCAGGTGTGGTGATGGTGTTGTGGTTAAAGATGAAAATGTCTTTCTGGACACCTGGGTGACTCAGTCAGGTAAGTGTCTGCCTTTGGCTCAGCTCATGATCCTAGGGTCCTGGATGGAGTCCTGCCTCGGGCTCCCCACTCAGTAGGGGGCCTGCTTCTCTCTCCCCTTGCTTCTCTCCCCTGCTCATGGTCTCTGAGTGTCCAATAAGTAAATAAAATCTTTTAAAAAAATGTCTTTTGGAGGTCCATAATCCATTACTTAGGAGTAAAATGTCATGGTATTTACAACTTGTATCAGCAAAAAACGACAGACATAATGAAATGTGAAGGATGCTTAAGCCTAGGTGATGTGACTGTAGACTCCAAACAACTTACTCTTTATCTTTTTAATTCTGCTCCTGTAATTCTGACCTAAGGAATAATCAAACCTGGGAGGAAAGTTCTATTGCTTTCCTGCAAAGCACCAAGACATTCGCAATAGGTTTCTTTATTTATAAGTAACCCAGAAACAACTGCCAAGCCCCACAATAAGGGTACAGTAAGGCACTTTATCACTCGGCTACTAGGAGGTTTACACAGCCCTGAAAAATGATATTTTCCTAACATTTCCAAACCGTTCGCTGAGCTGTCCATGATGTGTCAATTTAAAAAAAGCGGTTTGGGAATTTTATAGAAAAATTCCTTTGGAGAATGTTTAAAATGAACAGAAAGAGGCAGAAATAAAAAGTAAAATGTCTGGGGCACCTGGAGGGCTCAGTAGGTTAAGACTCTGCCTTGGCTCAGGTCATGATCTCAGGGTCACAGGATTGAGCCCTGCATCGGGCTCTCTGCTCAGCAGGGAGCCTACTTCCGGCCCCCCCTCTGCCTGCCTCTCTGTCTACTTGTCATCTCTCTCTCTCTCTCTGTCAAATAAACATGAAAAAATCCTTAAAAAGGAGTAAAATGTTATTGTCTCTGGGTGTGGGGTTTTTCTTTGCTGCTTCTCCATAATTAGGGCACAATTACAACTAATTGAGCGGCAAGAGAAATGCTACCCATCCTTCAAGGTCCAACCCAAATGTCCTCAGGCATGGGAAATATCTTCCAAAAATGGTCTCCCCTAGCTGGAATATTCTCTTCCCTTTTCCTTACACATGGTCACCTCCCCTCCTGTCATCCCTGCCCCTCCTGTGTGGAACTCCCGGAGAGCCAGGCCCTTGTCTCAGAGAATTTGTGTATTTGCCACAGTACCCTGCAGGGGATGGGTCTGCAAAAACTTTTGCTGAAAGGTATCCAGTAGCATATTCCCACCATCTCTATCTGCAAAATGAAGCTCAAGAACTATAGGGGCCTTGGGTAAATGCTGATGTACACAATCCTAAGAAGTAGCAACTCCTTACACTTTGCACTGGGTGTCTCTCTTGCCCTGGTGCAGTCCTGGTCCTACCCTGGGTCAGTCCCCACGCCTGTTTATTGGAAAACATCAGCACTTGGGAGCCGCCAGTCACGGTGCAGTGGGCTCTGTCCTCAGCTGTGTACCCTCAGTGCCGCCTGACCCCTCAAACCAGAGCGATGCTTCATGGTGACTCCAGTCCAATGACTTCTGCCTCTAACTCCAGTAACAAAACTACACACCCTGCTGAAGTCTTTCAAACTTGTTTCTATGTTTCTACAAACTCAACTATAGCCTATCTTCCTAGACAATGATCTGACTTGGCTAACTGTATCAAATACAAAGTGGCATACATTTCCACCCAGTTATGATAGCCTGCAGGCTATAAGTTTATTGCCTCAAACCAGATTCAGAAGAACAAATTTTTAGCCCAGGGTTACCTACGAAAACAAGGCTACCCACAACATGAAACAGCAGCCAGACCCATATTAGGTCAATGTTAAGTCAAACCTCGTGGGGAGGAAGGTGGTGTGCAGCTCACTAATGCTTTTTGACCTCTTCCTTTTGGACCCCAGCTACTGGTCAAATGCCCCGTCCAGCTCGCAGGCGACAGTCCAGTCGCTTGCTGGCTCTGTTACAGAATCGGGGACAATTCTGACTCACAGAGGGCAGAAGCTCCCCCAGACAGCAGTGACGCAGGCCGGGGCCCGGCAGAAGCGGTGGGACAAGAACCTACCCTTACTGAAATGAAAGTATGTGCACCCTCAGGTACCCTAAACTCCCACCCCGACTAGGACAAGACCACCCGAGGGAGAGGTATACCGCCTCCCAGCCCTGGGCAGGGAGGAGAACTGCACCCCAGACCAGCCCTGCTCGAAGCCTCCGTAGAACCTTCGACTCCCTGGATGCAGCCGCCCCAGCACCATGTTGTAAGAGGGGCATCTGAGGTTGGAACCTGAATCCTGCTGAGCCCAGGTTCCAATCTGTTACACCACACAGAACCACAAATGCAAAATAAGGCAACCTAATGTGATCTCAGTGCTCCAGTGCGGGCTCGCAGACACACCTGGTCCCTGGGACTAGAGGCTGCCTGCCCCAGAGGTGGTGGCACAGGGGGTGGGGGTGGGGTCCAAGACAGTCCACAGACTGCAGGTGAAGAGACTGAGCTGCGAGCAGCCTCTGGAGAAGCCTGCTGTCCCCCAGAGCACGGAGCATACCTTCCCACATGTGATTCCCACAAAGGGCCCCAAGGTCTAGAAGGGAACGGGGGCAAAGAAAGGTCACCAGATGTTGCCTAGCTTCTGTCTCACCAAAGGTACTGAAAAACCCCCAAATTCTAGCCATTTGAGGAAGGAAACTTTTGTACAGAAGCAGGGTAATCTGTCGCCCTCCTGAATTATTCATCCTGTGTTGCCTTTCCATTAAAAAAAGGTGAATTGTCAGAGGCAGGGGGCGGGGGAAGGTGAAAAAAGGAAAAAGGAAAAAAGGTGTTTCAAATCCCTTCCCCAGCTGCACACCGGACTCCCCACGAAGCGCTGACAGGAAGCGGCCTGCCATACCTGGGCTCACACAGGAAGGCTGTGTTCTCGCCATCTGCTCTCCAAACGAGCCACTCCCTGAAGGACGGGTGGCAGAACATGCGGGTCTTGTCTCGCCTCTTAATGAGGAAGCAGGAGAGCGCCTCCATCCTCTGCTGGAAGTCCTCCCACCCCTGCTCCCCTTGTATGTGGCCCGCATTAATAGCCTGGAAGATCTGCTCATCAGTCATGGGGTGGAGGGACGCCAGGGCCACGTTCAGAATGGGCAGTGCTCTCTCGAAGGCGGACTGGGTCATGAACTTCATGTTGCACTGCAGCAGATAGAGCTCGGACAGAGACACGGGCACCACCTTGTAGCTGGCGCTCTTGATGACCAGGTGTCCCCTCTGGAAGAGGTCCAGGGTGAGTTTGAGGTACAGGTAGGAGCCCAGGCTCCGCAGCACCAGGTGGCTGCTCACTTTGCCGATCAGGGCAGCGTCGGCCTTGCCGTTCAGGGAGATGTTGCTAAGGATGTCCTGGCTGCTGTGGACCCGGTGCTGGACGTAGGCGTGCAGGTCACTGTGAATGTCCTTGTTGTCTGGGAAGTCATCTAAGGAAAGCTTGACGAAGGGCAGTGTGCTTACGATTTCCTGCGGGGCAGGGGAAAAGAAAAAAAAAAAAACCCCACGGCGTCACTCCACAGAGATTTCTTTTTTATGGTAGCTGCATTTCAAACCAGACTCACTAGTTTTCTTTCAAGAAGGATTTTCATGGATTACAGGGACTCATTGTTTTGTATTAAAACATGTAATAGGATAAGTTGAAGATAAAAAGCTTATGTGAAAGAAATCCTGATGCGAGATCGAATCAGTAATGGCTTTCCCGAAGCCCTCGTCCGAAGACTAGGAGCCGAGGGAGACCGGAGGGCCCCAAGCAGACAGCGAGCTGGCCGTACCAGCCAAGGGCCAGGGAGCTCCTGAGGTGACCTGATACCCATAATCCTTACACTGTGCAGAGGTTACACAACAAGCACAGACACAAACCAGCACTGTGTATCTAAGAACACAGCCAGGCACCGAGATAAGAGGCATCCCTCACCATGCATCAGATACTGGGACTGCAGAACCCAGCCAGGAAATCCTAAACGGGCCCGCCCCCCGCCAGGCTGTGCCCCAGCCCCAGCCTGCCCTGACATAGCTGCCTACTTCAGACTTCAGTAGAGCCTACCATCTTTTTTTATTTTTTAAACTGCTGTCCTTTCAAAGTCAACTTTGAAATAGAAGTATAACTTACAAACCATAATGGCATGGTGTCATTCATTTTCACAAAGTCAAACATACCTGTGTAACCAGTAGCTAGAAACAGAACATCGCCAGCTCCTGGAAGGCCCACGCCCCCTCCCACCCCAACCCCACCCCCAAAGATCAGCACTATCCTGCCACCTCACAGCAGAGATGGTTTCGGTTTTTTCTTTAAACTTCCCACTATCATCTCTGAAGAATTAACTCCATGTCCTCACTGAATGTAGTAATTGCAGTGGGCAGGCTGAGCTGAAGCACTCCCATTTTACAAAGATGCTAACGGACCTGTCAGAACTTACACAGCTAGTACAGAAAATATAGGACGCTGTTCCTGTGCTCTATCGATTGCCAAATTCTGCTTCCTGTGTGATAAATGACTGTAAAGGGTATGAATCAAATGGCCAGAAAAACAAACATCAAGCTTGGCTGAGGCCTAATGCTACTTCTAATGAGGAAAGAAAGAACCCAAATGCTATTTTTAAATAGCCATCATCATAAAAGGCAAAAATCAAAATCTAAGAGTAATGTCTTTACTAAAAAAGGACAGGGGTAGAGGGAAGGAGTCAAAGGTTGTTAAGATGTAATTTAGGGTTCACATGAGGGGAGAGATAGGGAAGAGAATTAAAAAAAAAAATCAAAACACCGCTCTATCTGGGTGCGTGAGGTAGCTCATGCTTAAGTTGTATGAAAAAAAATGGACCTTCTTTAGGCCTTAAAACTCTTTCCTTTCTTCAAAAATCAAAAACAAAAACAAAGTCCCACTGCTGCCTCACACAAATCAACTAGCAGCAGAGCTGACACTTGCATTTTAGAAGTGGAGGGACAGTGCCGTGCTAAGAGAAGACTTTCCTGACACCCTGATTCATGTGCCTCAGATAGTAAAAAGGTTCTGGTTTCACCCATTTGGGGCTCTGTGGACTAAAGATTTCAAGGTCCTAATACAGTTTTCAATTCAGCAGCTACGTGCTTTATAACAGTTAATGTTGTTAATCACACCATAAAATTTAGGTATGGGGTCCTGGAAAGAGATCTGAGACTTCTTTCTTACCTGAAAATTCGCTCTTACAGTCACAATCAACTTCAGCCAGGCAGGAAATTTAGAAATAATTTTGGTAATAAATGAAGAAAGCGTATCTCCATAGTCAGGCTTATGAAACTCAGCCTCGTTTAAGCCATCTATCAAAATAATGTATTCTTCTTCAGGAATTTTCTGCTCTAAAGGATAAAATAATTTTTTTAATTAAGAAATTATACCTTTCTATAGAATGGCATCACCCAGTGTATTTTAATGCACATTTTAAAGTGTGAAGGAAAAAAGGCTTCCATATCACAGAACTGGTTTTCCCAGAAGCCTACTTCTATTAAATTTATAGTGAAAACCAGAGCACACAGCCAAGAGAAAAACAAATCTTATAAACAGTGTTCAGAAACACATTGCATTACACCCATTGGCAGAATCTCACCTGCATTTATGATACTGTTAGCTTTTCATAAACTCCTGTCACAGGGGTGAGCTATGGCAAAGATGACTAACACACATGGAGATTAACTCTGGAGAAGACTCCAGGTCCTCCCCACAGAACCCTCTCAGTGGATGTCAGGGAATAAAAACAGACCCTCATAGGCAAAGCACCTGACCCAAGGCACACAGGCAGCCCACAGTGAGAACCTCTCTTTTATAGACTTCTAAAACAGGGCTCTTTCCCACAAGCCTCCAACTAGTTTCCCATTTATAAGCATCAACTTTCTGACCACGAAAATGAGGAGAAGTGATGACAGATCTGTTTCAATCCCCCTTTCTCTCGCAGAAGTGTTAACGCAGGCAGGTAAACTCACCCACAGGTGAGGGACAAGGAGGAGAAAGGATAAGAAATGCAAAAACCCAGAAAAGCACTGACATCTCCTACCTTGCTGGATATTTCAAGGACGAAAGAAAGAAAGAAAGAATGAACGAACGAACAAATGGAGAGAAAAAGCGAGGGGAAGGAAAGAAGGAAGGAAGGAAGAAAAAAGAAAGAGGGGGAGGGAGGGAGGAAGAAAGGAAGGAATCAAATGAACTTCTAGAAAAGCCTTTAGGTTCAACTCAACTGAGCAGAGGCGCTGAAAAAACACATGCTGGCAAGTAGCTCAGTCGAACAACTTATTTCCCTGCTAGGTAGGAAGGAATATGAAATATGCAGGCAAGAGTTTACAGGGCGTAAGTCCTCTAAATAGCCTATGATTATAAAATTAGCTATTTTGGAAATGAATATTTGACTGTGGAGGTAATTCTTTTTTTTTTTTTAATTTATTTTATTTGACAGATAGAGATCACAAGCAGGCAGAGAGGCAGGCAGAGAGAGAGGGAGGAGGAAGCAAGTTCCCCGCTGAGCAGAGAGCCCGATGCGGAGCTTGATCCCAGGACCCTGGGATCTGAAGGCAGAGGCTTTAACCCACTGAGCCACCCAGGCGCCCCGGTAATTCTTTATGAGAGGTGTTCCTTTACAACAACACCATTCAAGAAGCATGGAAGGGCTTTGGGGAGATGGTTCCGGGGAAGAGAAGGAGCTGTACACAGATGCACCCACATCCTCCCCAGGCGCCCACCCTCCCTCCCAACCAAGACCTTTGGGGGACAATCCTGGGGGCTCACTCCTAACGAGCAAGGAGACAGAGAGAGAGAGAGAGAGAGAGAGACTGCTCCGAGGTACCGTTTCTTAGGCTGGTGAGTGGTTCCAGCACCCCCCTCCTGAAGGCAGCCACGGGGTCCTGCACGCAGGACCTGAGGCTCAGCACGCTCTGGAGCTGAGGCTCCTTTATCAGGAGGTCCCTGTAGGCAGCCAGCTGCTGGGACCGGCAGAGCAGGGCTGCAATGCTGTGCACGAACTCGGGCACCAGGCACGTGTATGTGTTGTCAGCTTGGCAGTAGTGGTAGGCCACGACCTAGGCAAGAAGCACCGCCATCAGTGTCCCCTTCCCCCCATCACATACTTCCTCCCAAACCCCAACAGACGCAGTGTTCCCGTCCACCATGGTCTCGAAGCACGTTGCCTCTATTCGCCAGCATGGAGTCATAATTTATCCAAACTGGTTCAGCCATTCTTTCATTCACACGCTTTGCCAAGTTCTGGGCAGACTTTTAATAGTAGCCACAAATCCATCTTGATTAGCACGAAGATTGGTACACCTTACTCCGTACGGAAAACAAAGGAATAAAACTCATTCATAAAATCTGAAGCCTACCCTGGCTTAAATCAATGCTAAATAATCCCAATGTATTCAACAGTGGGAAGTGCCCTAGTCAGCGTGTTTCTGCTTTGACAAACAGCAGCATCTCCTTGGGAAGTTCATCTGCAGCTCCCCTGGACCAGGTAATGTTGGCGGCTAGGGGAGCCCTGCCGAAAGTCACAGCTGCTGCTTTTCCCACACCGGAGGGCCGGGCAGCCTGGCTCAAACCCTCGGCCCCCTCCACACGCCTGACACGGTGGAGAAATTCAACAGCAACAGAGTTTGAAGGACCCAAATCAGAAACCGCCAACTGTCTGCCTGTCCTGTCATGAAGACCTCTTACCTGGGGTACTCTTGCTATTTTATCAAGAGCTCCATTTTTGCATTATTATACGCAATTACATCTGTTTCAAGATCCCTCCTTAAATTCCTTTCTCAGAAGCCAAACTAACAAATCTCTCTCTCTCCCCCAACTCCTCTCTCCAGAAGGCTCCCCCAGAACAGGAAATTACCTTTGAGGCAAGGTATTTCACGGCATCTTCTCTCGGTCTCTGGTTTTCAGGAGCATCAGGCGCAGACCCAGGGGGTGTTCTAGCTGTGTTGGTAACACCTGCAGAAGAACTCGGTGAAAGCAGTGGGGTGACAGGAAGATCCTGGGAAGAATCCAAAGCTGCAAAGAAAGAGACCGGTCTCATTATTACAACATCAGAACAGGGCCATGGTGAGACACTGAACATATTTCTTGATTAAAGGCAAAGAGTATTTTAACAGGTAATGAGTAAACACGGTCCCAAATGCAAAGGTCCAAAGGAGGACACAAGCATCCCTCTCAGTCTTGCCTTCCATCCACTCAGATGCCTGCCTGGGAGAACTGCTGTTTCTGGTTTCTTTTACTAAATTCCTTTTGCTTTAAAAAAAAAAATCATACTCAGGGCACCTGGGTGGCTCAGTGGATTAAGCCTCTGCCTTCAGCTCAGGTCGTGATCCGAGGGTCCTGGGACCGAACCCCGCATCGGGCTCTCTGCTCATCGGGGAGCCTGCTTTCCCCCCCTCTCTCTGCCTGCCTCTCTGCCTACTTGTGATCTCTATCTCCGTCAAATAAATAAGTGAAATCTTAAAAAAAAAAAAAAATACTCTTTCACAGCTCACTCGTTCCTGTGTACCATGTTAGAGACACCTTCTTTTAACAGGCTTATTTTACATAAAATAAGACAGGACTAGTTAGGTATTTAACTACTATAACCCATATTTCATTTTTAAGCCTTTGGTAAATCCAGCAGAGAGGGCACAGGCTGAAGAGCATAGGGAACAAGAGAATTGTGCACAGACTCCTCCTGGCTGCTTCCACAGCCTGGTTTTAGGACCCAAACTCCCCAGGACACCCGATCAGGCCTCACTGCCCACATAAAGAGGGAGACAGGCCCTACAGGGAGAAGACCAGGGAAGGATGGCCTTACCCCAGGGGAGGGAGAGAGGGAGGGGGCGTTCAAACGGTTCTCCCACGTGTGCCGACAGATCCGACCCGCAGCTGGAAGGACGTGGGGAGAATAGAGAAGGGATGCCTATCGAAGCCACGCCCTCCCTCTGCCTTACACCCCATCATCTACTAACCGCATTAAACACGCACATACTTTTAGGCGGTGAACCGGGGCTGCTGGAAGCAATCTGCCTCATGCGGCTTCCGTGGCAGCTAAGTGCCACCAGCTTAGAAATGATGGCTGTCTTCCCAAAGCCCACGTTTCCAACAACCACGGCGCCTCTATTTTCTGTCAGTTCTGTGTTCCTCAAGTTTTCTTCTATCTGGTGAAAGAGCCAATCCCTTCCCACAAACACAGAGTCTGTTGTTATGCTTGGTACTTCAAACAACAGGGGTTTCAACAAAATGTCCTGTGGCTTGTAGGGAGCAAATCGTGCTTGGGGGGAAAAAGAGATAATTATTTTAGAAGAATGCCATCATTTATACATTTAAAAACTCAAGTTAGCATTGCTTGTATGTTATACTTAGTACTATATAGCCTTTAATTGTATGCCACCAGGGATCTTTAAGTGTTTTCAATCTGGTTCTATTAATACTTCTGTCATATCTCATTTATAATCCCCTGTGGGTTTTACAAAGGGTCCTATTAAAATGACCAGATAGTTCTGTCCTCACGACTCAGGACAGATGCGCAGAGGATTAGAGAAAGCGACGCAGGCGGCCAAACCAGGTCTCAACAGTTTGTGTGAAACAGTATCTAAGACCGGCCTCTTCCACTACGGTAGGAGGCAAAGGGAAAGGCGTCTGCCTGGAGACAGGGCCCCAGCTCTCATCAGGCCGTGACGACGAGAGGCCCCCTCGGTGAGGCTGCGGACCACCTGACTGTGAATTACAGGAGGTGGCCAGTGGCTCATAGACCTGAAACAAAGCTGATTTTCTGTTGGTGACAAGTGAGTGTTATCCAGGGCGTGTTAAATTACCCCTCAAAATAACATATTGCAGAATTATTTTTCAACTACAGAAACGAATTGGTCACAGATTTTTAAGGAAGAAGCCCCAAACTGTCACAGAGGACCTCCCAGCACTGACAGACCCACTTTCAGCAGTACACGTCATGTTTCTAACTGAGCTGACCTAAATGCTGGTCATCACAGATCCTCAGTGTTGGGTGACCACATTCACGATATCCACGGTCCCAGCAGAAACAAAGGTAAGTACCTTGAACTTCCTGTGCCCTACCTCCGGCTGTATTGTGCCACGGCAATCTAATGGACGTTCGAAGAGGGGCATTTCTCTGCCCGTCTAAATAACTCAGATCTTCCAACTTGGTGGAGCTTGTCGCTGAAATAGTAAACTCAAGTTTAGTTTTTTCAGAGTTGATTTTAATATCATACCCAAACTACTATCAATCATAAATCACTTAGCACTAAGCAACTGTGTTCAGGCTTTCAACAAAAATGACTTCAAGGTAATTTCGGTTTTGTTTGCCCACGCCAGCTTGTTTTTTCTGGCAGTGAGGTTAACCGAAAAACGGTAAACACCAAGTGTTTCTCATTCTCAACGTTGTGTTGCTAAGGTTGCCGGAATTCTCCATCATTCCTGGGAAGAGACAGACTTCACCGAAAATGTTTACGAAGGAACCTGACCCTCACGCGTCACTCAGTGAGGCTGCAGTACTACAGCAAACACACAGCTGGGTGCTAGAGACTTCTCTGACTTCTCGGCAGCTCCGGAGAGCCTTCCAGGGTGGCTGGAATTCCAACCTTATTAATTAAATGAGCAGAGTCTGCAGTTCAATCCCACAGAGCTCGAACACGAAACGTCAGCTCCCGGCTGGAAAGGAGCCATGTGGATTTCATCGGAAATAAACATATTCCCAAACTTTAGATTTTTATGTGTAAATGATATACTATACTACAGGTATGTACTTATTTAAATTCTAAAAAGAAGTAATATTTACCAGTGATCAAATCAGTAAGACTCAGGGCACACAGGTACCCACTAAAATGCATTAAAATCTGCTTGAGCATACATACCAGTTGGATCATAAAAACAATCAATACAAAATAGTGTTGCTAATTCTTACCAAATCTTAACAATAAAAACATGATACATGTTTTTGCCCAAAAAGAAAAAAAAAATAATAAGAAAACCTCCTCTTATTTGCATATACAACCCAGGCCACAATGAAGAATTCTCAATAAAATTAACCTAATTTGCTTGTGGGTTAAGTGGCCCAACATAATGCACCGCTGACCCAAGACATAACAGTTCTCTTCTGGGACATAAGCACAGGCATCATTTGAGGGTAAATAAGTGGGGAGCAGGAGTTGACTTCCAAGGGCGAAGGCTTCCAGGGACTGGTGCAATCATTGGGACCAGGCTTCGAGGGAAAGAAGTCAAGTTGGGCCATCTCTCTGCTGAAAACCTTCTGCTCAGAGCATCCAGCCACTGGCCAGCACCACCTGCTCAGTCTGGGTCCTCCCTATTCCCCACCGCCCCCACCCCCGGCTTTGATCCTTTTCCTCCTCACTGTTAACAACCCCCACGCCCCACCTTGACTCCTTCATTCAACAAGACCTGCGTGGCTCCAAGCTCTGGCTCTGTGGTGGCATGTCCCCCCTTGCCGCATTCCCCAGATGGCAATCCACCACACGCCCGGTCCCAGGAGAGACATCTGATGCCTTGACTTCACAACAGCGTACACTTAATGTTCCAGTATCCTTCTGGTGAATAGCCACAATTTATTTACACTTATGTCAATACCCCCACACAAATCTCTCCTATGAGAAAGATTCAGCTAATTCCTTAGGCAGGACTTCTAAATGGACTCAATTTCTGGGAATCCAAAAGCAGCCTCTAGCTTCTCTCTAGGTCCTTTACAACTAGGTGTGTGAAACTCTCCGGTGGGCCACCAGGACCTTCACCCTGGCTCCCGCCACTTAAACCGCCCGGAACATATATTTCTGGGCTGCTGCCTGAGACCTGGGACTCTGACCCAGGCCTCTGCAAATGCCCCTCTCCTCAACACATCTTACCATGAACGGGCCTGCATGCCAGCGGTTGAGGGAGAAGGAGCAGCCACCGCTGTAACCTATAAGCCAAGTGCAGTACGGAGCCGGCACAGCCACAACTATCTGACCTGCCACTTCAGCCCTGGGCAACTCAAAGACACCTGGAGCCTCCCAAGGGTTTCCTGTTTTCCTTCTTCTCCTGACCCCTCAGAACACAACATTCAGTTCATAATTTCGTGACAACTGGAAGGATTAAGAACACGAGACTCTATAAAGGTTTTGCAAAGAGAGGATCGTGATGGAGCCCCAGCTGGACCCAGATACAGGAGATGGTGAGGCTGCAAACAGCCCTGTTTTGAAATTTCCAGTCACTACATCTCTGGTTCCCAAGTATGCAACAAAGTGGCCTCACCCACTTCGCAGCCGTCCTGATTCTCTGTTTCAAACATGATTAAGATGCGGTGAAATGGAGTAGCTCGGAGGGGGTGCTGCCAGCCAGGAGCTGCTGGGCCACCTCTGCTTCCTAAGCTGTTGTCAAAGCCACTAAGAGAGACAAGTCGGGACAGCGGAGCTCCAGCCACCTGCTGGGCCCCTGGTGCGCTCCCCTGGCAGAGCAGGCTACCAGGACCACAGCGTGCCTTCCCACACATGCACACAGTAGGTACTCAGACACGGAGACTCACTTCCGGTATTTAATAACAAATGTTTTCAAAGTCTCAGCTGGACTCAGGGTCAAGAAAAAAAAAAGCAATAATTTAACGCTGCAATAAGCCTGCTGCTAGTAAACCTACAGTTAATTTACACACTCACTGCACACACACATACACACACACACACTGCATCTAACATCTGAGTGAGAAAGACATTTCCAGATGCTAAGGAGGAGAGAGTTTTTTAGGGGGTGGGTAGAGTGGAGGGAGAAGCAGAAGGAAACTTCCCTAAACTGAGCAAAAAGAAACACCTGTTGTAACACCATGTCCTAACATATTAAAGGTAAATGCCATAAAGTCTAGGCAATTTCATGAAAACTGGCTGGTCATTCTGTTTGTTGGTTTCTTGGAAAACTAAATACTGTGTCTATGATCCACTTAGAAAGCATTTCAAAAGAAAAAAGAAGTTAGTCAAAAACAACAGAACCTAATGACCCAACTTCTAGATTATCTAAGATATCACTTTAAAGCCTTCTCTTCTGTTTTCTAACAAAGGAATGAGGTGTCCATGCCGCACATTTGATGTGGTATAAAGTAATAATCTGAATGTAGCATTTGAAACCAATTCCACTCCAACAAATACCTTTACAAAGGAAGTCTTTCTACAGTGAATCTCCAAACCCAGCCAACTTATTTTTATAGTCTCCGACATAAGAATTTTACTGTACTAGACACAACAGTGAGGAGATAACCACAGTTCTTGGTAACAGGCTCACTGACAGCAAAGGCTGGCAACCTCAGGAACCTGTTTCCATACTCTCACCCCCCAGGGGAGGCCAGAACCCCCGGGGCAGCTGTGAACAGAGGCTTGGCATCCCCGTTCCTTCACCTGCCAGTCCTTACTCTGCTCTCATTAGCCCAATTTAATCGTTTGATGTTCCCCAAATGCCAATTTATTTGTGTTTATGTGGATCTTCACATGCAAATACTTCCAAGGGATTGCAATAATGGTCTTGGACATATTATTTTAATCCTTCCAACACTGAGGGTTGCCTACTGCCCCCTCTGAAGCAGCTGGCCTTCTAATCACTAGAAAAAGTGCTACACACAGTCTACACAACCTGAATCTTTTACTCTTTTCAACGATACGTGGAAAAATCTTGCCATGACTTTTGAACTGAGGTTTGGCTTGAGGGGGAAGGAAGGCGGGCAGTAAAGGCTCTCTCAGACTCCTAGCTTGTTAACAGATACCATGAGGTAAGGAATTTGCTTGTTTCCAAAATAAGCTTTTAGCTGATAAAACTTGCAACACAGAAGAAGTGAGCCAACCCATTAGGCCAGGCAGACACAGCTCAAACCTGGAGGTAAAACCCTCCCATCCCACAGGAGGTCTAGCTCCAGTGCGCACATAGACACTAATAAATGAGCACAGCAGAAATCTGAAAGCCCTGCTCTATAATCACTGCATTGTCCTGGAAAGGCTCAGCTCCTACCCATTGTTGCCGCACATGGCAGGCCACATGAAAGAACATCAGGCAGAAACATCACCCCAAATGGGGGGCTTTCAACACTAGCAATGCGTTTACTAATTTTAAAACAGCTTGGCTAAATTGAATACAAGTTTGCTATTTTGTTGAAGTCCATAAAACTATCAAGTTCTGGGATCGTACACACAAACCGCTCATCCTAATGAGGTAGTCGTGGTATAAAACGCCTTGGGTGTGTCATACTGTACAGTTGGGAGTGGGGAAGAGGTGGGAGGGCATAAAAGCTTTTGGAAGAGCCATCACTGAATATGCATCATGCTCCCCAGAACTTCTCTCTGGCAGACATGCCAAATCCCTCTTCTGGAACAAGGCCATTTACATCCTTTGAAAGTGAATTAGAGCTGCCTCTCCGGACTTTTCCATTAGGACCATTTATGTATCAGCTGCTTCAGAGTTCCACTGGAAAAAAAAAAAAAATGCCCCACAACAACCAGACTGACCTGCCATCTCCCCAAGAAGCAGTATTAAAAAAAAATTCTTTGATGTAGGGAGAAAGAACACGGGTCTTTGTGTTAGTAGAGGAGAAGTTTTAAGTGCTCGGTTGGAGAAAAAGAAGGACTGAAACAAGGTCATCTTCTAAACTCAGCCCAGGAGCACGGAGTTCAGAAACTCCAGACCATAAAAGCAGTCAGCACAACTCAGAACCAGGGTCCTTTTCTTCTCCCACCCCACGGCTCTCCCCGCTTGGTGACCACTCACTATCAACCAGGAACAGTCGCCCCTTTTTGGGTCCTCGTCTCGCTCCAGCTGCCCCATCTCGCTGAGGGGCACCTGCCTCGCCTGCCTGCATGCCCTCGATCGAGAAGCCTCAGTTGCACCGTGTAGGTTTTAAGCTGTGAGCTCCCCTGTAACTGAACGATACAGAGAGCAGACCTCCCCTCTCGAGGATGCGCCTCAATTACAGAAAAGTAAGTTTGAAAGTTGGATCAGAAATTCCTGGAGCTGATATTAACAAACTAATTCTAAATAAGGATTCGTGTTTACCAAGATGTAATAGAAAGTTATGAATTTACTCAAGCTTAAAATATCAAAAACAAGGACAAAGTTTTTGGCACTTTCTTCTTCCGTACACAAAAGAACAGAAGATTCTAAATATTAGTTTTACAGAATTCCAGGGTGAAAGGATCACTTAAAGACCATGAAGGACAGTCTTATCATTGTCACAGATGGGTAAACTGAGGCCTAGACGAGGTAAGCGCCCAATCCACGATCACAAAGCTGGCTTGTGTCCAGATGCGGTCCCCAAATAGAGACAGTGAACATGGGGCACCTCGGACCCAGAGAGAAAACCCTCCTGGAGAGAGGCATGGCCTTACCTGCAACTGAGTTGGGCCGTGGCATTACTAGCGAGTTGGAGCTCTGAGAATAAGGGACCGGACCATCTCCAACTGAGGCTTCAGTGTCAGGCAGCACGCTCTCCGCTGACCCAGGGGGCTCCTCTTCTGCCACTGGGGAGCAATTATCTGCCCTGCGATCATGAAGGACTCCTTTCTGTACCCCTAACCTTAGGCTTCCGTCCTTATTCCATTCCAAACTGGAGCCACTCCGGTCATCATTTTCGGATGAACTTGTAATGGTGGCTGAAATGAGAGACCAAAATACTTTGAAGGAGGCCAGGCTGAGCTGGGGCTGTTCAGAGTTAACATAAGCACACTGCCCTCCCCGTGATCAATGGAAACTTTTCTGGTCCATGCAGATTTTTATCAAAGTATGTTTCAAACAGTGTATTTTGGTAAATTAGAGGAATGTTGCTTATCAAGGAAAATAAACTAAGGCATTCTACAGGGGAGGGGAAAAAAGCTGGTAAGATAATGAAAAAGCTGTCTAAAAGTATCTGAGAGTTAACAGTAAATCCATGTAATTTAGAGATGATGTATCCGTCTTTTTAACAAAGATAAACTGCTCACAAAATTCATATCTCATTAAATTCCTCTGAACCTATAAACATCTTTTCCCAAATTAGGGGGCAAGGCGATAACAATGGTTAATGCAGAAAAGAAGAGAAAATCTATAAAAACAAAAACATGAAAACAAAAATTATAAAGTCAAGCAGAGAATTTGATCCTTCGATTTAAACTTTATAACAGCTGTTCACGATCAACCGGAGAGAGTGACTTTATTCCTTTAACAGCACAGAGTGGAAGACCTCCCAGGACACACAAAACAAGCATGGCAAGGGATGCTGGACTGCAGAATTATAACTTAGCCTCTAAGAAAGGAAACCAGTATGGAAAACCTTCTTGGCATAAGAGGAACATGAAGCAAGAAAACAGCAATACCCATCCTGCGTGGCTTCTACAGACAGCCACTTCCAACTAAAACACCTGAGCCCCTTGCAAGCCCAGGTTACCATGGACCCAACACTGGCTTGTGTCCTTGAGAACAAGGGCCATGTCCTCTGATCCTTTTGTGTTCCCTGCTGGGATCACCACAGCCCAGACCCTTAACAGAGACAGCCAGTGGGATGCGGCCAGAGTGTATGGAGGACTCGGCCACCTGGATTAAGCAACTTCATCAACGTGACCTGATGACACACTAGCAGCAGGCTGGTGAGTCAGCTCCAACAGCCTGTTCTCCAGAATCAAATGGTCTGAGTTTTGTTTTGTTTATTTGTACGATGCTCTTTAAAGGTTTATTAGTAAAGACAAAACCATCTCCTCCCTGTGACTGCAGGACTTCTGTCACAGTTCCTCCTGCGGCTCCCGTCCGGACTCCTTATCCACTGCTTGTCTCCCTCTTCAAAAATCCCTCCTGCGTGCTAAAGCCTCAGACTATCTCCCTCCACCCAACAGCTCCCTTCTCTGAGCAGCACAGCACCTGGAACATACTAAGCGCTCAATAAATGTCTCCTTAGTCAATAAATAAGCAAATGAACACACTTCTCTTCCAACCGTGGTCAGAGACACTACACTTAATTAATCTCACTGTTATGTATTCAGGACTCGATATTCTGTCTCCAGCCAAAAGCTGAGTGGATCTGGGATGCGCCCATCACTGGCGTCTGCCATTACTCCCAGCATTTCCAAGTGTCCTATCAACAGTATTAAAACTAACTTCTCCATCTCTCTGGAATCAGTGTCTTGTGTGTTTTTTTTCAGTGGACCACTCCTATGAGCATAAGTATAGCAAGAATGACTCTTTCCACCCTGAACATGCTGGCGGTGGTGGTGACAGCAGCCACTGACGTCTACTTAAGGTTCCTACACGTCAGGGATGGTGCTAATGCTTCACAGTAATAGTCTAATTTATTAATGAGATCATTGCTTATTAATAATGATTGAGGGTAACCTCCTTAATAAGTTGTGACTGTGACTGTGAGCTTTTCTTATAAGTCCGGTGTTGGGGACTCAGAATGCTTTTCCCACAGACATAATTAGTTAGGTTCCCGGGCTACGCCAACATCTAAGTTACAGGAAAAGTGTCAGAGTGAAGATGATTTGTTTGGTTTTCTTTTGTGGCCGTTTTTTCTGGGGGCACATACTGTTAAGGGAAAAAACACACGGAAAATAGAAGTGATGTTTCCCCGCATTCACTTTCCCTCAGTGCCATGTACTGCAGGGTCCCAGCCCCAAGAATCAGAACCCTGGGTCAGACCTCAGGCAGTGGAAACAGGAACTGGGACTTCCCTACTGCCTGCTACAGTTGCAGCAGAAGAAGCAGTGTTCCGGAACGGGGATGGCCTGGTCAGGAGTCCCAGACTGCAGGGATGAGCTGAAGATCCTGCTCCCACCACACATGCCCAGGTACTGTGGAGGACAGTTGGGTGGGAAGCGGGGGGTGGGGGGTCACCCAGCTACAGAAACAGGAGGGAAGGCAAGTCCAAGACACAGCTCCTGTTTCAAAAGGAGAAGTTTATAATGGGTTTCTAAATAGGAGACTCTCGCAGATGCCCTCATGATGTTCAACAAAGACACACATTGCCCTGTGCAGGTAGGCGAGCAGCTCCGAAGCCGCAGGCCTTCCTGCTAAGACTGCCCCACTTCACGATGTTCTGCCCTGCCATCTGGTGCCAGAGGCAGCCCACATAGCTGGGAGCCCACAGCGTACTTTCCTCTGAGTTCAGGCACCATTAAGCCCTGATGCAGACTCAAGGGGGCCGATGATGACCTGACACATTTCTGGTATGACCCAAGAAACACACCGCATAGGGCAGCTCCACAGTAGCCAAGAAAGGGAAGCTCATTCCTAAAACAAAGGACAGGCTAATCAAAAATCCCGATTTTTCTTCCTGGCTACCAAATTCCAACTCCTCATCAGGCTAACCTGTCACCTCCAAGTTAACACACACGTGCACAACTATGGCAACGTCTTCAAGACGATGGCTTCAGAAAAACCAAACAAAGCTCAAAACCCGCCGTGACATTTGACATTTTCTGGAGACTCCGGTCATCTTTCAAGGTCTGTAACAACTGAAACATTCTAACCTTTTATTCCATACATCAGTACCGATGGCAGCTTTTGTCAGTGAATTCTGGCCACCACCATTCAGATGGCAGTTCAACCACTCTCCCGACACGCAGCGTTCGGTTAAATGAGTGATTTGTCAGATCTCAAGTTTCATCGAGCTATGAGGTTAGGCTTTGCTTCCCACAGTTCAGTATTACTTTAAGTCTGGTCCTGCTCACTGATTCACGTGTGCTACTTCCGACGCTCTGTATCATTTGAAAACTCCTTTTAAGGAAGGACAGTGTACTCTCTTCCTCTGTTGTAAATGGCACGTTTAACCAGACTTACGGGTGCACAGGGCTACACAGCTTCCCGAGCATGTCCAACACGTAGCAGGACACATACATGATCACCACAGTCCTGGAGAAGAGGCAGACAGGCTGAGAACCATCAACCCACTTTAGATATACATAACAGACTTGGGAGAAGAAACTCCGGTCTCTCCCCTTCTCTCTTGCTTCCCTGCACCCCCCCCCCCCCACAACTTACTGGTAGGTCTAACACCAGCCCTTTTGCCTGCCCACGCACTATATTAAAACTCCCTTTGCCCTGCATAGCTCTCAACAAGCCAAAGTTCTCTAAGCGTCCGTGACTACAAAGTATGTTGCAGTTCATGAAGGCTGCCTTGTAAAGAACAGCAGTCCCCAGGCAGGGGCTGGTAGACAGAAGCCAGTCATGAGTGCACCGCAGCCCAGACGAAGCTTCCGGTTGACTAGGAGGTTGGAGAGACAGACAGACCCTCCGTCATTACATGTTTTGCTATATAAAGTACTGCAATAAAACTGCGTTTTTTCTCCTTCCCTGCTCTCCTGCACCCCCTTCTTTGCCCACTGAAGGCTCTTTCACTCGCTGAATGTATACTTAAAATAGAATTTTTTTAAAAAATCAATGTAAGTTCAGGGCCCAATAAGTAGTTTGGCAGGATCTAAACCAAGTTGTGGGTTTAAAGGAACACGAAGAAGAAAATTAAAATGAGTACAGTGTTAGTCCAGAATTGTTTAGGAACGAAGGGTTTTGACATCAAATGGATACATGTAAGTAGAGCAGAATTCACCCGCCTTTGAGGTGGAGAAAAGTTACGAAGTAAAAAGTGCAAAGGGCTTGGGTTCAAACTTTGGCTTCTCCCCCTCTGAGGATCCACCAAAGGTAAATCTCTCCACACTGAATACTGGGAATGCGTACCTTTTTTTCTCCACCTTACAAACATCAACTTATGTATTTGAGTTTCTTTCTTTTTTTTTTTTTAAGATTTTATTTATTTATTTGAGAGAGAGTAAGTGAGAGAAAGAGCACAAGCTGAGGGTGGGGAAAGATTGGCAGCGGGAGAAACAGACTCTCCACAGAGCAGGGAGCCCGACATAGAGCTCCATCCCAGGACGCTGGGGTCATGACTTGAGCGGAGGGCAGATGCTTAACTGACCGAGCCACCCAGATGCCCCTGAGTTTCTCTTTTCTCTTTTCTGGCTACTAGGAATTGTCAAACTTCCTACCCACTGATAAGCAAGATGAAAAAGTCGAATAAAACTCATTCCCAGCTTCATCTTTTCTTTTTTCTCCTTCTTTTTTTTTTTTTTTTTTTCATTTGACAGAGAGAGACACAGCAAGAGAGGAACACAGGCAGGGGCAGTGGGAGAGAAGCAGGCTCCCCACTGAGGAGGGAGCCCAATGTGGGACTCCATCCCAGGACCCTGGGATCATGACCCGAGCGGAAGGCAGACGCTTAATGACTGAGCCACCCAGGGCACCCCCCACGCTTCACCTTTTCTCTTGTATTTTTTTTACTGGAGTATAAACAAATGTTACCTTAGTTTCAGGTACACAACATAGTGATTCGGCAAGTCTATACACTATGCCCCACTCACAAGTATAGCCAGCCTCCGACAACGCCACTACAAGCCCACGGACTTGTATTCCCACGTCTGTGTCTTTCATCTCCATGACTTATTCATTCCTGAACTGGAAACCTGTACCTCCCTCTCCCCATCCCCTCACCTCCCACCTTCGTTCACTTGCTCTTTTGCTCTTACTTCCTTTCCCTAAGTCATACCTTTGTTTGGGGGGGGGGGTCTTATTTTAATAAATGTCTATTTGTAAGCATTTCAAATCCACTGGGGAGGGGGGAGGGAGGGGGAGGGAGTATTTATAAAGTAGCCTTAGGAAATAATAGCAGTGGCTACCATAAATATATTCATGCTTCCTACTGGGGGCTCTGATCTCAGCTCACTGACTACTTGGACCAGCGCCCAACGCAGGAAGCTCCGTGAGGCCTGAAGCCATGCCCCAGGGCTCTGCACAGTTTTGAGCACACCATACTACCAGAAAACGTGGAGCAGGCACCCCAATACATGCATTTACAAGATATGTACCTGCAGTACCCTAATTTACAGTACACACACACACACCCAGAATTTTGAAGAGACTTTTCTTAAAAACCCAGAAACTGCCATTTTCTTCGGGCACTCCACAGATGGTCTTGCATTCTCCATTTTCAAAGCCAGGGCTTTATGAAGAGAGTCCTTCGTCCTTCCCTGGGTTGTGGAGAAAATCAGACACAAGGGCAGGTACATAAAGTGCCTCCTATCTCACGAGTACCCAAGAATGTTTTTCTCCCATACAATGAAAATAAAGTAGCACTGAAAAAACAAACATTTTTTAACTTCTATATTCAGTTTAATGGTTGACACAGCGTTTAGAAGTTAAAACACTGGACCAATGAATTAAAGATTAAACAAGAAAAGGACGTAATGGTTGCTGGGAGAAATGTGAGAAGGGAATGAAAAAAGAAAATCCAACTACTGCGGATACCGCCTTTGGCCTGACAGAATGAAGATCACTAACAACTTTGGAAGGAGAAATAAGAGTCTAAAGCAGATGGGGTGAAGAACCAAGAGAAAAGTCAGGGCAGCATCGTGCCCGACCCCCTGGCCTTCCTGGCCTTCCTGGCCTGCCAGGATTCAGTTCTTCCCTTGCTTGCCCCCACAACTTACAGGTGGTTCCAGCTGCTGTGATGTATTTGGGATTTCCCCAACAGACGAAGGGAAGGATGGCAGATATGAAACCAGCCTGCCTGAAACCTTCAAACAGAAAGGCCAGTCTGGGCTTCTCCCTCCTCGGCCCCTGCATGCTAACGAACCACACAGGGAAGAAAGGCGGCTGACCTGGAGGGCCAGCTTTTACCTCCCCCGGCCCCACCAGGAGAGGACTCCAGGGAAGGTGGCCCAAGTTACCTCTGGCTCCAGGGGACGTTCTGGCTTCTCCTCCCACAGCTTCTGGGGGACCACAGTTGGCCTGTGTCAAGCACCGCAGAGCCTGGCTCTCCTTCTGGCCTTGCCCAGGGGCGCCGGGCTTGGGCTTGCAGCAGACAGATCTCAGTAGCACATCTCCGCCTCAGTGCTCCTGGCATTGCGCAAGCCCCGCTCTGCTAGGACATGCAGTGAGGCCAGGGACCCAAGCCATGGCGCACAGCAGCACCTGTCGGTGCCTTGGACTTTGGAAACCCCTTGAGGGTCAGCAGGGACAGGGAACTGGAGGGGCAGCCACACTGCCCACACACAGTCTGATATAGCAGGTTAGAGCCTCCAGAGAAAAGCCTGTGGATCTGTATGATGTGAAGTTTCCTAGCAATAACACCCAGCGCCGTGTTTCCGTAAAGCCTCGTCTGACTTATACACTGAAGGCGTAGACACTGGAGCTTCAGACACTGTCCAATGATTGCGCAGAGTTCTGGGCTCTTCCAGAAAAGAGCACAAGGCACTATCAGTGGTTGGTATTATTATGCACCTACAGCCTACATCTTCCATCAAGAGGTGTCAATCACTGCCATGTTTTAAACCCTTTTCAATAACTGACAACTTGCCCAGGTCTCCAAGGGCAGATGCCCACTCTTTGGTTCCTCAGGTGGACAAGTTTTGAAACAGATATTGCACCTGAGCTTTACTGTACCAGTACGAATAGACTTGTTCCTGGTACACAGTAGGTGCCAATAAATGCTTGCTACACCGCCAGAACAGCTGCCTGAAGAATCCAACCCCAGTGTGAAGGAATACAAGTACAGTAGGCATTCTGCTGCCTCGAATCATCGCTACAGATTTCTTTCCCATGTTAAGTAGATCATCGAATTATATATGTAAAGGCAAATTTTCCTCCTTCACCCGAGATGATTAAAAAAAAAAGAAAAGCTTCTATAATTAAGGATGATTTTTTAAATTGCAGGCAATGTAGCAAAATGAATATTAACACAGATCTGAAACACACTAAATAGTTATTACCAAATCAATTTCAAAGCATTTCAATTTAGTAGCAAGCAGGGCAATACAGGTGGCAACAAAGCAGGATTAGCATGAAATCAAAAGGGCAGGATTCACAACAAGTTAAAAATGAAAATAAAATACAATTAATTCCTCTTTGTAGGCCTCTCTCCGCATCTGATCATCTCCCTTGGGACACAAAGTCCAGGAAACAGAAGGAACAAAAGGTTTCTAGCTACCTCCAGAATCACTTTCATTTTACAAGCCCAGGAGGGAGTCTGGTCAAGCCACAAGATAAAAGTCAGCACAGGATAAACTTTGTTTTAATATCTTAAGACTGGCCAGAAAAACAAACAGTATCAAACTCTAGTAAGCACCAGCAGGACACAATCAAGTATCCAGTACTTCCTGCAAGCCACTTCTGCAGGAGAAATGTTTCTGGGAAGGTATTCCCCTGCCTAAGTTTACACCTGCCTTCCAGCTTCAAAGGGAGAAAGAGCAAATGCAAGCCACACCCACCTCCCCACCAGAGAAACGGGAAAGGCGGCGGGAGGAGCCTTGATTCTTTACCCTTTTCATATTCTGAGTTCCTAAGAGCTCTCTGGCCTGGTGGAATGTGGTGGCTCAGGTGCTGGGAAGCCGAGCAGGTGAACAACACACCTGCTCTAAGTGGGAGGCAAGCCCAGCGTGGGGAGATGTGGACACGGTCCACTCGGAATACGCCTCCTCCTCCCAGGGGCTGTCCCAACATCAACTCTCAAAGAGAAACAGATCTGGGATTCTACAAAAGTAATTTGGAGATGATAAATGTCGACAGGTAGAAGCAAATAGTAGAGAAGGACCTGGAAGGGACAGATAACTAACTTTTAATGGTCTCTTACTCAGCCAGATTGCTACCTGTAAGTCCTTCCCCTGGGCACACCTATTATTAATACACAGAAATCATGTTTTTTTAAAAGTCTTGATAGGAAGGCTGGGTTTTGTTTCTCCTCATCCAGTATCCGTTCCCTTTCTTCCTAAATAGAGCAATAATCCATTTTTTAAACAAAACACAGAAACACACACAATGTTGATCATGACATGGACACAAACAAAATCGAAACAGTACCTTTAAATCAAAAGGTGCTTGTTAAAACCTATTGCTTTCAGTGATGTTTTCGGAAAAAATCAGATTGGGGGCACCTGGGTGGCTCAGTTTTTTAGGCAGCCGACTCTTAGTTCTGGCTCAGGTCATAATATTGGGGTCCCGGGATCAAGCCCCACATCAGGCTCCATGCCCAGCGGGGAAGCTGCTTGCGGACTCTCGCCCTCCCTGGCCCTCTGCTCCTCCCACCACTCACATACCCTCAGTCTCCAAATAAATAAATAAATCTTTAAAATAAATAAATACTCAGATTGGCTTTCATACACATTCTAGTGAGTACACCTACTTCATTTTTTGTCTAAGATGATATTAATACAGTTTACAATTTCCATTTGTTAGCAGTTGGAAGCAAGTTTATTCAAAGGAGTGTCACTAAGGAAAAAATGTATTCTCAGGCATGGAGGAAACACCTGTAGAAAACATTTTATTTTTGTAGGCAGAGAGGAAAGTGGGGAGTGGGGGGGGGGAGCAAGCTCCCTGCCGAGCAGAGAGCCTGATGTGGGGCTCGATCCCAGAACCTTGAGATCATGACCCGAGCGAAGGCAGAGGCTTAACCCACTAAGCCACCCAGGTGTCCCTAAGAAGCCACTTCTTTACAAAGTTTTCCTTTTAGAGCAAGTTATTAAAAAGCTACTTTATGCTGATTAGGTTTAAAAGTGCTTTATGCTGCAAATATAAAAAGTCAACATTAATTTCTAGGTAATGCCAATGATTCTAGTATGTCAAGAGTAGGAATATTTTGCTTTCACAAATATACATATTTGCTTCCAAATATACATACACATATTTGTAGGGAATTCAGTTACACCCCTCCAGCTGAGACAGTACTTGTACAGGACAGATTACAGCCTGAAGAACATATAAGAACTCGGACCTCCTCAAATCACATGAAGCGAGATTTCCCTCTGCAAAACACAGTAAAGTTGGAAAAGAGGGCACAGAGGTTCTGCAAAGCTCTGACCTCTGCACAAAGAGACGGGAAGGGGTCCGACAAACTCTTCTAATGTGCATGATTTTACCCTTTCTCCCACTAAGCCATTCCTAAAAAAGAAAATCCTCCTCACCTCCAGTACATCAAAACCAGCAGAAACAGAACACAGAAAGGGCAGCCCGTGGCAGCCCCAAGAAGGCTGTCTGACCACATGGCAATGCTTTAATAAGTAGCATCTGTTGGGCAAAAATATGTAGATTAAATAAAATCACCATGATGGAAATCAGCTTACATACTAAGAAGAGGGCTAGGAATTTCTAAGGCTGGGTTAACACTATTTGAAATTTCCCCTAAGTGCCCTAAATAAATGGTCCCAATACTGTACACGCAGCTCTGAGCCCCGTGTGGGCATCTGCAGCCCCGAAGCTCATCACGCCGTGCCAACTGTGTGCACCTGTCACCAGCCCCCACCTCCCGACACCTCTGCTGCTCCGACCCAAGCTCTAGGGGTGGACACACCTGAAACAACCAGAAATGGAAAATTCAATGGAAACTGCTTCCCCCTCTCTCCAGAGCCTGAAGAATTTAGCATATGGATCCTAACCAGCCTATCACAAGCAGCTGCCAGGCCTCCAAAGCAGGAAGCCAAGGTATCTTCACCTTCATCTTTGTCCACTAAGATCACCATGTTCTTGAATATTTTATTCTGTTAAGCATTTAAGATGCCTAAAGGCTGCCGTTCCCAGGCTACACCTTATAAAAACAGTCCTGTTCCTCAGGTGGAAAAAAGCACACACCCCACCCCCAGTGATCACAGAATCACAACTGAGTCACAGATCCCTGCTCCGTGACAAGACCATGAAACTTGCGGACCCCACACTGATTCAGGAGGACACGCTCTCCCTCCTCAGGCCCTCCCACTCCCACCTCTTCAAGGAGCTGTGACTACCGTCTGCCTGGAGAGGAAATACTTGCTTTTTCCCCTTCTCTTCCCCACCACACCTCCCATGTGTCCCTTGGCAACAGGTTCTAGTTCTACAGGTCACGGAAGGAGAGCGAACAGAGGAACATTGTCACCAGCACTGAGCTTCCTGCTCAGCCACCTACAGTCCTTACTCCCGGCAGGAGGCCAGCTAAGCAGTGAGAAGCACCATTCCCAAAGTTGGAGGGACTTCACTTCCTCACGACCCCCACTTTGTCTCAACTGTCACCGTTTTTATGTGAAGCTGCATTAAGGGAACATGTCTGACTTAAGCCAAGGAATGAAGGACAGCCTCAATGACATGAAACGTGTCATTTAACTTTAATGACAAGACACAGCTTACAATACAGGTGCCATTAACAGACGTGACAATGCCAACTTGGAACGGGAATCTCGTACAGCTTCTTTAGAAACCAACTAGACTTTCCCTCCTCCCATGCAATGTGACCGTGGCAACAATTCTCTTAATGTCTCATTCTCAAACCATGCTAGGAGCCCAGATAGCCAGAATAATATGAATGAGAACTACCTCTTTCCCCTACATATAGCGACAAAAATAATAAAACATGATCAAATAAGTTGAAGGAAAACATTGAGGAGGTATGGAGAGCATGTAATAGGGGGACTAAGCACTCCGGGACCAAAAGGGACGTATTCAGTCAAGTTCTCATTCAGAGCCTTGGTGTTCCTGCAGCTTGAACTTGACAAGATAGAAAACCAAACTGGTAATTTCCTCTTTTTAGAATACTTTTATTTTCTTATTTTTTTAAAAGATTTTATTTATTTGAGAGAGAGATCACCAGTAGGCAGAGAGGAAGGCAGTGGCGGGGGGAGGGGGAGCAGGCTCCCTGATGAGCAGAGAGCCCGATGTGGGGCTCGATCCCAGGACCCTGAGATCATGACCTGAGCCGAAGGCAGAGGCTAAACCCACTGAGCCACCCAGGTGTCCCTTAGAATACTTTTAAAATTACAGCACTGTATCTCAATGAGAGAGAGAGAGAGAGAGGAGAGAATGAAGGGATAAGGGTCCTCTTTGGTTACTGAAAAAGTGTCTGTCACAGTAAGAAACTGGCTTGGTTATAATCAGAGACATACAATGCCAATGCCAGATCATATAATGAGAAGAGAAAAGGTGGCCCCAAAAACTGTGTAGCACTGAACTTCTCGAAAGAAGATAAACTATAGTGAGGACAGGACATTTCAGGAGAGTGAAGAATGCTGTAAGGGGAGATGCCTGGCCATCGCAGACCACCACAGCCTGGCAGTGGAGGACAGCTCAGAGAGGGCGTGAGGGCAGAAGTTAACACGGGGAAAGATGAGTTGGACTAAACGGCAGGTGGGGAAGAAGAGTGAGGTGGGAACAGGAAATCAGCAGAATATGTGAAACAGTTTACAATTGTTACAGAAACCTCAAGCCACCACTTTAAAGCAATGTCCAGAGGCAGCTAATATCTACGGAGACAGATGGTAGACTACTGGATGAGCAAGGCTGGGGATGCAGGGCGAACAGAGATGCAGGGTATGACTTCTAAAGGCTTCAGGGTTCTTTCTGGGGTGAAAGTTTCTGAAATCAGATTGGGGTGATGGCTGTACAACTCTGAACAGACCAAAAACCATTCAGTGGTTTAAATGAGTGAATACTATGGTATGTGATTACATCTCATTAAAACGATCAAAACCGAATGAAACAAAAACCTACCGGAGTGGAAACTAAGGGCAGAGGCAGCCGTCCCTGTGTAAAGAGCCCCTGAGATAGCTATAGTGACGTCTACGTCACAGAGCCCACCACCCAGCCCCAGCGACCGCACAGATCTTCTGGGGCAACCTCCAAAATATGAAGCTCACGAACCTGCAACTTGGTTTTGCAAATTACACTTGAAATAGCAGGTGACAGAAGAAAATAAGGAGCTCAAATGTCATTCCCTTTGATGACATACTTATGTGGAAGTAACTGGGGTTCAGTCCATACTAGAATGTAAAC
Organism: Neogale vison; assembly: GCF_020171115.1. NCBI lineage: Eukaryota > Metazoa > Chordata > Mammalia > Carnivora > Mustelidae > Neogale > Neogale vison. The sequence continues at coordinate 56,665,638 of NC_058093.1, read as the reverse complement.
TGTCCCTCAAAGACACACACGTGTGTCAGAAAAAGGGCAGGAGCTGTATGTGCAGTAGAGCACCGATGTTGAACAGCAGCACAATCCAGGAGCAGAGGAGGGCCCAGACAACCCATCCAGTAGTCCAGCACACCTGTTACCTGAAAGGCACCGCGCCGGACACCTGAGACACACAGGTGCACAGCCCCACCTGCAGAAATGTAAAGGCACTCTGCCTGGGATAGGATGTGAAAGGTAAGGGCTCTTTCCCCTGGTTGATTCCAACGTGTACCTGAGACCAGAAACTACTGAACCAATCAGAATCCTTACTTTAACAGAGAAGGAAAGGGAACAAAGTATGCAAAGAACTCCAATGTTATGCAAGTGTTGACCTAGCTAAGCACCCTAAGAGTTGGGACTAGAATCTGTGTCTCCTCATCCACAATTCAGGGCAAGGAAACCCACTGGTGTGGGTGTGGGAGTGTGGGGGTCCCAGGTGGACATCCTGAGAAAATTCTAGCCTCAAAAAGAGTGGTCAGATCCCATGAAAAGAAACTAAAGAGAAAATACCTGGAACTAAGTGAGGAAATGAATGACCTTGAGATTGGGCTGGGAAGACGCCTCAAAACACAGGGAATTTATTGCCCAGTTCTATGTCCCGGGGGGACGAGACATCCAACAAATGGAATTAATCGACGAGGAGGTAAGATTTTGTAATTTCACAGGTCTGATGCGATCAGGAAATTTTTTAACCAAATGAGCCCAGAGTTATAAAAACCAACACCAAGGAACGTAAAAGGTGAGGAGGCTTCATCTTCTCGGCCGTCCACGGAGCCGGCACCGGCTGCAAAGAGCAGGGCTGGGCCCTGGCCAAGCGACCTTCCCGGAGCAGGCTACAGTCCTCTGCAGTCACGCCCGGTGGGCGCTCTGGCTGACGGGCACGGAGCCATTCCGTTACCGAGCCATGTGCTTCTTACCTATAATTCCACTGTCCTTGCTTTCCAGGGTGGAACTAGGGCTGCTAACGGTCTCACAGGGACTTTTGTTGGCTGCCGTCTTGCTGACACAGCTATTCAAGGTTGAGCAGGGGCTATCGGTGCTGGGAGAGGCGGTGCTGCTGGTTAGTGTGGAGCAAGGACTGATGCCTTGGCTCAGAGCTGTGCGCTGCAAGGCGAACGGAAGGAGGGTTAGCATGGCTTCACACACGACGCTTCCACACAGGCTTCTGTTCCTGACACTAAAGCAGTAACACTGCAAACTGGAACGGGAAAACCGTTTTTCCAACTGAGGGGGCTATATATATATATATATATATATATATATATAGCCTCCCAGAGTTTAAAAAAGAAATCTCTTTGTTCTGTCCCCTTCCCCGGTGATTTTTTTAAAAAAAATCATTATTATTAAAAGGACAGTCTCAGACATAATTTAGTGGGAATGCACATTCGTAAAATAGAAATAGCAAACGGGCAGACTTCCTTTCATTTAAAGTCTGCAGAAGACAAATGCGTTCTTTGACCTCTGTACGGAAAACCTGGGAACTCTGTTTTTGTCATGTTTCATGAGCACTGCAGCCTGATTCAATTCTCAAAGATTTATGGGCTCTGCAAGCAGGGCCAGGAGGCTGGTGGCCACTGCCATCTCAAACAGTGCGTGACACCCTCGCAGAGACACCCCCCCCCGGGGGGCGGGAGCTCTGGCCCCTCACCGCTGTGCAAACCTTACGCATCTCCGCTCTGAAGGGACAGGCTGTTGGCTCCCTAGGATGCAAAAGGCTCCTCCATGCACGACTCATTTGATCGTATCTTATTTTGTCTCTGCCTCACCTCCTACAAATCTTTCTTCATCCCACCGACCCTCTAAAATCTCAGCCTTTAAAAAAAAAAAATGCACAGGAAAGCATATCCCAAAGCAGCCAGATGAGAAGAACCATGTTATAAAGATAAGAGTAGTTATTGTGACAATGGGAGTCTTTCAGCCACTTCAATTCATTTAGCTACTCTTCTCTGGGGGGTGACTCAAAGATTAATATTTTGGATATTTTCTTAATATTGTGGATATTTTCTTCAGTTCTGCACCCTTCTGCCTCGCCCCACCTCCCTACTGCAGAAATCACGAACTGTTGAAGTAAATTTCGATACACAACAGCCCACTCTTTTGACTGAACCATGCCTCCCCCCACGCAGAGAGGGGGAGAAGAGGGTTATGCCCTCCTTCACGCATCCTCTGAGCCGGTAGGATATGCAGTGTCTTCCTCAGGCATTACCATGGTCTCATTGTTTTCTTCAATGGTTATGTGTGTGGCACTTGGGATCCCTTCTCCCAGTAAAAATCCCAGCCTTGTCAACAGTTCTTGAGCTGCTGGTGAACAGCTCGGTTCATTATCGGCCTTTGCTTCTGGAACAAAGAAAGAAAACAATGAAGACGCCCCTCTGGGGAATTTCAGGTTTGCATCTGGAGTGTTACAGCTGTTTGTGGATGCTTTTGTGTATTCTTATAAAATGCACAAAGTTTGACAATGCTGCCTGTCCTCTAGCAATACATTCTAATTAAGAGGCTGTGACGGGTTAAGAAAACAGTGAAAGAGAAACTCCAAGTGCTAACAGTGAAATACTTGACCTGAATCCGAACACAGTGTGATTAGAGGACAGCAATCCCTCTTTCCACGGCATGTGAAAAATGGGCACACCTCCCACGCCAGAGGCAGAAAGAGGCCTTCGTCTAAACTCTTTAAGAGGACAGGGTGGCCAGTGCCCACAGGAGGCAGAGATAAAGTCAAACCCAAGTGGCATGCTGGCAGAGTCCCACGATATTTAGATGTTGGGGTAAAACTGAAATCCAAGCTCTCATTAACCAAAAATAGGGGCAGGACTAACTTTGGTGGAAACGTGCTGTGCCTACCCCACAGCCACAGCAGTCAAAGTCAAAGCCAGGACTCCAACTCGAGGGTCAGTCGTAAGGAATCCACGCTGAAACAAAGGTTTTAAATCCCAGCAAAATGTGTCCCAGGAGACAAAGCCCAGTGACACATTCTCCAGTTCGTAGGAGATGGAGAGAAATCAGGCTGTGTTCTCTGCACACTCCACAGTAATGCTGGACACACAGTTAACCTGAAGGTCACAGCTCACACTTGCCACCTTTCCCTTCTCTGGCCTCCCCCTGAGAAGCTGGTCATCTAGCTTCTTGCACTTTTTAAAAAGAGTTCTGTTGTTGGGTTTAAATGTTGAGCTATAAGTTAACCTTGTATCCAAAAGACTAAGGGAACTTAATTACAGCTGACGAAATGATGGTCACATCATTCTAACACTTCTCGTCTATTTTTAAATCAGCATCCATCAGGGAATGAAATAACGTATAAAGCAAACCCTGCTTACAGAAGTTAGAACTTAAGAACAATATGTCACTTGTAATATACTCATTCATCTTAATGTTTTGTTCTTTTTTATTAATCATGTAGAGACACAAACCCATACATTGATGAATCCGTTTTTCCTAGATGTGGAAATCTGCAGATAAGTCTTAGAAATATAACATGAGGAAAGAACAAAACAGCAGTGTTACCTTTGAGCTACAGTATCCCCACCCAAGTTCAGTGCTAACTCTGCCTTTTGTACGGAGCCATAAAATCAAAACCAGTAGAGCTGAGAACCATTTATATTATCTTCACTCACATACCAGTTTTGCTCAGTCATGCTCCCAGGATAGCAGCTACAAGGGAAACCAGGCTGGCTGTATCCTCAAGGAAGGAAAAGCATCCTGCCCCTTGCTTACTCTCAAAAGCTCCTGATGTTTGCAGTAAGAATTGTGGTTTGCCAGCCTGGACGGTGTTGTGTTTTTTGGTTTTTTGTTTTTTGTTTTTTTTTAAGCTGCTCCAGAAAACTGCAAGGGTAAAATAACCACGGATTGATTGTTCTGGGTTAAGAGAGCCTGGATGTTTCTGGATCATTTGTGTTAAATTCCTGCCAGGAAGGGGCCATGGCCCCAAGCCAAAAGGGGTAAGAGAGCACCCTGGGGCAGGTCAACCACACCCAGAAGACCACTTTACAAAGGATCCCTTCCCACCAGAGATTTCCAACCATATTTTGATTCCCAAGGTACTTGGGCATTTGGGAAAAGCAGGCAGGAACCAAACCAAATCAGCAAAACCCAGGCACACCCAAGGGCTGAACCACTTTGGAACAGGCAGTCCCACCCTTCCTTGCCCCAAGGCTCAGGCAGGACGGCCCTTTTATCTCAGGTGGCAGCTGGACCAGAGGGGGAGAAGGGGATGCAGATGGCAAGGGGAAGAAGTGGGGAAGGGGGCGGAACTCCCCAGTTTCTCTACTCCACACCCCCGTTTCCTTTCGAAACAATCTCTATACTGCTCCCCAACTGTGAATGTGTGCCTGTCTAGCTTCTGGTTCAACCTGAAATTCCAGGGAAAGCGCCAGAAACGACTCCCAGTTGGCAGCTGCTGTGGAAGCATACAGAACAGCTGCACGGGGTTGGCTGCCACAGAATTTACCCTGACGACAAACGAGGGCACAGCCTGTCGCTCACACGGGGCTTACTCTGAGACCCTGCATCCCACACAGGTCCTGGGGAATGGGGTGCCCCCTAGGGAGCCACTGCTGCCTCCACACTGTGTCCATAGACAGACACCCCAAATTGCCAAGGTTTTCATGAAAAAAAATATATATATATTATATATAATATGTATACATATATAATATGTATACATATATATATTCTACAGATTTATTTATTTATTTATTTGACAGAGAGATCACAAGTAGGCAGAGAGGCAGGCAGGGAGAGAAGGTGAAGCAGGCTCCCTGCTGAGCAGAGAGCCCGATGCGGGACTTGATCCCAAGACCCTGAGACCATGACCTGAACCAAAGGCAGAGGCTTAATGCACTCAGCCACCCAGGCACCCCCAAAACATATACTGATGCAAAGACAGCTGACTTCTCATCCAAACCTCCCCCCTTCAGACAAGCTGGGAGCTGTGGCAATCCCCAGATTCAATGTCTGAATTGGCAGGACACCCCTCCAAGCTCACAGCCAACTTGTCCTCTTAACCATTCAGTCTGCACTCGTTGCCACCAAAGTTCCCAAACTTTACCTGGGTTCAGGATGCGTGAATAGACATCCTTCATTTCAGGTTTAGCAACTAGTAAGTCACCGCAATTTCATTTTGTCCAAAAGCTTCCCAACTGTCTTTTCATATTTTTCTCTTTGTTCTCAAATGTCATTCCAGTGACCTTCCCTTCAGAAGCCTCCTTCAGTTTGAATCCCTTAATCCACGTTAAGCCGTCCACAATTTTCCCTGCCTAACGTACAGATTTCTTTTTCTGAACTTTCCATTCTGGCAGAAGGGACCCCTTGGTGAAGAGTGACAGTGCCATTTTGGGAGAGATGAGTTGCCTACAAACTTACACTGATACACTGGACTGTGAAATCAAAATACATTTCTACTTCCACAGCCGATCAACAAATACTAAGATTTGAACAGTCAGATAAGATTTCTTTAGAACACATTCATACTCCAAAATGAAAATCCAGTGGGACACTCTAAATGGAAAGTATTTCCATTCATGTAGCTAATATTAAAACACTCACCAATAATAGGTATACCTTACCCAAAACCACCATTAGGATACGAACTGGAGATAAAGACATCACATCTTAGCAACACTTTACATCTCACAAATTCCAATATCCAAAGAATTTATGATGGCTGTATTTGGAGCTGAGAGAATAATTGGCCTCACACTTCCTGGGAATCCATTAGACAAGTGGAGAGTGATTCCTTCCCCATAATGTTTTCATAGAATCCTCACTACCACACCATACTGGAATAATCAAGTGGAAAAAGGCAAAGGGAATTTCTTGGGTCACTTCCTGTCTCTTTTTTAACTAATCACACTTGGATTTGTGGCACCAACACTGACCGGCAACTCCCCAGTTACCACCCCCATAATGTCAAAGCCATTTGTGCCTCTTATAACCATCCCCCCATCCTTCCCTTCAGCCTCAGAAGAAAGGTCTTCTTCTCCCTACCAAAGCTATTCTGGACCACTTACTGTGTGAACCTCTTTAACCCTCAATCTCCTCATGAGGGAAGTGACGATAACCACTTCTTAAAGGTCGTGAGCTTACCAAAAAAAAAAAAAAAAAAGTGAGAAAATAATTTATATACCAAGCATCTTCGAGATAAGATGCTATATCAAAGTTGGTCATTATTTCTACCAACTCTAACAGCAAGAGTCCATTTTCTCACTATTATTTTATTTTCTGGTTTCTCAGATTTCTATCTATATTCAATTTCTCTTAGCTAACAAAAAATAGTTTTTCTGTTGATGACTTTTCTGCCTTAAGTAACTTTTTCTGAACCTCATTATTCCTTGAAGACAACAAAAAATTTCCTTTTTCTAATTATCAAACTGTTCCCACTTGGCCCACACTAATTGCTTTAATTTCTTAACTCATCATTCTCTCTTCTTAAAGTTGGACTATGTTAAAATCGTGGAGGTTCCTGGGGATGACCAAAGATCATTCTATCAAGACACGCCCTTTCCCTTCTCTCATCCTCCTCAAACTCTATGAGTTTGGACACCACTGACAACGTTCAGCCATTTACTACCATGTGACCTTGAGCAACTGATTTAATATCCGTTTCCAAGATAGTACTTCTGAACGGAGTCTGTTAAATGAGACACAGCCTTAGTGGATGTTAAGTCCCACCCTCTGCTTCTAAATGTCCATTATCTGCTTCTTGCTAAACTTCTTGCCCTCCTTGCCTTCTATTTACATCCTGTTTCTTCCCGACTGCTCCTTCTCCTAAGCCACGTTCCCTCCTCCTTGAATTTTCAAAAATAGTATTTATAGAGGAGTACCTACCCCCGGACTGACTGCCATTAATTGGTTTCTAGTCCTGAATAAAAAAATATACTTATCACACAATTTATCTTTAAGCTCTCTGTCCCATTCACCCCGTACTGAAACTGTTATCAAAGCTTATCATTTCCTCTTTCAAAATGTCCCTGAATTAGTCTCTTTTTTTCTAGTCATACTGCCATTTATCAAGTCCTCATCCCCTCAAGTCTAGATAATTATCAGACTCTGGACCAATTTTCTCATCTCTTTTTATTTTCTGTCTTCTTTTCCTTCCTCAAAGCCAGTGGTTCTCAAACTTTATGTCTCAGGTTTACTCTTAAAAATTGAGGACTACACGGCGCCTGGGTGGCTCAGTGGGTTAAGCCGCTGCCTTCGGCTCAGGTCATGATCTCAGGGTCCTGGGATGGAGTCCCGCATCGGGCTCTCTGCTCAGTAGGGAGCCTGCTTCCTCCTCTCTCTCTCTGCCTGCCTCTCTGCCTACTTGTGATCTCTCTCTGTCAAATAAATAAATAAAATCTTAAAAAAAAAAAATTGAGGACTACAAAGACCTTTGGTATAGGTGAGCCATTGATACTTATCATGTTAGAAATTAAAAGTAAGGGGCGCCTGGGTGGCTCAGTTGGTTGGGCGTCAGCCTTCGGCTCGGATCATGGTTCCATGGTCCTGGGATTGAGCCCCGCATCAGGCTCCCTGCTCTGTGGGGAGCCTGCTTCTCCCTCTCCCACTCCCTGTGCTTATGTTTGCTCTCTCGTGGTCTCTCTCTGTCAAATAAATAAAAGTCTTTAAAAAAAATTTTTTTTAATTAAAAAAATTTTTTTAAATAAAAAAATTTTTTAAAGAAATTAAAAGTAAGAATCATTTTAAATCTACATCAATTCATCTTAAGTTCACAAAACCTACAAGTTAAACATTTTTAATAAAAAAATATTTTTTTCAAAGATCTTATTTTTAAGTAATCTTTACACCCAACATGGGGCTTGAACTTAGAACCCTGAGATCAAGAGTTACATCTCTACCAACCCAGCCAGCCAGGTACCCCACAAAATATTTTCAGTTTAAAAGGTTAAGAATAGCATTGTTTTACACTTCTCCAAATTCTTTTTAATGTCTGATTTAATCGAAGACAGCTAGATTCTCGTGTCTGCTTCTGCATTTAATCTGTTGTGATACATTCTTTTGGTTAAAGCATGTGAAGAACGGTGGCCTCAGAGATATGTAGCTGGGAAAGGGAGGAGCCTTCTCAATTAATTACAGATATTCTTCTTTGATACCACACCAAAACTTGACAAGTAGCAATTTCTTAAAGGTTAGTTCTACTGTTGACTTTGAATATGTATGAATACACTTTTTGTACTGGGTTACAGCAAAAAGTCAACAGTCGAAGAGTCAAATGGATTTTTACCCATGCAGGATTTTTTAACATCATGCATTGAGTAATTTGGAAAATACTAGTTTTGCAGATCTTATAAGAGCTGACACATTTTATTATATAAGACCAAAATACCACATTAATATCACTGCATCTCAAATGAAAGGTCCTGAGAAGCCATCAAGCTCAAGGTGACAGAAAGAAATTCTCAAAACTTAATTTTTCACTTGAAAGGTCAGATTTTATCATTAGCAAGGAATCCCTCTCGGTGTCTTTTAATTGAAATGACATGCTCATTTTGCTCCTTTTTGAGAAAATGTGTGCCTAATACCCAATTCTGAATAACCATGGTTCGCCAGTCATTCTTTCAAGTAAAAATGGTGTTCCCCTACAAAACTGGCAATTCCAATGGTCACACAAGTGGTTTCCTTTGAGACCATCATCATACTTCAGCATACAGTAGAAGGGCTTTATGGAGACTTCCCGTTTCATCACACACACTATTAAGAAGATCAATCTAGGGACAAGATTTAATAACCTTATTTCCAGGGCTTTGTCAGGGACGTTACTGAGTTATTATTTTCAATGCTAGTGCATGGTGGTCGAAGATACTACATCTGGCTCTAGAACAGCAGGTGCCCCTACCTTAACGTGCACCAACGCATCAGAAGTCTTACTAGCAATTGCTTTTGCACCACCAGTGCAAATGTCAATGCAAGAGATATGAAAATATCATCCTAATATCACTACAAAAAGGGTTTTGATCTCACAGACCTCCGTGAAGGGCTTGGGGATGCCTAGAAGTCTGCAGCCTACATTTTGAGAACCTCTGCTTTAAGTCTTCAATTGTACTAAATTGTCCCTTTTCTTTAAAATCAATAAAAAATGATTGCTGCGTACACCTCTCAACCTATTAACTGATCTCGCATCTCCCCTTACCTGCTCAAAATCTTGGGGTAAAAAGGCAATGGTCTATCCCCACCAATTCCATTTCCCTTTCACCTACCTACAACTTAAAGTCATTCACCTTCGCTAGCCTCCTGAACCAGACCTGGTAGGCACAGTAATTTTGTCTTTTTAAAAGGCTGATCTCCTCTTTTGATTTTCCTGTAATTTTTGACCTTGGAAATACACTGTCCTACAAGGAGGAAAGTGGCAACTCTCACATCAGACACTCAGAGAGGAAATCCCTAGTTTCCAGGATTTACTGTATGGTCTTATGGGTTCTTCTTCTACCCATTCTCAGTTCTCTTCTCCTAATGACCCTTTCCCTAGTCTGACACACCCTCATTTCATCACATTCCCTCTAAACAAAAGTCCATACCCAGAATTTTTGAGACCCAGTTTGATTTTCCACTGTTCAGCAGGCATTTGTGCTGAGATATTCCACTAACATCTCAAGCACAAATATACCTGAAACTGAACTCAAAGCGAAATGGACGGTTCCCTCTTTCAGTCCATCTGAATATTGTTTCAAAGCCTTGAAGTCATCAGCTTGGTCTCTTCTGGCTTCCAGGTCCATTCAATTTCTCCACAATCTTCCTATTCCTCACCTCTTCTTTCCCAATCCTGTTCTAATTTGAGACCTTATTCTGTCTTATCAAACTAACGAAATCTCTTCCTCACCATTTTCCTGACCCTAGTCTCTTTCCTGCCCCACTGTATCCTATACTTTATTGTCAGGTCAATCTTAAAGTAATCAAATCCTGGGGCACCTGTGTGGCTCAGTGGGTTAAGCCTCTGCCTTCGGCTCAGGTCATGATCTCATGATCTAGATCCCAGGGTCCTAGGATCGAGCCCCGCATCGGACTCTCTGCTCAGTGGGGAGCCTGCTTCCCTTCCTCTCTCTCTGCCTGCCTCTCTGCCTACTTGTGATCTCTGTCAAACAAATAAATAAAATCTTAAAAAAAAAAAAAAACTTCCCAGCTCAGCTCCTCCACTGGCACCCAGCTTGGATTAGTCAACAGTACTTTTCACCCTTGTATTACAGTCACTCTGCATGTAGACAGGTCTTTAATCCCCAACCAGACTCTAAGGCTCCATGGAGAAAGAACCTATGCTTGATAACACATCTCAAATAGCACCTAATACAGCACGTTTCACAGCATCAGAATTAATATTTACTTAAGGAAATGCATAATAAATGGATACCCTACCTCTGGCCACTTTTCCATGGCACACATACTAGGCACATCCCCTTTCTGAACTCTCATCTAACTAACACCTTAATCAACTATTAGTCAAATGGCGTATCACCATTCTAAGAAGCTGAATGTCTGAAATAATAACCAAAAACATAAGGTATCAGTATTTACTTAAACATATCTAAAAAATGACACTCCTCCCAAGATAGCTTTGCATGTCATTATTCTGCTATTTCATATTGTTAGTTTTTACTTGCTAACAGAATGCCAGAAGAAAAGTTTCATCATATTTTGAGATTGATCTTCACCAAGCAATGACTCACTAGACTAAAACTTTCTCACCCCTCCCTATCGAAGCTTGCTCAAGTAGCTAATGACAGATGGAAGGAAACCTAAATGGATTATGGTTGCCCCTAACTCAAAGAAATATAGCTGTGAATCCTACTGCAATTTAATAATCCTCTCTAATTTATCTGTTGTTTTTTAAAAATTTTCCCTTAAGGCAGAGGTATTGTCTTGTAGGCAAATGACATTCTTCCCCAAACAATATGTTGGTTTAGCAATAGGAAGCTCATTCGTGAAAACATATTCTGTACGACACACAAGTTATTAGAACTATTTGACAGAAGAAGGGGGACTGTATTTTGAGGAACTGATTAAGTCACTCTTTTTTTTTCTCCAGAGTAGAAAAATGCTATTTTTCCAAAATATTTTAGAATATTAAATAAAGTAGAATCTATTTCTCTAAAAATGTTCCCAGGTAAATGTAAACTTTAACAGATTGATTCTTTGCATATAATAAAGATATTCATCTGCCCGTATCCTACAACCCACTTTCCAGATGGCTAAGATATGCAAATTCACATAAATAAAATTACTTATAGATTAATGAACAAATTCAAAGTGCTCTGTGGTTTTGCTTTACTTTGATTTAAATTTCAAATAGCTAAGAATCAAGAATTTATGATGCTAAACCATAAAACGAGGCAGCTTAGTCCGGGAAGGGTATTTCAGACATTTAGGAGTAACTCGATATTTCGTGAGCCTATGGGAAATTCTGAAAGCATTTCACAAAGAGCTGTTTTCAATAGTTTGTTAGTCTGGAGAATACTGAAATGCTGTCATTGAGAGCATCCAGAAAAACATCTTAAGGATAGAAAACAAAATTCCCAAAGAAAATATGAAAAGCACAAGTCCAAATTTTAAGTCAAAACTGAAGTGATAATGCTGGATAGTCAACCCTAGAGAGTAGGTCTGTCTACCATACATTAGTGTGTGCTTGGATTAATACCCAAACTCAATTAGTTGTATTCTGCTCCAGCCTCTCCTTTAGGTTCACTGACCTGGATATAAAATTTACACTTTAATACAGCAGATTTAATTAACCCTATTGAAATGTAAAAGATTCCATGGGGATTACAAAACACACCATCCCTTACTAATTGCCAAGCTGAACTGTGTCAAGCAACCACTTTCTCTTGAACCAGTACATAACTGCGGGGGCTTCCACCAACATCATAACAATCCACACAAGGCCATAGGCTTACAAAGAGGAACCATATCTCTTTCTCTTTGCCTGAACACTGAAAGGGAAAGTGCACCCTACTTCTTATTCTAGGCCAAACTTCTGGAAACTTCTGGTCTGTATTCACAGCCCAGATATGTCATGAGTTCAGTCCCCTCGGAGACAGACAATGCCGAATCTGAGGGCTCGGGTCTCAGGAGTGAGTGCACGTGCAAAGTGCAGGACGTGCTGGCAAGACCAATCTTGACACTTTAATTAGTTCAGCCGGCAGCCAAGCAGGAGAATGCCTCCCCCAAGAAAGATAGCTGATTCCGCCTTGGGCAAGAGGAGAAATGTTGTCAATGGGAACTCTTTTTAACCTCTCTTCTTTGCCCAAAACAAATCCTAAATTTCTCCCCCATTCTAACCCCAGAGAGAGTCCTAAATGTTACACAGGACCTCAAGGAAGTTACATCATGCGGTCTAGGCCAGTCAAAACACCAAGGGCATAAATGACCAGGACTTCAAAGGCTTTGGAGGGTGGGGATGAGGGTTAGGTGCGGTTTACTCTGAAATGGGCAAATAGTTTGGTAAATCTGATTACTGATACTCACTTCAGAGGACAAAGCCTTTATTTTTCTTTCCAAACCCAGCATAGAAAGGAGAGAAGAGATCTGAAAATGGACACCCTCACACATGAATTCACCACCAACAGGGTCCTCATGTCTGTAGAATGGCCAGATACCGCCGGGGACTTTCCCCTCTTCACCACCATGCACTTGGCACCCTGCCCTCCTCAGCACCATCCCAGTGGGAACCTCTTACCCAAACCAAACAGCTCGGCGCCTGGACAGAAGGGAAAGGGTACAATTTCTCATGCCAAGACGCCGGCAACAGCACCTCTTCCCTGCCCACAACGCCCAGCTCCTGGCCTCCTCTCCTCTCCCACCAAAACGCCCCCTGCTGAGGTTTACCTTCTGCCAACTCCTCTTTTCAGCTCATTTTTAGGTTTATTTTCACCACCACCCTACTTACTCCATTTTTCTACCATGTCCTACTTTGTATTACTCCACCGTATGTATCCACAGAAACACAGTGGTTAGGGGCGCCTGAGTGGCTCAGTGAGTTAAAGCCTCTGCCTTCAGCTCTCAGGTCATGATCCCAGGGTCCTGGGATCAAGCCCCACTTTGAGCGAGCTCTCTGCTCCATGGGGAGCCTGCTCCCACCCCACCCCCCCGCCCCACCGCCTGCCTCTCTCTGCCTACTTGTGATCTCTGTCTGTCAAATAAGTAAATAAAATCTTAAAAAAAGAAAGAAAGAAACAAACAAACAAACACAGCGGTTAGAACATAAAGGTGCTGTACCCCTGACCACCCACAGCTAGGAAGAGGAGGATGCTAAGTATTCCAAAGGGGAAATATCGATGAGCTTTCTCTTTCAGCAGGACTACATAAACTTGTACCCACACTAAAGGTAAAATGGGCTTCTCTACATAAGCCAGGATTCCTAACCACACGTTTCTGCAGGAAAATGGGATACAAGTTCAAAACATACAAATTAAAGAATCGTAGAATCATGAGCTGGGGACCCCTTGATACCACGGAAAGAAACAAATGGAAAATTCTCAAACTGATTTAAAAAATAAGAACAATTAATATACCTATGAAGTACTATAGTTTGTAATGTCTGTTACACTTATTTCCAGATCTAGGAAAAAAAAGATATAAAATATCTTTACTAAAAGATTTCAATTAATTTGGGCTTTTTTGGGGGGAGGGGGTACTCTGAGTTCAGCATTCCCTAAAGAAAAACTTTAGATCTTAAAAAACAAAAAGCGGGATGCCTGGGTGGCTCAGTCAGTTAAGCGTCTGCCTTTGGCTCAGGTCACAGTCCCAGGGTCTTGGGATTGAACCCCATGTCGGGCTCCCGCTCAGCAGGAAGTCGGCTTCTCCCTCTCCCACTCCCCCTACTTATGTTCCCTCTTTCACTGTCCCTATCAAATAAATAAATAAAATCTTAAAAAAAAATAAAAAATTAAGATAAAAAGCAAAAAGCTTTCAAAAGCTATCAAATGCTTTTAAGAAGGCTAGTTATCAGAAACTTGTCCAGTGAAAGTGTCAGGTTTTCAGCCAAAGCCTGTTGAATTCTCCAAACGGTGGAGTACCAAAAAGCAAAACAAAACAGCGTGCTGGAAACCGTCTACGACTGGCTCTCCTTATCTCCCCATGCCAGGGAGGTCAAAATTGAGAGGAAATAAGGCTCAACCCTTAAACAATGCATATGCACCCACTCAACTATTCCTACCGGTGTCTATAAATCCAAGAATTTACATTAGCTCACCACATCTCTGGAACTGGCCGGGGCAAGGGGTAGTCCTCCCAAACACATTCAGTTTGGCAAAGCATTCCTACAAGAGGCACTCCAGTTTCACTCAGAAATGGAATGTCATTATGTAAAATCCTCTGGGGGAGGGGAAGGGAATCATTGAAAATATATTCTTACCATTCTCACTGGGCTCTGCTGCCTTGGACACTTCTCGGAACGGGATTATAACTGCATCTCCAGGCACTCTGGGGCTTTCCACATACTTGGGCTTCCTGACGGGACCTGTGGTGGAAAAGATCTGAGTGTGGCTAATTTTTTCCAGACGCAAACAAAGCTTCGGCATGTACAGTGTGTGTGTGTGTCCTCACCAGGACCCAAATATGCCTCAAGGAAGAGCCGGCCCCCTCTCCTCCCTTGAACACACACACACGGTCATTCCAGCACAGACGCGGGAACGTCCAGCCTGGCTGCCAGAGCAGAAACGGGTAAGCTCAGTTTCGAGAATGTCAACTCTGGCAAAAAACAAAAGCCGCGCTTTTGCTGTGAAGACGCGACAGCTGTCTTTGGTGTACATCAAGGAAGGGATTTTGACATGTTCAAACCTGGACAGCTTCTGGCAAAGGGTTTTTTTTATTTGGAATCTGTCTCTAACTGGGACAAAGACGATTGGGCCGCTTGCTATCTCCGAAGTCAGGAGGCAAGGATTACAAACAGCCGGGCTGTAACACCAACACACTGCGAGCGGCCACAGAGCGCCGGCATGTTATCACCCTGGTGACGCACTGCGATTGTGTGGGGCAGGGAAGGCGACGGTTTGCTTGGCACGTGACAGAGCCGCCTTCAAAAGGCACAGCAGCCCGTCGGGCGTGCGACTCGGGGCCACAAGAGGCCCGTCGGTCCTATTTCTCACCTTCCCCTCAACCTCAACTTATCATCGGAAAATCTGGAATTCTTAGGAAGACTGAATGGACCCCTCACACGCCGGCGGGAATGAACAGGTGCAGCCACTTCAGGCAACGGTTTGGCAGCTCCTCAAAAGGTGACACACACAGTTATTATATGGCCCAGCAGTTCCGCTTCTCTACTCACACACGTTCACACAGAAGTTTGCACAGCCGTGCTCATGGTAGCATTATCACGAGCCAAACGTCCATCAACTGATGACTACAAAATGTGATCTGTCCATGCAGGGGGACAGTATTGGGCCACACAGAGGGATGGAGTCCCGATTTATGCTATGACAGGATGAAACCTGAAAACACGATGCTACGTGAAGGAAGCCAGTCCCCACAGACCACGTATTATAGGAATCCATTCGTATGGAATATCCGGAACAAGCAAATGTGTGGAAATAATGAATGGCTGCCAGAGGCTGAGATATGCAAGCTAGTGGGGTGATGGCTAAAGGGCAGGAGACTTCTTTTTAGAGTGATTAACATGTCCTAAAATTAGTGGTGGGGGCGCCTGCGTGACTCAGTCATTAAGTGTCTGCCTGCGGCTCCAGTCATTTCCCAGGATCCTGGGATCGAGTCCCATGTTGGGCTCCCTGCTCAGTGGGAAGCCTGCTTTTCCCTCTGCCCCTCCCCCTACTTGTGTTCCCACTCTTACTGTCTCTCTGTCAAGTACATTAAATCTTTAAACAATAATAATAAAATAAAATAAAATTAGTGGTGATGGCTGCCCGACCTTGGGAATATACTAAAAACCGCTAGAGTGTATACTTTAAATGTGTGCACTGTAGGACATGTGAATTACATCTAAATGAAGCTGCATAAAAAAAGAAAAGACTGCCCATCCTGTCTGTTCCTTTCAAGCATCACATTACACTAGGCCCAGAATCACCCACTCGACTTTCATTTTCCTTGGCTGCCTTATACTTAAAGTACGCTTTTACAGGGCCACAGAGGCAGGGCATATTCCTCAGCAGTGGGGGAAAAGCTGGTGGGAAGAGAGGTAGCCAGGGGTCCACAGCCCTCCCTCCTGCTCAGCCAACCCTCCGAGGCCTGGGCTCCGTCACCACACACTGGTCCAGTGAATCAGGCGGGTCCTGAGCGTCCTTGGGCATGAAACATCATATGCCTCCAAGGAGTTCTGTTCAGACTGTGGTTTGTGGTGAGAGATGCTGCCATCTAAAGGCTTCCCGCATAAGCATCTACATCAGTCTAACAATATCCCAGTTCCCAGCGCCTACAACGGACTACACATGGAAACAGGTGACATTATCAAAGCAGCGTTTGGAGCTTGACAAACAGGGATGGTGTCTCAAACTTTACAAATCATGGTTTTTAAATGGCTAACAGTATTTAATCACATGGCCATCTCCATAATTTACTTAACCCTGTCCGAAAGGGGATTTTTCAAAGGTTAAATTGGAACGGTTACGGGGAAGAGGGAGAACATGTTCACAATGTGAATGGAGGATGTAGGCTATGCAGCAGAATACAAAGCATTACTCAGATTTTATCTAAAATCTACACATATCCTATAGAAATATTCATAGAGAGAAGACTGGGGGGAGGGGCATAAAGGAAAATTTAACATATCTGCTATGGGGGAGCCACACACTAGGAAGAAAGGCTCTAACAGGGTAGGAAAAAATGGAATCAGGACAAGCACACGAACATTTCTATACTTTTGGTTCCTGACCTATTCTCTGTGGTAAAAGAGATCACAGGGATCTTTTCCCCTACCATCTGCTATCTTCCACTTAAAGAACTCTGGGGAGGTAAAGACCTTTATTATTACTGCTGGTTGAGGGATGCTCGAGACACCTGTAAATTTCTGCTTCCCTTAACTCTTCAGGGTACAGTAACAGCAAATCTAAGCAGGAGATCTATTTACAGGCTCCAATCTACCTAACCCATATATCCTTCAAAAATAGTCTCTGACAGTGAGTATTCCTAAAACATGGGCCATCTCACATGGATGTACAATGGTTTTTATGAATGGCTGGAACAATGAACCCCAAAGTCACCCAGAGCCTTCATACAGCATCCAGGCCTATCCATCTAATGCTCTATCACCGTGTTCAGCCCAGAGGCCAACTGCTACCTGTAAGAACTACTCTACCCTGAGGAGTCAGAGTGTGAAGAGCAGAGCCTCTGGAATTGGGCAGACCCACCTAAGTTCAAATACGGTTCCCTCCCCAGCTCGGGCCTCAGTAATATCCTCAAGATGTAAGATGACCAAGTAAGCCTCCTGTTCCAAGGGGAACATCCAGGAGAGCTAAGATGTGCATCTGATTCCCAGGCTTAGCTTAGCACCTGGCACAGTAAAAGTGGCACTAGATGGGAAAGGGGATATGGAATATCAAAGTAAAGAGAACACGTATTCAGTGATCACACAAGGCTAAGCACTTACATACATTAATTCATTCAGTGGTAGTAACTTTGGGAGAAGAGCAGTACTTGCATTTTTAGGTCAAGAAACTAACGCTCAAATTAGTTAAACAAGTTTGCTGTGGCCCACACATGGCAAAACACTAGTTCTGTGGTCCATGCAGGTTTGAAGCCCGAGTACTCAACCAGCACATGGCACCGATAAAAGCAGGAAACCCAGATGAAACGTGCAGTCCTAGAAAAGGCCAGAACAACAGAAACTTCCACCACCACCTAGTCACCCATGGACCTTGGGATAGTCAACAAATATTTTATTCATACTTGTCTCTGATCATCCCTTTTACTAAGAATTGAGATATTCTACAGTGGTTACAGGCACATTAAATATTGGAGATACTGCAATAAAGTGAGTCAAATGAATTTTTTTGCTTCCCAGGACAGGTGACATGTTTACACTGTGGTCTGTTAAGTACACGATAGCATTATGTCTAAAATCAATGTGCATACCTTAATTCAGAATTATTTTATTGCTAAACAATGCCTACTATCATCTGGCCTTTCAGTGAGTAGCAATCTTTTTGCTGGTGGAGGGCCTTGCCTTGATGTTGTTGGGGGCTGACTGATGAGGGCGGTGGCTGTGGCCATTCCTTAAAGTAAGAATCCAATGAAGTCTGCCACATCAATTGGTGCGTTCACGAATGAATTCTCTGTCGCATGTGATGCTGTTCAACAGCATTTTTACCCACAGAACTTCTTTCATAACTAGAGGCGAACCTCTTAAATCCAACTACTACATTATCAACTAAGTTTATACAATATTCTAAAATCCTTTGTTGTCATTTCAACAATCTTCATGGTACCTTCACCAAGAGTAGATTCCGTCTCAAGAAACCATTTGTTTATCTGTAAGAAGCAACAGTCCATCATCCATTAAAGTTTAATCACGAGACTGCAGCAGTCCAGTCCCATCTCCGGGCTCTACTTCCAGTTCAAGCTCTCTTGCTACTTCTACTCCATCTGCAGTTACTTCCTCCACTGAAGTCCTGAACGCGGAGAGTCCTCCATGAGGGCTGGAATCATCTTCCGAACTCCTGTTAATGTCGATATGTTGACCACTTCCCATGAATCATGAATATTCTTAATGGCATCTGGAATGGTAAATCCTCTCCAGAAGCTTTTCAGTTTAACTTTGTCCAGATCCATCAGAGGAATTGCTATCTGGGGCAGCTACAGCCTTACAAAATATATTGCTTAAATAACACCTGAAAGTTGCAATTATCTCTTGAACCATGGGCTGCAGAATGGACGCTGTGTTAAGCAGCACAAAAATATTAAGCTCCTGAGACATCTCCACCAGAGCTCAAGTGACCAGGTGCGTTGTCAAAGAGCAGTAACATTTTTCGAGGAATTTTACCCTGAGTAGTAGGTCTCAACAGCGGGCTTAAGACATTCAGTAAACCATGTTGTAAATAGATGTGCTGTCATCTAGATTTTGTTGTTCCATTTAGGCAGAATACATTTATATTAATGCCTAGGGATCCTAGGATGTGGAGAATGGCAAATGAGCACTGATTTCAACTTTAACGTCACCAACTCCATCCATCCGTAACAAGAGACAGCCTGTCCCCTTTAAAGCTTTGAAGCCAGGTATCGACTTCTCTTTTGTTAGGAACGTCCTAGATGGCATCTTCACGAACCAATCTCTATTAGCATTCAACTTTTCTTCTATAATTTCCTCATCTCTCCTCAGCCTTCATGAACTGAAAAAAAATTAAGGTCTTACTCTGGATTAGCTTTTGTCTTAAGAAAATGTGGCGGCTAGTTTGATCTTCGATCCAGACCATTACAACTTTCTCGGTATCAGCGATGGGGCTGTGTTTGCTTTCTTATCATTCAGGTATAACTGGAGTAGCCACTTTTAACTTCCTTCGAGAACTTTTCCTCTGCATTCACAGCTCGGTTAACTCTTTGGGGCAAGAGGCCAGGCTTTCAGCCTAACTAAGCTTAATCATTTTTAGCTTTTGATTTAAAGTAAGAGATATGGGACTCTTCCTTTCACTCGAACACTTAGAGGACATTGTACGGTTATTCAGTGACCTAATTTCAATACTGTTGTGTCTCAGGGAATACCGAGGCCCGAGGAGAGAGAGAAGAGACAGGAGAATGGCCATTTGATCAGAACATACCCAATATTGATCAATTAAGTGTGCCATCTTATATGGGCACAGTTCATGGTACCCCCCAAACAATTACAATAGTAACAAAGATCACTGACCACAGGTCACAGTAACAGACATAGTAATGAAAAAGGCTGACATATTGCAAGAATTATCAACATGTGACACAAAGACATGAAGTGAGCCAATGCAGTAGGAAAAATGGTGCCAGAAGACTTGCTGGACACAGGGTTGCCACAAATCTTCAATTTCAAAACTGCAACATCTAGGAAGTGTGATAGAGCAAACCTCCATAAAACAAGGCATGCTGGTGCAAGCAATGGCCCTCCAATATGATCCTCTTATTTAAATTGCTTTCCACAAACAGCTGAACCTCAAATGCTATAAAACAAGAAAAATTTATAACTATAGAGGTTTTGTTCCTTCCTCCTCTCTATCGCTCATTAGAGGCTCCTTGCACACTTTCCATTAAATAACCAGATGAACACTCGTTTGCCTTTACTCCTTTCCAAAACATCATTAGAGTTGCAGTAAAGGGATTTGAGAGAGACTGATGGGGAGAGGAGAACACCACAGGCAAGAAACCAAACTTCTGAGAGTAGGAAACAGTTTGCCAAGGAGCAGTGAATTGAGTGGGCAGGAAAAGGTCAGCTCTAGGGTAGGGGATGGGATGGCTCAGCCTCAGAGATGGGAGGCACTTCTGAAGACAGGGGCATGAATGGGGCCACACAGGATCAGGGCTTGAGAATCTATTTAAGGGAGAGTCAGACCCTCAGAACCAGGAAGCATTCCCTCTCACCCTGGAAAGGCCTAATGCCAAGAGCACAGAGACTCAAGAGCTAAACTCTTATGTGCTAAACTAAAAAACTGGGATTAAGAAAAATTCCACATGTAGACTGGTGGGCCATTGGGGTGGGTCCCCAATGCCCCCCACCCCGAGCTGTGAGACCAGCGACAGCAATCTCGCACACCGGGGCAGAAAGACATCAGAGGATTCCACTCTGGGGAAAGTCACCAAGAGAAAAGACCAGTAAGTGAGAGTTGGGCACATCCCCAACCAACCACGGTATCACAAAGCCTGTCCTCAACACGTAGCCAGCACTTTCAATCAGCCTCTTTGCTCTTCAGATACGAACTAGGATCAGACAGTCGAGGAAGACCCTACCCTGAAAAGCAGCCACTGGAACAAGAAGAGCGCTGTGAGGAATCTGAGAAAACAGGAGGAACCCCCTCCAGTTTGCTTCCACTACCCAAAGGACGTCCATCACAAAGGGCACCTAGGGTCCCCGTGGTGGGCCGCTGAGCAGACTGACTGAAGGACGAGAAGAAAGGCCACGCTGGCAGGAGCCATGTGACCTCCAGGCACCCATCTTACATCTGAGCTGCTATTAAACCACAGTGACACTGATTTCTACACCTGAAACAAACTCCCCTAAAACAAAGTGGCCGCCATGTCAACAGGGACCCAAACTGAGAATTCCATCTCCCCGCCACCCTCTTACTCAGGGAATACTACTGCCCAGCACCTTTCTAGACACAGATTTTTGTTTAAAATAAAATGTTCAGGGGCGCCTGGATGGCTCAGTGGGTTAAAGCCTCTGCCTTCGGCTCGGGTCATGATGCCAGGGTCCTGGGATCGAGACCAGCATCGGGCTCTCTGCTCAGCTGGGAGCCCACTTCTTCCTCTCTCTGCCTGCCTCTCTGCCTACTGGTGATCTCTGCCTGTCAAATAAAAAAATAAAAATCTAAAAACAAATTTTTTAAAAATAAAACAGAATGTTCAATCTTCCCAAGCATAAACTATCTTAAAGTAAAATAATCTCCCCCCTTCCCTATCAGGTTAATCCCCACAAAATAACCAAAATATAATACTACATAATAATTATGCAGAAAGCATGGTATGTTTGCCACTAGTTGGTTTTTTTTTTTTTTAAGGTGGGGGGGCAGAAGGAGAGAGACAACCATGCAGGCTCCTTGGTCAGCACAATCTCACAAGCCTAAGATCATGACCTGAGCCAAAATCAGGAGTTAGACACTCAATGGACTGAGCCACTCAAGGTGCCCCTGCTGGCTACTGTATTTTAAGGCAAGCGTTCCTTAAAAACTATATATGACCATCAGGTATTAGCTTGAACATCAGCAAGGGGAACCTGGCTGGCTCAGTCCAGAGAGCATGCAACTCTGAATCTCAGGGTTCTAAGTTCAAGCCCCATGGCAGGTATAGAGATTCCTCAAAATTTAAAAAAAAAAAAAAAAAATGTGAGAAATTCAGCTCAGGTAAAGGCCAACATGTTTCCCTGTCACGATGGCCTCACTTCCCAATCACTCCTGGGCAGCTCACCCATAACACTGGTATAAAGCACTTTTCAAGTTCTACTGTGTATATAGATCACCTGGGTGGGGGGTCGGGAAGTCCTATAAAAATGAAGATTCTGATGTCCTTACTAGGTATATAAGGCTGGGACCACAGCCACACTTTAGTAGCAAAGGCATCAAGTAGGGCAACAGAGCCACCATGGGCAGGGCCCCTAAAGAAGACCACCCTTCTTTCATCAGGTCTGAGAAGGACCTAGGGTTGTGTGGCTGGAGCACCAACTTGCCCAATTTACCAGGTTTTAGATAAATGAGGATTGTTCTCAGTCAAATGGAACTCATTTTTCTTTTTTTACGATTTTATTTATTTATTTGACAGAGAGAGAGTGTGCGAGCGAGTGAGCACAGGTAGGCAGAGGGAGAGAGAGAGAGAGAAGCAGGCTCTCCACTGAGCAGGGAGCCCGATGTGGGGTTCGATCCTAGGACCCTGGGATCATGACCTGACCCAAAGGCAGTCACTTAACCGACTGAGCCACCCAGGTGCCCCCAAATGGAACTCATTCTTGCTCATAACCCATTTTTTTAAAATTTATTTGACACAGAGAGAGATCACAAGTAGGCAGAGAGGCAGGCAGAGAGAGGGGGAGAAGCAGGCTCCCCACTGAGCAAAGAGTCCAATGTGGGGCTCGATCCTAGGACCCTGAGATCATGACCCAAGCTGAAGGCAGAGGCTTTAACCCACTGAGCCACCCAGGTGCCCCGATCATAACCCATTTCACAGCAACTCCAGATTCTTTACCTCATCCAGTCTCCCCCACCGCTCACCCCCATTCTCTACTATTTGATACAGGGGAAGGGCCCTCAACTTTAAAGATGAAGGGCTCCAAAGATAGACAGACACAGAAGGTGTCCCAGAGAGGTTAAACAGGTTCCCGGCATGCAGCTTGCATGAGAAGAGCTCCCGCTAGCGCTTTCCACTGTACAGAACGGCCTGTGTGTGTCTGGGAGGGGGATCGGCGAACCGCCCTGAATCACATGGGTCTACTGCCTCGGAGGCAGGCCTTCTCTGCATTCAGTCCACAGCCTTTATGTAAAACTCCAAATATACTTTTCCCAGCGGTCAGTTTTCCTGCTCTTTTCAACATTTTAATCACATAGCTGACTATTCAGCTGCTTAGAAACTGCCATATAAGGAATATTTTTTAAAAGGGATGGCAGAAATAAACCAAACTGGGCTTTATCTCCAGGCAGTCAAAGACAGAAGGGCAGGGGTTACTTTTCATTTCAGAGTGTTTCAGTTAAAAATAATTATATATATAAAAGCAATATTTGGGACACAGAATACCTGAGGCTACTTAATGCAGTCTTACATTTTTCACAACATCTGGAGAGGAAAAGTGACACTGAATTATCAATCATTTTAGAGGTTTTGTTTCTTTGTTTGTTTTTTGTTTTTTGTTTTAAGCATCTTGAACTTTCTCAGACAAGGTTCCTGTCAATTTTATCTGGTCTGGGATTTTCATTTTACAATGGGAAATGTTCATACAAAGAGAGGAACAATAAAAAGGAGAAGTAAGAGAATTTTCTTTGGGGGAGGGGAGCTTTATCACTAAAGCAAATGTCATTAAATAGTCAATTCCCAAATGATGAACTGTGGCAAACTATCAGATGACAGTTGGGATTTTTAAAGGGCATGATACTGAGAGCTTCCAACATCTGACCCTTCTCCTGCCTGTATCCCAAAAGGCCAATGTTGCAGGGAAGAAGAGACACATGCTTGGAACTGAGAAAGGGGGATATCTGGCCTGAGGGCATGAAAGGAACACCTTCCCGAGGACCGGGCTGTCCTGCCTCCCTGCAGCTTTGTCCTGTGCTGAGCTGAGGCAGGGCAGGTGAGCTGATGGGACTACCCACAACCCTACCTGTGAGCGGTGAGAGCTTCTTGGGAAGAGTCACTTTGAGGGAAGGAGGAGCCAGAAAATGAACTGACCCAGTTAGGAAGCCTCAACCCAAAGGGAGGGTAATTTTAAGCACAATGTGTTATCCATCACTTGAATTTCTCCCACAAGAGGCAGGGAAGAGACTCCAAATAAAAACCTAAAATGCTGCTTGAGATGGCTCCACTCCACGGATGGACAGAGGCAGCCCAAGGCTTCCCTACCCCACATGCCTGGGTATACTAGGAGCTGATGAGAGGCAAGGCACCAGGAGAAGTGCCTCAGCTGCCTCAGCAGGAACTTCTCTGGTCTGCCCTCTGGAAGCTTCCAGAAACTTCTAGAAACACTTTTACGACTGCCTGGGGCCTTGTACAGGGAGAGAAGGATAGTAACTCAGTGCAATCGGAGTTGTCACCACTGGGTACAACCTCCTCCACACCCCAACACAGGTAAGGTCTAGGGAAATTCAGACTAATTCTAGGAAGAAAAAAACAGGTGAAAACCACAATGAGATACCACCTCACACCAGTCAGAATGGCTAAAATTAACAAATCAGGAAATGACAGATGCTGGCAAGGATGCAGAGAAAGGGGAACCCTCCTACACTGTTGGTGGGAATGAAAGCTGATGCAACCACTCTGGAAAACAGCATGGAGGTTCCTAAAAACGTTGAAAATAGAGCTACCCCACAACCCAGCAATCACACTACTGGGTATTTACCCTAAAGATACAAATGTAGTGATCCGAAGGGGCAAGTGCACCTGAATGTTTATAGCAGCAATGTCCACAATAGCCAAACTATGGAAAAAACCTAGATGTCCATCAACAGATGAATGGATAAAGAAGATGTGGTATATATACACAATGGAATACTATGCAGCCATCAAAAGAAATGAAATCTTGCCTTTTGTGACAACGTGCCATTTGTGGAACTAGAGGGTATTAAGCTTAGTGAAATAAGTCAACAAGAGAAAGACAACTATCATATGATCTCCCTGATATGAGGAAGTGGAGATGCAACGTGGGGGGTTTGGGGGGTAGGAAAAGAATAAATGAACCCAGATGGGATCACAAGGGAGACAAACCATAAGAGACTCTTAATCTCACAAAACAAACTGAGGGTTGCTGGGGGGAGGGGGGTTGGGAGAGGGGGGTGGGGTTATGGATATTGGGGAGGGTATGTGCTATGGTAAGTGCTGTGAAGTGTGTAAACCTGGCGATTCACAGACCTGTACCCCTGGGGCTAATAATACATTTTATTTTAATTAAAAATTTTAAAAATTTAAAAAACAAAAATAACCAGAAGGTGAGAGGAAAACAATGGGTCACCTGCTAATGGTAACTGAAATAGGAGAGTTACCTGACATTATTCTCAATAAGCCTCCTCTTTACTATTTTGAATACCTTCTTTTTAAAAAGTGCATTGAGAAGGGCACAAAGCCTTTACACCATGCAACACATAAGGCCCTGTGTGATATAAATGTGCATTGCCATTTGGGCACTTAAATCTAGTAGGAAAACAGTTCCAAAATGGAGCCACGTTCCTTTCAATAAATCAGCTTTAAAATAAATGTTGACAATGATTTTCTAGTCTCAGTTTGCGGTGTGCATGTTTACAGCACTGTGAGTATAATAAAACCCCTAGCTCAACACAATACCCTGAGTCATGTTTCCACTTTCTCCCAGCGCAGTTCGGTCCGTCATGCTGTTCCTGTACTGAACCTTGTTTTTATGCACTAACGCAAGGAAATGCATTCATTCACCTCACTTACTCAACAAGCACCCACCGGCACCAACTGCACACCAGGCACAGGGTGAGAACAAGACATGGACACGCTCTCCTGGAGCTCCCAGATTTCTGGGACAGAACTCTATCACACTGCCCAAATTTTATCTCCAAACACCTCAACATAAATAATGTGATATAAATGTGTGTCAGGTGCCTTCAAGCTACTGCCTTAAAGCAATTAGTTGTCTTAATCTGGAATATGGACTCTAGAGGTTAACTAGTGGTTTTTTTTTTCCCTAAGATTTTATTAATTGGAGAAAGAGAGAGAGCATGTGGAGGGGTGAAGGGCAAAGAGAGAATCTCAAGCAGACTCCGAGCTGAGCGTGGAGGCTGATACAGGGGCGCAATCTCACAATCCTGAGATCTTGACCCCAATTGAAACCAAGAGTTAGTTGGGTGCTTAACCAACTGAGCCACGCAAGCACCCCAAGGTTAAGTAGCTTTTAAACAAAAGGCCAGGGGCACCTGGGTAGCTCAGTCAGTTAAGCAATTTAACTCTTGATTTCTGCTCAGGTCATGCTCTCAGGGTCATGAGATCAAGCCCAGCATAGGCCTCTGCCCTCAGCAGAGTCTGCTTGAGATTCTCTCCCTCTGTCCCTCCCCTCCACTCAAGAGCACAGCATGCATGCTCTTTCTCTCTCTCTCTCAAATAAATAAAAGCTCTGAAAAACTAGGGGCACCTGGGTGGCTCTGTCAGTTAAGGATCAGATTCTTTGGGGGGGGGAGGCAACAATACTGATTTTTTAAAACTGAAGTATAATTGAAGTACTGAAGTATAATACACAAGGTTACATTAGTTTTAGGTGTACAACGGATCAGATTCTTGATTCTAGCTTAGGTCATGATCTCGGGGTGATAAGATCAGACCTACAGGGCAGGGGCTCCACGCTCAGCACGGAGTCTGCTTGAGATTCTCTCCCTCCTCCTGCTTGCTCTCTCTTTCAAATAAATAAAATCTTTAAAAAAATTTAAAAATAGGGGTGCCTGGGTTGCTCAGTGGGTTAAAGCCTCTGCCTTTGGCTCAGGTCATGATCCCAGGGTCCTGGATTGAGTCCCGCAACGGGCTCTCTGCTCGGCAGGGACACTGCTTCTCTGTCTCTCTCTGCCTGCCTCTCTGCCTACTTGTGATCTCTGTCAAATAAATAAATAAAATATTTTTAAAAATAAATAAATAAAAATTTTAAAAAATAAAAAATTTAAAAATAAAATAAAAGGTGACACTCAAGAGCAGACCACCACCAGTCAGGTGGTCATCCTTACCACAGTCACACAAGTTAGTACACTTGAGGTAAAAAATGGACTTCCATGCTGGCTAAATCACTAATTTTGTTCATCGGTATTATGGAGCAGAGTTTCAGGTGGCTCCTGAATAGGGTTCCTGTATAGGGTTCCTATATGGGTTCCTGTATAGGGCGAGGGTGGGGTGTGAGTGTATGTGTCCAAGGTTTATCGAAGGAGAGCGGAGAAGTCTGGACCTGGCCACTGTGGAAGAATGGGAAGGGAGCTATTGAGTGAGGCATAATTGCTCTTCTCCTGCCCTCTCTTGAATGGCTGGGGAGGGCTCATGGAGCACCCGCCTACAGGTGGGAACCTCTGGATGGATTGGGACGCATGCTTTTCCCTCCCACCTCTTCCCTTACCTCCTAAATTTCCCACCCTTAACAGAAAAGATCAAAGAGGTTAGAACAGGATTCCATAGTAGTGACTATGCTGAATATTTGAAAAAATGGTCCCAAATCAGGATATTCCTTAGAAGTTATCAGTTTATAGCAAATAGGTGTAATTCTTTTAAAGAGCAGCCACTTCTCCTCGTCAGAACTAGTATTTGTGCACTCCTTGAGTAATAGTACTCTAAGGGAGCCAACAAGGGGCAAGGTTCTCTGCCTCAAGCAGCTTTCATCCTGCGTGGGAATGGGAAGAGGAAAACACTGCTCCACTCCATGCTCCCACTTCCTTCCAATAGTACTCATCATCCTGTCACACCATGTCAACCAATCCTTCTGTGTTCTTGGTGACAAGACCAAGGGCAAGAAAAGGCAAGAGATTCAGACTCCGAAGGTCCTATAGAGAAATAACTGAACTGTTGCGCTGGATAAGAGGGTTTACAGGCCTAATAAGAATAAGTTGAAAGATCAGCAACAGATATTGTTACAATCTGACTAGGTTGCCCTGGGAATGACCACTACGTACCTAGCAGAACGGTAGAATTTAAAAACAAAAAACTGAGGAGTAAAAAGTGATGTGAGGAGGATACAAATCAATGAGAATTCTTCTCCACTGTTGGCAGGGAAGCAAAATGGTACAATCACATTGGTAAAGAGTTGGCATTTTTATATAAAATTAAACACACCATGGGACCAAGCGATTCCACAATAAGGCACTGACCCAAGAGAAAGGAAAATGTATGTTAACCCCAAATCCTGCATGTACATGTTTATGGCAACTTAATTCATAATCTACCAAAAGTACAAGCTACTCAAATGTCCTTCAATTGGTAAATGGATAAACTACAGTATATCCACACAATGGAATAGTACTCAGCAGTAAAAAATAAAATAACATTGATACCCACTAGAGTAGAAATGAATTCCAGGGGCACATGTCTGACTCACTGTAAGCCTCTGCCTTCAGCTCAGGGTGTGAGCTGAAATCAAGCCCCGCCTCAGGCTCCCTGCCCATCTGGGAGTCTGCTTGTCCCTCTCCCTCTGCCCTGCTCATGCTCACTCTCTCAAATAAATAAAATCTTTTTTAAAAAATGAATTTCAAATAAACTATACTCAGTGAAAGACACCAGACTCAAAAGGCTGCATACTCTATCATTCCATTTATGGGACATTCTGGGAAAGGCAACTACAGATTTAGACAACAGATCAGTGGTTCCCAGGGAGCAGGGGTGGACTACAGAGGGAGCAGCCTGAGGGAATATTTTGGGGTGAGGGAGCTGTTCTGTCCCTGACTGGTGGGGTGCTGATAACACAACCCCGGGCATTTGTTAAAGTGCACAGATCCCTACAACAAAAAGTAAACTTCATTGTATATAAACAAAAATGAAAAAAATTCTAATTAAAAAAAGAGAGGTCTGACTTAGGGTATCCATCTATATGGGGGAGAAGCTCTACTTGTAGGAAGCCTCTGTTCTGACCTACTGAGAGAACAACAAGGCCAGTTCCAACATCTACCATCCCCTTCTACTTTGGTAAGAAAGTCATAGTTTCTAACTATTTTAGAATAGTTAAAAGAAGTTTTAAGAAGTACCCAATACAAAGAAAGAGACAGAGAGATGACAGAGTGTCCCCTGAGTTGGGTGGTAGGGGGTGATTACATAAAGCAGACTTTCCAGGACTATCTCATTCTACACTCTGGGCTGACTGATTAGCAACTGGACTATTTCACAGTTCTGCACACTCTCAAAAACGCAGTAGCAATGCAAATGATTCCCGTCCATAGCAATGGAAACAAATGTTGTGTGGCGGAGAATATATATCTCTGCAAATCCAAATTCTCATTTAAATTGGCCTTAACATCTTACTCATTTCCCTCTTTAATTAATGAGCTAAATAAAATTATTGACATATGACCTTTTACATTTGCATGTCCTATTTTCGCCTTCTTGAAAATTATGCTTCAGCAGCACAGGGAATTAAACAAATCAAAGAGTGCCTTTCCGAGCCTCCTTGGCAGCGAGGTAAACGCAGTCACTGCGAGAAAATCCAGTATTGGGTCGGATTTCAAGGAAGAGTGTTTAAAACAAGCCGACCAAGCTCAGAGGGGCCCCTTATGACTCTTCTTACTTTCCTCCATCTGGCAGGAAATGCTGACTTGCTAGCGCTAACAATCATGCAGGACCCTGAGGTGACCTCGAGGGAGGAGGGTACAGCAGGCTGATAATGGCACCCAAAAATATGTCCATGACCTAATCTCTGAACCCTGTAAATGTTCTTTATTTGGAAAAGTGGTTTGTGTGATTAAGCTAAAAATTCTGCGGTGAAGGAATCATCCTGGATTATCCATATCCAGGTAGGCCCGCAGTACCATCATGACTATTCTTACAAACGATACAAAGGGAGACCAGATCACCACACAGAGAAAGCCATGTCAAGACAGAGACTGGAGGGAAGCTGCCACACAAAAAAAGAATCCCTTGGAGCCCCCAGAAACTAGGAGAAGCAAGAACAATTTTCTCCAGAACCTCTGGAGAGAGTACAACTGTGCTAAGACCTTGATTTCTGAATTCTGGTCTCCAGAACGGTGAGAGAATGAATTTCTGTTGTTTTAAGCTGTCCAGCCTGTGGTACTCTGTGACAGCAGCCCCAGGAAACTAACACAGAGGGAGAGGGTAGACGCAAGACAGGGCCTGGTTCCCTGACGACAGATACCTTGAAGTCACCTCAGCCCAGCATCATCTAACTCTAGACCGTTCACAAGAGAAGAATGAATTTTTATTTTATTTATTATGTATTTGATCATTCTTAATTGAAACCAAACTTAATCCTAATATAGTAATAAACTGTAATAATCAATTATTGGCCCCAACCTCAACAATCATATTGGTCACCCTAAAACCTCAGCAAGGTTGAGAATTAAATCAAGAGCTGAAGAAGTCGAACTCCAAGTATTGATAGGACAGTGTTATCTTTAGAATAACTTTGCCATTGCTGACATACTCAGGGAATATGTCTAATAGAAAATTTTTTTAAGTTTTTTTTTTAAAGATTTTATTTATTTATTTGACAGACAGAGATCACAAAAAGAGAGGCAGGAAGAGAGAGAGGAGGAAGCAGGATTCCCGCAGAGCAGAGAGCCTGATGCGGGGATTGGTCCCAGGACCCTGGAGTCATGACCTGAGCCAAAGGCAGAGGCTTTAACCCATTGAGCCACCCAGGCGCCCCTAACAGGGAATTTTTAATGTTTTTTTAAAATGTGGCCTATCAGGACTGATTAGCTTTGTGATTCCTATTTGCAATATGTAATTTTTAGCTTTAAGTGAAATTCATATTAAATATAGGACTTTAGATTATAAATATAAGATTTATAAATTGAGTTTAAAGGCTATGGAAAGCTGTGTTTAAACTTATTTAACCATAGTACCTTGAACAGTAATTTGAAACCTTTATCATATGTATACAAAATGCTGCTCTCAGACATCAAAAGACTCCTTTTAGTAATGGTCTCTCCACAATATAAAGTCAGTCTCTCACCTTCAAAATGCTCACTGGAAGGAGTTCAAGATGGAAGGAAGGAGGGAGAGAGAGAGGAAAAGAGGACCTAAAAATTCCCTTAACTCCAAGTTTACTACAGTCCATAGCCCACGGCCCTCTCACAGCCATTAGCCAGCCAACAAAACCTGCCATCATGCATTTCTAGTCCTTCAGCTAAATTCTAAAACCTTCCATGGGCCATCACAGTCCCCAGGGTCATCACGCTATTCTCGTTAGCATCCCCCAGACAACTCACTCCTCTCCGATCCTGGTGTCTAAAAAGAGGCGGCACTCTGCTTTGAGACACTCTCTCTAAGGTCAGAAGCAGCCCATGGTGTTGCTGTACATGGCCAGAGGTTGGTGCATCAGGCCACACGCTCATGGCCCCTGACAATCCAGGGAGTCCCACGACAGGCTCATCGGAGACTGAAAGCAAGAGCGGAGCGGAGACTGGGCTCGTGAGCCTGAGGCAAATGTTCTTCTGTGACCTCTTTGGTGAGAAGCTCACTCTTGAAAGCATGTGACTGCCATTATCTGAAATACCTCGTGGAAACATCGGGAACCTAAGAGAGCAGCCGCAGAGTGGTATCTGGAGGCTTAGCTGTTATCTCTTTCAGTTTGAACAGGACAAATTGCCCTCACAGATGACATAGGGAACCCATGACACCACTGACAAAGAATTAGCTGAAGAGCCACTGGCAGGGCACATCTCCTTATAGGCAGCCAGCCCCTAATGACAGAGCCCTCTCAACCCCCCTCCAGCAACATCTGTCTCTCTGTGTCCCAACCGGAGGAGCAGGGTTTGTCCACAGAGTTACAGGATGGTTCTGTAGAACTTTTCTTATCCACCAAAACAACTACAATTTTATCTCACTTTCAAAAGCTGATCAAGATTAACATTCAGGGGTGCCTGGGTGGCTCAGTGGGTTAAGCCTCTGCTTTCAGCTCAGATCTGGATCTCAGGGTCCTGGGATCAAGCCCTGCATCGGGCTCTCTGCTCGATGGGGAGCCTGCTTCCCCTTCTCTCTCTGCCTGCCTCTCTGCCTACTTGTGATCTCTCTCTTTGTCAAATAAATAAATTAAATCTTTAAAAAAAAAAAAAAAAGATTAACATTCAACTTGGAATTCCTGATTCCACACTGGCTTATGACAACAAGAGTAGACACTCGAGTAGCTTCTTGATTTTTTTCTGTTTAAACCAATCCCAAGGGACGCCTGGGTGGCGCAGTTGGTTGGACGACTGCCTTCGGCTCAGGGCGTGATCCTGGAGTCCCGGGATCGAGTCCCACATCGGGCTCCCAGCTCCATGGGGAGTCTGCTTCGCTCTCTGACCTTCTCCCCTCTCATGCTCTCTCTCACTGTCTCTCTCTCTCAAATAAATAAATAAAATCTTAAAAAAAAAAAAAACCAATCCCAAGAGGCAGTCATGCTGACCTCCAGCGTAGCACTTGCTACCAGTCACCAGGTCAATCACGAGGCCCTCTAAGTTACCCCGCCGACTCTCCAACCCCTCCCATTCCGAAGACTCCTCCTGTGGTTGTGAATGTTGCAGGGGGCAGAGATCCAGGAGCCCCACCCCACCCCCCCATTCCACACATCATGGTGGGCGTTAGCAGCCTCCCTGCCTTCCTTCCACACAGGCTCGAACACCTTAAAACCCTTCAGCAAAGGAGAATGACACTCTCAAAATCAGTCCCCAACCTGCCCAAGCCAAAGAAAAACAGCTCCAGAAGCTCGAGGTTTCAACCTGTGGCACTTTTATGTCTCAGCAAATTTTGAATAATCAGAAAGAAAGCTTACCTTAAGCTATCCATACACCCTTTGGGTTGGGTGACCAAAGTTAGCAGTTACTCTGCCAAAAGAAAGAACTATTGAGAATTTTGACCTTCAGGTGTTTATTTTGTAGGCACACCTGGTGATGTATGAAGCCAAAGTCGGAAGTTAGCCTCTTTTAAGGACATGGGTCGGAAGAGTCCCAGAACTAGGCGACACTGTTCCTGGAACACGCTCATCATTCAGCATCTACCACACGGTGGCGCTGCTTCAATGTGGATTTCAGACCAAATCCACAAGGGCATTTCTTCATCATCAGAGAACAATGCTTGCACCCATTAGAAGTTGGGAGAGTGAAACCGACCAAAGCTTCTTGACAGTTCAGGTAACACCCATGAGGTCAACAGTCTACATAGAGGAATTAAGTTGCCGAGACAGCCTCTCTTTGCCCAGGTTTTAGGCCGAGCCTCACAGAATTCTGACATTTCGGGCCCCTGCAAAGAGCTTCCCTTCACTTATAGCCCAGCCCACAAGGCAACACGTAGGGCAGAAGGGCTGAGGGTCCCTGAGTTGGCTGTCTCACAGCACAACCTGAAATGTCATCTACCTGTGACTCCAGACTGATATAACCGAATGGGGAAGAAGAAATGAATCTCCATGTGGAAAATCCCAAATTTATGCAGATACCTCATTGTCAAGGACCGGGAGGAGAACACTCCACCCTTCCTATGTGGGCTGCTCACAGCACCTTTCCTCCAGAGAACAGGATATGGAGAGCGGCATAAGAAGGGAGAGTAACTTCACTATGGAGAAACCTGAAAACCACTGCATTGGCTGGGTGGCCAAGTTAACATAAACTGTGAGAAGTCACATTGCTGGTGCTCACCATCAACATGTTGTGATAAGACGGGCACTTCACCTCTGCGGTCTTCCTCCCCAAACCCCCCTAAATCTAGTCTAATCATGACAGAAGCATTAGACAAATCCCAGCAGAGGGGCATCCTATAAAATTCCAATCAGTCCACATCAAAACTGCCCAAGTCATCAAAACCAAGTCAAGTCTGAGAAACTATTACAGCTGAGAGAAGCCTACGCAGACATACAAATAAATGTAATGTGGGACCCTGAATAAATCCTGGATGTTGGTTATAAACTAGATAAATATGAATGAAGCATAGATTTTAGTTGCTAATAATGTATCAGTATTAGTTTATTAATTGTGAAAATACATGGGGTGCCTGGGTGGCTCAGTCGGTTGGGCGTCTGCCTTTGGCTTGGGTCATGATCCCAAGATCCTGGAATCAAGCCCATGTCAGGCTCCTTGCTCAGTGGGGAACCTGCTTCTCTCTCTCCTTCTCCCTCTGCTTGTGTTCTCTCTCCCTCTCTCTGTCAAATAGATAAATTATACCTTTTAAAAATATTTGTGACAATATATCATTAATGTACTCTGTTAATAACAGGAGAAACTGGGTATGTGTTAGATGGGAACTCTGAACTACCTTCACAACTTTTTCTATAAATCTAAAACTATTCTAAAATAATAAGCTTAGGGGCACCTGGGTAGCTCAGTTGGTTAAGCATCTGACTCCTGATTTTGGCTCAGGCCATAATCTCAGGATCATGAGATCGTGCCCCAGGTCAGGCTCCATGCTCAGTATGGAGTCTGCTTGAAATTCTCTCTCTCCCTCTCTCTCTCTGCCTCTCCCCCTGCTCTCTCTCTCTAAAATAAATAAAATCTTTAAAATAAAATTAAAAGTTTATGTTTAAAAAAGTCCATTCAAGGCTCATATGATAACCGACACCTTCACATACAGGACAATGCCTTTATCTTCTGTATTCGGGAATTCCAGCCGTGTTCCTGACAGTCCTGATACCCACCGCAGAAGAAGAGGGTTGTTACAGGATGAATGGTGTTCCCCCAAATTTCATGGGTTAAAGGCCCGACTCCCAGTATCTCCAAATGTGACTGTACTTGGAGACCAGGCTTTTAAAGAGGTAATTCAGTTAAAATGAGGCCACTGCTATGGGCCCTAATCCCATCGGCGTGGTGTCTTTACAGGCAAAATCTGGACCCACAGACACACACCAGGACACACAGGCACAGAGGAAAGACCACGTGAGGACTCAGGGAGCAGGAGGCCCTCTGTAAACCAAGGAGAGGGGCTAGAGGAAGAAGTAAAGCTGTAAGCACGCTCATTTGGCACTTCAGGCCTCCTGAACTGTGAGAAAATGCACTGTTGTTCTTTGAGCCACCCACTCTGTGGCACTCTGTTATGGCAGCACCAGGAAACTATACAAGGGGGAGGCAAACATCCCCGGCGGCAATGAAGGTCATGGGGATGAAGAGCTTGACGATTTCCATGCCTCACGTCCCCGCCGCGAAGAGTCTGACCAAAAGCTG
This sequence comes from Neogale vison, assembly GCF_020171115.1. Lineage (NCBI taxonomy): Eukaryota > Metazoa > Chordata > Mammalia > Carnivora > Mustelidae > Neogale > Neogale vison. Next base: position 56,630,512 of record NC_058093.1, on the reverse strand, counting down.
CCCTTCTGGGCAGCGATGAGGTGAAATGGAGCTGCCCAGGGCCTTTGGAGTCAGGCTGCAGAACTTCAAGCCCCAGCCAGCCAGGAACAAGCTCCACAACTTTTGGGCAAATTATCCACTCCTGGGTCTCTCCATCAGCTGCAAATGGGGTTAGTACCTACACCTCAAGGTTAAATATAGACTGTCTAGCATGTGGTCAAGTACTAAATAAATATTTTCCATCCCCCCCTTCCTTTCCTTTAAGCTGACAAACTATGCAAACAGACTCACTGCATGTTTCTATATTAGTGCCACAGAGCCATGACCCTTCGTTTATGGGCCAACTGTGGCTGATCTGCACTACGATGAGAAGGCTGAGTAGTCACAACACCAACCCTATCGCCCTCAAAGCCTGAAATATTTACCATCTGGCCTTTGACAGAAGAAATATGTCAGTTCTACTCTGTCATCAGTTACCCCATTTTCACAGGCGAGCACCTTTTATCCCTTATTGTACTTGAACTTCCCAGCCACTGCCACAGATGCCACGTCTTGAACTCCTTCCTCCTCCCTTGAGCACTCGGCGCTCAGGCTCTGCGCTTGCAACTCCCCAGTGCTCTTTATGAACAAGGCTCTGTGGAGCGTCTAAGGTTCAAGACACTCAAAGTCAAAATCTGCCCCCCACCCAACCGACCTGTTTCTGGATCCTACATTGTAGTTCATGACACAACACCTGCGCCTTAACAGCAGCACAGAAATAGCAGGACTTGAAATCCCAGGACCCGGGTTGAAATTCCAACTGTCAGAGCCTTACCTAAATTGCAAGAATAATGATCACCATGGAGACACTTCCTAATAATTACATAGCAGGGAAGGGTAAAGCCACTAGGGCAACAACGGTTTTTTGAATCTAGACCCCCCCGAGAAAACCAAGCCAGAGCCCTTGGCAAGATTCCCAACTGGTTTGCAAAGAAGGAGGGAAGCGTGTGCAGAGATGTGGATCCCTCCGCTGTCTGGACTGCTGGGCAGTGCCCCAAGGGACAGTCCATTTAGCCCAAATGCCGAACAAATCTCTCCCATGTGCCACGGTAGGACAAGAGATAGCAAGGTCTGGTCAGAGCCATTCTGCACTTGTCTTCCTTCCCTCATTCTCAGGTACAAACAGGTCACCACAACCTATAGACTCTTTTCCCTACAACTTTCTCAGACTCCCACTTCCCTCCATTCTCCGGTCACTGCAGAGGTTTTGGTTACTAGACTTCAACTGAATCATCACAAGAGTCCTAACCAGCTGCCCCAACTCCAAGATGGCCCATATAAAAATAGTTACTGTCCTAAGACCCCAATTTATACATTCTTTCTACTTAAAAATAATGGCCAAAAAACAACACTGCCAAAAGACTAAAATCACTCCTGGCTCCCGCCGAAGATCCACGCTCTTCTCAAACTGCCGGCTGCCTCACTGTACCTTGTGAGCTCCAGCCAGGGCTGCCCAGTCCCTCACATTCCTGCGTGCTCTCCAGACTTCACACAACCATCCTCCTGCCCACCCAACCCTCGTTAGCTATCCAACCCCTAATTCACGCATTAAGAGCACCTTCTAATGTCACATCAGCACCTTACCAACTGCCCCCAGAGATTCTCGCTCATTTCCATGACATCGCAGCTCTAGACAGCTCGAGGTCTCCCAAGTCATCACCTCTCTCGCTAATCTGGGAGGTGCCCAAAGCTTAGGGCCAAGTGTTTGTTTACCTTTCTACCTACCTCACCTCTACCCCACCACCCAACACACAGCTAATGCTCAATTAGCCTGAATAAGACAAGTGTTTATGGAACCTCATGAAATCACCAAATGAAAGGAAGACTGAAGTAACTCAAGGGGCCTTAGAGGACATTCGAAAAAATAAAGGTCACCATCATGAAAAAGTCACATCCACCTACAAAGTATCCCCTTATGATGAAAGGGGTCCTGGAAAAGTCTCTTGCCAATTCAGCTGCCAGCCAGCCCAGAAGAGCTGGGGGAAGCAGGAACTCCTGAGAGCACCAGTGCACAAAGAGGGACTATTTTTAAAAGCCAAAGGGCACACGAACTACGAATTTCCAGTTTGAAAGGAAGAAACAGGGAAACTAAACCACAAAAATAGTAAGAATATCCGAACGCAAACTAAAAATGATTCTCTTGAGCAGTCCTCTAGGTTTCTTTCTCATTTCAGAGAAAACCTATTGGACTCAGTAAGTTTTATTTTTTCCTTCCACTGTATCATTAAGAAATCTACAAGCAACAGTGAAAAAGTCAAGGTCACTCACAGGTATGAAGCTATAGAAAGACTTTTCCTGCCTTGAAAGGACCTGTTATTCTTCAATTGCTTATTAAAACACCATAAACTTAAAAATATATGCAGCAAAACCTAATGTAGAATAAATATCACGTCTCAGAAACTATTTAATGTGTGCTTCCTTGACCCGGGCCTCTTGATAGCATTTCTTCGTGAGAGTCCTACTGGGCCCAGGTAGCCATTCTGAGGAATCTTCCACACGGGGCAAAATCAGTCCCCCTTCAAAACAGCATAGAGATGCAGGGTGATTTCCCCACCCTCACCCAAAATCTCCAGTATCAGCTCGCAACCTTGTGAACTGCTTCTCACACTCCAGATCTTGGTTACTTGTATTCTCACTGATCTTTGCCACTTTCACTACGAATTCTGATAGCACCAAGAATAAAGAAACAACGCACTTGGCTGGCAGCAACACCTACCGCAGGAAATGAAAAGCAAGGAAAGATGGGATGAGACCTTTCATACAAGCTGTGGAAGGGTGACCTCTGCAAAGCCACACCCAGAACTGAGAGAGGCAAATCCAGGTATCCACAGCAAGATGTTAGAGGTCCCTGCACAGAGACAGCAGTGCCTTCCCCACTGTCCACGTCAGACAAACAGAAGAGGAGGAAGTATGAGAAGCCAGCATATGGGAAAGGGGGCAAGTTATCTGATCTCAAAAGTTGGGGCAACAGCACTTCCCGAGCGTGTTTTAGGAGCTGGGCACTTTACCAGCATCCCCTCTACCCTCTCAAAGAACTACAAGGAAACCAAGAATCAGAAAGCTTGACAAGTCACTTCCAAGCACACAGAACTTAAGAACAGGACTCTGGATTTGAACCCCAAGTCTATCCAGAAACTTCCCACAGCACTACATGGCTTGGACAGAATTTCCCCCAGCAGGGGAAAAGACGTGTACAGAAGTTCACCCTATACAATGCAGACAAAATCTGTTCTATCTCACACCACTTCTAAACTAAACCATGCACTCTGAGAATCCTTTAAACGAATATACTCAAATTTAAACGTATGTTTGAGTGCATACATACATTCATTCAAATCTTAAAGAACATATACCTGACTCTAATAAGAACTCTAGAACTGAGAAAAAAAAATGTTGTAAGTTATTTTGTAAAAGCAAACCAGTTTTAAAAAGAAAATGTCTATTGAATTTTCGTTAAAGATCTCAAAGTCCTTTTTAATGAACAAAATAGGAGATTCCTAGCCTCTAAGTTTCATTTCCAGACCTCTATTTCCCAAGTCAAATAAACACCAGAACCTAGGATGTATACAGCAGGCACATATTTTGAGTCCTGAAGACCCTCACATCCAGAGTCCCTGGGAAGTATCAAAATGCCCAAGACACAGGTGTCCATAATCCTGCCTATGTTCTCAGATGACATCTCCCTGCAGTGTTACAGTGGAGTTGTGAGCTGGGCACAACCACATCCCCCGCATTCAACCACATGTGTGCCACAAGGTGGGGGAAAGGTTCTAGAGGATGAGACCCACACATCTACTACTGTCTGAGCCAGTCTCAGCCCCTCAGGCCCTCACGCAATGGGATTCTGCATATAAGGTACATATTGCTGCTACAACACAGACCTAAGCCCAAGTTACCTACTTCATCGGGCACGTACGAAGAAACAACCCTGTGTGTCAACGGCAGAGAATCAACCGTGCCATCCAGCGACAGCATGTCTGCACATGGCATGTCTGAGCAGCCTAAGGGATGTCCAGGAGTAACCCGACAGAGGTTTCTGCCTTGAGTGCCAACTTTATCACTTACCCACACAAGGAGCAACATTGTGACTGTGCTTCAGACCCGTGAGTGTCCACTCAGCACCCATCGAAGCTCTGTTCCCCTCGCCTGGCGAGCACGTGAGGACCACGCGGGGGCACTTACGCTCCATCAGCGTCAGCCGTCACTCGCTCTGGTTTGTACAGAGCTCACAGAAGCTTCACAGATCACTGAGGCAGGGCGGCACCACCACGCACCCCACCTTTGCCTTGCCCAAAGATCTCTTTTCTGCTAAGAAGTGCTTTCTTAAACCTTTGCACGTGCATCTCGGCTCGCAGAGCTGGCTTCCTCTACAGGGCAGTCGTACAGACACAACTCTCATCGTTTCGTACGATCTCGTGCAAAGCAAGGGAGGAATAATACAAGTAGTGAGTGGCCAAACTGGGATCAGAACCCAGTGGCTCAGTCACTGCCCTATCCTGTTTCCGTGTCCTGTTCACAGAGAATAAAGCCTGCTGCCCATGAGGAAGACATATGCTTGCCAGGAAACACAGATATGGAGGATGATATCTGTTGGGGGCAGACGGCAGGGGGATCTGGCTGAGGATGGAGAGCTGAGATGACCGTTACTGTGAGATTCCATTCTCGGCCACCAAGTCAGAGGAAGGAAAATGAAGAGAGGCTCCAAGGCAGATGGCTACACTCAAACAACAATCCCCAAAGAAGAGCGAGTGCATCAGGCCCTACAATTCACAGTCTGTATCTCATTTAAATTTCAGTTACCCTGTAAAGAGAAGCTTTCGTTACCCCCATCTCCCAAATAAGGAAACACCTACCCAAGCACACCAAGAAAGAGGGGGGGCTGCCCCAAACTGGTGTGGCTGGAGACTTCTGCACCTGTCAGTATCGTTAATATTTTAGTTAGTTAAAAGCAGAGTCTCACAGGTTTCTGACTGATGGCAGGTGATACATGAGGCTTTTCAAAATATGAGCTCCATCTGAATAGGCCTAAAAAGCTGTTAAAGAAATTGAATCAACAAATAACCTTCCAAAATAGAAAGTGCCAGGCCCAGATGGGTTCACTGGTGAACTGTACTAAACATTTAAGGGAGAAATCATACGAGTTCTCTACAATCTCTTTCAGGGGACAAAAATAAAAGGAATACTTCCTGATTCACTGTAACAGATTCTATGAAGCCAGCATCCTTAATACCAAAACCAGAGACAGTACAAGAAAACTACACACCAATGGCTCTCATAAATATAGATGCAAAAATGCTCAACAAAATATTAGCAAATCAAATCCAAGAATGCATAAAAGAATTATAGGGGCACTTGAGTGGCACAGTCAGTTGAGCGTCTGACTCTTGGTTTCAACTTGAGTTGGGGTCTTGGGGTCATGGGATCAGGCCCTGCATCAGGCTCTGTGCTCAACACAGGGTCTGCTTCAGGTTCTCTCTCTTTTTCCCTCTGCCCCTCCTGCTTGTATGCAACATGCTTTATAAAATAAATAAGTCCTTAAAAAAATAAATTAAAAGAATTCTATATCACAGTCGAGTGGGATTGCTTCTAGATGTGTAAAGCTGGCTCAACATCAGAAAATTAATGTTATCCATCACATTAATAAGCTAAAGAAGCAAAATCACATGATCACACCAATAGATGCAGAAAACACATAGCAAAATTCAATACCCATTCATGACAGAAATTCAGCCAACTAGGAATAGAGGGGAAATTCCTCAACTTGATAAAGAATATCTACAAGAACTCTAATATCATACTTGATGGTGTAAACAAGAAGTTTTCCCACTAAGATTAGGAACAAGGCAAGGATATTCCCTTTCACCGTTCCTTTTCAACATTACCCTGGAAGTCCTAGTTAATCTAAGACAAGACAAGGCAAGACAAGGCATATAGATCAGCAAGAAGAAATAAAGCTGACCTTTTCCACAGATGACATGATTGTCTACGTAGAAAATCTGAAATAATGGACCAAAACATTGCTGGAACAGGGATTATAACAAGCTTGTAGGATACAGAATTAATATACAAAAGCCAACTGACTTCCTATATACCAGTAATGAACAAGTGGAATTCAAACTAAAAACAATACCATTTGCATTTGTACCTCAAAAAGTGAAATCCTATGGGCGCCTGGGTGGCTCAGTAATTAAGAGTCTGCCTTTGGCTCAGGTCATGATCCTAGGGTCCTGGGATCAAAACTGGCATCAGACTTCCTGCTCAGTGGGAAGCCTGCTTTTCTCTCTTCCTCTCCCCCTGCTTGTGCTCCCTCTCTTGCTGTTTCTGTCAAATAAATAAAACCTTAAAAAAAAAAAAAGTGAAATCCTTCAGTATAAACAAAATATGTAAAAGATCCACATGAAAAAAACTAAAAAAAATGCTGATGAAAGAAATCAAGGAACTAACCAAATGGAGAGAGATATTCCATATTCATGGAAGGGAAGACTCTATATTGTGAAGATGCCAATTTTTCCATCTTGATCTACAGGTTCAATGTATTCTCAATCAAAATCCCAGCAAGTTATTTTGTAGATATTAGACAACTGATTCTAAAGTTTATATAGAAAGGCAAAAGACACAAAATAGCCAATAAAACTTTGAAGAAGGGTGGACATTTACATGCAAGAAATTAAATCCAAACACCGACTTCACACCCTTCACAAAAATTAATTCAAAATGGATCACAGACCTATATGTAAAAGGCTAAACTATAAAGTTCCTAGAAGGTAACATAAAAGAAATCCTAATGACCTTGGCTATGTCAATGACTACTTAGGTACAACCCCAATTCACGAAAGAAATAACTGATGAGCTGAAATTCTTTAGAACTAAAAACAACCCCTCTGTGAAAGACAATGAGAAGACAAGCCACAAACTGGGAGAAAATATTTGCAAAAGATATATCTGATTAAGGACTAAATCCAGAACATACAAAGAACTCTTAAGAAGAAAACAACCTAATTTTGAAAATGTCCAAAACCTTAACAGCTCACCAAAAAAAAAAGATATACAGGTGAAAAATATGCTATGAAAAGATACTCTACAACATATGTTATCAGGGAACTGCAAATTAAAACAATAAGAGACCACCATACACCTGTTAGAATGGCCCAAATCCAAAAAAATAAAAAATAAATAAAAAATTTAAAAAGCCTGACAACCCCAAATGCAAGTGAGAATGTAGCACAACAAGAATTCTTATTCACTGCTTGTGGGAATGCAGAAATGGTACCGCCACTTTCAAAGGAAGTTGTCAATTTTTCATAAAACTAAACATACTCTTTTTTTTCCCCCAATTTATTTATTTTCAGAAAAACAGTATTCATTATTTTTTCACCACACCCAGTGCTCCATGCAAGCTGTGCCCTCTATAATACCCACCACCTGGTACCCCAACCTCCCACCCCCCCCGCCACTTCAAACCCCTCAGACTGTTTTTCAGAGTCCATAGTCTCTCATGGTTCACCTCCCCTTCCAATTTACCCAAATTCCCTACTCCTCTCTAACGCCCCTTGTCCTCCATGCTATTGGTTATGCTCCACAAATGAGTGAAACCATATGATAATTGACTCTCTCTGCTTGACTGATTTCACTCAGCATAATCTCTTCCAGTCCCGTCCATGTTGCTACAAAAGTTGGATATTCGTCCTTTCTGATGGAGGCATAATATTCCATAGTGTATATGGACCACATCTTCCAAAACTAAACATACTCTTAACCATATGAGCCAGCATTCACACTTCTTGGTATTCACCCAAAGGTGTTAAAAACTTATGTCCACACAGAAACTGGCACACAGCTGTTTACAAAAGACCTATTCATAACTGTCAAACCTGAAAACAACCAAGATGCCCTTTGGTGGGTGAAGGGATAAACAAATTGTGGTGCATTCAGACAATGGAATATTACTCAGCACTAAAAAGAAAGAAGCTATTAAGTCATGAAAAAGACATGGAGAAACCTTAAATGCATAATTATTAAGTGAAAAGACCAGCATGAAAAGGCTACATACTATAGGATTCCAACGACATGACCTTCCAACAAAGGCAAAACCATGGAGATTGTAACTACAAAGATGAGTAGTTGCCAGGGCTTCAAGGTGGGGTGCATGTGATGGATGGAATGGAGCACAGAGGATTTTTAGGGCAGTGAAAATACATTACAATACCATAATGATGGATACATGTCATTATATGTTTGCCCAAACTCAGAATGTCTAACACCAAGAATGTGAACTTTGGAATTTGGGTGATGATGGCATGCCAGTGTAGGTTCACTGGTTGTGACAAACGTCCACTGTGATGGGGGATGTCTATAATGGGAAGGCTGAGCGTGTGTGAGGAGGGCAGGAGTGTATGAAACGCCTCCAGACATTTCACTTAGTTTTGCTGTGAACTGCTCTTTTTTTAAAAAATTCTATTAAAAAAACAGTAAGTGACCTCATCAACTGCCACTTAGGACCTTTGACCAATAAAGGAGGATCTGGTTGGTGATGAAAATGGTAAGAAAGTTACACTTTCCTGTAAGGGTTTCTTAACATTTTATTTCTCAGAACGCTTGTGCAAACAAAGGGTTCCATATGTAACTATTTGCCAGCTACTCTCCATAAGCCACCAGAGGCAAAGCTTACTGGTTCAACACACCGGGCCTGGATAATGAAGATTTTCCCCATGGTCCCATGGTCCCAGTTTTCCCTTTGTAAGGCACTCTGGTTCTTACTGAGCTCGCCTCTGGAGATCCCCATTCTGTGTTCCCTTCAGCTTTCCAATGCACACCTTTGCCCCTCCACCTAGAACACAGCTAGCCATTCCACCCCACATACACACTTGTTTCACGACCAGCTTGAGAATTCAAGATGGCGCATCAAGCTTTCCTTCCCATCTATTTCTACTATAACATTCATCAGTGTTAACTACAGGTACCATAGCTTCCATGGGCTTCTGTTACTTCTGTCTGAGAATCAGAAATCGAAAAGAAGCGAGTCCCACCACTGCTCTCCCTGCCCCCATCTGTTTTCTTTCTTTCTTTCATTCTTTCTTTTTTTTAAGATTTTACCTATTTGTCAGAGAAAGAGAGAGAGAGATCACAAGAAGGCAGAGAGGCAGGCAGCACGGGGTGAGGGGAAGGGAAGCAGGCTCCCCGCTGAGCAGAGAGCCCAACTCAGGGCTTGATCCCAGGACCCTGAGATCATGACCCGAGCCTAAGGCAGAGGCTTAACCCACTGAGTCACCCAGGCGTCCCCCACCCCATCTTTTTCTTGAGGTAAAAAGACTCATTTCTGAGCACAGCACTGGGGTTTGTTCTCGCTGCCATCTGACACCACCACAGGGTGCAGCTGACGTGGCTGTAAGCGTGAGTGGATAAAGCCTCTAGTCATCATTAACCGCAGGCGGTGGGAAACATGCAGCAAAAATGCCAAGAGGCAGAGAACATGGCAGAATGACAGGAGCATAGAGAAGGAGGGTTGAGGGATGCCTGGGTGGCTCAGTCGGTCAAGCGTCTGCCTTTGGCTCAGGTCATGATCCCGGGGTCCTGGCATAGAGCCCCACATTGGGCTCCCTTCTCAGCTGGGAGCCTGCTTCTCCTTCTCCCTCTGCCCCTTCCCCCTGCTTGTGTGCTCTCTCTCTCTTTCTCAAATAAATAAAATCTTAAAAAAAAGAAAGAAAGAAAGAAAAGTAGCATTGAGAAGGCCTCTGACAAACCCAGCTTAAAAGATACTCCCCCCTTTGCTCACTGCCAATTGATAGCAAAGTCCTGACAGAGTAGTAAGACAGGACCTTAATTATAAAGGATCAATTCTCTCTAGATATGGGGGAAACTATGTTTCTAACTTTAAAAACCTAAGGTACCATTACATTGAAATGGCTTATGTATTCATTACTATTTTCAACCAATCACATGGGGCTGATGACTGCTAATTACTAAACTCCTATCCATTTTAACAGGGTAACTGAAAAAAGTGATTAGATCCTATTTCCAAGGCTTCCATTGGGAAAAAAAGACAAGAAACAAAGACAAGGAGCTCTGGGAATGTCAGGGAAGAGATCGTGCTACAAGTGTTTGGAGCAAGAAGTTACTTCTCACATGGGGAAAAGGAGATACACAAAGGAAGGCTGGCTGAAGCAAAAGATGTAGGCCACACATGAGGTCAAGTCCAATAGAAGTTCTGACCTCAGGAACTGGGAGGGGAATAAAGTGAAGGGGGAAGTGGAACATTGGGCTGGTTTAGAGCACAGCAGTGACTTGGTCAAAGGCCATTCAACAGGGAAAAAGATAGTCTTTTCAGTAAATAGCACCAGTTCAAATGGATAACCACATGTAAAGGAATGAAGTTGGCCCCTATCTCAAAACATGTATGAAAAATCAACATAGTCATACGTATTTGTGGCTTTAGATTAGGCAATAGTGTCTTGGAGCATCAAAAGGACAGTGACAAAATAAACTGGACTACATCAAAGTTAAAAACTTGTGCTTGAAACAACAGTTATCAAGAAGGTGAAGACAATTCATAGAATGATAGGGAATTTGTATACTGCATAACTTGTAATTAGAATAGAAAAAGCATTATTACAACTTAATAATAAAACTACAAGGAGATGCCAGTTCACATGCAGTAGGACAATTGTAATTTAAAAAAAAAAAAGACGGACAACAAAAATTGTTGAGAAGAATGTGGAGAAACTGGAAATCTCACACTCCACTCTGCTGGTGGGACTCCAAACTGTTGCAGTAACTTTGGAAAATATTTTGGCAGTGCTCCAAAATATGATTCAGCAATTCTATCCCTAGGTATATACCCAAGAAAGGAAAAAGATATATACACACAAAAATGCACACACAAATGTTCATAACGTTATTTAAAAAAAACAAAAAGTAGAAATCCAAATGTCCACATACTGAAGAACGGATTTTTAAATGAGGTGTATACATACAATAAAACATTAGGTAATGAAATAGAATGAAGTACTGATACATACTACATGCAAAGTGGATGAACCTAGAAAACACTGTTACATGAAAGAAGTCAGTCACAAGAGCCCACATTACGGGACTCCATTTATATGAAATGCCTGGAATAGGCGACTCAGAGATAGAAAGTAGATTACTGTTTGCTTAGGGCTGCGGGATGGTGGATTAGGGAGAGGGGGAGGGAAGTAGGCAGGAATGTGGAGTAATTGCTAATGTGAATGGGTTTTTTTTAAGGGAGATAAAAAGGTTCTAAAATTAGACTGTGGCAATGGTTGCACAACCCTGTGAAAATGCTAAAAACGCTGAACTGTAAACTTTAAATGGGTGAATTATATGGTATGTGATACATCACAATAAAGCTGTTTTTAAAAAATGCAACGGGATAAATCACAATAGAAAAGTATGTAAACTTGAACGGAGAGAACAAAAAACTTTAGTAAGTCATAAAACACTTATAAACATAGTTAAATGGAAAACAACAATCTGGGGAAATGCTTTTGTGACCTACATGACTGATAGCCTTAAAGCGAGTAAGTAACAGGAAAGCTACGATGATCCAGTAAGACGCCCAAGTAGAACCTTAGACAAATACCACAATAAGGTCCCCAAGGAAAAAGGTACCAATGACTGGTAAGTATATCACAATCCATTCTCAACATTAGTATCCACCCAGTTATCCCACTTGCACAGTCTATGCAATAAAATAGTAGAGATGCCTTTAAATATTAATATAAAAGAATGTTCTTCTACTGTTCTTCATTTGATGGAAAACTGGGAACGTCTTACATGCAGTGCTCAGGCAAATGGTCAAATCCATCACATCTGTACTACAAAACAGGGCAGGAAAGACACTGAACCGAGTGTCAAAAGAGGTGGTCTTTCTGGGGGTAAGAGGAAACCCAGATTTACTGGTAACTCTATTTAGTACATTTTTGTAATGTCTTTTCCTCCTCAAATATTATTTCTAAAATTTAAAAACTAAAGCTAATATCAGTGTATTTACCTTCATTAAAAAAGAATATGCAATTATGTCCTATAATTCTAATTCCTTACCAGTGGCTCTCAAACTCTGCTACATATTAGAAACACCTGGGAAGTTATTTTTGTTTGTTTGTTTGTTTGTTTTTAAATCCCAATGCCCAGGCATGCTTCATATACATTAAATCAGAATCTCTGAAGGCAGACGCAGACACCAGTCTTCTTTAAAACTCTGGGGCGTGTCAGAGGCGCCGACAAAGTGTATATGGGTGACCCAGGATCACAGGTGTGGAAATAAAGGGCACTCAGAAAGGTCCTCAGGTTCACAGTGGAGCAAAGGAATGCATGTGGGTTCAGTGTGTAAACACAGAACAACAGAGTGTGTGTGTCCGGGTCACAGCTGGGCGTGGCAGTGAGGCACAGGCAGCCGCCTACTCCTTGGAGGAGGCTATCAGATATCAAGTCTCTGGGAGGAAACAAAGCATGTTTTCCTATTCACCACAGCAGGAGGAACTGTCCTTGCTGAAAATCAGAGCCCTAACTGTGGCCCACACCACTGAGGTGAAAGCAGGGCCTCATACTAGCCCAGCGCTACAGGCAGGCTTGGGCGGGGACTGGGCCATTTCCTGAGTTATTCTCTCCCCTCCCCCATCAAAGAGCCTCACAGACGCATGTGGGTACATGAAGCCCATAGCCTCCTGTTGTGCATGTAACCAGAACACAAAGCCCTGTCATTTACGGCTCATGTGTCAACAATGAACAGGCAGAACAATGCAGAGTGGCATCAGGGAACATGCTGGAGACAGAGCGGGGGACCTGGGCATAGGCCAAAGCTCCACCAGTAACTTCCACACTGGGGCAAGTTCCATGCCTTCCATACTTGCAAAGAGGCCTGGCACGGACGGCCTGACCTGGTCCGGAGGCCTCACCAACTCTAAAATGTCTATGATCCAGGGACGCCTGTCTGGCTCAGTAGGTGGAGCATGCAACTCTTGATCTCAGGGCTGTGAGTTCAAGACCCACGCTGGGTGTAGAGATTGCTTAAAAATAAAATCTTTTTAAAAAAAAATAGAAAATGTCTATGATCTTCCCCACATAACAAAGAGTGTGGTTGTAGCTAAAACTAGAGGCCAGCTGAGTGTTTTTTCTGACCGTGAACTTGATCTGACTCAGCTGCGATCATTCCCCTGACACAGTATCATGGAAGGAAAGAAAATGGGAATTGTCTGAGCAGTGCAGACAAAAGGGAAGTTCAAAAAGAGGAAGGTGACAGGAGGACTTCTCTCAGCCCCCTCTATCTAATTCGGACAAAGCACTGCACCAGCACTATCCATCTGAGATGGTTCCCAGAAGACTGTTAACTTCAAAAAGAAGCCTCTCAAAGAATGCGGGAGGGAATGTGAAATCAATACAGCTTTTCTGGAAAGTGACTGGGCGGTATGTACCAAGAATCTTTAAAAACACAGTCCATTTAGTTCAATAATTCCACTTCTGGGAACTTGCCACTCTTACGATATCAGATGTGCACAAAAATTACTGGACAAGTACAATCACATCAGGAACTCTGGAGACTGGGTGCACAATAATGTGAATGAACTTGACACGGCTGGGCTACACATTTAAAAATAGTTAAGATGGTAAATTCTGTTACTTGTATTTTACCACAATTAAAATTTCTGAATTCGTAGGTACTGAACAGCAAAAACAAAGCAAAATATCTAGGCTCATGCTACAATTTAAAAACCTGAAAAGTAACAAATACCTAACAACTGGAAATTAGTTAAAAATCAACCACGGAATATTGAAACAGAAGACATTAAATCTCAAGTTCTCCAAGCAAACTGAAAATTGTTCATGATATTATATTAAGTGAAAAAAGACCATGCACGTGTGGTTTCAGGTCTGGATGAACCACCCTGGTGCTCCCTTGATGAAGTAGAATAAAAAAATCTTTTTAAACAAAAGCACTAATTTTCTATAAGAAACACTTGCAGGGTGAGACAGGGAGGGCCTGGACAGACGATTAACTTATGGTCCAAAAATCAAAGGGCAGAATGACTTCCACTTCACAGCCAGTCAACTTGGAGGTTCCTCTCTTAAAGAAACAGCCAGCCAGGGCGGTTTCCAAAATGGCTACAGCAAGAAATGGACCTAGAACCGAGTGAAAGGGCCGGCACCAGCAAGTCTTGCCACACAAGCACAGATGAAAAAAGCTGTATCCCCCACTTTCCATCCTCTACTGCTGTACCCCATCACAGTATTTTAAAAGCGTGCTTCCCGTTCATGCCCTACCTTTGGAGTGTTGCATAATGGGCCCAAAGTGATCTGGGAAATATAATCCAAATATAAAGTAACTAATGATATTACTAATAAATAAACCACAGGAAATGGGCTTTGTTTTCTCTGGAAGACAAAAGGATACATTACAAATATTAATGATTTCTTAATCCAAAAAAGCTTGCAACCACCACAGGACTATAATGGATACTGGCGCTTGTTTTCTTTACCAGCAAATGTAGTTTCCATTCCAGGGGGGAAATAAATTGAAACAAAACCCAAGAACTGCATTTTTAGACTAACAAGTGAAAAAATATAACTATATGGAACAAGGTAGTATGAGAGCAAATAATATTACCAAGCAATATGAGTGGAATGTAAGAAACTCAACCATGAAAAATGCAGGGTCACATTATTGCAAGGTTAATGAAATTGTCTCTGGCCCAGAGTTCCCATGGCCCAAGAGCTAATCACCTATTGTATTAAAATACAAGCTTTCATTTAAACAGGCTACTTGGAGTGCCTATTATAGGGGTTTATAGTCTTTGACCTTTGCTAGAAGTTTCAGTCCCTGACATTTCTTGATTAGCATCAATTAGTGAAGAGTTTCTATCCAAACAAGTAAAACAGGTTTAGATTTTCTTACCTTTTTTTTTTTTTTTAAAATGCACCTTCTTAAACAAAAGAGAGAGAAAAGGGTCTTATCATACAAATGAGAACAGAAGTCATCTCGGTAATTCAGAGCTGGTTCTGAATGATCACAAGATCCTGAAACCCAGCCTGGCTGGTGTAAGGGGAATGCAGCGGGGAGGGCTCAGTGCCTATGGGCACAGCACGCACACCATATTTACTGTATCATTAGCAACAACAGTGTGAGCTTTTTAAATAGATGGCTATTTTTAAATCCAATGCACGTTCACAACCATATGCCAACTAATTTTACAGGCAGGTAGAACACTTGGTCTCTGGATACGTTTCTAACAATATAATATGGCTTAAACAGAAACCTATGAGCATTAGACATTGTGGAAAAACATTGTTTATTGTCTGTTGTACTCTGAGTCACTGCCATTTTTAAGCAAGCATATCTGCCCTTAGCTTCCCTTTTGAATTAAAATTGCCAAGATAATGAAGGCAAATCACCACTGTGAGACATGAATTTGCTGCACAAATTTGGGCGAAGCACAAACATGGCTCCGTTAGAGAAGGATCTGCTTAGTGTATTTAATTTGGACCCAAAGCATCTAATATGGAGAATATTCTCTTCGATCCATTAAAAGTTTGAATGTCACACAACTACTCCCTTCTGTTCATAAGGCCTTGCCGCACAAAGAATTCAGCAGAAACAAATTTTATTCCTATGGAGAAAATCAAACTATACAATATTTTCTCAAAACTAAAATACCAAATTTGGTCAGGCGTCTTCAGGGCTTTCTGGCCCGTGAGAGCCTGTGGCCTCTGAGAACCTTCAGGGTAGCCATCCCTTCCATGTTCACCATGACATTCATCACTACTTAGCAGCCCACTAACACCCCACAAAATAAACACACTGTACCTATGAGAGGATGGATGTGCTAACCTCACTGTCATCATTTTGCCATATACACACGTAAGATCACTATGTGTTACTTATATACGCACATAAGATCACTATGTGTTACACCTTAAACTTACAAGTTATAGTTGTGTATCTCGACAGAGCTGCAAAAATCAAGTTAAAGATTAAAAAGATTCAGGTCCCACTAAAACAAACATCTGTTAATAATAAAATTCTCAGGTGCCTGGGTGGCGCAGTGGGTTAAAGCCTCTGCCTTCGGCTCACGTCATGATCTCAGGGTCCTGGGATCAACTCCGCATTGGCTCTCTGCTCAGCAGGGAACCTGCCCCCTGCCCCTGGCCAACCCCCTCCCGTGCCCCACCCCTGCCTACCTCTGCCTACTTATGATCTCTCTCTCTCTTTCTGTCAAATAAATAAATAAAATCTTTAAAATAATAATAATAACAACATTAATAAAATTCTCTCTGAAATACATATTCCCTAGGCTCTTAGGTAGTCTCACCAGACCTAATGCCCAAGCTGCATCATTTCATTTGCAGCAGCACAGACTATAGGAGAGCAAATTCTACCAAAGGTCAGAGTCTCTGCACTTAGCACTTGCATTACCCTCAACCAAGGTCCCCTAAGAATCCAGATAGGGGGGCACCTGGGTGGCTTATTCAGTTAAGCATCTGTCTGCCTTTGGCTCAGGTCATGATCCCAGGGGTAAAGAGTCTGCCTTCAGCTCAGAGCATGATCTCAAGGTCTTGGGATCGAGCCCCATGTCTGGCTTACTGAATCAGCTTCTCCCCTCCCCCCTGCTCATGCTCTCTCACACACTCTCTCTCTCTCTTAAATAAATAAAATCCAGAGAGGTTCAGAATTCTCTTATCGGTTTTATATAAATGAAGTATACTCAAAGAAGCCATCATGCCTATCCATGCCCATCAGACACAGGCTACACATAAAAAACACTGATTCAATGGGAAAAGGACAAATGACAGGGCTGATAAAGGAAAAAGTAAAATGCTGTGCACAATTTGTAGGGAGAAGATAACTCCAATGGGGTAACCATCAAGAAAGGCAGTGTGGGAACCACAATTTGAAAGAAGGGAAGAAATCTGACCAAAAGATATAGTGGTGGGGAACGGCAAAGAGAAAGAAGAACATTCCAGGAATTTCCCCAAATACTGATAAACAGGTCAAATTCCTTGGCACAGGAAACTGCTTCATACCAAAAGGGTTTCCAAGTTCCAGCTAATGACTGGATTGTAAACAATGCTGTCCAAAATAAGAAAGCTCTAGAACAATAAAGCGTTTTGGACACTTACCAATTCATAGCACCATTTCTAACATTCAGAGCCTCAAGGTTTGCCTTCTAAATTTTGTCACCACACAAACTGCAAATATCCACTAAAAGATTCAGAAATCATGCCTATCACGTGTCAAGTAATACAAATACTTAGGAAACCAGAAAAACAGATTCCAATTTTATAGCCCCAGGACACATTTTAGGCCAATTCCAAATTCATTTATGTGTATGTAAGAAGAATCCTTACCCCCTCCACCCCCCCATATGGTCAACAAAGGCCCCAAACTATACTGCCCTCACTAAACAAATGCTCAGCAAACCTAAAACATCAGAGGAATGCTCATGATTGCAGGTTTCCAGAAGGCTTTCCTCACATCTGAACCATAACCTCTCAAAGTTAAGTAACATTTGGTTTTCACTGGTAATGTTAAGTGCAAAAACTTGGTCATGATGAGGGAAGCCAAAATACTTTAAAACAAGTAATCTGTAAGACCCTTGCTCCCACCCCTTTATAAGTCTGAATTTTTAAAAAATTTATAATTGTTCCAATGCTGGGTGATGTAATCAAAGAAAGGACATCAGTTTGTAACACTAGGCAGTAAAAAATGAACTGTTGTCAGATAACCCTTGCCAAAATCCAGAACTTCTAAATGTACCACAATGAGTTTAGATTACAGCATTCCCAAATTCATGACCAAGAAAACAAGACCAATGATTAACATCAATATTGATAACAAGATCTTGAATATTTATAAAAGTCTAGCCTGAGCAATCAAAAGTTTATATATAGGCTGAACTAAAGAAATGAGTGTATTTAAATCATAACTTTCTTTTTAAAGATTTTCTTCTTCCAGGGGCACCTGGGCGGCTCGGTGGGTTAAAGCCTCTGTCTTCGGCTCGGGTCAATGATCTTGGGTCCTGGGATCGAGCCCCACATCGGGCTCTCTGGTCAGCGGGGAGCCACCTTCCCCCTCTCTCTCTGCCTACTTGTGATCTCTCTTTCTCTGTCAAATAAGTTAAAAAAAAAAAAAAAAGATTTTCTTCTTCCAGAAATTACTGTAACAAAGAAAACAACTTCCCAGAAAATTCCTTATAAGCACCAGTTTTGCTTCATTTCAATAAAAGCATTACATATATAACCAACGAGTTTGGGTGCTGTTTGGTTGTTCAGTTACCTGGAGATTTTTTATTTGATCTTGATTGCACTGAGTGAGACTGTCGAGGCAGCAGAGGTGATGAAGGCAGAGACATGGAGACACCTTTGGCCAAGCTCACCCTGTAGGTGTCCTCTGCTACAGGGAGGCTGCTCACGGAAAAGTCGCCACCATGGCCAGAGGGCAGGACTTGGGGGGACGTCTCTGGACCAAAGTCACCTCCTGGAGTGAAGAGAGAAAAACCTGAATTTAGATCATCAATTATAAGTAGATTAATTCCTAAGAACTACATCCTTAGAATATAATTCCCCTATGTCTTACGTGTATGTTGTTTTTCTTAATAGTTTTTTCTTTTTTATTTCTACCATTCTTAGAGGACTTTTTACCATGTGAGAAAAAATTCAAGTTGCACCACTCAATTATCAATGAACTCCATACCTCATACCCTTTTCTCTATCCTATCAACTAGCCCAGTTTTACTCCTAACAATGGGTCCAGAAAGCCACCAATCTGAGATTATATATATATTTTTTAAGATTTTATTTACTTATATGAGAGAGACAGAGGTAGCAAGAGAGAGCAAGAGCAGGGAGGAGAGGGAGAAGCAGACTCCCCGCTGAGCAGGGAGCCCAATGAGGGCCTCGATCCCAGGACCCTGGAACCATGACTTGAGCCGAAGGCAGACGTTTATCCAACTGAGCCACCCATGCACCTCGAGATTAGATTTTTTTTTTTTTTTAAAGACTTATTTTTTTGAGAGAGTACATGAGCAGGGAGGGGAACAGATCTCAAGCAGACTTCCTGCCTGCTGGGCACAGAGCCTGATGCCAGACTCGTTCCTAGGATCGTGTGGTTATGACCTGACCTGAAATCAAGAGCTGGATGCTTAACTGACTGGGCCACCCATGCGTCCCTTGAGATTAGATTAAGACCAAGTATGAATGATCCATAAGAAACTATGATTTCGGGACACCTGGGTGGCTCAGTTAAGCGGCTGCCTTCGGCTCAGATCATGATCCCAGCATCCTGGGATCGAGTCCCATATAGGGCTCCTTGCTCAGCAGGGAGCCTGCTTCTCCCTCTGCCTGCCTCTCTGTCTGCCTGTGCTCGCTCAAGTGCTCTCTCCCTCTATCCCTGATAAATAAATAAATAAAATCTTAAAAAAAAAAAAAAGAAACTATGATTTCAGCTCAAGTAATGGAGGGGATCTTACATAGGTATCATAGAATAGATTCAAACACCCAGATGCTTTCCAGAACTCCCTGGCTTCCCCCCACTTCTCTCCAATAAGAGAACCCAAGGGAGAGTCTCCCAACTTCAACATTCCTCCCCAGTACCATAGACCTCTTCTCTCATCAGATCCACACTACAATCCCCACAGCACAGCAAACACCTTCCTACAACTCGACCAGCCCAACTTTTAGTCATGGGACTGGAAACAGGATTCACTGATGAAGCAGGTTCTCCCTGGAATTCAGCCCCTAAATGAACTTAAGGACAAACAAGCTTACTATCACGAAATTAGACACTCTAGTGTAAGCAGATCCAACAACAAAATACAGAGGACACAATTACAGTATAGAGAGGACAAAAGGAAGAGTATGTTGGCTAAGATCAGCCTCTCTGGAAAAGATACAGCTGGTCCTCAAGCATTCTGATAAGAAGCTCTCCTCTATTGCTCCTCCCCTATCCATCCCTTCCTCCCCTCCTGAGTGCACTAAGAAGCAACTGAGGCTGGGTGAGGAGAGAAGGTAAACCTTTACCCTGATGATGAAAATATCTACAAGCTCTAATTTTATATACAGCAGAGCTGCAAAAAACACAGGAAGCTCTTCATAAGCAAACTAGCCTCTCTGCTAAGTACTAACCAACTGGTCCTTACCAGACCTTCCTGACTCTGAAAAACCAAGGCTTGGATTTGAATCGGAAGCTCAATTTTTGTCGGTCTTTGTGTGCAAGACTCAAAAGAAACGTGACCTAAACTCTCAAGTTTGAATTGTGTCGCTGTGCTCATTCATCATGTTGGGAGGTATGCACCCCGTGCACAGATGGGGGGTGAGGCTGGCGTTAAAACAGGCAGACAGGCTCATGCCTGGCTTTCAAAGGCAACTCAGAACCAGCAGAGCTGTGAATGGAAAAGCCATGGGTCCCACAATAGGTAAGTTTGCAACATCAGAAAGGTCATTTGAGTCTCCCCTGGGCCAGCTATGCCTGAAGGGTTTTTGTTGTTTGTTTGTTTTTTTAAGATTTTATTTTTATTTATTTATTTGAGAGAGAATGACAGAGAGAGAGAGAGCAAAAGAGGGGTAAGTCAGAGGGAGAAGCAGGCTCCCCACCAAGCAGGGAGCCCAATAGGGAACTCAATCCTGGGGTCCAGGATCATGACCTGAGCTAAAGGCAGTCGCTTAACCAGCTGAGCCACCTAGGGCTCTAATAGGTTTTAACAGACTTGGGAAATTAAAGATTTATCACTAAATGCCCAAGCGACTGGCATTTGAAAAAATAAACAGAATTACCAGGAAACCCTCACTAGAATTTTCAAAAACAAGAACATCCACACAAACGTTCTGTCCCTGGGGGAAGGAAGCTGGAATTAGTGGAAATCCTTACATCCTAAATCTATGTGAACAGCAGCAGGGCCCCAGTCTGGTCCTCCTATAACCCTCGCTTGCCCTGCTTCCTGATCTGCACTGTAAGAAGCCACCACCAATGGCCAGGACCCCGGAGCTGCTCTTACACCCCTGGAGATCAGCCAGAAATCCTTTAAACTACCTCCTTGAGGTCTTGAGCCAGGACACAAGGTTTCCCGGCTGCTTCTCTGGTGATTTCTGTCTATGGAAGGGAACTTAAGGCACAGCTGCAGGTACACAGTAATGCAAACTCCCACTGGGGCCGAGCAAGCTGCACACTGAGGAGATTTGAGAAAGCAGAGGGAAGGAGAGCTGACTTCTCTGGTCCAGTCTCTGGAACATGTGACCACCACCACACTGGGCTCATGCAGGGAATGCAAGCAGGCGCTCTGCCTACAAGAATGGTGCCTGGTTGCCTGATGTCCTGGATATCTGGCAAGGAACACTAGGAGATGGAGAAGAACTTGGAAAGCACGGAGGCCACAGCCCCAAAAGGTATGCACAGAGGAAGTGGGGGGGCACCTCGAAGAGTTACCCATGTGGTTTGCCCTGTGGCTGTCCTCATACTATCTAAATCATAGACCTGCTAGTTTAACTGCTAGACTGGCCTGAGAGGAGCAGGTGCTGTGACAAGGTACCATCTTCCCTACTCACACACAACTATTTCCAACCTGTAACAACAACAACAAACCCGAGATACCTGGGGGGCTCGGTTGATTAAGTATCTGCCTTCGGCTCAGGTCATGATCTCAGGGTCCTAGAACTGAGTCCCATACTGGGCTCCCTGCTCAGCAGGGAGCCTGCTTCTCTCTCTGCTTGTGTGCTCTCTCACTGACAAATAAATCTTAAAAAAAAAAAAAAAAGCAAACCCCAAACCAGACTTCAAGCCCCTTAATTTGTGGGGACACAACAAAATTAGGGAGAAATGTATCTATTATGTCAACACCAGAAAAAAATAGTAAACCTTGTTACTGAAAAAAGGTTTATTTTCTTAAATACTTAGTATTCTCCAATGTGATACAAGCAAAAAACTGGGGAATGAAGGGTAAAAGAAAATTAGAGAGTTATCTAATTACAAATTCTACCCATAAACTTTGTTTATATCAAGCAAAGCAAATATTTTCATTAACTCCAAGTATGGTGAGGATGTTTCCAAAGCAGGCCGTAACCATGAGGACCTCCAGCCTCCGGAACAGCTGCACTCTGACACTGTGATTTTATGTGGTCTGCAATAAAACGACACTTGGAGTTGGGGCTCGGGAAGGAAGGATTTCTATTTCAAGTTTACTTTGACATCTCACCATAATATCAGTCCCAAACATGCTGTCCTGTTGCTTTGTTTTTCAAAGTGAAAGACCCCGAACTTCCAGCTCCCTTTTATTAGAAAGGCACAAAGCCGGAAGAGAAGTTTTACCTATGAACAAACAGCATGAAATGAGTGGGGTAAGCCAGCAGCCTAGAAGCCGGAAGCGGCATCCTGGAGCCTGGTGCTTTAACTTCACGCAAGCTAAGGCGTTCAGGTCAACATAAATCCAAGAGCAACACAAGGACGCAGACGACGCCAGTGGCAGAGAGCGAAAATCTCTCAGGGGCATCCACGAGAGTTATCCAACATGGGTTCTGGGCAACAGGACACCAGAAATTCTCTGGCTGACTTAACATTCCTCAGCAGATGCTCCAGGAGATTTCGAGAAGAATTAAAACCATTTCACTGAAAAAACCGGCACTGTGAGCACAGTCCCCTTAGCGTTGGTGTTCTTTGAACTGTGACCTATTTTCTTCCCTCCTCCATTAAGTGATGAGATACACTCGGATCGCCCTTCTGACTGGTATGGCAGAAATGCCAGCCGTGGTAGGCCGAGGTGTCCTCTCCAGAGTAGGAAAATCATGTTATCAACTACCCATGATCTGCCGGGCTGCCTCCGGTCCCACCAGCAGGTGTTTCCCATGGAACACTGATGGATCCCCAGCGTGCCTTCAGTCGCAGAGAACATCCAGGGCCAATCAGACTGCTTCACAGACAGGAAGCTGGGACGCCGAGGTTAACTATGGGAGCAGGGGCCACATACCTAGAATGACCTCCTTTCCCAATTCCCGCAACTGGCCAGCTCATACTGCTCTACACATTCAAGGACTTTATTTCGAAAAAAATGGAGGTCCCCAAAACAGACATGATTTTAAATTAAGACATCTTTTTTTTTTTAAAGATTTTATTTATTTATTTGACAGAGAGAAATCACAAGTAGATGGAGAGGCAGGCAGAGAGAGAGAGGGAAGCAGGCTCCCTGCTGAGCAGAGAGCCCGATGCGGGACTCGATCCCAGGACCCTGAGATCATGACCCGAGCCGAAGGCAGCGGCTTAACCCACTGAGCCACCCAAGGGTCAGAACATTTTGCTCTTAAGGATTAGGCTTTGCAGGTCATGTATAGCCGCCGTCATGCACACCCACACACGCACTTTTCTTATTTTAAAATCACCACTTCTTTGAGTTCCGAAAATAAAAGACCATAAAGGGCATAGGGGCATAAGGTTCTTCCGATGTGTCATCAATATAACTACACACATACATATGCACATACTATAAATTCAAGTCATAGTTTACAAAGATAATGAAATTATCAAAAGGATAAAGCCATCCAATAAGGCATTTTAAACTGCAGAAATGGCTTTTGATAATAGTTCTTTATTTTAAAATTTTTTTCACTGGTACAGACTGTGAAAAGGGATTTAAGTTCATAATGGAAGAAAATGCAAATCTGGGAGATGATGAATGTTTAAAGGTGTCTATGCAGCATGGCAATGTCCAACGTTACAGATTAAAGTAAATGGAGTGCAGGATTAGAGAAAGCTTTTAAAAAAAAAAAGAGGGCGAAGAAGCTAGGGAGATGAAAGCAAAATCACATTTCAGAAAGAACAGACCTGAGAAAGGCAAGGGGGAGCTTAGACATTCAGGTAAATAGGTCTGCAGATGCAGGAAATAAGATTTCCATTTATTGTGCCATTGAAGTGACTAGGTGGAGAGGGGAGGGGGACAGAAGCTCAGAATAGAAAGAAAGGATGTTCTGTTTATCCAGTTCCAGAAAACGAGACTTGTGCAATACATTTAACTGGGGCATTAAATGTGTTAGGGCATCTTTTGTGCAGTCCCTGCCTGGGAGCACATTCATGTTTCCCAAACATATTTCCCATCATAAGGTTTTATAACCACATAACTCATATAGATTTACAGAAACCTAGAAAATTGGAAAAGATTTCCTCCCACAAGATCCAAGTATCATTCCGGGAGCCTCTGGAAGGCCTCTCTGCAACTGAAAACATTTTACACTGTTTTATGTCTTACAGGATCTTCCCTCAAGTAACCAGCCAGAGCTACTGATTGTTAATGTACATTTCCAAAAAGAGAGTTAAGATAAATGTATCCAAGAAAGCAGTTTTCCAGAACATTATTCAGAATCGTGACTAAGACTCAACACTGCCAAGAGGCAACAAAGCAGCGAACTCCCACCCTCCCCCAGTGTAGAAAAACCTGGTTAATGGGACAAGTTTATCCATTTGCCTTCAAAAACCCACCAACCAGATTCTAAATGGAGATCAGTAAATACTGTGTGCCTCACAATTTTACTCTCAATTTTCAGTGCTTAGAGAACCAAATGTACTTTGCCCTGACCCAGGTAATGGGGAAAGAGACAGGCAGTTAGTTGCTCTCTTATTGTCAAAATTCTCCTTTAAGCAGGTCACCAGGAAAGAGTTTCAAAGCTTAAAAAATACCAAGACCTCAGAGCACCTGAGTGTCTCATTGGATTAAGCATCTGCCTTCAGCTCAGGTCATGATCCCAGGTTCTGGAGTCCCTGCCTCGAGCTCCGTGGTCGGCAGGGAGCCTGCTTCTCCCTCTCCCCTGCCCCTGCTCATGTGCTTCTGCACTCGCTCTAATTAATAAAATAAGTAAAATCTTAAAAAAAAAAAAAAAAAAGAAAGAAAGATACAAAGCCTCAAAAATGTCCACCCCTAAGCCCCTGGGGGGAGAGGCGGGATTTCAACACAATAAATGCTTTCCTTGGAGTACTATGCGTTAGGACAGGGTTCAAGGCACTTTATACCCATTATCTCCTACCCTCACAAGGACCTTGAAAGTGGGTGTTGTTTTCATGCTCCTCTGACAAGGAGACCACCACACCGAAAGCACCGGGTATCCTGTTCACGGACACTGGCCAATGGCAAAAGCAGAGTCTGAACCCAGGAGGTCCAATCCAGAATCCATTCTGCTACCCTGAAAAGGGGCTACTGAGCTAGGTCTTTCAACATTACATCATTTTGAATACTTAATAGGGAATGCCAAAAATAGTATTTATAGGTCTATACGCAGTACCAGGCCACCGTGAGAAGAAACCTGTTCCCTCATCTATTTTCACGTTTCGTGCCGGCTGGTTAATTAGCTCCACAGCATTCCTGGATCATTCCATTTGGGAGGCACCCGGGCCCAGATCGTTAATTTTCTTTCTGTCAGTCACACCTTATGCTGTCACATACAACCGAAGTGGATCCGAGAGAGATATTGAGTCACCAAGCACCTGAAATAGTTTCTTCTCCTCTTCCTTTGCGTTCTAAGTTCCTTTAACTCCTGCAGCCTTTGGGCCTGCTCTCTCTGCCCAGGGTGGAGGCACTGAGTGCCGCTCCCATCCCATCCAACCAAGAAGCTCGCCACTCGGCCTGGCCCAGGTGAAGAAGGAAGGAGTGGGCGGCTTGCATCAAAAGCAAGCTGCTAACTGCATGGAATCCTTTACTCCCCATTTCCTCGTCAGGGGTACTCAGGGCCCGGAGCCCTGTGGAACACCCCCCACGCAGACTGGGCGGATCTGCCAGGCCTGCTGCTCCCAAAGCCGCAGTTCCCAGGCCCCGCACACAGGGAAGCCGCCGGACCCAGGGAGGCTGTCAGAGCAGCGCTGGGGTGTGGCTCAGGCACCAGCAACTCTCTTCCCTGAGTGCCTCTCAGGCCTGGCCAGGGCTGAGAACCACCAAGGCAGCAAGGCAGACAAATAATATTTATGCCCCTCTCCAAAGATAGGCGAGAGAGATGAAAAAGGAAAGAAACTGGAGAGAATACTCCATCATACAGATGATTAAAATATGACGTACATTCCTTTAGTGTGTGTGCGTGTGTGCTTATGTATGCCTCTCTGTATACACACGTGCATATACACTTATCCTTATGTATATATGAAAAATGTAAACATACACAGTTGTACGTGAGCAGAGGGTCTCTAGAAGGACACACAGGAACTGGCAGCAGGGGCTGCTTCTGGGAAAGGAAGCACGCCGAGGAGGAGCGTGAATGGGAGGGTTACACTTTTACACAGTTCACATTTTATGTGCCTGTGTTTCCTGTAAATATTTTAAATTTGCATTCCCTAGGACTGCAATGTCTAGATACAAAGATCTTAAGTCTAAATGGGTCACCCACCATGGCCTGACTTGGCAAATGGGTGAAATAAAGATCAATCCCACAAAGACCATCCAAAGTGCTGGCGTGGGGGGCTGACTGCCAGGTGGTGAGTTTATTTTCTATGGCTGAAGTGGACGCAGTACGGGGAAAGCAGTACGGGGAAAGCACTAGGGCACCCTGTTCCAAAGGAGGTGGGGTTCTCAGTCTCACTGAGCACTCATGCCCCCCCCCCTCATGGATGGGCTCTGTGTAGGCACATGCTCCATTTCTCCTCTGCCCACCCTGCATTCGGGTTCACTTCCAGTCCAGGGCATCTCCACCGCTGGTGGGGGAGTGTGGGCATGCCTGTGGTTGTGGCACACACAGAGTAATCCGGATGTCTACCAGGGAGAGGGCAGGAAGAGGGAAAGACAGGCTAAACAGGCTCTAGAGAGAGTAGGAGGAAAGCAGGGACTACAAAGGCTAGGAATGAGGCAGGACAGGAGCAAGGAATACAGGGGTACAAGGAAAAGGGGGAGCAGCCAGGAGTGCAGTGGGTGGGGTGGTGGTAGGCTAAAGGTGATAAAAGCAGAAAATCCTGTTTCCTTTAAAGCTGCTAGCAAAACGTCTCCCAAGATCCCGGTAAGATACTTGTTAACTACAAAGTAAAAGAAAAACTCATAAATGCAAAAAGCATACGGAAAGATAAGGGAGTGCCAGAAAAGGAAAGAATTCGCAATAATGTTAAGGGTAACAACAGGGCAACTTTGTTATTGCAACAACTGAGGGCCTAAGTGCACTTAGCCCACTGGGTCAGGGAGTGATCCAGGCCCTCACCCAGGTGTCCTCTCCTGTCTTCGCCCCACGCCCACCAGCAGGAAGCAACAGATCCATGTGGGTAAAACAGGGCTGACTAGACTCTATCTCTTTGATAAAAAGCCTCCCCCTCAAACCTGAAGTAATAAATGGTGGGAGAATGAGAAAACACACAGCTTATGAGAGAGAGGAAAGGGAGTATCTTTCTGAAGACTCAAGAGAAAAAAGGCAGAAGAATTCATTCCATGAAGGGCATGGCATCCTCAAAAGAATACAGAAGAACATGGCCTTCTAGATCCTTCATGCGTTGCGTTTCTTTCTTATTTTCTCTATACACCAGACTCAGATTAAAAATAAGGGAAGAAAAGCAAGGAATTTAAAAAGCTGTCACCAGATTATGATCCACATTCCAGGCATGGAAGAGTAGAATTCACACTAGAGCATATCGACTCCATGATAAAGAACAAGCTTGAAGAAGTCTCCCCAGATGCAGAGACGTGTGGTCAACATTTTAGTGACGTAAGATTACAGACAGGAAAAACAAAAGGTGTTTCTGAGAAGAAATGAGGACATGATCATTTCAAAACCTAAAAACAAATCTTTTTTTTTAATTAAAGTATGCAGATAAAAAGGACTCCCCATACCCTGGGCTGTGTCCCTGAAGGGAACACACCTGGTGTTCATCCTGGCATAGGATGAACTATGGACTATAGTCATACCTGGACTTATCCTGGCAAAACTAGGTTGATAATTTTTTCTTAACCATAAAAATCCAGGTAAATACAGAGTTAAAAAAAATTGATGGGCTACAAAATGACAGATTTTCAAAGAAACAAGAACCCAACTGACCTATCTTAGGTCCTCAGGCTACTATAACAGCATACCACACCCTGAGTGGCTTAAACAACAGAAGGTTATTCTGCCCATATCTGGAGGCTTTGAGTCCACAATTAAGGTGTCCAACAGGGCCAGGCCCTCTCTAAAGGCTCCAGGAGAGAATCGAACTCATGCCTCTCTTGGTTTGTGGCACTGCCTGTTATCTTTGGTTTGTAGATACATCACTCTAATCTCTGCCTCTGTCATCACAAGGCATCGTCCCCAGTGTCTGTGCTTTTCTTCTAAAGGCGGTCCTAATAAATTAGGGCCCCCGCTAACCCAGTATGACCTCGTTTTACCTGTGTTACATCTATGAAGACCCTACTTCCAAATAAGGTCACCTGCACAGGCACTGAGGGTTAGAACCTCAACATCTTTTGGGGGGTGGAGGGAGACACAATTCAACCCACAACACTTCTCCTCTCTAGTACCAAAACCAGAGGTGGAAAGCAACACCTACAAAACTTGAAGGGAATAGAGAGACCAAACCTTATAAAAACCACACCTAGTTTTCTATTAAGTATAATATCAACCAAAAAACAGTCTCAGATATTCAAAGGCTCAGAAAATACCCAGCCCATTTATCCTTCTTGAAAAAATAAAAAAGTCTCTTAAGAACCAAAAATAACTTTTCAACAGTGAAGACGTTATCATTAAGGGGACAAAGGGGAGAGGGCTATAAACTATAGCCCAAGCCCAGTCTTCAAACACTTCACTCAACTGTCCCTCTTCTGCTTCCACTCCCTTCTCATTCAGGAAATGTGGTTTTTGAACCATATCCTTCACTCCATAGTGCAGAAACAATCTCTTACCTTATCTGGCAACCTCTTAAAAAAATAGTGCCCTGTGCCAGAACTGCAAACAATGGCTAACATTTTTTGCAATGGTTGTGACACTGGGCAGAAAAAGCTCTCCCACATGCTGCACCACCCGCCCCAACCTCTAAAGAAGCAGAAGAGCACAGAACACCACAACCACCATCTTCATTGCCAAAAAACCGAAATTACGAAAAAGGAAAATTTGAGTTTATCAGATAATCAACATTTTTAAAGACATATGGAAGAAACACTTAAGCCAGTATACACAGTCTTGTATATGTGATGACAATAGGAAAATATATATAACTAAAAGCTAGAAGGAGGTTCAATACAATATTGATGGTTATTCTTATGGGGGTGGAAACAGCAACCGTTGTTCCCTTTTACATTTTTGGTTTGACATATGTTCTGACATTTTTATAATGAGAATATTTTAGAAGAAAACATACTTTATTTTCCATTAAACATTTATTTGAGACATTTGTATCCATTTCTTTCTACATTGGGAAGTTTCCCAGCAATCCCCTCCGTTGGACACCTGCCAAGTTATCACTCTCATGAAGCCCCTTCTTCAGGAAGGAGGATTCACCTTTCCTTTATCTGGGCATCTCCAACTGTGTCTACTCATCCACTGGGTTCAGACTTGCCTTTGTGTAGCTCAAACTGTCCATAGTCATCTCTTCCCCAGGGCTTACAGACACTGCATGGTCTGCTTTACTGACTGCTCTCACAGTGAAGTCTGGACTGGCTTCCTCTTACCGTCACTGTGTGGCTCAAGATCCAGTTCCTTATTCTATGTACTCTGTCTGTAGTACTACACTGGCTACTATACAAAGTAGTACATAGTACTGTATGCAACATACAAAGGAACCGCACTGCCCCAGCTCTATCTACATGCCTGACTTCTCTGCTTACAACTTTCAATCTATAACCAATCACTCCTTAACATTAAACTCTCCTGAGGTGTCTGGGTGGCTCAGTAGGTTAAGTGTCTGCCTTCAGCTCAGGTCGTGATCTTGAGGTCCTGGGATGGAGCCCAGCATCAGGCTCCCTTGCTCAGGGAGAAGTCTGCTTCTCCCTCTGCCCCTCCCACTGCTCATTCTCATTCTCTCTCTCTCTCTCTCAAATAAAGAAAATCTTTAAAATAAATGACCTTTCTCAAAAACAACATCCTGAATATGACTTCTATTTTTTTTTTTAAGATTTTATTTACTTATTTGACAGGCAGAGATCACAAGGAGGCAGAGAGGCAGGCAGAGAGAGAGGAGGAAGCAGGCTCCCCGCTGAGCAGGGAGCCTGATGCGGGGCTCGATCCCAGGACCCTGGGATCATGACCCGAGCCCAAGGCAGTGGCTTTAACCCACTGAGCCACCCAGGTGCCTCCTGAATATAACTTCTTACAACATAGAACACTCTCCTTTTTCTGTAGATCTTGGGTGTGATGTTAAGAATGATGAGGATAGGACCACCATGCTGCCCGTGTCACATCCTTGTGAAGGGGGCCCTGGGCCTGCAAGGTGGCGGCCCCAGGGACTGAATATCTGACTCCTAAAGGCATTCTCTACCTCAGTTACACGTTCAGCCCCCTATGATTGCTGGAGCCCAATTACCCTTGAATTTCACGTTAAAGCAAGTACCCAAGTAACACATCAGGACCTCCACTGAGTTCTCTATTCTAACTATAAATGTATGTTCACCAAATATATCTGTCCAAATAATAATGAGGGTGATCAAGTTAGTAGTAAAGCCTTACATGCTACACCAGACCTAGCTAATAAGCACTTTACATATATTAGCTTATTTTTATATTTTTTATTTTATATTTTATATTTATATAAAATTTACATATTTTATATTTAATTTTTATATTTTATATTTTATTTTTTCACCCTGTTCCATTTGCTGTCATTGTCCCTGGGCTACAGATGAGAAAACTAATGCCTAGGGAGGCTACTAAGTAAGCTGCCCGGGGCCCCACAGCCCACAAGTGGTGGTAGATCTGGATTTGAACCAAGGTAGTCTGAGCCACTGTCCGAGCTCTTCATCATGGCTGTACGCTGGTTTGCCTTTGTAATGGTGGGTCCCCTGACCAAGGTGCGTACCAAGCACGGAATGCTGTTAGGTGCTTAAGAAATTCTGATCGTCATCCACAGATAATTTAGCGAGTCATGTTTCTCTGAATGGTAATCATCGGGAACATTCTGTCACATTGGACATGATGACATTTTGGGGGTGGAAAAATAAGTGGAAGGGAAAAAGACTTTTAGAACAATGCCAAAACCAGCACATCACCCCCTCACTAACTACTCGAATCCAAACTCTGGCAATCCCACCCGCGATGCTGCTGCCAACAGCCCTCATTACAAGAGAAAAGAAGGACAAGAGGGAGCTGCTACCATTTATCTTATTTCAACTCCTTAGAAGGAAAATGGGACCTATAAACATTTAGGGGAAAATACCTCCAAGTTTCTAGGCAGCATTGAAAGTTTCCTCCCCACAAACACACTTTAAAAATGCTATATAACCAATTCAGCACACATTCTAGAAAAAAGCAGACTAAGTCAATTGTGTACATGTGGCTGTTTAACAAGATCCTTCCTAGGCCTGTACTGGGGGGCAGGGAGTGGAGAGAGAGAATGAGAAGACTACATTTTCTGCATCTGTTACTTTTTTTGCTATATTCCTACTCCACTAGCACCACAGAGGAGGAGAGGGGAAAAAAAGCAGCATTGCTCAGTTTTCAAAACAGCAGCCTCAATGACATGTCTGGTACGATATCTTAGCAACAATGTCAATATTGTCTCACCACAACTAACCATATTAACATTCCACTCTAATCATGATTTCTCAAATATAAAATGGAATGCGCATGACTCCATTCATTCTCTGAGCATCGCTCTGGGAAATACAGTCCTGCAACAGTTTCTATAACATTGTATGTCAATTAAGCATCAAAATTATATTCAATAGCTATAACTTCTGTATTAACTTGGAAGCATGAGAATACGCAAATATTGATGAGGAATCGACGATAAACACAAGATCCAAATAAAACATACTGACAAATTGCTTTGATGAAACCCTGTCCCTGGTTATTTCTGGAATGGAACCCTTGTCACTCGTCTCCTTGTAGAGCTGCATTTCTGTACTTCCAGTTCACCTCTGGAGGGCTGCCAAGAACAGGGTTGACAAGATAATGGGGGAGCTCCTTCTTGAGACCAGGAGTTCTCCCAGTCACATATATGTACTTCTGCCATGGCTGGCTGAGGCCGGCCCTGCACAGCATCCTAATGGTTCTCAAACCTGGCTAACCATTCAAAAAGCACTACAAACTCCCACTGCAGGTGGGAATTTAACTCACCAAGCTTTCGGGGAAGCAGCCAGGTTTAGGAATCCGCGCACTGGACAACTACGCGAAAGCCCATTCTGACGAAGACAAGGAGAACACCAGATCACACAGGCACTGCACCTTCAAGTACACACACATCTTCTTAGATACCAAGGCCTTCTGGTGGTGGATCCTTGTGTTAGGGGCTTAAACCTTTTCTTTTCCCCTTCCCTGCCCAGGCAGCACATGCCTTCCCAGACTGCTGACAGCAATTGCCCCCACAGCACTCTGCTAAGGCCAGATCCCTCACCATGGCTCTCCTCTGTCCGCACCAGATGAAATGGCTAAGTTGTGTCTGCCACACAGGCAAGGAAACAAAACTATCCAAGACACTGCCATTCACTAAAGCCTAAAGGGATCAAAAGAGGGGGGTAGCAGGGAAGAGTCCAAATGACACAGAAAGTGCTATCAGTCATAGCAAGAGCAAATGTAAAATGCTTACGATGGTCCAGGCACTGTTCTAAGCCCTGTAACTCACAGGATCCTCAGGACTACCAACCACCCCAGGAGAGAGAAACTGTCATTAACCCCGTGTTGCGGATACAGAAGCTTACATAGCTTCTGGCTGATATATTACAGAGGACACTGGCTTTGGAGACAGACAAACAGGTTCAAGTCTTGGCTCTGCCATCCCAGCTGAGTTACCCCACCTGTAACTCACAGTTACTGTGAGTAACTGCACAGTAATTAAACTAGCTCTTTAATCTCTACTAATAAGCTATTGATTATGTGGGCTAACTATTTACAGGCATTTAGCACATGGATACATAGTAAATACTCAAACTCATAGTAAATACTCAAAGAAAAAGTTGCATCAGTGCTGCCCTATTCTCTCCCAGGGGGTTCACTTCCTAGCTTCTCTACTATGTCTGAGGAAGAAAAAGAGATCTCACCCCTCCCTCAAAACATCTGGGTATCAAAAGTTCCTGATATAGGGGCGCCTGGGTGGCTCAGTGGGTTGAGCCGCTGTCTTCGGCTCGGGTCATGATCTCAGGGTCCTGGGATCGAGTCCCGCATCGGGCTCTCTGCTCAGCAGGGTGCCTGCTTCCCTCTCTCTCTCTCTGCCTGCCTTTCCATCTACTTGTGATTTCTCTCTGTCAAATAAATAAATAAATAATCTAAAAAAAAAAAAAAGTTCCTGATATAAATTTAAATATTTACAGGAGGGGACGCCTGGGTGGCGCAGTTGGTTAAACGACTGCCTCCGGCTCAGGGCGTGATCCTGGAGTCCCGGGATCGAGTCCCACATCAGGCTCCCAGCTCCATGGGGAGTCTGCTTCTCCCTCTGACCTTCTCCTCGCTCATGCTCTCTCTCACTGTCTCTCTCTCTCTCAAATAAATAAAATAAAATCTTAAAAAAAAAAAAATTTACAGGAGTATATCTGATTTCCTTACTTGACAGGCATTTCCCCAAACCAAGGATATCATGTGGTAAAAGTGAAACAAATTCCCCTCAATTAAAACAAAACAACACAACAAAAAACACAAACAAAACCTTCATTTCATTTGACTTTTATCATTACTGTATGGCAGATTATTACCTTCATTTTATAGGCAAGAAAACAGAAATTCAGAAAAACGAAACACTTGTTCTAAAGGAGCCAGCAGCTATATCAAACTGGACCTTCAGGAACAAGTTTCCTGACGCCAAGCCAGCAGACTGCTCCTTCATCTTTGAGATGCTGTTTCCATGAAGTCAGACAGGATCTGAAGTACTGCTTGGGGAGTCCAATAACCATGGAAACCATGTAATGGATGGAGGGGGAGGAAACTCCAGAATCTCTAATCTTCATAATCTTAGAGCTAAGGATGTAGCTTTAAGAGGTTTAATAAGATTAGCAGCATCAAAACTCTCCTACAAAGCAGGGAAAGAAAGAGAGCTGACCTCCCTGAAAGAATGATGTGTAACCTCTCAGTTTTCAACACTGAAAGTACAGAATTAAAACAAAATCTCTCACTTAATCCTACCAAAAATGAAGGATGAAATATACATGAATCTTTTTAGGTTTTATAATTCAAAATTAAACATTACATGTGTGATTTGCTTAGAACTCTAGCTGGTAAACAATTAATGGTTAACCACTTAAATGCATTCCTTAAAATAAATATTAAAGAATATTAAAATGAATATTAAAGAATATTAAAGCAGATCCTAAACTCAACAACAACAACAACAAAAAATAGGTAAGCATACAGGCAGGACAGAGAAACAAATTTAAATCTCTCTGATAAATACTTACATAATATATATGTTGCGTCAAGCATAGATTTAAGCACTTTATAAATATTAACTCATTTAATCCTCATAAGTGACCCATGAGGCACAGAAAGTTTAAGTAATTTGCTCATTTTCACACAGCTGGTAAACTATGGCGCCAGGCTACAAATCCAGGCAGTAAGATTTCACACGGCCAATAAACACAAAAATGTGTTTGAATTCATTCTGAAGAATTACTTAATTAAAACAATGAGATACAATTTTTGCCTAACACATTGCAAAGATGAAATAATTTGATTATAACCAGTGGTGTTTAGTGTGTAAATATGTATTCTCATATACTGAAAATGGAATTGGCAATTTAATGCCACCTTTCTGAAGGGCAATTTGACAAAAATCTAGGAAGATTGTAAATGAACCAACTTGTTAACCAACGATCAATAGGAGAATAATGAAATAAATTATGAGCTATCTGTCCAATGTAATATTAAGCAAATTTTGAAAAACCTATCAGTGTGTGCTAATATGAAAAATGTCTAAAACTGCAATCAAATTTACAAAATAAAACAGTGTAAATCTGTGCATTTTAAGGACCTATGCATGTGTGGACATATGCATGCATATACACAGAAAATATCTGGAAAGATCAAATAAGAAATATTAATTGCCTTTAGAGAGCAAAAAGGAAAGCAGAGAAGAAATAGGGATGTACCTATTTCTAATACCATTATATAGCTTTTTTTTTTTTTTAAGATTTTATTTATTTGAGAGACAGAGAGAGAGAGAGGAGCATGAGCGAGCGGGCGAAGGGCCAGAGGAAGAAGCAGGCTCCCCACCGAGCAGGGAGCCCGACATGGGACTCAATCCCGGGACTCCAGGATCATGACCTGAGCTGAAGGAAGACGCCCAACTGACTGAGCCACCCAAGCATCCTAGCTTTTTTTCTTTTTGTAATAGTTGTATATATAACTATTTACATTTATGGTGCTTAAATGGTTTTACAAAAACAAAAAAAGGATGGGTTTGTAATCTCAAAGACACCAAGCAGAAATGGTCCTCAAGGTATAAAAAAAGGTGGCACCTGGGTGGCTCAGTCAGTTGGTTGTCTGCCTTCAGCTCAGGTCATGATCCTGGAGTCCCCGTGTGGAGCCAGCATCAGGCTCCCTGCTCAGCACGGAGTCTGATTCTCCCTCTGCCTCCCACCCAGCTTTGTTCTCTCTCTCTCTCTCTCTTGCTCACTCTCTCGCAAATAATAAAATCTTAAGGGTGGAAAAAAAGGAAAAAGATATAGAAAAAGAAGAGATACTACTCAGTTACTGAGTCTTGGTAAAGACCATATAAGAAACTCAGAAATAACCCTTTGGGGGTGGGACAGGGTAGAAATCACTTTTCCTGGAGAGAAAAGTTATAAAGGAAATCTACTGTCTTCTATCTCAGGGATATCTTTTCCTTTATATTTATTCAGTGCTAGAAATAAAAAAATAATAATAATAATGGGAGCTATCCAGAGACATAGTAGAAACTGAACTCGTCTGGAGTCAGAAACTATTCTTTGATCCCATTTTTGCTTTAACTAGCTATATAACGTTGGGCCGTTGATAAATGCCTCTTTTCTAATTTTCCTCAAGAAATGAAGACACTGGGGTGCCTGGGTGGCTCAGTCGGTTGAGCGGCTGCCTTCAGCTCAGGTCATGATCCCAGGGTCCTGGGATGGAGGCCCATGTTGGGCTCCTTGCTAAGCGGGAAGTCTACTTCCACTCCTTCTGCCCTCCTCCCCCATTCCCCCTTGTACTATCTCTCTCTGTGTCTCAAATAAATAAAATCTTTAAAAAAAAAAAAAAATGAAGACACTGGGGCACCTAGATGGCTGAGTAGGTTAAGCATCCAACTCTTGATCACAGGGTCCTGGGATCGGGAGACCGTTGGCCAGGCTCCCCACTCAATAGGGGGCCAGTTTCTCCCTCTCCCCGTCCTTCTGCCCACCCCTGCCCCAGCTCATGCTCTCTCTCTCTCTCTCTCTCTCTCAAATAAATAAAATCTTTAAAAGAAAAAAAAAAGAGGGGCGCCTGGGTGGCTCAGTGGGTTAAAGCCTCTGCCTTTGGCTCAGGCCATGGTCCCAGAGTCCTGGGATCGAGCCCCACATCGGGCTCTCTGCTCAGCGGGAAGCCTGCTTCCTCCTCTCTCTCTCTGCCTGCCTCTCTGCCTGCTTGTAATCTCTGCCTGTCAAATAAATAAATAAAATCTTAAAAAAAAGAAAAAAAAAGAAAGAAAATGAAAACACTGAACTCAATTTGTAAAACTCTTCTTGATCTAAATCCTTTAATTTCATTACTTTACCTTAGTTTAAAAAAGAATCCCTACATCTAACAATCTAAGATTATGAACCATGGACCAAAATATTTACACTTAAGACTACAGCAGTTTGGGGCACCTGGATGGCTCAGTCAGTTAAGCGTCTACCTTTGGCTCAGGTCACAATCCTAGGGTCCTAGGACTGAGTCCTGCTTCAGGATCCTTGCTCAGCGAGCAGCCTGTTCCTCCCTCTGCCTGCCACTCCCCCGCTCTCTCTCTCTCTCTTTCAAAAGAAAGAATACAGCAAAAGTTATTAAGGAGATGCTTAGCTATCTGGAACTATCCCTGCCGGCTGGGAGCAACTCACCAGAAGCCAGGGGTCAGGAGGTACTGAGACTTTTCGTGTACAGAGGCAGAAACTCACCAAGTACTGCAGAAAATCTGATGACTCATTTTGAGTTGGTTTTATGCCTTCATTTTGGTTTCTCTGTAAATTTCTTAAATAGAAGCCAATCAGACCAGCAGCCTCAACACAAACCTGAAATTTTAACGACACCGGAGACACTTCTACCCATGGAACACAGGCACGTTTTAGTAACTTCAATAAAAATTCCCCAATGAGTGACTTTATAAGGAAATCCCACTACTATGCACCAGGGGCCATACCAGGGTAAGGGAAGAACCAGACTGAAAAGCCTCTCACACTTCCAACAGAAAAAAATGTGCAGTTGACCCTGGAACAACACAGGCCCATTTAGATGCAGAACTTTTCCAGTTAATACTGTGCAGTACAGCAAATGTATTTTCTCTTATTTTTTACATTTCTTCTCTCTAGCTTACTCTTTTGTAAGAATACAGTATATAATAAATATATAAAATGTGTCAGGTGACTATTTACGTTATTGGGAAGGCTTCCGGTCGACAAGAGCCTATTATGTTCTGGAGAGTTAAAAGTTATACTTGACTTTTTGGGTATGGATGGGTATGGAGGAGGGCGGTCAGTGCCTCTAATCCCCATGTTGTTCAAGGTCATATAAAGACAACGAGGAGAAACTATAAATGGGCACTGAATATTTAAGAGGTCTACCAATCTCAAAGAAATGCAAATTAAAAACAAATATATGCTGGGACCTACAAAATCAGCTAAAATTATTAAAATCTACAAACACCCAAAACTAGTAAGAGTCAGGCAAGCAGGCACACTCACACACTGCTTACACAGATGACCACACAATCCCTCTGGAAAACAATCTGGCAAGAGGTACCACGAGCTTCTGAAAAGTTATGTTTTCATTATTAATTCCTTGTCTAGAAACATTCTATTAAAATAATCAGAGATTTGTACACAGGTACCTATTTTCCAGAGGCTTTTTTTTTAAATGAATGAAAAAATCATACCCACACAAAATCATTCATTACAGTACAATAAAATATTAGGCATTTATCAAAGACTAATGACATCAAAAAGGATAAAGCAAAAGACAAAGAATATCCTGGGGCTTTTTTCTTTATTCTTATTAATATTTTCCAAATTTTCTACAAATGAGCACATATTATATTGGGCACAGATTCAAAGACCCATGTTGATTCTCACCTTACCTTCTCTAAAACCGAAATGTATATACTAGCTGACGGCATCTTTAAAAACCGGCATCAGCCAGGCAATGACTGCAACCTCACAGCTGCTGACTGCAAACCTGGGCTGTCACATCTGGTAGAGGGACAATTTTAGCTCTTTCCAGGTTTCAGTCAACGAATCACTTAGGGTCAACTGTGGAAGAAAAATGAACCCTGGAGTTTATCTGAAAGCTTTCCATTAAAATCTCCTTTGAGATCATGAAAGGATGGTGTCAATGTAGTGCAGAGAAAAATGGATATGGACATCTAGGTCAAAAAAAGAAGAATTAGGCTCTGAATAGAAATCAGAAATGCTTTAACAAACCTGTTTATATTTTCCTCCAGCTTTTTCTTTTTAAGATTTATTTATTTAGGGACGCCTGGGTGGCGCAGTTGGTTAAACGACTGCCTCTGGCTCAGGGCGTGATCCTGGAGTCCCAGGATCGAGTCCCACATCAGGCTCCCAGCTCCATGGGGAGTCTGCTTCGCTCTCTGACCTTCTCCTCGCTCATTCTCTCTCTCACTGTCTCTCTCTCTCAAATAAATAAAAAAAAAAAGAAAAGAAAAGATTGATTTATTTATTTGAGAGAGAGTGCATGTGTACGAACACAGAGGCAGGAAGGGAAGGAGAGGGAGCAAGAATCCCAAGCAGATCCCGTGCCAAGCATGGAATCCAAGGCGGGGCTCAATACCATGACCCTGAGATAATGACCCAAGCTGAAACCAAGAACTGGACGCCCAACCAACTGTGCCACCCAGGCGCCCCTAATTTCCT
The DNA here is from genome assembly GCF_020171115.1 of Neogale vison. Lineage (NCBI taxonomy): Eukaryota > Metazoa > Chordata > Mammalia > Carnivora > Mustelidae > Neogale > Neogale vison. The sequence continues at coordinate 56,591,378 of NC_058093.1, read as the reverse complement.
TGTTTAATGAAAAAGATTGAGATTCATAAAAATAACTCTAAAGAAAGGAAATCTTCAGTAAGTCAAACATTTAAAGTAATAAAGTACTGTCCGTTAATCGACAGTTCTTTTTTCCTCAGAGGTACATGAAAAGGATATGTTTTATAATCAATGAAATACAGTATGACAGTGCTATGGGCTGAATATTCCTATGTTGAAGCTTTAAACCCCCGTGTGATGGTATTTGAGATGGGGCGCTTGAGAGATAATTAGTTTTAACTGACATCAGGGGGTGGGGCCCTTATGATGGGATTAGTGTCCTTATAAGGAGTACCAGAGAGCTTGCTATCTCTCTTGCCATTTGAGGACACAGCAACAAGGCATCTGTCTACGAAGCCAGAGGAGTCTTCACCAGAGGGTGGAGAAATTCAGATTCTACTTTCCAGATCCATGATTGCAGATGTGAATAAAGGTTTCTAAACTTGAGGCTAAGGCTATCCAACGGGTTAGCCCTGGGTGCCACCTGCCAGGTACAGGCCAACTCATAATCAAAGCCTCATCCTCTTAAGAGGAATACTAAGCTTAGCTCATCCTTCACAGGGGAAAAAAAGAAAGTTCAATCTATGTCAAATCTTTAGTAGCCTACCTCCCCACTCAGAAACTACATTTGCCAATAGATTATATGAAATCAAGTTTTCTATATTTTTGTAGAACATAAACAGAAACTTGGATAGAAACAGAAACTTGGAATTATCTTCCTAGAAAACGCAAATGGGGGGGTAGGGGCTCCCAGACAGCTTAGTCAGTTAAGCAATCAACTCGTGATTTTGGCTCAGGTCATGATCTCCGGGTCATGAAATTGAGCCCCATATCTGCTCCGTGTGGCTATGGAGACTGCTTAAGATTCTCTCTCCCTCTCCCTGCTCCCTCCGCCCACATTCTTACTGTGTCTATCGCCCAAAAAAAAAAAAAAAAAAAGGTATTGCTAAAAAAATGCAAATGGTCACATGAAATTCAGATATAGAGTTCTTATGGGCATTTAAGAAGCTATACCACATGACAAAGCTCTGGAAAATTAGGTATATAGAAAATAAGATCATTGTTTTGGGGCTATTTTACAGAAAAGCCGCTTTAATTTTTTGAAAAATGATTTACATAATGAAATTGGATTTGACCCAAAAAATGACTCTGAACTGTTATTTTATATTCTCTATTAAGTTTCCTACTACATTTACACATATACAGTTGACCCTTAAATAAAACGGGATTAAACTACTCAGGTCCGCTTCTACATGGCTCCCCCCCTCCAGGAAATATAGTCAGTACTGTAAAAGTATTTTCTCTTCCTCAAATTTTCTTAGCAAAATTTTTTTCTAGATTATAATATAGTATATATAATGCATATGCAAAATATGTGTTAATAGATGGTTAATGTTATCAGTAAGGCTTCTAGTCCAATAGGTTATTAGAATTTCTGGGGAGGCAAAAGCTTTATGTAGATTTTCAACCATGTGGGGGCTGGAATCCCATAACCTCTTCATTGTACAGGTGACAGCTGTACATACAAAGAGGGACCGAAATAAATAAATGTTGTTGTTTGAGAATTCTGCTACCAACTTTATGATGATTTGGATAGGCTGTGACTTCTTGGGGGGTCTTATTAGCCAGAAAACATAGAAGATCCATGAGGTGTCTTGATTTCACCTTCCCCGTCCAGAGCGTTCTCTAATTATGCCCTTCACAGGAAACAGGCTCTAGGATGAGCCAGCTTGGTCCACGATGTGTAGGTGCCTGACACATGACCAGTGCTAAGTATCTGTTCTCTTCCGTCTCTCTTTCCTCCGTTGTACTTCCCTAAAATGTATGCAAAAGCTACAAAGAGGATGGAGGGTAGATTCTTCTACAGACGAAGACCTTCATCAATTAAGGATGCGTTGAAATGAAACATCCCAGAAACTATATAAACTTTACTTAGAAATCTATTCTTAAAACGGCTGCTTACTGACTCCCAAAATCTCTTTAGCAAGGGGAAAGTCTTTTAGTTTAACTTCATAAAGAAAAAGGACACAATACCAGTACTTGATATAGGCTGAAAGGTAAAACAATTATTTCCCAAGTATAAATCACCATATAAGAGACCAAGGGCCCAGGGGTGCCTGGGTGGCTCAGTGGGTTAAGCCACTGCCTTCGGCTCAGGTCATGATCTCAGGGTCCTGGGATTGAGTCCGGCATTGGGCTCTCTGCTCAGCAGGAAGCCTGCTTCCTCCTCTCTCTCTCTGCCTGCCTCTCTGCCTACTTGTGATCTCTCTCTGTTAAATAAATAAATAAAATCTTAAAAAAAAAAAAAGAAAAGAGACCAAGGACCCAGCTTTCCTAGTTTTGTTATGAGGAAAAGGGTGAAGATGGCACCAAAGACTGCAGTATGCAAGCGTGATGGCAGAATCCATATTTGAAGATGGAAAGTCATGCAAGAAGCTTCCAGAACATCACTCCTCTGCCTGAGAGCATTCCTGCCTTCTCTTCAAAAGGGAAAGAACAAGAACTCTGACAACGGTTTTGTGCAAAGTACCATACAGTTTTCTCAGGAAAGCAAAGGTCGCAGGGTATCTAGCAGAAGCCAGGTGTCAAGCGATACCCTTCTGCAAAAAGGTTCTCTTATTTAACCCTGATGACATCCTTGTCAGGCAGCTTAGTCAAGTTAAGGAATTTGTCCAGATTCATGTAAATGGGAGGTGATCAAGCTGGGAGTTGAATCTGTGACTTCTAATTCCAAAGTCTGCTTTTTCTAGACTGTGAGACAGGTATAAGGGACAACAATGAGAAACTGCTAACCGGGCTAACCAGAGGGAACAACAGTCCTGATTCTACCAAAAACCAGCTTGGCCTCTGTTCTGTGTTTATATCCTGCCCCAATATTTTACAAAATTTGCTTAAGTGCCCTGGTGAAGAGAAATATAATGTCGTTAGATTGAATTATTTCTGCCTGTTTGTTGCTTGGGAAACATTTTTGGAGTCCGTTAACAAAAAGATACCAAATATCCACAGCTCAGCAAGACAGTCACTGCACTAAATTCCTAAGTAATAGTCCCCAACCACAGAAAATGGGCAATGCAGCACAGAATAATCAAAAGCAGCTTCATATTTTCCGGATAAAACAAAGCATCGTTTGTACTGGGGCATTTTTAGAAGGTACCACTGAAAACCAGACTGCAGCCTGGAAAGGCTTAAAATACCACATTTAACAATCACATCAATGGCTTTTAAACTTTAGAGGCAAACAGCTTCCTTTTACTACAAATTCAAAGTGAAGGATTAGATGCAAAGCTAACAGATTAATTCAGTACATACTCAAGTTTATAGAGACTATCCAATGCCTTAATTAACACCATTATAAGTGCACTTAGCCAACCAGCTGGGTTTTAACAAAGAAAAGGTGAAGGTCAAATGTCTTTTTTTTTTTTTTTAATAAATTGCTTCAAACTTAAAAAAAATAATGAAACTGAAAGGAAAAGACTAATAAACGATTATTTTGGCATATTAAATAACCCTTGCTTCATCAGTCTATATTTTAATTGAGGCAGTACCACAATTAAAAGTTCACCAAACTTTGTTCTTCTGCCTCAGTGTGGAGCTACTTCCACACCAAGACAGAGCAACTAGAAAAGGGGGACAGGGCAAGAGGCTACAGTTTCAAGATTAGCAGAAAACAGGAGAAGGGATGCACACAGAGGGAGAGGACTAACCCTCTCTTGGAGAGCGATGGGTCTTGTCTGCCTAATGCTTCCAGAAAGATGCCATGATCTCTGGGATTAAAAGAAAAAACCCAGAACTGTTATCAGCTGTGAGCTATAATTATTGCAAAGATGTTAGATAGGGGCGCCTGGGTGTCTCGCTCAGTCAGTGATGTATCTGCCATCAGCTCAGGTCATGATCCCAGGGTCCTGGGATCCAGCACCACATTGGGCTCCTCACTCAGCAGAAAGCCTACTTTTCCCTCTTCCACTCCCCATGCTTGTGTTCCCTCTCTCACTGTGTCTCTCTGTGTCAAATAAGTAAATAAATTCATTAAAAAAAAATATGTTAGATAAAAATCAGGATTCATTTCTTGGCGACCAATAGGGGGGAAAAAAGGTCCAAAAAACTAACCACATCATTTATTCACTATGTGGATGCAGCAGTTACTCTAACGAGCTATACTAAATATCTATGCTTGGTTTTTGTAGTAGAGGGCACCTGCCCATGTCGATGACAGAAGAATCCTCCACAGTACACGGCTTGGTGGGAGGTGAAGTCCACTTTGCCCTACAGATGCAAAGAAGTCAAAATACATTGTCCAGCCTCTCTTGCAGCTAGAAGCCAGGTATGGGAATCAGGCTCAGCCATTTAGATACACTTGCCCCACACTTTCAGTTTTTCCTTGGCTCTCTTAAGCATTTTCTCTTCCAGATGAATTTTTTAAACAACTAGTTATGTCGTGTTTAAAAAAAAAAAAATGACAGCACTTTTCTGGGCAGTGAAAATACTCTGTATGATACTATATCAATAGATACAGATCACTGCATATTTGTCCAAACCCAGAGAATGTACTATACCAAGAGTGAATCCTGATGTAAACTGTGGGATATGCGTGACTATGATGTGTCAGTGTGGGTTCATCAGTTGTAACAAACATACTGCTCTGGTGGTGGGTACTGATCCTGGGGGAGGCTCTTTATGAGTGGGGACAGAGGCTACATGGGAAATCTCTGTACCTTCTGCTCAGTTTTGCTGCAAACATTAAACTGGCATAAAACAACAAGGTCTTTAAAAATAAAACAGTTGGGATTTCATTAGGGATTAAATAGAATGCACAGGTAATTCTGTAAGAGATAGTTGGTTTAAAATATTGCATTTGCCCCTTTGGAAACACTGTATTTCTTTCCATTTATTAGGTCTTCCGTTGAGTGCTTCAGCAAAGTTTTACTCTTCTCTTCAATGTAAGGTTTGCACATTTTTTCTTAGGTTAATATTTAAAGTTTTATTATAAATTGGGACATTACCCTGTGCATTATCTAAACAGTGTTGTACAGAGAAGATATTAATTCCCTACACTGCTCTTCTGTCAACTCTAAACTCATTTTGGTCCAGATCTGTATCAGAATACTCTCAATATACTCACAGTACAGTAATTATTTAATTTTTAAATTAAATAGATTTAATCATAGTAACATGAAAGTTTTTTGATAGCGAAGTTCACTTAAAATAAAAAGATGTGGTTTCTCCTTGGAGAGCCTCAAATAAATACTACACTGTTTTGGATCAAGGTCTTACATAAGAGCAGGAAAGGAAGGAGAAGAAAGAAGAAGAAAGAAGAAGAAGAAGAAGAAGAAGAAGAAGAAGAAGAAGAAGGAGGAGGAGGAGGAGGAGGAGGAGAAGAAGAAGGAGAAGAAGAAGGAGAAGAAGAAGAAGAAGAAGAAGGAGAAGAAGAAGAAGAAGAAGGAGAAGGAGAAGAAGAAGAAGAAGGAGAAGGAGAAGAAGAAGAAGAAGAAGAAGAAGAAATAAAAAAAGATATATATATATATATGCCCTCATCTACCTCTCTCCACATTGTGGTTTAATATGGATTTTTGCTCCCTCAGGCCTAATTCAAGGTCAAGAGAAGCACAGTGCTCATTTACACTGATGGAACAGCAAGAACAAGGCAAGTGTATTTTCCCCAAAAACATTTAAGTTTTTAATACTGTACTCTGACACAATTCTACTGCTTCCAGAAAACAAGTTTTGCTTAGCTGTAAGCATTTCTTAGGTTAGCCAAAAAAATAAAAATGCTATTTTTAAGATTTCAGTGTTCAATAGTTTAATACTATACATATTTCAAATACCTTTATATACATATAAATTTCAATACCTGCTAAAATTTTACTGGTAATTTAAAGTAGATACATATGACATTTCCTTTTAGGGATAGGAACTGAAGGTGTACCAACTTTTCAATATTTCTGAAAAGTATTTGTTTTCTTTTGAATACTAAATCAAACTCAATGATTAGGTTTTCTAAATTCTCAAAGCCGATTTTAAAAAAAAGAGGTTCAGGGCGCTTGGGTGGCTCAGTGAGTTAAGCCTCTGCCTTCAGCTCAGGTCATAATCTCAGGGTCCTGGGACTGAGCCCCACAGCAGGCTCTGCTCAGCGGGGAGCCTGCTCCCCTCCCCCCCCCCCGCCTACTTGTGATCTCTGTCAAATAAATAAATAAAAATCTTTTTCTAAAATTTAAATAAATAAATAAATAAAGGTTCAAGATTATAAAAACAACCTACAAAGGATATATAAAATGCTGAGCTCAAGGTTTTAGACAAAAATAGTTCCTAAATTTCTGTAATTGTGAGTTCGAGTACATAGAAATGAATTTTCCTTTGTCTTTGCAACAAAGATTGGTTTTAATTGGAAACAGTAGAGCAAAAATTTTCCATATTGCAGGAGATACTATTACTCAAGTTTCAGGGCAGTCTCTGTAGATTAGCCAGCTTTAATTTATAGAGAAAACTTAGTTATGATCTACTTATATAATGAGAGTTGGCACAGAGCTCAACATATGAATGGTCAAATTCCAAGTATTTTCCCAATGATCTTGTGACATAACTTCACCAAGATTTAAAATTCCATCTGCTTTGTTCCCCAACTAACACAACCAGGTTCTAGTTAAGAGAAAAAAAGGCACATACCATACCGATTTTATGAGAAATGTTCCCATTGCTTTTTCAAGTTGGTTTGCATTAGGCAAAAGCCATACTGTGGGAATTATTATGTAGAAATGATTCAGAAAAAACAGTAGTTGCTCTTAAAGACCTGAGAGGGGAATAATCCCCAAATCACACGCTCTAATACTGGAAAAGTTACAAATGCAAACTATGTTCACTGTCTGGCCATTCTGAAAGGCAGGGTGCCCCAAATCATTACTGTACTGTCTGTCATTTCACGGACACTGGTCAAAGAGGATGGGAGGGGGGTGGGTGTCTGTCGTGAAAGACTCCATTACTAAGTAGGGAGTTTTGGCTTGGAGACCCAGGCCACTGGTTGGGCCGCTTCAGCTAGACAGACAGCTTAGGACATAACTTTATGCTGGAAATTACAAAGACATCTAAAGAAGCAAGTAACAAAGTCCCTAGGATGAATGTCAGATGAGCCAAAACTTGGAGGGGGGGGGTGGGTTTTTTTAAACTGCTTTCAGAGAAATAAAGAGAAGGATATTTTGGCCTTGACCCAGCAGAGGGTGAATGTACTCCTGGACAGAAATTATGTGAACTGAAAATTCTCCATAGTAACAATTCTAATTAATTATTCAATGGTAGGGGTTGGTTTCTTAAGGTTAAAAGCTGACTCTGGTCTCTTATTTCTGTCATTAAAAACTGAATTCTTTTCTTTGTATCTGCTTATGAAGGGATAAGGAGAAGCTTCTAATGGAATTTTAACAGTAACTTTTAGTAAAGTTACTTTTAGTAAAAGACTCTACTTTTAGTAAAGTTTGCCATTCTGCAGGCTTTTTAGTTTAAGGAGTAACAGAAAATCTGTTTAAGTTCTATGTAACTAAAAAGTTTAAGCCCACTTATTCTATTATGTAAGTAACTATCTGTAAACAACAGATAAACGTTGTCATAACATTACACACATTATATGTAATTATATACATACATTATATGTAATAAAAGGTACTACAAGATCTTTTCAATTGAAGAGTTCACTATAATTCAGTGATGTTTTGGCAATAAGTACTTATTTATACTTTAACAGAAATTAAAAACAAATATTATTCAATAAACAGTAACTCAGGAAACCACTTTCCAACTCTGAACTATCAGAAGTTTGCAGAATAAAATAGCACATTTTGGGGAAATTAATTCATGCTAACAGATTTTTATTGTACAATAATGGTAAACAATATGTAATTTTTCTAGAAAAGTAGACCCTAAGCAGTCACCAAAATAACCTTAGAAGAGTTTGTCGCATGGAATGCAATGAAGAGTCACACTGACCACATAAGCACCAGAAGTTTATAAACAGAAATGAAATCCAAGCCAAATTAAGTAGCTTTCATCTAATGAAAACTAGCAGTCTGGCACTGAGTGAGGCTACACCTGTTAGGCAGAAAATTTGATACTCAAAAGACGAGGACCAGTCAGCCAGCTGTTGGTTAAACATATAAAATACAATCACATGTGGGAAAAAGGAAAGGGCTTTCTAGAAACCAAATTCCTGGACACACCCGCTATCCCACCATGTCTATAACTCTGATTGTCTCTGAATCTGAATGATCTGTTAAAATCATGAACCTTCGAAGTGTTCTGGGGCAGGATTTGGTTTGTAACACAAACTCACTTTCCATAAGAAAGCTCAGAAACAGGGGCACCTGGTTGGCTCAGTTGGTCGGGCATCTGCCTTGGACTCAGGTCATGATCCCAGAGTACCAGGATGGAGTCCCACGCCAGGCTCCCTGCTGAGCAGGGCGTCAGCTTCTCCCTCTGCCCCTAACCCTACCCGTGTTCTCTCTCCCTCTCTTGGTCTCTCTCAAATAAGTAAAATCTTTAAGGAAAAAAAAAAAAAAAGTTCAGGAATACATTTAGTTTCTCATAGCTTCCAGGATTAGTGCGTCCTAACCCCAAACACTCCTCGAACCCAACTCCCGTGCAACAGCTCCGCCCAGCCTAGAGTGCACAGTGTCTCTGCCCCACAGCCCCGTTGGTTCACGCTGCGCGCACATACCTGTTTCCTTCCTGCTCCCCTTGCCTCCCTCTCGGCTCTTCTTCAGCACAGCTTTTAACATTTTCAACACTCTTTTTCTTCTAAAGAGAAAAGGAGGGGAGGGAAGAGGAATTAGGGGTTGTGAGCTGGAATAGAACTTACACACTGACACAAAAGGTAACTGGGCCTCTAACAGATTGCTTAGCAGAATATAAAGGTACCTTGAGTTTTACAGTCAATTTTCTGTGAAAAAACTAAGATGGGGAACTACATGTTAAAGACACAAGGAGTATTTTATAACTTTTAATGAAGTGATCATAAGTTCAGGGACTTGTTATAAAAGTTAAGCACACACACACATACACACACACACACAACAGGCCCTTCTCAGCATTCCACAACTAATTAAGGCTACAAGGCCAAATCTGGACACATTACCGTAGCAGGTCTGGCGTAAGAATTCAGATCTCCCAGGCCCAGCTCATCAAAAGAAAACATTAGAACGGAGAATCAACGAGATAATGGTTAAGAAGGTTAGAGGCATGGTTTGCAGATGCTCCTGATTACATAACCACAAGGAAAACATTTTGGAAGTTTATCAGATTAAAACATACCTTATAAGCATCTGCAAAATAAATACAATGGAAACACATTTTAAAGCCAACGTTGGGGGACCCAATCAAACAGCATTCGCGGCAGTGGTTTTTTTCACTACATACAGTTAGGACTTTGGGTGGGGGGATCGGGAGGAAAGCAGACTAGTCTGTGGCACTACAGCTGAAGCCTTTAAATGATAAGCTGCATTTTTAAACTGGGTTGTACCAAGCATGGAGAAACAACACAATGGCCCAGGCCTAAGATGAAACCTAAAACCCTCCCTATAGCAAGACACAGACAAAAGGACCATTATTTCATCAGTCTCCGGCAGCTCTCTTTTCCCTCCAGCAACTCAGATGAGACGGCTGCACAACTCCCCACGGTAACAAATCCGCAGGGGTTATGTTACCCATCGCACCCTTGTTAACACACTAAGGACAGGAAGGTGGAAGGCAAGCAGGTTGCTCCTGGAAGAGGGAAGAGGGGGAGGGGGCTAAGAGGGAGAAACTCGTATATGAAGAGGGCCTCCCTTAGTCCCCCCTCCCCGTGAGCCTGCTTGAAAGGGCCTCCGTGTAGCTCCCCACACAACTGTTCCAGCCCAGAGTTAAGCAGAGCCTCTGCACAGAGAGGAAAGGGTCCCTAAGCACCACACACGGTGACCTTCGTATCATTTCGTCTGGGCCTGTATTTATTTTTCTGGGTCCTTTGTTTGCCTGACAGAGAAACAGAGACTCTGTAAGGCTGACTGCCCAGAGGTCACACAGCTAATTAATAGCAGGGCCCGAAAGCAAATCTGCGGACTCCCAGCCAGGATCCTCCTCCTCCCACCGCTCTGCCTCTCCTCCCAGAAAATGAAATCTTGGGGCAACTATCAGACAAGTGAACAAACAAAAATCAACAAACCAACCCAGCCTAGAGATACCAGAAAGACAGTATCTTTAAGCAGAATTTGGAGAAAGCTATAGCACAGTTTGATAGGGTTAAATCACCTTACAAACAGGTCCTCTACACACAAAACAGCCATGGCTTACAGCTTAATTCTTGTTTAAAATGCTGCTTCAGGGGCGCCCGGGTGGCTCAGTCCTTAAGGGTCTGCCTTCGGCTCAGGTCATGATCCCAGGGTCCCTGGATTGAGCCCCGCATCAGGCTCCTCCTAAGCAGGAAGCCTGCTTCTCCCACTCCCCCGCTTGTGTTCCCTCTCTCGCTGGGTTTCTTTCTGTCAAATAAATAGATAAAACTTTAAAATAAATAAATAAAATAAAATAAAATGGTACTTCTGTGAACCCAGGTGCAAAGATCTGGGTTTCACCAGAAGGGCAAGCACTGAATCCGGGAAGACAACCACAGTGTGCTTCTACAGTGTAACTTCGGAAACACAAATTTCTCTTGATGGTCATGCGGAAAACACCGCAAAATGTTGTGTAAAAAATGGTGGACAAAATTCAGTAATAGCTGCCTGCTCAGCACAGATATTTTCTTTCCCAAATCAATCAACCTAACTTCAGGGTTTATCATTTCATGAAGACTACATACTTTAAAAAGAAAAAGAAAACATGCCAACAGAGCTTGGCCACGGTCCCTTGGCGAGCTCTCCGGGAGCCCCACACGTCTCTGGATCTCAGACTAGCTCAAGCCCCACTATGGCAGTGAGGCTGCCCGGGATCCGTCACCCTGTCATCTCCAACCCGCAGCAGATCTGCTGTGCCACTGGGAAGACGTGTCCCACGGGACAAGGACTAGGACACGCTGACTCGGGAATCTCATGCCAGACACCTTGGATGCCTACTTTGGGGAGCTCAGCTGTTTTCAGGATCGTCCTATCTTCCACATCAGTGGTCTTGAGTCAAGAGAAAGAAGCTATCAGATAGCCACTCTCACTTTTCTTTCCAGTTCCTGCTTTCCTCCATAAATAGCAAGTCAAGGGGAAAAGCTTTAATTTATATTCTAAGACCCATTGTGACCTGGAGAAACTTCTAACGAGTCTACCTGAGTGCAAAACTCACTTCGGCTGCCATTTCTTTAAATGATATACTTTTTTTTTTTTTTAAAGATTTTATTTATTTATTTGTCAGAGAGAGAGGGGGAGAGAGTGAGCACAGGCAGGCAGAGAGGCAGGCAGAGGGAGAAGCAGGCTCCCTGCCGAGCAAGGAGCCCGATGTGGGACTCGATCCCAGGACGCTGGGATCATGACCTGAGCCGAAGGCAGCTGCTTAACCAACTGAGCCACCCAGGCGAGGGAGAGAGAAAAGACCAGCCTCCAGGCCAGCTTCTGAAATTCTCTAATGGGAGAAAACTTCCCATCATTTTCATTTAAAAGAAAATAAAATGTGAAAACAGGACGTTAACCTTAGAAGACCAACAACCTTCAGGTACCTACATTTCCTTACATTTCTACTGTCATTCAACATGCGAGTTCCCCAAATACCACAGGTTCCTCCTTTTAAAATGCCCAGAAGTTACATAAAGTATAAAACTTACTTTCACTTTTTGATTTCTCATTTACCACATAGTCTTTGAGGATAGGTACAATGTCTCCATGTTCTGTGTTAGAATTCTGCACAGTGATTACAGTGATAGATAAAATATAACAAAGATCACCCTGGGTAAAATCTTTTTTGGCTTGTAATTACAATAGAACCATCATAACCATGACCAGCTTGTCTGAAATCACAGAATAACACCAGTATTAAAATTTTCCTCTTCTGGAGTGCCATACTGCCTGTTTACACAATTCCAAGTTGAATCTGTGAGCTGAGGGCAGGGACTATGTTTATTCTTTAATACAAACAGAAGCCAGAACACAGGCTTCGCACCCACTCTGTTCTCAGTATTTGTTGACAGATTTAACTAGGCTGCAATGAACACAGATGAGCGATTTCCTCCAAATCAAGCAATTAGCCAACATTTACAGCAGTTTATAAGTTACAAGGAACATTCCTATATCTTTTCATTCGCAAGGAATGCCAGAAGATGCCATTAAATCCATGTGACATCAGGCAATGAGATACTAGGGAGGAAAATGCTGCATTTCATAATGCCACTTCATGTTCACACCTGAATTAACCTTAAAAAATCTCAGGATCACAAAATCTTATTATCCAGTTATCCTGAATTTGTGCACACTCCATTGGAAGGAGCTTCTTCCATCAAACAGTTTATCTGACCTCAGAGCAAAGGGGCTTCTGAAGGGGCCTCCCTTCTTTTGTCAACCAAACAGCAAACCAGAACAGCAATATTTATTTACAAGTGAAACACTAAAAACTAAGTTGTACTTAATTAAGGGTTTCCACCCCCAGAAAAGGGAGACATCAAAAACATCCTCAACTTTGAGGGTTTGAAATTTTTTTCCAACCAAGATTTGACTCAGCTGTATAATAGCCATATCCTCTGTATGGCTACTTTTAGAATTTACTTTCCATTAGCAATCTTTAAAGTTTACTAAAAGAAAGGAAATGTGCGGCGGCAGTGGGGTGTCTGAAGCACCTTTCAAGATAAATAATATATAGAATAGAGCAAGTCAAGAAAACAAAGCAGAACAGAGACCACAAAAGGAAACAAAGAGGCCGGCTAGATGGGGCACTGGCTGTTGGCTGGAAATTCACGGAAAACTGCGTTATAGAAGCTTCCTGAAAGCAAGAGCCATATCTCAACATTCTTTCAGAGCTCCCACGAGGCTGGGAAAAAACAACCCTTGATGAATACTTGAAATTCCAGTAGGTCTCTCTCCCCACTTTTTTTTTCCACCCCTATAGTAGAAAAAGCCCAGGAACAGACTTAATCCTCCTAGCTCTGGTCAAGTCACTGAACTTCTCTAGGATTTAGGATTCGTCCAGAAAAGCTGGGGCAAACAAAGAGTGACTACTGACCAATCAACCAGAAAGTGTATGATGTTACTGCCCAATTCCCACTGCTGGGGTGGTATCACTGGGCTATAGTTTATTCACCAAGACACGAAGGCTCAACCGTTCACTCTTTATTCAAAGCCACTGCACAAACGGTACCTCTAATTCTACTGCTCTTCATAGTTAGGCTTGTTGTAGACAAAAAGACTTCCAATTTGAGTATGCCTTATTAAAAAGCACAGCAAATTTACAGCCCCAAGTAATCTGAATTTAAAAGATTTCTGGGCATGAAGTCTCAACTCAAACATTTTCTGATGCACAAGTGGAAACGCTCCATTAGACTGAAATCGCTTTCAGCCCATATTTTAAATATTATCTAAAATACAGAAGTTGCTTTAGGAAAAATTTCTTTAAAATTGGGAGTTGAGAGCCATATGTTGGGTGTAGAGATTACTTAAAAAAAAATTTTAAACCTGACTCTCTCAAGCTGGTATTTCAAGTTACTAGAAAACTACTAATATGCAAGTGTGTTCAAAGAAGTTCTCATATTGTGAACTACCTGGCAAAAAGGGTATTTCACTTGAGGAGGAAAATATGAACAAGCTACTTCCTTCTGGCTCCAAGAGCCTTTTTTATTTTTTATTTATTTATTTTTTTTTAATTTTGTGAGATCTGTTGAGCCCAACTTTTTACACTATTTCCTCCATAAAGCCTTCCCAGGCCATGGGCAGTCAACTCTACTAATCCCTCCCGGCACTTAGCAATGTACCTTCCAGATAACAAACACTAAGTACATTTTTTTAAATGAATGAATAGCAGGTTGTCATAGAAGGGAATTCAAAATCAATGGCCATTCTCCCCCACAAGGGGTCTGGACCAATAACTTCAGAAATTTTCTGCTACCAACCACTAGTTTCCAAGTTTATGGTCAAAGTTATCTGGCCTCTACACAATCAACAACTCAATTCCACAGCAGGATCTGTTCTCTTATCAGGTCTTCAGAAGGCTGCCAGGAGGTTTTATTTCAGTATGTTAAATACACATTCAGAAGGGAGAAGTACAAGGACAGAAAAGCCAAAATCTGAAATCAATACATTTCTCCTTCAAACTAAGAAAAGCTCAGATAAGGAGATAACCAAGGGCAGCATCCCTGGAGATAAGCCTTATGCCTCCCAGGCTAAGGGCTGTCGCAAAGGACTGAGCACCGGTCTCACAAAAGCCCCTGCTTACCCAGAAGCAGTCTTCAGGTTGGATGCTCCTCTCAACCAAGCAACTCCCTCCCCACCCCAACAGCAAGATGCTCCAAACCAGAAGACAAAACAGCTGCGATACTAGAACCACACCACCATCCAGACATTCATAGATATTTAGATTTATTTGAGAAAGTAAAGGCATTTCTCAAGTCCACTTCAAAAGCCACCTCGGGACGCCTGGGTAGCTCAGTTGGTTAAGCAGCCAGCTCTAGGTTTCAGCTCAGGTAAAGGTCTCATGGGTCCTGGGATCAAGCCCCAAGTCATTGTCGGGCTCCACACTCAGAGGGGAATTGGCTTGAAAGAGTCTCTCTCTGCCCCTCTCCCTACTCGTGCAAGCTCTCTCTCTAGTAAATAAAGGTTTAAAAAAAAAAAAAAAAAAAAGCCACCTCGAACTGCTCAAAGCCTTCCTCCAGTAGGCTGTGAGCCAGGACAGTCAAACCTTGCCCCACTCCCCACCCTGGCACAGTATTTGTTTTGTTGCTTCAATACCAGGAGACACGTTGGGGAGGAACATAATTATAATCCATCTGTAATTCTCAAAGGAAATGGCTGTATCTCAAAACAGTCTACCATCCTTTAATAAATTTAAACAAATGTAACAGCCTCATCTAAAATGCAAGGTCCTGAGCATCAGAGGAACTTATCCTGACTCTCCTGGGTCAGCAAGTGGCAGACAGAGCTGGGGTGACAACCTGACTGTCCAATTAAGGAAGCAGCACTGGGCTAGAGAGTGCAGTTTTTCATTCTACAAAAATTCTTAAGTATCTGTACCAAAAGCAAAGAGAGACACAAAGTCAAGCATAATATGATAGAGAGAGAAGAAAAGAAAGTCAACAAACATAGGCAAGAAGCTAGGAGTTCATGCCTCCATTTTCTCTATGAAGTAAAAATAAGATGGGGTGCTTGAGAGGCTCCATCGGTTAAGTGTCTGCCTTGGCTCAGGTCATGTTCCCGGAGTCCCTGCTCAGCAAAGAGTCTGCTTCACCCTCTGCCCCTCCCTTCACTCGTGCTTACTCTCTCTCTCTCAAATTTTTTTTAAAAATAAAGTATGAGAGGAGCAGTAAAAGTTAAAAACAGCCTTTGTAAAAGAGAGGAAGGCAAGCGCAAGATTACAAGGACAGCTGAACAGCTCTGACTGCCCAGTCCGGGTTGCAGACCAAGACTTGGCACCAAATAAGGAATCTATGCATCTGTGTCTTCTGATGTTCAGCCCCAGGACCCCCTGAGGACGAGAGGGCTGATCAGTGACTGAGTGTCTGCAGCACAAGTCCAGGAGGACTGAGAAGGCTGCCCACGTGACATCCTTGGAGCCGTGCGCCACAGAGTCAGGACTGGACAGGAAGGCAGTGAGGCCCTCAGAGGTCTGACGGCCCGCAAAGATAGGGATGGGGTCTCAAGGACATCAAGGAACAAACATAGCCAGACGAAGTGAATGAGGGAGTTGAGTAAGAGTCCAGTCCTTTAAATGAATTTTTAAATTTTGGATATGGAATAACGCCAGACAATGAGGAAGGCCACATGATGGCCAAAAGCACGGTTTAGTCAAGTGGTCGGCCTTCCAACGAGGGTGCCCAGAAACAACTTGATTCTTAGTGTGGGAAAGGGCCATTCAGATGCTTACTACAGTAATGGAGGCAGCATCTGGGCTATCAACCGTCATCCTAATAGCTAGTATTTAATAAGCATTTACTGTATGTCAGGTAAAGAGTTTTACATACATATGTAATCTCTTTTAATCCTTAAAAAAAAAACCAAAAAACTCTGTGAGACAGTTTATGGATTCTTTTTTTTTATAACCCAGGAAGCTGAGAAGCTTAGATTCACAACTTGCACAAAGTGACACAGTGTATAAAGGTAAAGGCAGTCCTGGGACTTGAAAGCTCAGGCACCAAGTGGCTGCTTCCAAAGCCTTCAATGAACCTGAGGGCCGGGGTAGGGAAGTGACCAGGAGAGCACATAACACATGCCTCAAAGACAAGGCGGCTTTTGCAGAAGGGTGAAAGTGTAGCTGTTTTGGATTCAGCCACAGTGCGCTGGGAGAAAGCCAACATCAACTCTAAGCCCCAGCGGCCACGAGGTCAGAAGCCCACAGAGGACCACCTAGGGTTTGAATGCGGAGCAGAGTCTTTGAACGTGCTCCCATCCTCTCATAGAGCCCTGCAGAGGACGTGACTAGGGTCACAGGATGTTGCCCCACAAGGTCTGCAGCAGCTGGAGACCCAAGCCCCGATCCTCACCATGGCAGTTAGCTCCACAGACAGCCTCACGGAACCCATTTTTGTCACTTTCCCCTTCTTCCTTTCTGTGAAGTTTTCCACTTGTATCGTACAACTGAGCTATCAACTCCCAGTTGGTCCGTACAACTACACGGACCAACTTGGTCCGTACAACTACACGGACCAACTTCTTGACGTCTGGCAATTACAACTCCCTGAATAAAGATAGAAGGCATTCCATAAGCAAGATGACTTTGGGCAAGTCATCACTGAATGTCACCCCTTCACTGACCCATCTGTCTGAGAGGGATTCTTCTCCCTTTCCTGCTTGACTGGACAATCAGGCCTCTTCCACCTGCAGGTACTATGATTTTATGGGGAAAATTTTATTTCCGGTTCATAAGACCTCTGTCATCACAGTAGCTGAAAAACCATCACCACAGAAGAGAAAAGAGCTCCTGGCTGGAGTCTTGGGCAGGGTGATAAGCCTTTACAGGAAAAGGAGAAGAGACCTTGAAGACACGTCAGAAAGTCCATTTTTCAGAAACTGTTAAAAGGCACTCAATCAATCAATGCCAGCAGAATGAAGTCTGGTATTATAAATCTAAAGAAATTAAATTTTTTAAATTGCACGGCATCTGGCCTCAAAGTGAAAAAGGTCAAATAACTTCAAAGATGCCCCGTGAAAGGCAGCTATTCATTACACAAAAATCTCTTGCTTATGTAGCTGACAGATGGATCATTCACTTAAAGCCCTGGAACAGAAGACATCAAAATCCCTCCTCCACTTCTGTCAGTGACTCTTGAGGATGCTCCGAACAAGGTTATAACCTGCCCCCAAGCCCTTGATTTCATTAGGATGGGAGTTCCCAATACCCAGTGTAGTTTTTCAGAACTCCCCCAGGTGACTGAACTGTGCAGCCCATAACATCTATTTGACACGAACTCTGTACCAGGTCCTGCTCGAAGCACATAGACCACAGAGAGTTACTCCTCACAACCACCCTCTGCAGAAGGTACTATAAATATCTCCATTCTACAATGACACAGAGAGGCTAGTGATCAGTTAGGGTCACATAGCTCATGGGAGCACAGCCAGGTTCCCCATCCCAGTAGTTGTGCTCCAGAGCCTAACAACACAGTCCCTATCTTATGCCCTTTTTCTTTTTTTTTCTTTCTGTTTTTTTTTTTTTTGGCTAAAAATGAGACAGACTAGCTCTCAGGGGCCCGGTGAGGTGGTCAAAGAGAAAAAACTCCCTAATAGGACACAGGAAAAAAAAAAAATCATCATTGGCCACACACACACCCCCCCTCCACCCACAGCAGCATCCCATGTCTCAAATCTATCCTGAAAAAAGAAAAACTGCCTCTTGGGAGAGAATCCTACTGTGTACTCGCTCAGGCACCTCGGAGTTATTTCAAACACCAGTGTTGTCAACATTGGTGACCTGGAGGCATCATACCCCAAAACGCAAGCAAGCACTTGGATTTGTGAGTTTACGGAAGAACAACACTGGAAGTTGGGCCATGTCACCAGTGGGGAAGAGTATGTGGGACAGAGACCACAGTGTCACATGGGCAACGCTTCCCCTATTCTTAATACCCCGAAGTTAGGAACAGTGTGATTCAAGAGAGGCTCAAAAACCCCACTCCCCATCTCACTGAATGAACTGCATAAAGCCTGTTGAAAGGGGATGAAAGGTGGCAAAGGTGTCCTGGTGTCCAGGCTTTCTTTCTCTGGGCAGTTTTACCCAGATATAGTAATAAGGTTTTAACCTTGGTTATCAAGTTCTAAAATAAAACTAGGGAATGCCTGCCATGGTAACACAATGAAGAGCTAAATGAAATTCATACAAGTCACATGGCATTCTCTCCTCCATAGTTAAAGCAAATAATATCAACACACAGAGCACTGTATAGTCTTAAACCTGAAATTTGTAAGGGAAACCATTTTGGCCATAAACACTGGGTTGCAGTAAGCAATCTTAAAGGGGACTGCTTACAGGGGCCCATTAAGAAAGGTTACCCAGAAATGGAAGAGGGTCTTTTTTTTTTTTAAATTCACTCCAATAGCCCCCAAATGGGGGAAAGTCAGAGTCCCCAAAATCAAAGACAATTCATGCTAGGAAACAAAAAGCCAAATGGGTTGACTCCCCCCCCCCCACCACGTTAACGAATTTGGTCTCAGAGTATGAGAGAGCTACAAGGTGCCATCTGAGGCAGGAGTCTGTGACCTTTTAAGTGTCATGGACTGCTTCAATAACCCAGATCCTCTCAGAGTGTTTCTGAGTGATTCTGACAAAGAATATACCCTTACAAAGAAAATCAATTATACTGAAACACAGATATAAAAATATTTAAACAGCAAAAGGGTGAGAATAGTCGATGTGTGCTTAACGCACACAACAAGACACAGCAGCAGGTCTAAAAGTAACTGCCATTGTCTAAGCAAAGAGGAGCATAAGCGATAGTTTCAACTCTCTCCCACAACAGGATACAAGAATCTAATTTCTACTTGCCAAAGCCACAGGTGCTACTGACCGTATGTGAGGCTGCCCACTTTCATGACAGAGAAAAAGCGACATTCTAGTTAGAGATCTTGAAAACAGAGAAGTCGTTTATTTCCCCACCCACCCACATTTACAGATCCCCTGAAGTGCATCCAAGGACCCCAAGGACTAGAGACTCTGACCCAAAGAAATAGTCGGACTCAATGGGACAATTATGCAGACGTGCTAAGTGCTCTGCTAATAGCCCAGGAGCCAGGAGCTTCTAGAAACACAGTACTGCAGTTTTCTCCCACTCACAGAACCACTGCAATTCAGAAAATTAGACAGTCGTTTATTGACTGGCACAAGATGGGCAATTCCACATAGGCACCACTCCTAGCAATTAAATGCCAAGTCCCATGATTAGTTTTCCATAGTGATCTATAAAAGTTCTATTTAACAAGAAGGTCCATCACCACCAAATTACTGACCAACCCACCCACAATAACCAGCCTGGCGCTGCAAGAGAAAGACCTGTGAGAATTTACACTGTGAGACAACAGACACAAACAGGAAAGCCAGGCTGAGTATATGGGACAAGCGTATATTATTATGGTTCTGTTGTTTTCTTGGACATGCTCCTTATCGCTTCTCGGCCTTTTGGCTAAGATCAAGTGTAGTATCCGTTCTTACCAGTTTAATATCTGATACGTCCTCTATCTTTATCCCTTTTAAAAGTGTTTAAGGTCCAGAAGATGTAGCCTCCAATTAACTGGGTCAGGCTTCCTAGCTCAGGGGTGTCTTCGAGGTTCCCCCACCCACCCCGCCTCATACAGTCAGGCCATTCCCCAGCTGCGTACCCTAAACCAGGGGATGCCCATAGTAAGACAAATAAAATTTAGAGTCCAAAATACATGGACTTCCACTGGGCTACTGCCAAGTTCTCATGGATCCTGGGT
This sequence comes from Neogale vison, assembly GCF_020171115.1. NCBI lineage: Eukaryota > Metazoa > Chordata > Mammalia > Carnivora > Mustelidae > Neogale > Neogale vison. Next base: position 56,571,330 of record NC_058093.1, on the reverse strand, counting down.
AACTGAGACGGTTTTTGTTTTCACGGCGGGGACCTACAACAACAGCTGCAGGAGCGTAATACTTTTTCTAGACTAATAAAATTACCTAAGTCTGGCTCACAGTTTCAGCCATGGCAGCCGCTCAACTTCCCAGAAGGATGCGAGCCTGGCATAGTCGTAGAAGGGCTGGGAGAGCCGTGCCATGCTAAACCGGGGGCTTTCACACCCGACCTAACTGCAAACGGCACTGTGGTAAACTGTGAATTACAGAATAATTCCTACGCGTGGAGATTACACGTGTTCTTTTCGGGAGTCCCGTAAGCGTTCCATCAAACCTATGAAGTTCAAGCTTTGCACGGGAGTGAGGGCACATGCCACAGACAAACATCAGACTTCTCTTCTCAAAAACCCAGGGAAAGGTTCAGTTAAAGCCCTTCGCAACTCTGCAGGGAAACCTTTGATCATGGATTCTGTCTCTGCATCTTGTAACACATACAAACAGTATGAAACGTATCTCAGACCTAAGGACCAAAACTGGAACTGGGAGGTGGCGCAGAAACCACACCCACATATCCCTACAAATACACCTAGATCGTGCTCCTTTCCAGTTGGGGGAGCCAGTGTGGAAGGGTGAGTTTCAGATGCTACAGTCTCCACACCTACAAGGTCCCTTGTTCTTCTAGCACAGTTACAGAGTTATTTTCTAAATACAAGTGTGTGGTCCCTTTAAGGAAAAACATCCCAACTGGAACCTAGTGAAAAACAGGAACACATGTTCCTTGAACAACGCTGAATTAGAAACCCTGGCAATGCAATTGTTCTCGATATAATGAAGATGCTGCACAGATGTACTAAGTTTTCATGATCTCAGTAAAACATCTTTCAGCTACAGCAAAATATGTGGGTCTACAACAGAGCTGGATATAAAATAAGCTTTTTAAATGCCTGGTCCTCGTTTTTAGGCAAACTTCCCAAGCCAACTCCCTCTGCCTTCTCATAAACCTAATAAAAACGCATATTTCCGTGTATGGATAATTCATTGAAAAGTACGAAGCCATCCATCTCCAACTGAGACTCAGGACTTCTTACAATTACCTCTTCTTATCAATACTGTAAACCTGCTACAAATACAAGACTTTTACTCCACAAATTCAACAAGACACCATGAAAACCACAGCACAGGTGGACACAGAAGCAAACTTTGGCTGGCACTGTGGGGTTTTTCCACGGTGAGGGGGTCCTGTCCAGTCCTCACAAGGAGGAGGTAGAACTCTAATCGTCCCCTTGGACACATAAAGAACTTGGGACAGAGAAACACAGCAGCCTGCCCCAGGCCACCTTCACTCTGAACACTAACTCCACTTCTCTCTCGAAGGAAAAAAACACTAGGAACCTTGTCTTTGGAACTCTAAGCCTTGGATCCCCAAGCTTGGATGATGTACAAGACCAGCCTCTATCACACAGCAGGGGGCCTCTAAAGACAGCATTATGACAAAACTCCAAAGGAACTGGGATAATCTGGTTTTTTTAAAACTATTATCACCGCATATTCCTAAATTTTATACTTAAACTTTACACTTGTGCTTCTGACAGAAGCTGAATGCGATCATCGCAAACATCCCCTTCCAAACCAGTCAACCTCAGCTCTTTTCTCTGCACCATTTTCCTTGGAAAACTGATGTGAACTCCCACTTCAACGGCCACCTCCACGTGGGCAACTCACACACAGGTCTCCCCGTGGTTTCACCTGGGCTGTAGTTTTCATACTTTATTTCCAGCTCGCTGACATCAGCTCTAGCAACACAAACTCTACATGTCCAAAACTAAACTCATCTTCCTGTTCCCTGGAACTCCAACCCCCACCCCACCCCACCCCCGCCATCCCCTACCAGCATGGGTTCTGGGTTCCTGTTGATAGCACCCCACCCCGACCTCCCCCTTTAGTCCACAGACTCCAGGCCCCAGGCCTCTACCTCCTCCTGGCCTTCTTCCTGGTCTAAGCAGCAGCCAATCGAATGACTAAGTCTCACCAGTTCCAGCTCCTCTCTGCTCCCTCCCACCACTCTGGGGAGGTAATCATCATTCCCCCAACTGGACCACCTGAAGGGCCTGCGGCCTGATTTCTCTTACTTTCCACCAGTTAAAGTGCATCAAAATCACCCCTAGGGCATGTTAAGCCAGACTGCTGAGGCCCACACCCAGTCTGACTTTTAGGTCTGGTTTGAAGCTGAGACTTTCTTTCTAATAAGTCCCAGCTGATGATGACACACTCTTCAGGGTCCAATACCAAAGAACCACGACTTGTGACTCTCCTCTTCCCCTTCCATCTCACATCAATTCTTCCAGAATTTTTTCTTGATGGACCAGCAAAAGCCTTTTTAAACCTGAAAAATGTAGGTCTCTGGGGTGCCTGGGTGGCTCAGTCCATTGAGTGTCTGACTCTTGATTTTGGCTCAGGTCATGATCTCAGGGTCATGGAATTAAGCCCTGCAAAGGCTCAGCAGAGAGTCCACTTGAGATTTTCTTCCCCCACTTGCACACACGTATGTGCTTTCTAAAAGGAATTAATCTTTAAAAAAAAAAAAAAAAAGGAAATAAAGGCTTTTGATAACTAAATGGGGACAATAAGACCTACTCTTCATTGTGGACCTAACTCTTTATTGCAGACAGAGATTATCTCTGTCACGTTACAGTTAAAACAACACTGCAAAATACAGCATTGCCTCCAAGTTTATAAAACAACTTTGTAAAAAACAAAAACAAAAACAAAAAAACCCCTGAGACTTTGAAAGGTTACACAGTTTCTAAATTCCACAGTGACAAATTGGTTTTATGTATTCGTTAAAGGGGACCCTCTCCTTAGACAAACTTTTGTTACCAAAATCTGATGCAGGAGGGAGAACAGTGATGGAAAACAAAGAATATTTCCTTCCCAGGACAGGATAAAAGGTGAGACCTATAAGGATACAAAGTGTAGGACACCTGTCCGTGATTTAGTTTGTCTGGTATAGCACAACTCATGTCGAAATCCATCCTCCCAAGAGCAATTTAACCAAATAAAAAAAAACGTCAGTAGACTCTGCTTTTATTTACCTGCCTCTACCTACATATGTACTCTCTGCTTTTCATAGGTCATACCCTCATCTATTCTAGCACATTTAACCTCAAGCTAACAGCTAGGTCGATCTATGCTATTCTCATTAACAAGGTCTTTACTTGAAAGGACCTTTTCTGCCTTCGTTATGACCAGCACATGAATGATTCAAACAGCATGACCAGAGACTCAGAGGATTCTACATTTTCACATGCTGTCATTTAAAAACAAAAAGGAAAGGCTCTTCAATAGACTCATTTCAGACCTAAAGACACCTGCAGATTGAAAGCGAGGAGATGGAGAACCATTTTTCTCACAAATGGACAGCAAAAGAAAGCCAGAGTGGCAATACTTATACTGGACAGAACAGACTTTAAAACAAAGACTGTAACAACAGAGAACACTATATAAAAATAAAGGGGACAATCCAACAAGATGTAACAATTATAAATATATATTTACCCAACACAGGAGCACCCAAATACATAAAACTGTTAATAACAAACATAAACTAATGGATAACATTACAGTAGTAGGGGGACTATAACACCTCACTCACAGCAATGGACAGATCATCTAAACAGAAAATCAATGAGGAAACAATGGCTTTGAATGACACACTGGACCAGATGGACTTATAACAGATATATTCTGAAGGTTCCATCCTAAAACAGAAGACACATTTTCAAGTATACACGGAACAGTCTCCAGAATAGATCACATAACAAACCTCAACAAATTCAAGAAGATCAAAATCATACCATGCATAACTTCTGGCCACAACATTATGAGAACAGGTCAATTACAAGAAAAAAAATCTGTAAAGAACATAAATACATGGAGATTAAATGGCATCCTACTGAAGAATGAATGGATCAACCAGGAAATAATTTAAAAAGTACATGGAAACAAATGAAAATGAAAACAGTGGTCTAAAATCTCTGGGATGCAGCAAAAGCAGTTCTAAGATGGACATTTATAGCATCTCAAGAAGTAAGAAAAAAATCTCAATTAGGGGCACCTTGGGTGGCTCAGTGGGTTGAGCCGCTGCCTCATGGCTCAGGTCATGATCTCAGGGTCCCGGGATCGAGTCCCGCATCGGGCTCTCTGCTCAGCAGGGAGCCTGCTTCCTCCTCTCTCTCTCTCTGCCTGCCTCTCTGCCTACTTGTGATCTCTGTCTGTCAGATAAATAAATATTTTTTAAATAAATAAATAAAAATTTAAAAAAATAAAAAAATCTCAATTAACCTTACCTGACACACAAAGGAGCTAAAAAGAACAAAACCTAAAGCCAGCAGAAAGAAGGAAATAATAAAGATTAGAGCAGAAATAAATGACACAGAAACTAAAAAACAAAAAAACAGCACAGACCAATAAAACCAGGAGCTGGTTCTTTGAAAAGGGGGGGGACAATAAAACTGATAAACATCTAAAAGACTTAACCAAGAAATTACCCAACATCTCAGATGAGGAGAAAGAGTCAACATCACAGAAATGCAAATAATCATGAGAATATTATGAAAAACTATAGGCCAACTGATTGGACAACCTAGAAGAAACGGATAAATTCCTAAAAAACATAAGCCACCAAAGCTGAAAAAGGAAGAAAGAGAAAACTTGGACAGATAACCAGAAAAGAAACTGAATCTGTAATCAAAAAACACCCAGACAGCTTTACAGGCAAATTCTATCAAATATTTAAAGAAGCATCAATACCTGTTCTTCTCAAACTATTACAAAATAGAAAACTTCCAAATTCATTCTATGAGAACAGCATTACTTTGATACCAAAACCAGATAAAGATGCCACTAAAGGGGCACCTATGTGGTTCAGTCAGTTAAGTGCCCAACTGCTGATTTCAGCTTGGGTCATGATCTCTCAGGGTTGTGAGATTAAGTCCTGCTGGGTGTGGAGCCTGCTTAAGATTCTCTCTTCCCTTCTCCCTTTGTACCCCCCCATACCACACATGCAAGTGCATACTCTATCAAAAAAAAAAAAAAAAGACTACTAAAAAAGGGAACTACAAGCAATAACCCTGCTGAACATATATGCAAAAATTCTCAACAAACCAAATTCAACAGTACATTTAAAGAAAATCATTCACCATCACCAAATGCGATTTCTGGGTTGCAATGGTGGTTCAATATTCTCAAAACCAATGTGATACACCAGAGATGCAGAAAAAGCATCTAGCAAGATACAATAGTATTAATGATAAAAACTCTTAACCAAGTAGGTTTAGAAAGAACATTATCTCAACATAATAAAGGCCATATATGAAAAACCCACAGCTAACATCATCCTTAGTGGCGGAAAACGGAGACCTTTTCTCCTAAAGTCAGAAATAAGATAGGGATGTCCACTCTCACCACTTTTATTCAACACAGTAATGGAAGTGCTAGTCATAGCAGTCAGACAAGAAAAATAAAAGGAATCCAAATCAGCAGGTAAGAAACAGAACTTTAGCTATTTACAGATAATATGATATTCCATATAGACAACCCAAAGACTCCACTAAAAAAACTGCTAGAACTGATTAATTCAGTGAAAGCTCGGGATTCAAAAATCAATGTACAGAAATCTGTTGCATTTCTATACACTAATAATGAAGCAGCAGAAAATAAACTAAGGAATCAATCCCACTTACAACTGCACCAAAAAGAATAAGATACCTAGGAATACACCTAACCACAAGAGGTGAAAGACCAGTACCCTGAAAACTATAAAACACTGATGAAAAAAACTGAAGATGACAAAGAAATGGAAAGACATTCCATGCTTAAGGACTGGAAGAACAAATATTGTTAAAATGTCTCTACAACCCAAAGCAATCTACCCATTTAATGGAATCCCTATCAAATACCAAAAGCATTTTTCACCCAACTAGAACAAACAATCCTAAAATCTGTATGGAAAGACCTGAACTAGCCAAAGCAATCTTGAAAGAAAAGCAGAGCAGAAGGCACCACAATTCCAAAAGTCAAGTATATTACAAAGCTGTAGTAACTGCAACACCTGGCTGACTCAGTGGGTAAAGGACTTTTGATCAGGGGGTTATAAGTTCGAGCCCCACAATGGGTGTAGAGATTAAGTCCTAAAAACAAGCAAACTAAAAACCCAAAGCTGTAGTAATCAAAACAGTATGGTACTAGCACAAAAACAGACACAAAGGTCAATAAAACAGAATAGAAAATCCTGAAATAAACCCACCATTATATGCTCAATCTTTGACAAAGCAGGAAAGAACATTCATGGGATAAAGTCTCTTCAACAACTGGTATTGGAAAACTGCATAACAGTCTATGGCCATACCACCCTGAACGCGCCCGATCTCGTCTGATCTCGGAAGCTAAGCAGGGTCGGGCCTGGTTAGTACTTGGATGGGAAAACTGCATAACAACATACAAAAGAATGAAACTGGACCACTTTCTTACATCATACATGAAAATTCAAAATGGATTACAGATCTAAATGTGAGACCTGAAACCTAGAAGAAAACACAGGCAGTAACCTCTTTGACATTGGCGGTAGCAACTTCTTTCTAGATAGGTCTCCTGAGGCAAGGGAAACAAAAGCAAAAATAAACTATTGAGGCTACATCAAAATAAAAAGCTTCTGCACAATGAAGGAAGCAAAACAAAATGGCAGCCTACAGAACGGAAGAGGATATTTGTAAATAACATATCTGATAAAGGGTTAGTATCCAAAATATATAAAGAACTGATATAACTCAGCACTCAAAGGCAAATAATACAATTAAAAAATGGGCAGAAGACATGAACAGACATTTCTCCGAAGACATCCAGATGGCCAACAGCCACATGAAAGATGCTCATCGTCATTCATCCTCAGGGAAATGCAAATCAAAACTACAATGAGATAACATCTCACACCTGTCAGAATGAATAAAAGCAACACAAGAATGATAGGTATTAACAAGGATGTAGAGGTAAAGGAACCCGCTTGCACTACTGGTGAAACGGCACATTGGTGCAGAAGCTGTAGAAAACAGTATGACAGTTCCTTAAAAAGTTAAAAATAGAACAATGTTATGATCCAGCAATCACACGTTCCTTAAAAAGTGAAAAACAGAACAACCTTATAACCCAGCAGTCACACTACTGGATATTTACCCAAAGAACACAAAAATACTAATTCGAAGGGAAACATGCACCCCTATCTTTACAGCAGCATTACTTAAAATTGCCAAATTACGGAAGAAGCCCATGTGTCACTTGATTGATGAATGGATAAAGCAGATGAGGCATATATATTCACACACACACACACATACACACACACACACACGGACTAAATACAATGGAATATTACTCAACCATAAAAAAGAATGAATTCTTGCCATTTGCAACAACATGCATAGAGCCAGACAGTAAAATGCTAAGCGAAATCAGAGAAAGACAAATGTTACATGGTTTCACTCATATGTGGAATTTAACAAAACAAGCAAAGGAAAAAAAAAGACAAATCCAGAAACACTCTAAAAAAGACACTGAGGGTTGCCAGAGGGGAGGCAGGTTGGGGGTAATGAGTGACGGAGGTGATGGGGATTAAGAAGTGCGATGGGCACAATGAGCACCGGGTATTATACGGAAGGGAAGTACTGAATCACTATATTGTACACCTGAAACTAATACAATACTGTATGTTAATAAAACGGAATTAAAATAAAAACTTTAAAAGACAAGAGAGGCTGGGAATGCCTGGGTGGCTCAGTTGGTTTGGCATTGGACTTCGGCTCAGGTCATGATCTCAGGGTTGTGGGATCAAGCCCCATGTCCAGCTCTGTGCTCAGCATGGAGTCTGCTTGTCCCTCTTCGTCTGTTCCTCCCCACCAATTCCACAATTACACGCACGCTCACTCTCTAAATAAATACTATCTTTAAAAAAAAATCTTGTCTTTAGCACCTACTATGAAGAAAAAATATATAAGACATAGAGATTTGAGTAACACCCAGTTCCTGCCCTCAACAAAACCAACCTACGAACCAGACGTCTAAAACTGCATGGGAGTACCATGGGAACACAGCAAGACAGAGTGACATGGTGTCAACGGTTTTGGAGTCAGCAGACCAACCCACAGGCTTAATATCCCGCAGTCCCAACCCCACCATGCTTTACTTGCCCTGTGATCTTGAGCCAGTAACTTAAACTCTCTGAAACTTAAGATTCCACACTTATGGGGCACCTGGATACCTCAGTTAGTTAAGCATCTGACCCTTGGCTTCAGCTCAGGCCATGATCTCAGGGTTGAGAAACAGTACCACCCACCCTCCCTCGCTCCGCCGGGTTCCGAGCTCAGTGTGGAATCTGCTTAAGTCTCTCCTTCTGCCCCTCCTCCCCACTCACCCCCACACATTCTAGCTCTAAAACAAATCTTAAAAAAAAAAAAAAAAATCCTCAAATATAACAAATATGCCACAGAATAGTTGTGAAAATTAGAAATAACATATGACAAGTATCAAGGATTATGCGGAGTACAAAATGTATATTATATAAATGGTCATAATTGTCTCGTGTTATTGGGTCTGCTTATATAAGCCCAACTACAACTTTAATGCCCATATTTAAAGGTCAGTGGAATGGCCTTTTCCTTTTTTATTTAGGTTATTAAAATGATAGAATTTAATTGCAAATGAAGCTATGGGACTGGCTGACAGAGGACGAAGGAGGAGTCACACATTTTCTGGCTTGAATAATGCCAATGACCAAAGTGGGAAAAAGCAGGCAGGAGTCTGGGGATGAGGAGACTCGTGGGAGTCGGGGGGGTGGGGGGAGGGAAGCAGGGAGACCGACAGAAGGAGACTTATGTGAGTGGGGGAGCGGGGAGCAGGGAGACAGGAAGCAGGCAAGTATTGGGAGGGAAAGGAGTTCAGTTTGGAGATTCCTACTTAGAAGTAAATAGGAGTCACCCAAGTAGAACCGTCCAAGAGATTGTTTGAGACAAGAGGATGAACTCACAGAAAGACTTAGGGGTCGTTAACACGTGGGTGGTGCTGAAACCACAGAGGCACTGAGGTCCCCCAAGGAGGCTCCTCGGACTGAAAGAAAAACCACCAAGGATCAAATCTCAGGGAACATGAACATTTAAGGGCAAATACAGTACGACCTAGGAAGAAATAAAAAAAAGAAGAAATGTAGTAAAAAATGATGCAAAGGAACCCAAGAAGGAAGTTTCAAATGAGGACTGGTCAGTACTATCAAGTGCTACAGAAAATTCATGCCAAGGGCGCCTGGTGGCTCAGCGGGTTAAGCCTCTGCCTTCAGCTCAGGTCATGATCTCAGGGTCCTGGGATCGAGTCCCTCATCGGACTCTCTGCTCGGCAGGGAGCCTGCTTCCCTCTCTCTGTCTGCTGCTCTGCCTACTTGTGATCTCTGTCTGTCAATTAAATAAATAAAATCTCTAAAAAAAAAAAAAAAAAAAGTCATGCCAGAGAGTTCTATCAGAGGCCATGCGTAACCTTAAGAGCAGTTTCCATGAAACTGAGGCAATGAAAAGCAGATAACAGGTCATCTGTCAGGTCCCGCCTCAACAGTAAGATTCTTTGATCTCAAAACATAAACTCATTCTCCACCAAACTTTTAAGTATTAAAACCTCAAATAACAAGTTGCAAGATTTTCCTTCAGAGAAAAGGAATTTGCAAAAGAGACAGTTAAACATTTAACATGATCTTTGCTATTAAAGCTCCTATCGACTTCCTGAAGTTGGTCCCAGGGAAGGAATAAAGAAAAATTAGCTAATTCTCTACCACCCAAAAACCTCCTGGAAGAGAAAAAAAAAAATCTATCCCTTACTAAATAAATTTCCTGTCTAATAAATCTCTGGGGGCAATACATTTAAATTGCTATTTCAGGGACGCCTGGGTGGCTCAGTTGGTTAAGCAGCTGCCTTCGGCTCAGGTCATGATCCCAGGGTCCTGGGATCGAGTCCCACATCGGGCTCCTTGCTCGGCAGGGAGCCTGCTTCTCCCTCTGCCTCTGCCTGCCTCTTTGTCTGCCTGTGCTCACTCGCTTTCTCTCCCTCTGTCTCTGACAAATAAATAAATAAAATCTTTAAAAAAAAAAAATTGCTATTTCAATACTACTTTGAAAAATGTGTTACCATAGGTCAAAAAGCTTTGGTTTCAATATGCAAATCTCTGCATTCTTTGGGTGAAATTCCATTTAAGCAGATTCCCACCTGGATTCCTAAATAAGCATTAACTATTATTAAATTTAGAAAACTGTTCATCAGTGTCATTTTTCTATTTTATTGTATACTTACAATGATAAAAAGTATTGTCCCGGGCAATTCTAATTTAAAGTTATAAAATGGTTCTACCATGCAAATTATGGCACAATAAGGGAATGTTTGGCTTGGCTGTATGAACTGGTTAAACTAGTTATAAGAGCTCAAAAATAATTCCCCCAGACATCTGCTCAGGCTAAGAGTTTCTTTGTTTTTAAGTCCAGTCCACATACAAACATTTTTCAAGATGTTATGCACTATCTCCATTTGAGGAGTTTTAAGAAAACATAGCAGGGACTCCCTCCCCAACCCCGAAGTTCTAGTTCAGCACACCTGGGGTGGGGGGTGGGGGGAGTCCCAATATTCTAATTTTTAAAGCTTCACCTTGGATTCCGCTGTGTACTCCCCAACCACGCTCCTGCTGAGAAGCTTTACCTTTCCGCAGGATCCCTCGAAGTCTTAGGGAAATGTGACCATTGTGTTCTTTATGACAAGCAACGCGCGGGGCAGGAGGGGTCAGGGCAGAACCTGAAGTCCTGCCAGCAAGCCACACAGGACATATGGCAGAGTTCACCTGCATGTTACATGCACGTTTCAAGAATTCACAGTGGTTTGGAAGCAGCTTTAACCTTGACTCCCATCTCCTAAGGGGACCTCTTCCAACACCCACAGAGAAGGAATATAGGGCAGTTTTCAGAGCCCTCAGTCAACCAGTCTGGACCTCCTGGGGATGCCTGCTCCGTGGCCTCAACTGTGAGCAGCTTAACATAAATAACTCACAGTCCTCCAAGCTGTGCTCACTTAAGATGGAATTGAAGACCCAGTTCTCAGCGAACTCTCTTAAAGGAAAGAGGGAATATTTGAGTCCTGCTAACTGCCACACATTAGAGATAGGGAATGCAACCAACAATGTGAACAGAACAAAAGTTTTACCCATCAGGAGCCTCCAGGCCTACCCAAACCCCTGAAGTAGGGATTTTTGTTTGAAAATTCACATATAAAACTGCAGCACAGGAAAACCATAGTACAGGAGTTTAACAGGTTTCCTAAAATTTCTGAAGGGAAGGGAAAAGACACAACTCAGAATAAGTTAATAGGACTTCTGTGTTTGCAAACGGTCAATAGTGAGGTATTAAGCTAGTCATATAACATGTATTATATGCTCTCAGTGCAGTACTGTGCTATGAACCATACAGAGACCCAAATCTTGATATGGGCACCAAAAAATGGAAAGGGGAAAAAAACCATATTGAAGCATCCCTATTAATAAGAGTGTTCTAACACAGTAATTAAGACACAATTTTTTTTTTTTAATTCTTAAATTTCTTTGACTAAAATCCCAATTGACTTTCAAAGCCCTCAAAATTTTCAGAGAATAACTCATCTTGGAAATCAGGGTCTCTCAGAGGACGGATTCTCTGTGGGTCCCACTCTCCTTGCCTCACCCCAGACTCCACGTGTTGGCAACAGAGAGAGGCGGTCTCACTCGGGGGTGGGGGGCGGGGCACCCAGAAAGCTCCCCTGGACAAGCTGACCACAGAAAGCTAGAGAGAGAACTGGACAAAGGAAATCCTGTGAGCACACTCCCCTAGGAGACAAGAAGCAAAGAGTTTATAAAAGCAGCTACAACCTCCCAGAAACTCCCGACAAAGCCATGATGGAAAGGAAAGAGACGTCAGCACATACATACTCTTAACAGAGGGGAAAGCAAGGTGACCGGCTGGCAAAAGCAAGAAAATTCATTCTTTCTTCTGATGGCCTCCATCTGAGCTGACAGGAGACACTTACTGAAAGCCTCCTGTCAGGAGCAGGGTACTGAATTATTTGTTTACTTCTCCTAACTTAGGTTTCCCTTTAAGTGATGCTAATAGGTCTGCAGCCCAGGACACAAAGAAATGTTTCAAAGGTTTGAGATAAGGGGCCAAGAACCTCCCTAAAACACGCAGAGTACTGAAGTTCCCACATTCCCTGCCCGAGTCCTCACGGGTCCCAGCTCTCACAGAGCTCACTCTTTCTGAACACACTGCCCAGTTTCACACCTCTGCTCTCCCGTTCCCTCATCCTGAAGCACCTCTCTCCCAGTCTAGAAATTAGTCACCCTCCTAGCACAGCTCCAGTATCCCCCTGCATGCCCTGCCCCCCTCCCCCACGGAGTTACACCAGTCCTTCTTCTCAGGGACCTGAGCTCTAGCATCTGCTTCCTTCTGCCTCTACCTCCCCTCCTACCAGTTTCTCTAAGGCTTGTCTGAACTACCACCCCTACCCTGACCTCCTGCCCTTGTCACATGAAGAGGCAGGTGTCCAGTGCATGCTTGTTGAATGATGGACTCCAAAAGCAGGTTCCCATGACTGACTCGGCCTACTTGCCAGAAAAATATTCTTCTGCAAGGGTGCGACCCATGCCCAAGCAGACCAGCCGTCAGGTCCAGTCCACATTAATGCCCTCACAGCACTGCTGCTGGGCTTCCCTGCCAAAAAGGACAGAATCGTGTATAGTCACGTTTAGGCCCACAAAACCATCTTGGCAGGGCAGCGGAGCCTAATAGGTTCGTGCATGCAAAGGCTGGGTGGAGGCCTTCTCTCCCCTTTAAGTCTGTTTAATGAGAAGCTCTAGGAGACATGCCCCCCTTCCCCACCAGGACTTCAAAGATGAGAACAGAACATTGGAGCCTTTCTCGGGGAGCAAACCGAGGACAGGTTCAAATCTTGCCCCACTGCAGAGACAGCAGAGATCCCGCTGGAGCAGAACGCAGAGGAGAAACCGACATGGACCGGGTGATCACCTTGGGTCAAATGTTTCCTCAAAATGGCCTCATCCTGAATTCAGCGACAGCCTACAAATGCTGCCGAGGCTTCCAGGCCCCAGTCACCAAGCTCACGGGTAACACTGGAGCTTCGCTGAGAGACAGCACCACCTGGTGAAAGCCGTGGCTCTGGTGTGCCAGGGCAGCCCTATTATTCACTCATAAAAGGGATCACCTGCCTCCTTACAGAAGGTTCTGGCAGCCAGGGAGTGGCTCCATCTCACAGCTGACGCAAGCTCTTCAGCCAGCCTCGTTTCTTAAAGCAGAAAAGGCTTCTCATTTGTCCCAGCCACACCTACACACAAGTACTCAAAGAATACCCATCAACAGCCCACAATGCACCAGCTGTCAGGCAGACCCTCGGCCCAGAGGACCCACCGATGTGCGGGCACCATCCAAATTACATCTGCAGCAGGTTATGCACACACATACTTTCGCTCTAGCCCCCTCTCCACCTAGAGCAACCCATCTGTTACACTTCTGTAAGGACAAGGGGAAAGGTCCTTTCTGAGTCCCAGACTACAAAGGCACCACTATAAATTACAGAGTCACAGAGGTCCCAAGGGGAGGCGGCTTCCTGCAAGAAGAAAGACGGTCCCTACAGCCTGTTTTTGTGGTGATGAGATCACAGAGTTTAGATTCTGTATTTGGTCCTACATGGGTTTTAAGGGTCATCCATATTCAGTAATTACAGAAAGGGGAAAAAAGCAGGTCAAGGAAACCAGAGGAACTCTGAGGGGTGTTTGAGAAGTTACTTAGAACTGCAGTGAGATCACTCACCCAAACTCAGAAACTATGCCTTCAGAATCAATGTTGGGTGAGAAAAAAGGACAACTTTCTACTTTTTACTTGCTTTTCCGTATTCCTCCATTCGAAGGGCTCCATTCACTTTCAATGCATAACCCAAAATTTGGGCCCAAGAAAGTTTTGAAAAACTAGCATTATGGGGGCACCTGGGTGGCTCAGTGGGTTAAGGCCTCTGCCTTCAGCTCAGGTCATGATCTCAGTGTCCTGGGATCGAGCCCTGCATCCGGCTCTCTGCTCAGCGGGGAGCCTGCTTCCTCCTCTCTCTCTGCCTGTTTCTCTGCCTACTTGTGATCTCTGTCAAATGGATAAATAAAATCTTTAAAAAAAAAAAAAAACTAGCATTATGCCACAAAATATTCTCCTGTAAAATTCAAAAGACAAAAAAGTGTACTTATTGGAAGAATTTTTATGGAACGTAAAACACAGGTGTTTAGAGACCAGATGAATGATAACCCCTAATTGCCAATCAGTATCTCTTAGTTTGTAGATCTAATTTTTAATTGGCACCTGAAAAAAAGAATACCTTAAAATGCTTTTGAGAATTATTAGGGTTTACTTCCTGGCCATCACTCTCTTTCAAGGATGAACAAAGAGACTCCCAAGGTGTTTATCCAATCGAAGTAAGTATTCGTCAAAAAGAATTTTTATTATCCCTCAGGTTATCTCCCTAAACCCTAGCAATGGGCCTCCTCAGACCACAAAACCAATTACTGTGCATGTTCGTGGACCAAAGCCTGTGACCCCTGGTTCTGCGTATGACAGTCCACATCCTCTACTTGCACAGAGTTCTGCAGCCTCAACATTCCTTCACTAGGAATGAGGCCCAGAGAGGGGACGAAGGTCACATGAGAGTTCACAGAGGCGCAGGTCACAGTCAATTGTCAGAGTGGAATACAATACCACAGAAATGCTAAAGCGAGGAAAGGAATGTTCTCGTTTTGTTTCATTTTGAATGCTGGTGCTTAATAGAAAGCAGGCTTAAATAAAGATGGAAGGTAGGGAGAGGGAGAACCTCAGGGACTCAGCATGCCCTGGGGACAGGAGTAGTAAAAGGCATTATTTTAAAATATTTATTTTCTGGAATATTATGCAGCCAACAAAAAACCCCGGAAATCTTGCCATTTGCAACGAAGTGGATGGAATTAGAGGGTATTATATGCTAAGTGAAATAAGTCAATAGAGAAAGACAATTACCATATGATCTCTCTGATATGTGGAATTGTTTTTTTAACAGTAGAGCTCTTTTGTGCTCTTTTCAGTAGAGCTTGTAATTTTTTTTTAAAGATTTTTATTTATTTGATAGAGATCACAAGTAGGCAGAGAGAGAGGGGGAAGCAGGCTCCCCGCCGAGCAGAGAGCCCGATGCGGGGCTCGATCCCAGGACCCTGAGATCATGACCCAAGCCGAAGGCAGAGGCTCAACCCACTGAGCCACCCAGGCGCCCCTGATATGTGGAATTTGAGAAACAAGGCAGAGGATCATAGGGGAAGGAAGGAAAAAATGAAACAAGACAAAACCACTCTCAATCTCCGGAAACAAACTGAGGGTTGCTGGAGGGCAAGAGGGAGAGGAATGGGGAGGCTGGGTGATGGACACTGGGGAGGGTATGTGTTGTGGTGAGAGCTGTGACTTGTGTAAGACCGATGAATCACAGACCTGTACCCCTGAAACAAATAACATCTTCCATGTTAATAAAAAAAAAATTAAAAAATAATATGAAGTACCTATTTTCATTTCAAATCCTGCAGCTTCCATTTTCCTTGAAACGCAGGCACTGCTTGTGTCATTACATCCCATACCAAGGTGGCTTTCAATCCTAACCGCCAGATCAGAATCTCTGGGCGAGCTTTAAAAATTCTGATGCCAAGAAAAATGAAAACAGAATCTCTGGGGATGAGGCTCAAATGCTGACCCTTTATAAAGCTGATCAGCTGATCTTAAGGTATAGCTGGGCCTAGAACCACTGCCCCCGCCCTATCCCGGGACTGTTTTCTTTTTACCTGACTGGTGTGGGGGCAGCAGGAAATATTTATGCCTTAAAAAGAAGGGTGGAAGGACAAACAAAGGGACCAGGGACAGAGCTGGAGGAAGCTGAAGTGCATAATAATTTGCAGGTGGTGTGCACTGGAGTGGGTGCAAGGCGTGGCCTGCAGGGCACACTCCCTCAAGGAGAAGACAGGAGTGGCACAGCCTGGGCCGTTCCCTGAATTAAGCCCTGGAGGGCAAGAGGGAACAATTCAAAGCTCATCTGTAAAGAACATTCCCATGTCAAGTGTTTGCTGTGTAAGAAGTGATTAAAATATGGTTTTCATATGGGAAGAATCTACTGAACTGTATTTACCCCATGATTTCTCCCGGTTATTCCAGTAACAGTATTAATAGGATTATTGTTTGGCTTTTTTTTTTTTTTTTTTTTAACTGACAATCCACATTTCCTTGCTCACCAAATCTAACAGAGCACACAATCATTAAAGGAAAACTTCCTAGAGTTACAGTACCCCAAAACCACAGCTTCCCTAGGCCTAAAACCCAGCTGGCTCAAACAAGGGCTGAACCCGGACGTGATTTTAATTTAGCATCGTCATGCTCTCCAGTATGACGGTGACTGGCTGAGGAGGACACGGACATTTGGGTGAAGGATGAGGACTACTGGAAGGCCGTCTCCAGGTGAGCGGCTAATTCTATTCTCCCTTCGCTGGTCCTTAATTCTTAGGCTACCTGCTCTACAAGTCCTTCTGAAACAGTGACAAAAATCAGGCAGCCGAGCTCGGATGTCTCCTTCCCAATTTCTGTCTCTCATGGGAAAATTAATTGGCTTTGCCTAATCCATCCTTTGCCAGTGTTTCCCAAAGTCTGTCCTGCAGGCCACAGGAGCAGAATGAGGTCATCCCTGGACACCACCTCGGACCGCATGAGAAGAGGACCACACTACCCCGAGTAGAGCCCGAGGGCCTGCACTTTAATCAGCCGCACAGACACAACAGTCAGCAGCTAGTCACAAACCCTCACGCACTCCCCCTTTGAAATGGGTTCACCAGATGTGCTGCTAAGCCTCTCCAGAGCTTCTGCCACTTGCCCGCTGGGGTTACATGTTCCCAGGGAAGCTGGTCTCTCCAGCGTCACTGCATGAGCACTTTCTCAAATCCGCTTGGCCCCCAGCACGGTTGGCTCAAGGTTCCTGACTCAGTCCCTCCGCTCTGAACGCACACTCAGAGCAAAACTTCTCCAGCACTTCCAATTGGGATTTCGGGTCTGTTAGTTCCCTCTCCCAACTACATGCTAAGCTTCTTAAAGGCAGGCTCCACATCGTGCCTCTGTATCTTCCACACGGCTCCATGCATCTTGGTTTCGAGAATAGTGCCTGACTGACCGCACCCTTGCCTCAGCCCTGAGTTTTTCTTCCTATACCTTCTTCTCATTGTCCCTGAAAAAACATTCATGCTCTTCCTGCCAGGACAAAATCGCTCAGGCATGGGTGGGAGAAAAGAATTACACACTAGTGGGGAAAAGAGGGGAGGGGACAGAAGTCCTAAGCTAAAAGCAGCTAGGAACCAAAATTTAATCTTTCCAGCTGCCAACATCTGCAATCCTTCAGACAGCTCAAAACACACACAGCTAGAAGAGAACTCGCCAGCCTCTCCCCATCTCTATCCAACACCTCTTTCGCAGGCCCTCCCTGAGAGCTCTTCTAGATAGGATTCTAACGGGAGGGAAATATTTGGTTTCCCAGGCCACTGCAAATTAAGAGGGTGGTGGGTAACTGCTAAATTAAGGTACGATGACAGCCCTGAGACAGTATGACTGACAGGAGACAATTTATAAAATCCCAAACAGTAGATTACAGGTTGTTAGGGTTTAAATAGACTTTCAATCCCCAAAAGTGTCCAAGGACACCAAAACAAAGTATTTCAAAACAGCACAATTAGTGGCCCTGAAAGATTATCCTGGGCACTAAGAGAAGGTTATTTTCACTTTCTGTAGGTCTCCAAGCCACTCTATCCCAGAGAGAAGATGCCCACATGGCCAACCTCAGTCCTCAGGACCCAGGTGTTCTCAAAAATAGGAAAAGATGGGGCACCTGGGTGGCTCAGTGGGTTAAAGACTCTGCCTTCGCCTCAGGTCATGGGATCGAGCCCTGCATCGGGCTCTCTGCTCGGCAGGGAGCCTGCTTTCCCCCTCTCTCTCTGTCTGCCTCTCTGCCTGCTTGTGATCTCTGCCTGTCAAATAAATAAATAAAATCTTTAAAAAAAAAAATAGGAAAAGATGCTCTATCCAGCTGCAGAGTGCTGGCTCTTGGTGGTCTCCAACACTACTGAACCCCGGGACAGACTTTCAAAGGCAGGTACAGCTCTGCCATTCTGATCGGGAAGCTTCCATCTGCCTACTCCCATCCTCGCCACACACTGGCACTTCTCATCATCTACATTTTCTTGTGGTGCTTATAGTTAACATACTTACCAGATTTAAACTTCCTCAAGCAGAGGGATACCATGCATGGACACCATGTCCCCAACCTCTGCAACTCACAGCTGATGCCTGCTTGCCCTCCCCCAGTTTCCTTTGTCTAGAAGCCCAGATGGTCTTAAGGAAGGAGGGATTTTTTTAATTAACATATAATGTATTATTTGCCCCAGGCATACAGGTCTATGAATCATCAGGCTTACACATTTCACAGCACTCACCACAGTACATACCCTCCCCAATGTCCATAACCCAACCAACCTCTCCCTACCCCCAACCTCCAGCAACCCTCAGTTTGTTTCCTGAGATTAAGAATCTCTTAGGGTTTGTCACCCTCCCAAGCCCATCTTGTTTCATTTTTAAGTAAAGAGGGATTTAAATAAGTGTGTTTTAAAATAGCTCAAGCATTTCTTTTTTCCTTTTTTGAAAATTCTAATGCCAGTATAGTTAACATAAGCCCAAGCATTTCTATAGTCTTTAAAGATGATCCTTCTGCTTTCGTAAGGAGTTAAAAAATAAAAGTTAAATGTTAGGATTCTATAGTCAATGGGGCAAGCTTTGGTTTAGCTTGGAAACTAATCTATATGGGACATAGAGACAAGGAATAAATCTGCATCATTGCATGTACCTATCTGAACCACAAAGGTTAGGGTGAGTTTTTCCTCATCTAAGAGCAATCTAACCTCCAACAACTTCAATCATTTATCTATTCAGAAACTGATTATTGGGTAACTTCATATTTTTTGTCTTGGTAAGTAATAGCATTCAAAAGTACTGCCTTGCTTTGGGATTAGTAAAGAGAGTAGTTTAATGCATTTAAGTGGCAGTTCCATAATAAAAGGTCATGGTTTACACTTCCTTCAAGGGATTTTTTTTTTTTTTAATCTAAACTGAGTTAAAAACTAAATCTATTTCCAGATTCACAAAAGCAATTCTGAGTTTTGTTTCCAGCTCATTGTTGAATGTGTCTCAGACCCACTCATTCTACAAATAGGCTACAATGACCTACTGGGGTACTGAAAACCACTCTATTTTAAGAGGGTGGAGGTCAAGGTTGTCGGGACATCCAGGCCTGGCCTGCTGTTTTCAGCTTCTACAGCCCTTCCTTCACACAGCTGAGGCCTCTTGACCCTTGCCCCACCCCACTGCTTTGACTCAATCCAGAGGGAATTTCTAGAATAGAGATTTAAAGAGTTAGGGCCAAGTTGCTTTTGCTGCTTAACCGGCCCTGACCCAGTGTCTAGTGACTCAACTTCTTTCTCCTGCTTTCCCCAGGCCTCACTCACCCTCGCTTGGTTCTGATAACCTGCCCTTGGCAATCCTCCAAGGGACCAGAGGTCTTTTCTAGACCCACAGGGAACCCGGATGCCCCTGTCAGGCTGCTGTGCTGTGCTGGGCCATTCCAAACCACCATGTGCCAGGCCACCAGCACTGAAGACGCCTGTTCTTTCCTCCTGGCACACTAGACTTCCTCCCAGCTGCAAACCGTAGGTCTGTTGCCCTGCTACATGTCTCCCAGCCCTGGGCAGGGAGTTCCAGGCCCACACGAGGCCTCAATAGGAAATGACTCAGATCACAAAAAGCTGAGGGTCCCCTGGCCAGAACACAAAAAAGTCACAAGATCTTAACCTATCAGAAATGCAAATCCCAGCAACAAAACATCAACAAAGCAAGAGAAAATAGGACTTATCTGTTCTGTGAGAAAAATGCCCTCCCACCCCCACGCTGACCGTGGATACGCTGACGCCACTGCAGCTTCCTTCAGGAGTTTGAAGGTGAAACCTGAGAAAATTGGAGAAATGGCTACAACTGTGTCTTCCCTGGGTGGAGGGGAGTGAAATTCTTACAAACCACTCCAAAGCTAACACCTATAGCTACTGAAATTACAAATATAAAAACAACAAGGTAAGTCTTCTCTCCAAAGAAATCAAGTCATGTTCTAAAAACCTGTTAACAAAGCTAAATTTATTTGTACATTTTTAAATCAACATCTTTAAAAAAAAATTAGACAACATTAAAAACTCTAGCTGGCTCAACTGTATCCCAATTCAAAAATAACATGAAAAACTGTAACCTTCATTTTCTGGTCAAAGCTTATTTTTGCAACACCTATCATTTACTACAGAATTCTAGCATTTTCTGCTTTCCACCGCTATTTTATAGAAAGACATTTCCCCCTTGGCTTTATATCTTTGCTTTTTGATCTTGTTAACAATCCAGAAAATTCCAACCTTGCAATTTTTTTCAGTCCTGGGAAGGAATAACACACAGTGATTTAAAAACCAAAAGCAGTGTTAACACTTCCTCAGTGACACAGCTGCTGTGAGTGACCAGCGAATAAAAGCTTGGTTTGGTTTTTCCCTTTTGGAAAATGATGACTTTGCCTCAGAATAATTCTCAAAGTTCCTGAACACATGGTCAAAAACAGCAAGGCATCAGGAAAGCAAGAAGCACTAATTACCTATGATCACATACAGCGAAATACATGAACAAGAGGGTCTGTCCGATGACTGTGGACAGGAATGGACCCATTCTCTACACCATGAATTACAAAGAGCACAGGTTCTGTATTACTAACCTAAATCGATATTATCAGGCCTATGATCCAGCAACCCCACTTCTGGCTATATTAATCCAAAAGAACTGAAATCAGGTTCCCAAAGAGAGATTTGTACTTCCATGTTCATCGCGGCATTATTGACAATAGCCAAGCCTACAAGTAAACTAAATGTCCGTTGACAGATGAATGGATAAAGAAACTGTAGTACACACACACACACACGGAGTATCATCCAGCCTTAAACTAGGAAGTAACTCTGTCACGTGCTAAGACATGGATGAACCTTGAGGACTATGCTGAGTGAAATTAGACAGTTACAGAAGGTCAAATACTGTATGATTCCAACTCATGAGGTACCTAAAGGAGTCAAACTCAGAGGCAGAAAGTAGAATGGCTGGTTGCCAGGAGCTGAGGGAAGGGGTAAATAGGGAAATGTTGTTCATCGGGTATAAAGTTTCAGTCGTGCAAGATGAAAAGGTTCTAGACATCGGCTGTACAAGCTTGTGCCTATAGTTAAAAATATTGTATACTTAAAAACTTGTTAAGAGGGTAGATCTCATGTTATGTACCTGTGTGATCTACCACGATTTAAAAGAAGGAGGAGGGGAAGGGGAGGGGGAGAAGGGGAGAGGGAGGAGAAGAAACCAGAATTCAGATGATGCTGGCTTCAAATTTTCCATCCCTTCCGCTTCGTACTGCCTATGTGCAAGAGCAGTATGTATGATAGAGGCGAGCACAGAATTCAATGCTAGAGCGCAGGGTAGGGAGAAGAGAGGGGACAGGGAGCCAAAGAAGCCTGAAGCAGTTGAGGAAAGCATCAAAATGGAGGGTGACTCAGCTCCACCCCTGAAGGAGTAAGCTGAGCCTGTGGCACCTCCAACAAGCCTGGCACGTCAGAAGGGACACGGAGCTGGTCCAAGCCAAGAAGGCATGCTAGGAAAGAGACTTCCACGGCTGTGGGGGCCAAATTATGTAGAACGAACTCCACACTTTCAACCCGTGACTTACTCACCAACAGCTAGAAACTGAAGCAAAACCGAAGGAACTGGTCTGGGTATCCTAAGCCATTTATAATTTACCCCTCAGAGTTTCAAATGTTTTCCAAATCCTGGAATAGACCTTGCAATGTGACAAGTAAGTAATATAAAAAATTGTAAGGCACAGCTCTCCATCAAGGCTAATCTGAATTAAAACAATCAGAAGTAGGACCAAATAAAGCGTATAACATTTCTAAAGAAAGGAATAAAAATACGGTATGAGAGTAATGCCCCATTATCCAACATCCCTGAAAAATTAGGTATGCTAATTAAATGAATCTTTTAGATAATAAAACTGCTCCCTTTAAGTATAAAACCTGTGTTAAGGGGCACCTGGGTGGCTCAGTCAGTTAAGCCTCTGCCTTCAGCTCAGGTCATGATCCCAGGGTCCTAGGATTGAGCCCAGACATTGGGCTCCCTTCTCAGTGGGAAGCCTGCTTCTCCCTCCCCCTCTGCCCCTCTCCCCTGCTGGTGCACATGCACACTCACTCTCAAATAAATAAATAAAATCTTTCAAAAATAAATAAATAAATAAACCTGTGTTAATAGGGGACATCTACATATAGACTGGTGTGGGACAGATACTTTGGAATTATCTCTATTTTGCTGTGTAATAATGGCATGGGGGATCCTTCTTAAAGATACATAGTGAACTCTTTGCAGGTAAAATTACATAGTGTCTGGAATTTGCTTTAAAATGCTCTAACCACATAAAAATCAGTGAAGGGTTAGTAAAAAAAAGATTGGCAAATCTTGTTTTGTCAGTATTTGTGAAGCTGGTTGATTGGTACATAGCAGTTCATTACATTCTCACTACTTGTATGTTTTTTACAATATCCATAATAACTTTAAAAACCCCCAGATGACCCATTTGGAATGAAATCGTCTCTAACATTTACAATCCAGATTCCAGCTACCCTATTAGCGTACACGCATCTCTCTCAACCTGGAATATCCTTTTTTTTTTTTTTTTTAAGATTTTATTTATTTGTTTGACAGAGAGAGATCACAAGTAGGCAGAGAGGCAGGCAGAGAATGAGGAAGGGAAGCAGGCTCCCTGCCAAGCAGAGAGCCTGATGCGGGGCTCAGTTCCAGGACCCTGAGATCATAACCTGAGCCGAAGGCAGAGGCTTAACCCACTGAGCCACGCAGACGCCCACAACCTGGAATATCTTTTTACTTCACCTGGACAACTCCCATTTACTCCCCAAGTCTCTACCACATTGTGTTCACTCCAAAGTGGAGGTCTTCATTTTCCCTCTGCTCCCACTATATATCCCATTCATCTCTACTCTGTACCCCTTATTATGCTGTCTTGTATTTGCATACAAAACCATCTGCCCCCTTGGAGCGCCTGGGTGGATCAGTGGGTTAATCCTCTGCCTTCAGCTCAGGTCATGATCTCAGAGTCCTGGGATCGAGCCCCCACATCGGACTCTTTGCTCAGTGGGGAGCCTACTTTCCCTCTCTCTCTGCCTGCCTCTCTGCCTACTTGTGATCTCTCCCTCTGTCAAATAAATAAATAAAATCTTTAAAAAAAAAAAAAAAACCGTCTGCCCTCTTAAATTTTAAGTAAGGAACCCTACTAATTTATCATCATATGCCCAGAGCCTGGCACAGAGTACACACCAAGTAAGTATTTGGGAATCTAACAAAGCCTAACCTGGAGTCATCACAAAAACCCAGTTACTATCCTGCCAAGGGATCTTAGAAAGGCCTGTCAGGCTGCACAGCATGTTTTCTTTCCAAGCCGATGTCCTTATACAGTCAAGCATGCCTCCAACTTCCATACTGTCATGTCTATGGGTAGAATCCCCAAATACACATTAGTGCTCACAATTCAAATAGCCTCCAGCTAAAAGAGCTCTGGGCACACACTTAGGAGACAAGTGTGTATAAACACACATGATCTATTTATTGTGGACGGCTCAGAGGGCTTTTCTGTTTAATTCCAAAAGTGCGACTGTGTTCAGAACAACTACATTGCCAAGGGATACATAACTGTCCCTGTACAATACCTACATCTCCTGCCTGAGGAGATCACTAAAAGCACCAGCAGAGAGAGGGTGCCATTCTGGCCACTCCCCCGACAAGCACTGTCACCTTGAGGGTGGTGTGCCCTCACCACCAGCAGACTCCAAATCTCAATGATCCAGGAAAGAACAGACCTCCAAAGGCTGTTGTGAGCAAGTAAAATCATGTACGCCCAAGATTTTCAAAACTATTTTATGTAGCAGAACTCTTTTCTTGGACAATGCCAAAAAAGACATTGATCTACTAATTTCCAGAGGAAAAATTTTCAGTTTAGGTTTTAAGGTTTTTTAAATGAGAGTTGAAAGTCCCCTTTCCCGTCCTCAGACTTTGACTTAAGGCCTGTATCACATACTCTAGCCCTTAATTATATGTCACTCCATATTTTTTAACCCTTCTCTTGCACATGGACAATATGGTAACATAGAAAAGACAGAACTCTAAAGTCACAGTAATCTAGATTCTCATGTTGGCTTATCAATACTTTCCATACACTATTTTTTTTAACTTTAGAGCAATATTCTTTGGGGGGTGTGTGGGAAACATTAAATTTGAAAATAACATTTAAGTTCAGCAATTCCTTTGGGTTTAATTTCAGTTGTATTTTGTTCAATTTAAATAAAATTAAATTTACTGTCTTATTTTAAATGTGTGCAGGAAAGCTCTGAATGATAAAATCACGTTTCTGCATTTTTTAAATTTGTTCCAGAAGCATAGATTACTTTTGTCATTGGGAAAATAACCTAAAAAAGGGGGGGGCTTAATAATTTTCAGTTGAGTGAGAGAAGCATCCAGGAGACCTGCCCTCTAGTTTCAAATGTAAACTTGAAAACCATGGACACCTACCAAGCGCGGGGCGGGGGGGGGGGGGGGGGGGGATGGGGTAGGAGGATCAAATATTAGATGACCGTGATGATTACTATATCTTTCATATGCAAATTATCCTTTTTAAGTTAACAATTCTCCTTATATTCTCATTTATAGTATTATCTCTTAGATGATCAGATATTTTAGTTTAGGGTCCTATGCTAATTAGGTAAGGAGTTGGGTATCTTAGCCTCCAGTAACTTCAGACTCCAAGCATCTCACAAAAGCTCAACAGATTATCCAAAACCACACCTGTACTTGAAAACCACTTCAAACACTGTCGTGATGATCCACAGCTCAGAAGCTGTTCATGTGAGTGATAACACATTATTATACTTTAACTTAACAAGCCCCGTTTTCCCACGGATGATGGAAAGATCCAAGCAGCAGCACTATGGTGCCTAGAAAAAGACTATGGGACCAGAGGTCAGGGAAAATGAGAAAAACTGGCTACACTACTCAACAGATGTGTGTGTCCAAGAGAGTGATGTCTATACCACCCAACAGAGGTAAATGTCCAAGAGGGTTATGTCTGTACCATTCAAGAGAGGTGAATGTCCTGCAGGGCTATGTCTATACCACTCAACGGATGTGTGTGCCCAAGAGGGTTCTGGCCGTACCACACAACAGATATATGACCTTTAACTAGGCTCTTAAATTTGTTGGCCCTGACCAGCTTCATATACAAAGTCAGCTAATTGGATTAGGTGTGTTGAAGTGCTTCCAATTCTAAAATTCAATCTAGATCCAAATTCTTAAATGACTGAATGAAAAGAAATAGGTGTGTACAGTCCTTACCACATGGGCTAGCGTGCAGCAGGCATGTCACAAATGCTCGCAGCTGTTATTAGAATAAGGTGGTTTAGGTTTATATGTGTTAATATAATACATGGCATGTATTTGAATTTCTTTGGTGGGCTTGTCTAAAAACACACACATGCACGCACACTCACGCACACTTTAAAGTCCTATTTTAATCAGCGTCGTTAAGCCAAAAAAGTTCTTCATAAATTATGAAGCTCTACATGAAAGGACATGAACGTCTCAAGATCAGCTGGCTTTGTTTTGGTTTACATGAGACACTCTTGCAGCAGCAGGAAGAGCTCGCGAGTGCTGTGAAGACTCCGCACACATTTACTGAACATTGTTGCCCGAAAGCTGTAGCTGGGGAGGCAAACATCAGCAAGGCCTGCCTCTGGGTCCAAACAAGGGCAAGTGATGGGAGTGTCAGGGTAACAAACTGTTGAGGGGCTTGGGTAGGTAAAAAGTTATCGGGAGACCTCCAGAGCAGAGGTCTCTTAACTAACCGGTGACAGAAATTCTGTCTGGCCCACATGCTTTGTTTTTGCTTTTAATGGAGTTAGGTAGCCAAGACTCAGAAGTAGCGAAGTCATACAGAAAGAAGGATTCTAGCTTCTCTTGGAAATTTGGAAGTGCCGGCAATATTGAGCCGCATTTCCACTCAGCAGCACTCCACCCCACCCCTGCTGCTCCCTTAGTCAACCCCAGCACCGGGGCTGAAGACCGGACGCCATTCACCGCCCGCTCGCTCCGTCGCTGGCTCAGGCTTCCACTGGCCTTTGTCCACACCACTGGCACACAACCAAGTTCAGGCTCTCGTGCAGAGACCACTGAGCTGGCATCTCCGCTCGGCCACGTACTAGCCATGTTATTAGCTTAGACAAATAATCCATCTTTGTTTCCCTCGATCCAACTGCAACATGGAGAGTTTCCCCCTCTCAGGGCTGGTGTGAGAGGGGATGTGCTGTTACCTGCAAAGTGCTTAGAGCTGTTTTATTTATAAAGCAACTGCTTTATAAATATGAGATGTTACTACCGTCTGGCCCCCGGAGGCACAGGAGTTTTGAACTTCTGTCCTAGAGCTTTAATATCCTAACGTTCTCTACCACATTATTTTATGATCAAAAAGAAAATGGCATATGGTGAAAGCTAGTCGGATAGAACTTAAGAATTACCAGACGTTAAAAAAAAAAAATTACCAGACCTGCCAGACACAAAGGACAAATACATAACTGTGCTTAGATGAGGTACTCAGAATGGGCCAAGTCATAGAGACAGAGAAAGCAGACTCTCTCTGAGAGGCGCACCAGGGACGTGGGCATGGGGGCTTACTGTTTAATGTTGCAGTAATTTTAGAGTTTCTCTTGGGGATGATGACAATTTCTGGAGGTGGGATGTGGTAATGACTGTGCAACAATCTGAATATTCTTGACACATGGTTAAAGTGTACATTTTGCCATATATATTTTAGCACACTTTTTTTTTAACTCATTATTAGAGGGGCATCTGGCTGGCTCAGCTGGTAGAGCACGTGACTCTTGATTTTGGGGTTGTGAGTTCGAGCCCCACACCAGGTGTAGAGATTACTTAAAAATAAAATCTTAAAAAAGATGAATTATTAGAGCCTACATAATTCAGTCTGCCACTATTTGCTAGAATTAAATTGTTAATGATCTCAGAGACCCCAAATGCACTGTAAGTTCATGTTCTTAAAAGCCAGATACTGTATTTCCCATAATAGCTGAGGAAGAAGAGTATTAACTATTTTAACAGCTGTGCTGCACAAGAGTGGGCTTTCTCTCCATTTGGTGGCCTGGTGGGAATGCATCTGCAGCAAATACAGTATGAGGCCGGTGGGATAGACTTTTAATACCTGCCTACAGCAGTCAGGCTGTTCTTCCTTCATTATAAAATGCTCCACACAGATGCCTCTGTCTCTCTCTTCCCTCAACAAATATACAGAATGGGAGGCTTCCTGCCAAGCACTATGTAACTGGCTGCCTTTGAACTGTGGGATGCTGGGGCAACAGTGACAAGAGGTTTTGATCTCCATGCCTGTTCTATAACAGCATTCAAAACACACACACACACACACACACGGGTCTTGCCAGGCTATAAATCAACATGCACAAGACCATGTCCCAAACCATTTCAATCAGGGTCTTATTTTAAAATTTCAACATGCTGACATCTGTCCTTCATTTTTTAAAAAAAAGTATGTAAAATATAAGCAAACTTAAAACTCCTTTGAAACTTGTATTTAACCTGCGCGCACACAGTACATCATGTATCTATAGTCTCTTCCGACTCCGAACCACTGCAAATAGTTACTTCCTGTCATTTACAGAGCCATTTCCTACGAATTTACAATCCCGAGTCAGACAAAGTGGACCTGGCTCTAAGAAGAAACTGCACTACGCTTGCAAATTTCTTAAATAAACTGATATTTTTTTAGCACAAAGTTTATTTGGTAGGAACGATCCCTTTAAATATTACTGAAGGGCGCCTGGGTGGCTCAGTGGGTTAAGCCGCTGCCTTCGGCTCAGGTCATGATCTCAGGGTCCTGGGATCGAGTCCCATATCGGGCTCTCTGCTCAGCAGGGAGCCTGCTTCCCTCTCTCTCTCTCTGCCTGTCTCTCCATCTACTTGTGATTTCTCTCTGTCAAATAAATAAATAAAATCTTTTTAAAAAATAAATAAATAAATAAATAAATAGATATTACTGAAAATTCAAAGCCATAGGATATATTTTATCTTTTAGATATTATATTCTGAGTAGCAACCCAAACTTGGGATGGGAGAACTACCTGGTTCCTTGATCTTTACTGACACCTGGTAGCTGGGAGACCCACCACCCAGGGAGCTGCATATCCTATATATAAACCCACAAACGCTGACAGTCATTTTCTCCTGCAAAGACAGAAAACATGTTCCTAAAAAAGAAAAGATCACAAAGTGCACATATATTGGTTTATAGCTCTTAAATCAATGTGTACATCAAATCACAAGAATTTTTATATTCCAGAGATCAAAGGGGGAGAAGATTAATGTTTTTTAAAAACAGTAAAAAACAGCTTCAAGCAAAACTGTTGTGGCTTAAGAAATGACTTCTGTCTGTAAACAGGCATGTCAGGGAACCAGAAGGACAGCAATTGGCATTTCTAAGAGCAAAAAGTTCGGCTTTCCCTGTCCAGGCTGTATATATAAACCAAACAACAAATATTTATTAAACAAGGTTGAGAAAGTTGCTAAATTCGGAGACAAAAGAATGGGACCCCAGATATACTGCTGTTATGAACTGAATTGTGTTCCTCCAAAATCCACTATACCTAACTCCCAGTACATCAGAAGGTGAGTTTATTTGGACACAGGGTCTTTATAGAGAGGAAATCAAGTTAAAATGAGATCATTAGGGTGGGCCCTACAATATGACTGGTGCCCTTTAAAAAAAGGATAAATTCGGACAGAGACCAACATGCACAGAGAAAAGATGACATGAAGACACAGAGAGAAGAGGGTCATTCATAAGCCAAAGAGAGAACTGGGAACAGAACCTCTCTCACAGGCTTGGAAGGGGCCACCACTACTGACACCTTGATCTTGGACCTCCAGTCTTCAGAACTGTGAGACAACACATTTATGCTGTATAAGCCTCCCAGTGTGTGGGACTTGTTACAGCAGCCTTCACAAACCAATATAGCTAATCCAGACTAATACAGCTACCAACCGTGTGGCTTAAGACTCAACCAAAGGCAGTCATCAGGGGCCTCTCCTATCAAGTGAACTCAAGACAAGACCCATGCGAGTATCTTGCAAATCTACAAATGGCTATGTAGCTGGTCGGCACTGGGTCAGGCACAGTGGGTTACAGAAGAAATCTAAAACTCTCTCTACCCTCTCCTCCCAAGATATTACCATCTAACTGGCACTTGTATAATTGTATAATGCACTGCAAATTGACCAGACGGCTATAAATCAAGGCTAAGAATATATTTTTAAAAAATCAAATTCTTTACTTACAGCCAACAACCAAAAAAACAGAGCCAATTTTTAGGACAGGATTTTTTCCCAGGACAAATGGCAAGTGTGTTATAAAAACTCCCATGTTCTGTGAGGTTTGGGCACATTGGGATGTGTTATCATCTGTCTCACCCCCTTGGGACACAATCTTACTGCAGGAATATGACGTAACTGTCCTGCTTTGTCCTCCAAACAGAATACAATATGCCTTCAATATGTCAGCCTGTTTCATCTCCCTAAATACATAATTGATTTTCAACATTTTATGCTCCAGTTACTGCCCAAAGCAGACTGGGATAAGTTCACGTGTCAAATGCTCCTTCCTTTAAAGTACAAAAGGAGTGATCGCAACAATTAATGAACGGTCATTAATTTTTCTGGGAGGAGTCATTTGGTTACCAACTCTCCAGCTTCTTGCTCACTCACATATATATCCCTCAAGTATCAGAAAAGATACAGAACTTACACAACCTGGTAAAAAAACAGAGCCATATATACCATGAGAAATGACCAAAAAAAAAAAGAGAGAGAGAGAGAAAGGAATTTTCTTTATTTAGAACACTGAAAGACTAGCTACTTACATTCCCAATAGAAGCAGAATTAGGACCAATGTCAAACAAAAATTAAAAGCTTAACTTCCCTTAAGAAAAAAAAAGTAGAACTATATATTTAGGTCATTTTATTTTTAACCACAGCCTTCTGAATGACCTGAATATCCCAACATCCACTCTAAGTGACAAGTTTTAGAATTCGTATGAATAATTTAGTTGGGCGAATTTGTTTTACTTGTTGAATAAAAATGCTACTTAAGAAAATGACAAGCCAGTTGCCCACAGTAAATTTTCAGTCTGAGTATCTTCCATTACTCTTAGGGGGAAAAAAAGTGTATGATGGGAGAGAACAAACGTAAAAACTGGGTCTCTCGCAAAAAAAAATAAATAAATAAAATAATGACAGGATCTCTTGCATAGCAGAGACTTCAACAGCCATGTGGATCAGGGCAGGTTTTGTTTACCTGAATTGTTCAAACTACTCACCATCTCCCAAAAAGACTAGAAGCGCCAAGGTATTTTAAAGTTCCAAAGGCACACATCTGGGTTCAGTTTCTGAAAGACACTGCTACTAGCACAATTACTGGGATTAGACCATGGAGGGAAAAATATCCAACAAGATCGTTTAATCTGACTCCTACTAAGATGGAAACCAGAGGTGCTGGGCCCCAGCAACAACACAGGTAAGGCTCTTTTTGTTTTGCTTTGAAATCCAATTTCACTTTTACAAAAGTCAGGATCTCAAGTAGAAGAGAACAATTTGTCCCAAACTCCAGAACGTTGTTGACTTTGGGAAACAGAACAGCATTTACTATGGGGACGCTGGCAGGGGAGGGAGGGGAACGGGTGGAGGGAGTGGATACCTAGTTCCTGTTTCCCTTCATGGGGAGAACAGACCTCCAGCCACCATCTGGGTCTCCCCACTGGCCCCCTCACTCACCCCCTCCTAAATGCCCTAGTGACTTATCTAGTCCTTGGGGTTTGTTAACAGAAACTAGGGATGGGGACCCAGCCCCTCCCCACTTCCTCTCCTTGGGTGCCAAGCTACTCTCTTTAAAGCACACAATCAAAACAGACAGAGGGGAGGAAAAAAATACAAAACAAAACTACCACACAATTAAGTCTTCTTAAAATGCTGACTATATGGGTGCAGGCCTCCGGGTCAGGAGCCTCAGTGGTCCAGCGCGACCTGTGAGCCGCCAGGCAAGCCTGCCTGCTGTGGGATTCAGAGTTAGGAAGCTCACCGTTGACACATACGTATGTCCTATTCCTATTCCCCAGGATCGGTAAAAACAGTGCAGTCTGAATTCCCAATGTCTTCTTTCCCCTGTCTCTCTGTCAGAACTGGTTCAGAACTCAGACTGACCAGAAAAACTAGGGTGTCACTCCCCCAAATCCGAACAATCCAAAAAATGAGTTTTTCCACCTCTAGGGGTAGAATCTAAGATCTTGCTTTTAAAAAGTCTGTTTTACTTCCAAGTAACCAAGGAGAGAATAGAACAATCCCAATACCCCAAACACTGATTTTTTTTTCTCATTTCATTCAAAAACTTATGATGAATCACTGTTACTATTATTACCACCATTTCCCTCCGTATTCCAGCTCAGCCACTTATTAGTGGGAGCTAATAAGAGTGACCTTGTCCACGTGACTCACAACCATTTGTAAAATGGGAACAGTGATGTCACCAGCTTACGGGGAGGATGTAGAATAAAGAAACTATGAGGATTAAAGGAACTTTTGTACGCAAAGCACCAGGAACATACGTAGTAGTGTTAAATAAATGTCACTTCTCACCCTCGTCTACTCAAAAGGGACACATAATGATCTCTTCTACTTGAGAGCATCTCTCTCTAGGAGATTATTCCAATAAACCTCTCTTTTATTTTTAGAGGAGGAAATTGAGACCAAAGTGAACAAGTGGTGAACTAAAGGTCACTCTGAAAAAAATTCCAAAGCTTTTCATTCATTTCCACAAACACTTAGTTCTGAATGTTATCCCCTTCCCACATCCTTGAAATAGGGTTTGGCAGATTATAATCTATACATGAGAGCCACACATAACATGAATTCCTTCACCGTCTGAACACTGGGTTTATGGGCACCCCTGCCATAGGACAGGCCCTCCCAGGCGCTCCCAAGTCTTCTCATTCAGAAAGGAAGGGCTCGGTTACATTCCTCTAATGAGTAATGTTTCTGGAATCGACATAACTTTTCCTTGATTCACTCCTTTAGTGAGGCCACTTTTCTCAAGGACTTTTCTCAAGAAAAGTGACCTCACTAAATCCTTATTTTATCAACCCCAAATCCTTATTTTATCAGTCTCCAATTCTATTCGTAGCACTGCTAAGTATTTGCCAACTATCACGGTTTCTCAAATTCCCCATTAAGCCACAGACACATCAACCAATAATTTATGAGTGGCTAAGCCTTTTTTATGTAACATT
The DNA here is from genome assembly GCF_020171115.1 of Neogale vison. Taxonomy (NCBI): domain Eukaryota; kingdom Metazoa; phylum Chordata; class Mammalia; order Carnivora; family Mustelidae; genus Neogale; species Neogale vison. The sequence continues at coordinate 56,538,622 of NC_058093.1, read as the reverse complement.
AAGAACAGCAATACTTACTAGTCACGTTCTAAAATACTGTAACTATCATTTTTAAAAACTTCTCCAGAGCCGAATGCTGCCAAAGACCGGGTACGTTTAGAAGAAGTTCTCAAGGGAAAAGAAGGTACCCATCAATGGCCCATATCTGCTTTTTCCTCTGGTTCCTTAATATCCGGCTCACCTATTCCCAGAAGAGGCTTTTTACCTCTCTTGTTGTGGAATGTCTCTCCCAAAAATATTACAGTAGCTCCCAGTACAATAGCACCAAGTATTGTATTTGTGGATGATGAATAAAATGCATCACGGAAATGCTGTCACATTGTACTTTCCATTCAGTACTAAGTACACAGCTTTGTGCATTTGCGAATGAAAATGACGCTTTGAGCAATCTTTCATTTACTCCCCTGGTCTGCTTATAGTTGTTCAAGAAACAAACAATTTGAATTCTGTATCTGTCTGCAATTCCCCACTTGTCAAAGTAGATCCACCCAGTCCCAGGCATCAGCAGAAAACTAGATTGGGATCTCTAGACAGAGATCAGTCTGTCCCAACCATCATCCCAAATAAATTCATATTCGTTACCACTGGTTGGTGTGAGGCATTTCCAATGGCGCCAGGCTGAAGACTTCTACCACAGAATGCCACCTACTACAGCACTCTCCCCAGATGCTCTACTTACTGAGCCAACTACGTGACACTCACTCAGGTCTACTTTTAAGTTATTGACTTGATAGTCTCCCTTTCCTGTGATCTTTTAAATCAGGAAACAGGTAAGGTATTTGACAATCTTAGAAAATATTAAATTGTGGGAAACTAAGACTAATTCACCGGCAGGTATTTCACAAGGACAACAGTAAGTGCCCGACTCCCCCCTCTACTCCTGGCTTTGCAGAGACCTCAATGGCCCACTCCTAGGGCCACAGTCTTCACCTCCTCCTCACCCCTTTCTCCACCCAGCCTCTTGCCAAGGTCAGGTCTGGTGACTTCATCTTACTGCCACTTTCTCATTTCCAAACTTAACTTCCTTACGACTCCATTCAGGTCTATCCCTTTCAAACAGTTGAAATACCTTTCAAATTTGAGAGCAATTTTGCAAACCTTAGTGTATGCCCCATATTTTTTCCCCTCTAACTCAGCAAGGCTGGCATAATCAGTCACGAGGAAGTGATGGGACCATTCTAATGGGAACACTCTAATCCTTGGGAGTTTGGTTTATGACCACCTTACCAACATTTTCAAGCAGATGGCCAGGCACAGCTTTCTGGTTCACTCAGCGAAACATCCTACACTCAATCTGCCTGACAGTTTACCTCTCTGTCAATTTCTCATCCACACCCCACTCCATCTAGCAGACCTTCCTTCAAAAAATACTATGTGCTTTCTCTTCTGGATTACTTTCAGTCTTTCTAAACCAGATCAAAAGTGGAAGGTGCAAGGTGATCTCCTAGATGTAGAAAGAAAACATCAGAGTGTCTAATCATGTTTACTCGTCTGATTCTTTTATTTTATTTTTGTATTTTTTTAAGATATTTTATTTATTCATTTCAGGAGAGAGAGAGCACAAACGGGGGAGAGGGGCAGAGAGAGAAGCAGGCTCCCAGCCGAGCAGGGAGCCCAATGCAGGGCTCGATCCCAGGATCTCGGGGTCATGACCCGAGCCAAAGGCAGATGCTTTACCCACTGAACCACCCAGGCACCCCTATTTTTGTTTGTTTTATAATGACTATAATCCATAAACATACAAAATATTTAAAATGTTACAGGTATGAGCAAAAGGTATTTTACTGATAGGATTCTGTGTCAAAAATGTTTAGACTACCAGGTCAAACAATAACACATTCTTCTAATAAACCTTTCCTGGTGCTGTATGGACTATTCCTACCAAACTACTGTATTCTAGTTGTTTGGCTAAGAAAATATTTTGTATTCATGCAGTGTAACATAATATTCTTATTACTAAAATTAGACCTCACTCTTGGCTTTCCTGTAATATCTCTGAATTATATTTTCTCACCCAACTCTACCTTTTTTTTTTTTTTTAAGTAGCCTCTGTACTCAACATGGGGCTTGAATTCATGACCTTGAAATCAATAATCATATGCTCTACTGACTGAGACAGCTAGGTGACCCTCACTCAGGTCTACTTTTAAGATAAAAGTTTAAAAAAAAATTTTTTTGTTTTACTTCAAAATTAAAACTAAGTGAACAATCAAACATCCTTTAAAAGATAAATGAGACTTAAGGCAAATTTTCAAACCCATACAGCTCTTATCAAGGTATAGGCAGTGTTCCAAGTTCTTATTTAATCTTCATAACATTATTATAATTATAAAATTATATGATTAGGTTTATTTTTAATAAAACTAATTATAAAAATTAGTTTTTAATAGATAAACTTTTGTAAAACTCAAGACCTCTGTGTAACCACAGTAAATCATATTTTCAATCAAGAGGTTCTGAAGAGAAACCTTTATTCTCTGTGCCTTCCACTTTCTGTACCTATTGTCAAGGTATCCCAGTTATTAATGGTGTGGCCTCAGGCAGGGAACTTAACCTCTCCATGCCTCAGAATCCTTATCTGTACTAAATTCATTCGCTGGAGGGCCTCCTCTATGCTGGGCACTGTTTTTGGCTGGGGGATATAGCCTGAACAAAAGACAAGATCCTGTTCTCAGAGAGACTTTCAGATAATACCCAGAAGGCACTTGGCCCAGAAGACAACCACTCATTATGTCAGCTATTGTCGTTTCCCAAACTGAGGGCTACCTTCGTTATTGTTATTTTAGTGCTTATTTTCACTCTAAGGTAAATCCCACTAGCCTTCCTCTATCTGGCCCCCAAGTGTTTCTTAGCCAGAGAAAAAGGACAGAAAAAAGGACAGTTAAATGATTGATCAGAATCTGGCACCAGCAGGTACACAAACTCCCTTCCCTTGCAAAGCTTCCTTATAAAGCTCTCTAGATCCAGCCAGCTACTGGGGGTAAAACGTATCACAGGCAGGAATAAGGTTCTACAAAGGATGGAGAGCATCCCGCTGAGCTCAGATCCTCCCAGAACTTTCCAACAATGCTGATGAAAGTCTGTTTACACCTGGAGGTTACAGCCCTCGTGAGGCCGCATCTCTGACAGCGGCAAGATCCGACTGCAATGCAACTTCATCCCTTCTGATGCCGGCTTCCAGGCTGCCCTTGCAGGACCTGTCATGAGAACAGCTCTTTATTTATTCAAAATTATTATATAAGCCCAGGCCACACTCTCCAAAGTCCCCACTGTAACGCAGAAAGCAATGCTCAAGGAGCCTGCCTCACAGCACAGAATCTAAAACCACCAGCAGGAGAATGAAAGAGTTCTGCTGAATCCAATGGCAGCACGTGAAGTGACCCAGTAACAGCTCTCAGCAGAGCACCTCCCTTACAAACAGCTTGGATCACCTCACAACCACTTCGCTGAACCCAAAGATCTGAGCTAGGCCGCTCTCTGCAGCCCCGGGGTCACCACCGCCCTGAGCCTCCACTGAACACAGGATATGCTTTCGGAGGGTCAGGTTACCCTCAAAAACTTCCCGAAGAGCCAGGAGCATCTATTTCCTGATACATGTATTTCCCACCATCGTTGTTAAAAAGAAAGAAAAAAGTTTGGATTTTGCTGGAAAACGTTTGGCTGATCGGCTACCCAGGCACAGAGCTGGCCACGATCTGACCCCCCCCCCCCGCCTTTAGTATTTGCTCTGTCAGCATGAGAAATACAGTCGAGCCCCCTCACTCCCACCAGATCATCTCCTCCCAGATTCATCCACTGAAATTCACCATCAGGCTGCTGACTTCGGAGTCAACAGGCAGTAGGAAAGAATCTCAGGAGGAAGTTGAGAAAGGGGGTACAGGCTAAGCCCCATCTCTGCACACTGCCCCCCTCCGGCCTCTGCTACACAGGTCTGAGAACAAACTTCTCCCAACAAAACTACAGATGGCAAGACACCTCCCCTCACACTCTGCCCTTAGGGGTCCCGACAGTCCCAGCCCCCTTCAGAGACCAGGTCAGGGTCCATTTCGGCTGGCCTTCCCACCAACTCTGTCAGAGCTCATGCCTAATCCAGACACGGGAGGGCAGTCCCTGCGTCCAAAGTCTCATGGCCATGGTCCTGCTGCTCCCCACTTCACCCAACCTCATCACATCGCCAAGCATCTTCCTTATCCCACTTCTTCTTCCACCAACAACCCCACCCCTGCCCTCTCCACCACCTCTGCCTCTGGAACTTTCTTTCCATCGTTCAGTTCCCTAAAGGTTAATGGTAGTAAGGGCTTTGGAGTCAAGAGGATCTGGTAGTGCCTAGCCTCTGCATTTTCTGCATATATGACCTTGGCCGAGTTGCCTAATCTCTTCAAATTTCAGATTCCTCCTCTGCACAACAGAATTTACCTCATTTCTGAAAGTGAGGATTACATAAAAATACACATAGAGCACTTTGCAAAATCCTCAGCAGGCACTCAAGTATGTAATAAGGGCCCGCTCTGTACTGAGAAAATCATAAATGGTCACAATTATCATTTCTCTGTTCACCATCTTATTTTGTATTGTGGAAGAACATACTACCAACATAAAACTTGCCATTTGGGCCGTTTTTAAGTGTGCACTTCAGTCATATTAAGTGCATTCACACTGTTGTGCACCGGTCACCGTCATTCATCTCTAGAACTTTCTTAGCTCCCCCAACTGAAATTGTGTGTCCATTAAACACTAACCACCCCCCACCCAATGCCTCTTCCCACCTTTCACAGGGCCTCTCTCTACCAGGAGGCACTGGCTGAACCCACTTCTCTTACAAACGCATGTAAAAAAAAATTCACCCTCCTTTGAGTTTGTCTCCCCCTTTGAGACTCACAACCCACAGTCATCCCACTCTCCACCCCAATTCTCAGCTGTCACTTATCTGTTTTTGGTAACTTCTCAGACACTAGAAAAAGGAAGGAGGGACTTGATTTACAATTTTCTCTTCCGCCAAAGGTTGGCTCCTAAAGGAAGGAGAGCTTAGGGATTTGGGGGAAGGACACCCTGGGTTAGAATTCCATCATCTATTAATTGTGTGACCTTAACCAATTACCAATCTTCCCCAGGGCCTCAGTTTCCTATGAATGGGGATAATAACAGGTCTATCATTCATGGAGATGTTGTTGAACAGTTCAAACAACATACAGCAGTTCCTAACAAACAGCCCTTAGTCACTGACCTGAGTTACCATCACTGTTACTGCACTTGGGCTTCTAATCCTTGGCTCCTGACTCTCGTCAGCCATTCCCAGGACCACACTTCAGAGTCAGAGAGCACAATTCAGTGCTCCAGCATGAAGACCAAATCTCCTATCCTTCCAGTTCTCACGTGCCCTCACTCCCAGGGTACTTGCTCTTCGCTGCCCTGGAGTGTGTCTCCTTTGTCATTTCTTAACAGCGTGGACCACACCATTGATCATCCGACTCACCCCACCACCCCCTTGCCACCACCCTCCATTCTCTGCAACGGCTCTCCTTTTGCTACACCCATGGGAATCAACACCACAACCCATTTCCCCATGCCTAAACACTAAGCCCGAAATCCCCAAAGAGAAGCCACTCTACGCACGAAAGGAGGCCACTGCACTTGAATGTCTTGGACCCAGAAAGACGCTCAGTGCCCCCTTTTTTTTAAAGTCCCCTCCCAGTCTCCTTAACAACTATCTCAAACTTATGATTCTCCTCAACCCTGCTCTAAGAAATGCCCTTCCCTCCCATTTCACCCAGAAAACCAAAGCTGGCAGACTTGACAGGCTAACACTCCAACTTCCTGCCCCTGACCTTACCCATCAGCATCCTTCCCTGGCTTTTCTCTTTGCTTCTTTTCCAAAGTGACCTTTACATGGGTCTCTCCTGAACATCCCACTGCACTCCATGTTCCCTCCACTTTGTTCCCACACAAAGGTTTACCTTCCAAGTCTCAGCTCTATCCTGTCCACTCAACCCACACCTTACCTGGCCACTCCCAAGCTGTGGCTCAAGAATTACCTCCTCCAGGAAGTCTCCCCTTGCTCCTCCACTGACCACTTCAATCTTCTACTCACACCTCTGCAAACCACTGTGCCATCTCCTATGATCGTGCCTCTCCCCGAGAGCAGAGGCCACAAGGTCCCCTGTGAATCCTTGGTGCCCGGCACTCAGGGTGTCGACAACTTTGAATAAATCCAACGATGGGTACCAGGGACTCTGCCTTCTGCTCTGAAGTGTTTCATTAAATGTTTGATTAAAATGTTTTCTTAAAAACGTCACCAATTAAGATTCACAATCAGCCACTTACATATGGTGCATTTCATCTTCTTCCTCTGATCTAGACTGAGAAACATCCCCTCCCCCTGCTTTCCCAGAACAAATATTCCTTTGATGAAAGAAAAAAAACAGAAACAAAAACACTATTTCCTTCTCAACCAAAACAGAAAACCCAAAATAGCAAGGCAGATTATGAAAAATATCCAGCTGACACTGGCTTAGGTGGGGATAAGTGCAGTTGTCTGCACTTAAGAGGAGAAAGGGAAGTTTACTTTGGATGGCTGTTCAGGGAGGCAGTGATCTTCAAGTACTAAACAAGAAAGCTGACCAAAATAATAAGTCTCAGGTCTATTTATAAGGCAAAGGAGGAAAAGGAAGTGGGTAACTCCAGCGGAAATTTCCTTCCTTTGTCTACTTTTACTTCAGGTATGTCTTCCATACTAATTTCTCAATCCTAACTTACAATGATTTAATTTATAGGAAGTGATTTCGAAGGGCCCAGGGAGCCGCAGATGGATGATACCTCAGGGGCCCATCTGTTGAAGGATGAAAGCTTGGCACACACCATGACATCACCCTGACCTTCCTCAGCAACTTCCTATCCAACAAAATCTAGATGTTTGCTCTGTCAACAAGATATTTGTGTTTGTCCCCTCTGCCTCCGGCTTCGGTTCCTGATTAGTTTAAAAATCATTATGCACCCCAGCTGAATAGGGCTACTGTTAGCAGCTGTAAGGTCCTCTTCTGGGCAAATCCCCAAGTCTGTGGCCTTCAGGGAGTGATTTCTGTCCTTTCCACATAATTACACACTCTCCTGATTGATGAGCTGATCAGTCCTCCTACCCCTGTTCAGAGCTAAAGCCTCCCTCTTCCCACTCTATTTATTTTCCCAGGGGACCAGAGAGGAGGGAAGAATGGCATGGGCAGGGAGGCCTTGGACCCTCCCCAAATGAATGCTCAGGCACTATCCATATACCTGAGCGTTTCACACCATCCCATTCCAGAGCCCCCATCCCTTCCCGCTGTCCTGAGAGCTGCCCACATCGGTGTGAGGTACTGGAACCACGTGGCAGGAAACCAGCTGCTGTTTCCTGGACGCTCCCAGACCCGACAACGCCCCAGCGCCCGCAAGCACAGCTCCATTTCAGTCCAGCATGGCCTCCTAATCACATGCTACTGTGATCACCGCTGGAAAGTGCCGATGTAACCTTACATCCTCTCTAACCGGTCGTCCTCCTCCGTTCTCAAGAGGGCACAACCACAGACGTAATGTCAACAGTGAGTGCCCAGTGGGCACTGGATAACAGCCTGGGCAGAAATTACATTCTAAACAGGTTTTGGGTTCTTTTTTTGGTGGGAGTGGGGGAGGGGGGGTCACACGTACTGATGTCTGCAACTTACTTTGAAACAGTTTTAAAAATAAGATGGGGGCGCCTGAGGTGGCTCAGACGGTCTTCGGCTCAGATCGTGATCCCAGCGTCCTGAGATCGAGTCCCACATAGGGCTCCCTGCTCCTTGGAGAGTCTGCTTCTCCCTCTGACTTTCTCCCCTCTCATGCTCTCTCTCACTGTCTCTCTCTCTCTAATAAATAAATAAAATCTTTTAATAAATAAATAAATAAAAAGAAGATGGATTGGGGCACCTGGGTGGCTCAGTGGGTTAAAGCCTTTGCCTTCGGCTCAGGTCATGATCCCGGGATCCTGGGATCAGGCCCCGCGTTGGGCTCTCTGCTGCGCGGGGAGCCTGCTTCCCTGCCTCTCTCTGCCTGCTTCTCTGCGTACTTGTGATCACTGTCTGTCAAACAAATAAATAAAAATCTTAAAAAAAAAAAAATAAGATGGATTCATGGGTGGATACGTAACAAAGCAAAGACCACAAAATCCTAATTGTTGAATCAGGGGGAGGGTATGTGGCTGTTCACTGTACATTTCTTTCAACTTTTCTTTACATTTGAATGTTTTCATAATTAAATGTTGGGGGGATTTTAGAAAAAATTAATCAAATTCCAGACCTCAGGGGCACCTGGGTGGCTCAGTGGGTTAAGACGCTGCCTTCGGCTCAGGTCATGATCTCAGGGTCCTGGGATCGAGTCCCGCATTGGGCTCTCTGCTCGGCAGGGAGCCTGCTTCCCTCTCTCTCTCTCTCTCTCTCTCTCTGCCTGTCTCTCTACCTACCTGTGATCTCTGTCTGTCAAATAAATAAATAAAATCTTAAAAAAAAAAAATTCCAGACCTCATTTGGGTTTTTCTAGTTCTTCCATAAACATCCTTTTTCTACTCCAGGATCCCACTTTGTAATTACTGATCCTATCTACTTTGTTTTCTCTGTTCTGTCACAGTTTCTCAGTCCTTCCTTGTTTTTCTTAACTTTGACAGTTTTGAGGAATGCTAATCCAGTACTGCGTATAAAATCCCCAGTTGAAAAAAAAAACAAAAAACAAAAAAAAGGGAGAAAAAAATGCAGTGTAAGAAGCAAAAAAAAAAAAAAAAAAAAATCCCCAGTTGAGATTTCGTGATGTTTTTCTCATAGTGAGACTGCGGTCGAGAGGGGAAACCAGAGAGGTAAAGTGCCCTTCTCCTCACATTACAGTAAGGACACATGCTAACAGCATGACTGCCAGTGATGTCAACCTTGATAATTCAGTTAAGCTAGTGTTTGTCGGTTTACTTCACTCTAAGTCACCTTTCACCCTTTCCACATTGTCTCCTTCAGAAGTGAGTCACTAAAGTCAGCCCACACTCCAGGGAAGGAGGGAAATTAAGCCCCAGCTCCTGAAGGAGTAAGAGGAATTAACATAAACTATTTGGAACTCTTCTATGAGGGACTACTCAAAACACCATTTTCCAAAGTTGTCAGGTTCACGCTTTTTGTCCTTCATCCCTTTCAGTGAGGTTCTGTCATGTAATTGTAATACAGGTAGATTGTTTTATCAAAGTCTACACTCACCCTGGGACAAACACCGCCATACACACCCCTCTCCAGTTTTTTGTTTTTAATTTATATACAGTTCTTGCATAAAATTATTTTTCTTGTCCAGCTGTACTGATGTTTAATTGACCAAAAAAAAGCTGTAAGATATTTATTGCGCACAACATGGTATTTTGATACATACGCATTATGAAAGGACTACCCCCAAGTTAACATACCCATCATTCCACGTATTTACTTTTTTTTTTTTTTTTTGGTGAGAACTTTTAAGTTTTACTTTCTTAGAAAATTTATTTCAATTACATATAAAACAGTATTATCAACTACAGTCACCCTGTTATACACCAGATTCTCAAATTTTACTCATCTTATAACTGAAAGTTTGTCCTATTTTGCCAGAATCTATTCCCCCAACCCCCATCCACTACTTTTCTACTTTCTATGAGTTTGAATTTTTTTTTTTTTTTTTAAGAAATGATTTCACATACAAATGATACCGTACATTGTTTGTCTTCCTCTGTCTGGCTTATTTCATTTGGCATAATGCCCTCTAGTTTCCTACACGTTGTCACAGACCACGCAATTTCCTTCTGTTTTAGGGCTCAATATTATTCTAGTGTGTTTGTGTGTCTATTTTTTTTCTTTATGCATTCATCCACTAATGAACACTCAGGTTATTTCCATAAGTTATTTAGTATCTATTTTATATATTTAAATACCTGATACCCTATATTATATTTCGTATATAATATATATTATATATATATTTTATATATTTAAATGTATTTTTAATATATTTAAATACCTGACACCCTATTAGTATACCTGTTGATTTTATCATTAGTACTTTAATATTTAATTCTGAGAGGACCCCACAACAACTAGAACAGTCCCAAACCATGGAGATTACTTGGACAGTAATAACAGATTCTACAACTTCATTTTTTTAACTACTGTATTAAATTGATTTTAATACAGTTAAGTTGTTGGAAGTCTTTCAATAAAACTGTGGAAGGAGAGGGACACCTGGCCAGCTCAGTTGGTGGAGCAAGTGACTGCTGATCCCACAGTTTTGAGTTCAAGCCCCACACTGGGCATGGAGCCTACTTTAAAGAAAATTAATTAGGGCGCCTGGGTGGCTCAGTGGATTAAGCCGCTACCTTTGACTCAGGTCATGATCTCAGGGTCCTGGGATCGAGTCCCGCATCAGGCTCTCTGCTCAGCAGGGAGCCTGTTTCCTTCTCTCTCTCTCTCTCTGCCTGCCTCTCTGCCTACTTGTGATCTCTATCTGTCAAATAAATAAATAAATAATGTTTTTTTAAAAAAGAAAATTAATTAAAAAAAAAAAAGACCACTAGGGTGGCTCAGTCAGTGAGGCATCTGACTCTTGATTTCAGAGGTCATGATCCCAGGGTTGTGAGACTGAACCCCACACATCAGGCTCCTACTGGGCAGGGGGCCTGCTTAAGATTCTCTCTCTCTCCCTCTCACTCCCCTTCCCTCCCTCCTCCTTCTGGCCCCCTCTTCCCTTCTCCCTCTGCCCCTCCCAGCCCCCAAAATTAATTAATTAATTACAACTAAAAGCTGTGGAAGGAGAATGTTCACTGCGGTATTATTTAAAATTCAATAATAAATAGTTTAAAAAATTATGTTATACCTATAGGCTAGAATATGAATACACAATCATTTCAAATCACTTATAAAATACATCTTATATAAAATAACACATACCATTTCTATATAATAGAAAACATATCAAGTTGTTTAACATACATATCATGTGCATGTACGCCCATGAAAAGAAAACACTGAAGGAAGGAACACATCAAAAAATTATATTTTTGGGGTGCCTGGGTGGCTCAGTGGGTTAAGCCGCTGCCTTTGGCTCAGGTCATGATCCCAGAGTCCTGGGATCGAGTCCCGCATCGGGCTCTCTGCTGAGCGGAGAGCCTGCTTTCCTCTCTTTCTCTCTCTCTCTCTCTGCCTGCCTCTCTGCCTACTTGTGATCTCTGTCTGTCAAATAAAAAAAAAAAAAATTATATTTTTAAGATCCTTTTTATCTTTCCTTTTTTTTTTTTTTTTTAAGTTAAGAGTAAAGAAGAGAAGACTGTTTGCTGTGTGGGAAACCTTACACTGGACCAGACGAAAAGGAAGAAACAAAATCAGGAGCTGTGTCCTAAAAGTCCACATTGCATCCAGGTAGGAGATGTAAAGAAAAACAAGCAAAAGTCACAGCTGGTGGGTGCCCACGGGTCAGCCATAATCAAAGATGAGGACAGCGGTGCCTGCGCTAATATGTTTACCGCAGGCAGAAGTACAGAGTGGAAGTGAGCACTGTCTGGGAAGCATCCTGAGAAATGTGAGGTCTGGACAGAGCCTTCACCGCCAGGAAAGATTTAGTGAGAGGAAGGGGGAGGCAGTGTGAATGCAGACACGTGTTAGTATGACAACCTATCCAACTGGAAGTTTTCTCTTTATCCCATTCTATAAAGACCTAAGGAAGATCCAAAGCAATTCCGGCCATTTGGGGAACTTCAGTTTGAAGTATCAGACCCTCTTACTAGCTGCGCTCTGGCCAAGGGCTTGGGGGTGGGTGGGGAGGATTACCCAATAGGATCTGGTTAGCCTGTAGCAGATTTGATAACATTCAAGTGCCTGATAACAGGAGCCTAGCTCCGGGTTTTCAAAGATTAACATTTTTACACTGGAATTTGCACTTCGTCCCTATAAATCTTGTTTTTGTATTTTAAGATTTTATTTATTTATTGAGAGAAAAAAAGAGGAAGAGAGCACATGGTAGGGGTGGTACGGAGGGAAAGGGAGCAGCAGATTCCCGGCTGAGCAGGGAGCCCAACGTGGAGCTCGATCCTAGGGCCCTAGGATCATGACCTGAACCGAAGGCAGATGCTTAACCCACTGAGGCACTCAGGGGACCTCGTATCTTGCTTTATAAAAGAAAGTAAGACAAACACTGGTAACTGGTAACCATCCATTACACTGAAAAGTTCAGTGGCAATAATGACCAAATTCCAGCTTGTCCTAACATTTCAGGGTGCAGCACTGGGCCCACCAGCTAGCTAGCCAGCTCCAGCTAGGACCATAGCACACACAGGTGTCAACACAGAGAAAGAATTGTCATCTCAACCGCAAGAGCGGAGAAGGAACTCATATGTGCTGGACATTTAACTGGACAAGGATCAGACATTTCATGCACTGTCTCTCTGTGTCTTCACAAGCAGCAAGGCAAGGATCGGTCTTGGAAATGGTCACTCAGTGTGGAAATGGCAGAACTTCAATTCACTTTGCTCTGTCCCGCTCCAAGCCTTTCATCTTTCTAATGACACTGGTGTCATCTGTTCCAACAAACTGGAAAGCAGACTTAAACATACCTTTCGTACCACTCCTTTAAAAAAAAAAAAAAAAATATATATATATATATATATATGATCCATTTTCTCCTCAAAATGATAGTTCTTTCATGATATGATTCATATAGAATGCCAAGAATTCAATTTTAAAATCTAAAGTATCTTTTCAAGCCCTAATACAGTAAAGTTGATCAGATATGATCTACCAAAACAATACTACAAAGCCCTCAAATAAGTCAACTTGATTGTAAGTTGTTTTTTCTAAAGGAATGCAAATCTAACATATTAAAAACTCAACATTTTTCAATATGAAGATCTCAAATTGAGATATGAACATCTAGACTGATTTTCTTCATTCTCAGTGAAAACGAATGTAGTTTGCATTCTAAAATATATGACCCTGCTCCTTTCTACCCCGTCTCCCCTTCCACTCACTCTCCTCTCCACACAAACAGATCCTGCTTCTACAGTTAATTACAAAACAATGAATCTATTCTGTGATCTACAAACCATGAAGTAAAAAAAGGCTAAGACCCACCGATAGTTTAGCCTCCACTGTACTGAGACAGAAACTTCCCTTGAAAGTTTAAACTAGATTAAGTCAAATATACTAGAGTTACTTTGCCCAAACCATCTGAAAAGTTTTTCATATTAAAATGATTTAATTCGGGGAGCCTGGGTGGCTCAGTGAGTTAAGCCTCTGCCTTCCGCTCAGGTCATGATCCAGGGTCCTGGGATCAAGCCCCGCCTCGGGCTCTCTGCTCGGCAGGAGGCCTGTTTCCTCCTCTCTCTCTGCCTGCCTCTCTGCCTACTTGTGATCTCTCTTTCTCTGTCAAATAAATAAACAAAATCTTAAAAAAAAAAAAAAAAAAGATTTAATTCCTTCAGCATCCTTTAAATGATTAAGAGTGATCATGTCACTCAAACTCAACCCACACGAAACAGGCAAACACATCAAAAAATGGGCAGAAGATATGAACAGACACTTCTCCAATCAAGAAATACAAATGGCTATCAGACACATGAAAAAATGCTCATCATCATTAGCCCTCAGGGAGATTCAAATTAAAACCACATTGAGATATCACCTTACACCAGTTAGAATGGCCAAAATTAACAAAACAGGAAACAACATGTGTTGGAGAGGATGTGGAGAAAGGGGAACCCTCTTACACTGTTGGTGGGAATGCAAGTTGGTGCAGCCTCTTTGGAGAACAGTGTGGAGATTCCTCAAGAAATTAAAAATAGAGCTTCCCTATGACCCTGCAATTGCACTCCTGGGTATTTACCCCAAAGACACAGATGTCGTGAAAAGAAGGGCCATCTGTACCCCAATGTTTATAGCAGCAATGGCCACAGTCGCCAAACTCTGGAAAGATCCAAGATGCCCTTCAACGGATGAATGGATAAGGAAGATGTGGTCCATATACACTATGGAGTATTATGCCTCCATCAGAAAGGATGAATATCCAACTTTTGTAGCAACATGGACGGGACTGGAAGATATTATGTGAGTGAAATAAGTCAAGCAGAGAGAGTCAATTATCATATGGTTTCACTTATTTGTGGAGCATAACAAATAGCATGGAGGACAAGGGGCGTTAGAGAGGAGTAGGGAGTTTGGGTAAATTGGAAGGGGAAGTGAACCATGAGAGACTATGGACTCTGAAAAATAATCTGAGGGGTTTGAAGTGGCGGGGGGGTGGGAGGTTGGGGTACCAGGTGGTGGGTATTATAGAGGGCACGGCTTGCATGGAGCACTGGGTGTGGTGAAAAAATAATGGATAATGTTTTTCTGGAAATAAATAAATTGAAAAAAAAAAAAAAAGGGTGATCATGTCAAACACACAGTCCATGTTTGAATCATCACTACCAAACCAGCACTCATTTGCGCAGGAGACACCAAATGCTATTTGTTATGGAGGAAACACAAGTCAGGACAAAAGACAATTCCTTCTCTCTAAACAAACAAAGAGAGAGCTTTAGTAACCACGTTTTTAAAATTTTAAGAAGAAAATTTTAATTTGGAGCAGCCGGTGGCTCAGTCAGCTAAGCATCCAACTCTTGATTTCGGCTCAGGTCACAATCTCAGGGTGGTGAGATCCAGACCCCGTGCTGGGCTCTGCTGAGCATGAAGTCTGCTTAAGATTTGCTCTCTTCTCCCACTCTGCACCTCTCCCCAGCCTCCCCTGCTTGGGCACACACGCTTTCTCTCAAAAAAACATAATAAAACAATAAAAATAAAGTGTGCCAGATACCAGGGTGAAGGATGTAAATGGTTCCTCTATTAGGAAAAAATAGTATAGAACTGATTTTTTAAAATAGGGCAGGCTGTTCAATCCTATCACCCAAAGATCTTCCAGACTTTTTTCTACCTTCACAACCCATTTAAATGGGGCTACAAGCTGCACCCAGTAGACCCTCAAAGTTGTCAGTTAAATAATGCACACTTTCAAGAAAAAAAGCACTAGTGCGATTATGGCATGCATACTACTCTACAGCCTGTTTTTCAACTTAACAGCGGAAAGAAGACATCTTCTCACATCCCCCCGTTCAGTTCCCTCTCAATCTGCACAAAGCCGCTTATTATTCCACTGTATGGGTCAACAAGTTTATCACCAAGCTCCTTTTGAGATAAATATTTGGTTTCCCCACTTTTTTGCTATTAACCAATATTGCATTGAATACCCACGTAATATAACTTTATGTGTTTATAAAATTATCTTCTTAGCATAAATTTCTAGAGCTAGAATTTCTAGGTCAAAGAGCTGGCATGTTGTAAATTAGCACATTGAAAGATTGCCCTCCAGAAGAGTTATCCCCATTTATTCCCCCAACACTGTAGAGTACTCATTTCCCAATTACCCTTACAAACAATGGTTATTCTTTTTCACCAAACCATGAGGAGAAAAAGTTATATTAGCATTGAATAAGTCCCTAGCATGTGCCAGGCACCATCTTAAAAGCTTTATGTGTACTATGATAACCCTGTGGAGGTAGGCACCCACACACACTTTAGATCTACTTAATAATTATAAACTATTGCCCAGAGATGTTAAGTAACTTGCCCAAGGTCACACAGCTTGTCAAAGAGGCTGCTGGGGTTTGAACCAATTTCACCCATTGCCAGAACACACCAGAGCAATTAAATTTTTCAAAAAGGTCAAAATCCTCTTCACTCATTCTAAATGGAACCCCACCATCTCTTTTCCCAGCAAAACCTACTGAAAATTCTGATTTCAGTAATAGTGGGAAAATGGCTGAGGTCAGGAGAAGTAAATTCAAGGTTGAGTTCAGCTACTTACAGGTTGCTGCTATGTGAGTTTGGGGAATGCATAACCCAAATCTCTTTCTTTGGCTGAAAACTGCATGTATCTCCCTTCTTGCCCTTAAAACGCTGTTGTAAAGCCCAAAAGGAACATCCATTCCTTCAAAACTACTCGCTGAGTCCTTTCCCCATGCCCTGCAATCTGGTAACAAAGGGGCATCGTAGCTCTGAGGATATAGTTAGAGATGAACATCAACCCAGAAAACCAGCACACCTGTGATAGCGTGTAAGCATGAGTGAGTCACAGGGGCCACAGGGAAAGGAACCACCTCATCCCCCACCCCCCCAAAAAAAGTAGGTTTTCAAGAAGATAAGGAGAACAATTACACAACGCTCAGCAAAACACATTAAATCATATAAAAAGAGAAGTCCATTAAGTAAATGTGCATTTGAGTTGTATTTTTCACAAAGGCTCATATACAAAGAATGGACGGGGAATAAAACCACGGATGTTGCATTAAAGAAATAACATTCTCCTTTTCCAAACTTTTTAGAGCATCATCTAACATGTACAGTTCTTAAAACATTTTAATTGCTGTGAAAGTACAGAGGAAAGTGATTAATTCTGACTGAAGTAATATATGTGGAAGCGGAAAACTCTAAATTAATGGTATTATTGTCAGAGCATGAAATAATTTAGCATTCTGCATAATAGCCTTATAGAGCAGCAGCCCACATTATTTTTACACTGCTGCTTGGTTTCTGCCTCACCTGATAACGTACAACACTGGTCATTTCTTTACAGTATTTTCCTTCTTTAAAGAAATCTGTGCATGTGGAAAAATGGACAAATGGTACGAAAGGGTCTTCAGTAAAATGGATGACGGTCCTCCATACCAGACCCCTGCATCCGTCAGAAAGACAATCGTGGCTTACATATACGGATATGTACTTCCAAAGACACCCTGTGCATATATATCTTTTTCGTTTAATAATATTCTTGGAAGTTTTTCCTTAAGAGCACATATAAACTGACCTCATTCTGTTAACACCAGCAGATCACTCTCTCCTACAGTCGCGCGCTAATCTATTTAATTCAGACCGTGTGCTATAAAAATGCCCAACAATGCTGTTTATGTAACTCTTTTTCCTTACATTTTGATTTTCCATCCTAGCAAATTTTACATCTAAGTTTCTCAGCAAAGGCCACCAGGCTCTCCAGGCTCCGTTCCCAGGACCTCCTGCTTCCCACCAAAGCCAGGCTGCATACAGTAGTTCTCTTAAACACTCCATGCCTTGCTCATGCTTTTGCTCTAAGGACAACCCATCCCACCTTCCTTTGCTTGCTTAATTCTTACTCAGTCCTTCAAGAGAGGGCTTAGGTATAACCTGCTTCCAGAAAGCAAGGATTTCCCAACCCTAAGGGCAGAGGAAATGCTCCCAGGCGTGGCTGCCCCACAGCCTATCCTCCCTCAGGATAAATTTGTGCAAATCAACCCCAGCCACTAGATTTTAAATGTCTCTGGGAAAGAAAACATTACATTAATCTTTGCGCCTGCCAGAGTTTAGCATAGTATCTGGCACACTGAATCAAGCCAGGACGAGAAAGGAAGCTCCGGAACACATACTAGCGTGTAAAACCCTCCCCTAGATGTAGCACACAAACACTACTCCTCCCTGAACACAACCATAACCAGCTTACAGATGAAGAAACCAAGGCCCTGAAGTTAAGAAACCTAGGCCCTGAAGTTAAGAAACCTGTCTGAAAGCATCAAGGGGTGGGGCGCCTGGGTGGCTCAGTGGGTTAAAGCCTCTGCCTTCGGCTGGAGTCATGATCCCAGGGTTATGGGATAGAGCCCCACATCTGGCTCTCTGCTTGGCAGGGGGCCTGCTTCCTCCTCTTCTCTCTCTCTCTCTCTCTCTCTCTCTGCCTGCCTCTCAGCCTTCTTGTGATTTCTGTCAAATAAATAAATAAAATCTTTAAAAATAAAACAAAATAAAAGCATTAAGGGAAGCAAAAATTTAAGAGCAAGTCTACTTTACTCCAGAATCACTGATCTCTTCATTCAGCAGTTGGCCACACGTTCTGATCCTGAAAGTTCATTTGAGGAGGTCAACTAGGCAGTCCTGAAGGGTAGGACACCTACATAACTGTTGGGGGTAACCCAAATCCCCCCTGAAAGTCAGCCAAAAGCAACCTAGAATGCAGGACTAAAATAGCAGAAAGCAAAAAGGAGGTCATCAACAAGCAAATCTCGCCTACAGCATCCACGAATGTGCACGCTGCACACTCAGGCAGGGTCTTTGAGGAGCCATTCACAATAAAGAGGACAAGCCTAAGTAAGCAGCCGTGATATCCCCGCGTAATCCCACCAGCTCACTCTCCCAGCTAGCACTCCTCCTCTCACCCCACCCCCAACCAAGCCGTATCCACAGTCCCCATAACCACTGACTAAAACCGACCTCTGGGCCTGCACCCATAAAGGATTTAAAAGCTGACTAGTTCTGCAGAGAATGAGCCACCCCTGGAAAGGGCCATGGGTGGGTGAGAGGCAGGACAGAGAGCAGCCTGCAGGAGCAGGCACCAGAGTCCTCCCGGAAACCTGCTAGGAGGCCCCAGGGCCAAGGACGGACCCTCATCGGCAAGCTGAGCAAAGACTGCCCACTCCCACGGCCTCTAAGGGTATGAAATCAGACTATCTAAGAGTAACCACAGAGCCCAGAGCCTGGCACCGAGTTAGTGATTGCACAAACCAATTGGAGAACAAGTGGCTCCCCTACTATGTTTTCCACCAGGACAGCGATTAGAATACGGGAGCACAGAAAGTAGGAGTGGCATTTAGCAAAGGTGGGAACACAAGAGGAGGCTGCTCCTCCCTCCCACACAGGAGAAAAATGAACCACTCAGCAGCAAGCAGTTAATGAACCCAAACCTTACTTCCTCAGAGAGAAAAAGCAGCAGAAATTGTCCCAATGGTAACCAGACATCAATGCAAAAGACACACAGGCTGAAAATAAAACCTAAAAAACCCTTTTTCTCCTATTATCAGCCACAACCAAACAAGAATGCCTACTTCTTTAGGAAAGGTAGGATACGGTAGGTAATGGTTCAAAAGAAATGCACTGCACGGTCAGCCCTCAGTACGTGGCCAAGTGGAAGAAGCAGGCGCTGAAGACTTGTTGGATGAAACAGATTCCCGAATCTCACACTCCCTCCCAAGATTAAGGGCGTAAGGCTGGGTTTAGGCCTGGTTGTTTGGACCTGATGTCACTCAATTCCCAAAACAACCTTCAAGAGTACTCACATTCCCTAGTCTTGGAATAATCCAAATAACTAAAAAACAGCCTTGGCAAAATTAAATATGAATGTCTGAACATTCCTAAAAAGAAGCAATTTTCCAAGGTATTGGTTCTTACCAGAGATCAACATCATGTTATATAAGGAGCTATTGAAAGGCCCCAAAAGAAGTAAAGTGAAAAGACAGCCTGAGCCACAGAGAGCCAAACATTCTCAACAGTCCAGTTCTTTTGCCACCTGCCTGGCTCACTCCAGGATCCCAGAATCCTGAAAGAAACGCAGACTGCCAACCCTCACTCCAGACCAACAGAAACATCAACAGGCACGGGCTGGAAAGGGCCCTTCGGATTAAGTGCAGTGCAGCACTGTTTAGGACTGGGCCTCGGGAGGAAGGGCTCATTACTCATCTCCTCCTGTAGAAGTTCTAGTCCAGGCCTACCTGAAGGCCTTCAAGGAGTTCCCACAGGGAGGATAGGATGTGCTCCAAGAAGCAAACTTCCAACTGGCCATAGGGAATTTTCAAAAGGGTATCCCCGAGGGGCCCTAAACCCTGCCCCGCACCTCCTCAGCAAGGCCCTGGTCATGGCTATCACCCATTGTGCACACCTTGCCACCTGCCTGGAAACAGGCATCTACCTCAAGTCAGCGGCTAAGAAGTCCTACTCTGTTCTGGGATCGACTTCCACTCTGCTGCAAAAATCATCTCCCAGGCTCACCCTCCTCTGTGTTCTCATTCCCTCTGCTGTGAAAGCACGGTGGCACAGGGCACATCTTAGCGGAGCCAGGGTACTTTAAGCCCCTTTCCTTCTCTGCAAAATGAGGGTGAGGACAGCCGCACTCCATGAAAAGTGCTCTGCAGCAATGACATGAGCGAATGCACCCTAAATGCACAACAGAAGGTACTGAACTGACACTGGGACTCTTCCTCCTCCTAGCGCAGGCCCCAAACATCATCTCTCACCTGACCTACTTCAAAAGCCTCATAACAGGGAGCCCTGCTGCCCATCTGTGCCTGAGCCAGCCTCTCCGCCACGCCGCCGCCGAATCATAGCTGATTACATCATCTCCCTGCTTTCAAAACCTGTGACAGCTATCACTTGCTTTACAGGATCAAATCCATACTTCTCTGCCTAGCATGCAAGGCCTTCTGCAATCTGGCCCTTTCCTCCCTGCCACGGTACCCAAATGCCAAGCACCATCTGTTCCAGTAACAGTACCCCAAACATGACTTGTATTTTCACGCCTCCCTGCCTCTGCTGCTCCTGCCCCCTCCCAGACAGCCCCTCACCCCTTACCCCTGCCTGGCAAGGTGCAACGCATCCTTCACCCTCTCCCTAAAGTCCTCCCTGACCACCAACTCCTCCTTTTCTTCCTCCTCCTTCCTCTGCCCCTCCTTCTCTACTCTCCTGCTGCACACCTGCCTTCTATCACTGATACTATGCATGCACTTGTCTCCTTGGATTGAGGCAGAGCTGGGCCTTGACCTCAGAAGGGCACAATGGACCGCCCTCAAGAAATATTTGTTGGAAAAATTATTACAAGACTTCCACCAAATGAAAATAGTTTCTAATTTGCTAAACAGTTAACACCTTCATGGTTCCTTCTTACTTCTAAAACTCATAAGGATATTATATTCCTTGAGCTAGCTAAGATTGCTCTTAATAAAGGAAGCAAAAAAGCCCTGTGAAGGTGAAATGCCTTTGCAAGTTCCATCTGCTTGGAACTCAATCACTGTCCCTCTAGAAATGACATCTCCTCCCTTTTTCCATGATGGGAGAGGGGAATCACGCTCTCTGATTCTTTCCGGCTTCACTTTCGGTATGTGGAGCTGGACAGCTTAAGGGGTCCCTCTTGCTTAAATAAAACATTTCAGAAAGGAAGGGATAAACAAAACTGTTACTTAATGGTAGTGGGAAAAGTATAACAAGTTTGAGTGCACAGGACTGGAGTGCCCTTAGGGAATCAGGTTCCTTTCTCAGAGAACAGGTGCTGCCTGGGCAGAGAGCACTGTGAGCCCTTGTCTTCCTGGGACCTATTCTTGCACAAACCATTAGAAAACCACAGGTCCCAAGACTCAGGAACAGCTTATTGGAGGAGACTTCTTGGTTTACCCAAAATCCCAAGGAGTCAAGGCCCGTAAGTGTCTATTTAAGCAGCCTCCAAAATGTGTTCCTTGACTTCTCCCATTCAGAACTTAGGATATAGTCATTCTCCCTTTACATGAGTCTTTAACAGGGCACAGGACAGGAAGGAGAAGCTCCCCTCGTCCCCACTGTGAAGCTCTGAGGCCCTTCAGGGAAGCACCAGCCCCTCTCCACTGCAGGACGGCTGCTCTTCTGGCTGCCAGTACCCTGTTCATAAACATACACGTGTTATTTGATTGAGTCTGGTCCTACAGGCCTAGTTCAGCTAAGATAAAGTGTATTATTTATTCTAAGCCACATTCAAGTGAAACTCTTCTGAACTTTGCAGAGCTTCTCATGTTCTCACAATCCTTAGTAAATAAATGGATTTGTAAAATACTGTTTTTCATTTAAAACCAGACCATTTATTAGCAATATCCTCACGCCAATTAAAAAAATACCCTTTCTGGGGTACCTGGGTGGCTCAGTTGGTTGAGTGATTGCCTTCGGCTCAGGTCATGATCCCGGAGTCCTGGGATCAAGTCCCATATCAGGCTCCCAGCTCCATGGGGAGTCTGCTTCTCCCTCTGACCTCCCCTCTCATGCTCCCTCTCTCTCTGTTTCTGTCTCTCTCTCTCTCAAATAAATAAAATCTTAAAAAAGAAAAAAACCTTAAAAAAAAAAAACTAACTTATGTAAAAAAAAAAAATACCCTTTCTGGGGCACCTGGGTGGCTCAGTGGGTTAAAGCCTCTGCCTTCCGCTCAGGTCATGATCCCAGGGTCCTGGGATGGAGCCCCACATCGGGCTCTCTGCTCAGCAGGGAGACTGCTTCCCTTCCTCTCTCTCTGCCTGCCTCTGCCTACTTGTGATCTGTCTGTAAAATAAATAAATAAAAATATTTTTTAAAAAAATATCCTTTCTTCTCTGGTTCCTTCTGCCTTGTAAATTACCACCTAAAAATGTCCCACTTGTTTGTTCAAAACATTTCATATAAACATCTAATTGTTTTAATATAAGCAACAAACTATACCAATTATCTTGAAATCAAGGTCTTATCCAGACTTCCATAACAAGTATCTTAAGATTAGCAATTTTTAAAACACTAAGAACAAAAATAAATAAATAAAAATAGAAACACTCTGGACAAAAACTTCCATACAACGAATGATCCAGAAAGTTGAGCTTAGAAATATAGTCAAGAGCAAAAGAAGAGAGAAGAGGGTGTGTTTCGACACCTACGAGCCAAGCACTGTCTCAGCATTTGTTTTGTCTGTTCGTTTTTTAAGTTTTTTATTCCAGTTAACAGAGCACGCCATGTTAGTTTCAAGTGTACAATACAGTGACCCTGAACTCCCATTATGTCACTTGATGCTCATCACGAGTAGTGATACAGGCTCTCACCTTCAGTCTTGGCATGAAGCCTATGAAACAGGATTACTAACCCCATCTTACAGATAAAAAGACCGAGGTCAAGGAAGCTGCCCAGAATTACACACAAAACCACAGTTCATTAGGCTTCAAAGATCAGGCTTGTTTCACTAAGTCCTATATATTTGTATTTTTTTTTTAAAGGAGTAAAAAAAGAGAGCACTGTGTGTGTGTATTTTTAGTGTAGTACTTACTATAGTTCCAAAGTACTTACTATCCAAGGTACCTTATTATTCACAACAAACAAATTTTAATATATAGAACAGTATTCCTGCCTTCTAAGGGATTAAATCAAGAATGTGCTGGGAACTACCTATGATAGCTACCATTCATCATGCAAGGTTACTTTATATACACCATGCTATTCTTCATTGAGACACAAAATTTCTTTGAGTTTAATTTTTCCCAGACATACAAGTACTTGGAAGGATATCAAGGGGGGAAAAAAACTTAAATATCAAATTAAGTTAGCAAAGCCAGCTATAATAGGAACTTTTATTTACATGTCTGAGTTTCTAACACAATGTACATATAAAATTATATCCCTGAGGGTATGCTTAGATTAATAACTGTACTTTAAATTAGCATAAGCATTTATCAGAAAAATATTCTGTTAGAATTTATCCAGTAGAGGTAGAATTAATGCATATTACTAAATTAATGTGCTTAGAATAAATCTTTATAGAATCGTGTTTTACAATTACAATTCAGATACCCTGTCATTTTTTTTTTTTAAGATTTTTATTTATTTGTCAGAGAGAGAGCAAGCACAAGCAGGGGGCAGGCAGAGGGAGAAGCACGCTCCCCGTTAAGCAAGGAACCCGGTACAGGACCTGATCCCAGGACCCTGGGATCACGACCTGAGCGGAAGGCAGATACTTAACTGACTGAGCCACCCACACATCTAGATACCCTGTCATTCTCAATAAAATTCAACCACCAAAAATGTTTAATGCTCAAGCCACTTTACCCAGTAGGCACATAGTTTATAATCTTAAAATATACTGAAAAATTATAACCATTCAACCAGGCCAACTATTCAGAAAAACACCACGTTTCCAACCACAACTGGAATAAATTAAGCTTGTACCCCCTTGTTATACTAATAAAATTAATTTCCAAATGAACTCTAAGCCATTACATATATTTATATAGCATATATATATATATATATATATATATATAAATTGCTAAATTAAAATGCCTGTTCCCAAATCCTAGGGAAGAGAAAAGCATAGTCTAGAACCTATTCTTTCCCAAAATATTCAACCTGAATTTAAACCAGGCCTTGAGATCTAACCTCTAATTTTTAGAAAATACAGAGGACAAAGGACAAGATAAACAATACCACAAGGAAACAAATTCAGATATGGGATCTCTTCTAGAAGTCGGAAGGGAAAAGGAAGGAGTGGTGAGATAGCATCTTTTCTACATTTAAAAAGTCAAAATCAACAAAACCCCACAGTGCTACTATGAAAACCTTGATCAAATCCCAATTCCAAGAAAACAGAAATGGTGACAAATGCCATCTGGGGAACAATTAGATGACATTAAGAAATCACTTAATTTTATGAAAACTGATAATGAGGTGGTAGGGGTTTTTTTAAGTCCTTAGCTAGAAATACATACTAAAATTTGTCAAGATGTCTAGGCTTTGCTTGAAAATATTTCAAGCACTGAGACTCTCAATCTCAGGGTTGTAGGTTGTGTTTTGTTACTGTGAAGCCAATAACTTATTCTGAGAAGTCATTGGTGAGGGTTTGAGGAGTCTTTGAACTGTATCAAGGAAGTTTCGAAAGTGAAAACATGGTGCGCTTTGACAACTTATGAATTTGAAATCTATTCCGTTGTGGATTTCAAAGGAAATGGATTTGAATAAGTAAAATTTAACTCCACTGAGGGAAATTTGGCAGTGGCAATTTTGTGTTATACAAAGAGTGTGATTTAGAAATTAAAACATGTTAAAGAGTCAATGTATACTTATTGATAGATGCAAAGACAAAAAAGTGAGAGGTTCCTAAATTGCAAATAGATGCAATTATTAATTTTTTTTATTATTATTTAGGGTTCTTGGAGCATGTATGTGACTTAAGAGAGCCTTAATTCAGAGTAAGTTAGCTGAAAAAAAAAAAAAAAACCAAAACAGAGTAAGTTAGCTGGGTAAAATAGCAGTTCCCAAAGGGAGTTCCATGGAAACTGATTCTCAGGGAATTAGTAGATGTTATGCAGTGATAAAAGGCTCTGTGTTCAAATATGTGGGAGGATCTGGGCTAACCAAAATAAAATAGATCTCTTTATTTTTAACTGCAAGACTTTTGAGCACCATTCTTTTTTTTTTTTTTTTAAAGATTTTATTTGTTTATTTGACCGAGAGAGATCACAAGTAGGCAGAGAGGCAGGCAGAGAGAGAGGAAGGAAAGCAGGCTCCCTGCTGAGCAGAGAGCCAGACGCGGGACTCGATCCCAGGACCCTGAGATCATGACCCGAGCCAAAGGCAGCGGCCCAACCCACTGAGCCATCCAGGCGCCCAAGCACCATTCTTTTTAATGATCCTTGTGAATCTCTTTGGAGGGAAACAAAGTTTTAAGCATATCCCAAATACATTGAATTGTAGAAACTTTCTTTTGCAAAGCATCTTTGCCTGAGAACAATGTTGGATGTAATTTGCTGAAATATTTTTCTTTTTTTTTTTTTTTTTTGCTGAAATATTTTTCAATTAGCAATAATCGTGCCTCAGATAAACCTCATTGGCTACGATACTGCCACTGCTGAAATATTTTTATTTTATTTTATTTTCTTCAAGATTTAAAGACAAAATTTTAAGTAATCTCTACATTCAGTGTGGGGCTTGAACCTACAACAACTTCCTTGATACAGTTCAAAGACTCCTCAAACCCTCACCAATGACTTCTCAGAATAAGCTGTTGGCTTCACAGTAACAAAACACAAAAATAAACAAAACCTGAAATCAAAACTCTCTGACAGTCTTTCAGGTAATTCTTTTTTTTTTTTTTTAAAGATTTTTTTTATTTATTTGACATATCACAAGTAGACGGAGAGGCAGGCAGAGAGAAAGAGAAAGAGAGAGGGAAGCAGGCTCTCTGCTCCGCAGGGAGCCTGATGTGGGACTTGATCCCAGGACCCTGAGATCATGACCTGAGCTGAAGGCAGCGGCTTAACCCACTGAGCCACCCAGGCGCCCCTCAGGTAATTCTTAAGGGCTTCTAACAATTTACCTCAAAGTCCCCCAAACTGCCATTTTTAAGCACCAAAAGTGGTCCTATTCTTATAAAGGGTCTTTTGGGTACTTGAACAAATTACATCCCAAGACAGACTGACCTTATCACAAATTCTATCTACCCTATGGCTAAAAGTGTAAAAGCAAGCTTTTGACTAATATCTGCAATTCATTTGAGTAAAATTTATGTCCTATTCCATTTAAAAGCATCAACACTTAAAAACTCTTGGGGAACACACTTAAAAGAAGACAAAAATGGCTAACAAAGAAATCTGAGTGCAAAGTCACTGCTATAAGGGAACAATAAAATTTGATGTCTCCCTTGCATCAAAGAGGCAATTTACAACATTCAAAACCCTTTCATAGACATTCTGTCATTTGACCCTCAAAACCCTGGAGAGATGTCTGTTTTCCATCACGATAGCATATATCTAACATGGCTCAACTTTAAAGCCAACAACTTGTCAACCCTCAATTATCCTTACCATGGAGAGAATAACAGCACATGTAATTCGATTCAGCTGAACCATGTAAAGTCCATCACCTCCTCCAGCGGGGACACTCAGGCCAGACCCTACCATAGGAGTCCCCCTGTCATTTTTCTTGGTGCGACTTGCAGGCAGCCAACTGTCCATGGGCATTTAGAGCTTCATACAACACATCCTCCAGGCTTTGGGGAGGAGACTCTCCTTTGAACTGACTGCACCTGCCTAGCATTGGCCCGTGATGCTTCTGCAGCGTCAGCCCGCAGAGCTTCCCGTGTGCACCCATGTCACTGTTCCCACATGAAAGGAGAACAATGTCTAACTGTGGACAACACATATGAGGCCAGACAAAAAACTTTGGAATAAAAATTCCCCGGGTTTGGATCCAGGATACTCCCATCTTAGCCATATGCATTCTTTGCCCTCAGATCCCTTAGACGTATATGAGCACTCTACTGCCGAAGACTGTTGAGGGCTGGAGGAGAAAGGAACCCTCCCTGCCAGCCAGTAACCAGCACAGAGCTGAATTTAACAACTGTGTGTTCTCTGCTTGCCTCCCTTTGCTCCCAAGAAAGGGAAACAAGCAATTTAAAAAACTGACTAAGGCAAGGCAGGACTCCAACATCAAGACACCTACAATCCATGGTGCTAGCTAGCTTCATTGGTAGAGCATGTGATGCAACTCTTGATCTTGGGGTTGTGAGTTCAAGCCCCATACTGGGTATGGGGCCTACTTATGAACCCATAGGCAAAGCAAGCAGGCCAGTACCTTATAAAAGGCAAAAAGCAAAAAAACACTGTAATTGTCCAAGTAATGCTCCCCAGGGGAATTAAATAGAAGGAACCAACCATGCAAATACAGAAGCAGAAGATGAGAAAATGTTAATAACAAAGCAGTATTTGAGCGTGAAGGACAACGGAAACAGGGTGGGGAGGGGTGCCTGGGGGGCTCTATAGGTTAAGCATCTACCTTCAGCTTGGGTCCTGGGATTGAGCCTGGGTTCCCTGCTCAGCAGCAAGTCTACTTCTCTCTCTCCCACTGTACCCACACACCCCGGCTCATGTGCTATCTCTCTCTCAAATAAATAAATAAAATATTTTTTTAAAATTAAAAAAAAAAAAAGAAAGAAAGAAAAGAAAATGTAGTGGGAGATGGGGAGGACAGCCTTCCCTGAGGCAAAACTGATACACAGTATGTGACAGTTACAGAATGGGCAGGACCTGAGTGACATTTGCAGAGACAGAAGACAACTGGGTCTGGAAAGGAAAGTAATGAACCATATCGTGGAGAATCTTGAAAGCTGTGAGTAAAAGGGAACATCCATGGCTCTTATCGGTCCCTGCATCACTTGTGCCTTCAGCTACAAATAACAATTCTAAAACTACAGACGAAAACACAGTCTCAAAACTTTTTGGCCACGTAGCCCTAAAAGTGAAAAAATTAAACATGTACCCCCAACATGTTGTAAACTGCATATAACTTATACATAATTAAAACTCTGGAGTTATGAACTATATGTGTATAATGTAGTATGTACATTATAAAATATCCATTAAAAACTTTTCTTTTTTTTTTAAATATTTTATTTGTTTATTTGACAGACAGAGATCACAAGTAGACAGAGAGGCAGGCAGAGAGAGAGAGAGAGGGAAGCAGGCTCCCCGCTGAGCAGAGAGCCCAACGCGGGACTCGATCCCAGGACCCTGAGATTGTGACCCGAGCCGAAGGCAGCGGCTCAACCCACTGAGCCACCCAGGCGTCCCATTAAAAACTTTTTAAAGGGTAAGAGTGATGCAAACAGTATTCTTAAGTTTATTTTTATTAATACAAATCCATACACAATTTTTCTGCCAATTTACTGAGTTCAGAGTCATTTCCTTGGGGCGCCTGGGTGGCTCAGTTAAGCTTCCAACTCTTGGTTTTGGCTCAGGTCATGATCTCAGGGTCCTAACATGGAATACCTCAACAGGCTCTGTGGGGGGTCTGGTGGAGAGTCTCTCCCTCCCCTCCACTCCTCCCCAAGACCCAGTTGGCACTTTCTCTCTCTAAAATAAATAAAATCTTTAAAAAATAATCATAAAAGGGACACCCAGGTAGTTCAGTCGGTTAAGCATCAGTCTTTGGCTCAGGTCAAGATCCCAGGGTCCTAGAATCAAGCCCCGTGACGGGATTCCTGCTCAGCTAGAAGCCTGCTTCTCCCTCTTCTGGTGCCCCTGCTTGTGCTCTCTCTCTCTCTGTCAAATAAATAAAATCTTTTTAAAAAGTAAAATAAAAAATAAAAAATAAATTCATTAAAAAAGTCATTTTCTCATCTCCTAAAGACACTTTCTTCATCCTATAAACTTAAATCATTACTATTAAGCTTTCTTTGCAAGAATCTTTTTAAGCCACTTGCCCATTTTGTGGGAGTCATTTTACTCGAAAATAGGTAATATAATTCATAAACCCATTTACATGGATAGAGTTCACCAAAAGCAAGAATAAAAATGAGAGCACCACTGGCAATTCCACTAGGTTGTAAAGTGCCCACTCATCTCTCACGTAACCTAAGTAACAGGAGACTTTCACCAACCAGTGTCAGCCGTCTATTAAACATTAGTAAAGCTTTTCTTTCTGGATAAAGTTCTAATAGCTCCTTCCTTTCCAGACTGGATGGGCTAGCATATTCCATTTGGAGATAATGGCCTCAAACAATAATAAAGCTGTTCTGAGTTGCAGTGGTTTCAGGGTTAGTTCATTCAGCAGCTGGAAAAGGTCACTGTTTTCTTAGGCACATCCATCTTTGTTGTCCTCTATGATCCTTAGAGTGTCAACCTGTTCTATTTTGCCGACAACATTTGGTTCCCAATATGGTGGTACCTAATAGTTGTCACATAAATATTCATTAGTCAGTCACTAGCAAGAGGTATGGTATTACTAAAGATGACTTGACTTTATCAAGATTCACTCCCTAGGGCAGAGGATACACCCAACGTGCCCTGAAGTGCATGGCCAATGGAAAACTCATCAAAAGCAAGATGACGATTCTAAGTAATGTGGAAATTACTATAGCGGTGGTCCCCATAAAGAATCATGTAACCATTAGAGTGTGAGTAAGCCTAAGCCCAGGCAGAAAAACCAGCCAGCTGAGCCCAGCTCCAATTTCCACTTCTGTATCAACTAAAGAGTAGCTGATTTAAACCACAAGAAGCAAAAGGGGCCAGGATGCTGAATTCTATGATTTGGGCAACAAACCATCCTTGGTATAACACTCCATGCACACAGGACAGTGGGGAAAGAAAAAACTACACTGTCTCATTTCCACTAATTTTTTTTTTTATTCAAACCTCTAGCTCAGAGTAAGCAAGTACTCAATAAACATTACTAATTGATGTCACTAACCCCAAGCAATTTAGAATAAAGCATGGCAAAAAGATGGAAGTATAATGGGATACATGATAATAATGACCAATTCCCAACTTTTTTGCAGTAATTCAATATCCTGTTATATAAGCACCTGTCTGTGCAGCAATTCAAATCTGCACAGAATGTGGAAAAGTCTCAAGACTGTAAGGTGTACATCACAGGAGCATTAAAATCGTTCTTACCCTCTGCTACATTGGTATGTTGTTATGACCAGCAATACCACTTTTGGTAACATATCCTGCATTAAACAACTAGCTCTTTTTGTTTAGCCTGCTCCCTCCCTCTTCCCTTAACAATGAACCCCTTCTCTGTGGGACACTTTGTCTCCCCACAGCCCATCTTGTGGGTCTAATGGAGACTGCCAACCGTTAACTGTCCTTTGGGTGGCATCAGGACAATCCGGGTTCTCTCCAGGGTTTTCCCAAACCGGAACTAAGAGCAAAGAGTCCGTTTCTTGATGATGTGAGATTCTGAAGCTACCAGCAGCCGGTGCCCCTATGTGGGCCCTGTAATTTAATGATGAGTAAACCACATCTAAGCAAAAGGGCTCTGATAGCCTAAGAGATACTTTTCAACACAACTAAACATCCAAATAGACTGGTTAAATAAATTATGTTAACATATGTAATGGATTCACCAAACAGCCATTAAAACAGTGCCAAAGAATATACCAATATGACGGAGGGGGAGAAAGCACATTACATAAGCATACACTATGCTTTAAACTGCGCAAATTATATGTACCCTTGTATGTCAAACCCTTCTCACATTTCTTCAAAAGCACATGTAATAAAAGATCCTGGTTTTGCATGAATATATATGCATGAGAAGAGCATAACCAAGTGTTCTTTAGAGACTGCCCCACCCCCCACCTGGACTCAAAGAGGTAATAAGCCACTATTCATGACAGGCAAGTAACCCTAGGTGTGCTGGGTGGGGCAGGGAAGGTGGTGAGTCACGGTGGCTGTGGGCTATATGACTGAACATATACTCGGTTCACATTTACCTACAACTGTGGCTAGAAGATTTTTACTAATAAATTCCTTCACGGTAGCAGCAAAAATCAGTGGGTAAAATCCAGGGACTACGCCATCCCTCTGCACCAATTTCCTTGTCCTTGACATTCTTGCCTATGGGGCTCTTCTTTCCAGAATATTCTTCTTGATCACACGTACCTGCAAGAGCCCTTAAACATCTACTTGAGAAGAGCAACGCCATTGATACCATAGCCACACCACACCAGAACCCCTTTCACTCTCCACAAGATAATGTTTCCTGACAGCCTTCTTTTTACCAAAAGTTTTCCTCTATCATTCAAAATCCAGTCTTCTGCTTTAAAAAAAAAAAAACAAAAACCAAAAAAAAAAAAACCCAAGAGCTCTTCTGCTTTGCTGCACTACTTCCCTTCAGGTACACTGATAACAAAGTCTCCCTCAACTTCATTAGCAAATAGTGTTTCCTTATGCTCTCTACTCAAACACCTGGAAATGGCAGCCTTTCCAGTCAGTCAATCAGTACTTCTTGGGTAACTACTCTTTTTTGAGGTTTAAACCCCACTGCTTCATATTCTGAAGAGGCAGTCTTCTGAGAATAAGTTTAAAAAGCTCAAGATGGACAGGCTGCTCAGACATAAAAGGGCCTATAGCTTAGCACATAATTTTATTTTAGAACCTTTTAAAGAAAATCCATACCAGCTTCCAAATGAGTGTCAAGTTGCACTCTGCTCTTCGGCAGGCAAGCAGGACACAGGACAGACACTTAAGAGTCCCTGTGAAAATGGGTCACCTGCTGCCTACTCTTTACTTCTTTACTGTTACACCAACAGCATTCTTCCCTAAGAACTTATGTAGCACAGAAAGTGCTGCAAAATTAGACTTATCCAGACATCAGTAGAAAGAACCCAAGAACGATGACACCAAAAAAGGGACATTTATCCAGGCTTTGTAATTCTGCTAAGAAATACCAAGATAAAAGGCAAATGATATGTTCATTTCTTATTTTTAAAAAAGACATACAGATTTGAGAAGTGATTTCCTTAAGAATGCTGTCTGGGTTACCAGTCTGGATTATAAATCACACTAGACCCTGAAGCCTACTTAATAAAAGAGAAGTTGAAAATAAACAAATGATTAGTTTGAGGTATGTGAGTTTCTGAAACTCTCTTGGGGAGAAAGTTTTATTACCATTATCACTGATCTGTTTTTAATCTCTGGCATCAAAGCATAGATGTTAACCCTGGGGTCCTGAAACCAGAATAACCCATAAATGAAATATGAGAAATTGCCAGATATTAACATTAGTCTGTTTGTCAAGTTTTAACCAATTCTCAGGTGACTCCATAAATGGGGGTGGGGGGAGAATCAGAGGATCTAGCTTCAAGTTTAACTCCACAATTTATAGATGATACCCAGCAAACTGATCTAACTGGCTCAGTCTCGGTTTACTAAACTGAGAATTAAGTGTGAAAATATGTAGGTAAAGCCCTTTGTAAACTCCAAAGCACTGTGCCAATACTACAGCACTGGTTACGGAATGCCTGCATTTCTCTAACTCTCAGAGAAGTTGAGCACTGAAAAGATAATTCCATTTTAGAGATGACAATGATGAGGAAAAACAAGGCCCAGAAAGGTGTTGGAGCCTTGCACAGAAAACATTTTTGTAAACTGGTTGAGAGGAGGTTCTTATTTCCACCACTGAAATACACAGTTAAAAGACAGTCAAACAGGGGTGCCTGGATGGCTCAGTGGGTTAAGCCACTGCCTTCGGCTCAGGTCATGGTCTCAGGGTCCTGGGATCGAGTCCCGCATCGGGCTCTCTGCTCAGCGGGGAGCCTGCTTCCTCCTCTCTCTCTCTGCCTGCCTCTCTGCCTACTTGTGATCTCTGTCTGTCAAATAA
Source organism: Neogale vison (assembly GCF_020171115.1). Lineage (NCBI taxonomy): Eukaryota > Metazoa > Chordata > Mammalia > Carnivora > Mustelidae > Neogale > Neogale vison. Next base: position 56,505,893 of record NC_058093.1, on the reverse strand, counting down.
ATAAATAAAATCTTTAAAAAAAAAAAAAAAAGACAGTCAAACAAAGTTATCCTAGAAACTAAAATCCCTCCCCAGCAATATGAGTGTGCACACACAGATAAACACACACACTCACTCACCCACACACACAGATCCTCTGCTTCATTTTGCCTTTGTGAACTTTACTCCTGTAACAACTTAAACTAAACTTTTCATCAGAAAGATAAAAAGCCACTTCTCTGACTGTGAGGCTCACAGCCTACTTTCAACCCAAACCTTTACAATTGGGTTAGAAATGTCTAAAAGAAACATTGACATAACATTAACCTCCGGCTATGCCATGCGGCAGGCATCATTATAATATGGATTATAGTTTTAGCAGCCCAGGGATACTGGTTTTAATGTTCCCTGGGAGATAAAGAATTAATCAGCAACTCTGAAGGGGATATTGCCTAAAAATGGACAGTTTAATCAAGACAATTTCATTGTCTTCAAAATTGTGCCCTCAATCACCCAGTATCAAAAACCCAGTATGGCACCAAATAAATCGTGTGTGGTGAAAGAGACAAAATGTTCTTTTTTTCTATAGGCTCTTATGGGAAGCAGAAAAGGGCTGACTGTGAATCAGTTATGCCTTAGTTCCACTATGGACAAAAATTATGATAATTTGGACATTCTGGTGGTTAAACCAGGAAAGCAGAAAAACATTGCTTTCAAGTCCCAGCATTAAGTTTGTGGCATCTCAGCTGAAAGACAGGGTCATGAAAAAGTAACCTTACATTTATTTCTGGACTTTCCTGCCTCCTCTAAAATGGATGACACTATTTCCCATCCCTTATTGTCAAATCAGAACAGTCCGGAAGCCTGGACCAAGTTCACTTGGCAGGTAACAGGAGCAACGCTAGGAGGAAGTCCTGAAGGATGTCAGATACCGTATTTCCTTTATCCCTGCATACTTTTCATCTCAATAGCACCAGGACGTATTTACCACAAGTTCTGACTGACATCTACCAAACATTCTAGCTGACAAACTCTGCAGAAACTGGCAAACTCTCAGGAAGGTCCTTGGTGAGATTTCCAAGTAGATTAGCTGAGTGAAACATTCAGACTATACTATAATGACCATCTCTCAGTCGCTCATAAATTCTCTCATTCCCAGCAATCAAGAAACAGCTGTTAAAATCCAGGAACGTTCCTAAGGAGTAGCAGATCTAAAATACCTCCAAGCTGGCCGGAGGAGCTTCACAACCGCTGCTTCTCCTTCCCCTCCCCCATCCCTGGAGTGCCAGGAATAAAGATGACCCAGGAAGGGGGAGGGGAAAGTAGGGTAACGGATCTGGGGAAAGTAGATTTCCCTCATTTCCTCTATAGAGGAATAACCATGTCTCTGTACCAACTAACCGGATCTCTCCTTTCCTCTCCCATCCCCACCCCCTCCAAACACATTATTAACCTCTGCAGTCTGGTGGTCTGGCATTCCCAGAGTTGGTGACCTCAGCAGCCCTTTCTCAAAGATTCTAAGCCAGGAACTTCTCTTCCGTGTCAGAGTTCGAGGCCCATCCCACGGTTAGATTCAGCTTGCCTTTACCTTGTAACGCGCCCAGACGGCATTGCTCCTAGGGTCAAGTTCAAGATGAAGGTGCCCTCCTACCTTCCCCTGGTCGACTCCAGCAGGGACAGCGTTACCGATAGGAGTCTCATCACCAGAGAAAGGCACAATGATCTGGGGCTGCCAAAACTGGGATGGAGGGGAAGACTGTGGCCGAGGCCAGTGTCCTCCGAACCCCTGGCCGCGACGCGGTGTTTCTATCTGGGCACCGCTGCATTTCTTTCCGGAGCCTTACACAATAAGTCAAGTAAGTTTTGAGACTACCGATCCCGAGACCTTTCTGTCTCCAAATACGCCACACAATGCTTAGGGCTTCCTTCCTCGCCAGCCCTTCCGGAAAGGTGTCGCGCCAAAGCGGGAGCCCTCCAAGCCCCCAGCGCTGAGCGCCCGCACCCCAAAGTCTTCCAGTAAGACGTGAGCCTTGACATAAATTCTCCAAAAGTGACCACTCTCCACTACCTACGAACAAGGGAATTCACAATCTTGATACAATCATCGTCTCTTCCAGCTCCCCCTCAATGTCTAATCCTACACACCCCCCCCCAACACATAAAAGAACGTCGATATGCTAATAGCTGTGTTTTGGAAGGGAAGCAATAGACTTTCAGCCCAGACTGGGGAAATACCACAACCCCCACTCCGCCCTCCGGCTTAAGTTCAACCGGCAACTTCACGACCCGAGCGCCCATACACTCCGGGGGCGCCCTGGACCCCGCGGTGCCAGGCGCGCTTCTCTCCGCTTCCCCTGCCCCAGGTACCAGGCGCGGCCCGAGCCTTTGCCAAGCCCGCGAGCTACACAGGAGGAAGGAAAGGGGGCGAGGAGGCGGGCCGGGCGGGGGTGGTCCCGAAACTCCAGCGTGCTGCCGCGCGTCCCCGGTGCCCCCGCACCCCAGTTCTGCCCGGAGCGACTCGGTCCGGCGCGGACCGGACCGCGAAAGGAAGGCGCCGACTCCAGAGCCGGCAGGACCAAGGCCCGGGCGCCCAACATGTCCAAGCCTATCCCGGGAAAGCTCCGGGTGTGCCCAGCGAGGGGGGGCTGGCGGGGGAGGCAAGCTCCAGAAACTTTCCCACATGCCTTTCCACTCTCCCCATCTCCCTCTCCTCCTCTGCGGGACCCTCTCCTTCCCTCTGCGCCGCTGCAGCTGACCCTGCCCGGGACACAAGGGAGGCCGGCGGCGGCGCCAGGGCGGCGGGAGTTACCTGCCGGGAAAGTTTCCAACTCCGCGGTGCGGTTCTCCACCCCAGGGCCGGGCCTCGGGGCGCGGCCAGCTCGACGGTCCGCCGCTGCCTCTCCTCCGGCTCTCGAAGCGGCCACTGCTCCGGCAGCTGCCACAGCGAAGGCTGCGCTCCGGCCCGTCCCCCAGCCTCGAACGGCCCACACCCGGGCCTCATTGGCAGCGCGAATCCCCGCCCTTGCGCGTGTTCCCGAAGGCACCTTCCTCTCGCGCGCCCGCCCGGGCCGCGCCTCCCGCGCCCCTCCCCGCCCCGGGCTGCGGCGTCTCCCGCGACCCGGTGGGACGCAGCGCGCGAACTTTCCGCCCCGCGCGGGCGCAGCGCCTTCCCGCCCCACCTCTCCGGGCCCGGTCTCCAGCGCCCCCCAAGGGGGCTAATCTCTCGAGGCTGCGCCTGGGCCCCTCCGGGCCTGGATTGGATGAATGGTCGTTTTTCAACCCCTTTGGAATCAGTGTAGTGACACGGCGTCTCCTTCTTGCCGCGTTTTGAAAACAGCCAAAGAAGACATATGGGAGTAATTAAGCTGAAGTTTTGGTGGATGCTTCACGGTGACTTTTGTGGCTTTCTTGAATTTTCTTTCCCTCACTTAGCATACACATACACACTCGAAAACTCACTTTCTGGGGCACAAATGAGCTAAGGGAGATCAAAGGTGTAAGGGGCATCTCCCCTGCTCTCTTTTTCTTCCCAAAAGCGAAATAGGGATGTTCAGGGATTGTTGATTGCGGGGGGTGGGGGAGGGGGGTCCCCCAGGTCCCAGTTCTGCAGCCTCCTCCAACCCCTCCGTGCTGGCCCTGTGTTGTCTATGCTACATTCACAGAGGGCCAACATCGTGTTTCTGTCGGTGGGAGGAGGGAGGTATGGAGAGGGGGGTAAGACAAAGATGTTATTATTGTTTCGGCTGGTAGCAGTAAATTAAATTCCCGAGTTCCCAAAATATTTTGTTATTTCCCAGCAGGGCGAAAGCCAGGATAGGGCCTACAGATTCTGGAGTCCTCGGTTCCCTAGCACCCCGCAGGAATCCCAGGCAGTCAATTCAAGCCAGGGGAGAGCTCAGCCCACTCCACGCCTGAAGCCTTTTGGACCTGCCGCGGTCACTGAAAGCAACTAGGACTGCTGCTGCCTTGTGTGGCCTGCGGAAATTGTGCACGGGTCACCCCAATGGTGTGTCTGGAGCTGGGAATACAGAAGTTGCTATATGGGTTTATTGGCAACCCCTAACCTTGCTGTGGCAAACCCGCCTTTAACTGTGTTTTAAACAAGTTCCCCATAAAAATTTCAACCTCATGCAGAGCTTCCCAATATAAAGATATCCCCAGAGAGGAGTGTCCATATTTAGAGTTCTTATTGAAAAGGACAGGAAGCAATCTTCCTACATAATCTTCCTACATAAATGAAAAATGACTGAAATTCGCTGGATTTCTCACCTATAGTTTCAAAGGTCTGATTATTATTGTGCTGATATTTGAGCAGTAAACACATCCGCAGCCCAAAGTCTTCCTCAAACAAAGCAGGATATGAATATTTATAATAACATATAAACTTATTAAACTGAAAAGTATTGACCTATTCTTCACTCTGAAATGTCTCATTGCTGAAAAATATAGTGATATGTTTTATTTCTCTCAAAATGAAATGTATAAAAGTTACCAATCTTTCAACAACAGATGAAAAGGCAGTCTTTATTTTTAAGACAACCTTAAAAATAAAAGAATGACACAAAACAAAACAAAGAGTCCACAGTGATCTAACTAAACTGAAATACTAAAATATAAAAGAAACCATCCTAGGGAAATACACTGGTAAAACTGTCTACCTCAGACTTCTTTATAATGGGTGAAATGTATAACGGGTGAAATTTACAATTTGAATCACGTTCTTCTGTCTTTAGCTCCTTTAAGCCATATTCTCCAAGTTTTTGATGAAATTGCTTAAACTTTGAAAACATTGCTTTGAAAACAATGATATTCATTTTCCCCCTTCTTTCCTCAAAGCATCCAAAGTAGCAAGTAGAAATCACAGGAAGTATATATTTTCATTATCAACATTATCTTTAAATTATTTTTAATTGGGGAATTCTTGTCTTTATAGTTCCAGAAGTCACAGTCGCTAAAGAAGTAACTTCATCACTGCCTAGTTAGGAGTGTTTAACATTCTAAACAGGCATACAGCTAGCAATCTGAAATTTGTACACAGAAGAGCCCCGTCTCCTCTTCTTCCTGTAGTGTTTATATAATCCAAACTACATATGTTATTATGCACAATCTGATCACCAGCTTTAAACAGCTAACATTACATACAGTATGTATGTCATACTAAGAACATCAAAGCTGTCTTAAGCTGTGAGTGAAAATGGTACATTTTATAGAAGACAAGGCCAAAAACACAGAGTAATCAGAATTCATGCATGAAGGGGGAAGGGGGAGTCCATTAAGATTAAGTGTGTAAGAGAAAAATTTGAACATTTTCTAAGAATCTAAAAATATGAAGTATTAGCTGAGCACAAGTTCAAAAAACAAATTTCAGTGCTTGCTAAGGATCTTCTTTTCCCTTAAAAAAAAAAAAAGATATTTTTAGTTAGTTGTTAGACAATTGTTATTTTTAGGGGGAGAGGAGAGCAAGAAACACCTCTTACATTCCTTAGGGCATTTCTGATTATCCCATTGAATTTAAAAAATACTCACTCATTGCATTTCTATTGATTCCAGCTGAAAAAAATAATTGAAAGACAAATATAGATCACATTAGTGTTATATATTCACCAAGCATACATGCAATACATTGGATTCCATTTTAAAAATTTCTGTCGGTTTTGCCAGCAATGGTAGCTTTTCTCGGCGGAGTGAAAGAAAACAGCAAATAATAAACTGGTTATTTTACTGTAAAATTTACTGCCCAGGGCAATAGGCTGAGGAAGGCGTGAGAAAAGAATGTGTCTCGTGAGTGTTAGTATGCTTTTTTCCCCTTGCTCAGATTCTTAAGTACTTCTATTTTAAATCAAGCCTAAGTTAGGATCAGAGCCAGTGTTTATTATGGTATGTGTGGTATAGAATACATAGTGAGAAGTGAAATGTTTAAAACAGTGTAGGAATTAAATACAAAAACTGAGATGGAAGTAAAAAAAAAAAAAATTAAGGCAAGGTAGGAAAATCCAGGCTCAATTCAGCCCACAAACACTTTTTGCCTATTTTGGAGTGTCTTTTAAAGTCTACATAATGCATTCTCCTTTGACAGTCTTCCCTTCCCTTTTAACACTTTGGGGACGAAAAGCATTTTTAAAGAAGTGGGGAATGCTGAAACAAATTAGGCCATAGTTAGAAATCCGCTGGGAAAAGCAATGAAATTGCATACCCTACACAGTTCCAGGGTATGTAACAATTCATGATCACACATGTGTATCAACACCATGGTCAGAGGTGGGCTAACGGCAGACATTCGTCCTGGGATATCAAAAGCCGTATTTGTATACAGTTAACCAGGCAGACAAATTAAAAGTCATCTAATGGGACATATAAACCCCTCTGCAGGTCTAGCACATGGCCTCCCAATATTGTAGAAACTCATCCAATAGGGGCTAGGCAGTGAGTTATTTAAACTGAAAAGGAACCCACTAAGGGAAGAAAATAGGGAAATAGATGCAGGGGTTCACATTTCCTTGTAAGAATATAGGCATAACTAAAATCCCAGGAAAATTTTGTTTAAGATGGCATGCCATCCGATTAACATTTTAAACATAGATTTAATTCAATCTTCTGACAGTGAAATAGTCTATAGGGAGAAATCGAAATTTTCCATCGTTAGGAAGGGTGAAGTAATGCAGTCAAGTAGTAATCCCTCCAATAAATGTCTTTGAGTCTAGTTAATATGGCTTAAAAAGAAATGTGCTGTTAACTTTGAGTATAAGAAATGCATTTTAAGGGGCGCCTGGGTGGCTCAGTCATTGGGTGTCTGCCTTTGGCTTGGGTCACGATCTCTCCGTCCTGGGATCAAGCCCTGCGCTGAGCTCCCTGCTCAGAAGAGAGTCTGCTTCTCCCTCTCCCACACCCCTGCTTGTGTTTCCTCTCTCACTGTGTCTCTCTCTGGCAAATAAATAGATAAAAATGTTTTCTTAAAAATGCATTTTAGGGGCACCTGGGTGGCTCAGTGGGTTAGGCCTCTGCATTCAGCTGGGGTCATGGTCTCAGAATGCTGGGATGGAGCCCCACATTGGGCTCTCTGCTCAGTGGGAAGCCTGCTTCTCCCTCTCTCTCTCTCTGCCTGTCTCTCTGCCTACTTGTGATCTCTGTCTGTCAAGTAAATAAATAAAATCTAAAAAAATTTTAGATTTTAATATTCTCCACCTTGGGAGTGGTGCTTTCCCTCTTCTTAGCAAGTTGTATAAAAAAGTCGTGAAATCTAGATCCCGGGTCTGACTTTGGCAGTTTCTGTTGGTGATTCCTGGAAAATCCTTTGAAATAAGGAGGAGAGCAAAAAATCTCTGCCTCACAGGTTTGTTGGGAGGATTAAACAAAATAAGGGGAGCAGCGCTTCAAAAATTAGAAAGTGTTCCACAAAAGCTAACTTTTATTTAGTAGACAATAAGCTGTGCTTTTCCCTCCCCCTGACCCGAGGCTGCTTTGGATGGAATAACAACCTAAAGTCTTGATCAGAGGAGTCCAGAATGCCCACATTTGTCAAATGTGAAAGGAAGAGTGCCTTAAAGATGATTTACTAGTAGATAATAACTCCAATTAAGCTCTCAGAGGCTCATCTGGGGGTAAATTGACAGTTCTTCTCTCTAACAGAAGCAATCGGGAGCCATTTACAGAGTTACTTTTTTCTCCTGTGTTAAAGAGGAAAAATCAGTATATATATATACAATACAAGTGTACCTCATGTTATGCAAATCAACATATGGAAATTCTTAATCACACAGCATATGAATTTAAAGGAAATGTCTCCTTAAAAAAATGTCTTGCTCAGATTCTTTGCAAGTGCCACTACAATGTTATTTACATTACTAATAACTAACCATGCTTTCAATTCTGAAATAGCACTGATCAACACAAATGAGATTATGAACTTGAACTCGTATAAATATTTTCTGTAAGACCAGGTACTAGTCAAACCTCCTTTGCAGTTGCTTATTTACTTGAAGAAATATAAATCAGGGAATAGTACCTACCAAAAGATTCTGTTTAAGCCAGGGGGTGGGGGTGGGGAGCATAAATATGGACAGCTTAGCCAAAATGAAAACTTTGGTTTTATTTAAATATCAGTTTGCTGTTTTTCCTTTGATGATCAGACAACATAATCCAGAAACAGGTGAGGAATATTGATGATGATGATAATCAGTTTTCTAGAACTGAGAGAGGTTTCTCCCCTAAGAGGATAGACAGGTGTAGCTTCCAAAACAAAATGTACATAAAGCAGGCTTTCTGCATTTAGAAAACTATTTTTTAAACTAGTCTTGGGATTTTAATCCAATAATTAGAAGCTCTATCTAAAACAGTCTATTAAGGATCTGAACATTTTAAATTTGGGGCAGAAATGTTTAAATATAAACTTTTGCTCTATCTTCTGTGTGTGTCATATCTAAATGTTTCAGTAGCTTTAACAGGAGTCATGTCTGCCTGAGAGAAAATAGGACACAATGTAATTATCACGAGAAATTAAACCATTGGGCTTCATTAGAGAAGTCACCTCTTACCTAGAGCATTTGCTCTAAAAACCAGCTACTTAGTAAAGATTGATTTGACTACCTAGTGAGCTGTAGCTAAAGCCCTGCTACCTTTCAGTGGATTCAAAGCTCTTCCTAAGCCTCTTTTCGCTTTTACAGTTCCTCTTTTGCCTCTCTTCAAGGTTTTCAGTGCCTTTGAAAAGACCTCCTGAAGGGAAAGAGATTACTGATACAATTACAAAAGAAACAGGTTAAAACAAGACATCAGGAACCCAAAATAAGACAGCAGTCACTGGGGGTTAAAATTAGATGGTGTCCTCATCAGGCTTCATCTTCTTTCTAATTCTTCACACCCTCATCCTACCCTAAGAGCCAATCAGAATGTTAGAGGCCTAAAGCTTGTTACAAAGAATTGGTACCTGCGGCGGGGTGGGGGCGGGGGGATGATCTAATATTTATCTGGGAAACTATATTTAATTTACCATTCAATATCAGGTGGCATGCAGAGAGACTGAATCACTCATACATTGCCGATGGAAATATAAAATGAAACAGCACCCTTGAAAACTGTTTAGCAATTTCTTTTGAAAATGCTACACATGTAACCACCATATGATCCACCAACCGCACTCCCCGAGGGTTACCCCAGACAAATGAAGATGTGTGTTTACACAAAAACCCATGCACTAGTGTTGGTAGCAGCTTTCTCTGTAATAGCCAAAAGTGGAAATAACCCAAATGTCCTTCCGCTGAGGGATGGTCAGACAAACTGTGAATACTAGTGAGCAGTAAAAGGGAATGGATATTGACGAACACAACTTGGATGAATTTCCAGGGAATTATGCTGAATGGGAGAAGCCAATTCGAAAAGGTTACATAAGGAAAGAACCTTTTACATAACATTCTTGAAATGACAAAACTATAAAAATGGAGGACAGATTAGTGGTGGCCAGGAGTAAGGGATGGTGTGAAGAGGAGGGAGCCATGAGAGGACATCAGAAAACATCCTCGTAGTGATAGGAATGTTCTGTTTCTTTCTTTCTTTCTTTCTTCCTTTCTTTTTTTAAGATTTTATTTATTTATTTGACAGAGATCACAAGTAGGCAGAGAGGCAGGAGGGGGTGGGGGGGAAGCAGGCTCTCTGCTGAGCACTGAGCAGAGAGCGTGATTCGGGGCTCAATCCCAGGACCCTGGGATCATGACCCAAGCTGAAGGCAGAGTCTTTAACCCATTGAGCCACCCAGGTGCCCCGAATGTTCTGTTTATTGACTGTGTCAACATCAGTATCTCCATGGCAGTACACTATAGCTTTGCAAGGTACTACTGTTTGGGATAACTGGGTAAAAGTGACAGAAGAGGTTTGGTTTTTGTCTGTCTGTTTTTTGGTTTTGTTTTGTTTTTTTTACGGGGGGGGGGGGCTTTGTATTATTTCTCACACCTGCGTGTGTTATTAACAATGACGTCAAAACAAAAAGTTTAATTTTTTAAAAAATCAGATGGGAAAAAATACTCAAAAAGGTGAAAACCAATAAAAGAACCATTACAAGAAGGTCCTGTGTGTCATCACTTACAGTGACAAATGTATCAGAAACAAAGACTGGCTCCAGATGTTGATTGAAACATAACTTCCAGGGGCCCTTGACAAGAGCGATCTGCACAGTAAATAATGCCAGTTTCCAAATGGCAGAGTGGCTGAAAAGTTGACGGTGTTTTCTGCTAGAACGTGAGCTGCATAAGGACAAGGAATGTGTTATGTGATGGAGTGAATATAAATTCCACATTTTTCCAAGTCACCTAGCGCTACGCGGAGAAGCACCGCAAACATGGTGTCTGTACATGACGATCCCCAGTCCGGGCTCACCCAGGCAGTCCTCACCCGGGATGCATCATGAGTTGCAATCCGAGTACAGCTCAGCACGGTCTGGCACCCGCAAGAGGTAGGGCCTCCTAGGCATCTCTCTGTCTGGTTGCATGGTTTCTCCACGTGGCGGCCCTGGCATAGCCAAACCTCCCACATGGCAGCTGGAGGCTTATAGAGCAAGCTCCCGAGAGCAGCAGCCGCAGCTCTATGACCTTCTCTAACCTGGACTCAGAAGTCACATAATCTTTCATGTTCTCTTTGAGATTTGCCATGCCAGAATAAAAAGGCGTCGGGCTTTAGAGACAGGAAGACCTGCATTCACGTTCCACCTCTGCCCCTTTTAGCCAGTAATTTCACCTCATTGCACCCCAGGGTGAAACTCTTATCTTAATAACTGGCATCAGAATTTCCCTTTAGAATATCTTTACTGGGAAAACATTTATTGGGTCAGGAAGTGAGACCTTTGGTCCCGAGTACGAGTTAACTAGCAAGATATCACAGATGAGGGCCAGACTGCTCTGAGTGTGACAAGGACAGGAATTTGTGTTTGCTTCTAAGGAGAGGAGGTGAAAGGAAACTGTAAGATAGCAAAAGGATGAAGCAGTGTGTATGGAGTACCCCTGGGTCCCTGACCCAGAAGTTTCCTGCAATGAGTACACCAAGGAACAATCTTTTTTTTTTTTTTTTTTTAGGGGCACCTGGGTGGCTTAGCCGGTTAAGCATGTGCCTTCGGCTCAGATCATGATCCCAGCGTCCTGGGATTGACACCCCATATGAGGGTCCCTACTCATCAGGGAGCCTGCTTCTCCCTCTCCACCGCCCCCTCACCAACTCATGTTCTCTCTCTCTTGTTCTGCTCTCTTTCTCTCAAATAAGTATATATTTTTAAAATCTTAAATAAATTTTTAATTTTTTTTAAATATTTTATTTTTATTTATTTGACAGAGAGAGATCACAAGTAAGCAGAGAGGCAGGCAGAGAGAGGAAGGGAAGCAGGCTCCCTGCTGAGCACAGAGCCCAACGCGGGGCTCGATCCCAGGACCCTGAGATCATGACCTGAGCTGAAGGCAGAGGCTTTAACCCACTGAGCCACTCAGGCGCCCCAATTTTTAATTTTTTTATGTAATCTCTAACCCCAGTGAGGGACTTGAACTCATAATTTCAAGATCCAGACATAACCAGGCAGCCCTCAAGAAACAGTTTAAGGATGAGAGAGTGCCTTTTATTAAATTTAAAATTGGGATGCCTGGGTGGCTCAGTGGTTGAGCCTATGACTCTTGATTCCTGCTCAGGTCATGATGTTAGGGTCCTGGGACTGAGCCCTGTGTTGGGCTCTGCTCTCTGCAGCGAGTCTGCTTGAGGATTTGTTCTCTCACTCTCCCTCTTCCCCGACTGGCGCATGTACACTTTCTCTCAAATAAGACTTATACAATAAAGTTGTGGTAATTCATTGCTTCTGTGTGTCCTCCTCTGCCATTCTACTCTTCTCTGCAGCTGACATTTGAGCTATATGTTTAATGAGTACGATTGTAACTACTTTTCTTTTTGTTGTTGTTGTTTTTATTTTAATTCTGGTTAACATACAGTGTAATATTAGTTGCAGGTGTATGGTACAGTGATTCAGCAACTCCATAACAACACTCATTGCTCATTAAAACAAGTGCACTTCTTAATCCCCATCACCTATTTTACCTGTCCCCTCCCCTACCTCCCTTCTGGGAACCATCAGTATGTTCTCTACAGTTAAGAGTCTGTGTTGGTTTGCCTCTCTGTCTCTTTTCTTCCCCTCTTTACTCATTTGTTTTGTTTCTTTTTTTTTTTTAATATATTTATTTATTTGACACAGAGAGAGAGCCAGAGAGAACAAGAGGGAGGAATGACGGAGGGAGAAGGAGAAGCGGGCGCCACACTGAGCAGGGAGTCCAATGTGGGGCTCGATTCTAGGACCTGGGGGTCATGACCTGAGCTGAAGGCAGACATTTAAAAATTGAGCTACCCAGGCGCCCCCATTTGTTTTGTTACTTAAATTCCACATACGAATGAAATCATATGGTATGATTTCTTGATAGACCAGTTAAGGCTAGAATCAGGAAAAACTCCGCTTCAAAACACTTAACCAATCACAGTGTTACGGGCTCACATAAGTGCCAAGGTAAAGCAAACTTCAAATTAGATGACCCAGAAACTCACCAAGGTAATCAAAGATCCATTTTCTTTTCCTCCTCTACTCAGGTACATACAATGTGAGCTTCATCCTTCATCCTAACACCTCATAACAATGTAATAACTATCAACCTCAGCTGAGCTGTATGCTTCCTTGTTTATATCCAGTAGGAGAGAATTCACATTCCTGTCCCAACATTCTGAGCAAGAGCCCTGAAACCGACCTTGACTGGACCATGTGGTCCAATGTCCTCTTCCATCAAATCAGTGTCAGTGGACGTGACTGGAATGTGCTGATTACCTAAGTCAATCATGGCCTACCCCTGGCATTAGAGGAGATGGTTAGTTGGCCTTGAAGCATGGGGGCTACACCAAGAAAGGAAGTTCCCAAATGAGTATCTGACTGGGGAGAAGCAAACCAACAAATATCCACCACCGGTGGCAAAAACGGATTAAAGACAAAAATCTCCAAATAAGGAACTAGATGGGGGGAAATCCTCAAGGGTTATCTCTGGTGGTCAAAAAATAAGCATGTGTGTTTTCCCACAATTTTTTTTTAAGATTTTATTTATTTATTTGAGAGAGAGCGAGAGCGCACAAGCAGGGGGAGGAGCAGAGGGGGAGGGACAAGCAGACTCCATGCTGAGCGCTGAGCACGAAGACCCACATGGGGCTTGAGTCCAGGAGCCTGGAATCACAACCCGAGCCCAAAGCAAGAGTCGGAGGCCTGGCCAAGTGAACCACCAGGCACCCCTTACCATAAAACAAACAAACAACAACAACAACAACAAAAACAGATTGGGAATTACGTGTATAAGAAGAAGCCAAAAGGGGGAAAAAGAACAGGATAATAATAGATGGATTGAAAAAGGAAAAAAAAAAAAAGGAATGAAAGGAAAAACCATGCAGTTGGTCCCTGACGGATGGTTCGTTGACTATTTTTTGACTTTATGATGATAGAAAAGTGATACACATTCCATAGAAACTGTCCTTCCAGTTTTGAATCTGGATCTGTTCCAGGTGAGCAAAGTGTGGCATGATCCGCTCTGATGGCACCCCCAGTCCCCACAAGATCTCAGGGGCGATCATCCTGTACGATTGCCACCATCCTGCACCCACACAATCATTCTGCGTTTCACTTTTAGTGCCATAATTCCATACATTACATGAGATTTTCTTCACTCTTAAAAAAGGGGGGGGCTTTGTGTTTGATGGTTTTGCTGAGCTTGTAGGCTAATGGAAGTGTTGTGAGCATGTTTCAGGTAGGCTACGCTAAGTTATGCTGTTTGGTAGGTTCAGTGCTTTAAATGTATTTTTTTTTAAAGATTTTATTTATTTATTTGACAGAGACAGATCACAAGTAGGCAGAGAGGCAGGCAGAGAGAGAGAGGAGGAAGCAGGCTCCCTGCTGAGCAGAGAGCCCGATGTGGGACTCGATCCCAGGACCCTGAGATCATGACCTAAGCCGAAGACAGCGGCTTAACCCACTGAGCCACCCAGGCGCCCTTTAAATGCATTTTTGACTTACAATAGTTTCAGTTGATAATGGATTTATTGCGATGTGGCTCCGTGTAAGTCAAGGAACATCTGATAGACAAAGACAATGATTTGTAATAGTCTTGGCTCAATAAAAAGCTATTAGGTTGTGTTTTTTTTTTTTTCCCTTGAACGTGAATGACACAGAGGCCTAATTATCAGGTTTATTTGAGTCATCAGCAAAATGGAACAGAAAAGAACAGAACAACCTGTAATAAATCTCACCTAAAAAAAGGTGGGAACAAACACTAAATAAGAGATGGATATAAGTAAAGAAGCATCTGAAACCCAATTCTCTAATGGCAATATTCATGTGATCCTTTTCCCTTTTATTTATTTTTTTTAAATATTTTATTTATTTATTTGACAGAGAGACATCACAAGTAGATGGAGAGGCAGGCAGAGAGAGAGAGAGAGAGAGGGAAGCAGGCTCCCTGCTGAGCAGAGAGCCTGATGTGGGACTCAATCCCAGGACCCTGAGATCATGACCTGAGCCGAAGGCAGCAGTTTATCCCACTGAGCCACCCAGGTGCCCCGTCCTTTTCCCTTGTAATGTATAAATACTTTGAATATTACAAATGGAATAAAGAAAAAATAGTTTTTAACAGGAGATATTTAAATGATACAATATTTGTCTGAGTTTCCTGTGGCTGCTGCTGCAAATCACTACAAACTCGGTGGCTTAAAGCAACAGGGATTTCCTTTCTCACAATTCTGGAGGCCAGCAGTCTAAAATAAGGGTGTCAGCCGGGCAGGCTTCTCTGCTCGTGGCTGTGGGGGAGAATCCTTCCTTACCTCTTCCAGCTTCTGAGTCTCCCAGCATTTCTTGGCTGTGGCTGCATAACTCCAGTCTCTACCTCCAACGGCTCACAGCCATCTCCTCCTCTGTGTCTGTGCTTTCTTCTCCTCTTCCATCTGGCTCAAATCTCTCTCTGCCTTTTTTTTTTTTTTAAGATTTTATTTACTTGTGAGAGAGAGTACAGGAACAGGGGGTGGGGAGGGGCAGAGGGAGAGGGAGAAGCAGATTCTGCACTGAGCAAGGAGTCCAGACAGGGCCTTGAACCTACACCACTAAGATCATGACCTGAGCTGAAGGCAAACGCTTAACTGACTGAGCCACCCAGGTACCCATCTCTGACTTTCTTCTATAAGGACACTTGTAATTGGATTTGGGGCACCTACTCAAATAATTCAGGATGACCTAATACCCAAATCCTTAATTTAATTATTTCAACAGACCCTTTTCCCAAATAAGGTAGCATTCATATGTTCCAGGTATATCTTTTGGGGGTCACCACTCAATCCACTACAGGTTTTGTTAAAATGGGAAAATAGGCTAGCAAAAGTGAGTAAAGATTCTAAGACTAGATTTCAATCTATAATTTAATTTTTTGATGAAACGTGTACAGTTTTATTTTTTTTAAGTTAAAGGCACATAATTTATTGTCTTTAAATAATGCCCGTAGATGTAACCATCTAGAGATTTTTATCATCGTAGAGACTCGCAGAACAATTAGATTGATGACAAATGGGTCAAATGTTTACAGGTTTAAGAAAATCCGTTTCCACTAGCAACTTTCACAAATGAAAAAGAAGACTTTGGGTAGCCATCAAACACCAGTCACCTTAATAAAATATGTAGTAGAATTATAAGACCCAGCTTGTAAATCAGGATCTAGTCAGGAAAATAGAAACCAAACTAGGTATTTCAGAGAGACAGCATTTAATATAGGCAATTACATTGTTGCGAGAGCTAAAATGTCAAAAAGGGAAAAGTCGGTAACCCTGAGGTTCATAAGGACAGAAAGACAGACAGCAGCTGAGGGAACAAAAAAGAGAAGGTAACACTGTAAGAAAATAGGATTGCATTTCATACTGTGTCACTGGAGATGCTAAGCAGGGTGCTGGGAACACCAGAGAGAGGGCATCCAGAAATGAAGTCACTCCTAGAGATACTGCCAGAAACAGAAAGGGAGAGAACTATGACTTCTCCCCTCTTTCCTTCGAAGGCCTTCTAATTTGCTGCTGGAAACTTCTATTGGCAGAACCTAACAGAAAGCCAGCTAGAAATGAAGCCTGAGAAATGAGGTTTGCAGCATTCCGAAGTAGATTCTGAAGTAGGGACAACAGGCAAATAATCAGCACGCCCTGTGATGTGGAAAAGCGGGTGGGTTTCTACATTGCTGAGGACACTGGGAGTCAGAGCACTGAGACAAGTAACTCTTCATACCTATTGATTAAATGATACCACTTTGGGGAACATAACCAAAAGGAATAAAGAAATAGCCTCAAGGAAAAAAAATAAAAAATTTATACAAAGATGTTGGAAATGGCATCATTTATAACAGCAAAACCATGAAAACAACCCATAATGCTCAACAATAAGCAAACCATGGCAGATCTATGTTATAAAATACGCTAAAGCTTAAAAAAAAGAAATACATATTTCAAATAAGTATGGAAATGTTCATATAAAATAAATTTAAGTGGAAAAAGGAGAACCCAGAATTGTATTTCTACTATAACAATTGTAATTGTATAAAACTGTATGAAAGTATCTGAGCAAAGATTAGGAAAGAACTGGAATGATGTAACCAGTTTAGAGTTAATGTTTCTTAGGCTTCTTTTTTCCTATAAAGTGCTTAAGTTCTTAATTAAAAAAGAAAAGTAAATGATTCTTTATTTTCAGATTCTAAACCAGCTAAAAATTATGTGTTTCATGCTAAGCTGCTTTGAAGGAAAAAAAACTAACACACACACACACACACACACTACAACCTGGCTAACCATTCCCACCATAGCACTTTTTACAACTCTGGCATTAATCACTGCCATGGCCCGAGGCCAGTGTCCGATTGGTCTAGAGATTTTATTTTACAACCTGAGAACACTGGCTAGCTCCCAGTGCCTGCGCTTTCCTGCCCTGAGCTGAGCCTTTTTTCTTGTTACACTACTTCATGTATTTTACCACAGGCCAGGAGCTGTTAAAGTTAACTAAAGCAATGAATAAAGATAACAGGGCAGTACAAACCGCTCCCCCCACCCCCACCTGAATTTTAATGACTATTTAAATTTTTGTCAATATTTGTTGCTTCAAGATGATTTGTTCTCTCCCTGAGCCCCAAGTGCCCATACCATTCCTAAAACAAAGCTCCCTCAAGACAGAGGGCAGAAGGCCACACCTTGGAAATCACCCTCCCCCAACCCATGTTGCTTCCCAGAATCATGAGGTGCCAAGAAGTTTTTTGCACTCATGAACTCTGCCTCATTAGCAGGCTATACTGATGCTTGTCACAGCTGCCTCAAGACCATTTGGAGTCTGAGAGTAGGTGGTTACATCAGGGAAAGTATGACAGCATAACTGCCTCCCATGGGGACCTGCTGGCAATCAGCCCAAGAGACCTTGGCCATGCCCCCAGCTGGCTTGCTGTGTGATTGATTAAGCAGCGGGAGGACTCCCAGGACAACCAAGCTCCAGAGCCCACCAGCTTGCCATTTTTACCTTTATGAGTCTTGAGAAGCGTCTTCCACAGGGTGCCTAGCTCTGCCCACCGCTGCCACCAACCACCTTTGTGTAGCCCTTGGTAAGCGATTTCAGCCCTCAGTTCCTCGACTTCCTAATGTATAAAATGGGCAAATAATAGTAGCTGCTTTGTAGTTTTGTTGAAGAATCTGGGATAATGCCCTTGAGGCTTAATGGAGGATATTGCTAGCTGTTTATCCAAGATCCATTCTACCTTTCTCTCTCTCTCTCTTTTTTTTTATTATTAAAAGAAACACGATTTCATTTGGGGTAGCAATATGCCCAGCTAAAATACTCCCTTCACAGACTCCCTTACAACTATAGTGACCATATGTTTCTGTTCTATAGAGAAGGGTTTCCAGAAAAGCAATAGTTCCTGATTTTTTTTTTTTTTAAAAGAAAAGTGGGGGACAGAGCCATCCAGAATGTGTATTTTGTTTTTTGGTCTTTTTTCATTCTGTATTAACATGAGCACACCTAGAAGAAGAGCAGCCATCTTGTAACCAAAAGGACGAAAGCTAAGAATGTTAGATCAGGAAGCTAGGAAGACTGGGTCCTTGAAGATTTTTCTTAAGCAGCCAGGCCAAAAGTGAACAACCTACTTCCGAACTTCATGTACATGGAAAAATGAACTCTGTTTGGCTAAGCCACTGTGGTTGGAGTTCTGTCCTACGAAGCTGACTACAGTCCTGTTCCAAACACTCAGCAGAGTGCCTGCCAACAGTAATACCTGACTAAAGGTTACCTTTTATTTTTCTATAAAGTATCCCAGTTATGAATCAGCTGTCATAACACTAAGCACTAAGAGAGGCTCACCATTATTATTGTGGAATTCAGTTAACAGTAAATAACACATAAAATCCTCCATTATCAACTTGGGCTGGAAAACATTCTCATTATTCAGAGACACTGGCTGTAATAACGTTTGTTAAAATAAAATTTGCCCTCCTACTGCATTTTTTTATTGCTACTAGGTCATATTCAACTAGCTCTCTGAGGAAATGATTTTATTGATAAATCTAGTAATTGAATGAAGAGGAAGGGAATAGGACATTTAAATACTCAAACATTTATTTTTCTCAAAATTACATTTTATTTGGTGAAAAGAAATATTCCTTTCCAAGAGATATGGTCTGTACTTTTATTTATAAATAGAGCATATTCGTTTCTTTGGAACTCAACAATGCTTTCTGAAATACATAAAAGCCCTAGGAGATGTCTCAAGATTTCCCCAAGTGTCCATTATGACCATGTATATAGCTTGCCCTCATATCTCTGCGTCCTCAAGCTCCCCTACTTGGGCTGAAACATGGATCTGTCTCTACCACCAGAAAAGCTGTTTCTAGATTCAGTCTGGGAAATACAACTTTACCATAACACCAGGGAGAAATCAGAAAATCTGCCAGATGTCTCCACAATCCACTAATTACATTGTGCTCCTCTTTTCTCCTTGTTTTTTTTTTTTTCCTTCTCTCTATTTTTAAACTTTGTTGTTCAAATAGAGGAGAGCAACAGGTTAGGTTGGGTTATCCTGTAATAGTAACACCAAATCTCAGTGGCTGAAAATGCCAAAATTTGTTTGTTTATTCTATTCACCCTTAATGGGTCAGCAGGGACCTTCTCCTCATGATAGCCATTGAGCCCAAGCTGAGAGAACTGCCGCCATCTTGAATGTTGCCTATCACCATGCCAAAAGGAGACTGCACGGGCACTTTCAAATATGCATCATTTTTGTTCACAATTCATTAGCTAGACCCAGTTTCAGGGCCCCATACAGTCAAAAGTGGACCATGAAGTTCAGCCCTACCATATGTTGGAAGCAGGGTGGGGGGGAAGGGGGCGGCGCTAATAACAGGAGAGGGTTCGCATTACCAAGAGGACCACCTACCTACAGCTGTGAGTCATATCACTCATGTTATCTAATTCTCATAACAAACCTTGATATTGTCTACCTTTAATTTTCAGATGAGAAGTCTGGGGCTTAGACTGGTCAAGTAATTTATCCAAGAATCCCATCTAACGTGTACACTTGATTTCAGTTTCATCTGATTCTAAAGTCAGGGCTTTTTCCATTATTTCCCTAAGCCTCCCGGTATCACATGCTCAGTAGCTTACAACCTCCCAGCCTTGGGGGGTCAGGTGGGATAGGGGAACAGAGAGTGAAGAAAAGGTTTATTGTTAAGAGAGAATTCTCTCCACAAAGCCAAATGGTACAAACTTCTGTGGCCTCATTAGTAGAATGAGGTGACCAACTGAACTAACTTCACTTGAAACTAAACCTGACACATTTTATTTGGTGAAAAAAAATATTGATAAATATTGATATTTATTTATAAATTTTATTTATTTATAATTTTATAATTATATTTGTTTATTTATAAATTTATTTATAATTATAAATTAATATATAAATTTTATATATTATTTATACACAACCAGAAGCAACATCGACTAAAACGAGATTATGGAGAAGGAGATACTAGGAATGCCAAGTTGATCATACAGACATTGCCACAAAACTGAGAGGCAGCATAATGCTATTTCTGGTCCTCAAAAATGATCCTTCACATGATCACTTCAGAATGCCTTCTAGTACCCAGGGTGATACCCAATTGTTTTCTTTTTTCTTAAGATTTTATTTATTTATTTGACAGACAGAGATCACAAGTAGGCAGAGAGGCAGACGGTGGGGAGACGGGGAAGCAGGCTCCCCACTGAGCAGAGAGCCCAATGCCGGGCTCAATCCCAGGACCCTGAGAACATGACCTGAGCTGAAAGCAGAGGCTTAACCCCCTGAGCCACCCAGGCACCCCAACCCAGTTGTTTTCAAGAGCTCTATTTGCTACTACATAAATCTCACCTTTAATCCCTAGAGAGTGCAGGTAATTTTGTTAAGTTCATTTAAAGCATTATAGACACATTTTTGTTACTGCTCCAAATATACTGATTTGGGGAGGGATTCACATTTTGAAGTGAGCTCTGCACTCAAGCACTGCCAGAGAAGCTGATCTAACCTAGACGTCTCAGGTAGAAGATGGTTGCGTAGCCCTGACCTGCTTCTTCAAGGGATGTAATTGTCAGCAAAAGGAGGATGATCCTTTAAGCTTTTAAAATAGTTTTTACATTGTGCCTCATTTCTACTGCACAGCTAACTGTAAGACCTTAAGTATTCTACCAAAATTGAAGCTGTTGATATAACAGAGCTTGATTTTGACTTTTCGAAGTATATTCTAAAAAAATTACAGACATGAAGGAATAGAATTCATTGTCTTAGGAAGACCTTACTCAAAAATACTCACAATAAAACATGATCTGTAAAAAGCAGTCTGTACACATATGCAGCCTTTTGGCTCTAGGGCTGTTAAGTAGCCAGTATGTACCAGTTTCAATACACCATGGATGTGCCTGGCTGAGTCACTGTCCCACCTCGCTTCTCTGTGGGTCTATTTTAGCAGCACTTGTATTTGAGTCATAGATTATGGATGATTTTTCCCTCTGTTTTCCAATTTTTCTTTAGTGTTACTTTTCTGCTTAAAAAAATTTTTTTAACCTGAAGAGCATTTACAATATGAGTTCAAATACTTCAGATTATGCACTCCTATATTCCTAATAGATTTTTTTAAAATGGGAAACACTGTGAAGATAGAGTATCAAAGACTCAAATAGTACTCTTAAAATAATCAGTAAGGCATGAAAGTTAAAACTCAATTTTAAGAAGAATGTCCTAAAGTTGAGGGTCAACCCCTCCTTAGAACAGCCAAAATTTAAGTCACCTGAATAAATAGAGAGACGAGAAGGAAAGGGCACTCTGAACTCTGCAACCTCTCATATTTAAAAGAAGAAACAGAAGAGGTAATTCCAATTGACCCTTTGTACTTTATGGGTTTTGCATCTCTGGGAAGGTTAAGATGACAGCCCATTCTAAACACATGTCCATTTACATTACCAGACTTTTCTATGGGTGACTTAAGTGCATATTTGAAACATTCCAACAGAGAAACAAAAAAGACATCAAAGGACCAAATAAATCCATGCAAGCATGGGGATTTGAGAGTCAGTTTATTCGGACTTTATCTCACTCTTATTTACCCACCACAATCCAAATGAGACCATAACACAGTCAGTACCCAAAAAGACCTGCTTTCTGTAGTCAAAACAGTATAGATCTCCACTATCTTCCGGGAAACTCATAGTGGATGCTTTGACTATGTTAGCCAAGGGGACTAGCAGAGGATATGGGGACGATTATTTTACTAACATATTTTAAGTGTGTCGAATAGGTGTCGAGTTCCTGTCTGAATGCTAATTAAGCCTGGATACTAAAAATGAATGAGAACAGGTTGAGAGCAGTTTTTATACGACTTGGGTGGTTAGCTGGAATAGCCATGATTGAAATGTGCTAAGCACCCCAACTTGGGTTGATGATGTAATTCAAGTTGAACAATTACTTTAACTTTTCAGACGTCAGGCTAGGTCTAGATTCCTTTGAAATGGCCAGCCTAACATTCTCTTTTTAATGACTTTTCCCCTTCTTCTCTTACACTCCTTGCTCCCTTGATGGTGTCATTACATATGGAAAATTGCAGATGTTTAGTTTATACGAGAGGAAAGATGAATATTCACTTTTTAAAAAATCTGGTACATGAATAAAGTCCCTGTAACAGTACATCCAATGCTCACTCGATAAAGAACTCTGGGGCCCTCAACTTTAGTAAGAGCTAAAGAATGTTTTTAAGTGGAGAGGAAGAAATGATGGGAATATTTGCTGCAAGATACAGACATCAGTCCCCTGGTTCCATTAGCTCAACAGGAATTAAATGTAACTATGACCAGGGGAAGTCATTAAGTCATTGTTTTGTTTTGTTTAAGAAGTCCTTGCTTTGCAACCTGGCTGGACTGATTTGTTGGGTTTGTCCAAGGAGTACAGAGATACAATAATTGGGTACAAGACAAGAAATAACATAAACAAAAGACAAATACTGAAGTTCAAATGGGTACAACCCAGGAAGGCTATGGAGTGTTGAGAAAGAAGCAGATGTTAAATACTTACTTAACTTCTTCAGCTGGTGTCTTAACTAGGGGCATTACCATTAATCAAAACTGCAAGTTTAAGTACTGGTTCTCGAAGGAAAAAAATCAGAAAGGGGCTCTTTGTCCTTTGTTAACACAAACACAAACATTTGTACAACACAGAGAAATGACTTTCTGTGGTTTTCTCCTTTGCAAGTCAGGGATGACTGGGTAATATTCAGGCAGAAAAACATAATAATGATCGACGACTGGCAAAGTCTTTTTTTTTTAATTTTTTAATTTTTTAATTTGACACACAGAGAGAGAGAGAGAGAGAGATCACAAGCAGGCAGAGAGAGAGAAGGAAGCAAGCTCCCCACTGAGCAGAGAGCCCGATGTGGGGCTCGATCCCAGGACCCTGGGATCATGACCTGAGCCAAAGGCAGAAGCTTAACCCACTGAGCCACCCAGGCGCCCCAAAGTCTTTTATTTTATATCACTATGAGCAGATATTTTTTATATATTTTTGGCCTGTTTTTCTATACATGCAGTCACTTCTGCTAGTCTTTGGAAGAGTTTCTTACACAACTTTTGAAATATGTATGATTCTTTATAGGTCCCACAAATGATGAGCTACTACTTTTCCTTAAAGTTTGCCCTCTTCAACTTAAATTTTTTTTAAAATTTATTTAAAAATTACAAATGTTGGGCACTTGGGTGGCTCAGTTGGTTGAGCGACTGCCTTCGGCTCAGGTCATGATCCCGGAGGCCTGGGATCGAGCCCCACGTTGGGTTCTCAGCTCCACGGGGAGTCTGCTTCTCCCTCTGACATTCTCCCCTTTCATGCTATCTCTCGTTCTCTCTCTCAAATAAATAAAGAAAATCTTTAAAAAGAAAATTACAGATGTTGGGGCACCTGGGTGGCTCAGTGGGTTGAGCCTCTGCCTTCGGCTCAGGTCATGATTTCAGGGTCCTGGGACCAAGCCCCCCATTGGGCTTTCTGTTTGGCAGGGAGCCTGCTTCCCTCTCTCTCTCTGCCTGCCTCTCTGCCTCCTTGTGATATCTTTCCGTCAAATAAATAAATAATTTTAAAAATCTTTAAAAATTATAAATGTTAACTGTAAAAATGTAAACAATGAAGAAGAATAGAGAAAAATTTTAAGTAGTGCTCTCCCTTACCTTTCTCTTCATACTCATTTTAGTTATCTACTATTGCATAACAAATTGCCCCCAAAACTTAAAGGCCTAAAGCACTAAACATCTATTATTGTACCAGTTTCTGTGGATCAGAAATCCAGAATGGCTTAGCTGGGTGGTTCTTGGCTCAGAGTTTCTCACAAATTGCTGTGAGGATGCCAGCAGGAATGGTAGTCATCTGCAGGCTTGACTGGGATTGAAGAGTCCACTACCAAGGTAGGATCTACTCACACAACTGACCAGTTAGGGCTGCTTGTTGGCAGGCCTCAGTTCTTTAACATGTGGACCTCACCTTCAAGCTTCTAGTTTCCACAAGGTAAGAGCTAGCTGTGTCAAGGGTGAATGGTCCAAAAGGCAGAGTAAGGAGGCATCCAAATGTCTTTTATAACCTCATCTCTGGAATCACACACACACACTAAATCCAGCCACACTCGAGGGAATAGAAATTGGGCCCTACGTTTGCAAAGAGGAATACGGAAGTACTTGTGAACATAGTTTAAAACTACCACAGTGCTCTTAATCTTTAAAGGTAATCACTACTGGGACGCCCGGGTGGCTCAGTTGGTTAAGCAGCTGCCTTCGGCTCAGATCATGATCCCAGCATCCTGAGATTGAGTCCCACGTCGGGCTCCTTGCTCCGCAGGGAGCCTGCTTCTCCCTCTGCCTCTGCCTGCCACTTTGTCTGTCTGTGCGCTCTCTCTCTCTGACAAATAAATAAAATCTTTAAAAAAAAAAAAGGGTAATCACTACTAATATATTGGTCTATAACTTTCTAGATGATTTTCTATGTATGTATAAGTATGTATAATGTACATATGAATTTTTATATATAAGATATATGTTAGATTATAATTCTATTATATTAGATTATGTATTTATAGTTGTTTTACAAAACCCAGAAAATGCTATGAATATTATTTATAAATTTTTATTCATTAATTTATAAAAGACATCATTTATCCTCATGCCACAGAGTTTCTTCTTTTAAAGAGCTGCATAGCATTTCATTGGCTATTTATATCATTTATTTAAGCATTTCCCTAAAGATGTACCTCTGGGTGGTCTTCACTTTTTGGTACTGTGAATAATGTTACAGTGGACATCCTGGTACATAAAACCTTTCCTGCTTATTTAAGTATTTCTGTATGAGATATTCTTATAAATGAAATTGCTGTATCAGAATATTTCTGCTTTTACAATTTTGATAAGTACCATCCAGTTGCCCTCTAAAAAAGTGTAACATTTGTTTAGTCATTATATTAGTTAGGGTAGGCTAAATAGAGCTAAAAACTGTCCATGGTTTCAAGATAGTAAGTTCACTTCTCTCTCCTGTAGTCGTTCAAAGCAGATTTTTCTGTTGGTAGTGGTAGGACTGGAGTGATGGGAGGTTTTTGCCCACATGGCTCTTATCTACATGGTTCTCCAGGGATACATGATTATAGTGTGTCTGCCATTTTTTATTATATTCCAAGGTGACTTTGGTTGTCGCCATCATCATTCTAAGAAATGAGGAGGGAGGAGAGAACATAAAGGGATAAGTCCAGAAATTTTTATTGGCCTGGCCAAATGTGACATTCATTGCTTCCTCTGGTATTTCACTGAAGAGAACTGCAGAGGATACTGGGAAATATAGTAAGGTTGGCAAGTATATGCCCAGTTAACATCTCTGCCACAGGGATTTTAAAATATTTAAAATTGGCATGTCCCAGATGTCAGGTAATCAAAGTGACTGCTAATTAAAAACAACTAGAAGAACCAAGCAATACCTATTGGCTCAATATTAACCCTACTATACTGCCATGAAAAATTTAGAATAAAAATCCCAATAATATTTTTCATGGACTCAAAAGTGTATTTTGTTGTGCAATTTAAATGTTAACCTTATCCAAAAGAGCAACTTTTGAAAAGGAAAAATAATGAGGATGTTCTTGTGTTTTTAGATATCAAAGCATAATATGAATACAGTAATTAAAATAATGAAGTACATAGGAATAGATCAATGAGAATTTATAAAGCTATAAATTCTGCCAAACTCTCAAGTGTATTAATCATCATTTTCTTGGGGCACCTGGGTGGCTCAGTGGGTTAAGCCGCTGCCTTCGGCTCAAGTCCCGGGTTCGAGTCCCACATCGAGCTCTCTGCTCAGCAGGGAGCCTGCTTCCTCCTCTCTCTGCCTGCCTCTCTGTCTACTTGTGATCTCTCTCTGTCAAATAAATAAATAAAATCTTTTTTAAAAAATCATCATTTTCTTAGAGACCACCCTCTCTAAGACTGCCATCCTCCTGCTTCCCTGTGGAGTGATTTCTTTCTAGGTCTCTTGCATGCCTGAGGTTTCCCTTTGGGGCCCCCACTTTCCATTTTTTAAAATTTATTTATTTATCTGGGATAGAGAGAACGTGCACAAATGAGGCAGGGGTAGGGGCAGAGACAGAAGCAGACTCCTGGCTTGGCACAGAACCCGACTACGTGGGGCTCTTATCTCTTATCTCTTTGAGATCACGACCTGAGCCGAAGTTGATGTTCAGCTCACTGAGTCACCGAGGTACCCCTGTGACTTTTGTTTCCTTTGTTCCATGCTATCTTTTTTCATGGTTTACACAATCATTTTGCTGGAGCCCAACCATTGATGGCTTCCTGAGAGAGGGGAAGGTAAATCTTCCAAGGCCTTGTATGACTAAAAATACTTTTATTCTTCCATCAAACTTGATTGACAGTTTAGCTGGGTATTAATTGATAAGCCCCCCGACCCCAGAATTGTCTTCTGGCATCCAGTGTTGCTCTTAAGATGTCTAGTGTTATCTAGTGTTATCTCCTATGGGTCACCTTTTTTTTTTTCTTTCTTAAAGCTTTTAGACTCTTCTCTTTTTCCTTGCTGTTCTTGGCCTATGTCCAGACATGCTCTGGCTTTTTGTCTGTTGTTTGTCTCATTTGTTTCACTGAGCACTCAATGGGACCTTAGCCTCTGAAGATTGACATCATCCAGTTGGAGGGATGCTCATCCATTATTTCTTTGCTAATTTCCTCTACTCCATTTTTTTCTGTTCACTCTTTTTTTAAATCCCTCTTTCCTGTTAATCAGATGTTAGATTCCTAGATCGATTCTCTAACTTTCTTATTTTCTCTCTGTTACTTTTCCACCAGTACTTTGGAAAGAAGGTTTTCATCTTGTCATCCAGTAAGATATATTATTCATTGCCTATAGGCTCAGGCTTTCCTGATCATTATCCTCTTAGCTTGATTATCTGCCCCAAACTTTTTTGTTTGTTTGTTTGGTTTGGTTTTTAGGCTTTTGTTTATTTGAGTAGTTTGTAGTCATCTCTGAGAGGCAAGCAAGGAAGAAAAAATTCTTCCTTTAGAGTCCGAGATATTGAGGCCGAAGTGTGCTCATGGCTGGGTCAAAGACACAGCTGGTAGGGAAGACAGCTCTAAAGCTGCCCGAGGCTGTGTCCTAGGCAACAGCAGCCCCAACCCTGCCCCATATAGCCATGCACAGAGAATTGTATCCTAGCTTGGGAGGGGACAAGGCAGACCCCTACCCGATCTTGCCCACACCTCTTAGCTGTGCCATTCCTGGGCCCTGGAAAGCCCGCCACCTGATAACAGCCGAGATGGTGGCTCCTGTGCACACTCACATAGACACACTCACCCACCATGCACACGGCTCCATAATAGGCAGCCCAGGCAGAGGCACACAGCTGTCCCATGGGCACATTGCACACTTACACTACCCTATATGGAGCTCAGGTCCAAGCAGAAACACCTGTGTCCTTGCCCATCATGGGCACAGTGGCATGGTAGGGGGAGTTGGGGGGGGTGGTCACTGGGTAGGCAGGTAGCCATGGCCACTGTGGAAGCTTCCCCAGTTGGCCTTCACTGCTTTGATGTCATTCACAAGGCTCTGGGCCAAAGAGATACCAAAGATCTGGAGGAGGGTGACGGCCACAAAGACTCCAGCCACAGCATTCAGGTTGTCCTGCAGCCACTTGTCGAACTGGTCCACGTAGCAGCCTTTGGTGTGGATGGAGCCCTGCTGCTTCAGCTCCAGTTGAGCCTGGAGTCCGAGCCACACTGGATGCTGAGGACACCTCCGCAGGGTCTCTGATGCAGCAGGAGGACACCGTGCAGTGCTCCCAGCTAGAGTTCAAGTCAGTGCAGTTGAAATAAATATTGAGGTTCCAGTCATTAGGCCCCATGGCTCCACAGCAAGATGGCTATTTCCAAGCAAAGTCAATAAGGTTCTGGAACTCAATGTTGTCCCGAAAGGCCTTGACATTTTTGTTGAGGAAGAAACTGAGCAGGTCTCAAATTGTGCTCTCGAAGACAAAGGCCAAGATCCCTGATGCCAGCTCCGGGAAGACGATGAGACCCAAGAACACGGAGAAAAACTTGAGCAGAAAGGTGATCTCCCAGAGGGCCTGGATGCAGCAGGCAAAGCCTAGCACCAACATGGTGCCTCTGATCCTATGAGCTGCCCGGCGGGGTGAAAGCTTCCCGGACCTTCCAGCACGGAGCGGCGGGAGAGAATGCCCTTCTCACCCCAGGCCCTGGAGCCAGCACCCAAAAGACAATGTTGAAGCCAAAAGGGGAGTATTTCCTCTGGCAGCCCATCTCTGGTTGCTGGGAGGGCGGCTGCTGGCCCCAAAGCCACTGAGAGTGGCCTCCTGCCCGCCTGGGGAAGCAGGGTAGGGACTGCACCGGCCCCTCACAGTCCCACGTGGGCCAGAGCCCCTAGAAGCCCAGCTGGGCCGGGATGGGGAGGGGTTTCCTGCCACACAGAGCACTGAGGGGTGGGGACCACCGGCCCAACAGGGGCCACCAGAGATAGAGGCTGCCCTGAGCCCACACAGCGACAGGAGTGCTGCTCCCCATCATTATGGAAACCTGGTCCCCCTGAAATCTTTGCTTCTAGTGCTCCTGCCAGCGTCATTCAAGTAACTCACCTTCTGTTGGTGTCAACAGATACACATTTTCTGTTCACGGTCAAGCTGACTCTGACCCCACTCCCTACTCTTGACAGACTCGCTCTCCCTCCTTATGGGGCCTGTGCACAACTGGCTCATCTCTGGCGTCTTGTAGCTTTTCCTTTTGTAACAATTTCCCTGTAGTTTTCACCAAACGCTCCCGAGATAATCTAATTCTCCCTGTAATCATCATCATTCCTGTCTGGGCAGCTCGTTCCTGCCGCCTCTCCATCGACCTCTGCCCTATAGCTTGGCTGCCCTTGAGTCAGGTCGCGTCTTCTGGCAAGATCAACTGTGGGCTGGGAGTGGCGGTGGGTGGGGAGATAACATCAAACCCCGCCTGAGGAACCCCACGGGGTCGTTTTCTGCCAAGAGTCTTCGGGTATGGTAGGTATTCAGAGGTATGGCCAGCCCTTTACAGTGACTTTAGATAAAATACTCAAACCTTAGGAGCCTCGATGGCCTCGTTGAAAAGTAAAAGAAAGTAGATATCGCCCATCTATTTCATAGGATTGTTCTGAAAATGAAATAAGCTGTTGTAAGTGATAAAGCACTGCTCCATGTAAGCCGCTGGCGAAATGCCTGGCGTATAATAGATGCCCCGTCCACAGTTGTAACAGGATGCCGTAAAGTGCCCGGGACCAAAACGGGCTCTTTGGGGCCACTGCTGAGAACCACATCGCTAAGTGCCACATCGCTTTTAGTCCAGGGCCTTCCCAGGTGCTGGGGCTACCTGCGGGGCCCATTGACAAGGCCTGTCAGAGAGCCTGCAGGTCTGCCCTCACTCCTGCCCAGAAGGCCTGGGGGGAACAAGCTGGGGGTTTTGTGGGGGTGGTTTGGGGGGAACTTCAGAGTTCTTTTTTTTTTTTTTAAGATTTTATTTATTTATTTGACAGAGAGAGATCACAAGTAGGCAGAGAGGCAGGCAGAGAGAGAGAGAGGAGGAAGCAGGCTCCCTGCTGAGCAGAGAGCCCGATGCGGGACTCGATCCCAGGACTCAGAGATCGTGATCTGAGCCAAAGGCAGAGGCTTAACCCACTGAGCCACCCAGGCGCCGGGAACTTCAGAGTTCTTAAGGAGGGCCTCAGCCCTCTTCTTGCCAACCTGGGAAGAGGAGCGAAGATGCTCTCTCGAGGCACAAGGGAGGGAAGCCTCATGAGTGTGTGTGCACTCCTGCCTCCTGCCTCCCTGAATCAGGGATGAGTGAGAGTCTCCAGTGTGAAGCCGCCGGCGCCGGGACTAACAGAGGACCCGCTGACACCCCATGCGAAGAAAAGGGGCGGGAGAAGGATGATGGAGCCGAAAAAGAATAGATGGTCTTTTATAAAAAAAGCTTACCCTAAAGCTATAACTTTTAATTAAAAGGACGAATTTTTCCTTCTTAAAACCCCCTTTTTATAGTAAAATATAGCATAAAAAACATAAAATGTGCAGCTTAATGAGTTATCGAGGCACTATCTCTGTAACCATCACTGAGGTCAGTAAATTGAACATTGCCAGCCCCTCAACTGTGTCTACTTGGGTCTCTCCAAAATCCCCACAAATGTAACCATAACTTTGTCCTTTTTTTTTTTTTTTTAAGATTTTATTATTTGACAGAGAGAGGGGGAGAGAGAGCGAGCGAGCACAAGCAGGGGGAGAGGCAGGCAGAGGGAGAGGGAGAAGCAAGCTCCCTGCTCAGCAGGGAGCTCGATCCCAGGACCCTGGGATGGTGACCTGAGCAAAAGGCAGACACTTAACCAACTGAGCCATCCAGGCGCCCCTTGATCTTTATCACAATTTTTTTTTATTACTTTTTTCATGTAAGTATGCACTGTAAAGCACTGTGCTTTAGTATTGCTTGTTTGGGGACTTTAAGTGGAAACATACAGTATGCATATACATCAGTTTGTCTATCTAGCTACAGTTGAGAGCAGTTGGTTTGTTTCCAGTGCGAGGCTATCATGAACATACTGGCACGAACGTCCTTGCGCGTGGTCCCGGTGTGCGTATGTATAATCTCATGGTGGCCTACAGCCAGGAGTGGAAATGCGGGATGGTAGGGTACTGGAATCCTCCGCTGGACTACAGCTGTTTTCAAAGTGGACTCTCACTGTACATTTGGGGAGCAGTTCTTCTTGTTCCACATCAAAGCTGATAATTCTTCACTCCGAGATAATGTACTTCTAGAGAAAAAAGGCCTTTAGGGGCACTTGGGTGGCTCAGTGGGTTAAGCCTCTGCCTTCAGCTTAGGTCATGATCTCAGGGTCCTGGGATCAAGCCCTGCATCAAGCTCTCTGCTCAGCGGGGAGCCTGCTTCCCATCACCCCATCTCTGCTTGCCTCTCTGCCAGTTGCGATCTCTGTCTGTCAAATAAATAAATAAATATTTTTTAAAGACCTTTTTAAAAAAATGAAAAAATAATGGCAGAATGAACAGGTAACTCTTTTGAGTGACTTTTCATGGCAAAACAAAGATGTAGTAGTTCCACTTAGACCTATTTTCACCCCTTGAAAAATCTCCTGGACCATGCCATCTCAAATGCTGACAACCACTGTTCCATATAACATGCTATCGATTGTCCCTATTTATCTTTTTTTTTTTAAGATTTTATTTATTTGACAGCCAGAAATCACAAGTAGGCAGAGAGGTAGTCAGAGAGAGGTGGGGAGGCAGGCTCCCTGCTGAGCAGAGAGCCCGATGCAGGGCTCAATCCCAGGACCCTGGGATCATGACCTGAGCTGAAGGCAGAGGCTTAACCCACTGAGCCACCCAGGTGCCCCGTGTTCCTATTTATCTTTTTTAACATCAAAAACCACATGACACATAGAGCATTCAGCCTCCAAAATGACCGACCCAGTGAACCTCCACTCTTGGTATTTATGCCTTTGCATAGACGTCGCACCCTGAATAAGGGCTGATTTTGTGACCATTTGAAGTGTCAGCATATGAATTCACAGGGTAGGTAAGGAAAGACACTGCCACATCGACATTGCTCTTCTGGATTGATCAGTGTGGAGGAAGTCAACTACCATGATGTGAAGTTGCTCAAGGAGCCCTACAGACAGGCCCACATAGAAAAAGAACCCACTTACTTTTTTTTTTTTTTTTTAAGATTTTATTTATTTATTTGAGAGAGAGAGACAGTGAGAGAGAGCATGAGCGAGAAGAAGGTCAGAGAGCGAAGCAGACTCCCCATGGAGCTGGGAGCCTGATGTGGGACTCGATCCCGGGACTCCAGGATCACGCCCTGAGCCGAAGGCAGTCGTCCAACCAACTGAGCCACCCAGGCGTCCCAAGAACCCACTTACTAATGCCAACTTGCTAAACAAGTGAGTGAACCAGCTTGAACGAGGCATTCAGCCTTTGGTGATTTCAGGCTAGCCTCTGAGTTTTTCGCTTGACCCCAGAAATCACAAGGCAACAAGCTGTCCACCTGTGGCCTGTCTGAATCCGTGACCCATAGAAGCCACGAGATAGTAGATAATGACTGTTGTTTCAAGCCACCACATTTGGGGATGATTTGTTACACAGCAAGAGACAACTAACGACATACTTAACTGCCTAGGAAGTATCCTTGCCAAAAATTTGAACCTGAATTTGAACATGCCTATATGTTTAATGACAGATTTAGAAAAAAGAGAAGGACAGGAGAATGTGTTAAACAAGTACACCACAGAGATGCAATTAGCAAAATCCAGAATATAGGAAATTCTACAGCGCAAATTATCCAAGTTCTTCAACTAGTAGATTGTTGGGGGTTGGGGGGGGGAAGATGAGGAGAGAAACCTAATGTTGAAAGAAACTTAGAAGGTATGATAGATTGCATTATTCTCAATACATGTGGCCCTCCTTTTTGGGAGAATTATGCTTCTTTTTTTCACATGACCTCAACTTTGGCCACATGATTTTCTTTGATCAATGAAATGTGAGCAGATGTGATATTTGCTGCTTCTGAGCAGAAATTTTAAAAGTCAGGCACCTGGGTGGCTCAGTCGTTGAGCATCTGTCTGCGGCTCAGGTCAGATCCCAGGGTCCTAAGATGGAGCCCCACATCAGGCTCCCTGTTTAGCAGGAAGCCTCCTTCTCCCTCTCCATCTCTGCTGGCTTGTGTTCCCTCTCTCACTGTCTCTCTGTCAAATTAATAAATAAGAGCTTAAAAAAAAAAGAAATTTTAAAAGTCATTGTGTGTTAACCATTTCTCATTCCATCTGCCAGGAAGTGGGTGTATCCCAAACGGGGACTGTTTCTTCAGCCCGTGGCCAGGAGTGAAGGGTACGTGAAGCTGATTCACAACGGAGATTCACATGAGCAGGAAATAACCCTAAGTTGTTATAAACTGCTTTGATTTTGGAGCTGCCTGCTACCATAGCATAACCTTAGGTAGTCTGCCTCCTGTAAGAAATGTTTCAATCAAATGAAACAGATACACCTTATTAGGATCTCATTTTATGAAACCATTGTAGAAATTTATTACTATAATTTGGAAATTTCCTATAATAAAAAGTCTTTTAAAAACAGTCTAGGGGGTGCGTGGGTGGCTCAGTCATTAAGTGTCTGCCTTTGGCTCAGGTCATGGTCCCAGGGTACTGGGATTGAGCCGCGCTTTGGGCTCCTGCTCAGTGGGGATCTGCTTCTCCCTCTCCCTCTGCTGTTCCCCCTGCTAATATGCATGCAGGCTCTCTCTCTCTTCTCTCTCTCACTCCATCTCTCTCAAATAAATAAATAAATAAAATCTTAAAAAAAAAATAGTCTATTCCCTTGAGACCCAGAGTTGTCCCTGACTCTCAAAGAGGTGCAGAAAATATGGGAGCTGGGGGATGGAGCCAAACAATTAAGTTTAATGAGTTAGTATAGGAAGGAGGGGTCTGAATAAGGCCTCACGAAGGAGACATCAAAACTAATCATCTCCATGGCGCCTGGGTGGCTCAGTTGTTTAAGCTTCTGCCTTTGGCTCAGGTCATGATCCTGGGCCCCTGGGATGGAGGCCTGCATCGGGCTTCCTATCAGTGGGGAGTCTCCTTCTCCCTCTGCCTCTGCCCCTCCCCACTGCTTGTGTGTGCTCTCTCTCTCTCAGATAAAGAAATAAAATCTTAAAAAAAACACACACACAACAACTAATCATTTCTAGTAGGAAATATTTTTCTTCAGGAGCATTTAACAGTTCATATCAGGGCAAGATTCAGAGCACTGGAGAGGTATGGGGAGCTCTGGAAGTAGTAGCTTCCACCTCAAGGGTGAAAGGGAAAGGTGTGGCTTAAGTAGAACCATTATCTCTTCTCCGCCTATTAGCTAAAATCAAATGCAGTATCTGCTTTCACCAATTAGAGCATCTGATGTGTTCTCTGTCTGTGTACTGGGCATTAAGTTACTGCCTGGAATTAGGAGATGGGTTGGGAGTTTGCTCTCTCCACTCCCCGCCTCAGCCTGGAATTGCATTACTTCTAGGAATGATGCATTCCTTTGAGTTAATGACAGATGGTTTTCTATTGCTCCACTTGTTTCCTACAAAGTGCTCTAATTCACTCTTCATGAGGCTCCAGACTGCATTTCTGCCATTTGCCCAGCAAAGATAGAATTTCCTCTAAGTGGAGTAGACCCAGTAACTGAGCCCAGCCACCTTGCCAGTACCACATCCAAGAGAATGTTGTAGAAGAGGGCCACTTGGGTAAGGGGAGGCTTGAGCTGAGAGAAAGAAAAAGTGGCTGAGCTTGAGGCAGACCCCAGGTCAAGAGACTATGTGGTAGGACATGTGCTCCCAGGGAGGGTGAGACGGGAAGCTATGCTGGGGAAGAAAATCTGTTAACATTAGAAAAGCAGCAGCATGAGGTGCCTCAGTGGGTTAAAGCCTCTGCCTTAAGCTCAGGTCATGATCCAGAGTCCTGGGATCGAGCCCCACATCGGGCTCTCTGCTCAGCAGGGAGCCTGCTTCCCTTTCTGACTACTTGTGATCTCTGTCTGTCAAATTAATAAATAAAATATTTAAAAAGAAAAAAAAAAGCAGCAGCAACCTTGGCCCTAGCACCCCCTGCCCTCCTGCCTCAAGGAGCAAGTGAAGAGATCCCGCCTCTCATTCCATCCCCCAAACCTCGGGTGGTCATCTCTAGGACAGAAGAAGAAGATGGGTGTGTGAAGGCAGACACATCTCCCACCCCCACTCCCTCTAGATAGACGTTTAGCTTTGGTGTTGTTTTGTTCTTGAGATGGAAGTTGAGAAATAAGGAGAACCGAACATTAGAAAGAAGACTGGGGAGTTCCAGAATCGGGAGGGAATGTCAGTTAGGTACGAAAGGAGCCCACTGCCCAGGGATTCCACTAGAGGAGGCTGGGAGAGGTTAAACAGCTTTGTGCTTACATCCTAGTGAATCGTTATGCCTCCATAAGCGTAGAGTTCCTTCATTCCCCCTGACAACACAATAACAAGAAATAAAACCGAAAAACTTGGGTTTGGGTTTTTAGCGATACACCATCTACTTTATTTTTTATTTATTTATTTTTTTAAGTAATCTCTACACCCAACGTGGGGCTGGAACTCACAACCCCAAGATCAAGAACCGTATGCTCTAGGGACTGAGCCAGCCAGGTGCCTCATACCACCCTCTTCGCACTAGACAAACCCTGTCCTTGGCAATTGCCCTTCTTAATCTTTCCTGCCTTCTGCCTTCTCTCTCTTATCCTGAAGAAAAGCTATGCCCCCTGCTGCCCTCTGTGCAATTAACTAGAGCCAAACTTATGTACCATCAAGGACACTAAAAATAAATATCTATATTTTCTTTTAATATTTTGCCTACTGTGACCCACTTTTAGCTCAATTTCAAAAGCAAGGGAGTGAGGTGTGTCCTAAATAAACAGGGCATTGAACTCTGTTCTACTGTTTTGGCTGCATAGCTTTTTACGAAAGTTGTTTTCTACAGACAGTAAGAGCTTAAAAGACCTTCTGTATCAATTTATTGATATTTAAGCTTCATCAAAAATCTATTTCCTTGGGGACTGTTTCCCACTGAGAATCCTGGTATTGAAGAGCTCTGATTACGATCAGCTCTAAAGAACCTGAGTCACATGTAGAATCACTTACAACCCACCCACGTGTCTGAAAACACATTTTTCAGCAATTAAAAAGTCAAGAGCTGTGAAGATTTCTTGCAAAGAGAGTATTTCATCAGCTGGTGTTATTTTAATTATTTGTCTTTAATGAAGAATCTACAAATGTCTTAAAAAAATCAGACTTAATAGGTAGACTGTCCCTTAAAAAAAATCAAGTTGCGGTCTGAAGGTTTCACAGGCATTGGGCGATTATTGTCATAATTTAAATACTTCAGTTTAGACAGCAAGATATATGTGAATGCTTTAAAAGTTAGCTTTAATATTCACCCTAGGAGTTGTTAATGACTACTTTAAAGTGCTCTAATGGGGAATACAAACTCCAGGGGGTGGTTTGTGAGCACTGAAGGGCTCTAATCAGAACTTGGCCTTGGGATCTGGGGCTATTTCAGCTCATTGAACAATTCATTTCTGAATCTACACTAGAGGATTTATTCTTTAGCATAAGAGATGCTAGAAAGAACTTTTTATTAGTGAAATGCATGGTTTTTGTGGTGCAGTGTAGAGAGCAGGAATCTCACCTTTAAAGGAAAGGGGAGTTAAGTTTTGGCTGAGTCCTGAACAGGGCTGTCAGTTTGGGTGTTCATTTAGTCCTATGCCTGCTACTTCACGCAGGATTCTGTCACCTGAGTCAGTGAGAAGTGTGGCCAGGTCCTGCTTTAAGAGAACATGATATGGTTCAGGCATATATTTCAGTACAAGGTTCTGGTTGGGAGCCTTGAGTTCAGGGAGCTAACAAGGACTCTTGTGTTTGTTTGCCAGTGTTTGGGTGTGGAATTTGGTCAGACACTGACTTTCATGGACCTCACTGTCCAGTGACCCTATGGAGGGCAAGATGCCCCAGACTCTGGATGCAAATTGGCAGAGGCCCCACCAAGACACTGACAACGGTGTACCATCAAACTGACTTAAGCCAGTGAACTAACACTTGGTCCACAAATAATTACCATGAGATGTAATGAAAAAGAAAAAAAAGGGCCAAATAGAAAAAAGAAAATGTACTTACAATGACAAAGATTCAGGGAGATTCATAGAAAAAGATGAGGTTTTGTCTGCATAACAATAATAATTTAAATGAAGTATATAAGGCTTCCTATATGTCCGAAACGCTCTCTTAACATAAACATATACATGTATTCACTTAATACCTGCCCCAGCTCCATGAAGAAACATTATTATCATATTCTTTTTTTTTTTTTTTTAAGAGTTGTTTATTTTAGGGGCACCTGGGTGGCTCAGTGGGTTAAAGCCTCTGCCTTCGGCTCAGGTCGTGATCCCAGGGTCCTGGGATCGAGCCCCGCATAGGGCTCTCTGCTCAGCAGGGAGCCTGCTTCCTCCTCTCCCTCTGCCTGCTTCTCTGTCTACTTCTGATCTCTGTCTCTCAAATAAATAAATAAAATCTTTTTAAAAAAAAAAAGAGTTGTTTATTTTAGGGAAAGAGAGAGAGAGAGAGCAAGTGGGCGCGGGGGGGGGAGGGGGAGGCTAAGTGCAGAGCCCGATGCGGGGCTCTATCCCAAAACCCTGAGATCATAACCTGAGCCAAACCCAAGAGTCAGCCGCTCAACCGACTGTGCCACCCAGGAGCCCCTGATTATCATATACTTAACTGTGTTTCAGGAAACAGGAGCACAAAGTACAACTTGTCCTAGATCCTACAAAGTGAGTAAGTGGACAAGCAGTGATTTGAACCCAGGTGGTCTGACTCCAGAATCCAGGCTGTCATTGTTTGAGAAACCAGAGTCTTCTTCCTGAAACACAGCCATCGCTATGTGACTAGAAGCCACAGGAGTTTATAGAGTTAAAGAAAACTGGACTTGCTCTAAGAGCCCAAGGGGAAAACTAAGGAATTCTGCGGTTTTCCTTGGCTTGAGAAAAGGCCCTTGCCAACAAGAGAGCTTTCTGTCAGGCATCATTTGGGCAGCAGGGCTTCTGCGATGAATTAAAATAAAGACCTGTCACTTGGTCGATGATGTGTATAACAGTTCTCCTAGACGCAACAAAGCTGCCGAGTATTAGAAGACTTTGAAGAAAAAGGCAGGCAGCAGACAAGCTGTTTTTCTCTCTTCCACATTTCACTTCTTTCCTTTTCCATCTCCCTATATCATTCCATACCAGATCAACTGTTCACACATGTGAGGTTATTGATGTAAGTCACAGCAAACATCCCTGCATGAAAGCACATTTTTCTCTGTCCCTTTCAATCCCTCAGCCAGGGCAAGAGTTGGTTAATTTTTTTTTAAGATTTTATTTATTTATTTGAGAAAGAGAGAGTATGAGAGAGATCACGAGCAGCAGGGAAGGGTAGAGGGAGAAGCACATGCCCCACTGAGCAGGGAGCCCAATGAGGAACTTGATCCCAGGATCCTGTGATCACGACCTGAGCCTAAGCAGATGCTTAACCTACTGAGCCACCCAGGCTCCCAAGAGTTGGATAATTTGATCACCGGCACAGTTTTTTAACGAACTCTTGACCTGTAGCTACAAATCTGATCTTGAGCCTTGCTTTTGCAAGATCCTCCATGGACAGTTCTTCAAGGAAACAGAAACCACCAGCCCACAGTTGGCATTCTACAGATCCTTTACCATTTACTTGCTTTAATTCCTGCAGCAAAATTTAACCCACGTCTCAAAGAAGTGAGTGTTTGGAGGGCCACTCAGGGCCTTTTTCTATTTCCCTGTCCTTGAGGGGATATGGTGTGCCTCTCTTCTTATCCTCTTTTTTCAGCCTATTTCTGTGTATACTCATGATCCTGGCAAACCACTCACTCGGCCACATCACAGAACTACAGGAAGCACACCGTGAGCTCAGCAGACCTAACATCACAGCTCTGGCGGCTGCCAGATCCACAAACATTTCAAGGTTCTAGGACTTTTAGGGTTCTTTTTTTTTTTTTTTTTAAAGATTTTATTTATTTATTTGACAGAAATCACAAGTAGATGGAGAGGCAGGCAGAGAGAGAGAGAGAGGGAAGCAGGCTCCCTGCTGAGCAGAGAGCCCGATGCGGGACTCGATCCCAGGACCCTGAGATCATGACCTGAGCCGAAGGCAGCGGCTTAACCCACTGAGCCACCCAGGCGCCCGACTTTTAGGGTTCTTATAACTGCTACTTGGTAAGTTCCAAATACTTTTTTAAAAATCCCCAATATTTGCATATACCAGATCAATTTTATATAAAAATATAATAATTAATTAATGTATTCATCACATTTGAATTGAGACCAGGAATTGAACCCAGTGCTAGAAACTCAAGAGGAATAAGATATGGATCCTGCTCATTTGTTGGGACTCGTTTTGCTTATAGGTAGTAGGAATCCAACTTAAAGTAGCTTCAACAAAAAATGAAATGTGTTGCTTCCTGTAACTGAAAAGTCCGAGCATGAATTTTAGGCATGGATGGATCAAGGGAGCTTCTCTTTTCACCTCTGCTCATCTTTGACTCTCTTTCTGTGCTGGCCTCATTTTCTTAAAGATACCCTCTCCCCAATATAACCTGAACCAATGGCTTTAAGAAGCTTCAACTTAAGTCATTCTTAGGGATCAAAATAGCAGAGGAATAGAGACCATCTCTCTCAGATCCATTTGGCAAAAATCAAGGAAGATTCTGACTGGCTGCAGTTGATGGCGTGCCCATTTGATTGCCCACCCTGGCCAGGAGAATGGAATATTCAATTAGGCCATGCTTAGGTTTGCTGCTTCCCTCCCCTCAGATGAGGAAGGTTCAACTCCAGTTGTACAACATGAAATGCATTTCCCACACAGAGAAAGGGGTGAAGGAGAGAGAAAAAGAATAGATATTCACTATGGTAGTTAGCCTCAAAGATGACTCCAAAGGATTTTCACCTCCTGGTATTTATATCCTTGCACAATCTTCCACACTATATCAGGACTAGCCTTTGTGACTAAAAGAATCCTGCAGATGAGATGGTGTGTGACCTTTAAGGCTAAGTTATAAAAGGTATCGCAGGCTTCACCTTGCTCTCTTGGATTACCTGCTCTGAAGGAAGCCAGCCACCATGTTGTGAGGACGCCCATGCCGCCCCCTGAGAAGATCCCTGGGGAGGGGAACTGAGGCCTTCTGCCAACAGCTAGTTCCAACTTGGTAGCCACTTGAGTGTGCCATCTGGAAAGTAGATTTTCCAGCCCCAATCAAGCCTTCAGATGACTAGCAGCCATCGCCTACACCTTGACTGCAACTTCTTGAGCGACTACCCAGCTAAGCTGCTTCTGTTCCTGAGCTGCAGATACTGTGAGATCTGTGAGGTCATAAATGTTTATAATCCTTTCAGGCCGTTAAGTCTCAGAGTAATGTGCTCCTCAGAAGTAGGAACTCACATCCAAGTAGCTCATTGCCCAGCCTAAAGATGTAGACATTAAATGACTAACTTTAATTTGTGAGTGGGAAAGGAAGATGGAAGAGAAGCGTCCATGCAGTTTCACAGGAGAGACCACCTCTGAGCTAGGCTCAGGGAAGAATGCGACAAGGAACTGAATCCAGGCCAAGAGAACAGCCAAAGGCTCTCAGAGACTTGAAAAGTAAGCTGGGTGTTCACTCAAATGCAAACAGAATAGTGTGGTTACAGTTAAGGCAATGGTTCATCAGAATCACAAGGAGGATGTAAAAAATACACAGCTACTCAAATCCTAGCCCTAGACGATCTGATGATTAGGAAACAGTGGTTTGGGTTTGCAAGGTTGTTTTTGGTTTGGGGTGACGTGGTTAGCTGTTTGCTGTGAAGATGTGTGTCTGGTGCAGTGTTTTTGGTGCAGTCTTTGAACCACATGCTACAGAAAGCAGAAAACATAGGCCCTTGGGGCCAAATCAATCCTAATAAAATAGAATATGAATGAGCAGGTAGAGTGGAGTCCAGAGATCTGCATTCTAACAAACATTTTAGGAAATTTTATGCACACAAGTGCATTAGCATATAAGCTTGAGAGATGAGTGATTTGTGGAAAACACAGGAAAGAATTGTCTTGTGGAAATAAGGAGTTTCAAGGAGGTGAGGAATTCTAAATTGGATATACATATTTTCCATAATGATGTAAAAATACATTTAAGTAAAAAGACTAGCAGGAAATACCCCAAAATGGCCATGCTTATATTATGATGGTGGCAGTTGTAGACACTAGGGTTTTGGTTTTGGTTTTGTTTTCTGTAGTATAGGTCCGTTAGCACCACAACTTAATGATTTTTCAGAAGGTTTAAGGAGCTGTGTTAATGATGTGGAGAAGGGTTGAAAAGAGGTCATTGGCCTTCACAAGTGGGAGGCCACTGGAGACCTTTGGATGAGGGGGTGGAAGCCAGATTACAATGACTGGATTCAGTGAATGGGGAGGAAGTAGAGGGAACCACTAAGTCAGGAAGTTTGGCAGCAAAGGCAAAATTTAAAATAAAATTGTTCTCTTTTTTTATAGACTATAAAAGTAATACTTGTTCGTTATATAAAATTGGGTAATTCAGAATATTAAGAACAGAATAATAGTCACCCATAATCCCACCACCAATGCCAAAACAGGTTAACAGTTTGGTATATTTGTTGAACATTTCCCCTTTGCAACAGTGCTCTGAGGTAGAGAGAATAGCTCAAAATCGTCCACATTATTTTCAGTTGAGGAAACCAACGCTCAGAAAGAGATTTTTCCTGAGGCACCAGAACAATCCATAATAAAGTGTTTGGTTTCCATAGTGCTTTGACTTGCATTTCCTGATTGCCCTGCCCATCGCAAGAAGTGGCCAGTCTAGCCATTTCCTTGGGCCCTACGGTGTCCTGAACCAATGTTTCAGCCACAATGCCTCTAACATTCCACTGCACCTATGGATTTACATTCTTCAATTCTTTCTAAGAGTAGGACCGGGGTCTCATTTATCTTGGTATTTCCAGATCCTTGGATAGCATTTGATAAAGAATCATGGCACAACACATTTCCAGAATGACCGATGATGGGCGGTATTTGATATAGTAACTGATGCAGTTTTTATTCTCAGTAGTTCTATTCTTTATAATACTTCCCCCATCCTGGTGGCAGCTAGGGTGTTCTGTACACAGACTCTCTCAGGTAAGAATAACAGTAGAATCGGAGTCCAATGATTGGTTTTTTACTTTCAAAAGTGCAGGTGGGTGTACATAACATATATGGAAGAGTGGCTGAAGGGCTGTATTACTCTTG
This sequence comes from Neogale vison, assembly GCF_020171115.1. Lineage (NCBI taxonomy): Eukaryota > Metazoa > Chordata > Mammalia > Carnivora > Mustelidae > Neogale > Neogale vison. Next base: position 56,463,913 of record NC_058093.1, on the reverse strand, counting down.
ACTAAATGTGGTCAGATTGAGAAGAGAAAGGAAGGTGGATAAGAAAGGATACTAGTGTGAGTTCCCTCCCAGGAAAGGGGCCTGGTGAATCCCTGGTGAATCCCACTCTGCTCAATCCCATTCCAGAATAGAGCTTGTCCAGGTAATAAAACACCAGAGCTGTCCATGCTTCAGTGTGGCTTTAGAAGAGCAGGAAGAAATGGCCATGTGGAGAGTCTAGACCAGCACGCTGTCCAACAGAAATACAATCTGAGCCACATATGGAATCTTCAGTGTCCTAGTAAGTAGTCACATTAAAGAGAGTAGAAAGAAACTGGTGCAATGAGTTTTAATAAAATATTTTATCTAACCTAATATATTCAAATATTATTGCCCCATGTAATCAATACAGAAATTGTGAATGAGATATTTTGTATTCTTTCTATGAAGTCTTTGAAACCTAGTATGTATTTATAGTCACAGCACATCCCAGTCTGGAGTGGCTATATTTCAGTTTCATGTTCAGCAGCCAGCTATAGCTGGTGGCCATTTTACACAGCCCAAGTCTGGACAATCAGACATAAAATGGCCCCGTGGAATGCCTAATCACCTGTCTGAAAATTGGAGCCACAGAATTTTTCTTATGTGCTCAAGAATACATTGACAAGGCCCAAAGAGCCAGGTGACCTAAGGACATCATGTTCCAGGCTGAGTGGGGTCTCATCTGCATGCACTGAGCAGACAAAAGGCCATCTGGATGTCTCAGTGGATGCCAAGGAAACACGGCAATCCAGGGTAAACCCCCAGGAACTTGGACACCACTCTGGGGAAAGGTAAAAGTCTACCTAGTCATGATTAAGAGTCCACTATGTAATAGAATAGGACAGGGCTCAAAGGAAGTTCTGTATAGAAAAAGAAAGTTACAATTATTTTGAAGACAGAGATTCAACCTCACTACAAAAACAATGAATGAGTATAACTAGAATTGAGGTTATTGGAAGCCCTGTCTTCTGTTTTCTTATGGACTGCCAGAGCTGATTTCTTTCTTTCTTTTTTTTTTTTTTTTAAGATTTACTTATTTAAGAGGGAGAGCGTGTGTGCCAGAGCATGGGGAGGAGCGGCAAAGGGAGAGAGAGGATCCTGAAGCAGACTCCCCAGTGAGCACCAAGCCTGACTCTAGGCTCGATCCCATGGGCTCAATCACAGGACCCTGCGACCATGACCTGAGCCAAAATCAAGATTCAGATGCATAACTGACTGAGCCACCCAGGTATTCCAACCAGAACATGATTTTTTCTTTTTCTTTTTTTTTTTTAAAGATTTTATTTATTTATTTGTCAGAGACAGAGGGGGAGAGAGCAAGTGAGCACAGGCAGACTGAGAGGCAGGCAGAGTCAGAGGGAGAAGCAGGCTCCCTGCCGAGCAAGGAGCCCGATGTGGGACTTGATCCCAGGATGCTGGGATCATGACCTGAGCCGAAGGCAGCTGCTTAACCAACTGAGCCACCCAGGCGTCCCAGAACATGATTTTTTCTTTTTTAAGTTTTTATTTATTTATTTGACAGACAGAGATCTCAAGTAGGCAGAGAGGCAGGAAGAGAGAGAGGGGGTAGCAGGCTCCCTGCTGAGCAGAGAGCCTGATGCAGGGCTCGATCCCAGGACTCTGGAATCATGGCCTGAGCTGAAGGCAGAATCTTAACCCACTGAGCCACCCAAGTGCCCCCCAGAACATGATTTAAAAGAGGGTGTAGCTATTCATCAAGCCAATGTCAGGAGAAAAGACAGGTGGGTTAGCACTTGTCTATTAAAAGTACTCAAGAGACTTAATAGCAGAATGTTAATATATTCAAGCGCTGTATTGACTGGATCCTGATTTGAACAAATAAAAGATTTTAAGGAAATCGAAGACACTTGTATTTTAATTGGGTTATTAGATGATTGCTAATTTGGATGCTATTGTGTGGTTATGTAGGGTAATGTCCTTATCTCTTTGAGATAAACATAAAAAAAATTAGGGGTAAAATGTCATGTTCCTTGTAGACCAATGCTCGTAGCAGCCTTGTTTATAGTAGTCCCAAAGTAGAAAAAAAAACAAATATCCATCAACTGATGAATAGATAAATAAAATATGGTATATCTAGACAATGAAATATTATTTAGCCATGAAGTACTGACTCATGCTACAACATGGGTAAACCTTAAAAATATTATGTTAAATAAAAGTAGCCAGTGGGGTGCCTGGGTGGCTCAGTGGGTTAAGCCTCTGTCTTTGGCTCAGGCCATGATCCCAGGGTTCTGGGATCAAGCCCCGAATCGGGCTCTCTGCTCAGTGGGGAACCTGCTTCCCCACCCCCTCTCTGCCTGCCTCTCTGCCTACTTGTGATCTCTGTCTGTCAAATAAATAAATAAAATCTTTAAAAAAAAAAAGTAGCCAGTAACTAAAGGTCATATGTTATGATTCCACATATATGAAATGTCTAGGGCACACAAAATGTATAATAGAGACAGAAAGTAGGTTAGTAGTTGACTAGGGCTAGGGAAGTGGTGGGAAGTGGGGTTAACAGCTAGAGAATTTAGTTTCTTTTTGGGGGTGATGACAGTGTCTTCAAATTGATAATGGTAATGGTTGGACATACCTGTAAATATACTAAAAACATTAAATTGTGCTCTTTAAATGGGTGAATTGTATGCTATATGAAGTATACCTCAATAAAGCTATTTTTAAAAAAGAAAAGAGGGGAAAAGAGTCATGCTCTATAATTTTGTTTAAAACAAGGAGCAAATAGGGGTTGGTTAAATATCTGCCTTTGGGCTTGGGTCATGATCCTGGAGTCCTGGGATCGACCCCCACGTCAGGCTCTCTGCTAAGTGGGGAGCCTGTTTCTCCCTTACTCTGTATCCCTCCCCCGCCCTTGCTCTCTCTCTCAAATAAATGGAATCTTTTAAAAAAATACTAAAAAATAAAAATAAAACAAGGAATATAGCAAAGTTCACATTGTTAAATCTGGCTGTTGGATATATGGGGGCTCATTATATTATTCCCTCTACCCCTTTGTATATTTGAAAAAAAAATTTTTTTTAATGAAGAAAGGAGAGTAGTGGTTCTATTTAACATCCATGCTCTTGGGCATTCATTTGAGAAGGCATTCCCTTGCCTTTACTAATTGCATAATAAAATAGAGGAAGATAGCACTTTCCTCTCTTTTGCAGGTGCCTGCAATGCAGGGAAGTGCCTGAGGGATAGTAAATATTATTTCATTTCCTCTACTACTGCTAAACTCTCTGGGGAGCAGTCAGGTGCTACCTGGAGAACCAGGCTTTGGGGGCTGATAGAAATGACCCCTTACACTTCCCGGCCACCCCAGATCTGAAGGGAGTCCTGCGCTGGCAGAGCAGAATCATGGAAGAGAAATGCAAAGACAGGAGACAGGGAGGAAGGAGCATTAGAGTTGTGTCTAACTGTAAGAAAACGTTAATTATAGAAAGAAAATGCCAGAAAACTGAGAGATTATAAGACAATTATTCGTTTTATAGAAATACTTCTAAGGCTTTATAAAAACATAACTAATAATTTTCAGTGATACATGCAAATACATGTAATGATAAAAGTCAATAGTTGTATATAGTACTATATTCGTTGTTCCACTTTCCACAGAATTAACTCATTTAATCTTCGTTTTAATCCCCATTTCACAGCTGAGACCATGGCAGGTTGAAAATCCAAACAACAAAAGGACAGACCAAAGTTTCCAGTGCCAGGCTCTTAACTGCTACACTTGACCTGCCCCCTCCTACAAGACACAAAAGGGCTCTTCCCTTCCCTAGAAGCCACCACTGCCACCAGCTTCCTGGGGATCCTTCCAGAAGACAGATAATGCAAGGAAACTTTTCTCTTGAAGGCTCATTCAAGCCCATTTTTCAATCAGCAGTTTGGAAAATGGATTCAAATGCTCCTTTCCATGCACGCGGTTAGTTCTGACTCATAAACTCTAAATCCCGCAGGCGCCCGCAGAGAGGCACAGCCCATTACATTGCCACCTGTAAGCCCACAGACCCACAAACAAGGGGCCTCTGATTTACTAGGCTTCTCCCTGCTGGTCCACAGAGCCGTTAATCTTCTGCCCGGGGGCAGCATTTGACAGCTCCCAAAGGTCCCGTGAAGTACTCTTTTCAAAGTGAAATTCTCAACCAAATAAACTTGAAACAGACTTGGTCTGGATCCAGGTACAGACCTGCCCCCCTCCCAAGACCCCAGGCAGCAGTTGGCTACACTTCACTTCCTGGGTTTTTTGAATCCTCTGGTGCAGACTCCGTTTTTTTCCTTCAATAAAACAGTGATTTAAAACCTTCATTCTTCCTGTTTTAAAACGGTGCCAAGGCATAATCATCCTGTCTTCACCAAGGAGGACACAAAAATCAACTAAGGCTCTGTAGTCACTCCTGTGGTGGATTGTCAGGTAAGTAATTCCTTAGACCCGCCCAGCTGCTTTTTGAAAAATCTCTAACTTTCATCCAATTAGAACTATTTTTTTCATTCTTCCTTTTTCCCCCCCTGTTTGAAATTTTGATTCTTTCTAAGCATTCAGTTTCCCTTTAAACATCCAGATTATGCCAACTTTTTGGTGAGTGCCTACAGGTTCTCCTCACCTTTACCAGGGACTTCAGTGGTTTCCACGGTGATTATAAAAATACAAATTTTCTTTGTTTTTTTTTCTGTAAATTCTGAGAAGAAAACAACGCAAAGAATGACTTCTTATGGCATAGTAGTGGAAGAAAGGATTTGTGAGGGACAAAGGTATACAGTAAACTTCTAATATCTCCACAGTTTATTTTATTTTTTAAAAGATTTTATTTATTTATTTCACAGAGAGAGAGAGAAAGATCACAAGCAGGCAGGCAGAGAGGGGGTGGGGGAAGCAGGCTCACTGCTGAGCAGAGAGCCCAATATGGGACCCGATCCCAGGACTCTGAGGTCATGACTTGAGCTGAAGGCAGAGGCTTAACCCACTGAACCACCCAGGCACCCCCTCCACAGTTTAGATTCACAGTATTTCAGAAAAAGTTCAGAATAACCACAATGAAGAATGAAGAGCATCGTGGATCTTTGCCTCAGACCATGAATACAAAAGACAAGGGCTGTCTTGCCACCTGATGGAGGGATCTCAGATGAAAAGCCAATTCTATTGATTTGTTTAGCAAATATTTATCAAGGACCTCCTCTGTTCAAAGCCTTATTAATAAGGGTAACAAAAAACTTTATTTGGTTATCAGGACAGTTTATTTACAAGACACTGAAATGTCAGATAATTTAGAATAGCCAAAATGACTTAGTATATAAGATGCTGTGCAATTTCCTGTTGTCTTTAAGCATTTTCCAGCTATACAATTTTTAAAGGATAAATTTCTAAAAATGGTAAAATCTTGACTCTCAAGCAGATATGAAATGAACTCCTGTTAAAGATTTTACTTAATTCATTATTCAGTGAAGAAACAGGAAATACAGTGTATCTGATTCAAAGGAAAAATCAAAAGAACACCATTTTATATGGAGTAAAGAAATGTTGAAATGAATTTATGTAGGGACACAATACTGGCATTTTTCACTTGGGTGGGGCTTCAGGGGTGTGGGGGAAGTCCATTTGAATCACCACACCACAGTTTCACCATAGAATTTATTCCCATGACACTAGATAATTATTTCTCATTGCTATCACATATCTACAAATTGAATTATAAAATAGCTCAGTGAAAAGCTTGAATCGAAGATAAAGGAAAGGGTGTGTTCAAAGAAATGTAATTTTTCGTGAGAAACATCCATTAATCTCCTCTGTTTATTCTAAATTTCCTTACAGAGGGGCGCCTGGGTGGTTCAGTGGGTTAAGCCTCTGCCTTCGGCCCAAGTCATGATCTCAGGGTCCTCCGGATCGATGGGCTCTCTGCTCAGCAGGGAGCCTGCTTCCCCCCTCTCTCTGCCTGCCTCTCTGCCTGCCTCTCTGCCTGCCTCTCTGCCTGTCTCTCTGCCTACTCGTGATCTCTCTCTGTCAGATAAATAAATAAATCTTTTTTTTTTAAAAGATAAATAAATCTTTAAAAATAAACAAACAAATAAATTTCCTTACAGAATGAATTCCCAAAATAAAAAGTAAATAAAAATAAATAATGCTATTCAATCGGTGCTTTCCAAGTCCTAGGCAATATGCTAAGGTCTTTACATACATTATTATTAGATGGGCATTAATATTACCATTTTACAGATAACTGAGAATAATGTGCCCAATGTCTCGACATTTACTTATTTATTTATTGAAGTATAATTGACATAGTTTAACTATAATTGACGTATCCTATTAGTTTCAGGAGTACATCAGAGTGATTAGATATTTTCATGTGTTATGAAATGATCCCCATGATACCATCTGTCACCATACAGTTATTACACTATTATTGACTATATTCCCTACGCTGTACATTATATCCTGGTGACTTACTTATTTTATAACTGGAAGTTTGTATCTCTTAATTCCCTTTACCCCAACCCCTCCCCTTCTGGTAACCAACAGATTGCTTCCCAAATCTACTGAGTCTGTTTTGTTTTGTTTTTTAGAATCCCCATATAAGTGAGCTCAATATTCCAATATTGAAGTGAAAGCAACTGATTCAGAAGGTTTCAAAAAATATTTAAGATGTTGACTAAATTTTTATAAATGTGTGTATAGATTCATGTAACCACAACCACAATACAGGACTGTTCCATCACCCCCCAAATCTCCTAGTGCTATTCATTTGTAGTCCTATCCTTTCCTTACCCTTGGCAACCACTGCCTGTTCTCTGTTGCCATACTTTTGTCTTTCTGGGGATGTTAAAAAAAAAAAAAGGAATCATACAGTATGTAACCTTTAAAATTTTTTTTTAAATTTTGAAATAATTATAGGTTCACAAGGCGTTGTAAAAATTAACGCACAGAGATCCTGTTACTCTTCACCCAGTTATCCCAATGCTGGAATCTTAACCTTGCTATAGTGCAATATCAAAACTAGGACATTGACCTTGGTGCAATCCACAGCACTCATTCCACGTTCATCAGTTTTGCGTGCACACATTTGTGGGTGTGTACACGGTTCTGTACAATTTTATCACGTGGGGATTTGTATAACCACCACCACAATCAAGACAGAGAATTGTTCCATAGCTGCAAAGACCTTTGTGTTACCCCCTTGCAGTCACAATTTTTGGAAGCCTTTCCTTATATGTTCCCCTCCTTTTAAAAAAGACCTACCATAATGTAATTTAACAGAATTAATCCAATTCTTTTTGCGGGAGTTCTGTAAATTATATTATATTTTGTTTTTTACTGACATGATTATTTTTAGAAATAAATAATATGAGGACCGCCTGGGTGACTCTGTCAATTAAACAACTGCCTTTGGGTCAGGTCATGATCCTGGGGTCCTGGGATCAAGCCCCGCCATCAGGGAATCTCCTTCTTCCTCTCCCTCTGCCCCTCCCTCATGGTTTGTGCGTGTGTGTGTGTGTGTGTGTGTGTGTCTCTCTCTCTCTCTCTCTCTCTCTCAGTGTCTCTCAAATAAATAAAAAAAACAGTTAAAATTTATTTTTTTTTTTTATCACATAGAGAGGATGTGTTAAAAAGTGATCTATCCCAGGTAGATCACTTTGCTATGTGGGTCATTATTTGGAAACCAGAATCTTGGACTTCCCCAGGCATCAAGTATGCAGTAGCCCATCGCTAAAAATGAGTTCAAACTCTCTTACAGCTGTTGAGCCAAATGGCAGAACCTTAAAATAATTTTTCTTCCTCAGTATTTTCTTGAAAAACAAATTTTATAATAAAAAGTATAACATGTTAAACTTATAAAAATGTCATACTTTGGCAGTAAATAGATGAATTATGGAAATAGAATAAATAGAATCTGTCTTTAAGTTAAAAAAGACTTTTTAAGGGGAAAAATAGTTTCCAACCCTATAAAATTTTAGTGTTTCCTTGAGTCTCTTTTTCTCCTCCCCATCTAATCAGATTTTTATTATTATTTTTTAAAGATTTACATATTTGCTTTTAGAGAGAGAGAGAGAGTGCGCGAGCATACAGTGGAGAGGGGTATAGAGAGAATGAGCGTCCCACGCAGACTCTGTGCTGAGCGAGGTATCCAAAGAGGGGCTCGATCCACAACCATAAGGTCACGACCTGAGCTGAAACCAAGAGTCAGACACCCAGGCGACGGTGCCACCCAGGTACCCCTCAGATTTATTATTTTAAGGTAATATATCCAATATTACTTATTTACACACTTCATCTCTAATTTTTTTCTATTTGCTTACAAATTAAAATCAATTTTATTCATAAAGAAGATTGCTGCTTAGGAATTACCAGACTACTATCTGATCATATTGATTTGTGAGGGACACTCCTTTCCTACTGGCCCCATTCATTTCTTCTTTCATGTTGTTTCTGTCATGAATTAATATTTATTATAAATGTAAGTTTGGTTCCTACCTTTTGCTCAAGTTATCCCTCTTGTTATCTGGTCTGTTTAGCTTCTATTCGTGATGGAATTTTTCTCTGAACGCCTGGACAGAGACATTCCATTCAACTACTGAGGCCGTATCTTTTTGCAGACCCATAGGCTGGAATAATAAAGAAATCAAATACTAATGAGAGGGGACAACAAGAGAAGTTTTTACTTTTTCATTTTTATTGACTCTTAATGAAAAGTTTGCTTTTCTGTTTTTACTGACTTTTTTAATATGTAGTCTCTTTTCCATATAATTGGAATTATGAGCCAAGATGTGGGCAACTTTCAGAGCTGACTTAATGAACGCATTTTCATGATTGGGTAAATACATTGTCTGTGGTTCTTTATGATTGGCTTTGCCCCAAGGTCCACAGACACGGCTACAAATGAGCACAGTACAACATTGCTCCTTTGGGTAGGAGGAGAATTCTCCATTTGCCCCTCCAGATTGATGCTCTACTCCTCCCCACCTAGGGTTGCCAGATTTAGCAAAACTACAGGATGAAGAGCAAGGTGGGATGTTTCCCCCCAACTCCTCCTTCTCTGGCTCCGGAAGGTCATTTGGGTCCCTCCACAAAGCCACAGCCCCTGCAGGTGGCCCATCTTACAGATAGATTTATTCTCCATTTCCAGGAACTTTCTTGTCTCTTGACCCTCGGGCACAGGAAAGGCAAAGGCTCTCTCTGTTCTAGCCCCAAAGTGCTTCATCATCCCATTCTTGTTTCCTTGAACCCTGACACACTACTGAAAATGGTCCCTCCCTTAAATTCTGCTCAGTTCCCCATTGGAAAATGCCATCTGTTTTCCGTCAGGGCTCTGACTGACATAAAATCTGATTAGCAGAGAACACATGACCTGTTCTGTAGAAATATAAATTGTAAATTGAATCCTAGTTTTCCATTTACATAAATCTACGTTTGTGGGCTTCCAGAGTTTCAAGGGTGCTGTAGCTTAATTTATGATGTATCTTCAACTGAAGTGGAATCCTAATATCTCTGTTTTTGGAGGTGTTGGAGATGGCTCTAGTCATTCACTATTAGAAGTAAGTCAATAGTGAAGATGTCTATGTGTATGATATTTGATATTCTTTTGATCCCTTCCTTGCATAAATATGATGGATATTTATGCAATTTATTCCCTTAATTTACTTACTTTCTAAGATAATGTAAATGTGTGCATGTATAGCTGTGTATCTGTGTGCCTGCATAAAAGGTAAAAAGAGTGGGGAAATGATTAAATAAATCATGATAAATTCATACTGTTGACTACTATGTAGTCACTAAATAGAATGAAATAGGCCTTTAAGTACTAATATGGAAGTAGCTCTAAGACATTTTGTTAAGTAGCAAAACCAAGATCTGACTGAAAAATACAGAACCAAATCCTGTGTGTATGTGTGACCGTGAAGAGGAGATGGAGGAGGCTGAGCCTGCCAGCCCACAGCCAGTGCCTTGGCTCAACAGACAACGGTGCTTGCTCTCTTCGCTTACATGTGGCAGAGGACTGTTGAGTATCTTTTATTCATTTATTTATTTTTTAAAAGATTTTATTTATTTATTTAACAGAGAGAAACACAGCGAGAGAGAGAACACAAGCAGGGGGAGCGGCAGAGGGAGAACCAGGCTCCCCACTGAGCAGGGAGCACAGCATGTGGCTCAACCCCAGGACCCTGGGATCATGACCTGAGCTGAAGGCAGACACTTCACGACTGAGCCACCCAGGCTCCCCTCTTAAAAGATAATGTATCTTTTAGAATGTGTGTTTTGTGTTCATTTATGATTTCTCCTAAAACCTCACCAAAATGACAGTGAAGACATAAAGAGACAATACAGGGCGAGTCGAACAGAGACCACGATCGAGGATTAGAGACAACAGCATTCTGGAAGGTTAAAGTGGTGGCTAGGTAGTACCTGAAGTATTACAGCAGTGAGACCTGAAGCTTACGTCTCTGTGCAGGTGCTTGCAAGAGAGAAGCAAACTGATTCATGGCTCAGAACACCTGAAAGACTCAGAAGCTGGACACCTTCAAAGGAGGGACAAGATGTGAGATAAACATAGGATAATTAGTTGAGAGATTGCATAAGGAGCAGTTAGATGCCTTGAACTTCTCCCCACCCCTGAAGTCCAATGACTCCATCTCCAACCCAAGAAGGAAATAGGAGGTTTGGTGATGGAGAGATCATGCCCAAGAGACTGTGGACTCAGGGATGATTCCAGGCACAGTTGAAGGTGGGCATGAGGCATGGGACAGAAGACAGCAGGATTGAGTGACCCTAACGGACCAGTCGGCTACTTGCAACCAGGCACAGTTCTAAGATGACTAAAAAAAGGTGAGGGAATTTCCATGCAGCCCCCATACTCCCTCACTCTGCCCTATAACTAGAGTCCCTCCAGAAGACAGAACCAACAGCATGATAACATATGAATGTAATATATTCATTATAAAGAATCAGCTTACTTGAACATGGAGACCAATTAGTCCCGGATCTACAGTCAGCATGCTAGAAACCCAGGAGAGCCGAAGGGAGAGCTCCAGTTCTTGTCGGAGTCCAAAGGCAGGAGAACGCCAACAGCCCAGGCAGTAGGCAGTCAGGAAGAGAAAGTGAATTCTCTCTAAAACAACATTTGCTTCTGTCGCTGGAGTTTCAGTGAATCGAGTGAGGCCTACCCACACTGCTGAGGGCACTCGGCTACATTCAGTCTACTGATTCTGATAAGGAAAGTCTGTGTTCTGAGTGGCTGACAATCCAGCAGCAGAATCCCAGTCCCGGCCCCAGGGCCATTGCAGGCTTTCCCCTAGCCCCACTGGGTCCCAACTGCAAGAGTGGCACAGATACGGAAGTACAAGTATATGAGATAAGTGTGTAAGATACCCACTTTTTGCTTGGGGCTCAGACCTTGATAGATTACTCTTTTCTGGGCCTGCCAGTGTGAAGTAAACCTCGGATCCTCCAAGGTCTCTGAGTATGGCTTGGTTCTTCTGCCAGGATCCAGTCCCTAACAATTCAAACGTTAATCTCATCCTGAAACACTCACAGACACACCCAGAATAACGTCTGACCACAAATCTGGGCACCTGCGGCTCAGCCAAGCTGACACATAGAAGGAACCATCATAGATAGATATGTAGCATAGCCCAGAATAAAGGATAGGAAGGGTCCCATTAAGATAGAGAAATGAAAATGACCCATACCAAGGCACAACATGGTAAAATCCCCAGTAGGGATTAAAAAAAAAAAAAATTTAATAAGCTTCCAGAAAGAAAAAGAAAGGTCATGAGGAAAAAGAGTAGCATTGAACTCTCAAGACCAAGGGTTGAAAGCTAATGAAGCAATGCCTTCAGAATTCTGAGGGAATATCTTGCCAACCCAATTTTCTGCACAGCTTAACAATCAAATATGAAGATAGAAAAAAAGATGTTTTCAAACAGGTAAATCTCCCAAAACTCTGCTTTACATCTTTTTTCCCACCAGGAATTTCTGGAACATGTATGCTACCAAAGGAAGAGAATAAACAAAGAAAGCGGAAGACATGAGTAAGGAAACAAGAATTCCAACAAAGGAAAAAGGCAAATTGAATTTCTAGAGTCATGAGAAAGAAAATATGAGGCTGACAAAATTTAGCCATTCTAGAGATCAACCAGTCTTGATAGAAATAGCGAGATGGAAGGGTCCGAGAGAGATGTCTCCATTAAGAGCAAAAACAAAAACAAAAATCACAAGAAAACTTGAGGTGCTTGACAATGTTGCTGGGAAGAGAATTGGAGAAGTATAAGAAAAATTATACTCGTGCACATACAACTTCCATTCAAACATACTAAAACAAAGCAAAAAAAATAAATAAGCAATATTTAGCTCCTGGAAAGATAGAAGTACAAAAAAGAAAGATATACAATATATTGCTTACTTGCAAGCAATATTTGTGTAATTATATTATAAAAACTGAATAATACAAAATTATGATTAAAATACACAGGGTTGGGGGAGAAGAACGTGTGTGTGTATGTCTGTGTATAGGAGTGGTAAAAGAATATTAAGTCCTTCCATAATGGGAAGTCAGTACATAATGTCTAAAATTGTTTAATCAGTAGCTGCATACTAAAACTAAGGAGTAAAATATAAGAGGAGAAACAGCTATTGAATTAAAAATTGCCTCTGCCTTTGGGGAATCTAATTCTAGGGCCAACTACTATTTTGTTGTTGTTGTTGATTGTTATCATAAATTTGGTGGTATTAGTTGATCTTCCAAAACACATCTGAGTATTTTTTCTTGCCCAAAATATTTTTATAACCAAAAGAAATTTTGTATAAGGTGATACAAAAGATATTTATGTTAAAGGTTTCCTTAAGCTTTCTGGAATAGGTTGAGCCCAGATAAACAAGATATGTTGATATTAATTACCTACTAGTTATTAATCACTATTTTCCTAATTCAAGTGGCTAAATGCATTAGGACATATATTTTATTGTATTATTTAGAAAACATTTCTATCAGAGTAAAAATTTTCTATTAGGAAAAAAAAATCCTTTTCTTCAACCCTAAAAGAAAGATTAGTAAGAGAAAATCGCCAAATTTATTTAATCTTAATTTTATGTAATGCAAGAGCCTTCATAAAGAAATGAAGATCCCGGGGCGCCCGGGTGACTCAGTGGGTTAAGCCGCTGCCTTCGGCTCAGGTCATGATCCCAGGGTCCTGAGATTGAGTCCTGCGTTGGGAATCTCTGCTCAGCAGGGAGCCTGCTTCCTCCTCTCTCTCTCTGCCTGCCTCTCTGCCTGCTTGTGATCTCTGTCTGTCAAATAAATAAATAAAATCTAAAAAAAAAAAAAAGAAAAAGAAATGAAGATCCCAAGAAATGGCTAAACCTGAGTGGTTTTATTCTCAGTTTGAAGAAGAATGGAAAGTAGTGGGAAAATGTGGGAGGGTGAAAATGTACAAATTGAGAGTGCTAAACTGGGGGAAGACTCTTCAGCAGGCCCCACGCCCAGCACAGAGCCCAATGAAGGCCTCAGTCTCACAGCCCTGAGATCATGACCTGAGCTGAAATTAAGAGTCAGACACTTAACTGAGCCACCACCCAGGTGCCTCTTCCTCTGTCTTTGAAAGAAAGGATGGGATGCTTCTTTTCTATGGATATAGGGCTTCTCATATGAGGGGTTTTTGTTGTTGTTTTTAAAGTTTATTTATTTATTTGTTTGAGAGAGAGTGGGAGTACGCAACACAAGCAGGGGTGAGGGGGTGAGGGAGAGAGAGACTCCCCACTGAGCAGCGAGCCCAAGGTGGGTCTGGATCCCTGGACCCCAGGATCATGACCTGAGCTGAAGGCAGACGCTTAACTGGATTGACCCACCCAGGCGCCCCTCATTTGAGGGTTTTATGATCTAATTCAGGGCAGAAGGGAAGATCATTGAGTCTTTCCTTGCACCTGCCATTTCCCAAATTCCTTGAGTTTAAAACATTCCATATGCCAAGGTGCCATATTTGGGAGTAGTATGTTCTCAACCCTGTCACCATCATGAATTAAATGTATTAACTCTTTGAAATATTGTTGCTAAGAATCTTTATATAGAATCAGATAATTCTGTCATTTTAGTTCACTCTTTTACATGAATTTTCTACCATGTTCTCTTAATAACCATCAAAGGAAACAACCCTAGATTAATACTTTAAGAGTTAATGAATTATTTAGACATATCCTTTGGAGATATTTAGATATATCCTCTCTCATTTAATTTCCTCCCTCTAATCACTGTAGAAGTATTAATATCCAGTGTCAAAACCTTGGCTGAAATTTCTTTAAATTATCTTTGTGTAAGTAATACTCTTCAAATAAATGTAGTTGTGCAGAAAACAATCTGGAGGAATGTATAACAAAAAGCCTACAGTATCTGGTAAGTGACAATGGGGAGGGTTTTCTAAAATGTTTGCTAGCGTGTGTTATTTTTATAATCAGAATATATCTCTGTATAAGCATGTGTATGTGTATATACAGAACGAGAGGTTGCACATAGTAGGTTTGAGCTCTATTACTGCTATTTTTTCCGGTCTTCACCTTGATCACAAAAGGGTTTCATGAGTATAAACCTGCAAGGATTTCCTGTTGAACTTCACATGGCATTCTAAAATATGATTTAGCTATTCTGACCAAATGACTCTGAACCGAGGGGACCAAAGGCAGCTGCCCTGCTTGAGACTGTTAGACCCAGACTGGGTCAGCATGTTAACGGTGTGGTGAGGAACGTCCATGCTAGGCTAATGGGCAATCACTCGTCAGTCCACAATCAGCCACAGCAAATACATGTGCAAGCATGGAAATGAACTTTACACAATTAAAAAACAAACCAACACATGAATTATTATTAATTAATAAGCAAAATATATTTCAGCTAATTTTTTTCCTCTTCTTTTCTTGTTAGGCCATTTTATGTTGACCAGCAAACAGAAGTAGCAGAGTTTCATCTTTTTGGTTTTGCCCTCCTGGAGAGGAAGAATCTTTATCTTCCTTTCTTTTTTATAAAGTTTATTTATTTTTTAAGTAATCTCCATACCCAGTAAGGGCCCGAACCCATGACCCTGAGATCACAAGTCTAAGTTCTTCTTGGACCAACCACACACCCCCATAGTAGCCCTTGTTAGCTGAGAAGACCCAGACTTGGTTTTTTTTTTCCCTCTAATTTCTAGGACAAACAACTAAAGGATTCTTGGTCTCATGTTCGCAGTTTTCACATTATTATTCCAGTCCTTGGCACACACTTAAGAGACCCTAATAGAGTTCTGCAGATAATTCATGGTGGCATTGGGACTAGAACTGTTTGATAATCTCTGCTCTGCATCTGCCTCATACGTGTATGTATATGTCCTCTAATTCCTATGTTGAAACCTACCCCCCAGTGTGGTGGTATTTGAAAGTGGGGCCTTTGGGAGAGCATTAGGTCATGAGAGTGGAGTCTTCACAAATGGGACTAGTGCCCTTATAAGAGAGACCGCAGGGAGCTCCCTTCCCCTTCTGCCAGGTAAGACACAGTAAGGAGATGGCCATCTCTGTCCTCTCTAGAGATCAGATTCTTCCAGCGCCTCCAGAAAGGTGAGAAATAAATACTTTCTCCTTCAACCATCAGGTCGCTGGTATTTTTGTTATAACAGCCCAGATGGACGAAGACTCACGGGAGATAAAAGAATCCTTGGAGTCCCCTTTGACAACTCTCAGTCTCTCCTGACCCATAGCCAGTCCATTAGCAAGTCTTCCCATCTGTCACTCCAAAATCTGTTTCTAACAGGTCTGCCTCTGTCCAGTTTCACCACCGTTTTGGTCCTGGCTCTCAGGGGAGGTGTCCCAGAGAACCGCTGTAACAGCTGCAATTTTATTTTTGCTTACTCTGGTGTGTTTACCACATAGCAACCAGAGTGACCCTTCTAAAGCACAAGTTTGACAATGTCTCCCTCGTATTTTGCTATTAAAAATGTTTAACGTCAGGTTTGTTGAGGTATAATTTACATAACAGTAAAATTCACCCCTTTAAGGGATACAGTTCCTTGAAGTTTAACAAATGTACACCACATCCACAATATAGAGAAATTCCTTTGTCCCCCAAAGTTCCCTTGAGCCCCTTTGTAGCCAAACCTTTCTCAACCCACAGCCCCTGGCCACTGATCTGTTTTCTGTCTTGAGAGCAGTACCTTTTCCACAATGTTACAGAAGTGCAATCACACTATATGTAGCCTTTTGAGTCTGGTTTCTTTCACTTAGCAGAAAGCATCTGAAATTCATTCATTAGCCGCATGTGTCAGGTCTTTCCTTTTTATTGCTAAGTGGTATTCCAGTAATTATAACTCGTTATCCATCATCCGTTGGTAGACATTTGAGTTGTTGCCAGGTTTGGGTGACTACAATGAAAGCCACAATAAACATTTATGTTCTGGTTTGTTGGATTTTTTGGATGGAGAGACTTAATGTATCCATTTCTCTTGGTTAAATACATAGGAGTGGGATTTCTGGGCAGTATATGGTAAATGCATGTTAAATGTTACAAGAAACACACTCTGCTTTCCAAAGTGGCCATACCATTTTGCATTCCCACCAGCAGGGTATGAATTCCCGGGGCTCCCCATCCTCCTCAGCACTTGGTAATGTCAGGTTTGTTTACTGGAGCCATTCTGGTTTTAACCTCCATTTCCTTAATGATTAACGATGTTGAGCATCTTTTCATGTGCTTCGTTGCTACCCATCTCTTTTGTTTGGTGAAGTGTCCAAATTTGCCACTTACCAAAAAAAGAAAATTGTTTTGTTACTGAGTTGTATTGTTATTATTTTAAACTTAAAAATCCTGAATAGATAATATATTCACATAGTCAAAAAACCAGAAATGTTCAAAAAAGTCATTCATGGGGAAGTGCCCAACTCTGTGCCCTCTAAACCTCTGACTGCGCCACTTTAGAAAACATTCTCATTAACTTGTGTTTCCTTCCAGAGTTTCTTTAGGTAAATACAAATATATATTCCTATCTCCTCTTCATTCTTACAGATATAACATAGTATGTAGACCGCTCAGCATCAGTATTTCCTGGAAAGCGTCCTCATACAGTGTGTTTTTACCACTGCGTGTGATTCTACTGTGGGGATAAGGCTTATTTAGCCGGTCCCCAACTGATGGATGTTTGTTTCCAATTACTTCTTTACAAATAACACTACATACAATGAAT
Source organism: Neogale vison (assembly GCF_020171115.1). NCBI lineage: Eukaryota > Metazoa > Chordata > Mammalia > Carnivora > Mustelidae > Neogale > Neogale vison. The sequence continues at coordinate 56,446,708 of NC_058093.1, read as the reverse complement.
AACCTTCTACACAGGTTCTTTGGTAATGTAGGCAGTTATATCTGTAGGCTATATTCCAAAAGTAATTTTCAGATTACTATGTCTTCAAGCATGACTATCTTAATGTCTATGTAAGTTTCCTCTGTTAATTTCAACTCAGCTCAAGGGCTTTGTATGATCCCTATTTATAAAAAAGAAAACTGGTGTGTGTGGGGGGGGATGGGGTGGGAATAGGGAGGTTATAGATTGGGAGCTCCTCATAACTCAGATTCTACTTGCTAAGAAAGGTGTAGGAAGAGGAAGTGCCCCGGCCCACAAAGTTCCTCTGTGATATAGTGACATTCTTAACCCTGCCCCAAACCTGACTGTGTCTGTGTTCTGTTTATTTTACAGCAGATATCTAATGCTTCTATCTGTGTCTTTTGCTTCTGATCTCTATCTGACTAAAGAAAAATTTTTTTCTGATGTGTATTTCAGACTCACTAGCGATTTATGCTCTTCATAAGTTTTTCTTTTGATCATCGTTCACCCTCAGTTAATTTGCTCAAGTGAAGAGCGAAATCTCGGGAGGAGATTAGCAAGAAGAAGAGCATTTAGCTTTATCAAATGAAGTGTTTCTGAATTTGATCATTCCCTTCTCACTCAAGGGGAAATTTAAGTTGTAATAGTAACCTCTTTGATACTTGACAATCTCATTGATGGTCTCAGTTACTTACGTCTTAAAGGGCCACACCGACTTTAAATGCCCATTATTCCTTTAAACCTTATTCACATGCTAAAAGCAGAAGCTGAAGGCAAAACACAAATCACCAACCAGAATGCCTTCTCATTAGCCCTGAATTTAACTGGAATCTTACCTTGAGTATTAAAGAGACCTTGTAATTTTGGCTTTCCTCTGTACACAGGGGTATTGTGGTTAACTGGGAGCTGGTTGTTTAAGAGGAAGAGACGATTGTGCAGTGAAGTCAGAGAGCTTTGCCCGCACATGTACCACTGGTTCACCTCTCCTGTCCAAGTTATTTTCAGAACAAAATGCTGCAAATAGAGACCATAATATTTTTCTTCCCACATTGTTTATTTCAAGAGACATGAGAACCATCACGAAAAAGATTCATAGGCTTAAAATGTAAACCTTGCAAGTCTGCTTTGTTTGAGTTTATGAAGATGTGATTGTGGGGTCTCTTCTTCCTGGGTCTCACCTCTGCCCTGAGAAAATGGCAGGTCCTGAAATTTATGGGAATTCTGACCTCAGAGGCCAGGAAGTGCCTGAGACTGGAGAAGGTGGGAAGCGTGGAGTCTGACCCTTGATGGGGTGCATTCCCAGAAGAGAAAATAATATTACCTGTAGCTCTAATTTCCACAGCACGGTTTTTAAACACTCAGAGATTTGTTGTTCTTGAAATAGCCCCAGGCATATGGAAGATACTAGATTTAAGTAACTTCCCTTCCTTTCCAAGTCCGAAGGCTGGAAGCTTGTCATTTTATCTGGAGGGGAAAAAAAAATTCCTTAAAGCCATTAGAAAATCCCTTGTCTTAAAATTGTAGACACAAATTGCCCATGCACAGTACAAACAAAGTTTTAGGGACAAATGATTGATTTTAGGTTGAAATTTACTGGGAACAATTTTATTTCAAAAAATCAATTTTTGCCATTTCTATTAAGCTGACAAGGACAAAGCTAAAAGAAGCCTTAGAGAAGTCATGAAAGCTCCAGATTAAAAAATATTTTTTAAATGGTCTCATTGAGAAATTTTTCAAATAAGAGTCACACTTGAATGAATGAATGCTGTATCAAATTATCCGGAGACAAAGAAGAGAAGCCATTCTACCAGAACAAATGCAGCCTGCTTTGTTTGGAGGACAAATCATTCTTGCAGCCAGTTTGGAAATGTCACTTTTAAGTCAATGAGAGTTGTGTTCAAATAAGAGGGGGAAGCAAGACCCCATTATATTCACGAGGATGTGATGTTTTGCCTCTGAATGGTTTCTACAGTACATGAAAATTCTTTTTTTTTTGGAAGGGGGTGTGTCTTTTTAATGTCTTAAACTGTTTTCAGGTTTTACAAAGTGCTTCAGTTCTTACATTGAAAGGGCAGACATGATCACACTGGAACACCAGTTGTCCAACTATAGAAGCTCTGGACTTTTTGGATAAGACTTTTGAACTCCTGGTAAAAAACAGATTCATTGGCTCCCGTGGGGAAGCCGTCTTCTGGAAGTGATCCAGGGCTTGTGGTGGTCCCACCCAGCCATTTTCTCCATCTTTCCATGATAAGGCCACTGGAGCCCTGACTGTAATGGGGTTGATTCGAGCAACAGTGGTGTCCAGTGGAACAGGAAGTTCAGAGGTGAGACTGAGCAAAGCTGATGGGGAAGTCAGTCCATTGCCAGGCGTTGAGCAGACTGGCTGGCAACTGTGGGGTTTATATGCAATCTGGCCTTCTTGGTTCATTTTGGCAAATGCTAAATCCCCCAATACTATCGGTCAGGTCAAAAAATCACTTCATTTTTGTTGCCAACATTAAAAATAATTTTTTTATTACTGAAAGACACTATAATGCTAAGCAACAGTCCAACACCATCAAATTATTATATCTTCTGGCAGATATAATAAAACACTCAAAATGACTGATGATGTTTTTATATCATTTTGAAGTCTGATTTTTATTTTTATTTTTTTTAAAGCAAGCTTCTCCATGGAGATAGGAGGATGTAAGCTGGGCTGCAAAAAGCCACCATCCTTGCTCAATGACAAGGAAGCCTGGGCTGACACCAGCTGAGAAAGCAGACACTCACCGGGATCTGTCAAGGTCTATCGAGAAAGAAACAAGGGAGGACACCTAGTGCACAGTCTCACAGCAGAAACTCAGAAGTTTTTGAGTGATCCAAATAAAAGATCTCCTTCCAAAAAGAAAGCAAGTTTTAAAAGGGCACAAATTCCACACATTATCTGTGGACAAAAATAAAATTCTCCACTTAATTGCATGACTTTCCAGTTTGGTTTTCCAGTAGAAAGCAAGCTTTACAATAATGGGGAGCAGTCTGTGGACAGGGTACTGCCTAGTTTTGGGAAGAATCAGAAAATGTACTTTGTGTGGCTACTTCTCAAATATGCCTTAAGGTAAACAATAAATGGCACAAATGCCTGTGACAAGTATTTAATTCCAAGTCTAATGATACTATCATTAGTATTTATAAAAGGAGTATTAAAAGTAATGCTAACAGTAAGCATATATTACATTTTACTATATGCAAGGCACTGTTATGTGCTGATGTACATTTATTTGTTTATGTATTTATTTATTTGACACAGAGAGAGAGAGAGAGAGAGCAAGCACAAGCGGGGGGGCAGCAGGCAGAGGGAGAAGCAGACTCCTCGCTGAGAAGGGAGCCTCACACAGGGCTCTGCTCGATTCTAGGACCCTTGCATCATGACCTGAGCAGAAAGCAGCCATTTAACTGACTGAGACACCCAGGCACCCCGCTGACGTACATTTAATCTTTAAGCAGTCATAATCGGGTTGGCATTGTTAGCCACATTTTACAGATGAGAATAACAAGGTTAAGAAAACTATGTCCATAGTACTAAGCTATTTATTTAGCTTAGTAGAACCAGTATTTGAAGCTAGGCAGGGTAACTGCAGAGCCTCAGTGCCTGAAGCTTTAATAAGACCTCGCGCTTACGGAGCATGTGTCTACTGTTATTACTATCATTTTACAGATAAGGAAACAGGTAGGAAAACTTTCCCAAAGTCACACTGCTATTAAGGATGGAGGCGAGATATAAACCCAGTCACTCTGACCCTAGATTACATGTCCAAGGTTGTCGAACCAGCTAAAATGTACATATTCCTCATGAGAGTTAGTAAAGGTATTTTCATTCTGAGTTAGAGAAAAATGGGACCTGCATGGTTTTGCCCAAGTGGCCATTCTGTAGAAGTGGCTGTTTACCATGGCTTAGTGGCTTAGTTGGTCTCCACGGGCAGGATGGCTGGGCTTTTTGCTGGTGTATACTGTCCTCTAGTGGTTGGTAGAAAATTCTGATACTACACCTATTTGATGACAAAGGAATACAATGTTGTTCATTAACACTCCTTTAACCATAAAGTTATGAACATGTATTGATAGTATTTGTACTTTTAGTATCTTTTGACTGAGAAAAATATATAAATCCAAGGAGCTACTATGAACTTAGTATCTCTTTTATGCAGATGCATATTTATTCATCTCAATGGTATACATATAGATTGAAAACAAGATGACATACATGTATTATCCTGTATATATGTACATATACATACATACATACATGTATATCTGTATATATGCACAGATACATAGATAAGCATGTGTGTGTGTGATTTATTTATAAGTCTTAGACTTACATTTTTTTTATAAGTCTAGACTATGCTAGGGTGCATCGATGGATTTGAAAGCCCTCACAACTGACTTTCCTTCAAGGATCTTTGGCTGGAACTTCAACAAATACCCATACCTAAACCAATCACAGACAAGGGAAACTGAATGAACACAAAATCTTAATCAGTATATTCTCCTGAACTGAGAATAGGGTCCCCTTCCTTGAGAGGAAGAGACCTGAAGAAAATTGATTTTCTGTTTACAAGGAAGACATCCTGCTACAGGGTACACAGCAGTCTTACTTAAGTCTCTCTTGTCCCCTGGTCTGCATCCCCGGCTGACTTGAAGGTGGAGGCCTGGAGCTGAGAGGATGCTGGGAACAATCCTCCGGCCATATGGAGCGCATTGTTTAAAGGGAATTTAAAAACAATAAACCAACAAAGTGGTTTTTATTATCACCATCAGCCTGCAATTTTAAAAAAATGACAGTGATAAAATAATTCTCCCTGAAAATTTTTGTTGTTGTTTAACTTTTTTTTAATTAAATTTAATTTTTAAAAAAGATTTTATTTATTTATTTGACAGAGAGAGATCAAAAGTAGGCAGAGAGGCAGGCAGAGAGAGAGGAAGGGAAGCAGGCTCCCTGCCAAGCAGAGAGTCCGATGTGGGACTCGATCCCAGGACCCCGAGATCATGACCCGAGCCGAAGGCAGCGGCTTAACCCACTGAGCCACCCAGGCACCCTCTTTTTTTTTATTTTATAAGATTTTATTTATTTATTTGACCGAGAGAGATCACAAGTTAGCAGAGGCAAGCAGAGAGAGAGAGGAGGAAGCAGGCTCCCTGCTGAGCAGAGAGCCTGACGCGGGACTCACTTCCAGGACCCTGAGATCATGACCTGAGCTGAAGGCAGAGGCTTAACCCACTGAGCCACCTAAGCGCCCCTGTTGTTTAACTTCTAAATAACTACTGTGGTTCCTATTTAGTATACGTGTGTGTGTGTATAGTTTATATATATATAGACATATATATAAAACAAATATATATAATATATATTTATATAGAAAATAAAATTAAAAAATATATTTCCAATTACATTTTTATTACTCACATTTTCATAAACACTGTGTTTTACACCATGAAATTCATTTGGAGAACTTCTGGTTATGAGCTGGCCTAGGACACATACAGAGTCAGCAACAAGTATTTGTTTTAGGAACAAGTTCATGATCAGTTGGAATCATTTAGACCTCAGTTTGGGCACAGCTGGTTACATACTCCTGAGTCTAAAGTGTAGATCTGAACTAATCAATGATAACCTAGTTATTGTAAAGACCAAGAAATGGAACTAGAGCAACTTTAATTCTGTCCACATGTGACCATGCAAAAATATTTGCAAACCATCAGAATCAACCCAGAACAATGTACAGTGAAATGATAAGCTTTATTTATTTATTTTTAAAGATTTGAGAGAGAGAGAATGAGAGAAAACACAAGTTGGGGAAAGGCAGAGAGAGAAGTAGACTCCCCGTTATGCAGAGAGCCCAGCTCTGGGCTAGATTTCAGGACTCCTGGATCATGACCTGAGCTGAAGGCAGATGCCCAACCACCTGAGCCACCCAGGCGCCCCAAAATGACAAGCTTTTAATTGTTCATTAAAGACTGACACAGAGAAACTGTGGAGAACACCACCAACTCTGCAAAAGCAAAACACAGGGAAATGGGCATTTCAAAGAAGAATGACAAGAATGTCTTGTCAACAAAAGATACTGGTCTTGCACATGGCCAGAAGAAATCAAAAGGACAATATCTGAATGCTTCAATCATTTTCACCATGAACTAGACCCTTCTTCTAAGGTAAAGGATCACAATCGATGTTTACTATCAACTTTCTCTGGCTTTTATAAAAGAAAAATTTGGGGAAATTTTAATATAATAGAAATTAGTGTTTTTCCCAAATTCATGTTAGAGTCCTAATCCCCAATGTGATGGTATTTGGAGGTGGGGCTTTGGGAGATAATTCGGTTTAAGTGAGGTCATGAAAGTAGGGTCCCCATAAAGGGATTAGTGTTTTTAAAAGAAGGGGGTGAGACCCCAGAACTCTCTTTCTCCACACATGTGTACTGACAGAAAGGTCCTGTGAGAGGCAGCTGCCGACACACCAGGAAGAGGGCCCTCACCAAGAACCTGGGGGCACCCGTATCTTGAACTTCCCAACCTCCAGAACTGAGGAATAAATGTCCATTGTTTAAACCATGCAGTATATCGTATTTTGTTATGGAGGCCTGAACTAAGACATCCACGAAGAACAAATTGGTAGACTATTGTTTGGATTCACTGATTTCTCAGGAAATCCCACTTTATCTTCCTCATCAAGAATTTTCTGGAAAAAGAAAGTTACACTACTGCAGACAGTAAATTGTGTGACTGCACACAGTTTCAATTCTCAGTGTATGCAATAGGTGCAATAAAGAAGCTCAATAAAAGAAAGTTCATGCTGTTTGTGTTTCTTTTCTGGCTATCATTATTACTCCTTTTTCATTTCATGATTATATCTGAAATTCGGTTGTTTAGGGGAGGGTTATTAAAAATGATCTATTCTGGGGGCGTCTGGGTGGCTCAATGGGTTAAGCCTCTTCCTTCGGCTCAGGTCATGATCCCAGGGTCCTGGGATGAGCCCCACATCCGAGACCCATGCCAGGCTCTCTGCTCAGCGGGAGTCTGCTTCCCCCACCTCCTCTGCCTGCCTCTCTGCCTACTTGTGATCTCTGTCTGTCAAATAAATAAATAAAATCTTAAAAAAAAAAATCTATTCTGGTTGCCGGTTATGCAAGGGAGTCCTGCTAGTGGGGTTATATACAAAGAGCCTGTGGCAGTGTGGCATGGAAAGAGTAGGGTCCTTGTATAATGCCCACAAAGGGAAATAGTTTATAAAGTAAACCCAGAGGTACTCCAAAAGGCCCAAAGGAGTTACTTGTCATGCAACCTTTTTGAGTACGTTTAAAACATTAAACCAGATATGGAGAAAGGGGAACCCTCCTGCACTCCTGCTGGGAATGCAAGCTGGTGCAGCCACTCTGGAAAACAGTATGGAGGGTCCTCAAAGAGTTAAAAATAGAGCTACCCTATGACCCAGCAATTGCACCCCTAGGTATCTACCCCAATGATACGGATCCAGTGACCCAAAAGGGCACCTGCACCCCGGGGTTTATAGCAGCATGCAGCATGTCCACAATAGCCAGCCATGGGAAAAAAAAAAAACAACAGATGTCCATCAACTGATAAATGGATTAAAAAAAAAAATACAGTGTACACACACACACACACACACACACACACACTGGAATACAACTCGGCCATCAAAAAGAATGAAATCTTGCCATTTGCAATGACGTGGATGAAACTAGAAGGTATTATGCTAAATGAAATAAGTCAATGAGAGAAAGCCAATTATCATATAATCTCACTTATTATGTTGAATTTGACAAACAAAACGCAGGATCATAGGGGAAGGGGGGAGAAAATAAAATAAGACAAAACCAGAGAGGGAGACAAACCATAAGAGACTCTTAATCATACAAAACAAACTCCAGGGTTGCTGGAGGGGAGGGGGATAGGAGATGGAGTGACTGGGTGATGGACGTGTGATATGATGGGCACTGGGGGTTACACGCAGCTGATGAATCACTGAACTCTACCTCTGAAACTAATAATACACTGTATGTTAATTAATTGAATTCAAATAAAATAAAATGAAACTAAAAAACAAATAAAACATTATGTCATATACTCATGTTCACACCAGCATTATCCACAACAGTCAAAAAGTAGAAACAACCTGGTCTGTGAACAGAAGGAAGTTCAACAAAATGCGGTACGCAAAACAATGGAATATGATTCAGCCTCAAGAAAGATGTTCTGTCACATGCTGTTAACATGGATGAACCCTGAGGACATGACAGTAAGTGAAATAAGTGAAATAAGTCACAGCAAGTCAAATACCATATGATTCCAGTTATATGAGGTACCTACAGTAGTCAGATTCATAGGGACAGGAAGTAGAAGGGTGATTGCCAGAGGCTGGGGGGAGGCTGGGGGCGGGGTTGTTGTTTGATGGGTATCGAATTTCAGTTTTGCCAGAAGAAAAGAGTTCTGGAGATTGCTTGCCCAGGATTGTTAATATATTTGACATTATTGAATTACACACCTAAAAACAGTTAAGATGGTAAATTTTATGTTATATGTATTTTATTGCAATTAAAACAATACTAATTTATTTCATGGAAACATGGATGACCCACCAAGATTTGCATAACCTTATTCTGGAAAAAGCTTCCTTTTTTTTAAAAAAAAAGAGGGAGAACACCACAGCAGCCAACACTCAGTTTCTTTGTATGACTAAGAAAAGAAAGCTTTTCCTTTCAACTTGCTGCCATCTGCCAGAAAACTATTCTATGGCATGTACAATTCTACGGAGATCTCAGTATGAAGGGCGCCTCCTAGAGTTGTTCAGTGTGCTGCCTGCACTGCTAAAGAGCCTCAGAATGCAGGGGCCCAGAACTCTCCACCTCTGAGAGCCTCTGAGAATGGTCAGGGCATGAGTGGTGGCTTTTGTCACCTTCGGGAGATGAGAAAACACAAATGTTTGATAGAAGAGTCTGAACTATTCAAGTTGCAGCAGTTGAAAACGATGTTGCATCAAAGTCAATAAGCTCAACATGAAGTTTCTCAGGGGGTTGGGCTGGCAACTCAGCAGGTAGTTCGGAGTCAGAAGTAGTGGGAGAAGAAGTCAGAAGTAGTGGCCACGAGCCACTAACAGAAGAAGCGATCCCTAGGGTTGGCCTTACTCACAGAGAAGTGAAAACAGTACCTGGAAACGCTGAAAAGGCCCTCCGCACAGTAATAATTTTGCTATTATTTGGGAATGCCTGAAATTCCAGTTACTTGCTTTATGGCTTACAGATTGTTAGAACAACAAATAACCTTATACATCCCGTGGTTCAAATCCCTCGTTTCACCAATGCAGTCTAGAATGTTATACGACTCACCCAGGCTTGCACACTAACTGTGGTGTTCGACTTTGCTCTCCCTCTGGCATCTGGAACTGGAGAGGCTCTCGAAGGGGGAAGAGGCATCACTAAAGAACAGGTAGAATATTCCAGAGACAGGGTTTCCCCACTTCACAGTCATTATAATTTCCCTTTTCCCATAACCTCTAAACCCCAGGAAGAATAAATGGGGAGGGAAAGGGGGGTGCACAAGAATATCCATACTATTGGAAGTGTATGAAAGCTTAAGAAGAAACTAGAAGCCATGTGTATTAGACTTTTCATTAACCTATTCACTAAATATATTAAACATCAGCTTGAGGGACAGATTATGTACTTGAGGACCTTAGAGCCCACTGGGGGAGATATGCAAATAGATGAATTATAATAAACCTAGAATACATGGTGTTAGATGTATTAATTCAGTGCTAAGGGGACCCTGAGGAGGGAGCCACCATCTTCCCACACAGGCTTTGGAAAAACTTCCAGAGGAAGGGAAATTGTAGAAGGGTCTTGAAGGGTGAACAGGAGTTGGGTAGGTGGAAAGAATATGAGGGAAGGTCCTAGGAATCCTGGCGGGAAGGAATAGCCCTGGACCCCAGGGCAGTCTAGAGAGCACTGCTGCAGGTATCATCCCTTTAGGAATGACTGAAGGGTCATGTGACAGGAGCATTCTGTGATGAGTAGAGCACGGGAGGCGACCCAGGCCAAGTTAAGGAGTTGGAGTTTTCTCCTGTAGCTCACAAAGTCATCAAAGGCTGTTGAGCAGAATGTGAGCGGATTCCTTGCTGAAGAAGAGAACACTGGCTTCCGTGGAGGGCGAATGGCAGTGGGAGAGAGCCGTGCGGGGAGGCCAGGGAGGCGGCTCTTCCAATACCCAGGCTGTTCTATGTCTGTGAACTTGCCAGGACAGGACCAGCCTGGGCAGGGGAGGGCGGCTCAGCCTTCACCCACTGCAGCCATCTGCACCCTCCCACACAGACTGTGCCTCCTGCCTCCTCCCACTCTTGAGTCAACAGAATTTCTGCCATTGACATTCCAAACAGTGGGGAAGGCTCAGAAACAGGGAGGTGTGCGGGTGAATACCACCCCCCTCCCCAACTCCCACCTCGAGGGAGGGTCTGATGTGTGAGATGGTGTTTATGGTTTCACAGGCAGTGCTTGCCTCCAGCAGTAAGTAGGTAGAGAAGGAATGTCTCTTTATCCCTTCTGGGGAAACAAGCTGCCTTGGATTCCAAAAAATAGAGGAGAAATCAGGCATTCAGGTACAAAGCTGGAAAAATGGTTGGAGGAAAGGGAGAGGCTTTAATCTGGCAGCAGCTGGACGCCAGGGGAACCATATTAGAGTGAGCTCTAAGGTTGCTGCCAATTCCTGCGGGAGCAGGCAGGGGCCTGTGGCCAGGGAATCGGCTGAGCTCCAGAGGACAAGAGGACCCTCAGCTACTGGGCTCCCACAGCCTTCCCAACTGAGGACACTTTCAGCTGAGGGTTTGAGAAGAGTTCCTTGTTTGGTAACCCCCAGCTCAGCATAATGCTGTTTTCAGTAAAGGATTCTTAAATGGAATCAAACTCAAGTGATTAACATACTGAGACTCTTATAACTGTGTATGCCTGGATATAGTCCCGGGGGAGGGGTGGGGGGCTTGTAGCAGCTTTTTATTATTATTTTTTTAAAGCTGCCCATTATTATCTGGGCAGGTTAACACTGAGAGAGATGAACAAAAAGGGTCTTCAGAGGGCTAGAACCAAGAACAGAAGCAGGGGGTAGAGAGAAGGCTGTGCTGAGCAGGGATTCTGAGCTGCTCTCTGGAAACCCAGTAAAGGTATTTTCTCTTCAGTTGCCTGACAGAAATACGAGTGTCCCAGGAGAGAGGTGGTGGTGGTAGGCACTTGAGGGACTTGTATACCTGGTGGGGAATTCTCAATATTTTAATTATTTTTTAACAGTGTATTTATTTTAGAGAGAGAGGGAGAGAGCATGCACATGAAAGGAGGGGGAGGTAGGGGCAGAGGGAGAGGGAAAGAGAGCATCTCAACCAGACTCCCTGCTGAGTGTGGAGCCCAACGCCAGGCTCGATCCCACAACCCTGACATTGTGACCTGAGCCGAAATGAAGAGTGAGACGGTTAACGGACCGAGCCACCCAAGCGCCCTGGAAGTTCTCAGTATTTTAAATAGCTGTGGCCATCCAGGTGGCCCTAGTTACTGAGGGGGCGTGGAGAGCAGGCAGCAGACCTGGGGCAGGTGCTACAGAAGGACTTTGCCAAGATGTGCTCATGGCATAACAGACTGCTGCAGAACCCAGGCTGGAGAAAAGAGGAAACAATACTAAAAATCCTTTTCAAGCCTTTTACATGTATGTAACTCACTTAAACCTCACAACAATTCCACGAAGCAGACATTTTTGTTCTTCTGGTTTTGTAAATGAGGAAATGGAGGACCGCCCAGCATCATACACTTGAGAAGATGAGAACAACGGATGCAGTATGAAAAGCATCTGACTCTTTCATAAGGGTTTGAGACACAATAGCCTCCCTATCACAACCTGCTCTCATAGCCCAACGTCTCCAACAGCTGTAACCTTGGTTTGTGGTTGATGGACCGGCAGGCAGGCGATTAGAGTAGGAAACATGAGAGAATTGCCTTAAAAATTTACAAGTAAATTAATGAGAACTGAAAAACAATTCTCTGTTCCTGTGTTAACCGATGCTGGGATAAGGCAAAAATAAGTTAGCTGCCTGCTCCAGGACATTGCTACCCTTCGGAGAGAAGAGGAGGAGCCACTGAACAGCTTCTGGATCAAGAATAACAGCTTGTGCATCGAGAATTCTCCTCGAGACCCTTGCCTCACTGAGCCCATGTAGGCAAAGCCATTGTGTCAAAACTCTGATTAATTCCAACCAGCTCCTCACCTTGCAAGACCTGCCTAAAAAAATCATTCCGCCCAGGCCCTGAAAACCTGAAAATATTCTGCCCTACAAGGTACTGTGTATCCATAGGCTTTTCTGGGATTCACGGCTGACATTAGGTATATATTTAACGAGAACGCTGTGGTAACATTGTGACCTTACCAGCAAGATGACCCGGTCTTAGAGCAGTCTCGTGGGTGTAAGACACGCCTGCGGAGCCTCCTGCAGCCATGATCTGTGCTCCCAAAAGGCAGCCTTGGTCCTCTGACCTGGGGAGTCCAGGGCGACTGCCTCCCTGTGGTAGAACATGGTCATTACAACGTCTGGCTCAGGCTCCTCCAAGGGCCCAACCATCCACAGCCCCTTGAGTTCCTGCCATGCACCCAAGTTACCACGAAGGTAACTTGGTAACCTATCAAGACGTATCAACCCGGCCATACAGATTGAACCAGAAATAGGGTTCTGACCAAGGCGACTCTATATGTAAGAAGTCAAGAGAGTGGAGGTTTCTTTCTTTTTTTAAGATTTTATTTATTTACTTGACAGAAAGACACAGCGAGAGAGGGAACACAAGCAGGGGAAGTGGGAGAGGGAGAAGCAGACTTCCTGCCGAGCAGGGAGCCAGATACAGGGCTCCATCCCAGGACCCTGGGATCATGACCTGAGCTGAAGGCAGAGGCTTTAACCCACTGAGCCACCCAGGTGCCCCTGCCTTGTCCCTTTCTTAATTCTCCCTGACTAGTGACACGTATTATTCACATCTAGCAAACACCCTATAGATGGGGCCCCCCAAACCTTGCTGGCCAGTCTCTCTCACTTTGGGTGGTATTGTGTGGATAGCCCCATCACCACTGCTAAATATTTATGTTCTTTGTTATCTGAAGAATCTCTTGTGTCCTCTAAAACAACCTTATCTGAACTTGCAGGGCACAGCTCTTTGCCACAACTCAGCGATTTCGAGAGGCGGGTCACAGTAATCCTTAAGTTTACAGAAGGATAATGAAGAATCCCACGTGCTGGGAGCATCAGGGAGGTAGAGGAATTGACAAGAGCCGTAAATCTTCAGGGGTCAAGGGGCTTGGGAAGGCCTCGTCCATCGGACAGCAGAGAACTCTGCAACACAGGGAGCAAACAAGGCTTTCCTACAATGACAGGTAGAGAGTACAATCAAGGGCAGAGGCTCTGCACAGTGGGAAGCCTGCAAGGAAGGGGCCCTGCCCTCAAGAAGCTGTTCAAGGTGCAGCTGACCAAGGGCAAAGGAGGTCCTGGAAATGCTGCCGAGAGAGCTCCGGAGTTTAACCCGCCACCACCAGTTTCCTGAGTGGTGTTCTCAGGGTTCCTCAGGAGCAATGCAGACAGGATTGGGCTGCTCTCCACTGAAATGACTCCGCGTTCGTCTTGGCTTGATAGGTCGCAAAGTAACAGCCTTACAAAGACACGCAAAGTCTGGTCCTGTATTTCTTCAAATTCGTGTTCCTTTTCGCTCCCTCTTACATGCCCAAATTAGGAGCCATAAAAGGCTACTCTTTTTGGCTATCTGGCCAAATAAACCAGACAAAACACCCCTAAACTTTTTTTTTTTTCTTTTTCATCGAATGTCAAAGCATTTTACGGGTAGCTGAACAAGTTCGAGTTCAAGAGAGGAGACTGAATGTACAGGACAGCAGAAAGGCATTTCTGCCTGGCTGTGTAACTTTGGGTAAATGACTTAATCTTTCTGAGCCTCAGTTTCTTGGGATGATAATAATACCTGTCTTCTATATTTATTACAGGCATTAAATGAGGTGACGAGTATATAAACAGCCCCCCCGCATATCATAGCACTTATTAAATGTTAGTTCTCTTTCCTTTTCTGTCTGGGCTTTACTTACTTCACCTATAAAATCAGACTTGCCTCATGAGGATCAAAGGAGAAAAATCTTTGTAAGCTGTGAAGGGCCACATGTGGTCGTTATTGTAGAACAGGTCATTATGTTTTCATCGTATTTGTCTCAGCCACTGCTTTGTTCTCCAGATATTCCTTAAAGTCAAAGCAGAGCGTGCATGTAGGTCCCCAAACTTCCATTTTAAAGGGACTATAATATAAACTATCAGGGTTAAGAGCTTGAAGAGTTAGGAGAAAAGAGGAGAACAGAATTTTAATGGGAGGGAGAGAAATGCCCAAACATCCTTTCAGACAAGGGGATATTTTTAGTCTTCAAAATACAGCTTGAAAAGCTATTGGATTATGAAAATAAATTGTATGTCCTTTCCCATGTTGTAGAATCTCAGACACCGAGAGGCTCTCAGGCATTGATGAATGGGCTCTAAGTTATTTATTTTGAAATTATCCTCGTCATTTCTGATCACAGTAACATGTTGAGATGGAAATTTCAACGGGAACCTAAAATGCCATAGATGTGACCCTCCAAGGGAGGCCCTGTAACCGTAAGTAGAATGAAGAAGTAATTGGTAACCCAGAGGGAGGTGAGCCCCAGAGGTTTCCACCAGGGCAGGGACAGTGGGGGTTGATGGGGATGGGCCGTGAGAATGAAATGCATTCCATATGTCCTGAGAGTTATACAAGTGATTCCTGGATAGGAATCTTTGAAAAAACCACAAAAGCACCTTCCCAAAGGAAAAGTCAGTTGTGATTAAGTCTTTGTCAAGGAACTTGGAAGTTCCCCACTCATGTTAGCAAGCTGGGGTCCGGAGTGCAACATGGGGAAATTGACCAGAATACCCTTCCCGACTGTAGATTTCCCCTGTTAGCCACCCAAATTCCATCAGAGTTTTGGTTTTTATATTGATCGGGCATCCTAATCATTGAATAGAAACTGTGTATGTGACCTAAAGGAACCACAAAAAAATTAGTCCCTGAAGACTTGAGAGTGAATCGGTCAGTCACCGACCTGCCTTCGGCCAGTGCCACCTCCTGACGAGTCACTAGGATGTGTATGGGAGTGTGTTTTGATTGTCACAATAATTAGTGAAGAGGGTGCTGCTAGCCTTTGGAGGGCTAGAGCCTGGGATGCTAAAAATCCTGAAAATTGTCCTGCTTGAAATGCTAACAGTGTCTCCACTGAGACACCCTCAAAGAAGAAAAAACAGGAGAACGCTTTGCCTGAGCAAAGTTTTAAAAAGACAGTGGAATGGGGTGCCTGGGTGGCTCAGTGGGTAAAGCTTCTGCCTCTGGCTCGGGTCATGATCTCGGGGTCCTGGGATCGGGCCCCGAGTCGGGCTCTCAGCTCAGCGGGGAGCCTGCTTCCGCCTGTCTCTCTGCCTACTTATGATCTCTCTTTCTCTGTCAAATAAATAAATAAAATAAAATAAAATAAAATAAAAAGACAGTGGAAGACAAAAATAAAAGTGTATTTTGATTATATCATAACATATAAATCAGGTTCTTCACCGTATCCATTTCACTTGCGTTGAAATGATTTTGTGGGCTCTTTGCTGTGATTCAAGAGCTCTTCTCTATGGCTGTTCAGGCTCTGTCCTGGCTGCTTGGCTGTAGATCATGGAGTAAGGGAAGGATCCCGAGCCCAGATTAAACTTGTTGTGGTAAATGAAGACTAGATCAGTCCCAGGAATTTTGAGGAAATTTTGAGGAAATGCGGCCAGCCCTGGTGTGGTAGGCTGAACAGCATCCATGTCCTAATCCTTGAGACCTGTGAATACACTGCCTTGCAAGGCAAAGGGGACTTTGCTGAGACAGTTATTGTGAGATCTTGAGATGTGGAGATTAACCCAGGCTATTGGGTGGGGACAGTGCATTCAGAAGGGTTCTTTTAAAAGGGAGGCAAGGGGATCTACCTCAGAGAAAGGTGATGTGACCACAAAGGAAAGATGGAGGGTTGAAGGTGGCCTCTAGAAACTGGAAGCAGCAAGGAGATAAATTTTAATATGGAGCCTCCAGAAAGGAGCACAGCCATGTCAACACCTTGACTTTGACCCATGAGACATATTTTGAATGTCTCATCTCCAGGACTGTAAGATAGTTTAACTGTGGTGTTTTGTTGTTGTTGTTTTAAAGATTTATTTATTTATTTATTTGAGAGAGAGAAAGAGAGAGAGAGCAGGAGCAGGAAGGGCAGAGGGGAAGGGAGAGAGAATCCCAAGCCGACTCCCCGGTGAGTGCGGAGTTCACCTTCAACGTGAGGTTCAATCCCCAGGACCCCAAGACCACAACCCAAGCCAAAAGCAAGAGTCAGATGCTGAACCGACTGGGCCTCCCAGGTGCCCCATGTTGTTGTTTTTAAAGTCACTAAATTTGTGGTAATTTGTTACAGCAGCAGTAGGAAAACCAGGCAGCTGGTTTAAAGTGTAACAGAAAACTGCCTACTCTGGAGACCTGTAGATTTAAATTTTTCCTGAAGAGTCTCCACCCCAGGACACACCTCTCCCCATGATTTCCCGAAATTCCCGGGGGACACAAAAGCCAGTTGGTATCTCCCACAAGACCTCGTGGACATTTGCAGTCATGGCACATTGCTATGTAATAGAAAATGTGTGTGCACTGGGACGAGCGTCCAAAGGGAATAAAAAGGATTTCCATATTATCTGCAGTTTTCCTCACTAAAATTTCTTACTCTCTACGAGGATAGTTGAAAATGTAGCCCATTCCATTGGGGGTATCAAACTGCTTAGATTTTCATAAGGACTTCCCTTACCCTACCAACTCCTGGATCTGATCCAGGACAGCCTCAAGGGCTTGTGAAAATCTCAATTAACAAGGTGAAATAAAAATTAGAGAAAATTAGGGGTGCTTGGGTGGCACAGTCAGTTAAGCAGCAGGCTCTTGATTTCGGCTCATGTCATGATCTCAGAATCGTGAGATCCAGCCCTGTGTGGGGCTCTGCATTCAGTGCAGAGTTTGTGTAAGACCCTCTTCCTCTCCCTCTGCCCCTTCCCCCACACCATGCATGTGCTCTCTCTCTCTCTCTCTCAAATAAATAGATCTTTTAAAAAAATTAGAGAAAATTAGGTAGACATCGTTTTGAAAACAAAAAGAACTTCCTTTACTCAGCAGAGCGGAGCCTTTAAAATGACAGTAACTATGTCACCATTTCCAACATTCCACTATAACCATCTTGACTTTTCCCTCTTCAGACCACAGACAAATCTGTAGCTACAAACTTGAAGACAGAAGAAAGCAAGACTTTCAGTTTATTTGACAAGTAAAACTTAGCATCAGATATTTGAATCATTAAGGAGAAAAGACCAGGCTAATGAGTCTTAAAACTAAAGATTAACCAGCAGTCAACACAGATTGCCTTGTAGCGAGTGTTTCACTTATTTCGATAGGAAAAATGTTAATTCATTCAGAAGTGGATATTATGCACAGAGTACGGGATGCCCTGAGAAGGTCTGTTTTCTCTCAGGGATACTTCAGTCTGGCACAGGGCAAAAGAAAACAAGTCTTAAAAAAAGTCTTTCCTGGGTAGTAATTTTCTCTGGAGACTTAAAAAAGAAAACAGGCATTTATGCAAATGGAAAACTGTCTCTGCCATCTCACTGTGGATGTCAAATGAAAATGCACAGAACAGGCGCCCCTGGGGAGCTCAGGTCCACCTTTAACTGACTAAACTCAAAATTTACAAATGATAGTATGTTTCCTTTTGTCAGTTGAAAACTTGGGAAGGACAAGTTTATATGTGTGTTTAATTAAAAAAAAAAAAAAAGAAAGCAGTCCAGTAGAGTTAATATTGCACATATAGATCCTAATTTCGCTGAAGTCTGACAGACAGGAGAAAAATAATCAATGTTATTAATCAATTTGTAATTCTGCTAGTATTCCATGTAAACTTACTACTCAATTAACATGCCTATGGCTACATTAGATGAAGGTCCAGTTATGGAAACGGGGCATCTGGTATCTGTTTAGGGTTAGGAGGCCCTCCGCTTTCACTAAAGACTGGTGCCTGACTCCTCAGTCCTACCACTTCTTCATCCTGGTGACCTTCACAGCAACCTGTGCCCTTCCCTAGCCCAACTTGACGGCCGCAGCCCAAGGCCTGCGCACACAGGCTCTGACCACACCCTTACAGCCTCTCTCCTACCTCACCAGCTTTCTGACCTCGGGGAGCCCTCTTTAACCTGAGACCTCCTTGTTCTTCTCTTCATGAACACCTTTCGTAGTTAGCTTGTCCAGATACTGTTGCTCAGGTACTCACTCCCCTGGAAATCAGGGCCATGGTAGAGCCCTAGGCACGGAAAACGTTATGGTGCCGTTGTCTTAGATGTAATTCAGAGAGCAGAAGGAAGTCCAATCTCTGATTTGTTTCCTGTAGTGACTGCTTTAGTGTTTGCTTATTTGTTTGTGGAGAAGACGAAGGAAGTCAGGGGAGTATATACATGTTTTATAATTTTATGTATGTATTTGAGAGAGAGAGTGCATGGGTGGGGTGAGGGGCGGAGGGGAAGGAGAATTTCAAGAAGATTCTGCTCTGAGCATGGAGCCTGATGCAGGGCTCGATCTCACAACCCTGAGATCATGACCTGAGCTGAAACCAAGAATTGGATGCTAAACCGACTGAGCCACCCAGGTGCCTTAAGAGAACATTCTTAGAAAAAAAATTTTTTTTCATTTCTGGGTGTCCCTGCATTGTCAGCACTTCAAGAATGATTTTCATCTGCTCATCGGGTAATTAGAATCGTTTTCTGAGTATTCTCATCCCCTCTGCACACTTCCCCGACTACCCAGTGAGGCAACAGCCAATGCGAGCTCCCTGTGCTCTCACTTCAACATGCCTTAGAATCTCCTGTGATGCGTATTTCTGTTGCTTGATACCCACCTCAGCTCCCATTGGCCATGCCGACCTCCTGACGGTCTGCTCTGACTGGGACGAGTACAGGGTTCGCTCATCCCTCATGATGGTGACTCCATGGCTTGCCGGCCACCCTCTCTGCTAATTTCTCCATCTCCTCTGAGGCCTGAGGGAAATTTTAGTAGCATCCCGGCCTCTTAGAGTCAGGGAGGCTTGTCAGAGCAGAGGCTAATTAAGTCCCTCTGTCTGTCTAGACTTGTTCTACAAAAGTTGCTACTGGAATATGGCTGCCCAATGCTAGTTTGGAAGACATCTCTCCCAGGGGTTCAAGAGGGAAGTAGGGCATGAGTGACCCCTGCCCACTCCCCACCCACTTCCGACCTATCTGGGCATTTAGGATTCACTCTCCTATCTAATATTTGTCCCCTCCTCCCTGCTCCTGCCAACCACATGATGACACTCTTCTCCTGAGGCAAAAAACAACTTCCACATCTCATAGAAATCCTTCTCCTATGGGCTCTGTGAAAGCCAGGTTCCTGCTCTAGATATCTAAGAGGAAGTTTTTTTATTTTTTATTTTATTTTTTATTTTTTTAAGATTTTTTATTTATTTATTTGAGAGAGAGAGACAGTGAGAGAGAGCATGAGCGAGGAGAAGGTCAGAGAGCGAAGCAGACTCCCCATGGAGCTGGGAGCCTGATGTGGGACTCGATCCCGGGACTCCAGGATCACGCCCTGAGCCGAAGGCAGTCGTCCAACCAACTGAGCCACCCAGGCGTCCCTAAGAGGAAGTTTTTAAAATACAGAAATACTTTTCTCTCTCAAAAGGGTATCAGTTCTTGGCTCTGAAGCTTGAATTTCAAAACTATTTTTTTCTTCTGGGTTCCTTTAAAAGGCATGTACTCAACATCACAACTGAGCAATGATTTTGTTATTATTCTGAACTCTATCTCACCTCCCACCGAAACAAGCTCCAGTGAGTTAAAATGTGTAGTGCTATAAAAACATAGGGGAATAAAAAAAAAATACTTCAGGTAATATTAGGGAAAAACAAACCATACCATACACACATACACACGCCCGCCCCCCCAACAGCAATGGACTGTTAGATCTTGTTTTGGCCTGGACAGCTTTTGAAACATTTAACTACCTGTCCATATTTTTAGTTGGATGATTTCATCTAAAAAGCTGTATTTTGGGTGCTTGGGTGGCTCAGTCAGTTAAGTGTCTGCCTTTGGCTCAGGTCATGATCCCCAGGGTCCTGGGATCGATTCCCACATGGGGCTCCCTGCTCAGTGGGGAGCTTACATCTCCCTCTGCCTGCCACTCCCCCTGCTTTTGCTCTCTCTCTCTGTCAAATAAGTAAATAAAAACCTTTAAAAAAATCAAAAAATGAAAAAGCTGTATTTCTGCCTTCTCTTGGAGTCACGGCCACACTGGGCTGTAACAGTCACCGGGCTGTCCCAGGGGATAACCCTGCCTGCCCCAGTTTGATGAGGTTCAGGGTTTGCTGAGCGCAGGACTGGGCTCCAGAAGGCATTTGTAACCTCTTGTCCTCAGCAACGTTTTTCAGTTAGCCTTACCCCTTCTTGTCGCACCTCTTAAGTTATTCTAGACCTCTGTACCGTCCTTAAACTCCTTACTCTCCTCCTAAAACCCATTCCCCTGTACTCTCAGTGGAGGACTTATTCTACTGAGAAAACTGAGGCCAAAATTACAGACATTTCTATTGTCCAGCCTACAAAGTTTTTGACATCCGTACTGGTCTTACCTCCACTCTCAGGATGGACAGTCCTCCTCTTGGTCAAAACAACCTCTTCAGTTATGCTATTTTTTTTTTTTTAAGATTTTATTTATTTATTTGACAGAGAGAGATTACAAGTAGGCAGAGAGGCAGGCAGAGAGAGAGAGGAGGAAGCAGGCTCCCTGCTGAGCAGAGAGCCCAATGCGGGACTCGATCCCATGACCCGGAGATCATGACCTGAGCCGAAGGCAGCGGCTTAACCCACTGAGCCACCCAGGCGCTCCACAGTTATGCTATTTAAACCACAATGTTGGGGAGCCTGGTTGGCTCAGCTGGTTGAATGATTTCCACTTAGGTCATGATCTCAGGAAATTGAGCCCGGAGTCAGGCTCTGTGCTCTGCATGGAACCTGCTTGAGATTCTCTCTCTTCCCCTACCCGCCTCTCCCTGCTCGGGGTACTGGGATTGTGCCCTGCACTGGGTTCCACACTCAGCCTGGAGTCTGCCTGAAATTCTCTCTCCTCCCTTTGCCCATCCTGTTCGTGTTCCCTCTCTCTCTTTCTCTCTTTCAAATAAATAAATCTTTTTTAAAAAGCAGGCAAAAAACAAATAAAAACCATAATGTTGGGGCACCTGGGTGGGTTAGTGAGTTAAGTCTCTGCCTTCGGCTCAGGTCATGATCTCAGGGCCCTGGGATCGAGCCCCAAATTGGGCTCTCTGCTCAGCGGGGAGTCTGCTCCCCCACCCCACCTCTCTGCCTACTTGTGATCTCTGTCTGTCAAATAAATAAATAAATAAAATCTTAAAAAAAAACCACACAATAAACCCATAATGTTTCTATAATTATAGAAATGACATACCCTAGTAACTGTTCAACCAAAATTAAAAATAAAAGTAATCCCCTCCACAAATCCACAATGATACTATGCCCCAAAAGTGAACACTGGTAAATTACTGGTAAATATATGGCATGTATCCTTCCGATTTGGACATACTCATACCCACACAGAGATAAAATCCCATATAAAGCTAAACATATGTATATACACATAATTCTTTTTTTTAAAAGATTTTATTTATTTATTTGACACAGAGAGATCACAAGTAGACAGAGAGGCAGGCAGAGAGAGAGAGCAGGAAGCAGGGTCCCCACTGAGCAGAGAGCCCGATGCGGGGCTAGACCCAGGACCCTGGGATCATGACCTGAGCCAAAGGCAGAGGTTTAACCCACTGAGCCACCCAGGCGCCCCTATACACTTAATTCAATTGTGTTTTTCCAACCCTGTGATTGTGTATTGTCATACAATGTGTTTTTTTCTACTTAACAGCGATTGTGAATGCCTTTATGTGTTAGTACATGTAAAACTACCTCCAGCGGCTGCAAAATGTTCCATTGTTGGAGTATGCCGTACTTATTAGAACCTTACCAAAAACTACAGAAGCAGTGTATGCCCACTAAAAATAATCCAGATTATACAGAAGTGTAAATGGTGCAAGATTCTTCCCGTCTCATACTCCTCCACACCCATTCTCCCTGTGGGAATTATTATTAGCGGTTTACTGGGAACCTTTACAAACTTTTTAAAAAGTCAGATGTATTGAAGTGTAATTCATATGCAGTAAACTTTACCCTCTGTGATGTATAAATGAGTGCAGTTGTGGAACTGAGACCACAATTGAATTAAGGAATGTTTCCATCACAACAAACATTTCTCTTGTGTCCCTTTCAGGTTACTTCCTTCCTGACCTCCAGCCCTGGCAACCACTGATCTGTTTTCTGTTTCTATAGTTTTGCTTTTTTCAGGAGGGTCATATGGATGGAATTACACTGCATGCAGCCTTTTAAGTGTGGCTTCTTTCACTTGGCATAATGCATAGGAGATTTGTCCATGTTTGTATGTTACTGAATCCTTATTTTGTCTAGTACGTGGAAACAGTTTTTGTTTCCAAAAATGGAGCATGCTATACCTAGAACTTATATATATATAATACATAATATTTTATATTAGAAATATAATATGTTTATATTAGAAATATAATATACAATAGATAATAGATATAAACATAAATGTATATGTATAATGTATATATAATATATAAAAACATAAATGTATAAATGTTTTTGTTTGTTTTGCCTAAATATTATAACCCAATTTCATATAATTTATTAAATCTAGATCTAATTCTTCCTGTCTCATAGCTTCCCAGTATTCCATCATATATTTGCTACATAATCTATTTCACTGTTTTTCTCTCAATGGACATTCTGGTCACATCCAATTTTTCACTATTTCAGGCAAGTATAAAAATAGGTACCAGTAAGACACATACTTACTCATAATTTCTTGTGTCTGTATAGAGGTATTTCTGTAAGATAGATTTTTAGAAGTGGAAATGCTAAGTCAAAAGTCGGGTATATTGAAAATTTTAATAGATACTTCCAAAGTGCTCCCTCAAATGATTGTATATATTTAAATTCCATCAACCCTGTCTGTATCTTTTTCCCCAAAACCTCACCAACAACAGATATTAATCCTTCGAATTTTTGTTGATCTTATTGGCAAAATGATGATATTACTACATCTCTCTCATCCCTAATGAGATAGATCATTAAATATACATTTATTAACTATTTGACTTTCATCTTCTGTGAAATGCCAGTTAATTGCTTTTGTCCATTTTTCTATTAGATTGTCATTCTTATTTTATTTATTTATTAAAAAGATTTATTTATTTTTTAGAGATAGAGAGCAAGTGGGGGGAGGGGGAGAGGGAGTCAGCGTGGAGCCCAACACAGGGCTCCATCTCACAACCCTGAGATCATGCCTGACTCAAAACCAAGAGTCTGATGCCTAACTGAAACGGGGTGCCTGGATGGCTCAATCCGTTAAGTGTCTGACTCTTGATTTCGGCCCCTGTCATGATTTTAGGATTGCGAGATGGAGCTCTGTGTAGGGCTCTGTGCTGGGCCTGTGTAAGATTCTCTGTCTACCTTTCCCTCTGACCCTCCCCACCCCCTCCTTGCTCACTCGTTCTGTCTTGCTAAAAAAAAAAAAAGAGAGTGAGAGAATTTGAAGGGTTCTTTATATATAAGGTAGACTGAAATGTTTTTTCTAGTCTACTTGTTTATAGGGCTTGTAGAAGCTGTTCGTTTTATTATTATGTAACACCTTTCTTTACGATTCCTGGATCATATCATATATAGGGAAATCTTTCCACCCCAAGATTTTTTAAAAAATATTTTATTTATTTGAGATCACAAGTAAACAGAAAGGCAGGTGAGGGGGTGGGGGTGGGAAGCAGGCTCCCTGCTGAGCAGAAAGGCCGATGCAGGGCCTGATCCCAGGACCCTGACATCATGACCTGAGCCGAAGGCAGAGGCTTAACCCACTGAGCCACCCAGGTTCCAATCCCCCCAAAATTTTTTAAAGAAAAATCTATGTTTCCATCTACAATGGATGGAAACAAAAAAAACCTAGATCTTGGGCTGCACAATATTATTTCTAAATAGTCTGAAATAGCTGTAGGGACTCTAGGTCTTCAACTTGGGCCTGGGGGGCAAGGCTAGCCTGCCTTCCTTCGTTGGACCTCTCAGACTTACCTGCTCATCCATATTTCTCCTTTCTCCAATAGGAGCAAGCTCAGTCACAAAGTCAGAGACTAAAAATGCACCCCAAGATTTCAAAGCTATTCTCAACTCCAGAGTTTACTAATCTTTTGCTGAAAGACATGTAAATTGTTTCAAATTTTCCCTATTATAAGCAATACTGTCTTGAACACCCTTGTACGTATCCCTTTGTCTTTGAAGAATCTTGCAATCTTGTATATTTTTTCCTTTTATGTGAGCATTTTCATACGTTTTTTGGTAAGATTTCTTTTTGCAAGATAAATTTCTAGAAAGTGGATCAAAGGTTAGGCTTTTGTCAAATTTTATTTATCTGAGCTCCTGGAAGTCACATCATCAGACTACTTGGGGACCTTGTTCTATCAGGTATCCCTGCTCTTCCATAAATCTTTGGTGTCTCTCAATCTACGAGCTCTTTCCTTCCAACCTACAAATATGCTCTGGACTCACACTTTCCTAGAAACAAAGAAAAATAAAACAAAATAACTTCTCTTGAGTCTGCATTTTTTTTCTACTTGTCATCATATCTCTTTTCTTCTTAGCCAAATTGTTGACCGGGTGGTCCACCCCTCCTCATCGTCCTTTCACACTGTCCATTGCCGTCTGTTTTCTACCCCCTGTACCCTACTGAAGCTGCCGTGGAAAAAGACACCTCGGGACCTCCTGGTGGTCTTCTCAATTTCAACTATTGACCACTCCCTCTTCCCTATTAGTTGTCAGTTTCTGCCTCCATGACACCAGCTCTTTCCTGGTACTCACCTTCTTTCTCCATCTCCTTTGGGTTCCTTCTACCAAGGCTCACTCCCTTAACTTTGGTGTTCCCACTGTCCTGTTCTTGATCCAATGCTCTTCTTTCCATCCACACCTCTACCCCACTGACTCTATGTACGTACTCTCATTAACTTAATGCCAACCACACATGTAGGCTGAATAATATCCCTTAGCTATATCCAAGTCCTGATCTTTGGAGCCAGTGAATGTTGCCTTATGTGACAGAAGGGACTTTGCAGTTGTGAATAAGTTAAGGCTCTTAAGATGGGAGATGTAACCACAAGTGTCCTTATAAAAGGGACACAGAGGGAGACTTGACAATAGAAGATACAAGCGAGATTCTACAGTGCTGGCTCTGAAGATGAATGAAGGGCCACAAGCCAAGGAATGTGGTTGGCTTCTAGAAGCAGGAAACAGTAGGAAAAGTTCTCCCCTAGAGCCTCCAGAAGGAATTAGCCCTGCTGACACCTTGACCTTTAGCCCAGTGAGATGGATTTTAGAACTTCCACCTTCAGAACTGTGAGAGAATAAATCTATATTGTCTTAAGACACTAAGTTTGTGGTAATTTAGTACAGCAGCCTCAGGAAATGAACACAATGCCCAAATCTATATCTCTAAATACCAGAACTCTTTTCTGATTTTCAGGGTCATAGCTGCATCTGGCTGTTACCTTCAAATTCAACTTGACCTAAAAAGGTCCCTCCTCCACCTACCTTTCCCCGTTCCATTTAAGGGAACCGCTATTCCCCAAGTCACGCAAGTCAGAACCCAGGGGTCTTCCTGGCCTTCTTTCCCTACACGCATTAGTCAGCGAGTCCTGTAGTGTTTTTTTCAAATATGTCCCCTCTTCTCCATCCCTATAGATTAGATTGATCCCCTCCTCAAATCCACCTTCCAGGCCAAAGCTAAGATGAGCTTTCTAAAAGGCAAATCCGCCCAAACTCCATCCTTTAACAACTGCCCAGCGTCAAGCCTCAGCTCTGGCACAGACCATACACGGCCCTCCGCTTGCTAGCTATGTCTGTTAACACCTTGAACTCTAGTGACATTGAGCCGTTTGCCATTTCCCCATCTATACTGGCTACTTTTGTGTCTTCATGAAACTTAATGACCTGCCCCTCTGCTGCCCCAGCCCTTACTCTGCTCAGCATTAACCTGTCTTTACAACTGAGCTCATTTCCTCTAATGAGGCAGGGCTCCGTGTCCTTTCTCTGTTCTCCTGCAGCATTTTGTGTGTGTCTGCTACAGCACAGCAGTGTCCACATGAAGGGGACATTCTTTGTATGCATCCTGAAGCCAGGACCATTGTCTTATCCATCTTTTCAATAAAGCTCGGTAGTTTATACCAGGCCTAGTAAATGTCTGTTGAACTGAACTGAATTGCACTATGGGCAGAAAAAAAGTATTTCATTTGCTCATAATATTTCAAAACTTTAGAAAGTTCTCTTTTATAAAAACTTAATCTCTTCTGACAGTTCTGGGCTATAGCCATATAGAGCAAAAAGCAAGAACACAAAACTAACATTGTCTGGAAATTCCCAGAGTGAGGCATTTAAAAAAGGAACAATGAAAATGTAAGTACACTCTGTGGTCAGCCCATCTTTTCAGTGTTCTTTCAAGAAACATATCTGAAAGTTTATTGTTCCTTGATGTTCAAAACTGGTCAGAATATTTAAGAAAATGTCTTGGTATTTTGGATTTGACCTTTGACAAGCCCAGAAGCTGACTTTTTGAGTCAGCTGCGAAAGGTAAATGCAAAACACATATGCTTTACACCACAGCCAAGTCCTAGGGTTGAGCACACATTCTGTGTAAATAAACGAAGCAGCTATTATAGCTCTTTCTTTATAAACAAAGATAATATCCTAAAGCGATAGAATGGAGAGATCTACATGGTATACTGCTAGGTGACGAAAGCAAAGCACAGAATGGTGTGTACAGCACAGCCCATTTTCTGTAAGGAAGGGAGGAATAATATATTTCAGCGTACATAATCACTGGAAAGATAAATCAGAAGCTAATAAATGTAGTTATCTGCAGATATGAGGTAGCTAAGTGGACGGGGATGGGGCAGGAGTGACATTTCTCAGTATCTACCTTCTCATAGTGTTAGATATTTTTAAAAAGATTTTATTTATTTATTTGGGAGAGATTGTAGGACTGTGGGGGAGAGCAGCCAAGAGAGGGAGAAGCAGCCTTCCCACTGGATGGGGTGCTGATGTGGGGCTCCATCCCAAGGCCCCAAGACCATGACCTGAGCCAAAGGCAGATGCCCAATTGATTGAGCCACCCAGGTACCCCAGTGGTCAGATTTTTCAATCATATAAACATATAATCTATTTAAAATAATCGTAAAAAAATAAAGTAATATCAGACATAGGCCAGTAATATCGCCAAGATGATATGTTACCATTTGAGAAGCAATAGTGTATTTTTAGTTTCTGGCCTAAAGTCTTATTTCACTTTTAACATTTGATTTAGAAATAATATCAGATTTTTAAAAAACTACAAAAATAAAAAGAGCACAAGGAAGATCTGTGTGTCCTTTACCAGATAAATTTCTTATTAGCATTGAATCGCATATGAATGTACTCTAGCTATGATCTACTTCTAATTTTGTGTCTGAACCATCTGAAGTTCATGATCCTCTACTTCTAAATATTTCCACATGTATTTCCTTTTTTTTTTTTAAATTTTATTAATTTATTTGACGAACAGAGATCACAAGTAGGCAGAGAGGCAGGCAGAGAGAGAGAGGAGGAAGCAGGCTCCCTGTTGAGCAGAGAGCCCGATGCGAGGCTCGATCCCAGGACCCTGGGATCACGACCTGAGCCGAATGCAGAGGCTTAACCCACTGAGCCACCCAGGTGCCCCTCCACATGTATTTCTATAGACTCTAAGCACAGTAGGGTGACCAGGTCCCTGAATTGGCAATGATATGATGTGAACCAGAGAGTCTTCTTGTGGAAACAGATGTCTCCTAAACCTAAGACTATCTTAACTTTCACATTGTACAAAATGGACTTCGGGCCATCTACTGTTACAGGTGAGGAGCTCATCAAACACATCCCATAGATTCCCAGTCAGTCTCAGAAGATCAGTTTTTCCTTCTCTTGTTGGTATAAATCAAAGCCATTCACAAATTTTAAAAATTCTACATGCTCTCATTATAGCTCAGTAACAGGCTTGGAAGAAGATTCCTCAATTTTACATTGTTTAAAAGGGATTGTTTTTTGAAGATTTTATTTATTTATTGACAGACAGAGATCACAAGTAGGCAGAGAGGCAGGCAGAGAGAGAGGGAGAAACAGGCTCCCTGCCAAACAGAGAGCCCGAGGGGCTTGATTCCAGGATCCTGGGGTCCTGACCTGAGCTGAAGGCAGAGGCGTTAACTCACTGAGCCACCCAGGCGCCCCAAAAGGAATTTTAAAAATATAAATATTACCTATTTTGAATTCAATTGTTTGTTTCCATCTGCAACAGTGGTAAATGTGGTCAGGTTCTGGCCCTGCATTTTTTGTCTCTGACTTAGTTACTGAGTTTGCTCCTGTTGGAGAAAGGAGAAATATGGATAGGCAGGTAAGTCTGAGAGGTCCAACGAAGGAAGGCAGGCTAGCCTTGCCCCCTAGGCCTAAGTTGAAGACCTAGAGTCTCTACAGCTATTTCAGACTATTTAGAAATAAATATTTTGCAACCCAAGATCTAGGTTTTGTTTGTTTCCGTCCTTTGTGGATGGCAACATGGATTTAAAAAAAAAAAAACCTTTTTTTGGGGGGGGGTGCCTGGGTGGCTCAGTGGGTTAAAGCCTCTGCCTTCGGCTTAGGTCATGATCTCAGGGTTCCGGGATCGAGCCAGGCATCAGGCTCTCTGCTCAGCAGGGAGCCTGCTTCCCTCCCTCTCTCTCTGCCTGCCTCTCTGCCTACTTGTGATCTCTCTTTCTCTCTATCAAATAAATAAATAAAATCTTAAAAAAAATTTTTTTGGCCTATTACTATGTATATATCACATTGATGAAAATCCTTCTGTTAGTATATATCTGTTCATTTGTTTGATGATTTCTTTTTTATTTTTAAGATTTTATTTATTTATTTGACAGAGAGAGAGAGAGAGAGATCACGAGTAGGTAGAGGGCGAGGCAGAAGGTAGGGGGAAGCAGGCTCCATGCTGAGCAGAGAGCCGGATGTGGGGCTTGATCCCAGGACACTGAGATCACAACCTGAGCTGAAGACTGAGGCTTAACCCACTGAGCCACCCAGGTACCCCTGTTTGATGGTTTCTGTAGCATAAATTTCTGAATGTGGGGTTGCTGGATCAAAAAGTGTGCCTCTATTTTTGATGTTTGATGCCTCCTGCCAAACTGTCCCCCTGAAAGTGTGCTACAATTTCCAGTCCCACTAACAGTATGCGCAAGAATGTGGTGTCCTACTCTTAGAACTCACCTGGTCTCTGGAAGCTTGCAGTTCACAGTCCCTACCGAGATATCAGACTGTCTGGGTTCACACCCTACTTCTGCAACATACTAGCGCTCTTTTGTAAATGATACGATCTTACTAAATATTTCCTTTTCCCTCCAAGGGGAATGATAATAACACCCTTCTCCCATGAGATACTGGCACTTGTTACTTCTAGCTCCTGTCTAAGCCCCAAGAATAGCCTTTCAGCTGCCTTGTCTAGTCTGAGGCTGGGGGCAGAGCCAGGCACCAGTACTGTGGACAGTGAGCCTGAGGATGGGGCCATGGGAGGGAGCTGGAATATAAAAACAGAGCCACTTTTATTACTTTCTTTAGGTGTGTCATGACACATGACTGAGGATTCAAAACCAAGTTTTCTGGTTTTGTTTTTGCTTTTTTTAAAAGATTTATTTATTTATTTTAGAGAGAGCACAAGTGGGAGGGGCTGAGGGGAGAGAGAATCTCAAGCAGACTCCGTGCTGAGCGAGGAGCCCAACACAGGGCTCAATCTCATGACCCTGAGATCATGACCTGAGCCAAAACCAAGAGTTAGATGCTTAACCAGCGCCATCACCCAGGCACCCCAGGAACAGATTTTTAGAGGTAATGTATATATCATATAATTCACCTACTTAAGTGTATAATTCAATGGCGTTTAGTATTTTCAGAGGTGTGCAAGCAAAAGTGCTATCAATTTTGGCATATCTTCATCACTCCAAAAAGAAACCCCATAGCCTTTAGCTGCCACCACCAAACTTCTGCTTCCCTCTTTCCCCCAGCCCCAAGTGACCCCTAATCTACTTTTTGTGTCTATATATTTGCCTATTCTGGACTTTTCATATAAGTGGAATTTTAAAATATTTGGTCCTTCATGACTGGCTTCTTTCCCATAGCACGAAGTACTCAGGATCCGTCCATGCTATAGGAGGCTCCCATACCTCATTTGACAAATAATATCCCCGTGTGTAGATATACTACATCTTGTTCACTCATTTATCCCTTGGTAGCCATTTGGGTTGTTTTCAATTTTTTGTGGTTAGAGATAATGCTGCTATGAACATTTGTATGCAACGTTTTGTGTGGACACCTGTTTATTTCTTGGGTAGATACCTAACAGTAGAATTACTTGGACATTTGTTGTTTTTTAATAGGAATAATGTTGTAATGTATACCTTGGAAAAAGATGAGAGAAAAATGTCTACACCAAAGGAAAAGAATATAGGGGTGACTGGGGCTTAACCTCTCTGAACAATGAATTTGGCTCTATAAAACATGTTGTTGTAAAGATTAGTGGATAGATAGAATAGAAGGTCCTTGGGGCACCTGGGTGGCTCAGTGGGTTAAAACCTCTGCCTTCGGGACGCCTGGGTGGCTCAGTTGGCTAAGCAGCTGCCTTCAGCTCAGGTCATGATCCCAGCGTCCTCGGATCGAGCCCCGCATTGGGCTCCTTGCTCAGCAGGGAGCCTGCTTCTCCCACTGCCTCCGCCTGCCATTCTGTCTGCCTGTGCTCGCTCTCTCTCCCTCTCTCTCTGACAAACAAATAAATAAAATCTTTAAACAAACAAACAAACAAAAAACCTTCTGCCTTCAGCTCAGGTCATGATCCCAGGGTCCTGGGATCAAGCCTTGCATTGGCCTCCCTGCTGAGCAGGGAACCTGCTACATCCCCCTCCCTTGTCTGCCTTTCTGCCTACTTGTGATCTCTGTCAAATAAATAAATAAAATCTTTAAAGAAAAAAAAAAAAGGACAGAAGGTCCTTGGTACGAGTAAATTCTCAAAACACGATAGCTACTATTCTACACCTGCCAAACCTGCAAGTTAAAATCCTCATGGGCCTAGGCTCTTCGTCAGTCCATCCTGTCAATAGTATCAGATTTCCCCGGTTTTTCTTTTTTATGATCTTGTATTTTATTTTGTCAGCCCCGACATAAGCCTTCTGTAACTGCCTGACTGTGACTGCCTGTGGAAACTGAAGCCGGGCTCTGCCCAGAGTGAGCTGTTCCTCATCATCCTCGCATCCGAGCTCCAGCTGACTTCCCCGGGTTGCTGACTCCTGTCCCCGCACCCCCACTGCAGGCCCTGCTCCCATATCCCTCAGTTCCGAGACACAGCAGAGACCATCCACCATCTGCCCAGGTCTTCTGTGACCCCAGCACCATCTCTCCTCTCCCACTTCTTCCCCATTGTCCTTTATCCCCTCTAAGCCCCCTGGCATGTTTTGTGATTTTGCACCGGTCTAGGCTTTCTTTTTCCACTTTGTTGAGCATTCTGTTATGGTGTGGAAATTTTCCTACAAAAGTCCCCTGCTCCGCGCTTCTAAAGATAGTGGCAACTTGTCCTCAATGTCCTCTTTTCTTTGTAAAGTACCACAAGCTCCTTGTTTCCCTATCGGGCTCACTTCACCTTCCCCTTAAGTGTCTGCCATTGAAAATAGCACTTTGCTCAGTTCTTAAAGGCGTGGGGGAGCTGGACCTCGTGTCCGCCTGAGCCGGGAGGGCTTCTGTGCTTCCAGATCCGGCTCACTGAGAACCACTTGACCCACCATGTCCGCTGTGGGGCCACTCGTTTCTTCGGCAGCCATGGCCAAGTGCATGGCTCAATCTTTCCTTGCACTTGATCGGTCTGGTTAAACCCTTCTATTATCTCAGGCTCTTTTTGGGTTCCGTATTCTGCCCATTTTCAACTTGCAACAATCCTGTCTCTTTTCATAAACCTTTGATTTTTGAATGGAGTGTTTTTATTCTTTTATGACCTGGTTCTGCTCTTAACACCCCCGTTCTGCTTCATCTATTCTTTGATGTCACTGTTTCGGCCCCAGTGTCTTCACCTTGGTTTTTATCTGTCTGTACTCTCCCTTAAATGCTTCTGAGGTAAGATCTATTTTATTCTTGGAGGCCTTTAGCTATATTCCTTTAGACAGCTCTCTCTATGTCATTGAAAAAAAGTTCCATCATTATGAAATCTTTAAAGGGGAGCATAACTTCAGTTCTTCACTCTTTTACCTAATTCCCTACATTTTAAGAAATTAATTTCAATCTCTGACATCTCATGAATAGAAATAATAAAATTTTTCACTCTGTGCTTTATGATTTCTGGCATTTTAAAAAAAGATTTTATTTATTTGACAGAAAGAGAGAAAGAGAGCACAGAGGGGGAGTGGTAGGCAGAAGGAAATGGAGAAGCAGGCTCCCCGCTGATCAGGGAGCCCGATGTGGGGCTCAATCCCAGGACCCTGGGATCATGACCTGAGCTGAAGGCAAACACTTAACCGACTGAGCCACCCAGGTACCCCAATCTCTGGCATTTTTGCTTATAAGAATCTGAGTCCTATGAAATTCAAATGGCTAACATCAGCTGGAAATATCCTTTTCTCTAAAGTAATGACATTTAAACTTGAGTAATTGATGGACCCTAAAAAAAAAAAAAAATTTTTTTTTCTGGACCTGTATCACTGACCTGATAATTTTATTTATAATAAATTGCAGTTTTAATAGTTATGGTCCTGGCTAATTTGGACAGTTTCTTGATTTTAGCAACCCTATGGTGACTCAATTCACTTGCATTTTTTCCCCAAACTATCCTGAAACTTTTGTTCATGAGGAAGATTTATGTGCCATCTTCCTCTTTTCTTTTCTCACAGGTCTTTGGTAATTATAATAGTGGTATGATCGAGCGCTGCAGGGTTGAAAACTACCAGAGCAAATGTGGGCCTGAGGCCTGTGGTATGCCTGTTCATGAAGTGGGCTTACAGGTTGTTCAAAACATGCTTTTGCATCTATCTATCTATCATCTATCTATCTATCTATTTATCTATTTATCTACCTCTGAACTTTTTATTGACTTCCTGCTCCCCAAAGGGTACCCTGTTTCTGCTGCCTCAATGTCTCAGAATTTTAGTGTCATTGGTCTCAGATACCACATCGCTGTCCTCAGTCATGCAGGTGCTGGCCTTCTGGATGGTTTGCAAGAAGTTGTTGCTGTCCAGAGTAACACCAAGACACAAAACCTCCCCGTCTGCCAGCAAGCAATGGTGGGTGGTGATCTCAGTGTCCAGCCTGACCTTGATTTTCAGCAGGGCCTGGTACTCCTGGGTCTGGCACTGTGCCTATTCCCAGGTCTGGGACAGCTCTGACTCCATGTGCAGCAGGACCCATTGAGCTGCCCCATCTACATCGTGTAGAGGACCCCCAACTCCCGCAGGCTGTTCTCCAAGCTGGCTTTCAGTTTTCTCATCAAGTCCAGGCTGACTGGGCCATATGTTTCAGCTCCGTGAGGGTCATCTCAGCTGCTCCTATCTCAGCGGTCATCGAGGTGACCACTGTGGTGCTGTCTTCAGTCTGCCGGGACCAGTACTTGTCCAGCTCCTCTTGCTTCTTCTGAGGCAGCTCATCATACTGGGCCCAATGTCTGCTGTGATCTTGAGGTCCGGAGGCTTGGGGCATCCAACTCCACCATCAACCCAGAGTTGGCAGTTTGGTTTTGTAGACCCTTTTCTTCCTCCTCATGGTTCTACATGAAGAGCACCTTCTCCTTGAGGGCCTCGACCTCTGTCTCCAGCTGTAGCCGAGTGACATTGGTGTCATCAGTAACCTTGCAGAGTCTATGGATGTCATTCACAGACTGGTGAATGGTCAGCTCCATCTCATAGTCAACTCTGAAGTCATCACTGTCTGTGGCATTGGCCACAAAGATCTGAGCCCTTAGCTCTTGATGGTCTTGAAGTGATGCCCCCAGTCTCTGACCTTCTCTAAATGTTTCCAGATTTTAATCTCTGGTCTCTAATTATCAGCCTCTAGGCTCCTCACTATCTCCAAGTAGGAGGCCAGGCAGTCATTCAGGTCTTGCATGATCTCCTTCTCACCTGGATGCCCCCTATGCCTGCCAGACCTCTAGCTATCCTGGTGGCCAGGCCCCTAGAAGCTGGTGGAGAGGGATATGGAGAGATCTGGGAGCTTGAGCCCTTGGGCACCTGCATAGATGCTGGCCAGCCAGACCTGGTGGCCGAGCAACTGCATGGAACCCAGGGACTGATAGTTGAAGAAGAAGGGGGAATGGGTGGTGAAGCTCTGCTGTTCAGGGAGTAAGATGAGAGGCCAGAACTCAGGCTCAGGCCACTGCTCTTGCAATTATTTAGCTTGATTTGAAAAGCCCTTGTAAGAAAACATTCACATCTCTGTTATGTGTCTCACTGTCGTTTATCCACTGCCCTGGCTCCTTTCCCAAGATGCATCGTGGACATCTCCTCCAGCCTCGTGCCTTCACTGTGCACAAGGGAGGCGTCCAGTCCTTTACTAAAGACTGTGGAAACTTTCTCTTTCTCTTTCTCTCTCTCTCTTTTTTTTTTGGTTTTCTTTTTTTCTTTTGGGGGTTCATATCTATAAATTATTTATTTTCTCCCAGTCTGGTTTGCTTCTATGATCTTTCAAACTTCCACCTTGTGTCTTTTTTTTTTTTTTTAAAGATTTTGTTTATTTATTTGACAGACAGAGATCGCAAGTAGGCAGAGAGGCAGGCAGAGAGAGAGGAGGAAGCACGCTCCCTGCGGAGCAGAGAGCCTGATGTGGGACTCGATCCCAGGACCCTGAGATCATGACCTGAGCCCAACGCAGAGGCTTTAACCCACTGAGCCACCCAGGCGCCCCACCTTGTGTCTTTTAAACAAAAACCTGAAAATCTGAACTTGAATGGCTCTTCCCCTATTGAGGGATTTGATTAGTCCTAAACCAGTCTATTCACACAGATTTCTCTCTCCAAATGCAGCTCTATTTTTAAAGTAGAATTACATTCAGATCCTCTCTGTTTGGAGACTCCTAAGCGTTAGTTCCAGCCTGTGTTCTCATGGGGTCACAGAGACAGCTGTAGTTTGGGATTAAGAGATTCCCAGAGAAATTCCTCCACTTAAACTACAAAACCTTGGAATCTCTTAACTTCCCTGAGGTTCATGTTTGTCATTTGAAAAATGGGATAATGACATCTTGTGATTCTTATGAAGAGTTCATGAAATACTGTATGCAAAAGCAGGTTCAAAATTCTACATGGATTCTATATTTTTAGCTGAAGCTCTGTTCACCCTAATTTCATGTTTTTCTTTCAGTCCTTCAACATTTCCTTTGGAAGGTCTCCACTTTTCCCTTTGGCTCATTTTTCTTGGCTCAAGTTCTCAGTCACTTCAGTCTTTCTAATGAATTAATTAATCAATCAATTACTCAGCCATTCCTTCATATTTGGATGAAAACGTTGACATCCTGACAGTTGATGTCAGACTTGGTGGGAGCAGGGTGATTATTTGGGGATAAGGTGACTCCCACAGGATGTGTTTTCCAGGAATCAGGGCAACATAAGAAGTACTAATTGTTGATGTGGAACTGAACAGAAATCAGGAGGAAGGGAAGAGTTGGAGAGTGAGGAAAGGAGGGTGGGAGAGGGGAAGCCATCAGCAAGATGGTGGGAGGAATAGAAGCTTGCCAGGGGTACAATGAGCAATGAACAAAATCGTGGGCTGGAGGGAGTGGGAAGTAATAGAAGGTCATACACATAAAATCTGGGAAATCTAATATTCTACTGCAGGTTCTGGTTCCTGTGATATAAACTCTGCTAAATCTTTTTGGTAAGCTAATCACCCTCTGCAGTAGACTTCTGGGAAAATTATGGAAAAGGGCTGAATCTCAAGATGAGATCAGGATGGCCGGACTCAGGGACAGCAAATTCACTGGAAGTCAGACGTGACCATAATAACCCCCTGGAGATTCACAGACATTG
The DNA here is from genome assembly GCF_020171115.1 of Neogale vison. Lineage (NCBI taxonomy): Eukaryota > Metazoa > Chordata > Mammalia > Carnivora > Mustelidae > Neogale > Neogale vison. The sequence continues at coordinate 56,410,313 of NC_058093.1, read as the reverse complement.
TGGCAGGGCTTTGAGCATCCATGTGGGGGAGGATGGGGGCTTGAACTCATCTGATCTGTCTGAAGGGGATGGTCGCTCCAGTGACATCCAGACACTTGAAAACACAATAGGCACCCAAAGCCAGTCATATCCTCCTCAGACTTGGGTTCCATCTAACGCAAGCCTGTCACCCCATTATTCCTCTGAGTAACTTCAGAAGTAGCTATTTTTCCTCATCTATATTCTTTTCCTCATCGAGGACTAATTTTCCCTGGTGGTTTCTGCCTGTGCCTCTTGTTTACTTGTTTGCTCCCACCAACTTTGTTTACCCGTTTCTTTTCTTCAACCTGAAAATGATCTGCATTTTCTACCTCCCTTTCTGAAGTTCCATCCCTCACCACCTTCTCCAACTTCACAGCAGTTGTTTCTATGGGCACTACTGGCCCAGCTGCGTGTACGTGTGTGTGTGTGTGTGCACACGCGTGTGTACTTGTTTCTGGCTCTTGAGGCTTTGTGCATAACAATGCCAGTCTTGCTTTTATTGTGAAAGATTCTTGGATTGTTTACATAAAACTCCCTTTTGTGTCACAATATTTGTAAAATTTAGTTTACACAGAGAGTGTGCGTGTGCACAGGAGTGTTAATCTCTTGGAAGTAACATACTGAAGTATTTCTACATGAAATTATGTTTGGGATTTGCTCTAAAAGAATCCAGAAGGAGAGGGGTAGAGGGAGAAGTTGAGGGCTGGATGCTCTAGATTCAACAAGACTGGCCACATTGTTGAAGCTCTGTGACGAGTACATGAGCGTTCAGTATAATGTTCCCTCAACTTTTGCATGTTTGACAATCTCCATAATAAAGTCCTTAACTAAAGACTGTTTATTAAAGATCTGTATGTGGGTTAGTGATCTCCATAGCCAACACATTTTTTATGTGACCTCCTCCCCAGCATGCCCCCCGCCAAGCCATTTCTTTTCTTTTTTTTTTTTAAGATTTTATTTATTTATTTGATCGAAAGAGATCACAAGGAGGCAGAGAGGCAGGCAGAGAGAGAGGGGGAAGCAGACTCCCTGTGAGCAGAGAGCCTGATGTGGGGCTCGATCCCAGGACCCTGAGATCATGACCTGAGCCAAAGGCAGAGGCTTTAACCCACTGAGCCACCCAGGCATCCCCACTGCCAAGCCATTTCTAAGCTCTCTTTCCATGTGGATTTGCTGGCATGCCTATTTTCCTTTGGTCTAGAATTTCGTGGAAGTCAGGGGCAACTTCTTACTCACCTTTGTGTCCCAGTGTGTAACACAGAGTGGCTTGAACTGAATTGAAAAGAGCTGAAGAAAAGTGTCTGCCCGACAACCCCCAGCCTTGCACTTTCTGACGCAGGCCTCCGTCACTGTCATGGCTTTTGCTGCTCACAGGCCCAGGGGCTTCTAACTGAGTGGAGCCACAGCACATCCATGCAGGGCTGGAGAGGGAGGGGGAGGGAATAGCCCCTTTGGCTTTCTACATAGGCAGCCATATCACCACAAAGTGCTTTTATTGGCCTGGCCCTTTTCCTCTTATACATCCTCTCTCTCTCTCTTTTTTAGATCTTATTTATTTATCTGACAGAGAGAGACACAACAAGAGAGGGAACACAAGCAGGGGGAAGTGGGAGAGGGTGAAGCCCCCACCAAGCAGAGAGCCCTATGTGGGCCTTGATCCCAAGACCCTGAGATCATAACCTGAGCCAAAGGCAGACGCTTAATGACTGAGCTACCCAGGTGCCCTTCCTCTTATACATTCTCTGAGATAATTTCAATTCCTTTCATATCTGAAGTTCTCATCAAACTTCTTACTTTCTACGATGTGGTGGTTTGAGTGACTGTAACTGTGGACCAAAATCCATGCTGGGCTCCTGACTGCACAGCGGTTTCCCTTTGAGCTGTCTCTCTTCCCTTGCAATACACCTTCCAACTTAGAGGGAGAGAATGGCATCCTTCTCTTCTTCTTCTTTTCTGCGGGTGGCTGGCCCTCCTGCCGCCCCCGGGAGAGGCAAATCTATCAGTGCCACCATCCCAGCTTCCCATTTCCCTTATCATCCTCTCCCATTTACTCCCCACTTCCATCTGGCCCCAATCTTCAGCTTTTCCCTTAATTCCTATTCTAGATTCATGTTATACCATCTCTAATCGTTCTTCTGCTACTATAGCTCTGGCAGCTTCTAGAACTGTCATCCTGGTACTACCATGCTCTCACTACTCTTGAAATGGCTTATTACAAATCTCAGTGTCCCTTTTGTCTTCTTCCTAGTGTGCCACTGGGAAGGTTAAACTGGGGGTGGGAGGGTCTGGTGTCATTACGCCCATTTGACAAGAATCAAAAAGGCTAAGTAGCTTGTTTAAGGTTGAAGAACTAGTGAAGATCAGGGGCGCCTGGGTGGCTCAGCTGGTTAAGCATCTGCCTTTGGCTCGGGTCATGATCCTAGGGTCCTGGGGTTGAGCCCTGTAGATTGGGCTCCCTGCTCAGCAGGCAGTTTGTTTCTCCCACCCTCTCTGCTGCTCCCCTGACTCTTGCTCTCTCTCTTTCAAATAAATAAATAAATAAATAAATAAAATCTTTGGGGGAAAAAAAAAGAACAAGTAAAGTTCAGAAGTGGAAACTTAGTCTCTTAATCTCGGTCCAGTGTTCCAGCTAGCATCTACCATCCTCTTTATATTCTGCTCCTGTCCCCTGGGGAGTCTTGTCTGACCTTGAACTGCCGTGCATTTACAAGAACAATGTGCCTTGCAACACTTACCTTTCTGGAATATTTCTGACAATGGTCCAGAGGACTGGGAACTGAGCTAAGCCAAAGTGGGGTGGTTAGGACTCACTGTCTTATTGATTCATGCCGGCACTGACTGAAATTTCAATATTGTCTCTCCAACAATTTTCTTATTTCTGAAAAAGAGCCAAACAATGCAGGGTAGGAGGCAAGATGCAACAGCAGGATCACTGGACTTTAGCCAAGCACTTCTGGAGTTCCAGGAATCAGAGCTAGGCGGGGCACCAGGTCACACTCCAAGGGTTATCAACCTATAACATGATGGCCTAGAGTACTGACCACTTTTTTGGGTCAAGACAGGTGCTGATTGTTGGATAGCATTATTAATGAGAAGTGCAGACAGTGATGCTGTGACAGCTAAGCTTTGTAGAAAAAGGATGTGGTTGCCCCTACTATCACCTGAAGGTACCCCTGGATATTCACATGTGAGTATACAGAGAGAGAGAGAGAGAGAGAGAGAGAGGGAGAGAGTGTCTCTGTGTGTGTGTGTGTGTGTGTGTGCGTGCGTGCAGTGGAGGGTAGGAGAGCTAGAGCTAGTTTAGCCCGCAACACTTTCCCTCCTATTCCTCCCTTCAACTAAAACAATGGGCTAGGGATGCCTAGGGAGCTCAGTCATTTAGTGACTGACTTCGGCTCAGGTCAGGATCCCAGTGTCCTGGGATTGAGCCCCACGGCTGGCTCCTTGCTCAGTGGGGAGCCTGCTTTTCCCTCCCCCTCTGCCTGCCACTCCCCCTGCTAGTGCGCTCTCTATCTGACAAATAAACGAATAAAATCTTTATTTAAAAAACAAAACAAAACAAAAACCAGGGTGCCTGGGTGGCCCCGTGGGTTAAGCCTCTGCCTTCAGCTTGGGTCATGATCTCAGGGTCCTGGGATCGAGCCCCACATTGGGGTCTCTGCCTCAGCAGGGAGCCTGCTTCCGCTCCTCTCTGCCCGCTGCTCTGCCTACTTGTGATCTCTCTCCCTCTGTCAAATAAATAAAATCTTTTTTAAAAAAATAAAAAAATAAAACCAACATCTATACCCTAATCACAATGCCCTACAGCATCATGACCCCCCACCCCCAGGTTCAAGAGCATGAACTTTGTGGGAAGCCCTGAACAAATCTTCTGCTGAAACTGTAATTCTACCTTTCATCCTTGATAGCTTTACAGAAGACAATATGTTTGTAACAAATCTAAAGCTTTCATTGTCCCTCACCAAACATTCGAAATGAACTTCCATATTTATGTGAGGAGCCAGAAACGACATTTCACCTCAAGTGAAAGCTGGAGCATCTTAGGACAAACATACTGAGAAGAATCCCGCCTCATGTTTGCATAGAGCATTGGCCTCTGCACAGCTCAGAGTGTTCCCGTCTCCCCTCTGTCCTTGCGAGCGAACTCAATGTGGGTGGAAGAGCTCAGGGTCAGCATCAAGGAGAAAAGGGCCTAACCCGGGAGGTGGAGTGGAATACCCAAGTGTTCTGAATTCTCCAGTTTTCCACAGGATTACCGATGTAATCATCCGTGGGGTCCTGATCTGGACCAAAATGAGGCCCAAGAAGGCACTGGATTTATAAATTTGGATGCTTTATTATCCAAAGTCAAAAGAGAAGATACAAAAGCTGTTTTATTTACCAAGCAAGTGCACTAGGCCTATGGAACATTTTGGTCCTTTTCCCTAAGCTGTCAGATGTTCGCGGCAGTTGGCCAGACGCCTGTGTTTTACGTTCCAGCTTAACATTTTCGAGGCTGCTGAATAATGTAGATCCTTTTCAGTGGAGTGACCTTCTGCAGGGCGGGTCTGGGTTTTTGATGTGCCATGTGCATTACTGCTGGAAATTTATGGCTGAGCTAAAGGTGAGAAGGAAAGAAAAAATAAGCGCATTGGATCTCTTTGGTCATGAAGTATTACAGTTGTAGAGGGCCATATGGTTGGTCAGGGCAACTTCACAGTTCTGGTTACTTCTTTCATACATCTTTTTCCCATACTACCTCCTGTTCTGGGCTCACACATGTACGCATTCATCCCGTTTCTCTTATTAGCTTGTTCTTGATTTTGAAAACTATCAACTATATTATACCCAAGATGATGTACAGGATACACATATGCATTTATATGTATGTTTTGAAGTGACACTTTTAAAGGTAGGAACGCTTAATTATATCTCATCAGTCCTCCAAGATTAACAAGTATTTTGGTGCATATATAGATCAGTATATATAGATCAATATATATACAGACTATATATTCTAAGGAGGCTGTAGGGAACACCAGAGAAGATCCCACTGGGGAGGAATATTTTAAAAAGATAAAAAATAAGGAATCTCTGAAAGAAGCCATGGAGAGTTAGGGCCAGTTAGTATGTTGAAGCTTGAAATGGCTGTTTCTGTAGGTAAAAAATGGTCCAATATTGGCAATTTCCTATGGTTCAGTCTCCACAGCCTCATAAAAAGAAAGCTGAGGAGTGATTAGTAGTTCCAGGTAACAAAAGTTCTTATTAGTCATCCCACGGAAGATATCTGTGAGGAAAAGGGCTCCAGTGAACAAGTGAAGATGGCTCAAGTGAACACAAACAGACTTTTGACAGTAAGAGGAATTTCATATGGAACCGAGCAACCTTATGGAATTCACACTAAGGACAGCTTCAGATGGAAAAGGTGCCCAGTGCTGTAAACAATTCACATGCAGTTCTCCTAGGAGAAGAATTTGGACCCAGTGACCTTTTGGGTCCATTCCAGTTCTTGGTTTCTAAGCCGATCAATACAACAGAAAGATACCTAAGGACACCCACCTTAGCCAGCAAGGAAGGGATGCCTCAGCTCATGAGGAAATTAACATCGCTGCAGAACTTACATGCCCTTGCCCTCACACTCAAGCTAAATAAAGGGGGAGATAAACTACATATGACCCCAAGCATCACATTGTTTATGGTTTGTTTGGCCTCTTCTAAGCCAGGGAAAACATTAGTGTCTTCTATCTCTTCTCAAATGTCCCTGAGCTCTAGGCACACAGCATTCCCTTTCATGTGCTATTTGACTCCAGAAAGTCCTTTCTTCTTGGTCTTAAACAATTAAACACCCCGGAGGAGTATACACTGATGTGTTAACAGTGCTTATCTCTGAGGAATTATGAGCAATTCCCCATCTTCTTCTTTACTTTGCCTGTGAGTATTTTTCTACAATTTTTCTTTCACCATGAGCAGGCAGAAGTAATATCAAAATGAAACCCTGGGATGGTCTCTGTGGGCGTGCTAGCAGGAAGGAAGAAACATAATCGAGGTATTAGTCATAAATGTTGCTTTATAATCTAAAAAAGAGAGAGTGACTTTTTTTTTTTTTTTGCCAGATTAATTACCATTGGGCCACAAGGTATTTTAGAGTGTGGTAAGGGCAGTGTGTTTTGGTTTTGTTTTAACATTAGAACCAAAAGGGAACTTAAGAGGCCACTGACTTCAGTAATTTTCTTCCAGACTGGGTGTCTTCAGTGTCAACTAAAACAGATGGATTGTTTCAGGTTGGCTCTAAACCACATACCAGAGATTACAGGTGGGAGGAACGCCTGCCAGGTTATATGAAGTCAAGCACAAGATGAAGGGGGTGGGAAAGGAAACAACAAGTAATTCTGACATAAAAGAAATGTGGGCAAGTAGCCAAGGTGAGACAGGGCAAGATGACAAGTTGACGCTGAAGACACAAAGCCACAGAGTCACTGTGACAGTGACCACGGCAGGGGAGGGGAGGCATCAACTCATGACCTGACTGTCTGTAGGCTTATCTCCACACTTTAGAGGCTGTAATTTTTTTTTTAATCTCTTAAAAATTTGTGGTAAAATCCGCAGGACAAAATTTACCCTTTCACCCACCTTCAAGCGTACAGCTTGGCGGCATTAAATGCATTGACACTGTTGTGCAACCATCTCTGCCATTCATCTCCAGAACTTCTACATCACATCAAACTGAAGCTCTGTATCCTTTAAACAACAACTCCTCGCTCCCTCCTTCCACCTTCCAGCCTCTGGCAACCACATTGTACCTTCTGTCTTATGACTGCTGACTACTCCAGGTATCATGTGTAAGTGGACTCATGCGGGATGTGTCCTTTTGTGTCTGGCTTCTTTTGTTTCAAGACTTACCCAGTTGTGATATGTGTCAGAATTCCCTTCCTTTTTAAGGCTGACCAGTATCCCACTGTGTGTATACCACATTTTGTGTATGTGAGATGATGATATGATGATGGACATTTTGGTAGCTTCTATCTTTTGACTATTGTGAATAATGTTGCTATAAACACTGGTGTATAAACATCTGTTCAAATCCCTGCTTTCTATTCTTTTGGGTATATACCCAGAAGTAGAATTGCTGGATGACAGATTTCTATGTTTAATTTTTTGAGGAGCTGCCATATTGTGGCTTTTTTTTATAGTGGCTGTAAGATTTTCCATTCCCACCAGTAATGCACAAGGGTTAGGGGCTACATTTTTACCAAGGCATTTAACAGAGGTCCTCAAAGTTCTGCTCAACTGCTTTTCAGGAGGGCAATGCTGCAGATCAGAATTAATGGGAGGCTGTCCCTGGGGCCTGTTGGCCATCTGTGAACTGATCTGGGAAAGTTTAAGGGGGGAAAAAATCAACAGGATTGAGAAAGAAATGGAAATAATTTTGGCAAAGGTAACAGCCTTAGGGAAACTGCCCATAATTATTAAATTACAAATATACAGGTCTTAAGGAGCCTCGAGCAGGGCTGTCCGGCAACTCTTGAATATCCAACAAGAGAATCAAGTTCTCTTTCTCATATGCTCCAGTCCCTCAATGGAGAACATGTAGAAGGACTTGCGGGTTGCAGGTGGAGAGTCTACAAAGAGTCTTCTATCAGAATTGAAACTGTTAGTAAAATGGTTAACCTCGAAATAGACTAAATCTTTGCTGTAGATTTTGTATCAATGGCAATAGGATGATTGTATTTTCTAGCGGGAACCAGAAATAAATAAGAATAGCTTTCCAGAGTCCCACCTCCAGCCAGTCTGGCATCTGAACCTTGGGGAAGCTTTGGATTTTTCATCATTAGTCTTTATAGAATGACAGTGTTTGTAAAAAAGAAAGGTGTTTCTTGTCTGATTCAGTAGGATAGAGAATCTTGGGTAACCCCATAAGGGAAAGAACTCAAGGCCAGTGTGTGTACAAGAATTTCGGTCTTGCTGAGACTCCATCACATAAGGGGCAACATACTGAACTTGAAAAGCAGATCAATAGAAACTCCCACATGCAGAATTTACCTTCATCTTGGGTAGCTGTGACCTCAGAATCTATAGTTTTCGTTTCCGAGAAAAAAGCAAAAGAAGCATAATAAAAGTCTTTATGATCGGAGCTGTGAAAGAAATTCTAGATGCAAGAAAATGAGTGGCAGGTTTTGTTTTAGAGCCCGAAGTTAGGTAGTATTCACAGACTGGCTGTTCTTCTATTCATCTTTCCAGGGTGTTAACTTCCAGCCTGAATGTTAGCACTTAGATTTCCACACCCCGTTAAGCAAAATGCTTAAAACAAAACATTCAGCTTAAGTCAATGAAATTCAAGGCTACTCCTACAGTGATGGTGAAGTTCATCTACAGAACAAGAGACACCTTTTTAGATTTGCAGATGCCTTTGATAGTTTCCGCTCCCTTAGGATCTCATTTCACATACATCTCACTAACTCTGGCAGTGGTGACACATTTGGCAACTTGAAAAGTGGCCCCAACTTTAACTAGGCTTCAACAGTCCACCCCACGCCGTACCATAACCTGACCCTGTTACTAACGCTTCAACTGGATACTTTCATGTTCAGAGTAGCTTCACAATGATTGCCAAATTTTATTTCCATAACCGTCTACAGAATTATATTTGGCAGTATCATTGTCTTTCCACTCTCTGCCTTAAAAAAAAAAAAAAGATTAAATGAACGACCATAAATCTCAGAGGAGCTACATGTCTTCTAAAGAGTCAAACAGCCTTGAAGGAGTTGGTGGAACTTGGTCTGAGACCGGTTCTTCCAGATTTTCAGCTGAGAGAATTTGGGGGTTACCTAAGGCCTTTTCTGCAGGAATACCAGGTTATATGGCCTGTCACCAGGCAACCTGAGTTTTCTCATTAAGGAGGGCTGGAAGAGGCAGGAAGGGCTATCTGGAGAGGGAAGGAGGCAAGGAGAAAGGTAGTGGGAGAGAGAGTTCTGTGTGCAGAAAAGATTTGGGGTAAGTAGTGGGAGGGGAAAATTTCAGGCTGCTTCCCACCTAGATTCATACAATTACAGGTTTTGGGGGATTGTTTTTCAATCACCCACATCTCAGCCCCTAGGTCGGTTTTAAAGCACTGTATCCAGGGATGAGTGACATATGGATAGAAATGTCTTGCCATGTGTAAGTGGCTGATGAGATCCTATGAATAAGACTGTCCTCTTACTGCCTTAGACTCTTTTTTTTTTTTTTTTAGAGAGAGAAAGAGACAGAATGAACATGTGCATGAAGGACAGGGCAGAGGGAAAGGGAGACAGACACTCCCAAGAGGGGTCCATGCTCAGCGTGGAGGTGATGTGAGTCTCAATCTCACAACCCTGAGATCATGACCTGAGCTGAAATCAAGAGTCGGACACTTAACCCACTGAGCCACCCAGGCGCCCCACTGCCTTAGACTCTTAAATTCTTGCATTGGTATGAGAATTAACATGGGTTCTTGGGACCAGACATAACTCTAGCTGAGGGCATGAATGTTTCTAAATGCAGAGGATATGACCCTCATTTCTGCTACTGTATTTCTTCTGGCCAATTATATATTGTTAGGTCTTCATGACAAAGATATTGTGGGGGAATGGTAATGCTGGTGAATATCATCAGTAGATATCTATACTTACATTTCTCTATCTTTTATATATCTTAATTTTTTTGTATGAGGCAGTATATAGTTTATGCATTTTTCATTTTAAAATTAACATATAATTTATTTACAGTAAAATATACCCCTTTAGTGTACAGTTCTATGAGTTTTCATAAGTACATACAGTCTGTGACCAAAATTAAGAGGCAGAACCCTCAACCCTCAAATTTCCTCCTGTCTCCTTTTGGTTAAACCCTCTTTTCACCCCTAGCTCCTGACAACCACAGATCTCAACAGATCTATTTTTAAAACGTCTTTCCATCTCAAGTTGACATTTACTATAAAATCTTAAGAGGCTCCTAGGTGGCCCAGTGGGTTAAGCCTTGGATTCTTGATTTCAGGGTCAAGAGACAGAGCCCTAGCATAGTACGGGCTTAAGATTCTCTTTCCTTCTGTACGTCCCTCCTTGCCTCTCACCTTTTCTGTTCTCTCCCTCTCTCTTATAAAAAAAAACTTATTATGCTTCAGGTTGAACTACAGACTCCAGAGGAATTTTTTAGTGGTAAGAAAACACATGGATCCCACCAATTACCATACTCAAGATATTCATATATGGTGATCTTGGGACTTGATTTTGTTGCTGGCCTTTTATCCTTTGCCTGGATTCCAAGTGAGGTCCTGTACCATGCTTGCCCAGGAATAGAAGCTAACATTTATGAGGGCGAACTGCACTTGGCTCTGCTAAGTACTTTGTGTCTATTACATAAGGTCATTTTATTCTCACAACATTTCTGTGAACTGGATCCTATTAACCACATTCCCATTTACAGATGAGGAACCAGAGGCATAGGAAAGGGAGGAAATCTGAGTGGCAGAGCCATCAGGAGACACATCTGATGTCTGATGTCAGCCCTGTTTTAACCAGTAAACGAACTCTGTACTCTTAGCCACAACCCTACAGCAGTAAACATTGAACTAAGAGTTAAAATGGTGTTTTTCTTTTTTTAAATAGGTACAGTTGCTGTTAAAAATATTTGTAACAACACACCATCTCAATGTTTTCCTGTGGTTTACAAATACAACTTGTTGTTATTGTTGTTGATTTTTCTTTTAATCTGTGAAATAAGGAAGTGATATTTTTAACTGAAAGGGAAAGAACTACTCTATGTCAAGACATAAGCATATATGTCTATCAAAAACAATATAAACTCTGGCACCATAACTCATATATAGCATAGTGGTGCCTGGGTGGCTCAGCTATTAAGCGTCTGCCTTTGGCTCAGGTCATGATCCCAGTGTCCCAGGATCGAGCCCTGCCTCGGGCTCCCTGCTCGGCAAGAGGCCTGCTTCTCCTTCTCCTCTCTCTTTGCTTGTTTTCCCTTTCTCACTGTGTATCTCACTGTCAAATAAATAAATAAAATCTTTTAAAAAAATGTATAGCATAATCAACTTCTACTGACCACTCCCTTTAAACATTTTATTTTGGGTTAACATATATTCTAATCTTTTTTTTTTTAAAAGATTTTATTTATTTATTTGACAGAGAGAGATCACAAGTAGGCAGAGAGGCAGGCAGAGAGAGGAGGAAGGGAAGCAGGCTCCCCGCTGAGCAGGGAGACCGATGCGGGACTCGATCCCAGGACCCTGAGATCATGACCTGAGCCGAAGGCAGCGGCTTAACCCACCGAGCCACCCAGGCACCTGGGTTAACATATATTCTAGAGGATTGTGTCCAGTCCCTCCAGTTCCATTTACGAGTGCACCCAGTCCGTGGCCCCCGAGGAAGAGGCGTTTTGTGGGCAGGTGCAAGAGGACGTGGGATGCAGAAGCCAGCAGCCTGTGTTGCTCTGGCACATTCATCCCAGCCCCTCTTCTAAAGCCAGGGAAGCAGAGGGCTGTTTATGACATCACCTCAAATCTATTTGTGGGAGAACCAAGCCCCTCACATTAGAAGGCTTTGTAGCTGTAGCCTATAATCAAGATCTCGCCTTGTACCAGGACACCTGGCTGGCTCGGCCAGTAAAGCATGCCACTCTTAATTTCGAGGTTGTGAGTTTCAGCTGATGTTGGGCATGGAGATGACTTTAAAAAAAAAAAAAAATCTGCTTAGTACCATCTGCCTTGATACATCCCGTGGACTTCAGACACATCTATTTATTTTGCTGTCATAGAACCAGTACTACTAACCCGAGTGCAAACAGGTTACACTGTGCCAGGCATGGTTTTAAAAGCATCACACGTAAAAACTCATTCCACACAACAACCCTGTGAAGGATATACTCTTCCTTATCACCACTTTTTTTTTTTTTTTTTTTTTTGTAGACTCCATGCCCAGCATGGAGCCCAACACAGGGATTGGATTTGTGACCCTGAGATCAAGCCTCTGAGATCAACACTTGAGCAGAGATCAAGAGTCAGACACTCAATCAACTGAGCCACCCAGGCGCCCTTCCTTATCTCCAAGTTACAAATAATTTATCTAAGGCACAGTATGAGTAATTTGCTCAAGGTCATACCAATAAAGTAGAGAAGCCGCTACCAAATGGAGGCCCCTAGAGGTCTAGCTGCTCAGCTTTTGCTCCCATCTTTTCCAGAGCCCTGATTTTGGCAGTGACAGTCTTCCTTCTATAAATTATGCACAGTCCTGTCCCTTCCATTAACAGGAGAGCAGCAGAGTGGTTATTCCTTGCTTTCAATGCAAATTATCTGCCCCAGAGGGGTAGAATAAGGACCTTCACTTAGTTTACCTACAAAATTCAAAAACAAACTAGTAAATCCAAAACCAAACCACTGTTAATCTGGTAAGAGTTTTCCAAGTTTCTGAAGCTACTTAGAAGAAATACAAGAGGGGTGCCTCAGTGGCTCAGTGGGTTAAAGCCTCTGCCTTCGGCTCAGGTCATGATCTCAGGGTCCTGGGATCAAGCCCCGCATCGGGCTCTCTGCTCAGCAGGGCCTGCTTCCTCCTCTCTCTCTGCCTGCCTCTCTGCCTACTTGTGATTTCTCTCTGTCAAATAAATAAAATCTTTAAAAAAAAAAAAAAAAGAAATAGAAGAAGAAGAAGAAGAAGAAATACAAGATATAGAATAAATTTAGCAACGGCCAACCACCCACACGAACAGATTTTCCTGGATAAACCTAGCCAGTGCTGAGCGTTCCTCCAGCCCGAACCTGTGCAACCGTCTGCCACTCACTTTTACCTCATATCAAATATTGCCTTGTGGGTAGGAAGTGGTAGGTAGCAAGGTTCCGCACTGCTCAAGTCCCAATCCACAGGCTGCCTTTTTATAAAAACATGCTGATGATTCTGAGAAATATGCGGGATGGCACAGTACAACTCTGCCACTTCGGTGTCATGATTTTTGCCTTTGCTTTCTGTCTTATTTTTGACATGATTTATTAAACAGACACTAGGAACTTGGGAGAAACAGGTCTTCTCACCAAAACCTCTTTGTGTTCCTTGGACTGAGAGTGCAGTCCTCCCCAAGAACGACAAATGTCTGAGTTGGATAAAAGCTCAGCGCTCAGCTTTGTTCTCTCATCCAACCTGACTGTTGGATAAATCCTGACCGGGAGCATCCGTGAGGGGCCTCACCCAACACCCCGCCTCACCTTCTCCAGCGTGTCATTCAGAGCATCCATGGCCTGGAGTTTGGCAACGCTTGCAATGGCACTGTAAAGATGAAACAAAATTTCACATAGGACCCCAAAATTTTCCTACTAAGGAGGTTAAATGATTGATACAGCGACTGTCTACTTGGCCTTTAAGCTTTTATTCTGCTTGGCAGTATCCAGAAGAAAAAAGGATTCTGCTTTTGTGTGTCCGTGTGCTGTGAAAATTTTTGTAGGCCAAGTTAGTATTACTGGTGTATTTTTATTTCATCTTTCCATGGGCGTATATAGCTTGGTGACTCTTCACAACTAGCCAAACCGGCTGACCCCAGGGATAACCACTCCCCTGACTTAGAGCCCTGCAGATTAGTTTTGACTGTTTCTGTATTTCATAAAAGGAATCATACAGCATGGGCTTTTTTGCGTCTGGCTTCTTTTTCTCAGGCCAATTTATTTTGTAGGAGAGCGTCCATCAGGGCTGAGCCTGCTTGTACAGCTTTTGATGGAAACTTTGCATTTGGTACTTTTTTTTTTCTTGGATGGCTGGCATTGGTGAGGGGAAGTTATTAGGATATGGACATAGATTGATGGTACTTAGAAATTTATTTTCTCTGATACATTTTGCAAAAGCCATCCTCCAAGAAGATGTAAGGAAGGATGTTTGTCCATGAAAATGAGGGCCTCATATTTCCTGCACGCACTCCCAAAGCACAGGAATGTCAGCGGCTGAGGGAGATTGAGGGTGGAGGGAATGAAGCTCCAGCTTCAAGGCATCGCCCTGCACCAGCTCCTTCCTCCTCACGGTCAGGCCAGTGCCCAGCCCTTTCATATCTGTGATGTTTCATTACTTTAAAGTGGCCCCCAAATCCTACACACATCAGGCCCCCTATAACTGATGCTAGTGAATAGGGCAATAGAGAGGTGGAGCTATTTCCTGCTGTTTATGTTCTGCTGTGGACCCATTCTCATTTTTAAAAAAGATTTTATTGAGTTATTTGGGAGAGAGAGAGAGAGAAAGTGAGCATGAGAGGGGGAGGAGGGTAGAGGGAGAAGCAGACTCCCTGATGAGCAGGGAGCCCGATGCAGGACTCCATCCTGGGACTCCAGGATCATGGCCTGAGCTGAAGGCAGTCGCCTAACCGACTGAGCCACCCAGGTGCCACCCCTCCCCCCATCCTCATTTTTGAATGACTATAAGACAACACCTGAATTTTTAAAGAGGGTTCTAATCTCCACTTTGTTACTCTCTGGTCAGCTCTTCCCTTAATGTTCGGCTGATGCCAGAATTCATAGTTGAGTCCCCATTTCCTGAGGTGCAGAGGAACAAATTCCTCGTCTACTGGCTGCCAACTGGATGTCATTTTCAAGCCATGACTTTTAGTTCCCGTGTCTCTGACCCAGGCATGATAACCAGGGTCACCATGATGCTTATGGTCGGCTTATGCTTGATCAGGTTTTAGTGACAGAATCAAACCAGCCTGCAGTTCAACAACAGTCTGGTGTCGTTTCAAGGGCTTTCTCTGTTCTAAGAATTGTCCTAGAGCTCGGTCAGCCGCTGAGGATTTACAGCCTTGGCTTTCATTGTGTGGCAATTATTTTTGATATCAGAAGAAACAAAAAACATAACTGGTAATGGGGCCAATGCGCATTTCATTTTAAAAGTGGAACAAATCCTCAGAAAATTCTCTTCCCAGAAACTGGGAAGAAAACTTTAAAAATGATTTCAAAATAATTTTGTATGAAAGAGCCAGAGAAATTCCACAGTCTATTTCCCTCTGCATTCCCTTCTGAGACTACTGTTACACATCCCTACGTATCCCTGAACGTCCTCTAACTCACTCCGTTTGAATCACTCTTCAACTCATCTGTGGAAACCATGTTGAAATAAATTGTCTCTGAAGTGTCCCCATCACCTCCTTGGAGTTTTGCACGTTTCTTTCTTTTTCAACACAGTCATTTTCCTTAACCACAGTCCCGTGCTTGGGCCATTTGCGCACCTCCACAGCCCACAGCTCTCTGATGAGCTGTGCCTTTTGTCAAGGTCACAGCAGAAGGAGCAGAGAGAGACCAACTTCAGTATCTCTATGCCTTCTGGCTATGCCGAATATCGCGGCCATTATTTTCTAAATAATTAAGTGATGGATTTAAAACACACACACCCCCCCCAAAACCCATTTATTTTTAATTCAGAAGATTTGCTATAGCAGAAAGCATACTATGAAAACAGGGCCAGCCTAGGGACATTATTTTAAAGGCTAATTTGAAAATAGGATCAAGGAACATGAGTCAGGTTTGGATGCACTCAGGATTGTGCTTTGTAAGTACAAAGGAGCTGGGCCGGCTGCAGAGAGGAGGAGGATGTGGGTAATGAGTGGGCCCAGAGAGAGTTTTCTAGAAGGTAGTAACCTTTCACCTGAATGTGCCTTTCTTTTTCTTTTAAGATTTTATTTATTTATTTATTTGTCAGAGAGAGAGAGAGAGAGCGCAAGCGAGAGTGAGCACAGGCAGACAGAGAGGCAGGCAGAGTCAGAGGGAGAAGCAGGCACCCTGCGGAGCAAGGAGCCCGATGTGGGACTCCATCCCAGGACGCTGGGATCATGACCCGAGCCGAAGGCAGCTGCTTAACCAACTGAGCCACCCAGGCATCCCTGAATGTGCCTTTCTTTAGCCCCTGTCCCCACTCCTCAACTGGCTGGCTCTAACCCTGTTCAGTAAAGACCTGGGGAGCCTTGGTTTATCGTAAAATTCAGGGAGGCCTCTGACTTCTGGAAGCAGTCACTTAAAACTCCTTGAGGTGATGAAGGAGAAGAAATTCAGTAATCCCTACCTTGTTTTCTCTAATCCTGTTTTTTTGGTATGTCTCTCCAGGACACCAATTTCTTGTTTTTTGGAAATTCGCATTCCTCCAGCCTTTACTATAAACAAACAAGCATCAAACAAACAAACAAACAAACAAAAACAAAACAAATAAGCAAACAAGCATCAACACCGGAGTTGTGATTAGAATAAAAACAGTAGGCTTGCTTTTCTTATTCAAGGCATGAATTTAGATTTGAAAAGAATTTTAGAACTTACTTTTTGAAGATCTAAACTTTTATCTAAAACAACACAATAAAACGTTACCTTGAACTGAATAGAAGAAAAAATACTGTGTTAGGCAGACAAGGTGGGAAAGCGGAGAAGGGCTGAGATCTGCTTGTTTATGTTCAGAGAGCAGGAACTGAGGCTAAGAAAAGTAGCAGAGGTTTACACTTTTGGTTTGGGGAGGAGAATAGCAACATACTCCCTTAGGCATTTCACTGAAAAGCATTTTTTTCTTGTTATCAAACCAACTATGCTTTTTATGATAGCCACAGACAATTACAATGTGACCCTCTTGTTTTCCCACAAGATTAAAGTTTGTGCAAGGCTTGCACTTTTTTTTTCTTTTCAACTAAAGCATTCAAAAGCACAGATTCTGAGAGATGAGCCAAAAGTCAGGGCATGTGATGGTAACAGCCATTTAATTCAAGAGCGATGCCTCTGATCCCACCGGAACCCCACCTTCCATCCCAGACCCCAAACCTCCGGACATTGGCCAAGCTCAGATGTTCTAATGAGTAATTAAACTACATTAAAAATCCTGCCATTCAGGAGATCAATTAGTGTTAATTAGGCTACAGATGACCTAACAGCAATTCAAGTGTTTAACAATGTCAGATGAAATCAACTTTTGAAAAGGAACAACCCATTTCAGACTGCAAGTCAAAGCAAATACTTCTTTCTGTTCCCAGGAAATTTGCACATCTAAAATCTGACAAGCTCAAATGAGAAAAAGCTAAATGGACATTGATTTGTTTGAACCTGTTAATTCTTTTTATGGAAATGTCAAACTGGCAAATTCCAAAGCTTGGTCCAATAAAATGAAAAGTAAGGAAAACCTATTCTATTTCTCAATGCACTTAGAAATTTGACTTTATCACTGTTCTTTAAAAATTATTACATATATTGCTGATTTTGTGAAATATGCATAAGGCCCATAATTCAAAAAGTGTGAAAGAGTCTGCAGTCTCTCTCCCACCATTATTTCCAGCCCCTAGTTCATCTCCTAGATACTGCTAATGGTAGACAAGTCCTATGTTCATCCCCAGATACTGCACATATTACTCTTGTTTAAATGGCAGCATAAGATACACCTTGTTCTACATCTTGTTTATTTATATTTTTCATTCAGTCATACATTCTGGAGTAAATTCCCTATCTATCTATATATAGAGAAATGTGTCGTTCTTTTTAACATCTGCTTTAAATTTTCATTATGTGAACGTCCTGTATTTACTTAACCAATTCCCAAATGTTAGACATTTCAGATGTTTCTAATTCACTGATGTCACAAACAATGCTGCAACAAATATCCTTTTATACGCATAATTTTGCACAAGTTGCAAGTATACCCGTGGGATAAATTCCTACAAGTGATCTTGTTAGTTCTGAAAGGTATGTGCATTTAAAATTTTGTTAAAACTTGCCAAATCACCTTTCCCAGAGGCTGTACCAGTCAGTTACAGCCTCAGGAACGAGGATGACAGTGATTTTTTTCCTCCTACTTTAACAACAATGGGAGCTGGGAAATATTTGGTTTTGTCGACCAGGAAGTTAAAAAAGAAAGATAATGTGTTTTAATTTGCATTTCTTCTATTTTACTAAAGGTTGAGCTTATTTCTGTGTTTTAGAAGCCATTTCTATTTTCTCTTTATGAGCTGTTCAATTTTTTGGTCCGTTTTTTTTAATGGTCTTGCTTTAAATTTAAAGATTTTTTTTAAAGGGAAAATTCATGTGTTTATATTTCTGAAGACTCTATTCAAGAACATGGTATGCATTTCCATTGTTCTCATCTTCTTTGGGGTCCCTCAGTAACTGGTTTGCATAAATCTTACACATTTATTGTCAAGTTTATTCCTTAAGCATTTTACCTTGGTTGTTGCTATTGCAAATGGGGTCAATTCTTCAATTATAACTCTGACAGATTGTGTTCTTATATCACTGACTTTATACCCAGACCTTATTGAGTTCTTACTGTTTAGAATGGTTTTTTTGTTGTTGTTGTTGTTGATTCCCTTGGGTTTTTCAGGTAAAAAACATTATATAACCTTTAAAGAATTATAGTACTACTTCCTGTAGAATAATGTTAAATAGTCATGATGGTTGACGTCTTCATTATAGTAAGTTTTAAGGGACGGTTTTTAATTTTTTCATTACATATGATGTGTACTTAGGTGGATACACACACATATACACAAAATATATATGTATATGTAATACATTAGGGAAATGTTCTTCTATTACTATTTCGTTGGGCTTGAAAATTACAAATGCCTTTTTAGCATTCATGCATATGATCCATGATTTTTATCCTTCGTGTGGTTACTTATATTAACAGATATCAATCTATAAAGATAGATTAATGGTTGTCTTATTATCAAACCATTCTTGCATTCATGGAATAAACTCCACTTGGTCATTTTGAATCACCACGTTGTTTTTTCATTGACTATAAAAGCTTCTCATGAGAATTTTGCAGTATTAGAGTCAGTCTAGGAAAAGAATGCTATTTTTACACATGGTCTGTTTTAAATTCATGCATACCCAGAAAGAGACACATATTATATGAGAAAAAGGCATGCAGAGTAATCAGCAACAGAAATCAAATGATGAGAAAACATCTTCTGAACAGCCATGGAATGTAGATGTGAAATAAACCAAGGGATGGCTTTCCCAGGAAGACGGAGGAGGGAGTGCCTCTGTGTGCAGGGGCTGGTGCTCACAGCCCCTGACTCTTGTGCTGAGAGGAGCCAAACAGGCGGTCTAGAGGTTGGGCCGTCAGTACCCCTCCCAACTGTGTTTTTCTTTCTCCCTGTGACAAGTGCTTTTGAAATATGGAGTGCTGTAATTATTTTCTTATTAACATTCCTTGTGTATTCCCTGATGCTGTTGTTTCTATGTATTTATTTATTTATTTTTAAGATTTGGTTTATTTATTTGGCAGACGAGATCACAAGGAGGCAGAGAGACAGGCAGAGAGAGAGGAGGAAGCAGGCTCGCTGCTGAGCAGAGAGCCCGATGCAGGGCTCGATCCCAGGACCCTGAGATCATGACCTGAGCCAAAGGCAGAGGCTTAACCCACTGAGCCACCCAGGCGCCCCTCTATGTATTTATTCTACCTAGACTGATTATTATCACCAACTATAGAAACAAACTTGTTAATAGTTAAAATAAGCAATAGTCAAAAATGAGATGCCCTTTGGAATGTTGAGTTCTGTGCTACTGATTTGCAAAAACCTTGACAACCTAGACAAGTCAAGAGGAGATGGGCCAGTGTGGGGAAGGGAGCCACATCACAGGAGGAACTAGGGAGATGGAAACGTCACTTCTGAAGAAGATAGACTCAAGAGAATGTAGGTGGCATCTCCAAAGATCTGAGGGGCTATCATGTGGAGAAGGAATGGTTTTCTGGTAAGGAATTTTTTTTTTTTTTTAATGTAGATTCCAGGTGTGGGGCCCAACATAGGGTTCAAACTCACCACCCTGAGATCAAGACCCTGAGATTAAGACCTGAACTGCGATCAATAGTCAAATGCAGGGGCGCCTGGGTGGCTCAGCGGGTTAAAGCCTCTGCCTTTGGCTCAGGTCATGATCCCAGGGTCCTGGGATCAAGCCCCACATCGGGCTCTCTGTTCAGCAGTGAGCCTGCTTCCCCACATCTCTCTCTCTCTCTGCCTGTCTCTCTGCCTACTTGTGATCTCTGTCTATCAAATAAATAAATAAAATCTTTAAAAAAAAAAAAAAAAGAGTCAAATGCTTAACCAGCTGAACCACCCAGGCACTCATGCTGATGAGGAAATTTCATGTAGGGTCAGATAGTTCTACCCCTACTGAGCTCTGGGACCTTGAGCAAGACACTTAAATTCCCCTAAGACTCAGTTTCTGCATCCTTCAATAAGAATAATTGTTCAGGTTACTCTAGACAATAGAGGTGACAGGAGCACCTGGTTTATGGTACTTGTTATTATTTGTATTTACTTGATGTTGTTCCAGAGGAGAGACTGAAGACCAAAGTATAAATGTTCCAGAAAGGTAGAGCCTGGCTCCTAGCCTGGCTAGTTTGTATTATTCAAGGGGAAGTAGGTGCCTAGGACTACAGTAAGTCCCTTGGCTCTCAGTGTGTTCAAGAAGTGGTCCTGCCGTGAACATCTTAGGAGGACGTGAGGGAATTTGATGGAAGTTGAAGTAGGTGATCTTTATCATTAAGTCTTTGCCTCCAAAATAAAATCACTTTCCTCCCTTTGGAAAGAATATAAGGCACTTAACAGAGAAGTAAATGCCAGAAGAAATTGAAGAATGTATTCTTAAGAATAATAAGACAGAGAGATTTGAGGGGAAATTAAAAATCCTCCCAGAAGATTCCTACTTTCATCCAGAAGACTTTGAATCCTCTCTCTGATGGGGCTGTATGCTCTAACTCAGTGATTTAGGAGACATAAGTAAACCACACACACCTTGGATTTCCAGAGCACAGTTCTTGTATCAAACTTGTTCTGGTAGGTAATTTGCTTGGTCAGCCACATACAGCAGAAAGACACAGAAAATAATATCCCCATACTCTACATGGACATACTAAGATATAGATTAAGGCTCCTCACACTACTTGGGGTGACTGAACCAGATGGAACCGGTTTATGGGAGGGTCATCATCAAAGCTCTGCTGGGAACACTAGTCACACTGGTCTCCCAGAACTGAGATAAACCACTGTAAATAAATATTTACAATCTGACACAATCAGATACTGCCCATGTTCGATAGACCAGGTAGGTCCAACTCATGAGAACTCTTCAAAGTTTCACTGTATCTAACTTAGCTTACTTAAAGCTGTAGTCATTTACACAATTCCATGTTTGGGACTATAATGCCTTTTGAACTTCTATAGAAGGACCAATCAGAATTGTGCAAGGTAAAATATGAACTGATTTTAACATTTTAATAGTTGAGTACAAATACATAAGATAAGACTTTATGTAAAATGAACTAGAGATTTTAAAAATGTTAAAGAGAGAGATGCTCTTCTGGATAATTTCATTAGAAAATCTAAATTTATGTGGGGAAAATGAACCTTTGCTGAGCGAGCATTATACTCTTCTGGCTGCTTTTGTAGTTTATAACTTTGCAAAAACAGGCACTTGAGTTTAGGATGCTATATGATAATCTTCCAGTTAAGATCTTCCAGACAACATTTCTGGTAGAGGAGAGTCAAGATAAAGAAAGACACATCTGTCTGCAAAAGAAGCTTTTCTCTTTCACGAATCAGTGGAAAATGGACGGGAAAAGGCTGAATAACACAAAGGTTTGTGCACACGCTGCCTTGTCCCTGAGCTGTTATATTTGAAGATTTTAACTAAAAGTTGAGATGTGCATAAAACATTCACTTTGCATGTAGAGTCAGTTTGTCAGCCCATTTTAAGATGTCAATCGAGACCCAAAAGGAAAGTCAGGAAAAGTTGGTGAAGTAAAGAGAGAGGGCTCTAGAGCAGGGGAGCATGGGGCCCCCTTTATTTTCAGATCTCAGCCCCACTGCCCACACTAGCTGCATGGCTTCGGGCTGGTCCCTCGACCTTGCTGACATTTAGTTTGCTCCTCTGTGAAACGAGGACAGTGCATTGCCGGTCTGCAGGGCTGCGGCCGTGTCTAGGAAAGCAGCTGGTCTTCAGTCATCCAAACCCCTGTCCCCGTGATGTCTGGGGGGCTGCGTCTCACCACCTCTCCACGAGCCTCACAGATCAACCCCCATACACTGACTTGAGCGGACGGGAGTTGAGAAAAGGAAGCTTGTGGTGTTTATTCTATTTTAAATGATCCGGGTCCTTTTGTAGCTGTGGTTTCCCCCTCATTTTCTGTATAAGATTCACACTTGCGCAGGTCTCCAAACTTCCCTCTCTCATTAGTGAGCCAGAAAACTGATTCTCTCTGGGGGTTTCAAAGTGACCCCTCTGAAGGCTCTGATTCATTTGACTTAAACCCAGTTACAACGTGCAAGAAATACAGAAAGCCTCGGAACTCCTGCTCTTTCTATTTCCTTGTGTACTTCACTTCCTTCTATCACCTTCCGCTCACAGATTTTTGGCCATTCACGTGATGGGTTTCCTCTAAAACTGAAAGCAAGGCAAAACAAAAAAGCAGCAAATCCAAAGAGCTAAGCTGAATAGCACCTAGACCACCTCAAGCTTAATGTAGTCTTGTTTCCCAGCACAAACTGATAACCAGGGCTAACCAAACTGAGATGTTTATTACATTAATATACAAAAAAGAAACGTGACTAAGCACTCCACACGGAGGTGGGAAAGAGTGACAGCTGGTTGATTTCTGAGAGGTTTCATTTTCAACTATGAGGAGGCAAGCACATTTATCTTGTCCCTTTCCTTCAGTTCCCTTCTGTTCTGACTGCCGCGGTCGTGCCTTGTACAGCCGTGAGCATCAGAAGCCCTTGCTAGCGACCGGGAAAGATCATTCCTTCTGCCAGAGGTGTGTTTCACTAGGGCCTGCATTTTAAGGAGACTAACATTCACGTGTCAGCTGCTTTACATGGGTTTTCTCCTTTAATTATCATAACAATCTAAAAGTATCGATGCTGTTTATTAGCTGCTGCTTTAAAGAGGAGGATTCTGGGGCACCTGGGTGGCTCAGTGGGTTAAAGCCTCTGCCTTCAGCTCAGGTCATGATCCCAGGGTCCTGGGATTGAGCCCTGCATCAGGCTCTCTGCTCAGTGGGAACCTGTCTCTCCCTCTCTCTCTGCCTGCCTTTCTGCCTACCTGTGATCTCTGTCAAATAAATAAATAAAATCTTTAAAAAAAAAAAAAAAAGATGAGGATTCTGTGGCCAGGGACATGGAATGAAGGCAGGGGGTAAGCCGAGATTCTGCCCAATTCCAAAGGTAGTATCAGCCCCTTCCCGCCACATCGTACCTGCTGCCCACTTCAGGGATCTCTATTTTGCTTATAAAAATCAGGTGAAGATTTAGTGGCGTTTTGGCAATGAATTATTATTCCATCAATAATATTTTGCACCGGGACGCCTGGGTGGCGCAGTTGGTTGGACGACTGCCTTCAGCTCAGGGCGTGATCCTGGAGTCCCGGGATCGAGTCCCACATCAGGCTCCCAGCTCCATAGGGGAGTCTGCCTCGCTCTCTGACCTTCTCCTCGCTCGTGCTCTCTCTCACTGTCTCTCTCTCTCTCAAATAAATAAAATAAAAAAATCTTTAAAAAAAAAAAAAATAATATTTTGCACCACAGCAAACTGGTTCAGACTTAAAATATGTAGCAAGACAAGCTGAAGGATGAGGTTTCTTTGTTCACTTGCTCTCCGTGGGGAGGCAAAAGTCTGCCTTCATCTCCATCCTAATTACCCCAAACCTCTTATCTGTAGTGTCACAGTTCATAATAATTAATTGTCATGCCAGGGGCATTGTGACATGCTTGATGGAGTCATGGTGTGCTATGTACACAGAGTAATTAGCAATCATTAGCAATGGAACAGAAAGTTCCTAGTGGTTTCATTCAAACTTTCATTTGGTTAAGTTTATCTCATGTTCTTTGTGCATAAATGTAATTTAGTGAATCAGGTTTTAGCTTCTCCGTTTCGTGAAGGATGGGGGTGGAAGAGGTGGGAAAAGAATGTATTCTTTTTTTTTCCTCTCTCTGTAATGAATGTCTCTTCTAATAATTTGCATGTATAGTTCCTGACCATTAGTTAGCATCAACTCTGTTTTGTTTATTTTGTTTTGTTTATTTATTTTAAGAGAGGTGGGGAGGGGCAGAGGGAGAGAGCAGCCCAAGCAGGCTCCATACCCAGTTCCGTCCGAGCTTGATATGGGGCTTGATCTCACAACCCTGAAATCATGACCTGAGCCGAAATCAAGAGTGTTGACACTCAACTGACTGAGCCACCCAGACGCCCCAGCATCATTAACTTTAAATACAGATAATGTTAACTATTGCCAAAGTATAAAAGGTCAGGAGTCTGCCACAGGAAACTGGGGCACAGTGCCTAGAACTTAAAGCTCAGAATTAGTAGTAAAATTCAGACTCTTTCAGGTGAGCGGTCCGCCACAAAGCTATCGAACCTCCGTGTCCCTTTTCAAAGCTTTCTGAAGGTGATTCCCGCCAGCATCCCCTACAGCAAAGATAACTGAAAAAACCTTGGCTTAGAGGTGCCAAAGCATTATGCCAATAAATTTTGTCAATGGAGAAAGGCAAGAACAAAGCGGTCAAGATTTTGAGATGTTTCTTAAGGAAAAAAAGAAGGAAGACAGTTGAAAGAACATAAAGCTAGCTAAAAATAGACCTGCTCACCTCAGCCAAGCTATATGAACAGTAAGTACAATAAAGCTAACTTTCATATTACAGAGAGTCTACGTTAAGAAAAAGAAAAATAAAGAGTGAGAGAAAACTATGGCTACTTTGCCAAATACTTTGCTACTTTCCCCAGTCAGCCCCCTCCAGTGCTTGGGTCTGTATTAAAAAGTGCTCCTCAGCTTGATGACAAAGCAAACTACATTCTGGATAATAATGCCAAACCCCAAAGCCTGAGAAGAGAGAGAAAAATAAAGTTGCTGTCCTCTGTGTGGAAGCTGGTTTCCCTGGGTCTGAAGTCAGAGGATGCACAGTCATCTTGGGGCGACTGAGACTTAGAGCTGGCTCCTCTTGAGAAGAAGGTTGCCATGGCAGTAAATTGCCTTCCTGTGGATGCCTCGCTGCTTACCTACAGCCCAGGAGAGAAGGTCCAACCTTAGCTCTCCCCTTTCACAAGCTCTGAATCCCTTATCCCTTCATTTCTAATGAGGTTTTAATTCAACTGGGGCTTGACCAATCCTCAGGTGGTGTATACATAAGCCCGGAGAGTTCCAAGATGTAGGAGGCAATGAGGTCGTGTGACATTAATGTGACAAGGGAACGCTGAGAACCTCGGCTCTGTTGGGGAGCCCCTGTTGCAGGCACTGGTGGAAAGAGGAGCAGCAGGGAGACCGGTGCGCTCTGCAGGACGGCAGAGGGCAGGTGGGTAGCCTACCTGCAGGAGGATGCCCCCCTTTCAGCGGGGAGAGCAGGACTTGCACTTCATTTGCCATAGCTTGTGCCAGTGCCAGTGCCAAGGCCAGGACGGTGCTCCGGAGGCTGGAGGCTGCGTGCCAGCTGCTGCCGCCCTGTGCAGCCTGGCTTTATATGGGCAGGGGGCGGGGCCCCTTAAGGGCATTGCTGAGCAGCAACAGGGCTCGTCACCCAGCTTTGTGGGAACCCACATCTCCTTGGCAAGCTTTCTCTTCAAAGAAAACTTTCTTCTTGGTCCCTTTATCTCAGAAAGCAAGGTAGACAGCTGAGGGAAACTCCCATTTTCTTTTGCCAGAGGAAGGGGAGAGGATGAAGTTCAGGGCAATCCTTTTTCTTTCTAACTATCCCTCCATCAAGTATATATGGTGCACCTACAATGTGACAGAAATGACAAGGAGGTCAAGATTTTTGTTTCAAGACATCTGTAGGCTTGCTGAAGAGACAACTAGAAAACAAAGACAATGTCTTTGCCCCAGCCTTTGTAACCGTAAGCATTCACGCTAAGAAAGGAAGCGGGGTTGTGTGCAGAGACTTCTCTACAAGGATGTCAATCATGCATCCCTCTTTCGTTTTGTTATTTTTTTAGATTGACTGGTATCAATACAACATCCCAAATTAGAGAGGGATAGTTAAGATATAGCCATGAGAATACTATGTACACATAACGTATCATATTCTCAGATAATATTTAATGATGTGAAAACTTTCATGATCAGATAGTGAAAAAAATAGGCTAGAAGCCAATGGATGCCAATTTTGCTAAAAAGAAAAAGTCCAAATTTCAGCTTTATTGTATCTCCCATGCTGATCAAAGTTGGGTGTATGGCAGTTACTAAGACATATTTCTTTGTTCTTCAATACAATTAAAAACTTTTGCTCTTCAAAAAGGAAAAAAAAAAAACCTTCTGCTCTTCAGAAAGTATTGTTAAGGAAATGAAGACCAGCCACAAGCTGAGGGGAAGATAAAAAAATGTGTAGAACACATTCCTATAAGTACTGGCATCTAGAATACATAAAAAAACAACTCAGTGGCGCCTGGGTGGCTCAGTGGGTTAAGCCACTGCCTTCGGCTCAGGTCATGATCTCAGGGTCCTGGGATCGAGCCCCGCATCAGGCTCTCTGCTCAGCGGGGAGCCTGCTTCCCCCTCTCTCTCTGCCTGCCTCTCTGCCTACTTGTGATCTCTCTCTCTCTTTCTCTCTGTCAAATAAATTAATAAATAAAATCTTTAAAAACAACAACAACAAAAACTCAGTAATAAGAAAACAAATGACCCAATCTTTAAAAATGGGCAAAAGATTATGAAACAAAAACTTCACATAGTAGAGATATTGACAGCAAGTGCATAAAAAGATGTTCAACATCATTCATCATCATGAAAATGCAAATCAAAACCACAATGAAATATACTACATATGTATTAGAATGGCTTAACCAAAAAGAAAAAGGAAAACACAGCATCCTAATGATGATGTGGGGCAACTGAAACTCTCATCTGTGGCTGGTGAGAATGCAAACTGGTAAAGCCATTTTGGAAGCTGGTATGACTGTTTCTTATCAAATTTCTTATAACATTAATCACATGCTTACTGTATGACTAACAATCCAATTTCTAGGAGTTTTCCCAAGAGAAATGAAAACACATGTACACAAAAATGTATATATGAATTGGGCATAGCCATACAATAAGATACTACTCAGCAAGGGGCTCCTGGGTGGTTCAGTCGGTTAAACATCTGATTCTTGATTTCAGCTCAGGTCATGATCTCAGGATCATGAGATCGAGCTCCATGTTGGGTTCCACACTGAGCATGGAGCTTGCTTAAGATTGTCTCTCTCCCTCTCTCTCTGCCCCTCCCCAACCCCTGTGCTCTCTCCCTTTAAAGAAAAAAAATTATTCAGCAATAATAAACAAACAGATATTTACATGCAACAACACAGACGAATCTCAAAAGCATTATGCTAAATGCTAAAAAGGTATGTCTTAAAAAGCCACTTACTGTACAACTCCATTTGTATGACATTCATGAAAAGCCAAAACTACTGGATAAGAAATCAGATTTGATTGCCAGAGGAGTCTACGGCCATACCACCCTGAACGCGCCCGATCTCGTCTGATTGCCAGAGGAGGGGGTAAGGAGACTGGTCTAATCACAAAGGGGCAGGAGGGGATTTTGAGGCTGTTAGAAATGTTCAGGAGAATGTGGTAGCAATTACATTCATCACACATCATACACATATCATATAAAAGTGGTGAATTTTACTGTATGCAAATTGTACCTCAGTAAACAACAAAAATATCTATTTGTTAAATAAATGAATGAAAATATCCTAGAATGTTAAGAGTGGTTGTCTATAGGTGGGACAATTATGTGTTGATTTTATTATCTTTTGTATTACTTTTATTTATTTATTTACTAAGCTTTTATTTATTTATTTATTTAAATTTTTAAAATTTTAGTTATTAAGCCCAACATAAGGCTTGAATTCACGAACGTAAGATCAAGACCTGAGCTGAGATCAAGAGTCAGATGCTTAGCCGACTGAGCCACCCAGTCACCCCGTTTCTGTATTACTGTAAAAGCAATAAAACTCAATAAAAACTTTTTTGGGAGAAAGGGTGTTGAAATGTTGTGACAAAGGTAGGTGCCTGCTGTGGGAACCAAGAGAAGGGATTGTCCCTATCTAAACAAACAAACAAACAAACATTTGTGAGTGCCTTCCCTGTAGAGTCCGGGACTAGGAGCCGGGGTAGGTCCTGGTGACAAAACCCCATCCCGGCTTTCAAAGAATCTCCCAGTCTCATGGGGGATACAGATGATGAGATGAGAGGAAGGTGAAGAGGATTCCTTCTGTGGCTGACAATAGAAATGTCATTTCTATTAAGGAAATGAAGACCAGCCAGTGATGATGGAAATGTTCTGTATCTGCTTGGACCAGGAGGGGAGCCACGGCCCCATTTGCTATAGGCACTTGAAATGTGGCTGATGGAACAGAGAAACCAAATTTTCAATTTGATGAAAATTAAGTAGTTACATGATAAATTAAAATTTAAATAGTCATATAAATAGCTACCTGTGGCTTGTGGCTACCATTTTGGATAGCACGGGTCTGCAGCATAAAACCTAGATGCATAATTGTTTGTTGCCCAGAATTCACGGATCAGCCTCGATTTCTGCAAGGTGCCGAAGGCTGGGAAGGCATCAAAGAGCAGCCAACCCTTCTGAGAAGCCGCGCGGAGGGCAGCCCAACTGGATCAGAATAAAATGCGTGTCTGGGCAAGGCAAGCTGCTTCTGAGCAAACACTTGTTTTACCATGAAGTTATGATAAATAGAATTCCTTTCACCTCATTCACGGAGAGGGCTTTTGGCAGTAGATGTGTGCTTTGACCTTCTGGAGAGTGAGTTAGTTGGCAACATTTTCAAGATGGAAACCAATGTTCTCACAGCCCTAAATAAAAACCCTTAGACTCTGTGCCCTTGACATCCATGAAGGACCACTGCGATCTGAGGTAACAGGAGTGATAGTGTCCAGGAGCTGATGGTGAAGGAGGAAGAACCGAGGCAAGGTGAAGTGTGTAAGTAGAGTCAACAGGCCTCCCCTCTCTCTCCTATCCTTCCTAACCCGATGTATTTCACATGAGCCTCCCAGACGAATATGTAATGTGTTAATTTTTGTCCTGTTGACTTCTGCCCCAAATAGAAAGTAACCACAAGTTATTAACAGGACTGTAAATGGGGTTTTGTAAGGAGTGGCACAACCTACAAAGAGACAGTAGACCTGCTTTACTGTGGAAACCTGAGAGGAAGAGGGGAAGAGCGAAAATGAGGCCCGTGTGTTTTTCCCTCCAGGCCTCTTCCAGCATGTTCCTTCCCACCCCGCCACCATCTCTGCGTCCATGGGAACAGGAGGTCTGGAATCCCAAATCCGACTCCCTTGGTGCAGGTGCACCACTGTGGGGCAGCACCCTGGCGGGGTGGGGTGCTCCCTTGCTGGATCTTATACAGAAGTCATTAAAAGTCCACGCCTATTTTGCAGACTGTGAGGTGAGGATAGCCTGGATTTCTTTGGGGATGGACTATAGCCTCCAGCAGGATGAAAGTCTCATCCAGAAAAAGGTAACATGTTATTACCCTTTAAAAGGAGGCTTATAAACCTCATTTTAAGAGGGTTATTGGTCTAGGTAATTATAATGGGAGAGTAGTTCTGCTAGGACCAAAGTATTTGAAATTGTGCTTAGTAATGCTAACGGCCTAGTAAAATGGCTTCGCATGACTGTGAAGTTGCCAGATAGCTTTTTGCCTTGTAAGTGAAGGGACAATATAACATTAAAGACATTAATAATATTTTAAAATTCTACAACACTTTCATCGTAGTACTTTCTTCTTTTAATTTGTGTGTGTGGAGCCATCATTAGCTTCTTCATATGATCACAAGTTTGCAGTGGGCAGTTTGTTTTTATATTTGGCTTTTTTTTTTTTTTAAAGATTTTATTTATTTATTTGAGAGACAGTGAGTGAGAGAGAGCATGAGCGGAAGCAGT
Source organism: Neogale vison (assembly GCF_020171115.1). NCBI lineage: Eukaryota > Metazoa > Chordata > Mammalia > Carnivora > Mustelidae > Neogale > Neogale vison. Next base: position 56,380,419 of record NC_058093.1, on the reverse strand, counting down.
AGCAGGGGAAGGGCCAGAGGGCAAGGGGGAAGCAGACTCCTCCTGAGCAGGGAGCCTCATGTTGGGCTCAATCCCAGGACTCTGGGATCATGACCTGCGCTGAAGGCAGATGCTTAACACACTGCCATCTGCAAGAAAGCTAACCAAGAAGGGCCTGACTCTCCTGCTGGGGGGTGGGGGAGAGGGAGGAAAGGGTGGGGTGGTTTTGAGGGAAGCGCCATTCAAGGGGCCCTGTCCCTGTTTTGTAAGATGCATCTGAGCTTTCAGTGCCTGTATGGGTTTACCAGCTTCCTCTGTTTGTTTTTAAGATGTAGTATGTCCTCCCTTCCCGTCTTTCTCCAAAACACTGGGATTTTCCTTTCCTCCAGGGACTTTTTTTTTTTTTTTTTCTTTTTGAGAGAGAGACAAAACATATGGGAGGCAGGGGGAGAAGCAGAGGGAGAGAGAGAGAATCTTAAGCAGACTCCGTGCTCAGCTTGGAGCCCCACTTGGGGCTTGATCTCATGACTCTCAGCAGAAATCAAGAGTTGGATGTTTAATTGACTGAGCCATCCAGGTGCCCCTAAATTCCTGGTATTCTTTAGCTACAAGCTTTGGGCTGCCTTCCCCACTTGCCAGACCCAAAACAAAGAATCCATTACTTACTCAGAGGTGTATGTAGGGATCTCTCCTCTGAGTTACCACGCAGGCAGACACCTTTGCAGATACGGTACTTCCCCAGCAACAAAACAAGTCTGGAGTCTGCATGGGATGGCACATACACATAGCTTTGCTATTAGTTGGTCTTGATAACAAGGTAAACCGTGGAGTGTATACTTTCTCTTGACTGAGGCCTTAGAGGCTTACTGGTAGGTGTCACAGCAAAGAGACAAAGAGTATTCATTAAAAGACAATAATAGTCACCTGTTTATAGAAGTAAATTTGAGCAGATTACTGAAAATACTAATTTCTGCAAATCCCTACCTTCCCCACCTCCTATAAAAAAAAAAAGTGACCCCATTTTATAGGTGGAAAAAGGCTGTGAAAGGCGATAAAGAGAGGTAAATGAATTCCCACACATTGTAAAATGGCAGGGAAATGATTGGAAGTGGCTGCTGATCCATTGGTGGCCTATCTTTGTTACTGTCAGAGAGCTGGACCCGTGCAGCGTCTGAGAAGCCACACTGGGGATCTGTATCTCTCACCGACAGGAACACAGCCCAAGACCAGCACACTGAGAGCAGCAGGTGCCGGTCACACGTCATACCTATCACTGGGAGGGACACCTTTTCCCTGTGCTCTAAAGGTTTAGGTACCAAATGTTCGGAAAGGAGTTCCAGCTGTAGCCAGACTGGCCATGGGAAAGGGAGGCCCTGCCAGGTCACCAACTACCAGCCTTTCGTGGCTCAGTGTTGGACTGCATCTGCTCTGCTGATGGTTTCCCGCCCCTCCTGCCCAAGGCCCTTCTTTGCCTTTCCTGTTGGAGGAGAAACTAGAGCTGGAAATTCATAGCAGACATTTTTGCTATAATTTTTTCTTTAGTCTGTATCAGTTTATTTTAGTGTTTTGTTTTCCCCTTGGATTTCATTATTTTCTCTCCTGTTTCCCTATTACATGTGCTCTAGGTGGGGTGTAGGGTGTGGGGTACGTTTACAGAGAAACTGATCATTTGGTCTTTAAAGAGCAAAGACCTATTTGCCTGTTGGGGGAGGGGGCCTCCTTGCAGTGCCACACGGGATAGAGAAGTGGATTTTTTTGAACCTGGGAATCTCTTTACATGGATCCTGAACCCTATAGTCATGTGATGGCCTTTTCCTCTGTAAGTCCTATCCTAGTATTGGGAAAACCCTCCCCTTTAAAGGACTTACTGTGAATGCCTGTATTGACTGCACCCTGTCCTAAGGCTCCTATGGATTAGTCAATTAAACATCTCTGAAGTTTGTTACATTTTTAATTTATTCAATAGTTAACATGTTAATTAATTCAAAACTCAAAAGATACAAAAAGGTATATAGTGAATCTGTATGCCCGTCCTCTGATGGCCTTCCCAGGAACCTCTAGGTCCCCTTTCCAGGGCAGCTGAAGTAATCAATTTCCTAAGATATTTTAGACATTAAGAAGAAATTCATACATAAATGATTTTTCCCTCTTATAACACATATGGTAATACACAACACATATTATTATGTACCTAATGTTTTCCAGTTACAGCGTATCTTTTTTAAAAAAATATTTTATTTATTTATTTGACAGAGAGAGAGATCACAAGTAGGCAGAGAGGCAGGCAGAGAGAGAGGGGGAAGCAGGCTCCCCGCTGAGCAGAGAGCCCGATGCGGGGCTCAGTCCCAGGACCCTGAGATCATGACCTGAGCTGAAAGCAGAGGCTTAACCCACTGAGCCACCCAGGTGCCCCCAGTTACAGTGTATCTGGAAGATAGTTTCCTAATCAGACATAACAGCTTTACCATTATTCAGTGATTTTCATTTTATGGATGTATTAGACTTTATTTTACCAGTGACTTTCCATAAAGATTTAAGTTGTTTCTAACCATTTACTATTTCAAAAAATGTTGCAGTGAATAATCTTGTACAAAAGCAACTTTTTCTGTGTGTGTCAGTTTATCTATAAGATGAATTCCTAGAAGTAGGGTGGTGTATTAACACGTAAGTGTATTTGTGAGACTGACTCTGCCAAGTTGCCTTTCATAAATTTGGAGGGCAATTCCCACCAGAAATATATGAATGCCTTTTCCCCCATTGTCTTGCCAATATGCCAATTTTTTATCTTTGTCAAGCTGATAGGTGAAAAATAGTATTTATTTTTAACTTTATGTTTCTCTTACTATGAAGAGGAGTTGAAATAAAATTTTTTAAAGATTTATTTATTTATTTATTTGACAGAGAGAGAGATCACACGTAGGCAGAGAGGCAGGCAGAGAGAGAAAGGGGGAAGCAGGCTCTCCGCGGAGCAGAGAGCCCGATGTGGGTCTCGATCCCAGGACCCTGGGATCATGACCTGAGCCGAAGGCAGAGGCTTTAACCCACTCAGCCACCCAGGCACCCCGGAGTTGAAAAATTTTTAATGTTTAAGACACATTTATATTTTTATTGTGAATTGCTTATAAATTATGTTGATTCTCTTATTAATTTTTTTGGTGTTTTGGTCATTTTTAGTATTGCTTTTTCGAAACTCTTCACATACTGTTAGCGTAACAAGCAACACTTTGATCATTTTTTGTATAAATTAGAAAGCATGTATAAATTATTGATGCCTATGTCAAAAATCTCTTCTGGAGGAAATTTTGTTATTTTTAATGCTGTTACATATTCATTTAACAAAAACCTTTCTTTTAAAAAAAATTAAAACAATTTTTTGGAGATTTTATTTATTTGAGAGAGAGAGCAAGAGAGAGTGAGAGCATAGGGGGCGGGGAGAGGCAGAGGGAGAGGGAGAAGCAGGCTCTGTGCCTGATGCAGGACTTGATCCCAGGACCCTGAAATCATGACCTGAGCTGAAGGCAGATGCTTAACTGACTGAACCACCCAGGCGTCCTAAACTAAAACCTTTCGTTATTAATATTTTCAAACATACACAGAAGTAAAGCAAACAGCGTAACAAATTTCCACGCATCCTTTACCTAGCTCCAGCAATCATCAGCATGTGGCCAGTCTTAGTTAATCTATAACCTTTCTATAACCCCCACCCTCCCACAAAATTTCTCCTGTCTCTTAGACCATTCAGATGCAAAATTCCTGGCATTCTATAATTTTGCCATAATGATTCCTATCATTTAAAAATATCACTTCTATGTCTTCTATGCAAAATTCACTGTCATTCTTTAATATCATCAAATATTTCAGAAGGGGGCGCCTGGGTGGCTCAGTGGGTTAAGCTGCTGCCTTCGGCTTGGGTCATGATCTCAGGGTCCTGGGATTGTGCTCCACATCTGGCTCTCTGCTCAGCAGGGAGCCTGCTTCCCTCTCTCTCTCTGCCTACTTGTGATCTCTCTCTGTCAAATACATAAATTTAAGGGGCGCCTGGGTGGCTCAGTGGGTTAAGCCGCTGCCTTCGGCTCAGGTCATGATCTCAGGGTCCTGGGATCGAGTCCCGCATCGGGCTCTCTGCTCAGCAGGGAGCCTGCTTCCCTCTCTCTCTCTCTGCCTGCCTCTCTGTCTACTTGTGATTTCTCTCTGTCAAATAAATAAATAAAATCTTTAAAAAAAAATACATAAATTTAAAAAAATCTTAAAAAAAATATTTCATCAGTATTCAAATTTGCCTGATTGTCTCCAAAGTTTTTTGTTGTAGATGGTTTGTTCATACCAGAATCCAACCCAATGTACACTTTGCATTATGTTGATAGATCTGTTAAATCTTTTAAACCTATATAGGTTCCCCTCCCTTATTTTTTTCCTCACAGTTATTAAAGAAGGTGGGTCTGTAGGGGCGCCTGGGTGGCTCAGTCAGTTAAGCATCTGCCTTCGGCTCAGGTCATGATCTTATGGTCCTGGGATCAAGCTCCACATTAGGCTCCTTGCTCAGGAGGGAGTCTACTTCTCCCTATGCCCCCTCCCCCTTGCGTTTTTCTCTCTCACTCTGTCTCTCTCTCTCAAATAAATACACTAAAAAAAAAAAAAAAAAAAAAAAGGTGGGTCTGTAGTCCTGGAGAACTTGCCACATTCTAGATTTTGTCAGATTTGTCATATTGATTTTTAACATGCTTTCCTCTTGTCTTGTATTTCCTGCAAATTGATGTTTAGAATTAGAAGGTCGATCTGATTCAAGTTTGATTTTTTCTTTTTTTTTTTTGGCAAGTAGACTTCGGGGGTGTTAGTACACTTCCTGTTGAATTATGTCAAGAGACACATCAAATTTGGTTGTCTCTCTGGGTATTCTATGGAGTTTGATCGGGCATTTTAGCTGACATTCTGGTTTTGAAGAACACTATTAGGTATGGAAAACAAAACATGTCTCTATAGAAAATGAAGTGCTAGAGGGGAGACCCCTCCCAACTTCATTTTGGGTGGAGAGAATATGCAATGTGGGGAGCTGGCTTTCATATTTAACATAAGTCTCAGAACAACACTGTGTTCCTTTGGTTCAGATGCCTTTTAGTGTCTCTCTTTAAGATTTTATTTATTTATTGGAGCAGAGAAGGGGAGAGAGTGTGTGCGCACAAGCCTCAGGGGGAGAGGCAGAGGGAGAGGGAGAGGCAGACTCCCCGCTGAGCCCGATGTGGGACTCTATCCTAGGACCCTGGGATCATGACCTGAGCCGAAGGCAGATGCTTAACTGACTGAGCTACCCAGGTGACCCCCGCAGGTTCTTTTTAGACTTAAGGTCAGGTATTTGTGGGAAGTATGTGCTGGTTTACTGTGTCAAAATGTATTTGTATTTCAGGCATATTTATACCTTCTTTTCCTTTTCATTTGAATTTGAATAAGGATTTCTTCAACTTGCTTATTACATCTCAGTTTTTAAAATGCTTCTGCAAGCTGCCTCTAAAACTCCAGTGAAAGTCTAGGAGCTTGGAACATGTCTTTCCAGGAGCTCCTGATACCTGCGTCTCAGCTGGGGCCATGCCGGCTCTCAGTTTCTATGTGTCTTTGGGGCTCTGAGCTTTCCCTTCCCTCTTCTCTCTGCACTGCCCCGCTCTGGCTGATGCCCAGCCTTTCTTGACCTCAACCATCTGTGAGATGCTTCTCCTATCACTCACATCTCCCCAGTTATAATTCTTTGTACAGCTGATAAATGAAGTTTCATGGTATCTCGGGTTTGGACCAACCCATGGGTCCTCAAAAAATACGTGTTGAAAGGCAATCAAGTGTCTTTGCTTTTTACTACATTAAAACTGTATTTCTTCAAAGACAAGTAGCCAACATGGTTTCTCAATGGAAAATGACTTTTTCTAAAGCCATGCTACAAGGTCTGCAATGTTTCTAGTGCTTACATTACACATTTAGGTGACGTGAACTTCATGGTCATCTTTGGTAAGAGAGCATTCCCTATTATTCACATAAGTAGAACACAACCGTGAATAATCTTATTTTCTGAATGGTTTGAAAATTCTCTCAATCCTATTAGTTAATCCTACTTTAACCATAAAGAATGACTTTCCTAAACATAACTCATGATAATCCTGTTGTGAAACATGAAGTGATGAATGACACAACTGCAAACAAAGTATCTCTCTTTTTTTTAAATATTTTATTTATTTATTTGACAGAGAGAATGAGCACAGGCAGATAGAGTGGCAGGAAGAAGCAGAGGGAGAAGCAGGCTCCCTGCTGAGCAAAGAGCCCAATGTGGGACTCGATCCCAGGAGTCTGGGATCATGACCTGAGCCGAAGGCAGCCGCTTAACCAACTAAGCCACCCAGGCGTCCCAAACAAAGTCTCTTCTTTGAAAACTTTCCACGTATGTCCCTACTCTGGGCCTCCTATTTCCTGTTGATCTGTAAGAAACGACAATAATCTGTCCTCAAGTTGAAGACGTGTGCTGGAGTGGGTTGAGGAGTGGATGTACTTGGAAAGGAGGCACCTTTCTCTCTTGGAGATTGTGCTGTTGGTGTGTGTGGTGATTGAGGAACTTCTGAAATTGAAAAATAAATGAGAATCTGAAGACACTGACAGAATCTGATTGGCCTTGTAGAATCTGATTTCAACTGTGGTTGAAGAGAAGTAGTGAGAAAATGCCCACTGTCCTAAAATAATATGCTCTTTAATAGCATTGGTTAGTGATTAAAAAAATAAGATACACATACATGTTAACATTTTATACTATGTCACTAATACATTTTGGGCGTTATATAACCCAATAGTCTGATTTCTGAATAAAAAAACCTGTTCAAGGAGATAATGATAAAATAATTCCTCCTTTCTTATAAGATCAAAACTAAATATGGATTTAAAAAACATAGTCCCTGGGCACCTGGGTGGCTCAGTGGGTTAAGCCTCTGCCTTCGGCTCAGGTCGTGATCTCAGGGTCCTGGGATCAAGCCCTGTGGGCTCTCTGTTCAGCAGAGAGCCTGCTTCCCCCTCTCTCTCTGCCTGCCTCTCTGCCTACTTGTGATCTCTCTCTGTCAAATAAATAAATAAAACCTTCTAAATAAATAAATAAATAAAATAGTCCGTTCTATTTGCTTTGCTTGAATTACATGCTATTTGAAATCCTATATTCTGTGTGTGAGTGTGGAGAAAGTCACAGATTTTAAGATGCAGGAAGTCAGGACAAGAACCTTGACTCTGGATTCTGGGTCTCTTCAGCTCCTGGATGGATTTTAATGCAGGCTAATTTGCAACATCTGCCTTTTTCTCCTTGCTTGCACTTATAGGGGCGGGGGGTGGGGTTAGGAGAGTGGAATCTGCTTGTTATTCAGATCACATGACACATGGTCGGCACAAAATAATGTGTGTTATTGGTGCTGAGAATACTAGGAAGGACAGTGGTGAAAGGGGTTTTGATCTCTATTGTGCGGTATCAGGAAGAGTCACCCAGGAAGCTGGCTTCTCCAACTTCCAGAATTTCACCTCAGAAAGGGAGAGCTGTTCTAATTCAGGTCACCTACGAATCTTACTGATGCACTTGGCAGACAAAATGCCAATCACTTGGAATAAACAGTAATTTTAACGTTTCTCCCTATGACCAGTGTGTATCCCATGAAAACAGAAATGACAAGAAAAGCATCTTAAGCCTGTGAACTACGGAAAAGGTCAGGAAATAGCTGTGGTAGCAGGCAGTGAATGGAAATGTTAAAAACTGGGCAGGAGAGAGAGACGAATATAAGAAAGATGCAAAGAATACATTGTAAAGGATGAAAGCTAGGCGGAGATGAGGAGTCAGAGGGGGAGGGGAGCTGGTTTCTCCAACTATCTAGATAACTGGGCCCTACTGAAATGCCAGAGGGTCTGTATTTTGAAGCCAGCAGGAAATGCTCAGAAAAGCAGCAATATCCTTTGCTGAAGGATATTGAACCATTCAGTTTCCAAGTAGAAATGTCAATAAGGACGGTGTGCCTGTCCTTCCAACCCAGAGGCATCCTCATGCCTTGTGTAGGGAAATAGAATATGGAGCCCTCAAAAGAGTATTTCTTCTAAAAATAAGCTTACTGAAAATCAACTTTCATTAAATTTTCTCACACGAGCCAAATGCACTCTGGCTCTTTTCCTAGCGTGCCAGATCTCAATTCATTTGGAGAGAAAAAAAGCTCTAAACACCCCTTTCATTGTCTTTTAGCCCATGGATGCCATGTTCTGAAAGAACTTTGTCAGCCAAAAGGCATTTGATAAGCACGACCTATTTCTCCTGCCTTCACCAAAGCTTTGGCTGGGCATTTCTTCCCTGTGGCTAAAGTCTCAGCAAACTGGCTGAGCTAGCCTGGGAGGCAGGGGGCGCCATTTTGCCCCCTGACCGGAATGGCTCAAAGTTTATTTGGGCAGTTTTGTTTAAACTGAATTTGAATACCTTTAGGTGGGATGAGTGCTCTGTTAGTCTGCCAGAATTTACACCACCCCCTATGGTATTCCTTCTGCTTCATACACTGGTTGGATGGTCTGGCTCTTGGAGGCCCCTGCTGGGAGAGTGGATAATTTTGCCGCATTGAAAATAGATCTGGGTCACGAGTGCTCTTCTTTATAGTCTCCAAGCAGCCTGGCTATCCCAGAATGGGGACCGAAATTATTTCTACAAGGGAATCCATGTGGTTGGGGGGATGCAATTATATCCTGAGGGTCTCTTAATCATCAGCTACCTCTTTGAAAGATGGGTTATTATTTATTAACTTTTTCATTTTTGCTTAACTTTTGTTGGCCCCATTTGGCCACAAAGTCCTTCCAGCAAATGATCACTAAGGCAATATCGAAACTCTCTCATCACAGGTCCTTTGTTCTCTGTTTGTTTATTTGGTTCTTCTTTTCATCTTTTCATCGTTCTTTGATCTTTAGAGAGCAATAGAGAGAAAAACCAGCTCTGTGCAGAAAGGAATGCAAAATAACCTTTTAAAACATACAGTAATATCCTCCCCTGCTAGAATCTTGGCTAAAAAAAAAGAAAAAGAAAAAGAAAAAGGAAACTTGATCTCAGTATCAGAGACAAAAATACACTTTCAGCTTTGCCTAAAAAAGTCGTATCTATTTGACGCTGTGATTACCATTGTACAATTAGTGAAGATTTGTTTAAAAAAAAAAGGTGAGGGGCACCTGGCTGGCCCAGTCCATAGAGCATGTAACTCTTGATCTTGAGTTCATGAGTTCAAGTCCCACTTTGGGTGCAGAGGTTACTTAAAAAAAGAAAAAGTGAGGGTGCCTGGGTGGCTCAGTGGATTAAGCCGCTGCCTTCGGCTCAGGTCATGATCTCAGGGTCCTGGAATCAAGTCCCGCATCGGGCTCTCTGCTCAGCAGGGAGCCTGCTTCCTCCTCTCTCTCTCTGCCTGCCTCTCTGCCTACTTGTAATCTCTCTCTGTCAAATAAATAAATAAAATCTTTAAAAAAAAAAAAAGAAGAAGAAGTGAGTTTCTCTGGTATAATCTTAGTTTTCTCTTTATAATGTAATTTGTTGTTAAATTACATTGGTATCAAAATACATACCCCCAGCTTTGCTGCTGAAATTCTGCCTGGATTCAAAATGAGGCAGAAGAATATAACTCTGTGGAAAGCCTTTAGCACAAGAGGAAAAGAAACAACAGGTGGTGATAATGTGGTTGGAGAACGCCAGGCTCTCGGGCCAGGAAGAACCCTTAGAAATCAGCATAACAGACTGCTTGTACTTTATTTTGGATTATAGTATTATTTCTTCAATACCTCCAAATTTCTATTTTGTAAGTCCATTCAAGATGGAAAATACCATATATTTTTTAATATGACTAAGGATTCAAAGCTTCAGCTAAAAGAAAGCCTCACCCTCTTTTAACTTTAACTCAGTAGATCTGAGAAGAGTAATTTAACCGGCAGAAGAGCACAGGGATTTCGACATCTGAAGAATCTGGATTTGAATAGTAGTCTCACTACCTATCAGCTATGAAAGTTGGGAGATAGCGCTCTCGGTCTCACGTTTCTGCTGTTGCGATAGTTTTTGTATCAGATCATCTTTCCAAGGGTGTTTGTATAGTAAACAGCCTTAGAAGATAAAGCGTCTCCCTCCGGGGCACTGGTCCCATTTGTTGTTACCCAAGATAATACAAATAATGTCACTTTTGAGGGGAGAAGTGGGCAAGTTTACTAACTGCTATCTTACAAGACTGGGATGTTCCTGAGCTTGGGGGGGGGGCTCAGTTGTTAGTGTAAAAGCATCATACCTGGGCTGTTCCCCATTGCCTTTGCAGGATTTGGGGGCAAGGGGAACTGGGATGATCCTCTGCCCTGGTGTGCCTGGAACTTTTTTTTTTTAAGTTTTTAATCTTTTTCTAAATTTTATTTATTTACTTGAGAGAGACAGAGAGAGTGAGAGAGCAAGCCCAAGGGAAGGGGGGCAGGTAGGAGCAGAGGGAGAGGGAGAAGCAGCCTCCCCAAGCAGGGAGCTCAACATGGGGCTCCATCCCAGGACCCTGAGATCATGACCTGAGCCGAAGGCAGATGCTTAACCAACTGAGCCTGGCACCACACCTGGTACTTTCAATGCAGAAACTGAAACAGTCCTGGGCAAGTGGAATGGATGGTCACTCTAAGTAGGAAACTGATGTGTATGCAAACGTCAGGGGGTCTGCTACTCCAGGAAAATGAATTTTTAAAAAGATTTATTTATTATAGTGGGGAGGGGCAGAGGGAGAGAGAGAATCTCAAGCAGACTGTTTGCTGAGTGCGGACTTCAACCTGGGACTCAGTCTCATGACTCTGAAATCATGAACTGAGCTGAAATCAAGAGTTGGCTGTTTAACCAACTGAGCCACCCAGGCACCCTAGGAAAATAATTTTTTTCCATCTCTGACCCAGGAGTTTCGTGTCTTCTGCCAGCATGCATGAAATTGGCAGGCTAGTTCATTAACTTACAAGTAGGGTAAAATCTCAGACCCTTCTTGACAGTGAGATGTTTGGTGAGTACTTCCCTGCACCTTAGTTTTCTTAAATGTAAAATGGAGATGATTACATCTGCCTCAGAGAGTTGTGAAGATAAAGGAAATGGTACGCATTAAAGCCTAAACACCACGCCCAGGATATAGCAGGTTCTCAACAGACAGTTGCCACTCTATTACTATAATTCTTGTTCGGTAGAAGTGTTCTAATATAATCACTTCTTTGGTTGGGTTGTGCATATCTTCCTCTCCGGGTCTTCACACAACAGAACACAGCAGATGGAAAAATGCTCAATTATATATTTTTGATCATTTTTGTTACCAAGATCAAACTGATTCATGGTTGAGTCTAGTTACTAATTAAAATGTCCCCCAACTGGATGATTCCATGACCCTATTTAGTTATTACATGTTTTGTAAAGGTCTTTTAACCTGGCAAAATAGTGTCTGGTGGCATTTAACAAATCGACTTTGATCTCTTCCCTTAAGACCTGGGTGGCTCAGTGGGTTGGGCCGCTGCCTTCGGCTCGGGTCATGATCTCAGGGTCCTGGGATCGAGTCCTGCATCGGGCTCTCTGTTCAGCGGGGAGCCTGCTTCCTCCTCTCTCTCTCTGCCTGCCTCTCTGCCTACTTGTGATCTCTCTCTGTCAAATAAGTAAATAAAATCTTTAAAAAAAAAAAAAAAGATCTCTAGGAGATAATAAGATTAAAGTTCCAGGCAACACTCTTCAGAGATTCCATCATGTGGAAGCATTTCACTTCTTTCATATGAAGTAAATGTCACAGATACACCTGTTAATCTCAGCTGCTCTGATAAACAAAGCTGGGGGGGGAAAAAAAAAGAACATTTCCATCATGATTTGTATTTCCAAAGATTTTATAGATATTTTTTGTAGTGAATATATATTTATGGTCCTTTCTTATAAGAGTCAGAGCCAGTTTTCCTCACAAGAAAAAAAGACTCCTGCTTTGTTGTTTCTGTGTGTGTGTTTTCTTTTCTGTTTTCTGTAGGATTCAGAATAACAAACATCTGGGCAGTCTTGTGCTCATTTGGAAATGTGGATAATGTTCATATTTTGTGTGACAGAGGAATGTAACATTTCTTTCGTGGGTTACAAGGAAAGCATATTTCAACTGAATGTGGTTATGAGATGATTTGAAACTGTCTAGGAAAATGGATCCATTTGGGGCACTATGATTATACCTCAGTTAGCTAGTTCATTTTTGTGTGGGTAAGACAAGAATGCCAAACAGAAATGAAAACCCAGTGCCTCTGCCTCTACTCAGATGTGATTAAGAGCGGAGAGAGTTCATGCATTATTCTTTTTTTGTTCTGAAACACTATTTCCATTTTACTTGCAGGCTCAGTTCAGTTCCGGTTGTTTTGCAAATGTAACGTGAGACTCGTAAATTCACTCCTAGGCCATCAGACTTTATCTTTTCTGAACTGACAACTGCCTTGGTATTTCCCTTGGATCAAAAATGCAAGTTATGGCTTGATGTTTATCTGTAGGAAATAGAAAACATTCAGACACTTTGCCTAAAGGAACCAATTAAATTCTTAGTGTGTTGGAATCATACAGGCATGGGGTATCCCTCTCTGGCCAGAGTTGAAAATCCTTCAATAGCCTCAAATGTTCTGTTGGTTTCTGTACATAGTAAGGAAGCTAGACCCACCAGTAATAAGCACTAATACACATTTAGGGGATTTTTTTATGTTTCTGTTTTTTACCTTATTTATTTTTATGAAGGTAAATGGACATATTGAGAACATAATCTTATTTTTGAAGAACTGTTTTTTTCTGTTTTCCTTTTGCCCAGTTACTTTGATTTGAATTAGGATTATCTTTCTCTGTCTTTGAATGCGTCAAGCTTCTTAGCTCTGAATGTGATTTCTTTAGCCCCAAAACCTCCCCTTTAGACCTTGTCCCCCTTATTCTCCAGGCCCAAGGCCCTACATTTTGTCTTACTCTTGTGCTATTGGCAAGATGTCTGCTGGCAGTTATCCCCACAGGCCAAGAGATGGTACTCCCATGACTCTGACTGGGCCTCTGTATACCTCTGCCTTCTTCCAGAGCTGGCCTCCATCCCTCCCCCATAAGTTTGCAGCTTTCAGCCCTTCCTGGGCACCATTTTTTTTGCTTCTGTTATGTGGCTTCTGTAGCACTGAGAGAGAAGTTTGGGTGAATTGTGGCCTCCGTGGAATTCTGACTTTCTGGTCGAGGTCATACTCCCAGGCTTTGCATTCTGGTGCAGCCTTCACTGTTTTCTCCTGTATTAGTTTGCTAGTGCTGCCATAACAAAGTACCAGACTTAACTGGTTAAACAACAGACATTTCTTTTTTTTTGTTTTTTGAGATTTTATTTATTTATTTGATAGACAGAGATTACAAGTAGGCAGAGAGGCAGGCAGAGAGAGAGATGGGAAAGCAGGCTCCTTGCCAAGTGGAGAGCCTGATGCGGGGCTCGATCCCAGGACCCTGAGACCATGACCTGAGCCGAAGGCAGAGGCTTAACCCACTGAGCTACCCAGGTGCCCCAAAAACAGACATTTCTTGTCTCACAATTCTGGTGGCCAGAAGTTCAAAGTCAATGTTAGTGGGGCCATGCTCTTTCTGAAGGTGAGAGAGAATGATCTGCTCCAGACCTCACTCCTGGCTTCTGATGGCCTCAGACATTCTTGGCTAGTAGATGACCATCTTTTTTGTTTGTCTTCACACTGGCTTCTCTCTATTTGTGTCTGTCTCCACATCTAAATTCTGCCTTTTTGTGAGGATGGTCATATTGGATTAGGGCTCACCCTCCTGACCTCATATTAACTAGAGTTTTGGCAAAGACTCCCCCTTTTTTTAAAATAAGTTCACATTTACAGGCACATCTTTTGGAGGGAAATAATTCAATTCATTTAGTCCCATTGCCTTTATATCTCTATTCTCTGCTTTCAGTGCAGGCCATGGGGTGAATCCAGGCAACTCACCGCTCAGGGGCGGTGAGTACTAAAGTCCAACCAGGACCCTCACCCTGCGTCATGTTTTTTGTTTTGCCATAATGCACAGCCATGTTCCCCCAGGATTCAGTCACCCAAAAAGGCCTGGCTTTTTCTAACCTGTACAAGTTTCCCTATAAGCCAGCTAAAGTCTCATGGGGTCAGCTTCTGAGTTATTCATGGACATTAGCTATACAAAGAGATTTTCCCACAATTCATTTTGCACTTGCCTTCATGTATAAACTATGTAGTCTGTTTTGTTCTTTAAAATGGGCTTAGGATCGCCTGGGTGGCTCAGTGAGTCTGTCTTTGGTTCGGGTCATGCTTCCAGCGTCCTGGGATGTGGTCCCGCATCAGGCTCCCTGCTCAGCGGGGAGACTGCTTCTCCCTCTGCCTGCTGCTCCCCCTGCTTCTGCTCTATCTCTGACAAATACATTAATTACTTTAAAAAAATAAAGGGGTGCCTGGGTGGCTCAGTGGGTTAAGCTGCTGCCTTCGGCTCAGGTCATGATCTCAGGGTCCTGGGATCGAGTCCCACCTCAGGCTCTCTGCTCGGCAGGGAGCCTGCTTCCCTCTCTCTTTCTCTGCCTGCCTCTCAGTCTACTTGTGATTTCTCTCTGTCAAATAAATAAATAAAATCTTTTAAAAAAAAATAAAAATAAAAAATAAAAAAATTGGGGCACCTAGGTGAATCAGTTGGTTGGGCAGTGGCCTTCAGCTTGGGTCGTGGTCCCAGGGTCTTGGGATTGAGCTCCACGTGGGGCTCCCTGCTCAGTGGAGGGCCTGCCTCTCCCTGTCCCTCTCCCTGCCACTCTGCCTACTTGTGCTCTCTCTCTCTCAATCATTCAAATAAATAAATAAATAAATAAATCTATCTTTAAAAAATAAAATAAAAATAAATTAAAAAATAAAATGTGCTTAGCCTTTCATTTAGCAGAAATAGCCCCTCATTGTCATCGTTTTCATACCCAATGCAAAATATATTTTCTGTAAATTTTCAACATTCAGAGGAAGGAAGCCCAACAAACCTATATTATGTATCAGATGAAATAAAATCCAGATCAGAGACTTTGCCTGGCTTCCTACCGCCCCTTCCATTCTGATTTCACAAGCATCTCACAGGCTCAACACACAGAAATCTGGAAGGAAAAATTATTGTCACCATTTTTCCACAGTATCCAATTGTGGAATGAAAATTGAGACTGGACTTGCTTATTATTTGCAAAATTTCAAATCTAGTTCACTAGTGGCTTGTAATTAACAGAAAATTCCATCTACCACAGTTGGAACCTCTCCCAAGAACATGATCGAGAGCTGAACACATTTGAATCACCTTCAAATCTTGTCATTGTCCATTAAATTCATTGGACAACAATAGCCTGGGCCCAGCTTTCTAATTCTGGAATTTGGCAAGCACGGATGGTATCTCAGTTGCTCATTGGGGATGGGAATGCCAGCTTTGGGGAGACCAGCCTGAATAGCATCTGCCTCTCCATTTAATGCTGACTCTGTGCGGGGTCTTGCCATGGATTCATCTGCCTGGGCATCTCTGCCAAACCAGTAGGGTAAATTTGAATGGGCCCGGAGACTGTGTTTCCCTGCCCATGACTTCAGAGAGCTCAAAGGCCCAGGACTCAGATAATGACCTGCTGATTTAGCATGGTCAGTGGCTCATGTGTAAATCCCTGGTTGAGCATTATTCTGAGATGCTGGACAAGGTCTGTAAAAAATTGCTCAATATAAGGCATAAAAAAAGCCAAGGTATATCAGAGTCCACTGTGAGGATATATTTAGGTGTAGATTAATGATTTTTTTTGTCAGCATATACTGCTTTTTTATATAAAGTCTGAGCACTTATGACATCTTTCTAATTTTTTTAGATTAAACAGGATTGTTACATTGCCTTTTTCTTCTTTGTCTATAGTGATGGTTTTGAGCCTCACCAAAGAGCCTGTTTTTTGCTCATTAACTTGTATTTTTTTACAAGTACTGGAATAGAGTATTCCTGGGTGGTAAAATCAGGGACCTGGGTGCTCCAGTGTGGATGGTAGAAGAGACTTCAGAAAAGCACTGTAAGAGTGAAAAATGTAGGAGATGTGAGAAAATGACCTGGTGAAAGGGTCAGCCCTGAGCTCTACTTTGTAAGCTTTCCTGCAATGGGAAGAAGGAGGGGCCATGGAGAGTGCACACGGGCTGCCAGTGCTGGCCAGAGGGGGGTCTGGTCCTAGGCCTGTGGGGTTGCCATATAGGGGAGAGGGAGAGGGAGGCACAGTAGCCCTCAGGGGCACAGCACTCGCTTCCATCACCAGACATCTTCTGCAATGTGGTTTTTGGGTAGTGCCCCCAAATGTCTCACCTCCGAGCATGGTTCTCCAGCCTTCCTAGAAATTTCTGGATGAGCCACCTGCCTCCTTATAATTTTTTTTCTGCTTAAATCAGCAAAAGTCAGTTTCTGCCATTTGTATCTGAGGCCCTGAACTGATCTGAGCACTCTGGAGGGGAAACCAGAATTTGAATCCAGACAGTTGGACCAAAGAGCCCGTATTCTTAAGCCCTACAGGCACCACCTCTAACTACAGGCCAGTCATTGTGTTAGTACCAGACTGTAAATGCCTCACACAGGTGACCATATCTAGTATTGCCCAAAATGGGACATTTTTTGAGAATGGAAAGAACTTTTTTTTTTTAAACACTGACTCTTTTTTGTTTTATTTAAGCTTTTATTTATTTGTCCGAGAGAGAGAGATCATAAGCAGGGGGAGTGGCAGGTAATGGGAGAAGCAGGTTCCCTGCTGAGCAGGGAGCCTGATGCGGGCCTCCATCCCAGGACCCTGGGTTCATGACCTAAGCAGATGATTAACCCACTGAGTCACCGAGGTGTCCCGAGAATGGAAAGAACTTCTGTTTATAATTATGCTAGGACTGTCCTGGACAAAGAAATGGTCTTCCTACCTACATGCCCTACTAAAAAAATTATGCCTTTTTCCTTATGCTACAGGGGCTAATGGGATCAGCTGGAAACAATAGGTGTGATTTAAGGCCCAGAGCTAAGGGTCAGACTCATTTGATTCTATTTTCAATTTCCCAGAATAAAGTCTGTAATGTCCATTCTGCTAAAAGTCCGTTTAGTTTCTTTACCAGCAAATATTAAAACTCAAGAGCAAGTACTTTCCTAGAGGGACAATGCCTACCTGTTCTTAAGTATAAATGCAGAAACATTCTAGATCATGCTCATCACAAACACTAATTTTAAGAAAACAAAAAAGCAAAGGGATAATCCCTACATTTTTTCAATCAACTCATGAAATTAACAAACCAGGAAATGAAAAAGTGATTGAAAATATACTTGAGATAAGGTTAGTGGTTACAGGGAGATCCATAAGGCAGAAACAGACATTTTTTTCTCTTAGCTGCTGGTAGATGTCTTCTTGAGAAGGGAATTGTTTTTGTTTGGAAGTAATACATATGATAAACTGGGAGGGAAGGGTGAGGCCCCAAGAGGGGAAGTCAGCCAACAAGAGAGAATGGATACACTGGCTTCCAAAGAAGGTTTCTGTCAATTGCCAGGCCTTTGGTTGAGCACCTTGGAGAACTTGAATCTACAGAGATGGGCTCTGCAAAAATGGGCTCAAAGCTGAGCAAAGCTCAAATGCCCCGCACAGAAAATGGTGTAGGAAGTAGGGAGGGAGAATGAAGGTGGGAAGGCAGAGGGGCTGGGAGCTATCTAGGAACCTCTTGAAAAGAAAACTGCTCTGATAATGTTAGGGTGGGGCGGCGGGGGAAGGCCAGACAGAGCCTCCGGGAGAATAGACAATAGACGTATCTAATGTGCTACTTCATTTGACCTCTCTGTGTGTGGGACCTATGGAGTATCAGGAAAGACCAGAGAAACAAAGTCAAAGAGCTTGGAGTAATGGGGTTCCTGTGATAATCGGTGAATGATCTGTGTTCTGCCTCTCAGCTGACATGGGATCAAGAAGCATGTAGTACACCTGAAGAGATGGCTGAGTAGTGCATCTTATTTTGATGGGGTCCGTGATCAAAGGAGCGAGACTGATACAAAGCGCAGGTCAAGCAAAGCTTTATTTCGTGCCAGCATCGAGAATCAAACTGACCGGCCCGGGCCGTCTCTTATGGGGAGAGCGACCACTCCCAGCCTCACAGACTACCTTTCATAGAGCAAAGGCCATGTGGTTGAGCCTGGCCAATGAGATTGTAATACACAGAGAAAGTTGCATAGTCATGCTAGGTCACACATGGGTGGCCAATTGAATTACAGTTTACCCTGTAGTAGCTGTTTGAACTAGCCTATCACTCTGGTCAGAATTGGCACCCTAGTTTGGTGCCCAAAAGGCGGGGTTTACATTCTTTGGTGGTTAGGGAGATAGTATGTGTGCTTTACTGATTGGATGTCTCCACCTGGCCTGACTCGTCCTTGCATTCTGGGCTCTGTTATCTCCACCAGACCTGACCCGTCCTTGTATTTGGGCTCTGTTATCAGGGACTGGTCGACCATATTTTACTGGTTTCCCAGACTTGCTTTTAAGTAAGTTCCCCTGGAGGTGGGGGGCAGGGTCAGTTTAAGTTTTACTGCATAAACAACAAAATGGCTGTTTAACCGAGATGGAGTCGCTCTGGCTAAGTAGGCCCCTACAATTTTGCATCTTCCCCGAGAGCCAGGATTGGTGGGAGAAAGGGCATCTTCAGGCCATGAGAGCTGAAATTGATGAAATGAGGACAAACAGCAGGGAAGACAAAAAGGGCCAGTGTTCTAGAGAGAATCTGGGCTGAGCGCGCTGTCAAGGTTCTAGCTCAAGTGCAGACATAGAGTGACAAAGGATGGCGAGGGAAGGGGCAGGTAACACAGATTCCCCTGCATCACTGAAGGCATGAACAGCTCGTGCCAGGAGTCCTAGAGAAACGTGGTTAAGAGGCCCAGTTAAGCCAGCCACTTGGGGCACCAGCTGACAGATCTCAGCAGTATTATTGATGCTGAGCTTTGGTGGAGACTTTGGCTATTTTCCTCCAGCTGCTTTTATTATTCTTTCTCCCATTATGCCAAGAGATAAACTAGATGGAAATGTGAAGTGGAAAAAGGCAAGCTTGTGACTTATTTTTTACTCCTGCTTCCTACTTTCCTCTATTTACTTCCAACTTCTGCCCAACTCCCAAAGTGTCCAATATTTTTGAGAATAAAGACATTTATTTACTTATTATTTTTAAAAGATTTTATTTATTTATTTAACAGAGAGAGAGAGAGAGAAAGAGAGCACAGGTAGGGGAAGCTGCGGAGGGAAAAGGAGAAGCAGGCTTCCCACTGAGCAGGGAGCCCAATGTGGGGCTCAATCCTAGGACCCCGGGGTCATGACCTGAGCTGAAGGCCAACCGTTAACCAACTGAGCCATCCGGGCACTCCTTTTTCTTAATTTCTTTTTTTTGTAGGCACCCCTTGAATAAAGATTTTTTTTTTAAATAAAAAAATCTCCAGAAAAGCTGCAATAGCAGCTTTTTTTTGACTGATAAAAAAATACACATTTTCAAAATATTGCTAATGTAATATATCTTTCAATTGGACATTATCTTATTAATTTTAATGGTGTCTAAATACAATTGAGAAAACAGCAACACATATATTGGTTAGGATTAGAAGTAACTGAAAGAGATCTGAAAAACAGGTACTTAAACAGAAGAGATATTTATTTTTCTATCACATAAAAGTCTAGTATGGGGGCTCCTCAGTCATTGGCAACTGAGGGTACCTTTAGCTTTCAACTTCACAGTCACTAGGGTGTGGCTCTTGAGATCGTGGCCCAATTTAGGATTCTATAGGGGAAAAAGCAAAGGGCACACATCTCTAGTTGTTCTTTTTTGTTTTTTTAAGCTTTTATTTATTGGGCATCCCAGGTAAGAGAGGGAGCCCGATGCAGGGCTCCATCCCAGGACCGTGGGATCATGACCTGAGCTGAAGGCAGACGTTTAACCGACTGACCCACCCATGCATCCCTCTGATGTCTTGTGAGGAAATTTCTGAAAACTTCTATGTAGTCTTGCCTCATACCCTACTGGCTAGAGCTTAATCACAGGGCTACATCTAGCTGCAAAGAAGGCTGGGAAATGCAGTCTTTATTCCTAGCTGTCACCTGCTCAGATACATTTGCCATTGCCAATTATACGCAATTACAAATGTATATTGGGGTAATTAGTACTTTTCCCCCCAACAGATGTGTGTGATTTGCCCACAGCCACCCAGCAAGTGACTGCAGGGTCAGGACTACATAAAACCCAGTTCTCCCAGATTTCCCGTTGCTTGTCCGGTATCTTTTTTATTCTAGCTCTTTATCTCGTCCACTGGACAGCACACATAGCTCTACCATGGGCAGATGCCTCTCTGGTGACATACCAGGTTTCCTTAAATTGCCGTTTTCCTTTGTGTGTGACATCCTGATAATGTATGTAATGCTGTGTATGAGTCCTCTTGCCACACTTACTGCCACATGGTAGAATATTCTCAGGTTACAACAGATGAGGGATTTGGGGCTTAGGATTGTCTCTTGGGCTCCTAAGAAAGAGCGGAGAAAGCAAGGAGGCAGACAAGAACTGCCAGCAGTTCATGGAGGAATTCACGAGATAATCAGGAGAAGCTGCATTTCGCAGAGGTGGAGATGAGACCCTTGGGAATATGTAAAAGGATGAAATATGTGAATAATAAAGGAAGTCTTCGTGTTTGGGAGATCTCTTGTGTAATATACTTTCAGAAGGTGGAAAAATAATTATGATGGCTCTGTTGTTGCTGTGCAAGACTAAAGATGGGACTCTTACCATTTAAACAGAGCCTAATCTGATGGCTTCCAATTTCCTTTTTCTTTGTGCACTGCTGAGAACTAGCAGGTAAAATTGGGGCATCAACATTTGCCGAAAACTGATACCCGTCCTATTTAACTATCTTTGAAATCCAAAAGGACAATTAAAGACTAATAACTTCTGGGGGTGCCCAGGAAGCTCTGTCAGTTAAGTGGCTGCTTTTGGCTCAATTCGTGATCCCAAGGTCCGGTGATTGAGCCCCACATGGAGCCTGGCATGGGGCTCCCTGCTCAGCAGGGAGTCTGCTGCTCCTTCTGCCCCTCCCCCACTGGTGCTCGCTCTTGCTGGCGCTCTCTCATAAATAAATAAATAAATGAATAAATAAATGAATAAATAAATAAATATCTTTAAAAACTAATAACTTCTTAGCCCTTTTACAAAGCCAGGCTCTCGTTTTAGAGCTTAAGAAAGAAGGTATACATAGCATATTGCCTTACAGCGTTCATCTTTATTTCTAGTGAGAATTATTAATACATATATTAAGTTTAGTATTGTACATCTTTCTTCAGGAATGAGGAGCATGGAGCCAGATCTTCACTCTGGTGTGAAATCTCTTTGGCTGGTTGACTGCTTCCAACACAGCGAGGCAAGCGACTCAGTGAGGGTTTAATTAGGGATGCAGGATTATGGAGGAAGGAATTCAGTGTACAATGGTGGGAGAGGATGGCGAAGTAAGTTCCTGAAAGGAGGCGCTGGAGAAAAGTCACTTATCTGCCCCCTCGATGGTGGACGTGGTGGGCAAATTGCAGGGGCATCTATGTGGGAAACCAGATACATGTGGTTGCCAGAATAGGACCATGAAAAAGGTCATCTGTGTGCAGCTATGGCTTCTGAAGGTCTGCAGCTAAGCTCCTAGTGGGGGCCCTGGGGAGTGGGTGGTCAGTAGTGTTGGCCGTTGAGAAGAGCTGGACACAGAGTAGGAGAGAGTGAGGATAGGCTGGAACTTGTCCATACTGCCGTGTCTTTCTCCTCCAGAGAATAATGGATACTGGTATAATTCCACCTTCCAAACCTTGCCCAAATGCCTCTTTTGGCCAACTGTATCTCAGAACCATAAGGGGGATCTGGAAAACACAGTTCCAGCTAAACCACGTTGACACAGTACACATAGCCAAAAAAGGGGGAAATCATACTCTGTACATTTCAAGAAACTTTCAAATGAGTCCCAGTCCACCCGTTTCTTACAAGTATAAAAATGAGAAAAATCATAGAAAATTAAACAGCTACAAATATCACGTGATATTTATATTTTATAAGTGTGGAACAGCTATAAAATTTTGCCCTTAAAACTCCCATTATAGTTATGGTTTTGATTTCCAGTAGTTACAGGGGGAAAATGTCCCGGAGAGTTGAAACACGGAATGCTTTCCTGGGTTTGACAGAGTATCAAGAACAGAGTGCTGTACTCTGTGGACCACAAAGCATCTCACACCATTTAAAATGGCGATTTATCCCAGTAACAATCCCACTAATAGTTTCACACTTAGTGCTTATTAATGCTCATTACAGATTATTTCCCTTTGCTCCATTAACTTTAATCTCTACTGTTTTCTGGCACATTAACAATATGGCAGACCACCAAAGGCTGGTCACAGACCTAATGTTATGCACAAAATAATTTGGCCAGTGAATTGGATGGATTGGAAAACCAGAGCAGGATCCCATTCTATTCAGAAGATTCCAAGGGGCTGTGAATCTTGAATATGACAGCCTTGTCCTCTTTACAAGGTAAAGGCCTAAGAGGAGCATTAGGTTGATAGCCTCCAAAGAAGAGGACTCAGTAGTTTGGGGAAGTCACACAAAATGGAGAGCATACTAGCATTTCAGTGTTGGCACTCTATTTGTTCTCTTCCAGCCTGAGGCTAGGTTGGGAGGCACTGAGGGGAGGTGTCCCTGTTTCCAAAGACTTCCATGAGCTATGCTCAGGGCTGGCTCAGGACCAAACCATGGGGAAGGCCACTCCCTGTGTGGTGCCTCTCCTACTCTCTTTTCCCTTTTAGATATCTCCTCCCCTGATGGTCTGCATTAAACCTTTGGTTGCCCAAGGTCACTCAGAATCTTTTGCTCCTTATGCCAGCTTTCTTTGGTCAATGCTTTATGCTTTGGTTTCTTTTTTTTCTGCCCCATGTACCATCTGAGTGTCTCTCTGAGACATTCCTTCAGCTAGTATCACAATAATGCTAATGGGTCCAGAAATACTGAGTCAACAAGAGTCTCTTTAGTGGTGGCAGCTGGGTGTGTCTGGCTTCCCAGATTTCCCTGCAAGTTCTAAATTGGGCAGTCTGACAGAAAGATAGCTTGGGTGAGCTTAGGCAGTTTACACTGGCCACCTACTCCACCTACAGTAGGGTAAATCACAGGCATAAATGTCTATTTAGTTAATTATTAATGTGATTGATGGTTACTGATAGCTCAAACTCAAGATCCCAAGTGTTTTGCACCTAATAGGTGCTTAATAAATGCTTATTGAATAATGTAGTTTTTGAATTATCTTTGTCTAAGGATTTTACTCTCTGAAACATCAGGGACAGGTGGGGCACTATTATGTCAGGAAAGAGTGAGCACTAGCTCCAGAGGAAGAGGAGCAATCATGGATGGCAGGCTGGGCATGTGGCCTAGTGGGTAGGATCCACAGCAAGGATGTCTGTAGCTCTAGGCCAGGTTTGTCAGCACACCTGAGCTTGTGGCAAGATATGGAAGAGAAGGTGAGTCATTGTTGGGGTCTATTGCAGAAAAGGGTAAAGAAGACCCAATGGCAGCTGTGCCAGACAAAACAAAGGGCAGACCAATGCAGTCAGTGCCTAGAAGCAGGGAGGAGTTTAGATCACTCATAGGAGCTCATCTTTTCTAGGGGGTCTTGGTCTTACAAACTCTTTTCACTGGTCCTGCCAGAGTGTTAGTCTTATACCATGTAGGTCCTGCCTGCTCCTGTGCCAGGAGTTGTAGGACATGGCATCTGAAGCATTTATTGCCTATTGGGTGATTGGCATTTGGTGATTGGCATTTTTTCCTATTGAAAAAAATTCTTCCTTTCTCACTGAACCATCTGTTGAGGGAAGGGACTCTGTTTGGGCACTCTAGAGTCAGCTCCAGATTTCGGATACAGTAGAAAGCCACAACTGGTGGTTACCAATGTTGTTTGGCTAATTGCTTTGACCCATACAATGTAGTAGTACAAGCAATAGACTTGAAGATATTTTGGAGCAAATCTTGGTTTTCTTGATTGATCACTTATAATTTTGGGCCACACACAACCTCTCTGGGCCTCAATTTTCTCATTTATTACATGGTGGCTTAATGAACCTACCAACTTCCCAAGGTTCTTGGCAAGATAAAATCTGATCATACTCATGAAAGGGCATGAAAGGGCATGGTCAACTCTAAAAACTAAAATGTAGGAGGCATATACACATATGTATAACTAGATCAAGCTACTGAGAGAAGGAGAGTGTAAGGCTCGGGATGGAAAATTGTGAGCCAGATGAGACTATCAGGCTGATGATACCAACAACTTCTGAAATCACAACCAGAAAAATCAACCAACTTCCACAAGTAGAAAAGGATCCACTTGAACACGGATCTACATATATTGGAATTAATGCAAAGTCTTTCTGTGGCCTAGTGACAGCCTTTAAAAAATTATTCTGGTAAAATATACATAACATAAAATTTATCATGTTAGTCATTTTTAAATGTACATTAAATGGCATTAAGTTCTTTCTAACTGTATGACTGTCACCACCATCCATCTCCAGAACTAGTTCGTCTTCTCAGATGAAAACCCTATAACCACTTAACACTATCTCCCCATCCCCCACCCAGGCCCTGGTAACCACAATTCTCCTTTATGCCTATGTGCCTTTGACTACCTTAGGTACCTAAGGAGAATCATAAATATATATCCTTTTGTGACTGATTTGTTTCACTTAGTATGTCTTCAGGGGTCGTCCATATCATCGCATGAGTCAGAATTCTCTTCCTTTTTAAAAGGCTGAATAATATTCCTGTGTGTGTGTGTGTATTTTGTTTACTCGCTCAACCATTGGTGGACAACTTATATTGTGTTTACCTTTCTGCTATTACAGGATGCTGCTGCTGTGAACTTGGGTGTACAAATATCTGAAACACTACATGACATGAACTAATAGAGCCAGCAGCTGGCTAACCAAGGGCAGTGATCTTATTTTTGATGGCACATCTCTCTTAGAAAGATTTTGTAAGTTTATCTAAGTGCAGGTGATTTGAATTGTGATATCTGTACTGTGGATTGGTTGGTCTTGTTTTTGGTAGTCTCTCCATGTGGCCTCAGGGCCACATATAACTCAGCCCTGCTCCCAGAGAAAGAAGCATCACTGGGTTAGAATTTCTAAACTCTCTTGAGGAAAATGTTGTTTTCTACTTTGCTTCAGACTGTGCTTGTAGCAGACCTAAGGTCTAGACAACATAAACTGCTTATAAAGCCCTTCTGTTACCTAAACCTGGCCTAGAAATTTGCTGATTTTAAGCAAATATGAACACAAAAATAAGACAGTTTACAAAAAGTGGAGGATGAAGACCTGTAGGGTGGTAGTGGAGGGAGTGGTCAGACTTGTCCTTTGATGGGGGTGGTGGAGGGTGGAGGTGCTGGGGAAGTGGGTGGGTGGACAGGAAGCTCAGCAGGCTTCCTCCCTCCCAGTATCCTCCTCCTAGGGCAGGCCGGGTGCCGGCAGAGGAGTTACTGGTCATGTCATAGGACATTAAGGAACCACCTTTCCTGTTTGGGCTTCTGATCATTGATGTTGGCATTTTCAATTTCCTGATATTTAAAGTGTCAGAAATGTAATCGAGGGTCTATCGTTTTCCAAATTGATTTTTATCTTTAATTTTATTTAACATCTTAATTAAATTCCCCAAATGGGAATTCTTCATCTCTGCCCTTATGAAATGTTTTCTGAGCCAGTTAATCCTGATTCTTCATGGTTTCTTCTAATTATTCTGAGGAGGCTCTCATGATTTATGCTCCTCATGACCTTTCCCTAGGGTGATAGGGAGGTGAACCTCAACCAGTCAGCAATCCAGCTCTTGCTGAGGGAAAGAAGTCAGCTCAGGACATGTTTCCACCTGCCTTCAACCCAGGGACAAGCCAGCTTTAGACTTGACCATTGACCTCAAATGAATTTCCTGTTAACTTAGATCAAGTATGATAAATTTGGGTTAGTCTGGGCAAAGAGTCTCAAGTTCACCATGAATTTGTAGTAGGTAATCCAGTGCCTAGCCTTGTTTCATGGAGTCATTGTAGCCAGTGACTCCCCTATTTACCACTGTGGTAACTCCCTTCTCCTACACACATTCTCCAGACAAGTTCTTACCTGATCTGGGAGGGATGAAAGGGGGGAGGGAGGGACTTTAGAGACAGGAGGCCACCTTCTTGTTCAGGCAGTTATCAGAGACTTGTACTGACTTGGTTAAGAACATCTGCTTGAAACTACGGTGTTCAGTGATGCATGTCCCTGAACAGACCTGGGAAATCTATTACCTTTTGGTTGTCCCTCTATGATTGATTAAAATGTTCACTGATTTTTGAGGAAAGTTTTATTTGAAAATTAACAAGGTTTTACATTTAAACCAACTGTACAGAAGGGTAAAAAATAAAAGCTCCCAATTCCCTCTTCCTCATCTCCTCATCCTATCTTCCCAGTGCTGGGTGTGATCCTTTTGGGTATATTCTAAACACAAACACATGCATATGCTTTAAAAAAATACTTAAAAGATCATACCATAATACTGTCACATGATGTGATTTTTATGGCAGAAATATCTATGTTAATTTGCTTTTCTTTCTTTTGTTTTTAAAGAAAAAGTTGTAAAAAGAAAAGGAATCAGCTTTCTCATAGGTTCAGACCACTTAGCTGAGAATCACAGGCCCTAGGCTGTTGGCTCCCTGGCCATGACCGCCAGCCACCATCACTCATGTGTGTGCCCACCACAAGGATGCTGGCATCTTGTTAGGTGCTTATGGAGGGGTAGGCAGGGACTCCTGGAGAGGGAGACTGAGCACATGGCCAGTTTGGCAGGAAAAAGAAAAGTCTAGAACTACTCCTGGTTCCATGGTTTTCCTGGGGTTGGCAGAAGACTTCAAACATTGTCTGGTTTAGTGGATGCTGGTACCATTTCTCCTTATGAGTGATCCCACATCAGCTGCCAGCCAGAATCTCCAGAAACTTATGGACAGCTAGTGGTCCAGACATGCCAAGGGAGTCAAATCACTAGAATCCTGGTTGTTTTATCCCTGCCTGTACTTCAGAAGAATTTGGGAGTGTGGGGATGTGGGAGCTTTGTCATTGCATGTAAATTAAGAAAGAACTTGGAATATGACACATTCCTTTGGAGAGTCATAATTTAAATGATTTCTGGCAATTCAGAGGTTAATTCTCTCAACTAACACCCTCTCTTCTGAACCGCATCTCTGTGATAATGACTTCTAGGCCCTACTGTCCTTTGCTGTGAACTCCTTGAGCTCCCAGTCTATTGGGCCAACTTCCTTCCAGAAAGTTCACCCTGGATTCCTAGGCCACTCACATCTAATATGTTCAAATTGAGGTTATTATCTTTACCTGAAAAAAATATATATAGATAGATATTTATATATACCTAATTCTTATTTCTACCTATCTGGTCACCCAAGAGAGAAACTGCTAAATTATTTGTAATTCTTTCCTAATTGTTTCGATCAGTCCTACAGAGTCTAGCTCAACATCTCTCAACATTGCTCCCTTTTTCCTAGTCCCACTGCTACTGCCTACACTAAGACCATCACTGTCTCCCAATTCAATAAATACTATTAAATATTACCATGTACCTATTTATATATAATGGAATACTATGCAGCCATCAAAAGAAATGAAATCTTGCCATTTGTGAAGATGTGGATGGAACTGGAGGGTATTATGCTTAGTGAAATAAGTCAATCGGAGAAAGACAACTATCATATGATCTCCCTGATATGAGGAAGTAGAGATGCAACGTGGGGGGTTTGGGGGGTAGGAAAAGAATAAATGAAACAAGATGGGATTGGGAGGGAGACAAACCATAAGAGACTCTTAATCTCACAAAACAAACTGAGGGTTGCCGGGGGAGGTGGGTAGGGAGAGGGTGGTGGGGTTATGGACACTGGGGAGGGTATGTGCTATGGTGAGTGCTGTAAAGTGTTTAAACCTGGCAATTCACAGATCTGTACCCCTGGGGCTAATAATACACTATATGTTTATAAAAAATAATTATTTGTTTTTCTTTTTTTAAAAAGATTTTATTTATTTATTTGACAGACAGATCACAAGTAGGCAGAGAGAGAGAGAGAGAGAGAGAGAGAGGAGGAAGCAGGCTCCCCACTGAGCAGAAAGCTTGATGCGGGGCTCGATCCCAGGACCCTGGAATCACGACCTGAGCCGAAGGCAGAGGCCTTAACCCACTGAGCCACCCCGGTGCCCCCAAAATTAAAAAATGATTAAGAAAATATATTACCATGTACCATGATGTTTCTGCCAGCCAGGGGCTCATTGTTGAATGATCCCATTTAACCTCCAGAGGGATCTTGATAAATTACAAATCTGCCCATAACTCTTCTCTGTTCAAAACCCCACATTTGCTCCTTGCTACCCAGAGATTTAACCCAACTCCTCGGCTGGACCTCCCCCCCCTCAACCACGCCCTCTGTGGGCTCATCCCAGCACCCCACCCCCACCCCACATCGTATGTTCCACAGATTCTTGTTCCTGCACATGCCAGTTCCTCAGCTTGGAACATCATTCTCCAGATTCTGCATTTCTTACAAGCTTGTATTAGTCTGCTTGGGATGCCGTAAAATACCAGAGAGTGGGTGACATAAACAACAGAAATCTATTTTCTTAAAGTTCTGGAACCTAGAAATCCAAACTCCTGGGAAAGTCCCACTTTACAATTCTGTTCAATGCTAACTCCTTTGTTAAGCCTTTGCTTGTTCCCTGTCCTCTCAAGATTCTCCTTCCCTCCTCTATCTTCCCATAAGGCTTTGCTCATAGCTCTGTGATGGCACTTACCATCTTTACTGCATGATTTGC
Organism: Neogale vison; assembly: GCF_020171115.1. Taxonomy (NCBI): domain Eukaryota; kingdom Metazoa; phylum Chordata; class Mammalia; order Carnivora; family Mustelidae; genus Neogale; species Neogale vison. The sequence continues at coordinate 56,351,512 of NC_058093.1, read as the reverse complement.
TCACATCTTTAACACTCCACTAGCCCCAGCTCCCAGCCTGTCAGCAGCTTGAATTCAGGGGCTACACCTTCATGTTCGTATCCCTGGCCCCTGGCTTGATGTAGTACTTACTATGTGGGTACCAGATTGGTTCACCTCTGGACTGAATGTTGCAAACAAGGTTTGTGAGAAGTGTGCTAATACCTAAATATATTGATTGCACATGACCGAAACCCATCTCCCTGGAAGCATGAATTTGTTTATAGAACTGGTTAAGCCAAGGGTCCAGCTGGATTTGGGGAGCCCACACAGTGCTGTCAGGGCTGTCCCTCACCAACTCTCATCTCTGGTTTTCTTTGCAGGTTGGTTTTATTTTTTTTCCTGCTGAAGCCTGGCAGCTTTATACCTATGTCCTTGCAGTTTATGATCCAAAAGAAATCTTCTCTCTTGCAGCATCCACACAGCAAATCATAAGGAAGTCTGCTTGGACCTGTTTGGTTATATCCCTGTGGGAACTATGTAACAAATTCTCCAGCAGGAAGAGGAGTGCGAGGCAGACAAAGGCATCAGATGTCCACGCCAGTTGCATGTGTTTGTCATTTAAAAAAAAAAAAAGGTTTCATCTAATTTGTCTGTTCGCTCTCAGTATAGCTGAGGTTCATGAAGGGCCCACTGCATGAAAAGCAGAACAGAGCTTTAACACAGTAGGTGTTCTAAGGCAGTGCAGCTTAAACTGCAAAAATGTGAGCAGAAATGAACCTTTTTAAAATCCAGGTTCTCATTAGTTGGTTTGGGGTGGGACCTGGGATTCTGCATTTCTTACAAGCTTGTATTAATCTGCTTGGGATGCCGTAAAATACCAGAGAGTGGGTGACATAAACAACAGAAATCTATTTTCTTAAAGTTCTGGAACCTAGAAATCCAAGCCCGTGGTTGCTTTCTGGTGAGGACTTCTTTGCTGGCTTGCAAATGGGAGCCTTCTCCCTGTGTCTTGCCATGGCCTTTCCTCTGTGTGTACACGGAGGAAGCAAGAGCTCTTGTGTCTCTTCTTTGTTAAAAAAATAAGGATACCAGTCCTATTGGATTAGGGCCCTGCCCTTATAATTTCACTTAACCTTAATTACCTCTTTAAGGTTTTATCTCCAAATATAGTCTTGGGCAGTGGAGAGGGGGAGGGGCGGGAGATCAGGGCTTCAACATTTGAGTTTGGGAGGTAAGGGACAGAATTCAGTCCAAAGAAAACGTACAGTTGAAGGGGCCTCATGGCTCAGTTGGTTGGGCATCTTCCTTCAGCTCAGATCATGGGGTCCTGGGCTCCCTGCTCAGCAGGAAGCCTGCTTCTCCTTCTCCTTCTCCCTTCTCCCCCTGCATGCTCTCTCTCCCTCCCTCTCAAATAAATAAATAAATCTTTAAAAAATAATCTGTTTCTACTTCAGACTACTAGTAAGTTTATACTGGGGATGCCTGAGTGGTTCATTCGGTTAAGGATCTGCCTTTGGCTTGGGTCATGATCCCAAGGTCCTAGAATCAAGTCCCACATCAGGCTCCTTGCTCAGCGGGGAGCCTGCTTCTCCCCTTCCTTCCCACTCATGCTCTCTCTCTCTCTTGCTATCTCTCTTGCTCTCTAATAAATAAATAAAATCTTTAAAACAACAGCAACAACAACAGAAACCAAAATGTGGAGTTGAATGTGTCCTGCAGCACGAACAGTGTCTGCCTGACCAGCAGCCCCTGGGGAAATTAGCTGGAGGTGGGTCAGCGGCTGCAGGGCAGCTCAGAGCACAGAAGCCACGTTCTGGGGATCTGGAAGGACCAAACCCTGTGGTCGATTCTCTCAGATTCTTTGAATATTGCTCTTTGAGGAGGTCTCCAGTAAATATTAAGACAAAAGTGTCTCTCATTTGGTGACTATTAGTTGTTCGGTTATTTTGAAATGGATCCGAAAGTTTCATAAGAGGCTCTCTTCAATTTTGAGAAAGTAGGACTGTGGAATGTTTTCTAAGTACCCCTTTAGCTCCAGCCCTGCTCTGGAGAAGTTTGCAAAGACATTTACTACCCTAGAAAAAGGGCCTGTGCTCATGTGGGCTCAGTCTCAATTCACTGGGCTTTATATTCATTAAGATATTTAAATGGCAGCACAGGAAGAAGGGGCAGCAGTGGGGTGCGAACCCATTCATTGCCGCAGGGCGCCATTTACCCTGCGCGATGCATTGTTCCAGACCTGCTAATGGGCTGAACTGTGTCTCCCCTCCGAATGTCACTGTATTTGGAGGAAAGATCTTTAAAAGGTGATTACGTTCAAATGAGGATGTTAGTGTAGGGCCCTAACCCCTTAGGACTGGAGCCTTTGTTAAGAAGACGGAAAAGGGCATCCGGGTGGCTCATTCGGTTAAATATCCGACTTTTGATTTTCGCTCAGGTCATGGTCTCAGGGTCATGAGATGGAGCCCTGTGTCAGGCTCAACACCCAGCTCTCTCTCTCCTTGCCCCCCCAAAAAGAGGAAGCAATATCAGGGTTATGCATACACAGAAGATAGGCCGTATGAGGACACCGTGGGAGGCGGCCATCTGCAGCCAAGAAGAGAAGCCTCTGGAGAAACCAAACCAGCTGACACCTTGATCTTGGACTTTTAGCCTCCAGAATAGTGAGAAAATAAGTTTCTGTTTGTTGAAGCCACAGAGTCTAGGACATTTTGTTATAGCAGCCTGAACAGACAGATGTAAGACCCAAACAGCTACCTTCTGTTGTATTTGGTGAGTATTAATTTGACAATTAAATGTCAATTTATTCAACAAATGTGGCCTGGCTCTGTCCTGGTGCTGAGGCTCCAATGACGGAAACAAGGCATGGTACCCAACCTCGCCTGGTGATGGAGACAGATCCTTCAGTGGCCAGAGTGGTGGAGAAGGGTCTGGAGGTGAGGGAGCCTGGCCCATCAGGGAAACTGAGAAGTGGGTGACCCAGCCCCGCTGGGTGTCAAGTGAGGGTGGCAGAAATAACTAATGAAGAGGCTGTGGGGGGAGGTCACCACAGGAAGCTCATATTGGGCCTTGGGGGGGAAAGCTGAAGAGGGATGGCATTTTGGCACAGAGTATGGAAGGGTCAGAGGGGAGAACGGGGGACGGGGGTGCACACACATTCAATGGCCATTCCATCCAGGCACCCCTCATGGTCACTACAGGGAATGAGGCTTTGTAAAACAGGGGGTGAGTTTGCATTATGGTTTGTATTATTAAGAAGCATATGGCTCTGAGTTGGGTTTTCTCTTTCCTTTACGATGTGCTTGGTAAGAGCAATTTCTGGGGAGCTTTTTCTATATATGTTCCACCCCTACACACACACGCACACACACACACACACACACACACACACACACACACACACACTTGCCTGAGCAAAAATGTCATTCTTAACACTCTACTTAGTTGGTGGTTCACAAACCTTACTGAGCAGGACTTGCTTGGCCAGTTCTCCAGAGAGGAAACTGCAGACACCATCACATTCCCAGCCAGCTGAGCAGGTAGGAAACCTAAGTGCCACCTAGATGTCTCCCTCCTGCTGACTGTGCCGTTTACAGTCTCCCTGTCCCTGGGGGCCCTGCCACTGCTCTCCTTCAGCTCGGCCCATCTGCCTTCGCCTGCTGTCTCCAACCCAGCTGAGAGGACCAACCTCAGCCAATTTGGCCAGGCACAATTTTTCAGTTCTTTTTGTTAAACCCCAGTGACAACCAGTCGCTTTGAGGAATGAGAGTTTTAACTTCTGCCTCCTACCTTCTGGGTTGTCACTCGGGGGTTCGTAAGCTTTATTTTCATTAGCGTCTAACTGAAATTTAGTATTCCCCTCAATCATAAGTAGAATCAACAACCACAGTGTTAGCATAGTGACTCCTTCAACAGGAGAAATCACGGATATTTTAATGTCACGTTAGATTCATTGCAGGTATCTCAGAATACTGTGTATGCTCATCCTGACAGTGTAATTATTAGTCATCAGTAGATTATGTTCTCAATTTCTGTTAACAAGGAAGCACAGAGGGGCCCATAGAACAATAAAGGTTAAGAGCCTCTGCCCCAGAGGGTAACTTAGCAGTGTGAGAAAGCCCCAGCAGAGGGGACTGTGGTATGGAGTACATGTCTAGGGTGTTGATCATGCATTTGTTCAAGGGGTGGTTGGATGGAGACCTAGAAGTGATAGCTTCTGGGACAAATCTTGGTCTTGTCCTCAAGTGAGCCCTGTTCTGCTCTGTCTGGTGCTCTGATGGCCCCTGGCTGGCCCAGCTCCTACCTCACTTGGTCAGTTGTCTTAGTATTTGGAAATAGGACACTGTGACAGGACACAGAGACTTAAGGAAATTTATCTCTGAACTATTTGCTGTCTACTTTCCTGCTCCCTGGTGGAGCCCTCTTCAAGACCAACTCCCGCTGTGTACCTCACAGGAGATGACTCTGGCCGCTCCAGACACACCACCCGTGCTGTTTTGTGCTTTCCTCTTGTACACGATGCTCCATGTGGCTTCCACGCCCTCCTCCAGGCCATCTGTCAGGATCCCACTGTCCTCCCGTTCCCAGTCACCTCTTGGCTCAAGATTTATTATTTCTATTTTTTAAGATTTTACTTATTTACTTGAGACAAAGCAAGAGTGAGAGAGAGAGAGAGAGAGAGAGAGCAAGAGAGCACAGAGGGAGAGGGAGCACAGATGCATAGGGAGAAGCAGACTCACTGCTGAGCAGAGAACACAATTCGAAACTCAATTTCAGGATGCCAGGATCATGACCCGAGCCAAAGGCAGACCCTTGACCAACTGAGCCACCCAGGCACCTCTCAAGATTTTTCTTTTTAAAGATTTTATTTTATTTATTTGACAGAGACAGCAAGAGAGGGAACACAAGCTGGGGGAGTGGGAGAGGGAGAAGCAGGCTTCCTGCCGAGCAGGGAGCCCAGGACCCCAGGATCATGACCGGAGCTGAAGGCAGACACCTAAGGACTGAGCCACCCGGGCTTCCAAGACTTACTTTTTAAAAACAAATTTATTGGGACACCTGGGTGACTCAGTGGGTCAAAGCCTCTGCCTTCCACTCAGGCCACGATCCCAGGGTTCTGGGATCGAGCCCCCCATCGGGCTCTCTGCTTAGTGGGGAGACTGCTTCCCCCACCCCCGTCTCTGCTTGCCTCTCTGCCTACTTGTGATCTCTGTCTGTCAAATAAATAAATAAAATCTTTAAAAACAAATAAAAACAGATTTATTGAGGTGAAATTTAGATAACATAAAACAAACCATTATAAACAATTTCATGTCACCTAGTACACTCATGGTGTTAAGCAACCGCCACCTCTGTCTAGCTCCAAAACATTTCTATTATTTCAAAATAATATATATTCATTAAGCAGTCACTCCCCATTCAATACTCTCTCCAGCCCTGGACAATGACCCATCTGCATTCTGTCTGTATGGATTTGCATATCGTGGATATTTTGTGTAAATGGAATTATATACAGTAAATTACCTTTCATGTCTAGCTTTTCTTTCCTTTTTAAAAAAATTTTATTTTTTTCAGTGTTCCAAGATTCATTGTTTATGCACCACACCCTGTGCTCCGTGCCTAGTCCTTTCAGCCAAATTTGTCAATCAAGCATAGAAAACATATAAGCAAGTCACTTTGGTGAATGGAAATTCTGATTTAATTAACTTAATCAAAAAGAATTTAATACTGTCTTTTCAGTTATTTCACTTACAAACTTTACTTTTTGAACCCTTCAATAACTCCCTCCCCCTCCCTTTTGTGCCCATCCCAGATTCCCCAGACGCATACCTAGTCCATCCCTGCAGCCCTGCTCTTATCACACGATATCGTAATTCTATATTGCAATTCTGCCTTCACTTGTCTCTCTCCATTGTTAGCCTTGGCAGGCTGGGATTGCTTGTGGGTGGAGATGTTCTGGTGCGCACAGCACAATGCTGGCCACTTAAAGAGGCGGTAGTCGACTCTGCAAGAAATGTGTGACTAGGGGGCTCGTGGGCTCCCCCTTGTGGTGAGCAGGAATGAGCCTACCTACCCGACCTGGTCCTACCTACCACCACCAGCACCACACCCTCTGTTGATTTTCACAAGGATGAAACGAAGACAAATGAGACACCAGATGGGCAAGCATGCTGAGCTCTTGGAGAAGAGAGGCTGTGTAAATCCAAGCCTTTCTTTTATTGGGGCAACAAAGCAAATGACTCCAAATTGTCTTCTCTTTATCCTGCCTGCACAAGTCAGTCCAGGGGATGGAAATTGCATTTGGAGGCTATTGAAATGAATCATTATGCAATTACCATAAGACTCTGGGGAAACTCTGACTCTGGTATGCAGTGCTCTAGACTAATGATGAGGTGAATGTGTCCCCTGGCCTAACTTAGACCTTTCTTTTCATTTGTTGTCTCCTGCCAAAAAATTGGAGGAGTATACTTCCTCTTCTTGCTGCCCACTTCTGAGCATTTCCCCACTGCCCATTTACTGAAAGGTGCCCAAAAGGTGCAGGCCCCAGGAAGCAAAGATGAGTAAGATCTCACCCTGTTCTCAATGTGTCCATGTGTAAGACAGTATATGTTAAGAAGTCAGATTGTTTTGGAGGAAAGAAATCTCAATGGAAAGGGATCTAAAATTTGTTTCCAGGCACACATGAAAGATTTGGGAAAGAGCAGTTACATGTGCTTTACTTTGGTTTTATGTGGTCAATGGGGTCCCATCCTCAGATGAAGGGCTAAATATTTCTCACATGGGTTGGCAGTTATAGGGCTGTTATAACACTGATTTTCTAGTACCAAAAGAAAGCAATAGATTAGGTCAGAGAGAAGGATTTGACTATGTGCTTTTCTCAACAGAAGTTATTTCACCATAAAAAAAATAATAAAAACAGACTCTCTGTGTGGAACAGGCAACATAGGATATGAGAAGAACATGGGATTTGTGATTAAAAACTTGGGTGTGAATCCTAGATCTGCTACGCATGTGTCATGTTCCAGCTAACATGGGCCTGGGGGACCTTGAGTTGCTCATCGGGGTTTGAGTTGTTATCCCCCAGCCACCTTGGCAACAAAAAAACTAAAGCCAAAGAAATTTCAGCAGCTTATTACATTGTTTTAAGATCATAGGCTTTCTTCCTGAACCCCAATGTCACATTTTTCATTTCTGAATTGGCAAGGACCATTATGATGGTGTCTTACTGCTTTTGTTATTACTATGTATTGGCATGGGTTGCAGGTAAGTTTGGAAGTTGTCTCTGAAAACCGAAACCTAAACATCTACTTTAACCACTTACGCCTGTCCAACTTAACAAGGTAGGATGGGTTCTCCTTCCTGCTCAGAGATCTGAATTCCTGGGACTTACTTCCTTGTGCTTCTCTAGCCGCTGCCCCCGCAACCCCAGCCCCTGCACATCTGCCTCACTTCTTGTGCTCACTTGCCGTCTTCCCTTTTGCACCAACTCCAATGCAGAGCTCAGCTGCCCTTTGAGATGCCCTCAAACCCCCGCTGACACATGAGTGGGCAGCAGAGCCCCATTGCAAGGCTTGGTGGGGGTTGTGGTGGAACCGGCCCTGGGAGAGCTCACACAGCGGAGGGTGGGCAGCCTTCCCTCATCTGGGTTTCTAGCTTTTCCATTTGTCCTTTTCATCTACCTTTCCTCAAGCTGTATTAAAAAAAAAAAAAAAAGCCAATCCTCCCAGGTCTCCTCAGAACCATTCTGTCCACATAGGTCTCAGCTTCTTAGCAAATATTTCCCACTGGAAACAGCCTTCCC